>NC_085842.1:200116471-201410221 GCF_035594765.1 Anolis carolinensis
CTTCCATGGAGTTGTTCAGTTTATAATGGGATATTACATGCTTGTGTTGTTCAGAGTGAGGAAATTAGTAACAGCAGTTCTGCAAAATCTGAAAAATCCTTGGAAGGTTTGGACAAATGATGTAATACTTAAAAGGTTTGCTCTTTGTTTTGATTCTTCTAAGAGTATTTTCCATGTGCTTAGAGGCGCACTGACCATATATTGCTAAAACTGTTTATTTTGTGTGCAAGACAATCTGTTCAGCTTCAGTGCAGTAACACCAATAGCCATGATAAATGGGGAAAGATGTTAGCACAATGCTTTCACCTGCTTTCCAAGCAAAACTTCACTTCTGGAGTGTTCTCAAGAAACAGCTGTGATACACAGAAATGCTATTAGAAATAATATATCAAGGGGAGGGATCAAAATTCATACAAAGACAGTAATTTTCAGTGGAAAAAAATACCTACCTTGTTGTCTTCTTCCAATGTGTGCATGTCAGTGTGTTTTTTCTAGATGTTTATTTGTAATGTAAACTAATACAAGATTAACAGGATATGGAATGGACTTCTAAACCTTAGAACTTGCAAAGAAAGCAAGCAAATATTTTTAGCTTAAAAATACATTATCTTATTTTTATTTATTTACCATATTTCTGTCCCGTCCTTCTCACCCCAAGGGGGACTCAGAGCGGCTTACAACTTGGCATAATTCGATGCGACATCAAAACATGAACATACATTAAACATTAAAGGATTAAACATAAAACAATACCATACAACTGCAATTAAAACAGGATTTAAAGCAACAATTAAAACAACCACGTAGTCCATACTCAAAGTCCATTAGCCATTGCAGTTGCAGTCACATCAATTCACAGCTTTCTATTGCCTTGTAGATAGTCTCTGAATGCCTGGTTCCATAGCCAGGATTTTACTGGTTTCCTGAATGCCAGGAGGGATGGAGCTGTACTCACATCACTTGGAAGGGAGTTCCACAGTTGCGGGGCCACTACTGAGAAGGCCCTGTCTCTCGTCCCTATCAGCCGCATTTGTAGAAGATCTTAACATTCGTCCTGGTTCATTGGGGGATATGTGTTCGGACATTATCTTCTTACTATTCTGTAAACTCTTGGTTGTCGAAATATAATTTCTGTAGGATTCTGTTGGTTTGGTTTGTTATTCTTCACATTTTCTATTTCACCAACAAAGTTGTGGATTTGGATTCCATTATAGCTATAGTCAATTGTAGCAATACCATACAGAGACATTATTGAAGATCCCATTAGCTTCCAATAAAACATTCCACATAGTAATTTTGATTAGCATTAAATTACCTTTTTAATCATGGAAATTCACTTTGGTTATAAGCTAACTAAATAATGGACCAAAAAAATTGATATTACTAGAATGGTGGACTTGAAATTCAGTTCCCCTTCCTTTGTAGAACCAAGGTTTGTTCTTGAAAAGAAAGTCACCCTTCAAAGAAAGGTTCAAATGATGGCAGCACATAAATAAAATGCATCTCAAAGTAAATGTAATTCATTCACAGACTTGTTAAGTGGGATGGAATGAAATTCACTTTGTTCACTGTTACAGAACTTCCAGAGGGAACTTCAACAGACACTTTGAAATAGATAAGTGACTCAAAAGACGGCTTTACATGGTTCCCTTCTTGGCATGTTGGACTGATTGAAAAGTTTGTATGAGAGCTATTGTTCTGTTTTCTCCCTTTTATTTGTTTTTTTTTTTAAAAAAAAGACCAAACATTATGTAATGGCCTTTCATCTATAAGATCTACAAACATGCCTTCTGTAAAGTCTAGCAAGGAAGTTAGCTTTTGATGGTGCCATGAGCTCTGGAGATGAGTAAGCTCTCACAATCTGAAGGTCACAACTTTGTTAGCAGGTCAAGAAAGAAAAATGTAAGGTAAAGGTTTCCCCTGACATTAAGTCTAATCATGTCCGACTCAGGGGGTTGGTCCTCATCTCTGTTTCTAAGCCGAAGAGCCAGGTGGCCAGAATGACTGCATAGGGCACCGTTACCTTCCCATCGGAGTGTACCTATTGATCTACTCACATTTGCATGTTTTCAAACTGCTAGATTGGCTGAAGCTGTGACTAATAGTGAGAGCTCCCCAGATTCGAACCGCCAACCTTTTGGTCAGCTAGTTCAGTAGTTCAGCGGTTTAACCTGCTGTGCCACCAAAAAAATGTATTGAACCTATAAAACTAAGGAAATACTTCTATCAAGTAAATTACATTGTACTATATTTTTCTCTAAAGCAGTGGATCCCAACTTTTGGGCCTCCAGGTGTTTTGGACTTCAGTTCCCACAGTTCCTAACAGCTGGTAAGCTGCCTGGTATTTCTGGAAGTTGAAGTCCAAAACACTTGGAGGCCCAAAGGTTGGAAGCCACTTCTCTAAAGAGACAGAAAAAACATGTGTTATCAAATCTACTTGAAAGTGCTTTCTAGTCTGTATATTACAGTGAGTCCTCATTTTCAAATTTCACTTTGCAGATTTGATTATTTGTAGATTGGGTTAATATTAATATGTTATCTCTGCCAGACGTTGATCATAGAATTGCACTGAAGGACATAAGAGATTCCTAGCGAGAATTTCTATAGGCATTTCTAGGTTCTCCAGTGTGATTCTGATTGACTTAGAGATTCCTAAAGGCGTTCTCTGAGGTTAAAAAATGAGCTTTTATTCACTTTTCCTCTTACTTTCACAGGAGTACTGTGAACCCACAACTCAGCAAATGTGGAAAGTTGACTGTATATGCCAGGCATGGGTAAACTTCGGCCCTCCATGTGTTTTGAACTTCAACTCTCACAATTCCTAACAGCCATCGGCCGTTAGGAATTGTGAGAGTTGAAGTCCAAAACACCTGGAGGCACGAAGTTTGCCCATGCCTGGTATATGCAATATGTGATCAGCAGTTCTCCATTAGCTCTTACTATTCAGAAAGGACAAGTCTTTTCTAGTCAGTGATGCAAAGATCCATTTGATAAAATTTAAGGGGCATTCTGACAAGCTGAAATATGGCCAGAGGATAGTGTCACAGATGATAAAGGTTCTGGAAGCCAAGCCCTGAGAAATGGCTGATGGAGTTGTTTATGTTTAATAGGAGAAGACAAGACATAGATATGATAACCATCTTAAATATCTTAAGGGTTGATGAAAATAGAGCAAGTTTTCCAGAGGTTACAACAAGAGCCAGTAGGTTCAAATTACCAAGACATATGCCAGCTAAACATTTGGGGGAATTTCCTGATGGTAAAAGCTGGTTGAATAGGCTGCCTTGAGGGGCCAAATCTACATGTCAATTCTTGAAAGCTCTGCTCATTTGAATTTCCTACATATTCCATTTCCCCATATGCAAATGTTTTCTCTTAAAGTAAACATATGTACTGTATTCTTATTTCTGAGAATAATGGTTCATGTTCCCATTGCTCTGAAAAACAGCTGCTATAATTTAGACCCATTTTTGCCTACAGCTCCATGTTCAGTAATGTGGGCAAGAACAATAGCAGTAACCTATGAGTCTATTAACATTGCCTGATGCTTGGGTAAGTTATAGGTATGAACCATCCATATTCATTTCTCTAATACAAATTTTTCTTATTTATTCCTTGCTTAGGAGTTTTCCAGGCATCTGTCTTAGTTTCCAGAACAGTGTTTCTGTGAAATAGGAAATATTGCCAGTTGTCCTAGTCCATTCACTTGCCCTTTGCTATTCTTATCGCGGTTAGTTTGTCCTTTGATTTTCGCCCAAGGTATCACTCGCAGTGTGACAGAAGCTTCCATGCTTCTGTACCCTTGCCTTTAATTAAGCAGTCATTAAAAATGAAACACTTTTCACTTCCTCCTGTTCAGAAAGTGACAATGATGGAGGGGCCCAGCATGCCCATGATGGTACAGAAATTGAATAATTAAATTAGAGCACTTGTAAAGACCTATCCAGAGTAGTTAAACAGCTTGCTTTGGTTAGTGATTAATGTGATAAGAAGAATCAAATCTTTTTTCCTATCTTAAAGAGAGCCTTACCTGTGCAGGTATCATATTACAAACAAATATGAAATAGCTACAGCAGCAAAATATTATTGTGGTTTCTGTCGTCGAAGGCTTTCATGGTCGGGATCACAGGGTTGTTGTGTGTTTTCCGGGCTGTATGGCCATGTTCCAGAAGTATTCTCTCCTGACGTTTCGCCCACATCTATGGCAGGCATCCTCAGAGGTTGTGTGGTATTGTGGGTTTTTTTCTGTTGTCTATTGTTCCCTGCACACCAAAAATTTTCATAGCACCAAATGATATGCAGAGTTGGAAATTGTGGACTATATTCTGAAATCTTCTGAACTTGGGCAGCCATCATTCATCAACCAAGGAACGAAAGAGGCAAGACTCAGGTAGTGGTTGTGCTAAGGATATGTTTTTAACTGTTTAACCCAATGCTGCAGTGAGGCCTAACATGCCTAACATTAGAGGCAAAAACTGCCAAAGAGGACTGGATCGTGAACCATGAGACCTCATATTGTCCACACCTGATCTAAGAGCTACTTCACATGTTGGGTTGGTACTCTTCTGTGAGCAGAGCCAGCCCTAGGTATTTTTCAAGTGTAGGCGAACAGAATTTTGGCGCCCCCCCCCCAAAACCAATCACTAAAAAGTAAAAGCGTTGGATAAGCGAAAATGTTGGATAATAAGAAGGGATTAAGGAAAAGCCTATTAAACATCAAATTACATTAAGATTTTACAAATTAATCAACAGAAAAAGCAGTCTCGACTGCACCCCCATATGTTTTGTGCCCGAAGCGACCGCTTAATTCGCCTCATTGTTGGACCGGCTCTGTCTGTGAGCATCAAAATGCGTTTCCATCCAGTAAATTTAGTTTTCATAAGTGTATTAAATATATTTTAACAGTACACCTGTTGATGTAATGTTTGTAACAAGATTTGTTTATAATTTTATGTATTACGTTAGGGAGGCTGGATTGGTTGCAGCTAGACATGTGCATTTGGAGGAAACCGTGACCCGTTTTATGTCCCAGCTTTTGTTGGGGGCCCCGATTTGTTTTTTGTAAGCCTTCTGAAATTGGGATGGTTGTTTTCGGTTGTTTCGTTTTGGAGGGGGGGCTTCCCACCCACTGGCTCCCCTTTTCAGCACCTGCTGTTTCTACTCTCGAGTATAAGATGTGCTTGGGTGTAAGAACTGGCAGGCACGTACAAGCTTTCCGGCCTGCCTGCATACCCTGTCACATGTGCACTCTTCTTGGAAAGTAAGAGTAAGACGAACTCAGCTGCAGGCGCGCTCCGGGCCTGCCTGCCTGTAAGCACACCCCACCACCCATGTCCCACCACACTCTCCAAGAGTGCATGCATGGCGGGTCGTGCATGCAGACCTGGAGCGCGCCTGCAGCTGACCTCCGGGCCTGCTGGCTTGCACGCCCCACCACACACATGCTCTCTTTCCAAGGCAAGGAGACAAGTTCAGATGCATACAAAAGCAGGCTTTCATGTCGAACAGATTTTCGTCTAGGGAGGGGGCTTTCCATTTCATGCTTTCGAAGAAACAGAAGACAAAAAAGAAACGGTAATAACGAATTTTGTGCACATGTCTAGTTACAGCTTCTTGTTGAATGTACACTTGATTATCAAATCTACTTAATAGAATCATAGAAACCTAGAGTAGGAAGAAACCCCAAGGGCCATCTATTCTAAATTTCTGTCATGCAGGAGTACACAATCAAAACTCTCCCAACAGATGTCTATCCAGCCTGTTTAAAAACCTCCAGAGAAGAAGGCTCCACCACACTTGAGGCAGCATAATCCAATGTCAAACAGCTCTTACTTTCAGAAAGTTCTTCCTAATATTTAGGTGGAATCTCCTTTCTTGTCATTTGAATCTGAATATGTGAAATGGTCCAAGAAAGACTAATTAATGGTTTATGCCATGGGTGCCTGCTTTTGCTCAATATGTAAAATCAGGACAGATTGCCAAATAGAAAATAACCTTTCAAAGAAGAAGGATATGTACGGATTAGAGTATTGAACATTATTGTCAAGAAGAACTGCACTGAAAACAATACATAACTCTACATCATATCCCATAGCATCATCCTGCTATTCACATCCACACCCTTCCAGTATTCATAGTTAGCCATGTTGGGTCTATGTACCAAGTTTTGTCCAGATCCGTTTTAGGCTGGTTTCAGTGCTCTCAGGATGCCTGTGAACTACAACTCACATATTCCAAGGTTAATCACCCCCAAACCCCGCCTGTATTCACAGTTGGTCGTGTTGGATCTGTGCACCAAGTTTAGTCCAGATCTGTCCTTGACTGTGTTCATCATGTGTGCTATTGCTTAGTTATAGATGACTTCAGCATATCATTATACTAGTTCTGCTTAATAAAAGCTTTTCAAGATCTGTGAGTGAGTGGGTGGAAAAGGCTCTGAATTAAAATAATGTAGTCCAGCATCTTCCCATACGTTTGAACATTAAGTCACCTCTGCATCACACAGTAACACAAATAAGTCATTTCTTAAATGATGATCTGACACTTAAAAGTTATATAATTGCATTCTTTGGGCAGTCAATTAAAACTGTCATTGATTAGTTTTGTTATATGCAGTTATAGTTACAAGGCATCTCAAAATCTGTATGGTGTCTTGCCAAATGATTGGTTTTGTCTTTTTAACAAATTAATCTTCTGCATATGATATTCCCATATTCCCAAACTTGCTGTCTATAGTTGATGCTAAACAGCATCGCCATCTGCAAATAAATCCTGCAGAGAGGATAACAGCAGTACCGGAACCTTTTTCTTCTAAAATGAGGATATCAGGAAGGTGAAAATGATAAATCAGAAAATCAATAATGGGAAGAGGAAATTGCAGGGTCTTCCTTCACTTAACATATTCCCTTATGATTCACAGTATGAGACTGATTGCTAGAAAATGATCAAGCTAATGACAGATTTGCTGTAGCACGTACACAGTTTCCTTGTCTTGCAGCCATCTTTTTCCTCCAGATATGTGTCAATAACAAAAGGATGCAAGAAAGACGCTGTTCTTTATATCTTAGCCAGCTGTTATACAATACCATTGAGACATACGGCTTGGAATAGAGAAGGACTGCATTTCATTCTCTCTCCCAACTCCTCTCCCCATCCCTTACACATATTCTTTTCCTCCTTAGAAATTATGCTCCCAACCACATTATATATTCCAGGGACCCGGGCTCGCTGACTTTCATCTTCTTCATTTTCTTCTCTCTTTTTCTGTACTTGAAGTAGTCGGATCAAAGGGATTTCTAAAGACATTTCCTTGCTGAAAGTTAAACTTTGTCAGAATCTAGGTCAGTCCAAGTTTTTGTTGTCTCTTGAGCAACTGTTTCTGCATGCATTTATTGAGAGTTGAGAGATGAAGTAGGGCTGGGTGTTGTGCTCTGTATATTAACAAATTGGTGAATAATACATAAAACCAAATCAAAGAGGCAATTCCTGAATGGGTAGTCTCCTAAAGCAGGAAATTGCAAGAAGGAAAACACATTACAAATGCTTGAGATTCCTGTGGTTATCCCACAGCAATATTACTGATTGTTATTATTGATTGATAATTGTGTGTTTTAAAGATTTATATCCCATATAGGATTCTTATTTATTCACATTAATATTTTAGGCTTACTGATGGGACAGCTATAGGGCATATCTGGGGAAGATCACATTTTAAATTTGTGAAGGCTTTTTTTATTAGTATGAGAAAAATGTACGCTTAGATGCAAGCATGTTGGGAGACCCTACAGTGAAGCAATAAAGTAAATGGTTCCCGAGATAATTCTTTAAAATTACACATGTACTTATTTGAGAATATACTTTTTAAAAAAATAAATGAAATCATATAGGAATGAGAAAAATAAGTTGTAATTAATGGAAGTTAAGTACATAGGAAGGATTCATGTTTGAATCAAAAATTTAAAAAGTGGGAGGAGTGAAATGTTGTGTGTAGTAGTTAGAATCCTGAAGCAAAATTGGGGAAACCAGGTGCAAATTCCCAATTGACCAGAATCTCAGTAATGACTTTCGGCCAGTTTTTTCTTTCTTAGCCTCTGAGATCAGTCTCAGAGATTGTAGTAAGTATAAAATGAGAAGGTTCTCTGCTCAATCTAAATACATAATAAAAGTGAAAATATATATGTTTGTGTGTGGCTGGGGTGTCCATTTACACATACAAGCTCCCACTTCCACAAATAACTATAGCTCTCACTACTCAGGAGACACCAATAGCCCTCCATCAAATGACATTGCAGGTTATAGAGAGCACCGTGAACATGTCCTCCACAAATATAATACTGCTCCCACCCATATTGTCATATAGGGACAATTTCATCCTAGATTTTCTGTTTTTCCTCCGCCACAGACATCCCAGTTCTTCTTACTTTCTCCATTGGAGTGGAATTTGCATGACCCCTCCCACTACCCTTCCCATAACTCTTCCCTATTCTTTTCTATGGCAAACAGAGGAATTGATCAGCAACTGAACATACTAGAGAGGTTTGGGGAGAATTCACCATGATTTATAGGAGTTGTAGGTACTGGGAGGTATAATTCACCTGCAATCTAAGAGCACTCTGAACTCCACTAGTGATGGACCTGGAACTAACTTGGCACACAGAATCCCCATGACCAAGAAAAAAATACTGGCAGTTTTTAGAGGGATTTATAGGAGTTGTAGTTCACCTACATCCAAAGCGCAGTATGAACCAAACAATGATGGATCTGGACTAAACTTGGCTCACATACCTGGTATGCCAAAATTTGATTACTGGAGGGGTTTGAGGGAACTGGCCTTCCTTTCTGGGAGTTGTAGTTCATCCACAGCCAAGGAAACTGTGACCTCCACCGATAATGGACCTGGACCAACATTGGCACACAGAACTCCCCATGACTAATTCAACCTAGTAGAGAGGTTTGAGAGGAGTGACTCACCATAGTGGGAGTTGTAGTTTACCCTACACCCAGAGAGCACACTGAACCCCACCGATGATGCATCCAGAGCAAACTTGCCCAACATAACAAACTTTAAGTACTGATGGAATTTCTCGGGGTTAACCTGGCATGATGTGAATTGTAGTTAATCCACAACCTTGTGCATTTTGTATGATTAAAAAAATATTTTTTTTCAAATAATACTGGGTACCCAAGCTAGTCAGTATATAAATGTAACCGCTAAAACCATGCATTTACTGAACTGGAAGATTGAATGGTGGAGCAGCCGATGGGGAATGATGTATGACTGAACATGCAGGAAAATATTATGAATTAGACTGAGGAAATGAATCACCATGAACTAGATTGTAGAGCAGGTGAATACCTACATCAGGTGCTTATTTTTGACTCCTGCCGTTGGCCAACATTTTCAGCCAAAAATCAGTTCCAGAAATGAAAGTATAGTTCCCATTTTCCCCTTTTCAATTTTGAGGTTATGTTAATGGTACAGCTGTACTGAATAGAATTCCTGAGCATTTAGGAATTATACTGTTCCTGAAAAAATAATAATAAAAGTTTTAGGGACCCAGAGGGGACTTGAGGGCAGCCAAAAGCCATTCAAACTCTTCTCTACCTTCACTATATAAGGGTGAAATCTCATGTAGCATCTCTGCCTAGCAGTAAATGTAAGTATCAGCTTAATGTATTAATGTGTTTTAAACTATCATGGTTTCAAATTGGAAACAGATATAAAGTGTTCATTCTGTGAGTGCTGATAGAATAAGAATTTTCTGTGATTCCATTATTCTGGCCAGTACTTCAAGTACAGTGTTCTCTCACTTATTGTAAGAGTTACATTCCAGGACCACCCGCAATAAGTGAAAATTCATGAAGTAGGGACACTATATTTATTCTATGTGTGGAGGAGAGCAAACTACAGACCACTTACTGCAATGCAGTCTGTACTTTATTTGAGCAGTTAAAATATACAGTACACCAGCAGAGAAGAAGAATGGAAGCTAAATAACCCTTTTTTATTTCCAATCCTTCCCTACCCTCCCCCCTCCCCCTTTATTTCTCCCTCCCCCCCTTCCAAAACACTTTGCACACTGCAAAAACCCATGAAACAGTGAAAATATTGTGATAAATGTGTACATTAATATTAATTGAAAACCCACGAAACAGCGAGGGAGCAAAAAGTGAACCTCGAAGTAGCGAAGGAACACTGTATTTGAAAAGCTGGTACATGAAAGAGAAGGGAGAATTCTAAAATACTTAACTGAGAAGCAAAATTGAATATATGGACAAATAGAATTAAGAGAGCATCAGGGAGGTTAATAATACAGTGTTCCCTCACTACTTCCCGGTTCGCTTTTTGCGGATTTGTGGTTTTGCAGTTTTTCAATAAGCTCTAAAAGAATATTATAAATCATTAAAAAATATAATTTACAGCCTAAGGGAGGGAGGAAGGAGAAGCCAAAGGGAGAGAAAAGGAGCCCAAGCGGCAACGAGAGGAGAAGGAGGCGATTTATCAACACACTATTGATTGATAAAGATTTAAAATAATGTATAACTACTAAAATAATGTATAAATATATAGTGTCCCTACTTCGCGGACTTTCACTTATTGCAGGTGGTCCCGAAACCTAACCCCCGCGATAAGTGAGGGAACACTGTATCTTCACTATTGTTTCCATAGACATCAACCAAAGTAAAAATTATGCTGTTATCTGAATCTCTCTGCCCAAGAATAAAAAAAGAGCTCTGCATTATTGAAGATCCTGAGACCAAGATCGTATTCTGTGATTTTTCCATCATAGGCTGTAGTGGTAGAAGTTTAAAAAAAAAAAAAAAAAAAACCTTGGGTGCAATACTGTGAAGGAAAGTGTGCAGATTCATCATGATGATGGTTAGGAAGCATATGCCGCACTGCCAATCTTCCAATGAGAAAAAGGAAGCCAACGCTAAAAGCACTCTGGGAAGGCTAACTTGGAAAAATGCTTTCTTTCTCTCTTATTTCTTCCTCTTAAATTATTCCACTGCTTCCAAAAGCCCTCTAAAGTTTGGAAGCATGTTAATCTTGGTGTAATGCGAGATCGCTTATAGATCTATGCATGTCTTTTTATCTGATGGGGTAGCTTTCTAATCTACTTCATTCTGAGCTCTTACTGCTTTTTTCCAGGAACTTTTGGCCCCGGGCAGGAGAAAAAAGTACAAGTAGCAGCTTCTTGGGCTGTAATTTCAGTGTAAAGAGTGACAACTAATTACTTCATTCAGAACAGTTTCTAAAATTTTGAGACCACATTATAATCCATATTTATATCTTCCATATGAAATGAATAAATATTCTATTAGTGCTTGAGGATCACTATTAAATTTCCAAACCTAAAACAGATGTATCAGTAGATGTAGAAAAGTTGCTGAAATTGAGCTCACTTTGGCTTTCAGTGAGAACTGCTAGCTCAGAAAAGAAAAAGGAATGGACTTTCCATTTCTTCAAATGAGATTTGAGAGATTTTACCCACAAGCACTCAGATATTTTAGATTTAAAGAGCAGGACCCTTTTTTTCCCCTTTTAATCACTGTGCTCATTTCCTCCCCGCAAATGGCATGTTGTTTTGACAAATTCTTGGATGACAGGAGTATCTCTGAGCCATTCATGTTGATACCGAAGGGGTTGTCTATAGCGAAAGATGTCTGACACTCAGAGAGAATAGCTAAGAATGTGATACTTCATAATTTTCTTTGCGCACAAAATTATTCTTTGATTTATTTGCTATGAGTCATTTTCTACTGATCCAGAAGAAGCTTTCTGTCATATAGAGAGATGTATACTTTTCCCAGGAAAATTATTAGTAGTCACATCAAATGAGCCTTGAATACTCACTAGATAGGCTTTCTAGTATCTCTGAGAAATTTCATATATATTCTGAAGGGCATTGCTGTGCTTAAAAGAAGGATGATTGTAGTCCACATTGGTAAAAGTTACATGAAACAAAGTTAACAGTGATGTATCCCATTTATCAAATCTATCCTATTTATCTGTTTTACACAACTAAGATAAATGGATTATTGCCAACATCAGTGAGGGAGTGAGATCCAGCCCACATTATCTGCTTTGATGTGGATTATATTAATCTACACTGCCATATAATCCAGTTTAAAGCAGATAATCTGGATTTTATATGACAGTGTATAAGGGGCCTATGGAACAGAAATTCCAGTTCCAGAGAATCTTCTCTAGGTTGAAATCTTTGCAGAAATTTGATCATTGAATGAGACGTTTATTGGCAAAAAACATGAAAAGTAAAACAGCATAAACTGATTTTTTTGGTCAAGGAATTAGAGATCATTCTCTCAGTAAAATTCCAAATATAAATAGTCATTAAGTTGAAATTTATTTGTTTACTCGTTTATTTTTGTGTTTATTATTGAGTTGATAGTAAGTACAAGGGGGCCGCAGTACCACAGCTGGTTAAACTGCTAGGCTGCAGAACTTGCTGACTGGAAGGTCGACAGTTCGAATCCAGGGATGGGGTGACCTCCCGTTGTTAGCCCCAGCTTCTGCTAACCTAGCAGTTTGAAAACATGCAAACATGAGTAGATCAATAGGTACTGCGCCAGTGGAAAGGTAACGGTGCTCCATTCAGTCATGCCGGCCACATGATCTAGGGGGTGTCTACAGACAACACCGGCTCTTTGGCTTAGAAATGGAGGTTAGCACCACCCCCCAGAGTCGACTCGACTAGACTTAATGTTAATGGGAAACCTTTACCTTTACTAGTAAGTACAGAATGGTATCTTTTTCCATCCTTTTTCCAGGGATCGGATGGGACCCAAGACAGAAATCTATTATTTTCTTTGCCTAGTGATTTTTAAACGTTTTTGTGGCTGCTTTTCCTTCCTTCCTTCCTTCCTTCCTTCCTTCCTTCCTTCCTTCCTTCCTTCCTTCCTTCCTTCCTTCCTTCATTCTTCCTCCCTTATCAGAACTGCATTCACTCTTTCTCCATAAACCAGTATGTAGTTGTATATACTTAGTAGGCCAAGCACAGTCTTTTTTCTTTGGGCGTAAGGGGTTTTTCAAGGTCAGATAGGACTGAAGTTGATTAAGTAAGGGCAACATCGTAAACTGAATCTTTGTTTCTTTAGGCTATTCTGTTACTGGCAGAGCTGACTTCAGGGTTTTCCTGGGAACCATAGATCTAGATCAGTCATGTACATCCTAATCTCAGTTGAGAAGGGTATGACATTTTAGTGATAAGGTCAGCACAAGCACAGACATTTCTCTATAGAATTTGAGAATCCTGTTCTGCCTTCCTGATACCAGAATTAGTTTTAGACTGAATAAGTTTAACAAATAAAATAAAGTGGGTGATTTACTTGGAAGGTGATAATGTATATTATTCTATCAGATATCACTGGAAGATTGGGTTTTTTAAAAAAAAGCTATTTCAATTACACACTCTATAATATCTTCACAGTGGGACACAGAAATACTTTAGTGTGTGAAGGACACTGGCAAAGGACACAAAGAACTTAATTCTTCATACTGACACTCTGAATGTAATCACCAATATTGGCATTTTTGCCTACTCTGTAAAACAGTATGCTGAGTTTGTGTGGTCATGAAATAAATGCAACAGGTATCTTAGGAGCCCCGGATGGCACAACAGGTTAAACTGCTGGCCCGGGCTGTGGCACAAGCTGGTGAGCAGCCAGCTGCAGCCAGCGGAGACCAATCACTCTGAGCAAGAGGTCATGAGTTCGAGGCCAGCTCGGAGCCTGCGTTTGTCTTCTGTCTTTGTTCTATGTCAAGGCATTGAATGTTTGCCTTATATGTGTAGTGTGATCTGCCCTGAGTCCCCTTCGGGGTGAGAAGGGCGGAATATAAATACTGTAAATAAATAAATAAACTTGCTGACCAGCGGTTTGAATCCGGGTGGCATGGTGAGCTCCAGCGATTAGCCCCAGCTTCTGCCAACATAGTTCGAAAACATGCAAATGTGAGTAGATCAATAGGTACTGCTCTGGCGGGAAGGTAATGCTGGCCACATGACCTTGGAGGCATCTATGGACAATGCCAGCTCTTCAGCTTAGAAATAGAGATGAACTCCAACCTCCAGAGTCGGACATGACTAGACTTAATGTCAGGGGAAAACCTTTACCTTTAACTTAAAAAGGTAAAGGTTTCCCCTGACGTTAAGTCGAGTCGTGACCAACTCTGGGGGTTGGTGCTCATCTCCATTTCTAAGCCAAAGAGCTGGCGCTGTCCATAGACATCTCCAAGGTCATGTGGCCGGCATGACTGACTGCATGGAGCCAACCAGTTTCCAAATTGTAAAATATTTTTTCCTAATTTCTGTCCCTTTTTCTGAATCATTTTTAAAAAGAGCATGGAAGAGGTTCTCTGCTGATAACGAAGAATAATCAATAAGGCTTAAACAATGTTCTTAAGTAAAAAATAAATACCCATTTTCTAAAACTGAGTAAATACAATAAAACACATTGAAGATACAATATTGACGATATGGTATCTTCAAAAGCACAGTGTACATGTTTATCTTAACACTTTTTGATTTAAAAAAAAACCATCAGCCAAAGCAGGACTGAAATATCAAGAAATCAATAAAAAGTAATTAGGTAAAGTGTTCTACGACCTTGAAAAGGCTGTGAAGGCAAACCAGGATGTGTAATAATTAAGGAAGTACGGTAATAGAATTCTGCTTCAGCTTTCCTGCAAAATAAAGCATGCATTGGGTATTTCTAACATCAGCATGTATTTTTGTCTTTAATTAAAATGAGTATTGATTAACAAAATAAAAATACTTCACAAGTATACTTCTATAGAGGTTTATATTTTTATGCTTTTCTTATAATTCTTTATTTACACAAAAATCTATACACAATTAGTTACAGTCATCTTAATTAAATGCCCCTTGTGTGTTTTGCTGAAAGTAAGATTGGTTTGTCTGTGTTGTCAGAGGCTTTCATGGCCAGAATCATTGGGTTGCTGTGAGTTTTCCGGGTTATATGTCCATATTCCAGATGCGTTCTCTCCTGATGTTTCACCCACATCTATGGCAGGCATCCTTTGAGGTTGTGAGGTTTGATGGAAACTAAGCAAGTGGGGTTTATATATCTGTGGAAGGTCCAAGGTGGGAGAAAAAACTCTTGTCTTTTTTAGGCAAATGTGAATGTTGCAATTGGCCATCTTGATTGGCATTGAATGGCCTTGCAGCTTCAAAGCCTGGTTGCATCGTGCCAGGGGGAATCTTTCGTTGGGAGGTGTTAGCTGGCCCTGATTGTTTCCTGTCTGGAATTGCCCTGTTTTGTCCAGGTTAGTTCATCAAATGCTCTGCTATGGCTGATTTCTCTGGTTGGATTAGTCTCCAGTGTCTTTCATGTTCCTTGATTCATGTTTAGGCAATGCTGTGTTTGGTGGTCCCTATGTAGACTTGTCCACAGCTGCATGGTATATGGTAGACTCCTGCAGAGGTGAGAGGACCCTACTTGTCCTTTAATAAATGTAGCATTGCTTTGTCTGTTGTAGTAGTTTTCCTGTGGTATATACAGGATCTCAGAAGACTGGTTCTGGTGAAAACAATGAGATCCAGCAAAAAATAAGCCATTAGATCATGACCTGTAGGAATACTGTATCACGGTTTTCCTATGAAGTAGAATTTGTTTAGCCTATAGACTCAATGAAAGCAATGCTGAGTATGCTATGCTGACCTGTTTTCACCTATTTCAAGCACTATACAAAGTATTCACAGGCATAGAGTAATTCCACAATTTGGTAAATGTTTTAATTTCATTTGTTCAATAATACAATTTCCTTTTGTCATATTTGGACCAGCATCCTTTTATGTATTAAATCTGTTAGAAATCAGATTTCTGTTCTAGTCTAGAAGCCAAAATGAAATACTTCCAAAGCTATCTAATAATTATTGCATGTGACATAATTTCAGCATTTTGGCTGAGACCAGAGCTGTTAATATGCATAAGTAAAATAGAAGGTCTTCATCCTGACTCTGAATGTTATGTGTTCATTATTAAATTACTCACTGAAAAGTCAGGAAATAATATTGTCTAGCTAGGAATATAATTTAGCCATGTCATTTTTGCAGTATAGTAGAAATTCAGTTCCTGGGTCATCTTCAGGAAGTGTTCACAAAGCATTATATAGTGGAAATGGACAATTATGGGCTATTTAGCATTATCCTTAAGATTAATTACCTATAGTAGAAGGAAGAAGCCCAGGTTGGAAAGCACATGCTGTAAGGTGCTAAAGAAATAGCCAGTGGTTTATAATAAGTCTGCTATTTTAGGTTTTTGCATTTTGTAATTTTATTATGTAAATTGTTTTGAATGACAGTAGAAAAATAAATTGAATGTACATTCCAAGCAGTATATAAAAGCAGTAAATACATAAATAAATATTATATCATTCAAAACAAAATAAATGCTTGTTTTATTTTACCACTCTCCTTAGAGAAGGGTATGATTCCTTTTTTAAACAAGAGTTAAGCCACAGTATTTACACTGAACTGTGGATAAATCGAACCAGTTTTTTTAACTAAAATTTCTAGACTTATACATTGATATGTACAATATTTTGCATAATACAAAACATCTTGTATTAATTTAATATAACTTCCTTCATTTCAAGCAGATTGGCATGTGTGACCAAACTGATAGCAAATCAAGAGGGATGCTAGATAAAAGACAGCTGCCTTACTCTTTGAGAGTAGTAAGCTAAAGGTAAAGGTTTTCCCTGACGTTAAGTCCAGTCGTGACCGACTCTGGGGTGTGGTGCTCATCTCCATTTCTAAGCCGAAGAGCTGGCGTTGTCCATAGACATCTCCAGGTCATGTGGCCGGCATGACTGCATGGAGCGCCATTACCTTCCCGTCGGAGCGGTACCTATTGATCTACTCACATTTGCATGTTTTTGAACTGCTAGGTTGGCAGGATTTGAGAGTACCACCTATAAAATAACTTAGCAATTTAGCCGCAGTAGCACAATGGGTTAAACCACTGGGATGCTGAACTTGCTGACCAGAAGGTCGAGTTGATAGTAAGTACAAGGGGGCCGCAGTACCACAGCTGGTTAAACTGCTAGGCTGCAGAACTTGCTGACTGGAAGGTCGACAGTTCGAATCCAGGGATGGGGTGACCTCCCGTTGTTAGCCCCAGCTTCTGCCAACCTAGCAGTTCGAAAACATGCAAATGTGAGTAGATCAATAGGTACTGCCTCAGTGGAAAGGTAACAGCAATCCATACAGTCATGCTGGCCACATGACATAGGAGGTGTCCACACACAACACAGACTCTTTGGCTTAGAAATGGAGATGCGCACCAACCCCCAAAGCCGAAAGAGGAAGGCTTTACCTTTATTTGTGTTATGGTTGTTTCTAGGCACTGAATGTTTATTTGTGTTTGTGTATGCTGGAATCCACCCTGAGTCCCCTCGGGGAGATAGGGAGGAATATAAATAAAGTATTTTTATAATTTATTTCATTTTGTTCTCATCTAAAACAGCAAATATTCCATCCATATTCTGTCTTAGCTGATGAAAAGTTCATTTTGTTTGCCCCATAAAATTGTCAGATAGGTCAGTAACAGAAATAATCTGCAAGGGCACGTAATTCAAACTGTCAATAGGCTTTTAAACTGAATTGGGAGGTATTTTTTCTTTAAAGCAACAACATTATAGATTAGTTTATTTATTAAAAAAGTACTTGGAGTAATAAAGAAATTGCTCCCCAGTCATCTAGAAAAAGATCAATGAGTGGTGTCATAGCTACACACAACTATGTTTGTATGTATATGTGCCTTTATGTCACCATCATAGGGTTTCCTTGGGCAAGGAATACTCAGACGTGGTTTTCCCAGTTCTTTCCCCTGAAATGTAGTCCGTAGCACTTGGTATTTGCTGCTGGTCTACAAACTGAAGCACAGCACAGGTCACAACAGTATAAGCAATTGCATTTAGATAAGAATATATAAGAAGTCATGATGGCAAATTTTGATTCAAATTTCATTTGTTTTAACTATAAACTCTAATAAATCTCTTCTTAAAAAAGAATCCATTATAAACAACAATACATTAAACTTAGACCATCCACCATGAAAACCACAAAAACACAACACTGGTTATCCAGAGTATATTATACCATTGTACACCGGTGATGATCTGCTAATGTTCAGATAGAATTAACTGCATTCAGTATGGCCACCTTTTTGCTGTTTGTCAGCAAGGATCATGATTTTTGTGTGTTTAACCTAAGGGTTTGCCCTACCAGTACATGAGAAACATAAACTGAAACACTTCTGAAACATAGGATGAGGGAAACGTTTTCAATGTTATCTCCTCCAGAATCACCCTGGTGAAGGTTAAACATACTATTCTCAAAAATGCTTAGTATCTGGAGTATAGACAGTACATTTTGAATGCTGAGTACTGACAGTTTTTCTCAGGGGAAATGTATAAAGTGCCAACAAAACAGGATTCAAAATGAAAACTTGATAGAATAGCATGAAAACATCCAAGAATTAACTACAAATGATGGATAGTGTTGAATATAATTACTATGATCTCTTCTGAACTCTATTTTGACAGCATCAAATGTCACTCTGTACTTACAAAGTGATCGACCTTCCTAAAAAAATGCCAATATTATAAATTGACTTATTGTTCTCGCTTTTGGAGCAAGTTTGGTAGAATTAATATTAAGTTGTTCAGAACAAAGGATTCTATTCTTAGATAGAAATGGAAGTTTATTATAATACAGGCAATCCCCAAGGTACGAACAAGATAGGTTCTGTAGATTTGTATGTCGCAACTGGTACATTTTTAAGTGTAACTCCATCTATCTATCTATCTATCTATCTATCTATCTATCTATCTATCTATCTATCTATGGATTACATAGTGAAAGGCTAACACCCCTGTGGTGTTTGTTTTGTTGTCTATGTTCCTGTTCAGTGTATTATATCTCACTTTCTGTCCCTGTGATGATTGATTTTTGAAAAAAATGGCTTGTTGTGAAAACATGGCTTGGTGATAAAGAGGAGACCCCTTTTTTGCCATGATAACTCTTTCAGGAGTGAATGTTCATTCCGAGGGGTAGATTTCTCTCACTTTCTGTTGTCTCACCTCCGTTGTTAACTATGCGTCATTTGTAAGTCAGATGTTTGTAACTTGAGGATTGCCTGTATAGACTTAGTGCGATTAGTCCTTCCTCACCAGTAATAGTAGCTGTTCTTCATTCATGAAATTTGCTTCCAACACAGCTCATGTCTCCAATGTCATGACCAGGCAGCTGGTAGTTCTCACAATACTAGGCTTTTCACGGTCTCCTACACAGTGCTTATGAACTCTGCTTTGATCTCTTCAAGCTTTTTCTTAGTATGCTGCTTACAGTTAGCACGTCATTGCCCAAGGATAGGAATATGTAAGGTGGGGGGGAGGATGAAAGATTTTACTTGATGTATAGGTTCAGTTAGTTGGTGTACACTTCTTTGTACATAGGCCCTAGGAAATGGAGCTCTGTGGAAAATGGCAGCTATCATATTATCCATAGGAAGGTGGTTGTCAGAATGAACAGTGGGCTTTTTTCAGAAAAGGCAGTTTTGTCTTCCTGAAATTGCTGTCTATACGTTGTTGTATCGCTTCAACTCATTTTCAGTTTATAGCAATACAATTACAGGGATTTATTGGCAAGATTTGTTCAGAAGAAAGAATGGCTTGCAAAAAGAATGACTTGCCCAAGGTGGGTTCTCACAACCAAGTGTGGGATTGAAACCCTGGTCTCCAGAATCATACAACCTCATCACATGGGGTACTTTTTGGAGGCATGCACTGGTTCATCTATACTTTCGCAACAAAGCCCGCCGGCTCTTATCCCATAGAGCAACTTCTGGCGGGGCTCCTTCATAAAAGTAGAATCATAGAGTTGGAAGAGACCTCCTGGACCATCCAGTTCAACCCTCTGCCAAGAAGCAGTTTTTAAATTGCTTAGATTTTAGCTTGTTTTGTAAGCCACTCCGAGCCCTGGGGAAGTGTTTTTAAGATTTTTTAAAGATGTTTTAAAGATGTTTTTAAATTTGGTCACCTATGATGTTAGATTTTTAGCCTGCTCTTGTAAGCCGCCCCAAGCCCTAGGGGAGTGGTGGCATATAATTCTGAATAATAAATAAATAAATCGCATTCAGAGCAACTCAGACAGATGGACATCCAGCCTCTGCTTAAAAGCCTCCAAAGAAGGAGCCTCCACCACACTCCAAGGCAAAGCGTTCCACTGCTGAACAGCTCTTATAGTTAGGAAGTCCCTCCTAATGATCAGGTGGAATCTTCTTTCCTGTAGTTTGAAGCCATTGTTCCACATCCTAGTCTGCAGGACAGCAGAAAATAAGCTTGCTCCCTCCTCCCTATGACTTCCTCTCACATATTTATACATGACCCTCATCATGTCTCCTTTCATCCTTCTCTTCTAAAGGCTAAACATGCCCAGGTCTTTCTTTCTTTCTTTCTTTGTTTCTTTCTTTCTTTGTTTCTTTCTTTCTTTGTTTCTTTCTTTCTTTCTTTCTTTCTTTCTTTCTTTCTTTCTTTCTCTTTCTCTTCTTCTTCTTCTTCTTCTTCTTCTTCTTCTTCTTCTTCTTCTTCCTCCTCCTCCTCCTCTTCTTCTTCTTCTTCTTCTTCTTCTTCTTCTTCTTCTTCTTCTTCTTCTTCTTCTTCCTACTTTTACTACTACTCATAGAGCTTGTTCTCCAGACTCTTGATCATTTTAGTTGCCCTCCTCCAGACATTCCAGCTTGCCAAAATGTCTCTTAAATTGTGGTGCCCAATATTGGACACAGTATTCCAGATGTGGTCTGACCAAAGCAGAATAGACAAACCAGTTCACGCTGCATGGCGACAACCCGAGAGGCTTCCCATGTTGTATTGAACCAATGGGGAGAAGCAGAGCAGTCAATGCTTCCTCCTATGGGATGGGGCAACAAGTAAGTTGAGTGATGTGAGGTGATGGCTTCTCCACACACACACACACACACACACACACACACACACACCATGAGCACTGCCGGATTTGTCATGGTCCGTGGCAATTCTGGCAACCTATCTGATGAGGTCAGTAGTCCAACACTCAAATCACTGCAACCACATTGACTGTTATCGATACAGAAAATCGGGGGCATGAGTGGCTCAGAGGGCAGTCAGGGTTGGTTCTGACATTAGGAACTATATGTCAGACTCCATAGTTTTCCTAAGAGGAATTTCTCTCTCTCATAATTCTTCTCTTCAGGAAGTAGGGCAGAGATGGCACAACAATCTGAGCTGAATATTTTTCTCACTCTTAAAAGATTTATTGTGTGCTGTATACTTGCCAACAGTTACAATTTGTCATACACCCACCCCAAAAATCCAACAGTAACTTGAAATAATTTACATTTCAAGTGAAATGGGTGAATATTGTACATTCAATGCATTATATTAAAGAATATATTACTGACAGTTGTTTGCTTTGTCTTGTACAACTTTCTAGCAGATCCTGCCAAAGACTTTATTCTTATTCTTGCACTTGAACTGCTAGATTACACTGCCATTATGTTTCAAGTGAAATTCTTTTTGCAGTAAATCACCAGGGAAAAAGCAGCAGAATACTAGCAAACCACTGTTTTTTCCAATAGAAATCTATGAGGGTCAAACTCAGAGAAGGGATTTCCCTCAAGACTACAGTAGAGGAGAAAATAATTACATTTTCCTTCTGTGCCTAATGTAATCTCCATAATTATCAATTGCCCCACAGTGGACAATATTTACATTTTTAAAACGACATTTTAAATGAAAAGGGACATTTCAGCAGCACCGGTACTTTGACTTGAATTGACTATGTGGTAAAACAAAAGCAACAGAAGCATGATACAAGGTTTGATTTCCATTACGGATTTTCTCTATAAACTGTAATCAAGAGGTCCTATTTGGTCACCTATGATGTAGTATGCAGTATACATAACAGAGGAATGATTCAATTCATGTGTTAAAACTGTTCTGCTGCAGTGCCAAACTTAGTTTGGAAATTCTAAAACTGATGCTACTTGGAAGCATTACTTCTGTGGCACAGTGCAAAACATAGGTACAGAATAAGAATGAAAATACTTTGCAGGCAGGAAAGAAACCCATTATTACAATAAATTTTGGGTCCCACATTTTGAGATTATCTCTTTGTAGCAAAGTATACACTTCATCTTTCCCAGGTTCTTTTGTACTCCTGTGGTGTTGCCATCCCTCAACATGTCAAATAACCTTTTGGAAAGAACTATTATTATATCACACTATACTTCTCACTGTAGATGTAATTCTCTTATTTTGAAAAAAAATAGAACATAATGCAGTAGAATCAATTCAGTTTTTCATTTATAAGCTCATGGCGTGAAACCCAGAGGTGGTTGTTATATCTGTTCCTTTTTGCTTGAGTGAAGTGTTGCATGTTAAGTTTTTGAAAAGAAAACGTATCTAATACAAATATTGGCTCAAACAAAGCAAAGCTGTTTTTGTATCCACAGAACATAAATACAGTAGAGACTCACTTATCCAACATAAATGGGCCAGCAGAACGTTGGATAAGCAAATATGTTGGATAATGAGGAGAGATTAAGAAAAAGCCTATTAAACATCAAAATAGATTATAATTTTACAAATTAAGCATCAAAACATCATGCTATACAACAAATTTGACAGAAAATGTAGTTCATTACACATTAATGCTATGTAGTAATTACTGTATTTACAAATTTAACACCAAAATATCACAATGCATTTAAAACATTGACTACAAAATGTGTTGGATAATCCAGAACGTTGGATAAGCAAGTGTTGGATAAGTGAGACTCTACTGTGTGTGTGTGTGTGTGTGTGTGTGTGTGTGTGTGTATACTTTTGATAGCATAGTAAAGAATTAACACCCCTACAGGCAAGTGCTTTATAAACAATAACAAAAATCACAATAATGTTTGTTCTGAGTTGCTGAGTTTTCTGGGCTGTACGGCCATGTTCCAGCAGCATTCTCTCCTAACATTTCACCCACATCTATGGCAGGTATCCTCTTAGGTTGTGAGGTCTGTTGGAAACTAGGCAAGTGGGATTTATATATCTGTGGAATGCTGTCCAGGATGGGAGAAAAAACTCTTATCTGTTGGAAGTAATGTGAATGTTCCAATTGGCCATCTTGATTAGCATTGAATCGCCCTGCAGCTTCAAAGCCTGGCTGTTTCCTGCCTGGGGGAACCCTGGACATTCCAGAGATATCTGACCATGAAAGCCTTCGACAACACAATGTTTGTTCTTTTTAAAAAATATTTTGCTGTAAAGGAAACCACCACTTTTGAAAAACTTTTTTTTGTGTTCGTTCCTTATCTTTAGTAGAGATGTGCACATTCCATTTAACTTTTACTCTTGGGTACCAAACATTACTCAAATGTCCTATAAAAACAGCCCAGACCTCATAATCTTTCCACTCCCATGTAAAAAGTCAGCATAACCCAAATTGTTTTTGGTCATGTTGTATGCGCCATAAATTCCCTGATCGTAGGTGCAATGCAGAGCCAGCCTCAGTATTGCAGCCAACTGGGTCAGTCTATCAGGGAGAAGACAATCTGGCTCACTGAAGTGAAACATTTGTCTTTTGCATTTCCTTACCTTACTATTTTATTCAGCCGGGACTCTGAAGGGAAATCAGATCTGTCTTTGAGTCAAATTACGCAGCAAGAGAAATTAAATTGTTTCAACAAAAGTTTACATACCCTTACTCTTTCCTGAGATCTATATCTGCAGATCCCCATGATTTCCTATTCTCCTTAAAAATTGGACATGATCACTAAAGAGAGTTGTAAAACACTAATAAGTTAATAGTATTGTATGGCTCTGCACATTCAAAAGTGTTTTACTTAGGGCTAAGAAATGGGAACAAACTCCTTAGACAAGTTTCTCATTTCATTCTAATTTCTTGTGATACATCAAGGACCACTGTAATTCCTTACTAGTTTGCAATTCTGTGTAATGCGTCAATTCAAAAACTGAGACCTGCGTCCAATAATAATAATAATAATAATTTATTCTTGTACCCCGCCCCATCTCCCCGAAGGGACTCGGGGCGGCTCACATGGGGTCTTGCCCAACATCACAATATAAAATCAAAACAAAAACACAAATTTACAACAATAAATCAACAATATCGGTAAAACAATCAAAAGGACAATCTTACAAGATAAAATGTTAAAACAGGTATATCAAACACAAGTCTGGGCCGAAAGGTGAATGTGTCAAATCGGGAGGAGATAGTTACATAATTTTTTTAAAAAATATATTTTTATTGAATTTTCCATTAACATATTAAAATATAGATTAAAAAAGTAATAAGCATGGGGGGAGCTGCGCATGCGTCAACGAGAGTAGACGTGCCTAATTGCTCTCCTAACTATAAAGGCAATTAAAGCCTCAAAAAGCCCATAAAGGGTCATAAATCTCTCCTTAACTGGAGTCCGGATCAAAGGAGAAAAGAGAGAAGGCTGGGAGGTCACAATCAAAGGTGACTGAAGCCATAAATCTCAGAATCCAAACAGAAGTTCGGACAACTGTGAGTATGGCGGACAGAAAGGAGAAGGAAGGGGAGGAAGAAAAATTGAACAAAATTATAACTACATTGGAACATCTTAAATTAAACATGGAGATTTTAAGACAGGGAAATGAGCAGACAAGAGAGCAAATCACACAAATTAATAGCAAACTCGGGCTGATAGAGAATAAAGTGGAAGAATGCCAAGAAAAGTTTAAGGAGGCAGCAGCGGAGATCAGAAGACAAAAAGGTGAATTAATCACTCTGAGAGACATTAATAGAAAACTTCTAGATAAAGTTGCTGACCTCGAGGACAGATCCCGAAGAGCCAATCTGCGTTTGAGAGCAGCAGGAGAGAGTCTTCAGATAAAGGAGAATCTGAAGGGAGTTATAGCTGAGTGGCTTGCAACAAATGCTCAGGTCCCATCGCAAGGAATCGAGAGGATACATTGGGCTTTCAGAGGAGGCAGGAAACCCAAGGATATTTTGATACGGTTCACAAGGGAGGCTGAAAGGGACATTGTTTATCGAAAATTGAGGAAAATGAAGAACCTGACCTTGGCTGGCAGTAAAGTATGGCCACTCCTGGATTTATCTTCAGAGACATTGGGAAAGAGAGCAGAAATGAGGGAAATTACAGGAACTTTGGAAAGGAAAGGACAACGTTATACCTGGGCTTTTCCAGCCACCCTAATTGTATATAAAGACAATAAATTATATAAAGCTTCCGACTTGGAAAGTGGGAGGAAAATGCTTAAACAGTTAAAACTGGATACAGACGGAAAAGAAACAGACGGTCTGGAGGAGGAATCAGATAAGACCAAGGACAAGCCGACTGGACAAGAAGCATCGAGGGAGCTGGAGACTGCAGAGAGAGGCGGACCAACAGAGACAGACTTACTTCAGAGTCTATTTGCAATGGGAGATCCAAAGGACAGGGAAGAAAAGAGAACTTTAAGGAATTTGAAGGACCTGGATTTAGAACAAATTAAATCTATAGAAAAACAATTAAGAGATCTTAAAAAACAGAAAATTAGAGAGGAGAATAGAAGAATTGAAACGAGATCTAGTACAGAGACTTAAGAATGAACAGCCTAACATTTGTGGAATAATGAAATTTGGACAAATGGGGTTAAAGGGGTAAAAGATGATGCAGGAGGGGAGAGCAGTGGATGGCAACGCAGTCACCGGTGGGAGGGAGTCTGGGAATGGAAGAGAACAAAGGGAAAACTCTTTCAGGTCTCCCTCTGATGGGAGGAGGGAGAGGTCTGGACTCTGGGGGGCATGGGGGAGGATGGGAAGACAAGCAGACAGGGGAAAGAAACTACAGGAGGGTAAATGCAAATAATACCTGGTTATGGGTGAAGTAGTAATAATGTCTCATAATGTTAATGGTTTATCAACTCCACAAAGAAGGGCAAAAGTTATGAAAATGGTAAAGGATTATAAAGTTGGCATTCTGCTTTTACAAGAATGTCATAAGAGAAAGGACCATACTCCATTATTTAATGATAGGATTTGGGGACAGGTGTATGAATCGAGAGGTTCAAATAGAGCACGGGGTGTGGCAATTTTAATTAAAAATACAATAGACTTCCAAGTGGAAATGGTAAAAAGGGATTCAGATGGGAGATGGGTAATGATTAAAGGGAAAATTGAAAAAATTAGAATCACTTTAGTGTGTATATATGCCCCAAACAAAAATCAAAAAAAGTATTTAAAAAAGCTATTTGGGGAAATTGATAAGTTTGCACAAGGAGAAGTGTATTGTGCAGGAGATTATAACCTGGAATTGGTAACAACAAGGCAAAATAGTAATAGAAAGTTAAATATAAGGGAATACAACATGAATGATTTATTAGAAGGGGAACCAGAGAATAATAGATGGACATATTACTCGGGAAGACATGACACATATAGCAAAATAGATTATATTCTGGGGAAAAATACAAACCAATCAGTGATTCTAGAAGCAAAAACACTTCCAATACATTTATCGGATCATGCACCATTAAGAGTAAAAGTAAAATTAGAAATAGAAAGAAAAGAAAGAACCTGGAGATATAA
The DNA here is from genome assembly GCF_035594765.1 of Anolis carolinensis. Classification (NCBI taxonomy): domain Eukaryota; kingdom Metazoa; phylum Chordata; class Lepidosauria; order Squamata; family Anolidae; genus Anolis; species Anolis carolinensis. The sequence goes on from NC_085842.1 coordinate 200,143,126, forward strand.
CACAGTTTTAAACAGTAGAGAGGAAGAATATGAAACAATTAGGAAAGAAATAAATAAGTATTTTGAGACCAATGACAATGGACAAGTAACTAAAGATATAATTTGGGATGCAAGTAAGGCAGTGATAAGGGGTCACTGTATAAGTTTAGAGGTAAATCTTAGAAGAAGATGGAGGAATGAACAGGATAAGAGAATAAAAGAAATAGAAACCCTGCAAGACAAACATAAAAGGACTAAGGATAGACAGATTTGGAGAGAGCTAAAGGAGAAAAAAAACCAATTAGAAGCATTTGAGGAAAGGAATATAATAAATAAATATCTATACGTTAAAAGCTATTCCCAAAGTTGGAATATAAAATCAATGAAGAGGATGGCTTACTATTTGAAAAAGAAAAAAGAAAAAACATGGATAAAGAGATTGAAAGATGAAAATGGGAAAGAACAAGAGGAGCAAAGTAAGATTAGGGAGATAATGGCAAAATATTATAAAAATCTATATAAGGAAGAGAGGGTAATGCAAGGGAACTTAAATATCAGAGAAAAAATTGCAGAGGAAGACAGAGAGTTATTAAACCAACCAATAACGCAAGAGGAAACAATAAGGGCAATTAAAGGGTTAAAGGGAGGCAAGTCACCAGGGCCAGATGGATTTCCAGCAGAATATTATAAAGCATTTATGGAAGAGTTGGCACCACACCTAACAGAATTGTTCAATGAAATATACACTAAGCAAAAAGTCCCCCTAACATGGAAAGTATCAGAAATTATAACTATACCCAAAAAGGGGAGAGATTTAACACAACCAGGGTCATACAGACCCATTAGTCTATGCAATCAAGATTATAAAATATTTACAAAAATTTTAGCAAAAAGATTGGAAACAATAATGCCAAAAATAATCAAAGAGGATCAATATGGATTTGTGAAGGGAAGAAAAATTGGGGATCCAATAAAAAATGTAGTAATTGCAATGAATCATGCAAATTCGAATAAGAAAAAAATGGGAATTCTCAAATTGGATGTTTACAAAGCATTTGATAAAGTCAATCACAATTATCTGTTAAGATTATGTCAACAGTTGAATATGGGGGAAAACTTTTGCAAAACGCTGCAACAATTGTACAGCAACTGTAAAGCAAAAATAAGGGTGAATAATGGAAGGACAGGAGAGATACCAATTTTAAATGGTACAAAACAAGGTTGTCCATTATCCCCCACTTTATTTGTAATAGCGATAGAAATGCTAGCTGAAAGTATCAGGAATAGCACCAATTGGACAGGGTACAAAATAGAAAAGGGAGGAGGACAAAAGGAAGAAATAAGGCTTAATTTCTTTGCCGATGATGCAATGATTATTACAAGTCAACCGTTAATTATGGTAAAAGATATTATTAAAAAACTGGAAGAATTTAAAAATATATCAGGACTATTCGTTAATATTAAAAAGTCAGAGATACTATGTCTTAATACCCCACCAAGGGAACAACTGGAGATTAGGAAAATATCAGGGTTAAGATTAGGATTAAAGAAGCTGAAATACTTAGGAGTATGGATATATAAAAACCCAAAGAGTATAGTCAAGGGGAATTATAAACAAAAATGGAAGGTAATAGAGAAACAGTTTAAGAATTGGGAAGGAAAAACATTAACAAGAGTGGACAGAATAAGGGCACTAAAAATGTTCATAATACCAAAATTGACATATTTATTTCAAACATTACCGAACACAGTAGATAGGAAGACACTAAAGACATGGGACAGGAGAATAAGAAAATGGGCAGTCGGAGGAAAAAGGCCCAGAATAAGGGACAAATGGTTAAATGCAAAAGAGGAAGAGGGAGGCTGGGGGATTCCAAGTTTAGAAGTCTATCACGATGCGTTTCAAATCCAAAGATTATTGGAAATACAGTATACTAAAAAAAAATGGGCAAATATGGAGAAGATAATAAATAATACTAAAGAAAAAGAAATAATATTTAGGGAATGGAGTAGGAGAGAAGAAGCAGAATTTAAGGAACCTTTTAAAGGAACAATAAAAGTGTGGAAAAAAAGAAAGAAGAAGCTAAGTCCAGGCAATGAGAATAAGATGGCAACTATATGGCAAATTAATTACAATAACAACGAAATTATAGGCAGAACATTGAGATCAATTGAAAGTAGAGGGAAAAGGTTAGTGGAGGATTTGTACACAATAGATGGAGACCCTGTAGAACAAAAAGAAATTCAGAATTGGATAGGATCAGGGAATTGGATTCAAAGCTGGGCTATAAGACAGGAAATTTTTAGATTGAGAGAAAAAATTAGAGAACAGGACAGTCCATTTGAGAAGGCGATTAGGAAATGTTTGAGAGAGGAAAAGAAGGTGGCAGGAGATCTGTATGAACAAATTATAACGGTAAAAGAAGAAATAGTAGAGGAAATTTTCCAAACATGGAGAATGGACATGGAAATTGAGAGGGAAGATATACAAAGGGAAATAAGTAATATAGCAAAAGAAAAGTACAATGTATTAAGGGAAGCAAGAAGGAAAATGTTACAAAAATGGTACAGAACTCCTGCACAACTTTCACGGTTTTTACCAGGGATGAAAGATAGGTGTTGGCACGGTTGTGAACAAAGAGGGGTGTTCAATCATATGATATGGGAGTGCGATCGGGTGCAAGAATACTGGAGAATGATTGAAGGAGAAATCAATAGAATGCTAAATCTACAAATAGTAATAGTTAATAGAAATGTACTACATGCAAGGATAACAGAAGTGAAGAATATACAAAAAGAAAAAATGATTGACAAATTAATAGCATGTGCACAAATTGTTTTAGTGAGCGGTTGGAAAGATAAAACAAAATGGACTCTGACGAATTGGTATAAGTATATAATTGATATGTTAAATGTAGAAATCACAAATTGCAAATGGAATAATATAGATAAAATTGAAAATATTGCAATAATCAAGGGGATGTGGGAACCAGTTAAGAACTATTTAGAGAATGTACTAAGATGTGGAGTGGAAAAATTAAGATTGAGATTGATATTTCAAATGTAACTTCTGTAGTTTGTTGTATAAAGTGTATGTACAAGGAGGGGAGGGTGGGAGGGTGGGAGTGGGATAAAATGACAAAACAACAATAAAAAAAATTAAAAAAAAAAAAAAGTAATAAGCATGATTTGTAGGAGGAGAGATAGAAGGGAAAGAGAAGAAGAAAGAAAAAAGAAGAAGAAGAAAAAAGGAAAAATTAAAATATTGGACTTCCGAGCATCTTCATGGAGATTTCCTTCCTTTTCTTTCTTCATAGTCAATAAAGTACTATAAATGACAATATTGACAATAAAAGGGCAGATCAGTGGGTCTATTATTCCATAGGCAGGCATCTTAAACCAACAAAAGTCACTCATCAAAGGCTTTCCGGAAAAGCCAGGTTTTCAGATTCTTCCGGAAGGAGAGGAGGGTGGGGGCCAGCCTAATCTCCCTAGGGAGCAGCTTCCAAAGCTGGGGGGCCATGACAGAGAAGGCCCTCTCCAAAAATAGGATGAGAAAAGCTTTCTTTTTAATTAAAACGTAAATTTATTACCCATACAAAATGTGAGACTAATCCATAAAAACATAGTAAGCCGCAAAAGCCATTTTAAAAATATGCTACTCTTAACTTTTGAAAAATAAAATGTCTTTCTCACTGTCTATTTTGAAAAGCATCTCAGTTTCAACTTCAAAAATTGTTTGTGAATTCCTGAATTGGGAGGAGCTTGGACTGAATTGACCTTTGGGATCCATTCCAATTACGCAATTTCTATTATTTTGTGATTTTATGTATATACTTTATATTCCACTCTATCTCCCTGAGGGGACTCAGAGTGGATTGCAGGTACATATATGGCAGACATTCAATGCCATTATAAAATTGACAGAGACAGACAGTACATAAACAGAGGCAAGGCTTCCCTCTTTTTATCTCTAGCATCCAGCTGTGCTTGACTCGGCCATGGGGAGGGGCTGTTGTTTCATTTTCCACACCGAGGCTGTCGTCCATGGATGCCTTTCCTGATTGGACTTTTTCTGACATGTTTTTTTCAGGGTGTCTTTTACCTCCTGCCAAAGCAGTACCTATTTATCTACTTACATTGTTGTTTTTGAACTGCTAAGTGAGCAGAAGCTGGGCAGACAGCGGGAGCTCACCCCAAATTGGGCTTGAACTGCCAACCTTCTAGTCAGCAGGATCTTCTATAGCAGGCTGTTTAATCCCTTGTGCTAGCCTGGCTAATTTTAAATTAGTAAATTTTCAAGAAACACGAGTCTAGAAGACCATTAACACTGCAGGATTATAAAAGTTTGATGACACTATAGGAAAATTTTAATATTTTTTCCTATTAATATTGGATGTTTTCTAAAACATACCCTCCAATTGTCCAGATTTGACTAGGACCGGCCAAATAAATCATTTGTTCCGTTAGCTTTTTCCACTTTCCTAAGCTTTCTTCAGTTACTACAAACTGAGTTCAAAGTTCAGAAGTACTACAGTTAAAATTCAGTGGGAAAGAGAGAAGAGAGGGCAGAATCTTACCCTTCTCTTTAGGCTCAGGCAAGAACAAACTGCCAGAAGCATCCAATAACAACAACAACAACTTTATTCTTATACCCCGCCACCATCTTCTGCAATTCTTCATTAATTATATGTTTCATCTTGGACAATCTCTGATTTCAAATTGACCATATGTCTCCCAGTTTCATCTGAGAAATGCTGAAAGATTAATATGGACAGACTTAGATATTTACTAAAAACCAATCAAGGTACACCAAGAAAGCAAACAGATTGGCGACCAGTAAAAAAAAATTTAAACAAGGAAAAAAGTAAAATTATAATTTAATTTAAAAAAAGAAAAGAAACAGATACAAGATAAGAAAGACATTTATCCAAAAGGAAAGAAACAAAGAAGGGAAGAGGGGCATAGTAGACAGAGGAAACAAATGAAGAATAGAAGATGAAATGATATTGAAAACGCCACCCATTAGAGGGAAGTCAACATGGAGTTTATGTGTGTGTGAAGTGTATTATTGTTTTTTTCTCTCTTTTCTTCTTTTTCTATATTTTTTCTTTCTGTATGAAACTTATTCTCACTTTCGTTGTATATAGTACGGAAAACCTTAATAAATGTTAATTAAAAAGAAATGTTGAAAGATCTCCTAAAATATAGGAGCTCCTAGATGTCTCTTATTCAAAAGCATCTTCATTCTTGGAACCAAATATGGAAGAAGAGTCTATCTCACACATCTTTGGTTTAGGACAGATTGAGAAAACACCTACAGTAGAGTCTCACTTATCCAAACCTCGCTTATCCAAGCTTCTGGATAATCCAAGCCATTTTTGAAGTCAATGTTTTCAATATATCGTGATATTTTGGTGCTAAATTCATAAATACAGTAATTACAACATAACATTACTATGTATTGAACTACTTTTTCTGTCAAATTTGTTGTATAACATGATGTTTTGGTGCTTAATTTGTAAAATCATAACCTAATTTGATGTTTAATAGGCTTTTCCTTAATCCCTCCTTATTATCCAAGATATTCGCTTATCCAAGCTTCTGCCGGCCTGTTTAGCTTGGATAAGTGAGACTCTACTGTATTTCCCTCTCTCTGCTTTCTTTTCTAAATGGGAATCCCATGTGTGATGGCACGCCCAAGCCTTTAAGAAAACTATAGTGTCTGGCTTTACTCGAGGGCTATCTGTATACCGTCTATTAAGATCAAGACCTTTAACATACAGAGGCACTTCAGGCAAGGTGAAAACAAGATGAATAAAGGGTTAACTCCACCTGGGGCTATGATAAGATAGATTATAACAATATATTACAAATGGAGATTTTGCTGAATGCAGTCATCTCTCTGGAGTCTTTGAAAGTCCTCTGTCTCTGGTGCAAAACAATGGCTCACAAGCTGGAGCCCAAAGGCTGTCTCAATCTTCTTTCTTTGTGAAGCCTAAGGTGTTAAAGGCTTCTGTTGTCTCTGGGATTGGTGGTATAAGAATACCACTGAATGCAGTGTTTATTAGTGCTAAAGATGCCTGTTTGGATTGCTAAGCCAGGTCTGTAGTCTCTATAGCTCTATTGCAAAAAAATGAGGAGTCTAGCAAAGGAGCTCTATACAGGCAAATGGAATAGACCAACTAAGGCTGGCCTCTTGGTGGATTTTATGCTCCACCCCAAAACTAATACGAAGAGAGGGATCTACACTATTGGGAAAACCTATAAAAAGGAGGAACTGAAGCAAAGGAGAGGAAAAGGCAGAGCCAAGACTTCACACCATAAGGCACACAGTGTCACCCTCTTTTTATCAAACAAAAATGTAAAATCACAATGCCATCAATACCTATAAACGGTATTATTTTTTTCCCTCTCGTTAGTTCTTTGTCTTTTGGTGGAGTGAGTTGCAGGTGGTCCGCTGACAACACTACTTACAGAAATTGGTGATATATATAGTGAGCTCTTTCTTCCTTCCTTTAGTCATCCTTTTGCTTACAAAAGGAGACATCCTTGTCTACTTACAATTCAGCAAAGGTTTCTTGTTCGTGACCCTTAAGTTCTGGAGCTGGCACTTTATTTTCGCTTCATTGAAACACTGACATCGTACTTGTCACCTTGTGTATCTGACAGTGCATCTGCTTGAAGTTACACCTGACATCAGCAGAAACTCTATTAAAATACGTACCAGAATCTCTTGTACTTCAGATCGTGCAGCTCTAAGTAGCCTAGGGAACACAGCAACTCTTTTTGAAGATTTCTCCTCTTTTTAGTATAAGATAGTGTAAAAGATACTCACAAGTACTTGTAAGCTACAGCTGTGTAATGGGAGTTTTTAAAGAAAAAGAATTGAAATAGCATGCATTTCCGTATCTACGACTACAGAAAGATCAAAAGTGTCTCAGGTAAGTAAAAAAAATGCAGTTTTTGTAGCAATGGATAATAATGAATTGTTACATAGATTACTTTAAAAAATTACTTTTTATTTAAAACAGAGTCAGATGGTTTTTGGTCCAATTGCTTTGTTGCTCTGTATAAATTCATGATAATAACCTCTGAGAGTTTTTGTCTAAAGTCAAGCACAGTGCATTTTTTAAATGAATCGCTGAACTCGATTAAGTATATTTGTGTTTACTTCAGCATTGGTGTTTTGATAGTGGTTCCCTGTCTTCAGGTATTAAACTTGGACTGATTAAGATCAAAAGTAAAAAGCTATGGTTATTGCTCCATTCCTTGCTATCACGTCTGCTGTAACTTCCCATGATCATGTGGATGGTTTATCTCCACAGTGGCCCAGTCATCAAAAGCATGGAAAAATCTGGCGTCTGGCTTCCATTACACTATGTAACAGAATTTTTATTTCTGTGTTATAAATGTCATTTCCCAATTGGTTCTATCATAAAAACATGGGAAAGTTTATTAAACTGCATAAACTTTGTTTTTGCGGGACATCCTGCAGCACATTTTGCTGTAGGTTTTCAATTAATATCTCATAGAGTCTCAACCAATACAGCATAGTTTATAGCATCCACAAAAACAAAGTTTCTGGAGTATAATAACTACTTTCAAAGTAAGTACTGCACAATTAAACAGGAAATAACACTTTCAAACCAGGAACAGTATTGTTGGTCAAATTTTGTAACAGTAGTATAAAATAAATAAATAAATAAATTGTGTTGATTAGCCCTTAGACCATATCACCGTACTGAACCAAACAACAAAGCTTAATACAACTTAAGAAAACTCTATGTAATAGTTAAACAAGACACTTATGATAATACAGTCAATAAGTATGGTAAAACTGAGTATAATTTCCCTACCCTCCTACAATTTACCCTGACATGTGTAGATCTCAGATATATTGCTTTGCTTTAATACAGAGCTGTCCTATAGTATTATTGAAGCAATCCATCTGTAATGTGGCCTTCGTTTTACACAGCCTTCAATTTTACCTAGCATTATTGTTTTTGTGTTTTCATAGCTGGAATCACTGGGTTACTGTGAGTTTTCCGGGCTGTATGGCCATGTTCCAGAAGCATTCTCTCCTGATGTTTTGCCTACATCTGTAGCAGGCATCCTCAGAGGTTATGAGGTATATTGGAAACTAGGCAAGAGATAATTAATAAAATATTTAATAAAAATTAATAATTAAAAATTGCATCCCATGCATGAAAATTGTTATCAGTTTTCCAAGACGTAGCTACATTTTTCTATTGCAGCACCATAAAACTGCTGTTGCTATTGTTGTGTGGCTTCAAATCATTTTCAGTTTATGGCAGTCCTAAACTGAAGCTATCATGGGGTTTTCTTTAAAAAATTAAAATAAATTAAAAAGCCTTGTGACTTGAAGATTGGGTTGCTGACCTGAAGGCTGCCAGGTTCGAATCCCACCCGGGGAGAGCGTGGATGAGCTCCCTTTATCAGCTCCAGTTCCATGCGGGGACATGAGAGAAGCCTCCCACAAGGATGGTAAAAACATCAAAACATCCGGGCGTCCCCTGGGCAACGTCCTTGCAGATGTCCAATTCTCTCATTCCAGAAGCAACTCCGGTTGCTCCTGACACACAAAAAAGGGGGTTTTCTTGGCAAGATTTGTTCAGAGACAGTTTTCCTTGCCTCTCTCAGAAGTTCAGACAGTGTAATATGTCTGAGGTCACCCAGCTGATTTCCATGAGCAGGGTTTCGAACCATGTTCTGTAGAGTTACAGTCCATCCCTCAAATCACTGCAATATGCTGCATATTAACGGCAAACATCCCATTAAAAAATAACGTACACACAAGTTCTTATAAAATGGGCCTGTTTCTTTCAGTGGGAAGTGATCTACATAGGCAATATAATACCTGAGAATTTATCAGTTGGTGAAAAGCATATCATACCCATTAATTGGAAATAAATAAATAAAATTAGATGGTTTTTTTAATAAAAAAATTCACATCAAAGGTTATACAGTCTTTTTTTAAAAGTCTCAGGGAAATCTACATTCAGCCAAAAATGTGTTGCAGCCGATCCCTGTGTATCCCAGATCCAGGACGAAATGGGTTCTGCAAATTGTGGAGCATATTATAGACACCCACCCCTGCTGGAATGTAGTAAAAGATCTCGAATGGGGGCTGCCAATATGTCCCAAGGGCAGGGAGCTAACTGGCCACTTGGGAGGGGTAATTGATAACTTCCACTCTTATTACTTTCCCTTTATTATTCTCCCTTGTAAGCCTCTGTGCCGATCACCACCGGAACCACCTGTCCTGATTTCTGCCAGAGTCTTTGAAGTTCAATCTTGAGGTCCTGATAGTGGCTGAGTTTTTTCCTGTTGTTTTTCGTCAATGCGACTGTCACCTGGGATGGTGACATCAATTATCCAACCCTTTTTCTTTTCCAAAACTGTGATGTCTGGTGTATTGTGTTCCAGAACTTTGTCAGTCCCACAGTATCTTTGCATGCTCATTTTCCAATACTTTTGCAGGTTTGTGATCCCACCAGTTCTTTACTGCTGGGAGGTGGTACTTGAGGCATAAGTTCCAATGAATCATTTGGGCCACATAGTTGTGCCTCTGTTTGTAGTCTGTGCGATTTTCTTACAGCAGCTGAGAATATGATCAATGGTTTCGTCAGCTTCCTTGACAGTTGGCATTTTGGGTCAATGGCTGATTTTTCAATCTTGGCCTTGATTGCATTTGTTCTGATGGCTTGCTCCTGGGCTGCAAGAATCAGGCCTTCTGTCTCCTTCTTCAGGGTCCCATTTGTGAGCCATAGCCAGGTATTATTATTAATATTATTATTATTATTATTATCAATGTCTATGCCACAGTTTTTAAGCCCACCTTTAAATTTCTTTTCCTGTCCACCAACATTACATTTCCCGTTCTTGAGTTGGGAGTATTGTAACTGCTTTGGGAGATGGTGATTGGGCATACGGACAATGTGACCAGTCCAGTAGAGTTTATGGCATAAGAGCATCATTTAAATGCAAGTTGATTTTGCTTCTTCCAGCATGCTGATATTTGTCCGTCTGTCTTCCCAAGAGATTTGCAGGAATTTTTGGAGGCAACGCTGATGAAATAGTTCCAGGAGTTGAGTGTGACATCTGTAGACAGTCCACGTTTCACAGTCATATAACAAATGTATAATCATCCTGCAGTGAAACTGGTTCCATTTGAATCAGTTCCAAGATGGATTGTAGTGTCAATGTAGAACTGCCCTAAAGTCTGCTTCTGGTACAGCCTTAATTTACAAATGCTTATGGTACCAACTTCTTTCTCTTAGTCTCTAAAGTGCTGCAAGATCCCTTTCATATTGACATTCCAGACTAACGTAAATATGTCTTTGAATTTTCCTATGGCAGAGAAAGAGTGGTGGGGGGAGAGAAAGAGAGACCCTCCTTGTGTCCTTGGCTAGTGTCAGGCCTGAATAATTTCCCCTCTTAATGTGGTAAACACATTGCTGGCAGTAAATAAAAGCATTTTGGGGTGACCTGACCCATTGCCATGAAATTATTGCTCTAACTCTGTATCACCCTTTCAAGCATGCAGAAAGAATTCTGGCATGAGCTTTTTAAGAAAAAAAAATCAATCCTACATGAAGAAGGGAAAAGGCATGGATATATAACACCTGTCTGTCAGAGGATTACGTCTGATGACAACTATGTAATCGCCTAGTGCTGATTTATGTTAATGCAAGTGCACCAGCTGTGCCCGTTCCTAGAGATGCCTGATCTGGCCATGGTGACATATGTTTCCCATTTGGATTACATGCGCTACGTGCGGCTGCCTTTGAATGTTCAGAAACATCAGCTGGCCCAAAAAGTTGTAGCCAGATGGTGTTGAGGGCTTGTTGCAAGGAGCACATGACTCCTTCATTACAACACCTCCACCAAATACTCTTCTGTTTCAAGGCGCAATTCAAAGTGCTGGTGATGACTCCTAAAGCTCTATTTAGCTTAGATCACGGCTGTCTGAAACCTGCCCAGGTTTAGAGGTCTTTTGGAGAAGCACTTCTCTCAGTCTTGCAATTCTCCCAAGCACAGATGACGGGAATGCAGGACAGGAACATTTTTTTAGGACCTTTTCAATGGATGCTCCCAGACTCAAAAACACTCTTCAAAGTGAGGCTAGATTGGGTCACTCTTTCCCGGCCTTTCACCAATAGATGAAAGGCTTTGGGAAGCTGATCACTCTACTGTATAAAGAAACAGTGTTTTGTTATGGATTGATGATGATAAATGGAAGCTCTTACGTGTGTCCGCGATCCAGCGTCACCCGCAGAACAATAATATGCCACTCAGGTTTGCAGAATAAAAATACAGGAATTTTACTGATCCCAAGAGATGAAAAACAGTAGTATTTACAACGGTCCCTCTGATCACTAAATAGTCCTTTCTCAGTCCACAAATCTACTTCAGACAAGAATATAGTGCTGGTTCTTCTTCCTCTTTTCTCAGCAGCAAACAGGCCTCAAAACAGCAAGGCCTCTCTGAGTACACTGCTCCCTTCATTAACAGTACTCATCACTGAAAAACTTGTCCAAACTGGTTCTGCATCAGCAGAACAGAAACAGTATCAAATCAATCCCCAGGTCTTTGCAGGCTCAGCCAATCAACTCCACGCACTTCATTTTCCAGTTAACACACACAGCACAATGCCTTTGCAAACCATGACATGGTTAAGTAGTCAGTGCATTATGTTTCCTTGTTTTTTAATTGACATGCCCTAAATGGTTTTTAATTTGATAGACAGTTTAATGAGACTTGCAAAAGGACTATACAGGCAGTTACCAAGTTATGAACAAGATTGGTTCTGTAGGTTTGTTCTTAAGTTGCATTTGTGCATAAGTTGGATTTTACAAATTAAGCACCAAAACATCATGTTATACAACAAATTTGACAGAAAAAGTAGTTCAATATGCAGTAATGCTACGTAGTAATTACTGTATTTACGAATTTACAACAAATTGATAGAAAAAGCAGTTCAATACACAGTAATGTAATGTAGTAATTACTGTATTTACGAATTTAGAACCAAAATATTGCAGTGTATTGCCACATTCCCATCACTTACCTTGTGTAATCACAGTGAAATAATGTCAGAAGGTAGGGTTCTGTAGGAAAGCCAGGTTAGCATAGATGTCATGGGACCAAAAATGAGTGAATCAATCCACTTACATGAATGAGAGATGCTATAAGTGAGGGTGATCAGCCGAGGCATGTTGCTGCTATCTGTGATTGCGCTATTACGGTACTGTGGGATAGTGGCTTTGTGCAATAAACTCCATACTGACATCTTTGCTTTGTGAACTCCGTAGTGAATGTGTTGTAACAGGGAAATAAATAAAACATGTCCCTGGCTTGTATTTCCATTCCCAGATAGGAATTAGCAATTTAACCATTTGTCTAGATTTTGCCCACAGTTTGTATCAGCTAATTGTTGCTCAGAGACTCCAAGGTGATCAGTTTTGATCTCCCAGCTGAATAGGAGAAAAAGTGCAAAACAAGATAGCCACAGCAATTATAGATGGCTTTAGGCTTGATTCTTCTACAGCCATCCTTGTAATTCAATTTAAAGCATTCCATTAGCCTTTGTGGCAGTAATAAGCTTTGTCTGCAGGAGCTCAAGCAGACAATATTGCTTTCTTTTCAAATTAAGGCATTCACTTTCAAAACGGCAGGGTGTCTCCAGAGTAATGTGAGGAGGAAGGGCCTTTTTAGAGGGTTAAAGTGGAAGGGGTGGGAGATGGGAATGCAAATGTGATTTTAAAATGGTTTATGCAATAAAAAATAAATATTTTGACATGCTTAAACTCCTTAACACAGCCTGTAGATTAGTAAGAGCATGCTTAAGAAATGAAAATAGGGAGGCATACAATTATTTTCCACACCAAGGTGCTATAAATGCATTCATAATATTTGATGGAGGAGCCCCTGGTAGCGCAATGAGTCAAACCGCTGAGCTGCTGAACTTGCTGACCGAAAGCTTGGCAGTTCAAATCCAGGGAGCGGTGTGAGCTCCCGCTGTTAGCCCCAGCTTCTGCCAACCTAGCAGTTCAAAAATGCAGATGTGAGTAGATCAATAGGTACTGCTACGGCGGGAAGGTACTGCTACTCCATGCAGTCAATAGGTACTGCTACTCCATGCAGTCATGCCAGCCACATGACCTTGGAGGTGTCTACGGACAACACCGGCTTCAACCCCCAGAGTCAGACATGATTAGACTTAATGTCAGGGGGAAACCTTTACCTTTAATATATGATGGAGCTAAAATGTAGATTTTTTGGGAAGAGAGGGAGTCAGGCAAGATCATCTGGCAACTCCATCCACAAGGAGCTTAGACTGGTACTTAAAGTCATTCAGCAGCAATGTGAGAGCCATACAAACCAGCAGACCACACTGTGGGATCAAGTGATTTAGAGAAGTAGTAGAGACCAGTGTGGTGTTGTAGTTCGTGCACTGGAATAAGGCTGTGGAAAACCAGGGTTTGAGTCCCTGCCCAGCCATGTAGACCCACTTGGTGACCTTGGGCAAGCGGCAAAGGAAGGCAAACACAATTCCCCTTGGAACTAACCTTGCCAAGAAATTCCCATGTTAGGGTTGCCATAATTTGAAAACAACTTGCAGGCAGAAAACAACATTGGACCATGGGATTGCGGGTAGTGGAACAAGAAAATCAGCCTTCCTGTTATTTTTGATCAATGTGGTTTGTACTCTTTAGACATTCTCCCAGACCCAGGGGAATACCTCCTTTGCCTTCAATTCCCGCTGTGCATCTGGGAGGACATCTAAATGGCCTATCCACATGAAAAGGCACCTGGTTTTTCCCATGGGATGAGCACTTAAAGCAACATTTTCCCATCCTCGTGGATAGGAGGGAGCTTTTTAAGGGCTATGTGATTAAGACTACATATACAAAATAAAAATGGCCAACAATTACGAAAAATGCCTTCTCCCCCAAAAGATTCCTAGAGAGAACATTTTAATTAAATCCATGAACAATCAAATCTGCAAAAGTCAAAGCCACAAGTGTGGAGGGCCAGTTATATTGAAGAGAAAGGCATTTGCAAACTTTTTGCCAAGAAAGGTCTGTGATAGGTTGGAAATTATTCAAAGTCATGCAACAACAACAAATAACAAAATCATGAAAATAACCATTTTTAGTCATGAGTTCCTATAAAAACTGATCAAATGTCCAAATGTAAGTCTATTTGTATATTTCAACTATATTGTATATCAGGGGTCCCCAAACTAAGGCCCGGGGGCCAGATGTGGCCCTCCAAGGTCATTTACCTGGCCCCCGCCCTCAGTTTTATAATATAACATATTGTATATACATATAATATTGATAATAATATTATAATGTAATACAATATAACACTAATAATAATAATACCATACAATAGTATTAATTATATATTATATATTACTAATAATATTACAGTATAGTGGTATAGTTCAATATAGTAATATATAATGCTAATATTGTGCTATGCTAATAATATAACATATTGTATGTACATATAATTTGTAAGCCACTCTGAGTCCCCTTTGGGGTGAGAAGGCTGTGATACAAATATAGTAAATAAATATAGTAAATAAATAAATACATTTTAGAATGAGGCTCGCCCAAAGTGTGAAATGACTTGAAAGCACACAACAACAACAACAACAACAACAACAACCCTAATTAACTTGACTATCTCATTGGCCATAAGCAGGCCCACACTTCCCATTGAAATCCTGATAAATGTATGTTGGTTAAAATTGTTTTTATTTTTAAATATTGTATTGCTCTTTCATTGTTATTTCATTGTTCTTGTTGTTGTTTTTGCACTACAAATAAGACATGTGTAGTGTACATCGGAATTTTTTCAAATGATAATTCGGCTCCTCAACAGTTTGAAGGATTGTGGACTGGCCCTCTGCATAAAAAGTTTGGGGACCCCTGCTGTATATCATAAGTAGAAAACAAATTGTTCCATCATCAATATTCCAGCCAAGTATCAATTTTCTAACTATCTTAAAGGCAGGCAAAATCCATTTCTCTTGTCTATTTGTTAATTTCCAAGAAAACAAGCCAATGAATTCAAAATAACAATATCATTAAATACGTACCTAGGAGTCGTTTTTTCTGAAACCGGTTCCTGTCTCCCACATCATCAAAGGAGCTCAGCCAGAGTGAGAGTATGTGAAAATATACTGCTTAAATTAACAAATCATAGCCAACCAGGATCTTTAGACCCACTTCTTTAAGTATATATAAGGCTAAAATTATCCCCATGCTCTTATACAGAGCTGAAGTTTGGGGCCTAAACCAGGTACCGGTATTACAGCAAACTCAATCACAGTACAGAAGAGTCTCACTTATCCAACATAAGCAGGACAGCAGAACGTTGGATAAGCAAATATGTTGGATAATAAGGAGAGATTAAGGAGAAGCCTATTAAACATCAAATTAGGTTATGATTTTACAAATTAAGCACCAAAACATCATGTTATACAACAAATTTGGCAGAAATAATAGTTCAATATGCAGTAATGCTACGTAATAATTACTGTATTTACGAATTTCGCACCAAAATATCATGATATATTGAAAACATTGACTACAAAAATGCGTTGGATAATCCAGAACGTTGGATAAGCAAATGTTGGATATGTGAGACTCTACTGTACCTGAAAAGTTTTCTGGGAGTGGATAAAAGGACTCCAGCTGCCACAGTAAGGGCAGAACCAGGAGTATATACAGTTGATGGTTTATCCAAAATTATGGCCTACAACTACTGGGTAAAATTGAATGTCATGGCAAATGACAGACTAGCAAAACTGTGCCTATTAGAGCAGACAAAAAAAAATCAACATCAGACCTCTTGGCTAGTTCAATTGACAAAACACATTAGGAGTTGTGGACTTCTGATTCTGTATCTAAATCTCCTAGAAGAACTAGATCCAAAAATTGTTGCAAAACGAATACTGGATATAGAAGCTCAGAAAGAAATTGCTACCCTCAGTAAAGCAGGCTCATTGAAATTGCTAAGTTGTTTTAAACATACTTTTTAAAACAGCCAACATCTAAAGACAGAAATGCCTAAACACCTTAGGAGGGTATTTACCAGAACTAGATTTGAACATCTCAACACAATGGTCAGACATGGAAGGTTTAACCAAGTCCCATATAATGAATGATTTTGTATATGCAGAGTGTCAGAGGTAGAAGATATTATACATGTACTGTTTTAGTTATAACTTGTATAAGAAAGAGAGAAACCAATACTTCGGACCATACATTATACAAATGACACACTGGGATACTTATATTAAAACTACATTTTATTGGCCATCCAGAATGCTAAAATAACATACAAAATGGCCCTTTTTCTATATAAAGCAACTCAGCTGAGAACTGCATATTTCAAGTCGATTGGGGTAAACTATAGGGGTGATGCAAATATTTGATCTGGATTGGGATCTTGATCCCTTGTTAACTTGTTTATCTTAACTTTTGTTGTACTGTAGGTTGTATTCTGTAGGTGTACATGTTAAATGTGTTTGTCAAGTGTTTTGATACGGCCGATGAGCTACATCAATAAAATGTACTACAATGGACATATCAATTATTATAGCCAAGATATTCATTTTTATATCTTTGTAATCAATACAGTAAATGTTGTTATTACCATATCTCACCCAAATGTGAATGCTGACATTTTTATATCGGTGCTGCTTCATAAATGCACAATCATACTAACATACCTCCCTGTCTACCCCCTTTGTGTCTTCCAGCTACATCTACATCTACCACGGGGACAAGTCATCTCACAAGATGTGACGTGAATAAGAAAGGTTTCTGTGTAAATGGCGGCGAGTGTTTCATGGTCAAAGACCTTCCAAATCCAAGATATTTATGCAGGTAAGAAAACGCTTCTAATCTTTCTAGCGGAGCTGAAGGTTTTATGGGCAAACTCTATTTCAACTGGTAAACTGTTTAATGTAAATAATTTACTGCGCAGTGGATGACAGAATAGATACATTTTTAACTTCCACTATGTGTAATAGGGTGGCACACAGCATTTTCTATTCAACGATTTGCTACAGTAAACATTAAATCTGTCTTTACTTAACGACCTATCACAGGGCAGGCTTGGAAATAATCAAGAGGGTTATTAGGACTGGCACTCATATAACAGATATTGAATCTAACTACTGTGAAAGGGAGCAACCGATGTAATAAAACAAGGGAGACCAACATACAAAATGGGTTGTTCAGCCACATTCAGCCAGGGGCTGGGTGTGCTAATGATAGATCCCGTTTTATAGGTGTAATATTTTAGAGCTGATTCTCATGAAATGTTTAAAGAAGCAGAGCTGACACCCGTGAGTTGCCCCTGTAGCTGCAAAGACGTGCAAGCTTTTAATTGTCAGATTAAATTAATGTTTTATGTTGCCAGAAACAGAGAAGCAATCTACACATCCATCAAAACCCTAAAAGAGACTTCTGTTTAAAGTCTTTTTGAAACCAAGATCAAGCTGAAGTTTTTGTCCTGCTATTGAATTTACCTGAGTCGTGTGGCTGACCAAAGTTGAAATAGAAACAGTGGATCTTTAATGTATTTTTAATTTCATTTATATTCCCATCTTCCTCCCAGAGCAGGATCCAAGGTGACTGTTAATATAAATGTTTAAAAATAAACAACACTCATTTAAGTCTATTAAAAGTTTATTAACTCTACTAAAACCAAAAGTTAATATAGTTTGAAACACAATTAAAACATAATTTAGGAAGATAAACACAGCCTATTAAAATCTTCTTGCCACATGTTAAGAGCCAGAGGCCTGTATAAATGAAAAGTGTTTGCCTTCTAATGGAAATTGGCTTTATTTTCTAAATGCAGGAAGTCCCTGAGTTACAAACAACCCATAGTTAAGTATGAGGATGAGACAACAGTCTTATCAACAGTGATTGGATGCAAATTTGTCCCATAACTATATTCTTCTTTGAATCTATAAAAACAAACAGTTGCTGATATTTGCTATTTCAGCTCTGATTTCTCAAATATCCATTAAGGTAAAGTTAAAGGTTTTCCCTTGACGTTAAGTCTAGTTGTGTCCGACTCTGGGAGTTGGTGCTCATTTCTATTTCTAAGCCGAAGAGACGACGTTGTCCATAGACGTCTCCAAGGTAATGTGGCCGGCATGACTGCATGGAACGTCGTTACCTTTCTGCCAGTATCTATTGATCTACTCACATTTTCATGTTTTTGAACTGCTAGGCTGGCAGGAGCTAGGGCTAACAGTGGGAGCTCACCCTGTTCCTCCGGATTCAAACTTCTGCCCTTTTGGTCAGCAAGTTCAGCAGCTCAGTGGTTTAATTTAATCCGCTGCATCAGCAGGGGCTCCCAAATATCCATTGGACGCTTGCTTATAAACATTTTCAGTTCCAAAAACATAAATTTTTTTGCAATTTATACAAGTAAAACAATATACTTGTCTCAAGTCTTCATGTTCTCTAGTTAACAAATGCTCTTGTTTAAATGATATGAACATTATTTTTTCTGTAGCTTAAAATGTTGACATAAAGATAAACTTCAATGATAATATAAATATAATATTGAGATTAGCAGTTGAGAATTACTCTTCTCTCACTTGAACAATTACCATTGGAGAATGGCTATCTATTGATCAAACCCACTATGTTAGGAAAAACAGGAAAATGATAGTGAAGAAAAACTGTTCAGCAATGGAAATAAGATATTTCTATAATTGTTGTGATTTTATTATGTTACCATTTGCTGGCTTCAAGTCAACAAATGAATCTTATCTGCCATTTTAAACTATTACCCAGTAAATTGTCAGCTGGGAAACTTTACATTTCTTAAAGAAGGAACATCCATATTAGCATTTAATAATACAATTGAGAGGAAATAGAATATTTCTTATTTATTTATTTATTTATTTATTTATTTATTACAATAATTATATCCTGCCCTTCTCCCCCATTGGGGACTCAGGGCAGCTTACAATAAAACACAATATAAAAATATTACAGACAGTTCAATCAGTTAAAATTAAATACATTAGACACTGATAAAAATATACATATAAATACACAATTGGCGCATTTCGAGTCTGATAACTGGTCTGTCATTGAATTCTAGGATGGTAATAATTAATGCTGCTGTTATTGATTTGTCTTGTATTAGCTATATTAGAACTAATCATGAAACAAGGGTTTAGGAAAAAGTTGAAAGGACATTTAAAACTAAATAACTGGTTAAGTGAAATCAATACATGAATTTTGGAATCATTACTGCTACTCATTTGCTTTTGGCCTTCCTTGCCACTTGGTTATTGTCTGGATAGTGTGTTGCGATGATTATAAAAACTGCACTTGACAGATTTTCCAGTCGAAATTGTAGATTCCAGTCTAAGTCACCATCTGCCTCCTTGTGGATTCATTTCCTATCTTCTTATAGCACACAGCCTTTCCTTTCGCTGGACCCTTCTGTAGTTTTGCCCAAGACCCTGTTTCCCTTTCATTCAAATTTTGTTCGCCTCTGAGACTCCTCTCAGCTCTCCATGGTTTTCTCGTGCCATGCCTACACTGGGAAGGTTGCTCCTGTCATAGCCAGTCCAGAGCAGCCTCGGATCCATCATATGTGCTGGGTCCAGGACCAGTGTCCAGATGGACTCGGACCTCATCAGATCCACTGGACTATCACCTCATCCTTTGTGTTGCCATTGCTGCCTTCCATGGAGCTTGGTCATCACAGTCATCATGGTCACATCTGCTGATGTCAGAAAGGGGTATCCATAGAAGTAGGGTGTTGATCTACCTGCCAAATGGACATTTCATGCACCTTGGCTTCTATAAAGGAACTGAACACCTGCATTACTGAACAGAAGCAGACGGATTCAGGAAAAGGGATGCTTAATAATCGAAATCCTATATCATGAACCAGGATGCTATTCATAGAATCATAGAGTTGGAAGAGACCTCATGAGCCATCCAGTTCAACCCCTTTTAAGAAGCAGGAAAACCACATTCAAACCACCAGATAGCCATCCAGCCTCTGCTAAAAAGCCTCCAAAGGAGGAGCCTCCACCACATTCAGAGGCAGAGAGTTCCACTGCTGAACAGCTCTAACAGTTAGGAAGTTTTTCCCGATGTTCTGGTGGAATCTCCTTTCCTGTAGTTTAAAGCCGTTGCTCCGCATCCTTGTTTCCAGGGCAGCAGAAAACAGGCTTGCTCCCTCCTCCCTATGACTTCCCCTCACACATTTATACATAGCTATCATGTCTCCTCTCAACCTATTCAGAATAACAAAGTATATTAGTGGACAGGAATTGTTGATGGATTAAGCACAGATGAAGCCTATAATAGAAAATAAATATGTCCTGTAAAAGATGAAGCCGCATATATGAGTTAGGCTAATCTGAAATCTGAAAGCCTTCGCAAATGTGAAGTTAGCTTACAAAGCTTCCTTTTGTCTTTAGAATACAACTGAGAAGCAAATGAATTAAAATTAATTAAAACCCATAAACCTTATTTAAATTAAAATGACTTATGCACTAGTTTTTCTGATGAGAAAGTACTATCACAATAAATGTTGGATTTGAGGTCTGATATCGCAATTTATCTTGGGTTTGAATGATGTGGATATTGTGTTGTCGAAGGCTTTCATGGCCAGGATCACAGGGTTGTTGTATGTCTTTCGGGCTGTGTGGCCATGTTCCAGAAGTATTCTCTCCTGACGTTTCGCCCACATCTATGGCAGGCATCCTCAGAGGCTCCCATGTCACACAGCCTCTGAGGATGCCTGCCATAGATGTGGGCGAAGCATCAGGAGAGAATACTTCTGGAACATGGCCACACAGCCCAAAAGACATACAACAAGCCGATGTGGATATTACTTGAATCTTTACTTAGCCACTCAGCCCCATTTTCATAGTTGTTGATATTTCAAGACCACTTTTGCTGCCCATATCTATTGAGCATAGCATTAATTTTAACTGTTTATTCTTTAATCCTTTCATTGTTACTACAGTAGAGTCTCATTTATCCAACATAAATGGGCCGGCAGAATGTTGGATAAGTGAAAATGTTGGATAATAAGGAGAAATAAAGGAAAGGCCTATTAAATGTCAAATTTTGTTATGATTTTACAAATTAAGCATTGAAATATCACGTTTTACAACAAATCGACAGAAAAAGCAGTTCAATACACGGTAACATCATGTAGTAATTACTGTATTTACTAATTTAGCACCAAAACATTGCAATGTATTGAAAACATTGATTACAAAAACATTGACTGCTAAAAAAATTAACTGCAAATAAAGATAGAATTGCATAAAATGAACTTACAGTAACAACATTGTCAGAAGTTAAATCCGTAAAAGGTTCAGTCCTTGCTGCCTAGAGAAAGAGCTGTGGATCTGGGCAGGAGACAGACTGCGTTGGATAATCCAGAACGTTGGATAAGTGAGACTCTACTGTACTATCAACTTGACTGCATCAATAAATTCACCTTCGTGCTAAATTAGAAAAAAGACCTTCCTTACATGAGTTAGGCAATCTGGAAGCATTATTGTTTCAAACAAATGAGATAGAAGCTATCTTGGGTCTCATATTCGGAGAAAGGCAACATATACATTAAACAAGGAAGAATATTTCAGAAATGAAAGGGACATTGGATAATACAAATGAAAGGAGTCTTGTGAGCTATTTACGAGCAAAGGAAATGGCAAGACCTTTGTCTTCCTCAAGAGCAGACAAGATGACAGCAGGTGCAAATAAAAGATTGAGCGGCTGTAAAGGCAGAGAAAATGAATTGCCTTATGAATTGGTTGAAAACTTAGTGCAACTTTGCAGAACTGCAAAAACTTTGGCCATCTGTATTAGTCCTGACCGTTGCAATATTGGCTACCATTCCTTCAAATATGACATATTTGGAAGCATCATACAGTGAAGACTTCACTGTGAGCATAACACACACAACAACAAACAGTGGACTCAGATCTTCCCATGAGGTAGGAGAACAAGATAGATGATCTTGAAAATGCGGACAGAAGGTTGAACATATGAATTCAAAGCACCTCTGAGAAAATGACAAACAGTAACGTAGGTTTTCTAGTCAAATACAATGCAATGCAGTTATAATAGGGAATGACTTTGAGCATGCTGATAGAAATGGTTGTTGTTGCTGGTGCTCTGTTGTCCGTTACTATTTAGTTGGTTTCAAGTTATGGTGACTATGAGCCCTTCCAGACATGCCGTATATCCTGGGATCTGATCCCAGGTTTTCTGTTTATTCCAGATTATCTAGCAGTGCGAACGCATATAATCCAGTTTAAAGCAGAAAACCTGGAATCGGATCCTGGAATATGGGACCCATCTGAAAGGGTCCTGTGATTTTTTTTATATATATATATATCAGGAGTGACTTGAGAAATTACAAGTCACTTCTGGTGTGAGAGAATTGACAGTCTGCAAGGACGTTGCCCAGGGGACGCACAGATGTTTAATGTTTTACCATCCTTGTGGTCCTATGAATGGGGAACCTCCATAAGCTCCAGTTATCAAAAGGCCTGCTTAGGTCTTGGTAATGAATCAGTCTACTCACATAGTACACCTGTAATGTGGTTTACCTTTTTTTATTGCCTTCACCTTTGCCAAGAATTAACAACTGGTAAAAAGCTTTATCTCATTTTCCAGGTATTACCACCTTTTTCAGTGATTAATCTCATACTACATCCAATAAACAATAGACACAGATTAGTCGTTTGCCTTTCTAGGGAATGTTAGTCTTGGAAATAGGTATATTTTGGGAATCCATGGTATCTATAGGACTCTCCTCTATCACCACATTTCAAATGAGCTGATGTTTTTCTGTCGACTTTTTTCACCTTCAGGCTAAAATCAAGAATATCTTACTTTGTTATCCAATGATATAGAGCGCTTATCCTTAAACCCTTAAAAAGCAGTTTGTGAGAGTCACAAAAGCTAGATTTCCAGGGTTTAAAAAAAGTGGTCCAATCTATTGCTCCAATGCCAATTCTGCAATTTACAGGGGTGAAAGTAGTTATTTTCCAAGTTCTTCCTTCAAAGACATTTTATGGAAGGAATACAAAAAAAAATCTCATGCTGAAAGTCTCAGAAACGCACTGTCTGCCACCCTGGTAAAATGCTTACAGCCACTTAAAAGGAACAGCTTTATGAGTTTTTGAAGCACTCGAAATGTGGTACAAAAAGAAAAAGAAGAGAGCACCACTGTACCTGCATTATAAGCTACAGATTGCAAGAGCATCCTGGAAAGCAACCATTCTCTAAATAAGTCTCCAGCTGTGTGCCATTGGTGAAGAGATCAGACACTGCTTTGGAAGCTTTATGGAAGATTAAAGCTTGCTAAGACTAAGTACTGGGTAGGATGGGAGGGAGACCAATAAGCATGGTCATACTAAGTTTAATCTCTTCTTTCCTGTTTTTCCTCCATTAAGAAAAGTAATCTTATTTAGTTAGTTTGGGGAGGAAAAAAAACTCTCTCCAACCTTGGTATTTTTGTGTGTGTGCTCCTAATATTTTATATTGTGGTGGGGATTTTTCAGTGTCAACTGTCTAAGTAGGGCACATTTCTTGATGGTTTGCAATATCCATTTAGCACAGTCTGATTTCAGTGAAGGTGGATATATGTAACTTAAAAAAAAACTGAGGAAAAACCTTGACTAAATTTTAGGCGATTGCTCTCAAACTCTTCTTATACACTTCTTGTACAAGAGATGTATCAACACTCAAAAGTAGATATTGTGGGATTTGTAAAAGGCACCTTGATGTAAAGGGTTGACTAGAAAGATATGTGTCAGCAGCTGATTGGCTAAGCGTGCCAGGAGCCAACATTCTGATTGGCTGCCTTTTCTGGCTTGCTGCTGAGAGAAACAGTTAGAACAGGCATTTTTACCTCAGAGAGCGAAGGGGTAACAGCTAGGGAATTAATGGTTGCAGACTCCCTGAAGCTTGATCATTTTTAAGGCAATGAGGCATATTTAAAGGCTGTTTTAAAAGGACTATTTATTCCCTCTGTTCTCTGTAAGAAATCAGAGAGACTACTGTATATGTTGTTGCTCTGTTTGACCTATTGAACTGAAGTAAAGTTACTGTTACAGTAGAGTCTCACTTATCCAACACTCGCTTATCCAACGTTCTGGATTATCCAATGCATTTTTGTAGTCAATGTTTTCAATGTATCATGATATTTTGGTGCTAAATTCATAAATACAGTAATTACTACATAGCATTACTGTGTATTGAACTACTTTTTCTGCCAAATTTGTTATCTAATATGATGTTTTGGTGCTTCATTTGTAAAATCATAACCTAATTTGATGTTTAATAGGCTTTTCCTTAATGCCTCCTTATTATCCAACATATTCGCTTATCCAACATTCTGCCGGGCCGTTTATGTTGGATAAGTGAGACTCTACTGTACTTATTTCACAAGCCTGAGTGGCACGTTATTACACTTCAGGGAAAACTTTGGTTCAGAAGCCGTGGTAAAGCTATTTATTTACATCTACAACCTCCAACAGATTTTGCTTTTGATCATGACTAATACCATGGAAGAGTCCTCAAAGGCATGTGCTTTTGAGCCTGAAGATGTCTTGAAAGATGGCAGGTTCATTTTTGGTAATAGTAGAATAGCAGTTAAATTATTCACTATGGGGTTGTCTAATGCTCTGAATAAACTGCAGCCTCCATTTGTGCTTGTCATCTTTAGGAAATCAAACGGATGGGGAAATTATCTTCAGTAGAGATAGGAATTAAATTTCTCTCTTTGAGCCACATTTTAGACATTTTACAGTGATTTGGTTCCTTCTTTTACCCTCTTAAAGTTGTACACTCTTATAGTTAACTGAGAATTATTGTTTATTGTATTATTTGACATGATGTGCTTGTAAATTAATATTTAATTAATTTCTTTTAGAGTATGTTTTTTAGTGTTTGTGCATCAGTTTTCAATATTATTCAGTACAAAAATAAACTGCACTTTGCCTTTCATTTTACCTTACCTTGTTTAAAAATAAATATGAACTCAAATGACTTGACAGAAAAAGAAGTGAAATATTCCCGCTGAGTGTGCAATGTAAATGATTGCCAAGATGAAAGTCATTAGTTCGTTGTCAGGCCCTCGTGTCAAAGAAAAATTGTCCCTGAGTCTATGGTTAATCAGCTAAAAATTCATGAGGAAATGCATTCTGACTCTGTGTATTTCTTAATATAGATTTTCTATCATAAAAACTACAATTTAGACATATGCAATTATAGTGTTCCCAGAATGGATTTGTCTTCATTGTCCTTTTTTCATTCATTACTTTCTCTCTCAGAGGACTTTTGGAGGCGTTTCATGTTCCATAGGAAACAGAATACAATAATCTCTCTGCCTCTCTTTCTCTGAGATCTGTTTTTTGATTTCTGACCACGTTTTTGCCCTTTAGGTGTATACCTGGATTCTCAGGAGCAAGATGTGCTGAAGTTGTGCCCATGAAAATCCAAAATCCAGAAAGTATGTTTTAAAATAATAATAAATCTGCTTTCTCTCCCAACTATAGCAATCACAATCAGTGTCACTTGGTGTTTTCACCCTTCAGATGTCACGGGATCCTTTTCCTTTGGCCTTTCACTTTATACTGTGCACATTAATCTGTTTGCTACACTTCTTTATTAGTAGAAAATTCAGTTTTAAAATTGGAAGTTTTCTTCCATATCTTAGCTCTAAAAACAAATGAGGGCTCACACAAGTGCACATTGTTCTGTCTGAATGTTGTAACTTCAGCATTTTCTCAAGTTCACATCAGTTTGGCTTTTGTAAATCAATGTATTTCTCAAAATCTTCAGTCTTTATGGCAGTGAGAAAAAGATCCCGTTTTCTCAAGATGAATGCACCAAGCCCAGGTTGCTCACACTAAAGGAGGCTCTTTCTTGGTGTGTATTTACCTCTTTTCTTTTTCTCTGTTTTTTCTACCCTTTTGTTCTTTTTGTTTTTACTCTCAGGTGCCCAAATGAATTTACTGGTGATCGCTGTCAAAACTACGTAATGGCCAGCTTCTACAGTACGTCCACTTTCTTTCTGTCTCTGCCTGAATAGGAGCATGCTTAATTGGTGCTGCTTTCTTGTTGCTGCATCTTTCCTCAGATTTTTTTTATCTGTAACTAAATGGATTATATGTGCTTTAGTGTAGATTGCCTCTGCATGTTTGCATGGACACGATAGCAAGCAATTTCAGGAATTCAGCTAGACTGGATGGCAAAAATAAGGAAATTAAACAATTGATGTCCACTCAAGTTAGAGCTGATGTTCAGCAACTACAATGTAAGCTTGAGTATAAATTGTCAAATAAATTGTAGTATTACACAAATACTAGTCCCCCCCCAAAAAAAATGTACAGAAATTCAGTTAGTATGATGGGTTTCCTGATAGTCTTTCATCAACCATAACCAATTAAAAATATCTCAAAAGAAAAAACCACAGGCTGAGATATAAATATTTCAATACACCTCTGGGGAAATAGTACAATATGGCACAAATGCATGCACTCTCTGCTTGGAATACAGTTCATGGAATACCCATTGTAAAATAAAGGGACCAGACGCAAGATATATGGAGAAATAAAGGGCCATTTATTAACCTATTAAAAACTGGAAAATGCAACTAAATAACTAGTTGTGCGGGGAGTACTGCGACATGGGCAATGGCACGAGGCCAGGTATCATTCTCTGACTACCTGCCAAGCCAACCTCTGGGCAAAACACCAGACCCCAAGGGCACTCCACAGTGATGGTTTCCTGTCAAATCAAATCAAAGTCTTTATCTTGGTCATAGACCAGCATAAGTGGGGTACAGTCTCATAGAAGCATTGTACATTAAAATCTAAAAGGCTAAAAAATAAAGGTCATTATTGGGAGGCCACCCCAGGACCCACCCTCCGGAGCCCCAGAACCCAATAGAGAGAGGTAAGCCGCCCCCCAGGTAAGCCCCAGAACCTATAGAGGTCAACCCAAAAGTCCTCTTTACCCCCAAAAGAGAGGGGTGCCAAGGTATACATCGATCCATGTTTTTCCCCACTTCTTGCCACAAAAAGATTCAGGCATCTGCCTAGTGTCTTTTACCCGTCAAAATCCCCAAAGCAACCTCTAAACCCTTTTTAAGATCTTCAAGGAATATATTACTCCCATCTACAGATAAATGCACCCCATCTCGCCTATAAAGCTCTGGCTTTTGGAAAATAATATCTGGATGAGGGAGGTACTGGCCCAATAATTTCTCCATGCCCTTTCTCATTTCCCTATTTACCATATGTCCTGGGGTCACCATTGTGAGATTTGAAGAAACATTGCACAATTTCTCATGTTCTCATACATAGGCATAAGATATATTACTGGCATCCAACTGTCTTTTGAAAAGGGTAACTTGTAAGATAAAAGTATTTCTTGATGGTTTTGCCAACATCTCTGGAAGATTTTGTCAGAGTATTGTAGCACAGCAGTAGTAGTATGAAAAGCAATGGAGTGCAGAATGAAGCAACACTTTGAGACGTCAGAAAAATCAATATACAAAGCTTTACTGAATGAAGCAGTAAACAGCACAAACAGACTCTTACAGACGACCAACAAACACAGGACTGATCTGTTCTCCAACAAATCTCAAACTCGACTCGAACTCAAGACAGACTGAACTGATGCAATAGATATGCACATACTCTTGTGTCTGGATCCTCCCTAGTTCCAGTCATCATAGCTCATTAGTGATTAACTCTTTACACACTATTACACACTCCGGATGATGCAATCTGACTGCAATACAAGCATGGCACAAATTGCATTTAAACACTCTCATTACACAAATCTCACATTGACAGATTTCACCTACTGAATGTTAGCTCAATTTCACTTCCATTAGTACATAGCATTTATTGGTGATGTAGGTTCATCCTCCGCATCTTTGATAAAAAAAAATGTACATGAATTATTTATAGTAACCATTCTAAGCATTCCTCTCCCAAGTGTTCTGCTGGGAGGTTGATCAGACTTTGCCTTGACCAAATGTTTAACTTAAGCACTAAAAAGTATAGATCATTGACATTTCTACTGCCTAAATGAGAAATACATATGAATCTTCTAACTTATTTTCCAGGCAAAACAGCTATAGCTTAGAAAGTCCAGAATAGATTAAGACACGTGTGTAATATAGAGATCTTGCTTAATCATTTGAAGGCTTTACATAAGTACTTCATTTTCTTTTTCTTAGCCATTACAATAATTGACTTGACACAGGAATACAAACCTAAATCCTTACTTTTAAAGTATTCTCATTGTCTGTGACATCATTTGAAGCCCAACCTACATTTACTTTACTTTTACATGAAATATATGTACTACAAATCTTTTAAAGCCATTATCATTAATGTTACCTCATGATGTATCCAGCAAAAAAAAAAATCAATAGGGAAGCACTTAGAGGCTTCTTTGATGGGTAACTATAGATGAACGCACACATTTAAAAAGGGAAGTTGGTCTGATTAGAATAATTATTTGAAAGCTGTGTGTTTGTTTGCCTTACTATATATTACATCATAACTCCAAAGCAACTGAAGATTTGTTTAAAAATTGTAAGAGAACTACAATTGATTTTAGAATGAATCTAACTTAATTTAGCTTAGAAATTTCTATAGCTGATGTTTATATAGATTTTTAGAATTTGCACATTTATTTGTTATATCTGACAATCTAGCAAAAGATCCTATGTTGAACTTCTTTCATTGTAAAACCATAAAACATGTGGCTTTCAGTTTTGAGAGGCATTCCAACAGCTATAGATTCTTTGGGGGATTTCAAAGTTAAATTAAGCTAGTTTTTCTATTTTAAAAATCAGAGTATTTTTGTTTTTTTTTTTAAAAAAAACTTTTATTAAACACAAAGATTTTTCCTAGGATAAAACAATATAAAGGGAGAAAAATATAAGATATAAAATACTACATAAACTACTGCTACAAATAACCAAACTGCTCTATATGTAAACAAATTTGATGCCTACTGAATGCTAGCTCAATTTCACTTCCATTAGTACATAGCATTTATTGGTGATGTAGGTTCATCCTCTGCATCTATGATAAAAATATACATGAATTATTTATAGTACACGATTTTTGTTCCCAGGTTATAAATGTCATTTCCTAATTGGTTCTATCATAAAACCAAGGAAAAAATTTATTAAACTACAAAAAAAACTTTTGCGGGACATCCTATAGTTTTTCAATGAATATCTCATAGAGTCTTAATCAATTCAACATAGTTAGTGGCAGCCGCAAAAATGAAGTTTCTGGAGTAT
Source organism: Anolis carolinensis (assembly GCF_035594765.1). Taxonomy (NCBI): domain Eukaryota; kingdom Metazoa; phylum Chordata; class Lepidosauria; order Squamata; family Anolidae; genus Anolis; species Anolis carolinensis. The sequence goes on from NC_085842.1 coordinate 200,172,508, forward strand.
AACAACAACTTTCAAAATAAAGTGACACAGAATTAAAGAGGAATAGCAATGAGAAAAAGTTACAATTTTAAAAGCAGCTTATTGTACCATTATTATTATCACTACTACAACTTTAATCAACATGAAGCCATATCTGAATTGAAATCACCGAACATGGCCATCCTTACACGCACAGCTTCTCGGACTAAGAAATTGGTGTAGTTGGCCATCCACAAACCCTGCCCAGTGCATTACTGACGGAAAATTGCCAGCAGGGCTCTTTTGAATAAATCTGTGCTGATCGTTCCATGCATCGGCTGCCAGAATAGATTTTGTTCATGTTTTTAGGTAATGTTTTCTTATTATGTAATCACAAGTGATAAGATCTAAAACAATAGAAGATTATCACAAATAGCAATTATCACTTGAAGCAAAAAACGTATTCCACTGGAGTTAAAATGCATGTTATCTCTGCATGCTTTTTTTGGTTAAGATTTGCCTACTAGATTATATTCTATTTAAGTACCAACTTCCCACTGAATTATTTCAAGCAGAAGCTATCTGAAATGAGTGATTTTGGGTACAATTAAATTTCATCTAAACCATTTCCTATATATATGCAGACTCAGCAAAAATGCAATAATATATATGCATGAGCATGTTACTAATGCTATTGGATACTTAACCAAGCTTTCTGTGCAACTAGTGTATATTGTTAGTAGTGTTCATGTTGGCATGTAATACTGGCTCCTTAAAAGAAAAAAAATCTTTTGAATTTGATCTTAACCCTTAAGACGTTGCTGATACTTATGAGTGTCTTTACACATAGATAATATGTTAATAGATTAGACGGTATCTGAAAAGAAAAAACAGAAGGAGGGAAAGAAAGAAGAATAGATGATAAGGCTGGACCCGAATAGGTTTGAACAAAAATGATTTGTAGTTTTCAGTGGTCCGTTTTATATGATATCCAAAAACAGAATGGGGAAGAGGGAGGCAAAAAGCCTGGCAAAAAAGATTAAAAGAGCCAGATTTTATTGGTTCTAGAGAGGAAGGAGTCAAGTCTGCATATTTGAGGCAAGCATCTGCTGCGTTCCCCGGCAGAAGCAGCCTCCATCCATTTTTTCTTGGAACGTTCCCTCTTCCTCCAGAGAGGGCCCTGGGAACTCGCTTTCCCAGCAGCACTTGCATAGGACGGGCAGCCAGGCATCATGCTTCCTCTCAGAGCATGATGGGAATTGAAGTTTCTCTCTCTCTCTCTCTCTCTCTCTCTCTCTGTTTCTCAGCCTGTAAAAAGCCTGGTGGTGTCCATGCTCTGATTGGCTAGAATTGACACAACCAGCGACTACAATTCCCAGAACCCTCTCTTGAGATTTGTCTTGTTTTCAAAAATGTTATGGTTAAAACTTAAAATAATTCTAAAAAATCAGTGGATTGGTGAATTGTTTTAAAACTTAGCAGGCCTGAAGTTGTAAATGGGGTCTAAAACTGAGGTAGGTTTCATGCAGATAGGCCTTAAAATGACGGAGAATTGGACCTTTAAAGCCAATGGGCCATATCGTTTCCAGATGAAAAAGGCAAAACCCTCCCTATTCAAGTAACTTCCCGGTAAATAGAATGAGGGGTCAGCCAACAATGGACTCTAAAACAGCATGCCTTTTGGTCAAATTGCACACCTCTAATAGATGGATGGATGGATAGATAGATGTGGAAAGGGGAAACAGGGACAGAGAGATAAAGACATTCGAGCATAAATCAAACAAGCTTTTTGTGTACGTCTGTTTGCACACATGAATACCTAAAAATTTCAAATAATTCAAAAAGTACATATTGTTTGTTTAAATATACAGGACAGACGAGCCATCTTGTTTTGAAGCCTATTGAATGTGAAGCTCAGCAATGTCTTCCTAAACATAGCAGTCAAGATTTTAGTACAGATGCTAATGAGTAAAATGCTGAGGATGCTGTGAGCATTCCCAGATGTTACAGCAAAGCCAGCAGCCATATATTACGTAAAATAAAGTGTTATGTGCCACTCATACTCACATCATACGACTAAGATGGGTTTTCCAGTGCACATCAACCTATTCAAAACATAATTCCAAAACCAACATATTATGCAGCTGAGGGAATCCATGTAGCTTCATTGCCAAAAAATGTTTTATTGATTGTTTCTAGGAATGTAAGCAGAGCATAACAAGCACCAGTTAAAGGGAACTAAGTAGTTGTTTCTTGTCAGCTCTTGGCCACTACATTTTGTAATGTTTGGATATTTACATATTTCTGTTTCTGATAACAGAAAATAAGGAAAATACTAAACAACTAGTAATTTGGTGAATTGTTTTGAAACTTGGCAGGCCTGCAGTTGTAAATGGAGTCTAAATTTGAGGTAGGTTTCATGCAGATAGGCCTTAAAATGGCTGAGGATGTAGTCTTTAACATTTCCCATTGTAGCCAATGGGCCCTATCTTTGCTGAATGAAAGTAACTTCCCGGTAAACAGAATGAGGGGTTAGCTAACAATGAACCCGAAAACGGCATGCCTTTTGGCCAGATTGCACACCTCTGGAATACATTGTTGCTGCTTGAAAATTAGGCTTGTATAAATTGGGGGTGTCATAAGAAAATTACAGTAAGGATTTCCTTACCCTGATATATCTTAATGTACAGTACTCTGAAAACAATTTAATACAGCCCTATGTAGAACGGAAAATAAAAATAAAAATGTAAGTGGAAAACTGTAGCCTTCTAGAATTAAGATCACGGGTTCCAGACAGAGAGAACTGAAAGAAAGAAAGAACTGAACAAATTTCATACATAGATGAGCAGATGGTATCGTACCAAGTTCCTAGAGTGAGCAGTTTCAATACATAGCCCATAACCATATTGTATCAGCAATATCTTTAAAGGGTTAATGCATAGGTGCATTCACCATATAAATCGAGGTGTTCAATTTGCAGTCCATCAAGGTCAGTAGGGCTGCATGTTTCTCACCCATTTCAGATTGGATGCCAGAGTGTATTGGCTCTAAGCCATGTTTTCCTAAATGGATACACAAACCTGCCAAAGCTTATATAGTTCTTGCCATATTAATCTCATGCCATTCATCCTGTCTCAGTGTGCAGACACCAAATAAGTATAATATCCATGTGTAATTTGTTTTTTCGGTACAGTGCATTGCTCTTTTCTGAAACTATTTTCCCTTTTCTTTCTTTTTATGTCAACTTTCTGCATTGGCAGAGCATCTTGGGATTGAATTTATGGGTATGGACCAATCATTCCTTTTAGCTTGCAGACTTTAGACCCTGAGAGATTGAAAAACCTTTTTTTATTTCTTTCCCCTTCAATTCCTAACCAACCTCCTTATTCTTTTGAAGGGATCATACAGCTATAACAATCTTTGGCAGTTCCCTATCTGCACTTACCTTGGTCTTCAAAAACATATACTGCTGTAGCTTATGAGTAGATATTTACTTGTCTGTTGAATGTCTTGGCACATTTTTAACATCTGAATTTGCTACAATTTATTTAGTGTTGCTGTTGTGCCTCCCAAAATTATATGTCAGATTGAGTGACGGGAAAAGCCTTAAGATAAAGAAAGAACCCCCTTTTTGGAAAATGGTACACAGGCTTAATTTTAGAAACAGGAAATTTTAACCCTAAATCTTTGTGCCATCAGAAATCCGAGTTAAATAAATGCTTTCATAAAGTATTTGAAGATTGAGATCCAAAGTATCTCTTAGGCCTGGTAGTGCATGAGGTGGAAAAAAGATGAAATAAGGCAAGGCACAAGGAAAGTGAGGAAAGCCTATAGCAGTTGCAACACCATGCCCAGAGACCTAACCTGAAGCTTATACAGAAATTAGTCTATATCATATGGCATGTTGCTTTAGTGCCTAAGACCAAACAAAATTATTCTCTATTCTCTATAATGGCTGGAGATCATTCTGAAATAATATATGACTGTTTTTGCACTGCTTTGTTTTTAGTATGAGCCCATAATTAGCATTAGGAGCACTGACTTAGATTTAGAGGACTCTGAGTGAACCTCTGTTTACTTACTATGACTTCCCTTCCTTTTCCTTCCCCATCCTCTTGAGCTTCCTTCCCAGGCACCTTCCACACTGCCTTATATCCCAGGATCAGATCCCAGATTATCTACTTTAAACTGGATTATATGAGTCTCCACTGCCAGATAATCTGGGATAAACAAATAATCTGGGATCAGATCCTGGGACATACATAGGCAATGTGGAAGGAGCCCCAGGGCCCCTTCCAGACAGGCCCTATATCCCAGGATTTGATCCCAGGTTTTCTGCTTTAAACTGGATTATATGAGTTCACACTGCCATATAAACAGATCCTGGGATATAGGGCCTGTCTGGAAGGCCCCCCAGTCTCTCTTGGCTCAGGGGATTTCTGAATGACATGACATGTAGCAGAAGTTGAAAATTCCCATGTTATAAAGGAAAATGCCTTCCGTTCATAGATGCATGCTTTCATAAAAACACCTAGGCTAGCTCTGTGAACTTAGAAATACCACTCATTAGCAAAATAATTAATTTTACAGTGCAGTTAGTTGCCATGAGAATTGCAGTCAAGCAGTGAAAGACAGGATTGCCATTTTGTAAATGAAATAACAAATGTACCCCTTGTGTCTGGATTTATGACACCTCTATAAAGTACCCAGCATGGCACAACTGTATCCAGACATAGATGATGCTGCACCAGGAATATGCCGTTCCAACATCTGTAGTATACTGTCACAGATATGAGAGTATAATTTAGCACAGGTTGGTTGTAAACTCCAAATTCCAGTCTCCAAAGCTGTTTTCCAGTCAATGGTACAATGGCTATGTAACTTACATTATCCAAAAAAAGTACCATTATTCAAATGACATTGGCGTAGGTCCATAGATGCCAAATTTGCTTTAAGCAGCTGTCGGTCTCTAACGCAGCAAGACCTATAACAGTGGTTCTCAACCTGGGGTCCCCAGATATTTTGGCCTTCAACTCCCAGAAATCCTAACAGCTGGTAAACTGGTTGGGATTTCTGGGAGTTGTAGGCCAAAAACATCTGGGGATCCCAGGTTGAGAACCACTGACCTATAATATTAGAACAGATCAGCCAATGGCAGAGAGATGGTCTCCACATTTCCTGTCCACATAAGGGCAATCTGACATTGCAAGAGTGTAATAGCAGTCTAGGAGGCTAAAAAACTGGAGCCAAATGAAGGCTAGATGTTTAATAACAAAAGGGGCTAACTCCTATATCAACCTCTCACCAAACCTGACCCACAACTCTGCCTCAAGTTCTGGTTGGGCTAAATGTCCAGTATCACACCCAAACTCTAGTCATTAATCTTTCAGTAATAATGTGTATAAGGAGCAAATGCCAATTTTTTTATCTTTGCATATATATGCAACACTGAAGCTCCTCTTCCAAGAAGAAATCATTCAATGCCTTAATTCCATAGATGAAGAAAATTGGCCCAAATTCCACTGACTGCGCCAACCAGAGTAAACCATATACTAACCATAGTAAACTATATACTAAACGTTCAATTTAATGAGCCTGCTGCAGTTGAGATTGCCAATAGGATTCGAATAATAATTTACCCAAAGTTGTCTCAAAGCCTTAGAAAGAAAATGGTCCCCATTAATCCCCAACAAGTTTGGTTAGTAAACATTTCAATAGCATTAGAGAAGCTAAGGCTGTGGCAGCCAATGGGTTATATATGCATCTCTTAAGAAGCCTCCCATCTACAGTCCCATATAATTAATCTGCAGTCCATATAGTTCGACTAAGGCAGTGGTTCTCAATCTGTGGGTCTCCAGGTGTTTTGGCCTACAGCTCCCAGAAATCCCAGCCAGTTTACCAGGTGTTAGGATTTCTGGGGGTTGAAGACCAAAACATCTGGGGACCCACAGGTTGAGAACCACTGGACTAGGGCAAGAGAGCCTTAGGGATACTTTCCTTTTCCCTCCACAATATCAATTCTCTTCTAAACATGTCTTCAGCCTTTTGGGAAAAGGCATAAAAATCACCCTATGGAGGTGTTGTTATTGTTTACGTCTCAATAGTAATAAACATTCCAGAAAACAAACACAGCCTGTTGTATCCTTGGGCAGGCTGACACAATGAGACTTTTTCTTAGTAGGAGTTGCTGAAAACTTTGATAGCTTATACAAGCCAATTTTTCCCCCAAGTCATAACAGATTAGAAATTAAAGTGGCCATAAGATTGCTACCAAAAGTAATATCACTGTGATGGATCCTACCTCTAAATGCAACAGAGTAGTTATTACATTTCTTGCCCTGTGATAATGAAGGGTTTGCCTATCTCTGTTGTTGCAGAGTAGCAAGCTGTAGCCCTGGCACTAAATTTGTTTATTATGGGCAGGAGGGAGGCAAAGACATTATTTTCATGAGTTTTAATGGCTGATACTGCAAACAGAATTCTATGTTAACCCTTTCTGAACTGCACTAATTCCTATTTACTGGATTGCACTTAGCATGACTTTTCTATCTCTTGTATTGTAACATTATAAGACTCCAGCTGCTTGACTGCTCAATCGTTGCTTTCAGGTGAGCACAGGTTAGGGGTTATGCTGTATGTTAAATCCCTTCAAACTCTGCTTCAACCTTATTTTCAAGCATTTTTCTTCACTCTATTTTCCAGTTATCAAGCATGCTGTGCCAGGCTTATAGTTGACTTTCAATTTTTAACCTTGCCTTTCCCTTCAACCTCTCTCACTTCCCTGACTCCGTTTCTCATGTATTTGTGTTTGTTTCTCTACATTGACTTTGTGTCCTTGGATTTTTATTTGTGTAATCAATTCGCCTTTCTTGTTGTTACCTTCTCACCAAACTGACCCTTCCTTCATTCTGTTAATAAGAAGTACTATTAATTTTTGTCTAAATATTGTCAAAAGCCTGTGAATTGATGTCTGTTTTGGGATTGGCTTGTAGGAAACAACGTTTCCATTAATAAAATGCACTGTACCACAGATTTAGCTTTATGTTCAGTCTTAGTTTCAAGTGCAGTGTTTTGTTGAAGCACCTGGGAGACAGAACTGTATTCAAGGCGAGATGATAGATAAATTCAATGGAACATTAGTTGCTCTGATGAACATTTGGAACAAGAAATGTTTCCAATTATGAGTCAGATCCATGATTCATTCTCACTGTCTTTAATTAAGTGACTTAAAGGATCACAGTTGTTTTCACCAGATCTAAAAGGGATGGTGATGATGATGATGATGATAATAATAATAATATCAACAACAACAATAACAACAACAGTTTATTTATATTCCGCCTTTCTCCCTGAGGTGACCTAGAGCGGATTACATAATATAAACAGACACAGGCAAACATTCAGTGCCTTGTTGCAATGAAATACAATGGTACACAAATACACAGACAAAGGCAAAGGCTTCTCCTTTCATTTCCAGCTCTGGAGGCAGTGCTTACCTCCGGCTTTGGGGAGGTACTCATCTCCATTTCTATACCAAAGAGCCTGTGTTGTCCATACACACCACCTGGGTGTGTGGCTGGCATGACTGCTTGGAGCATCTTTTTGCCTTTTCCTGTCGATGCAAAACCTATTGATCTACTCACATTTGCAACTGCCAGGTTGGCAGGAGCTAGAGCTAACAGCAAGAGCTCACCCCGTCCCACAGATTCAAACTGCCAACCTTCAGGTCAGCAGTTCAGCAGCATAAGGTTTTAACCCATTGCGCCACTGCCCTAATAGCCAATAGCAATATAATAGCAAATAGTTGATCAAATGTTATAATCAACAAGGAATACAACTGTAGCAATAAAGCTATGCAAAATGGGCTGGAAAACCAGTTTTCCATTAAACATTTTTGTAATTGTAATTCAATATATCAAATATATTTTTGATGTATTAAATATATCAAATTCCTCGATAAGGCTGTCAAAAATTACAAGGAAAAATAATTCACAGAGCAGTTGTGTATATATAGACTCACAAGAAACAACAAACAACAAAACTTTATTTATATACCGCTCTATCTCTCATGGGGACTCAGTTTGGTTTACAAGGAAACCTGACTGAGTTCAATAGGAGTTATTCCTAAGACAGTAGAGCCTAAGGGGTTTATCCACAATAACAACAACAACAACATTTTTATTCTACCCTGCCACCATCTCCCTGAAGAGGCTTGGGGCGGCCAACAAAATACAGCAAAGTGTATAGATAATACATAAATCTGAAATGATAAAAACCACAAAATTACAACCACACACGTACATAATTACAATGTAAAACATTAAAATTCATAAAATGCAGCCACAGCTGGGGATAAAAGCAAGTTGTTTCAATTGACATAGCCCAGTACCAACGTGATGCCCACAGTAAGTCCTCGGACTAGTCCTTAAAAACTAATACACAAATATAATGCTTTGCTACCACTTCAGCTGCCATCATCATTTTATTTATATAAAAGAGTGATGGAATCCTGGCGACCGACAAAACAACAAAACTACAGGCCCCCCAACCTCGAAATTTGACAACACAACCCATCATCCATGCCTCTAGGTTGATACAATGAAAAGAAAAGAAAAATAAAGTCCTAATTAGAGGGAGAGGAATAATTGTTTTTATCCAAGTGCTGCCAGTTAGAAGGCTAAGCTCCACCCACTTGGTCTCCTAGCAACCCACTCAGCCCAGGGGAGTTAGGCCTCATTTGGCCTCTTCCACACTGCCTATAAAATACAAATTATCTGATTTTAACTGGATTATATGGCAGTGCAGACTCAAGGCCCTTCCACACAGCTATATAACCCATTTATAATCTTATATAATCTGCTTTGCACTGGATTATACTGGATACAGCTGTGTAGAAGGGGCCTCATATAATCCAGTTCTAAGCAGATAATATAAGATACTTTATTTCCCATACGACCATACTTTGCCACAGCAACGCGTGGCTGGGCACAGCTAGTCATTTTATATATTTGGAATTCCAGATAGCTGTAATGCTGTAGTTCACTGATGTGCAATACAACAAACTACAAACCCCGAGATTTCATAGCAGGAGTCATGGCAGTTAAAGTGGCACCAAATTACTTAATGTTTTGTTCTTTTTGCTATTTGAATGAAATAAGCAGAATCAAAGCACTTGGAAGGTGTGCCATAATCACATGGCTTACAAAATAAACCCTTGTATTAAAACTCATCTATGGCAGCTCTTCTGTGGAGGCTGCATTTTCGATTCCTGCAAATGCCTTGAAAGGGAAACAACATTTCCTCCAGACACTGTCAACATTACATGGAAGTTCCTTCCTCCCAAACTGTTATGTCTCAATGACAGGCCACGGCATTTCAGTACATGCTACCAATTGTTGCTCATTGCCCAGTATGATGATATCATATGGGTCAATGTCTAAGCAAATATTTGCGCTCAGTGGAGCAACAGTGACCACAATGGTGTGGAATGTGGCTAGTGTTAGAAATCTCAGAGCAGAAGAAGGCAAAGCACGTTGTGGCAGATGCCTTATCTGCAAACATACAGAAACCATCAGACCAGGATATGGCCAAACACAAATTGTTTCAAAGTACAGGTTTCTAAATCCTATTTCATTGGTAAAACCTCATTTGGAAGAGATTTCTCATTCTTAAATGTAAACTTCTATCTTTCTATTTTAAAAAAAAACATTCCTTCTAAGTAATGCAATTCCTTGTTGGCTCCCGATACCATGGTTTCTCTTAGTTTTCCATCTGGATGAAGTGATAATTTTAATGTCTCAATTAATTGTGTTTTAAAAACTTGATGCCCTTCTAAGGAGCAGGGGGGAAAGGCGATGTGCTGGCTCTTTGTAAAAACTTGAGCCAGTATCAGTATTGTAAATGTAACATTTCCTTTGTTCAACATACAAATTACGTTTTGCCAAGTGTGACAGACAGTGGAATGTGATGCCTTTTCCAACCCAAACATTGCTTAGCTGAAGAATTACTTAATGATGATAAAATATCTTGGAGTGAGGTCACTTTAGAGGAAAAGATATTGTCTTAATGCAAAATATCCTTTTCACTGCAGTTACAGCATATAAATACACATATAATGTCTGTGGTACAATGCATTTTTAATTATTTTCATATTGGGATGGGGATTGAAATTAGAAGTTAAAGAGTGTTTTAGTGGTGAAATTGCAAGCCAAACTGAAGCTATACCTATAATATATCACATGCAAAGATTGTTGAAATTGAGGGTCCTTCCAGACGGGCCCTATATCCCAGGATCCGATCCCAGGTTTTCTGCTCTAAACTGGATTATATAAATTTGCATGGCCAGATAATCTGGGATAAATAGAAAACCTGGGCTCAGATCCTGGGATATAGGGCCCGTCTAGAAAGGCCCCCATTGTGATATTGGAAAAGAACAAGGATGTCTTACAATGCCAGGGCCCCTTTCACATTGCGCAGTTATAACGCTGTGTTATGGCTTCATTGACTTGTAGTTTGAGGAGGAACTAAAGCTCTGAGGCTACAAATTCCAAATGTCCCTAATCTACAAATCTCAGGATTCCATAGTATGTGAATGAAGCAATTAAAGTGGATTCATAGTGCTACAATTGTGCAGTGTGAAAGGACTCCTAGAAAGAAAGGGGGAAAAGATTGAAGACACTGAAAATCTGTGTTTGTCCCAGCTATCTTTGTAAGAAAGCAAACTCTTTCTACACCAGTGGTTCTCAATCTGTGTGTCCCTAGATGTTTTGACCTTCAACTATCCAAGAAATCCTAACAGCTGGTAAACTGGCTGAGATTTCTAGGCCAAAACACCTAGGGACCCACAGGTTGAGAACCACTGGTCTATACAATCAGTGCATTGTAAGCAAACAATTTTGTAAATTTAAAATTAGCATGTATGTTTAAGAGAATTTTGTATTAGGTTCATTTGTATTACATTTATGTTAAAGTTAATACCCATAATCCATCATGGTTTCTCATTTAGATCTCACTAATTGGATTTATGTAATATAATGATTATGACATTAATTTCATCGTGTGGGCCTGTAAAATGACAATCTTGTTGCATTTGTTGATACTGTCTCTGGTTTATTAGCCAGTGTACATGTCGTAACCTTCTCCATTTTGTCCTTTTCTAGAAGCTGAGGAACTCTACCAGAAAAGGGTGTTGACCATAACTGGCATCTGCATTGCTCTCCTTGTAGTTGGCATCATGTGTGTTGTGGCCTACTGCAAAACCAAGTAAACCTTCCTCTTCCTTTCTATATCTGGGTTTATCTGTGAACAGGGATCAGGAGTCTCTCAAAACAAATGGCTAAGAAACATGCTTGACACAAGATTAAGCAGCTAAATAAACTTAGCAATGTCTCTGTGCCCTGAGAGCACAGCTGGAATACACTATATAATCAGATAATGCTTCCCATGGGAAGTGATCCCTCACATTTTTGTAACGATGTACTGAGATCACTGCAAAAAATATCTCGTTTTCTTGAAATTGAACATTGAAATAGTAAGCGCAGATTCTCAGTCTTGTTGTACAATTGGCTGCAAAAGTACTCTTGACTCAAGCATAAATTTAAAATTTGACTACCCTTAATGGTGTGTAAGATGCAATGGCAAGACGTGACATTTGGTCTAAAACAATAAACATGAATATCCAACGGTTATTTCCAGGGTAAGCAAGAGTTCCCCAAACTTACTGCACTGCCTGTGAGCTGGCCACTGCAAGTGTTATGGGCTAGATCTAGTGTTAGAAAGAGCCAACCCATTGAAAGAAATGTTGTCACATCTCATTTAAGTTCCAGTCTACTTTAAGTAAGACTACCATTGGATTTAGCCCAGTCATGGGCAAACTTCAGCCCTCCAGGTGTTTTGGACCTCAACTCTCACAATTCTTAACAGCCAAAGTTTGTCCATGCCTGATTTAGTCGCAACATTTGACGATTTTAATTATAACATGTGATTGGTATGTTTTCACAATTGTGTTATTTCAGTAAATACCGCAGCCTGATTTCATACATTACTTCATAGAAATAATGGTTAATTGTTTATCTTACCAAATTAAAGTCTTGTTCCTTCAGTAAGAGCACTTCAGACAAAAAAAAAATCAGAGCAGTGACAAGATCCATGGCTGAATTCCATGATGAATTCAACATTTGATGTGTCTTTTGACTTCGTAGATCATTGTTTAATTGCATCCCAAAGCACAGATAATTGTTTCCTGATTTTTGTACACATTTGAGACATACTGTACTTGCCTCTGAACTAAAATAGCAGGCACACTACATTCAGGTTATACAGAACCCTTTCCTTTTGCAACTTCTAGAAGTAGGAATGGATTTTAACTGAATTTTTTAATACCATTGATATTTAATTCTGTTTTAATGTTTGTATATTTATAGAATTTCAATTGTATTGAAATGCTTATAATGTAAGCAGCTTTGAGTCTCCTTGTGGAGAGAAAAAGCGGAGTATAAATAAATATCATCATCATATAATCATCATCATAATAGGAATGTCTTGCCCTGAGTGCAGTCTATGCCCTGCGCATAATTCTACTGCATCGTTGTAGCAGAAGCGATTGCATTGAAGCCAGCATATATTGAATATATTTGTATCATTTGGGCAGCATGCAATCTTTCAAATCTGTTTTTGCAGCCCTGAGCCCTTCCAAATTCCCTGAGCCATCTTTTCTCTCCCCCTAAAAAATCACTTTCCTGGAAACCTCCAAGACAGGCAATTAGCTTTTTAAATGAGTTTCAAGACTCCTTTGAGGTTTCAGCAATTAAAAATCAAAAATACATATTTTTTTCAAAACTAAAAGGGAACTTCCAGCTATCGCTATGTTTTTCTTTTCTTTTTTGGGAGGTAGGGATGGGCAGCCCATGTAAACCTTAGAGTAGATACTGGCCGATAGGCCCACCACCATTGTCCACCCCTATTCTATATGTTTTTCCTTCTTGATATTAAAGTGACGGATAGGATGAGACTTAGGACTTCATCAAATGGTGTGAGGGGAAAGCGGAGGGCACCGTCTTACACCTTTCACTCCCATCTTTCCCTGTCTTCAGGGATGGCCAGCCATCCCACGTGCTTACCACACCTTTCCCTGTTTTCTCCCTGCTTTACCCCATCTTTCTTGATCAGGAGTCAATTGACACCAACTCATGATAGATGTCTTCGGGCTCCATCACATTGCGCTTCGGAAATGGAACCCCATAAATTCCCATTGGAAGTGCCCTCACATCATGTCATGACCGCCATGGGGCTCCGTTTCCTAAGCGCATGGAAACTGAGCCTAGCAGCCATCTGATGAGTTCCTTAGACAGGTGCTCGTGACACTTCCAGTGACTGTGTTAAGGAAGTGAGAAGGTGATATTGTACAGAACAGTGCATCTTCCAAAATGTTCTATCTGCACAGCAATTAATTTAATGACAAGGCATGGCTGAAAGGAACAGTGTACGCATTTAGCCTTTTCCTGTCTGCTCCCTTTCAGCAATGTGTTGTTTTGGTTAGTGAGTGAATGCCCTTCAGGGACAGGAAGAATGACACATTGTCAGCTTTGGAAAGGGTACAAGGCTGTTTCAGACATATTCAGAAACCACAATAATGGATTGTGGTAATCTTTGGGCTCCACTGTCTCTCCCCTGCCCACCCACCCTCCATTGCCTCTCCTGTTTTACACCAGCAGTGAAAGTCTGTTTTCAGTTTTCCATTAGTCATAGCTCTCCATGAGAGACAAATGCAGGAGAAATATTTAGGAGATGCACTTTTTTCCCACATCACTTTATACTGAAATAAATCAATATGTGTGGAAATTTCTTTGCTCCAGAGCCCTTGAAAGCAGGAGTAGAATATGAAGGAAAACCTCTGTGATCACTGACTGAACTCCCAGGTTTATAATGCTGTATTTGGCATCCTAAAGTTATAACATTCTACATCTACTAGCAGTTACTCAAATCGCTCTTATCTCATGAGTTGGACAGTGGATGGCAAAAAAAGCAGATGGTACTGAAGATATCTATGGTGCATATTATATTTAAATGATGGTTAGGTAAAGGTAATGTTTTCTCCTGATATTAAGTCTAGTCATGTCCGACTCTGGAGGTTAGTGCTCATCTCCATTTCTAAGCCGAAGAGCTGACATTGTCCGTAGACACCTCCACTGCATGGAGCGCCGTTACCTTCCTACCAGAGCGGTACCTATTGATCTACTCACAGTTGCATGTTTTCAAACTGCTAAGTTGGCAGAAGCTAAGGCTAATAACGGGAGCTCACTCTCCTCCCCGGATTCGAACCACCAACCTTTTGGTCAGCAAGTTCAGCAGGTCAGCAGTTTAACCCGCTGTGCCAACAGAGGCTTCAAAATGATGATTACTAAGAACAAATCAGAAGCAAACGGGGGGTTTAGAACACAGTTTCTTTTCATTAACAATATTTTGAATACGCCATAGTTCCATGAGCATGGAAATTATGGACACAGTGGTGGCACAGTGTGTTAAAGTGCTGAGCTGCTGAACTTGCGGACCAAAAGGTCCCAGGTTCAAATCCCAGGAGCGGAATGAGCGCCTGCTGTTAGTCCCAGCTCCTGCCAACCTAGCAGTTTGAAAACATGCAAATGTGAGTAGATCAATAGGTACCACTCCAGCGGGAAGGTAACAGTGCTCCATGCAGTCAGTCATGCCGGCCACATGACCTTGGAGATGTCTATGGACAACGCCGGCTCTTCAGCTTAAAAATGGAGAAGAGCACCAACCCTCAGAGTTGGTCACGACTGGACTTAACTGGACTTTTATAGTTATTCCATACATAAGTTGAGGACATGTTTTAAAGCCAGCATTATGGATTTTGATATGGATAAGTCATGGGTCATTTTGCATAGATGGGAATGTACTATCTCGGGGAGCCCTGCCCCCAACTGCTGCAATTCTCCTGCCTTTCTACTCAGAGCAAGTGATGGCTCCTTTTTTGATAAGAGTTAATATACAGTACTTACTTGGATAATTTTATCTGGTTTATTTATTAACTAAAATTTCTATACACAAGTATTTACAGTGGTTCAAAAAGTTGGAAATAGACATTTCAGAGGCTCAAAAATGAAGAGGGGAGAAGGGAAACTGTGCAGTCCTCAAGATCATCATGCCCTAGTCTCATAGTAGAAAGCTATAACTTCCTGCTACGTCTGAACTGAATCATAAAACTGCAAAGTCATATTGCAGTCCCAGTGCTGCATTTCCTAACAGAAATGTATCAATTTTGATCCTGCTAAAAATCTGACTCATTGATGGGGAGGTCTATTTTAGTGCCTTTGTCCTATTTTTATACAAGAGCCAGGACAGAAGACTGCAGCCTAAGCAATGACTGAGGAACTAGTGCAATTTTCTAGTTTGCAGTCTTTCACGCCTTTTGTACAAACGGACCATAAATCAAGGGTTATAGCAGTGGAGATGTGATCTGATAAATTGGCTTTTATAGTAAAATCTGCCAGATTGTAAATATCTCATTCAGACATGTATGAATGACCCATGTTTAATCAAGATAAATCCAATTTCTTGCATATTTTTGTTCATTCTAAGACTTCATTGGTACACAAAAACTCAGTATATAAGGATTTGATATTATGCTGTATGGTCTATGCTGTCATCAAGCACATGTCCTTACTGCAGCTGTATTTCCCGATTCTGCTGATTTTGCAGCAGATGCTGTTACCGCCTCTCATCTATAATGCAATGGGTGAGCGAGTGATTCAGCGCTTTCTGTGACCGGAGAGCAGGTAAAAGGTTCAGCGAATGAACCTTCTTCCTGAACCAAGTTCACATCTTGAAGCGATAAGGATCAGAACCTTTAATGAGTTTTATTTCTGATTTGTTTATTTCAAAGCAAGTATACCTTTCTTTTGTACTGTTTTGCAGTCTAAAGTAAATTACATAGCTAATTTCTGGTAGCAGAGTCAGCCCAGTTCCACAGTTGTATATTACTGGCTGCAGGGAAGTGATCAACATCTCAGAAAGATGCACAGAGTTCAAGATGAGTTCAGATGCACACAATTGCAGAATTTCAGCTATTTGGTTAACAATAAATACAGTCAGCTTTCCATATTCCCAGGTTTAGCTTTTCCATATTTGATTCATGGATTTGATTAATATGTTCTCTCTAGAACAGTGTTTCTCAACCTTCTTAATGTCACGACCCCTTAATACTGTTCCTCATGTTGTGGTGATCCTCAACCATCAAATTATTTTTGTTGCTACTTCATAACTGTAATTTTGCTACTGTTATTAATCGTAATGGAAATATCTGATATGCAGGATGTATTTTCATACACTGGACCAAATTTGGCACGAATACCTAATATGCCCAAATTTGAATACTGTTGGATTTGGGGGCGGAGATTGATTTTGTAATTTGGACGTTATAGCTGCTGAGATTTATATTTCACCTACAATCAAAGAGCATTCTGAACTCTGCCAGTGATGGAATTGAACCAAACTTGGCACACAGAACTCCCAACAGAAAATACTGGAAGGGTTTGGTGGGCATTGGCCTTGAGTTTTGGAATTGTAATTCACCTACATCCAGAGAGCACTGTGGACTAAACAATGATGGATCTGGACCAAACTCTGCACTAATACTCAATATGCCCAAATGTGAACATTGGTGCAGTTTGGGGAAAATAGACCTTGACATTTGGAATTTGTAGTTGCTGGGATTTATAGTTCACCTACAATCAAAGAGCCCCTTGAACTCCACCAATGATAAAATTTGGCAAATTGGGCTTTTAATAGGAGGATTCGCTGTCTGTTTCCAAAAAGAAAGAGAAGGACAGGCGAAGAGATCTTCAGCCTTCTCTGCCAAAGGGGTTCCTAAGACCATCAGAGATATGTATTTTCTGATGGCCTTTGGTGACCCTTATGACACCTCCATGACCCTCCCCAGGTTGAGAAACACTGCTCTAGAAACCTCCAGGATTATTTTTTGGCTAACCTCTGATCTAGAGGGTTTTTTTTAATTTGAGGTTTTTCCACTCTTCTGTGGGACCTGAGAACCTAATCCCATGAAAGTAGAGGGCCTACTGTACTACAAATCTGTGGAAAGGGTTTCAGGGTTTTAATATCAGTCAATGGTAAAAAGCTACTATTCCAAGAAATACAGCTTGTTCTGGGTCTAATAATGTGCCTGGGATTATATGCACCAAAAACCTCTGAAATAAGTCTGCTTGTCCATTTCATGTGATAAAATTGATATATCTGCAGGTCAGTGGCAAGCCTTGGGAATGTTTTCACTTTAGGATGCCAAGCAAAGCATTAAAAACCAGGAGTTCAATTTGTGGTGATTTGGGTTACCAAATATTTCTGATTCATTTCCTATACTTGCTTCAAGACCTCTGAAACAAAGAGAAATTTTATAGGGCTGGATTTATCTCAATATGCAGTGATGGGAAAAAGAAAAAATCTTGCATTTCTTAATTATTTCCCTGTATGCCAGCTATTAAAGACACAGGACAAAAACTTCACCTGATGCTACAGAAAGTTCTTGTGTATTATGAAGGTCCTTTGCAGTGCCCATGAAGTCTATGGCTAGCCATTCTGTCTAGAGAGGAAGAATGAAAGAAGATACATAAACCACATATATTGGGTCTTTCTTCTCAGTTGTGAAGATTTGTGCATAAAAGAAACTGAAGTTTTTACTAGTGAATGTTCAGAATCAGAAGTCCTGTGTCATTGAGAGGACATGATGATGTCCCATAATGGGAGTTCACTGGTGTGAATGATTGCAGAAAAATGTTATTTGTTCACACAATTGTTAAAAGTAGCACCTTATTTCATGTGCAGGAAACAGCGGAAAAAGTTGCATGATCGTCTCCGGCAGGGCCTTCGATCAGAACGTAACCACAGAGTCAACATGGCAAATGGGCCTCACCATCCTCACCCACCCCCAGAAAATGTACAGCTGGTCAATGTAAGTTTTATATTAGCAGGAATCCTATTTGTGCATCACTAGTTCATCACTAGCCTTTATTTGAGAGCCCTTTAATTCATTAACAATTGGAAACAGCTAGAATTGCTTGCTTTCCTCATAACATGCTGATCCTTCCCCACTACAGAGGTCTAATGTGACTCAGAATCATTTGGATTTTTAGATTTCTACTTTCTGAACGAGTCTGTGATTAAAGTTATAGAGAGTCTGCATATTATTGGTAACTTCTGTGCCTGAAATCAAGGACTACAACAATAATACTTTATTATGGTCCATGACCAGCACAGGAATCACGGACTATGGTTTTACAATTAGAATTTTGAAATAAATATATTGTTTACAAAACGAATCATGCTTCAGTTTGTATCATGGACCAGAGAAATGCATTTCTCTGGAATAAAACAGGTGACCAAAAAAAAAAAGGACAGGATGTTTTTGATGGAGGTGTTATGTTTTGGGGAAATGGCATTCACAATAATTTGGAAATCATAACCTTTTGGAAAAGTTTGATTTTTCAGAGACAAGCCAAAAACCTGTTTGAGTATAATCTTCTCATATCGTATACAACTAGATGTACTTATGCAAGACAGTTGACTTCAGTTATTAGACTGATAACCTGTTGTCTCTGATCTGTTAGGAACAGAGAATATGCCAGTGCATAAAACTGCAATGTTTCAGAAGTGTTTTTTAGTGCCCAAAATATATATCTACTTTCCCATAAAAACAACTTGTTTTATATTACGCACTCATGAGACAAAATAAAGTAGACTTTGGTAAAATAACATATTTGGTTTACCCACAACCTTCATGTGTTCAGCATAACACAGGTACATAGCTTATCAGTCCAGTTTCAGATATGTTTCAGACTATCTCTATGTGCAGATGGCACAGGGCGTCTTTCTTATAATCAACAGCAGGCAAGTGTTGGTCTGAGCAGTCCCAAAGTCTAATAGAGTCTGTGATCTGAGCAGTCCCAGGTCAGATCATGTGGTCTGTAGCTCCTCCCACAACCTCTCAGGAAACATAGAGCAAAAGAAGCTGCATACCAGAACATAGATACAAAACAGTAAGACAACAGAATCATAGATTAACAACTTACTAGAGGAGGCTTGAAGAAGGTTGTAATTTCCAACATCATGGAACATCTTTTTTTAAAATAGTCTAAAGCCTAAAAATTTTAGTTTTCAGAATTTTGTTTAGAGGATTTCAGAGTAGAGATCGAGAGACAGCTTCTGCTTAAGAAACCGTCCTTCATGGATTTGAGTTAGGGACAACCTATTGGCTGAGCAAAGGAGGCAACTGCTCTTGAAACAAGAATGTACAGCACATCTCCATTGCTAGGACCATGATCTTTCAGTGATTTTAGCTATTTCATATTTTTTAATATTGTAATTTTATTGTAGGATTCAGCCTGGTTTTCTGTGTGAAATTGTAGCTGCTAAATAATGGATGGGCTGACACTTTGTAACGCAATATAAATTGATAGAATAAATTTTGAACACAGAAGCTGGTTGAGCCACCTGCTTTCAGTATAGTCTGCAGCAGAATCTATTCTAACAAAATGGGATCTCTGAGACACTCAGATTGATCCTGACAAATACATTTGTGACTTTGAGAAGCTTTTTCTCGTGATTGAGGTGCAGCATGCTCCGTGCATACTCAGCGCTCACCTTCTTGCTACTGATTATGAAGCTACGCGGATTCTGCATTGATCCCTTTTCTCTCTTAAATGCATAAGCAAGCATGCTTTCTAGGTCTGCATACAATTTAGATCAAGTAAATACAGTTTGTTGGACAGCCTACCCTTGTTTTATTTCAACAAAAAGAGCTGTCTGCGCATCCATTTCCATATGTGGCTTGTGCCCTTCTCCTGCTTCCAAAATATGTTCAGGGCCCAAACTTATTTAAGGAAAAGGAGAGTATTATGAATCCGCCAGAGCTGCTGCATTATGACTCTCAGATGATAATGTTCAAACTGTCATGTTTCTTCTGGTAGATGCCTTCTGACATATGGTGTCTACTACTGACTGCTTTTGAACAAAGTAATCCCACCTTCTGGAGCTCAAATGGAAGGACACCTGTTGGTCAGGACAAAAGAAAAAAGAAGTTGGCCAAAATAAGCATTTTATCCCCCCCCCCCCCCCCACACACACACACACTACCCTATCCCCAGGCATGATTTGCAAGCCATCACTTCACTTAAGTACCACTCAAGGCTATGAGAACTGGAAGGAGACTATCATGAACTATTACCTAGTCAATCAGTGATCCATAGGATAAAGATAAACAATGGGGAATTGTTCTGACAAGAGAGTGAGGATATAATGCAGCTGGCAGTATAAGTAGGTTAAAGCTGAATTCATTTCCACTATTGCGTATGGAAAATCCTAAGGATCCTTACAGTTTTGCCTTCAGTTTCAGTGGAAAAAAAATCACCTGCTCCAAGATCCTTGTGAGTGTTTAAACAATGCAGACATTTCCCATATTACCTCATTCCCTGAGAGAGCCAAATTGTAGACAAGCTCTGCCTGTTACTTAGCCACCAAACAGTCATGCCTTTCCCTCTGCCAATTACATTTTTTGTTTTTTGTAGCAATAGTAGCAGGAAAGAATAGACCGGAGATCGTACTCCATTGTTTTTCTTGATCACTATGGAGTCTTCAGATGACAGCCAAACTAAACATTTTGAAAGACTGGTTCATAAAAAACAGGAAAATTATGCCATTGCCAACATGTTTAACAAAGAGCTAGAGGACAGAATGGCTCCCTGCATTAAAATCCAGACAACTGTTCAAATCTGAGTAGTTCTGTGTATACAGAGAAAGTATTTGAAATGCAGAATTGGCACATATAGATAGCTCCTACTGCAAAGTCTAGCCTTACATCTAAAGCCCTTATTGGCTTAACGGAGGATCAGCAAATATCCATGGGCCAGAGGCTGACTCTCACTATAAATATAAACTTTCTGGTCCAGTTCAAGATATGAATTATATAACAAAACTATTGTTTCTGCTGGAACAGCTATGCTTAATGTGAATCCTTTCTAGAAGTAAACCAAGTTTTCTATCGTTTTATGAAAATAATTAGTGTCCAATTTAAGAATTGATATAGCTCTAGTATGTGAATTTGACAGTTATTTTGTTCATTTTTGGGGGTTCCTTCAATTATTTCTGACCTACGGCAGCCTGAGGTTCTCTCAGCAGTATTTATTCAGAGGAGGCTTGCCATTACCTTCTAGTTAGGCTGAGAGAGTATAGTTTGTATTAAAGTCACTCTGTGGTTTTCTGAGACTGAGTGAGAACTTAAATCCTGAAGTTCTAGTCAACACTAGTGTCTAGGACAGTAGTTCCCAACCTATGGTCTGTGGGCCACCAGAGGTCCCCAAGAATTAAAATATGGTCTGCGGCCACACCATTACTATACCGTTGCAACAGGAGCAACTGGTCTCACAAAACCCTCTTATAGTGCCGAGGCAACGAGAATGTCGGGTGGGGAGAGGTTGACAACCCACTAAAGAAGCGACAACAAGCCTCCTGACTGCTGCTTCTCCTCCTCCTCCCTCCTTCCTACCTCTACTGGAAGAGGGGGTGCCTTGGTGTCTTCGTTTTTAGGCCTGTTCCTGGAGTTATTTGGGGTGCTGATTCAGAAAATTGCATTGGGTAGATCTCATCAGCTCTAGATTATTAAATATGGTTTTCTGTGGGCAAGCAGATGACAACTACTGGATGGCATATGTTCTGTCCCATAAACTAGAACTGATGTGGTCCATCCAATGCAATTTTCTGAATCAGCACCCCAAATAACCAAACCGAATCTCAACCGAAAAATGGTTGAGAACCACTACTCCGCGCTGGCTCTTCTTGCCTGTTATCATTCTCTCAATTCATAAAAGTGGAGGGTACAAGCTTGATGCATAAGTATGAGCTGTGTTACAAATAAATGTTTTGTCTCTGCTTTGTTTAGCAATATGTATCCAAAAATGTAATATCCAGCGAGCATGCAGTCGAGAGAGAAACAGAGACATCATTTTCTACAAGCCACTACACCTCAACGACCCACCACTCTACAACCGTAACCCAGACACCCAGCCACAGGTAGGAGGCTGAAAAGGAAACAGTGTGCTGCTCTCCCATTGAAGCAAATACAGTTGCTTTTAAAAAATTAAAGTGATGATGATGATGATGATGATGATGATGATGATGATGATGATGATACGCTTTATTTATATTCCACCCCCTCTCCCCAAAGGGACTCAGGGTGGCTTACAGCAAAACAAACAAATACAATAAATAATATAACATGGACAATAATCACATGCCAATTAATTAAACAATATAACACAATACTGTAAAGCATAAATAATTTTTGAAAGATCTTCAGTGATTGAAACCAATCATTTATCACAGAGGCACAGATTTAGAGTTCCATGGTGTCTAAAAATGAACTACTGGCTTCAGTTCCAGCCTTTACAATTTATTTGATGAGTGCATCTCATTAAGCACAAACACAAAGGAGGGGGGGATTGGAAACCAGGTCTTACAAGCAAAGTTAAAAGAGCTGGGTATAGTTATTTTTTAAGAAGAAAAGATTAAGGGAAGGCATTCTGCTAGTCTTCAAATATCTGAAAGTCTGCCATGCTGAAGATGGAGCAGAATTGCTCAACATTGCTCCAGAGACTAGAATGAGAGCCAGTGGGTGGAAATTGCAGGAAAATAGATTTTGGTAAACAACAGAAAAGTCATCCTGACAATAAGAACAGCTTGGCAATGGTCTTTCGTGGAGAAATGTTATAGCTGCATCCTCCACTACAGAGACTTCGTGAAGCAGGGGTCGAACTACATCATCTCCAAGGTCCTCTCATTTCTGCAATTTTAAAATGTCCAAAAGTGCAGTTACTCTGCCAGGGAGTTTTAATGAGTAGCTTTTTCTGATTGAAGGACATAGTTGCTTGAAGACAGCGATTTTCGAAAACATAATGGATAAAGAATACCACGGAGATTCTACAAGCTGGTGAAATGACCTAAGAAGCTCTGATTTTCTTTTTAAAGGAAACTTTAAAACACTTCACTGGTGCCTCATCTGTGTATATACAAGCAATGTTGGAGGGAAGCATATATAATTAGAACTTAAATATAAAACAAGGACTTTTCCAGATTATTTTTTTCAAAAAGTCAATTGGTAGTGATTTGTGGAGTCTAGCCCCCATATTTTCCTTCAGATTACTCATATTTTTGCATCAGTGTCTCTTAATAGCTTGGGAAGGACTTTTTGTTTTTCGTGAGAAAATGTGGTGAGCAGTATAATTTCTGCAGAATGTGTGATCCTCCAAAGTGATAATAGCCTGGCTTGCTGTGAGTTTTTCAGGCTGTATGGCCGTGTTCCAGTAGCATTCTCCCGTGATCATAGCCTATTAGACACGTATGCTTATTTACCAGGAATTTAACAATCCTGATTTTGAAATACCAGACATATAGCAGAAAAAAAAATCCTGTCCTTCAAACAGAACCCTGGAATAGTTCCATCCATAGCTAGCATCTTATAGTCATAGGGAAACGTTACTGAACCTAGTGGGATATACTTCTCAGGAGACATGTATAGGACTCTATTACAATTCCTCTCATACTCATTTTAATACATTTTATTTATATTCCGCTTTATCTTCCGGAGAAACACATATAGACAAACATTCAATGGCTTTTACACAATGACATGCAATACACAGACAGAGGTAAAGGTCTTCTCCCTTTTTCATCCCTGGCGTCTGGAGGAGATGCTCAACTCCGGCTATGGGAAGGTGCTCTCATTTCATTTTTTTCCATGCCAAGGAGCTTATTATCTTGTTGCCAACATGTTTGTATATCTTCATGGGGTGCCCTTTTACCTTCCTGCCAAAGCAGTGCCTATTGATCTACTCATATTTAATGCTTTCGAACTGCTAGGTTGGCAGAAGCTATGGCTGACAGTCGGGAGCTCACTCTGACTTGTGGCTTTGACTGCCAATCCTCAGGTTGATAAATTTTCTGCAGCTAGCGGATTAACCCGCTGTGCTACCGCGGCCTCTTAAACAGTCTCCCTTTCATTTCATTTAACCGATATGCCAGGAACCTGCTGAATAAATCATTCATGCACGGGACCATAAACACAAGCAGTTTCAGAGTTTTGCCACTTTCACAAAGAAGTAGGTAAAAGAACAGTAGCAGCAACATGCAATGGTAGGCAATCTAAATATTCTCTTCACATATCACCACCATCAGGGAAAGAAGCAGCTACCTTGCATGCACCTTCTACCAGAGACAGGTCCCATATAGTGCTAGCTGTTAGTTCAGTTCTCTTGCGATTTACCTCTCCTAAAGCAGGGCTTCTAAAACCTTTACACTCAAAATCCCATTTGGCTCAAAAAACTTTTATGTCACCCCAGGTA
Source organism: Anolis carolinensis (assembly GCF_035594765.1). Classification (NCBI taxonomy): domain Eukaryota; kingdom Metazoa; phylum Chordata; class Lepidosauria; order Squamata; family Anolidae; genus Anolis; species Anolis carolinensis. The sequence continues at coordinate 200,196,885 of NC_085842.1, forward strand.
TATACGTACATAAAATAAGTATAAAAATCAAATATTTACTGACAAGAATTAGCATTTTTAAAGACTTGCTAAACAGGCTGGTTTTCCCTTTTATAAAGTACAGCTGAAGCATCTTCTGCAGAGGCCACTGTAAACACTGTTCAATAGATTTGGGTGAATGTTTAAAACAGCCACTAGGTGACATTCAGGAAACTTTTACTGTTGCCAAGATTGTTGAGACTCCAACATTGCGCTAAGAGTCAGGACCCACATTTCAGAAGCAACATCCTAGAGCAACTTAGCTCCACATACCCTTCAGAAGGGGGTTGTGTGAAGCAGCTAGCTCCACATTTAGCTATGTTAGGGAGCCAATGGTTGTGCAGCGGATTAAACCACTGAGCTGCTGAACTTGCTGACCAAAAGGTCCGTGGTTCAAATCCGGGGAGCAGGCAAAGCTCTCGCTGTTAGCCCCAGTTTCTGTCAACCTACAGTTCAAAAATATGCAAATGTGAGTAGATCAATAGGTACTGTTCCGGCGGGAAGGTAACAGCTCTCCATGCAGTCATGCCAGCTACATGACATTGGAGGTGTCTATGGACAATGCTGGCTCTTCAGCTTAGAAATGGAGATGAGCACCAACCCCCAGAATCGGACATGACTAGACTTAAACCTTTATCTTTATCTACCTATGTTAGTGGAGCATCCTCTCCACTTGGATCTCTGCCACATACCCCTCCTCTCCAGGTTTACATTTTTTTTCTTGAAAAGAGTGAATTCACAATATAAACAATGTCCCTCTTTTCTCCATAGCAGGCATATCCCCCTCCCAGCTATCTTTGAATTGCATACCATTCTTATTTGATTGGGAACTTGAAGGCTAAATACAGTTTGGACATGTGTTTGTTGATAATCTAATTAAACTCTAGGCAAACAATTTCAAATTGTATAATTCTTTAAGAGCAGATAATTTGTTCTTTGTGTATATAATTTTCTTTTTCGTGTTGACACAGAATAAGGCAAGACCTGTTTATTGTTTATTCTTTTCTATAGTGGTAAAATGCTGAAAAGCACCACCATTCAGGATTGAATGTTCCTGAGCAACCTTATTTTGTGCACATAATACTCTGAAATTATCCGTTCAGTTATTCAGACATGAGCACAATACAGATTGATTCAAAACCATGTAAATCTATTAAGCACACTAGAAGATCATCAGAAATATAACACACACACATATTCTTGTCTAAATTTAAAATGTTATCTGTTTTTCTTCCCAACGGCTCTTTACCAGTTGGAGTAACGGCCGGACTGAAAGCATCATCTCTGAAAGCCATTCTGCCCTCATGAGCTCTTCCGTGGAGAACAGCCGGCATGCAAGTCCATCTGGTCCCCGGGGGCGCCTCAACGGCATAGGAGGGCCCCGAGAAATCAATACTTTCCTCAGGCATGCAAGAGAGACACCCGACTCCTATCGTGACTCTCCACACAGTGAAAGGTAATGTCATAAATTAGCTTTACTGCCAATAACAAAAAAGTGTGGCTGTCTGAGTTATTTGAAGACAGAGTCCAGGGCCTTTCCACTTTGTAACATGAAGAGACAGGTAAAAAGCCAATGCAATTCTAGGCTGCATCATTAGAGTATAGTTTCTAGATTGAGGGAAGTGATAGTATAGTAGAGTCTCGCTTATCCAACATAAACGGGCCAGCAGAATCAGATAAGCGAAAATGTTGGATAATGAGAGATTAAGGAAAAGCCTATTAAATATAAAATTATGTTATGATTTTACAAATTATTTATTTATTTACAGTATTTATATTCCGCCCTTCTCATCCTGAAGGGGACTCAGGGCAGATCACAATGCACATATGCATGGCAAACATTCAATGCCATTAGACACAAGACATATAGATAGACACAGAAGCAAATTAACATTTTCCAGCTTCTGACTTCATGAGGGTATGCTCAATTCCGGCCACAGGGGCAGCTGCTGCTTCATCGTCCACTTGTGAAACCAAGTATTTGATGGTAGTACTTCCTCATTCCTTTCTGCACGCTGCTGGAAGTTTTTTTGGTGTCGTAAATTAGATAAATTTCCCTCCCCGCATAAAGCAGTACCTAAATTTTCTACTCGACAGATGAAACTGTCTTTCAAGCGGCTTAGGTCAACAGCGAGCTAGGCTATTAATGGTCAGGAGCTTAATCCGACCCGGGCTTCGATCTCATGATCTCTAGGTCAGTAGTGATTTATTGCAGCGGGCTACTAACCAGCTGTGCCCAGCCTGGCCCCTAAATATTATGTTTAAGTACCAAAACATCATGTTTTACAACAAATCGACAGAAAAAGCAGTTCAATACACAGTAACGTTATGTAGTAATTACTGTATTTACGAATTTAGCAAATATAAAAATTTAGCAAAGAAAGAAGTGCATGAAATGAACCTACAGTAGTAACATTGTCAGAAGTTAAATCCATAAAAAGTTCCGTCCTTGCTGCTGTGGATCTGGGCGGGAAGCAGACTGCATTAGATAATCCAGAACGTTGGATATGTGAAGGTTGAATAAGCGAGACTCTACTGTACCACTTAATTCTTTATTGTTCAGACCTCACCCCAATATTGTGTCCAGATCTGGACACCATCATTCAAGAACAGTGGTTCCTAACCTTTGGGTTTCCAGGTGTCTTGGACTTCAGCTCCCACCATTCCTAACAGCTGATAAGCTGGCTGGGATTTCTGGGAATTGAAGTCCAAATAAAAACCTGGAGGCCCAAAGGTTGGGAAATACTGTTCAGGAAGGATATTGACCAGCTGGAATGTGTCCAGAGAAGGGCAACCTAAGTAGTCGAAGGCTTGGAAACCAAGCACTATGAGGAACGGCTAAAGGAGCTGGGTATGTTTAGCCTGGATAAAAGATTAAGAGGAGACATGATGACCATGTTTAAATATTTGAAATTATGTCATATTGAAGGTGGAGCAAGCTTATTTTCTGGTGCTCCAGGGCAGTGGATTTAAATTACAGGAAAAGAGATTCCACCTAAACATTAGGAATAACTTCCTGACAACAAGAGCTGTTCAACAGTGGAATATTTTGCCTCAGAGTGTGGTGAAGCCTCCTTCTCTGGAGGTTTTTTAAAATGAGGCTGGATTTCCTTCTGTCCGGAGTGCTTTGATCCTGTGTTTCTGCATGGCAGGGAGTTGGACTAGATGGCACTTGTGGTCTCTTCCAGCTCTGTGAGTCTATTTTTTATTAATCTGTCAGAAGTGAATTGAGAATACAGTTATAATGTATAGAAAAACCACAAAGTTAAAAACTTGGCATTATATTAAATTTCCTTTGACCAGAAGCTGGTCACTTGGAGTGCCTCTGGTGTCACTATAAGAAGGTCCTCCACTGTGTATGTGGCAGGGCTCAGGCTGCATTGTAGTAAGTGCTCTGTGGTTTGCTCTTCTCCATACTCACATGTCGTGGACTCCACTTTGTAGCCCCATTTCTATTCTACTTCATTGGCCATGAAAATCCTAAAAATCGTAAATAGTTCTACTTGAACTGCAGACCCCAGAAATCTAAAGGATGGAACCACGACATGGAAACACAGTGCTATATTTGTCTACATACAGTGTTTTGTATAAATGTTTGATGTTGTTTCTGTAAATGCATATGACCATTGGTCGGAGCATTAATAAATTGATTGATTGATATTTGTCTAGTGTGAAAGAATCTCAGGTAACATATGTGCAGAGAGCAAACTGACCTCCAGAGCTCCCCAAAAGACATTGTGTTTGACAAAAGGCTTCAATTGAGATAATAATAATAATAATAATAATAATAATAATAACAACAACAACAACAACAACAACAACAACAACAACAACCACTTTATTTTTGTATCCCGCCTCCTTCTCCCCAAAGGGACTTGGGGTGGCTTACATGGAGACAAGCCCGATGACCAAACAATAACCAAAACCTGCAATAAGTGATCCAGTTTTCAAAGAGGTTCTGTCTCAAATGGTTTCACACACAGCTATTGTAATGATTTCTTCTTTGCGGCCTGCAGCCAGACTATCATAACTGACCACATAAAAAAAAACAGTCTGTATGACAATCAAGAGAACAATTGCCAATTTCTCTTTAAGCAGCCAATGCCAAACTCAATTATCATGGAAGCTTGTCTGGGGAAACCTTCTCAGAAATAGTATATCGCACCTACTTGTAAAGTGAACAAGATGGTTAGTCGTATGACCGGGAAATAGTACGTGACTGCAGGCCTTTTTTGTCTTTAATAATTCTGAACCATGAATGGGCACATGCCAAGGAGAAATCATACAATTTCTCAAGCATCTGTCTGAAGATAACAGAAGTTAGTTCTAATTGCTCAGGTGCAGACCCATCATTTAGCCAGTCAGCAAATCAATACTGCTAGACATGCCACAGATTGCAGCAGAAAAGCGATTGCTGGAGACATATCTCTGAGATGGATACGTGGACACAGTCATTACAGCTGTCATAAGATGCTTATACACAGCTTAAATATCTTCAGTTCACCAGATAGAAGCTTTTTAATGGAAAGACTAATGAAAATTTGGACCATACTCTGAAAGTGGGAGTAACCGGTGAGAATGTTCAGCCTTATACAATCTCATCACAAACATTTAAGTCATGCTGGTCCTATACACAAGATATAGAGTCATAGAGATCTCATGGGCCATCCAGTCCAACCCCCTGCCAAGAAGCAGGAAAATCACTTTCAAAGCACCCCCCCACACACACACACACACCCACACAGATGGCCATCCAGCCTCTGCTTAAAAGCCTCCAAATCCCCATGAGTGTCCACTTGCTTGCTTCCTCCTCCCTATGACTTCCCCTCACATGGCCTTCATCATGTCTCCTCTCAGCCTTCTCTTCTGCAGGCTAAATATGCCCAGTTCTTTAAGCCGCTCCTCATAGGGCTTGTTCTCCAGACCCTTGATCATTTTAGTCGCCCTCCTCTGAACACATTCCAGCTTGTCAACATCTCCCTTCAATGCTTGCACAATTGCTCTTCATAAAAGGAGGCCTACGCTTCAAGCAAATACAATTTGTCTCTCATCTGGAGGCCTTTTTTGCATCCTGGAAAGTGGAGCAGAGGGGGAAAAATGGGATGTATCCCCATGACCCCTGTGATCCATAGCCCAAGAGGCACAACTGAACAAAAACCAAAGTAAACAAAATTCGTTTTTAAAACCCACTCCTTCACTTTGTGTTTTTTTTTTCATATACAATGACTTTGAAATGCAAAGCCTTGGACAGTAAATTAATTAATCAGAATGTCTGCTTCTTTTGTGCTTTAGTACTTAAACTCAACCTTGAATCAATTTTAATTCACTTGTAAATGAACATTGCAGATCCTTGATCTAACACCTTGTAATTCCTTTGACATCTATGCAGTCAATTTGCACCACCTAGCCTTGAATTTTATCAACACGGAGGATTACATTTTCACCTGAGTAAAAACTGGTCACATCTCCAGCAATATTAATGCCTCTGTATTCTAATACTGGCATAAGTACCCAGTTTCACATGCATTTGAATAATGCAATACTTAGAAACTTCTGAGGAAGAAATGTAGTTGTCAGAAAAAGACATTACACTGGCCTTATCTGAGTGACAGCCACTGAGCCCCTAGACACATCTACTGTCATGGTGCATCATTCTGGGTCCCATGTGAAGTATATTTCTGCCTTCTGGCTGTTAGAAGGACTGCCCTCAGGAGAAGAAAGGAAGCAATATAACTCAATCCCTTGGACTAATCCCCAAATACACTGATGAACCCTTTGTGCTAGTTAGTGAAGTCATCTAGCAAACCCACAGATTCATTGGTTATTTCCAAGTAGAGCTGACCCATTCAATCTATTGCTGAATAGGGAATCAACCCATACATAAATTGAGTGGTATCAATGAGTCTGCTGTAGTTAAGACTAACATGGATTTTAGGCCATCAAATTTGGTATGTTATCTGAACAAAATACGCACCAAATGAGCATCTTTAGTACCATATATTTACAAAATTTTGGATATCTAGGATTTATGATACTCTATTTTATTACTTTAGTTGGGGTATTATTCCCATCTATGAAAAATGAACCAATTAAGGGAGAGGTATTTTGGCAACCTGTACGTGTGTGTTGTTGCAAGGGGAGGTGGGGGAAAAACTGATTCCTCCATGAAACCACAGATACTGCCAGGACCGGACCCAAACCAAATCCAACCTCTGTGGTGCTGCTTTTGAGTACCATCCAGGTCTCGAGCCGGTTTCAGAGCTCCACATAAATTCAACTCCACATTGAAATTACTTCCTTCTCTGTCAGCTTCACCTCACCTTAAGTCAGTGGTTCTCAACCTGTGGGTCCCCAGGTGTTTTGGCTTACAACTCCCAGAAATCCCTGCCCGTTTACCAGCTGTTAGGATTTCTGGGAGTTGAAGGCCAAATCATCTGTGGATCCACTGGTTGAGAACCACTGCCTTAAGTGGTCAGGGTTGATGTGTCCTATGACTCTGGAGATGAAAGTTCAAAACCCCTCTCAGTCATGAGAATCCAATGGAGCCTCTCTCAGCCTCTGAAGAAGGCAAGGAGAACTATCCTGTGACAAAATCTTGCACAAAAAACCCACTGTAGGATTACATAAGGGCAGTGGTTTTCAACCTGTGGATCCCCAGATGTTTTGGCCTCCAACTCTCAGAAATCCTAACAGCTGGTAAACTAGCTGGGATTTCTGAGAGTTGTAGGCCAAAACACCTGGGGACCCACAGCTTGAGAACCACTGCCTTAGGGTCACCATAGGTTGGAAACAGCTTGAAGGCATTCAAAAATAACAATGAAAAATGAATGTCCTTCAAACAATTGGGGGGGGAGCTATTTTTCTTCAGTAGCAAATATTGTCCCAAATGTTTGTGGCATAAATTTGAGATTCAATGTTTGTTTTTACGAAAGTGAATAATGAACAACTGCATAGACCAGGGGTCCCCAAACTAAGGCCCAGGGGCCAGATGCAGCCCTCCAAGGTCATTTACCTGGCTCCCGCCCTCAGTTTTAGACTTAGGCTCGCCCAAAGTCAAAATGACTTGAAGGCACACAACAACAACAGTCCTAATTAACTTGACTATCTCATTGGCCAGAAGCAGGCCCACACTTCCCATTGAAATCCTGGTAGGATTATGTATTTTAAAATTGTTTTTATTTTTAAATATTTTATTGTTCTTTCATTTACTAATATTGTTTATTAATATTGTTTATTTACTAATCTGAATAAGAATTGGCAGCATTATCATGTACGCTGAACTCAATCGATAGACCCAGTTTTTTTTTAACTGAACACGCCTACCTGTATTTTGTAATGTGTTTTATAAATACTGATGTAAGTTAATAATTTTTTAACTGATTTATATTGCACTGTATAATTTTTATATATGCGTTTTATTGTAAGCCGCCCTGAGTCCCCTGTTGGGTGAGAAGGGCGGGATATAAATATTGTAATAAATAAATAAATAAATAAATATTGTGCTATGGTAATAATATCATATATTGTGTACCTATATACATATAATATTGATAATAATATTATAATGTAATACAATATAATACTAATAATAATACAATATAATAATATTAATTATATATTAAATGCAATATTATTAATATTACAGTATAGTGGTATAGTACAATATAGTAATATATAATGCTAATATTGTGCTATGCTAATAATATAATATATTGTATGTACATACAACTTGTAAACTGCTCTGAGCCCCCTTCGGGATGAGAGTGGGTGGGGTATAAATGTAGTAAACAAGCAAACAAACAAATAATTGTTGTTGGGGTTTTTTGCACTACAAATAAGACATGTGCAGTGTGCATAGGAATTTGTGCGGGTTTTTTTTTCAAATGATAATTTGGCCCCTCAACAGTCTGAGGGACCATGGACCGGCCCTCCACTTAAAAAGTTTGAGGACTCCTGGCATAGACCCTCACATTTAAGCCTAAACTACTTTCGTCAATAGCTATAAGGATATTTTAGTGCAGTATGTTAGGAGCCAAATGGGGAATAGTACACAGGTATACATAAAAGAAGGACAATATTGTCATGTTTTTGTTTCTAGTTCACTCCTGCTACAACTTAACTTTTATCTGTTCCTCTTTAGGTATGTATCAGCTATGACCACACCAGCTCGCATGTCACCTGTAGATTTCCACACTCCAAGTTCTCCAAAGTCACCTGCTTCAGAAATGTCTCCACAGGTCTCCAGCTTAACAATGTCTGTCCCTTCTGTGGCAGTCAGTCCATTCATAGAAGAGGAGAGGCCTCTCCTACTGGTGACCCCACCCCGATTACGGGAGAAATACGAGCATCACATACATCTGTTCAACTCCTCTTACCACCACAATCCTGGCCATGAAAGCAACAGTCTACCGCCAAGCCCCCTGAGGATAGTGGAGGATGAGGAATATGAAACCACCCAGGAGTATGAACCAACACAAGAGCCCCCAAAGAAACTAGTCAATAGTCGGAGGGCAAAAAGAACAAAAGCCAATGGCCACATTTCCAACAGATTGGAAATAGACACTGACACAAGCTGTGAGAACAGTAGCTCAGAGAGTGAAACGGAGGATGAAAGAATAGGTGAAGATACGCCTTTTCTGAGCATACAAAACCCCGTGGCAGCAGACCTAGAATCAGCTTCTGCATATCGGTTGGCTGACACCAGGACTAACCAAACCAGCCGGTTCTCGACACAGGAAGAATTGCAAGCAAGATTGTCCAGCGTAATAGCTAACCAAGACCCCATCCCTGTATAAAAACACTTTAAACCCCACATAGATTCACATGTAAAACTTTATTTTATATAATGAAGTACTCCACCTTTAAATTAAAACAATTTATTTTATTTTAGCAGTTCTGCTATTAGGATTAAGAAAACCACAGGAGAAAAAAAAACTTTTATAAATTAAATATATAATGTATATACAAAAGTGTTATGTGCCATATGTAGCAATTTTTTTACAGTATTTCAAAAATAAGAACAATATCAATGGTGCCTTTATGTTATGTTATGTTGAGAGCAAGTTTTGTAAAAGTTTCCAAGTGATTGCTGTTCCTACAGTATTTCGCCGAAGTCTCTTAACATTCTGGGTTATTTCCTCTTAACTTGTCGCCCCGTCCTTGTCCTCCCCCCCCCCCCCTCATTCCCGGCTCATTTTCTTTTTGTGCGTTGCATTAATGGCTGTATAGTTTGCAAGAATTGCAGCAGTCCCTGTGTTTGCTTGTTGTACCCCGATTCAAAAAAATAGCCCCGTTTTTATTTGCTTGCCCTATATTAATTGCTCTCTACTCTGGCGGAACTGAGGGTTGCTTTGGGAGCCTTGAGGAGATGCTAGATCCAAGAGCATGTTGTTATTAAGTAGCCACCCTAAGCATCTTTTTTGATAGAAAGGCAAGGCATCAATTAAATTTAATCAATAAAATAAAACAGCAAGACAATGCATACAAAAGACGTAGTGCTATATTAGCTATTTGACAGAAATATTGTGATTTTACATTTAATGTTATCAGCCCAAGAATCTGCTCGAATGTACGTAAGAACTATGGTTTTGTCCCTATCACTGAGAAAGTGAAAGAAGTTGAATTTAATAGTGTTTCTTAAAAGTACAAGTTTAGGATTGTTGGATCACAAAAGGTAATGGGACACAATCTAGCTGAGAGTTCATCTTTGAAATGAATAGGATCTGCGCTGGAGCACAACTGGCCTTTTGTTCTGCACCTATTGATTTAGCATGTAGGAAAACAGCATGTTATTTTACCAGTAGGAAATCCTCCTACTGGATTGTGTCCGGATTAAGATCATTGTAGTTCATAAGTATTTTAGAACTTGATGGCGCAGCGGGTTAAACCACTGAGCTGCTGAACTTGCTGACCGAAAGGTCAACGGTTTGAATTTGGGGAGCAGGGTGAGCTCCCGTTATTAGCTCCAGCTTCTGCCAACCTAGCAATTCAAAAACATGCAAATGTGAGTAGATCAATAGGTACTGCTTCAGCAGGAAGCTAACTGTGCTCCATGCAGTCATGCCGGCCACATAACCTTTGAGGTGTCTATGGACAACATCGGCTCTTTGGCTTAGAAATGGAGATGAGCACCAACCCCCAGAGTCCGACATGGCTAGACTTAATGTCAGGGAAAACCTTTACCTTTACCTATTCGTAACCAGGTAAGAAAGGGACTAAATAACAGAGGGAACTGCAGTGTCATTGATAAAATCACAATAATTTTGAGCCTGCATTTTAGGTTGAGACATGTTTTATATTCAGTTTGTGAGGAAAATAGCAGACTACTCTTTGGTTGGATGATCTCTTCTATTGCACTAATACCAAATACATATAAGACAGAACCAAAATTTACTAAAGTAAGATTTATGGGGAAAGTTCAGATATTAAGCATATGTCAGGCAATCAGTTTTTGGTTTTATTTCAGTGTTTGTAAGACAAGCATGTTAGGTATGCCAGGCTCCCGACCATGCATGAGTTTTTGTTATGTACATGCATGTGGCCACTGATTGAAAGCCTTCCTAGCAAGCGGACCAAACTAGGATGAGAAAGTAGCAGATCTGTTTGTTTAAATTAAAGGGATCCCAAAATCACATATAAGCATTTGCAAGGTCCTATTTTTAGAGCAAAATTAGAGGTTGCATGGGTGTGTGCTAGGTAGAGGCATGATAAGCCTCTATGAATCCATGTGTACATTTTGCCCTAAAACTTCCCACTATGCTGACTGCATAGTTGAGATATTTCCTGATTTAAAGCAACACATCTGCCATCTTCTAATTTGGTCTTTTACCACCAGCGGCAGAGTTATTGAAAGTCAACCTCGCTTTTGAACATGAAAGCTTAGGTACACTTTCCCTTTATGACTTATCCTACCCTCTGTCGAGCAGCCTGGGAACTGGAGGAGATATATCCTATGGATGCTCTTTTTTGTGAATGAAAAAAAAATAACTGGTTGCACTTCTATTGTCAGCCCTCAGGAGAATCTGTTAGGAAAACAAATCTGTTTTTAGTTCATGGCTGGTCATTTGAAGTCAGTTAAGAGTGATGCATATCCATATGTGGCTGAGTTCCTCAAAGCTCCCAGAGGGCCTGATCTGGAGAATGTAACTTGAACACTGTAGGATTCAATGCTAATCCTATGAATCAGGAAAACTTACTCAGTGGGATTTAGTTCTGCATAACTGCATAGGCTCGTGCTATAAGCGTTGATGAAGTTACACTACAGAACTACCAATCAAGCTGCTTTCCAGTTATGCAGTTCACATGTACACAAGCTTGAAGTTTCCATTTCATTTATTGACTTCAAGTGCATGTTTAACTGCATTGCTAAATACTGGCTGCTTGTTCACAACCTAAAAATGGAATGTTTTCTAGCATTAGCTTTCTGGCATCCTCGGAGTCTTCATTTGCTAGTGAATATCTGCTTTCTCAAAGTAAGAAGATATTCCTGTGTTGCTTTGTTTCCCAGAAGACCTCCATGGCCCTGTCTCTTGAGCCTGCTCAAAATATCTTATGTGCCTCTGAAAGCTTCATATTGTAGGAACTATTTGGCTCCCATAGTGTAATGACAAGAGGAGGGAGGAGGTACCATCCTTTTCCTGCATGAGTTTGAGCAGTGAAGAGTAAGATCTTATACAACTTTGCCAATCTGTGATGTATAACCTAAGACCTCTCAGATCATGAATTCTCCCTTCATTTTCCATACTTGGTCAGGTACTGAGGCAAAAGATTTTCAAGCACTATCACGTCAGGTGTGTGTAGCCACACAAGCATATGATCCAGAGAAAGGGGACACACTCTTACTTGAAAATGAACTATCTTGGGTCTTGATAAAGAGCCGGCCCTAGGTATTTTTCAAGTGTAGGCGAACAGAATTTTGGTCCCCCCCCCCCCAAAACCAATCACTGAAAAATAAAAGCGTTGGTTGAGCGAAAATGTTGGATGATAAGGAGGGATTAAGGGAAAGCCTATTAAAAATCAAATTACATTAAGATTTTACAAACTAAGCACCAAAACATCATGTTTTACAACAAATCAACAGAAAAAGCAGTCTCAACTGTGCCCCTGTATGTTTTGCGCCACAGGCGACTGCCTAATTCGCTTCATTGTTGGACTGCCGTCTGCGCAGTACCACAAAAATTAGGAAACCAAGTCAACCCCGGCAGTATAGATTTTTGCTCTTGATGCTACAGATATCATAGTACTAAGCACACTGTCAAAAGACAAATGGTAATCTTTTTCAGTAATTTTATCAATTATTCGCTGCATAAACTTTCCTCCTAGATATATTTGTTGGCTTCATTATTGTATGTGAAACAAAGAGAGCTTGATTGCTGTGAATCACTCTTCTCTCATATCACTTTTTATGTTCACTGAATTACTTTTTTTTTCTTCATTGTTCCTAAGGGCATGGTTAGGGAACACCTCTCCATACTTCCTATTTTATGGTGGAGTATGGTGGCGCAGCAGGTTAAACCGCTAAGCTGCAGAACTTGCTGATCAGAAGGTCGGGGGTTCAAATCCGTGGTACTGGTGACCTCCCGTTGTTAGCCCCAGCTTCTGCCAACCTAGCAGTTCGAAAACATGCAAATGTGAGTAGATCAATAGGTACCGCTTTTGTGGGAATCTAACAGCACTCCATGCAGTCATGTCGGCCACATGACCTAGGATTTGTCTACGGACAACGCTGGCTCTTCGGCTTAGAAATGGAGATGAGCACCAACGCCCATAATCGGACATGACTAAACTTAATATCAAGGGGAAACCTTTACCTACACTACCAGAACAATAAAAAAATGTTACCAATACAAAAGCAGTAAGCTCCATTCATCTGCCCCCTTCCATATTCATGTTTAAGGGCAGAATTGCCCCCAAATCTGCTATATAGATTTCTACAAGTTGAAGATTGTAGGTACTAAATTAACCCAATCAAGAAGCAAAAGGACATTGAGGTCTGAAGTTGGCCAACATTGTTACTGATGTTGGAAAATCTGTCTCTCCTCTGACGAACTCTAGGCAAGGAAATTACGGTCTTCTATTTAGCCTTTTTTCCAAGGTTGATGAGTCACTACTAGAAACTGCCTATTTAAGAAGATTAAGTACTTAATATTATCTCTGTATTGTAATTATACCTCAGTTACTGAATATCTATTCAATACTGAAAGTATACTTGCAGGTTCCTAATTGGTATAGATAAGATGAAATGTTTTTTTGTTAAATCCTAGCTGTGACTCCATCTACCTGACAAGGTGTTAAATGCAAAGCGTGCCAACTTAAATGGCAGCCATTCAGAGCTAATACATTTGGTGAGCTGACATTCTATTGATGTAAAAAGAGCAGTTGTGTCTTACAGCTAATTGCAGCATTTTCAAGGTCAGATTTAACATGTGATATATACTACAGGGAGTTGAACACCACAGTAGAGAAATTTACTTCCACATCAGTTTAAAATGTCAGTACAAATGCATTGATTGTGTGCTTAACATTATCGTTTGTAAATTTGCATTTACAACACTGGCAAGGATCTACAGAAATCCCTGTGCATCATTTAATTATTGTTTCTATCTTACTAATATTTTCTCTAAACTTGCTCAAGGCTCTGTCACTGTACTGCTGTACAATAATATTATGAGTGGAAGTTATTAATTCATCACCAAATAGTCAAATTATTGAGAAAATGGACTAAAGAGGCAGAAAAAGAGTAAAAAAAATTAGAATAATATCTATGCATCTAAAGGTATCCTTTCCACTGATTTTTCATCCTTTTTTGGGGGTCGGTTACAATGAGCTAATGAGTGATCGGATTCACTAGAATGAATAAAATGAAATATTTTATCAAATGTTTATATAGAAGTTACGGTGGGAATACATCTTTCCTGCATCTGCCCTAGAAGTTGCCTTGAATTTTCCATCTGACTTAAAAGGCAAAGTGGTTAGTTAGTATGTCCATAAACATTGGTTACCTAGTCATCACATTGTTCCCTTGCTTATAAAATGCAACAGATTTGCTGTATTTTAGTCACTATATTCTGAAATGTATTCCATTGTCTGTTTTTATTTGTTTGTAATCCTGTACTTTTGGGACATTTACAGGCATAGGAGAGAAACAAATCTTTCTACCATGATATTCGTTCATAGATTTTTGGTTTAAAACATTTTCTCCCTGTGTTGGGTATTCACATTTCTAGAGCCACTAAAAGCCACAACCACTGGTCCCTCAAAAGAACAGAAAATACGAATGGGGAACTGACATTTAGGAAAGAGCTGGCATTAAGTTTGAAAGCAGTCAACTTGTTTGTGTGGTTCAAAATGTTGGATAGGATTTCTGAAGTAGCTAGAATTCAATTTAAAGCAGATGTTAAGTTGAATCAGAGCAGTGGTTCTCAACCTGTGGGTCCCCAGGTGTTTTGGCCTACAACTCCCAGAAATCTCAGCCAGTTTACCAGATTTTAGGATTTCTGGGAGTTGAAGACCAAAACATCTGGGGACCGACAAGTTGAGAACCACTGTCCTACAGTATCCAACATAGTATAATAATTTAGCAGGATTCACAGCTGTGCTATGATGGCACCTCTTGAAAGGCTTTCCCCTTGATATACCATCTTACAACCTACAATAGATGTCCACCAAGAAAACATAAAGGGTAGTATTTTATCGCATTTAAAGGGAAATAAATTCTGGACTTCATGGGATTATTTGAAATACATGTAGCCATTTCCATGTCGGATCAGAGGGGGATCAGCAAAGATGTGTCCAACTATTCTGGTTTTGGACATGCAGCAAAGATGTCGTGTACAAACACCACACAAGGACCTCTACAGATATCTGTTGTAGCACATCCAATTGCAGGAAAATGGCTAGAGACATATCACTTATCTCTCCTCCACAGCCATGGCAGGGAGGGGGTTGTGCAAAACACTTAAAACAGCGGTTCTCAACCTGTGGGTCGCCAGATGTTTTGGCCTTCAACTTCCAGAAATCCTAACATCTGGTAAACTGCTGCGATTTCTGGGAGTTGTAGGCCAAAACAACTGGGGACCCATAGGTTGAGAACCACTGGTTTTAAAAGTATCTTTGAGGATACTTCTAATGGGGGATTCCAGCCTTTGTTGCAATGAGAAGAACATGCTGCTTAATACCCTATCTGTGACAAGTCATAGATATGTGTGGAAGCATAAGGAGAAAAGGCACAAACAAAGGTAGCCAAGCTTATGATTAGTTCATATCTGCATGAATATTGCTTGATCTCCCATTGCTAGCTGACTTGCAATTAGTTGAATGTATTGCACTCTCGTTAATTTTGGATGGTGAGAACATTCCATCTGGGTTATTAACCATGTTGGTTCATTTATGGATATAAATCAGTGCTGCACCAATGATAAATGAACATGCATGACGAAATCAGATGATATAATTGTGTGAGATGCAACCATGGTTATGAACAAGAGCATCCATCTAAGTGATTTCCCTCCCATAAATACAAGCTAAAAGTTGTCTTTGTTATTATTATTATTATTATTATTATTATTATTATTATTATTATTACAAACAAAAGACTGCATCAGTTCTCAGGGCATTCAATATTTGTCATCCTACGTTTATTAAGTGCATCACCTATTCCCCCTTCCCCTTAACATTGGCTCAAAATCAGGGCCGTAGCCAGAAAAAAATGGGAGGGGGTTGAAACTTTTTTTTTTTTTAGTGAATCATGAAGAGTAGTTCCAAAACGCAATACAATTTAGAAATCAGGGTCCATTGATACACTTCAGTGGACACTCAAGACCAATCAATTTAAGTGGACACTCGTGGGGATTTGGTTAACCAGTTAAAATTCATGAGTAAACCAGGTTTTTTTAAAAAAAAACTGAAAATTTTCGTGAGAGAAGGTTTGAACCCCTAACCCCCCCCCCCCACACACACACACACACTTCTTGGCTCAAAATGTATCTTGAAACAACAGTAAAAATAAATAACTACAGTCCTGAGTGTAGTAGCTGCTCTCCTATAGCAGTAGGCCAGAGATAGCATTGCATAATAAAAAGTTTGGCAATAAAAAAAAAATCTTGTTACCCAAATGAGAGTTTATAAGGCACTGTAACTGCTGCAGTTTATCCAAGTTTTCTGTGCAACTAAACTCCCACCAGTTTGCAATCTGTCTACATCTTTATGGTACATCTCAATAGCCATCTTACTCAGTATTACTTGCTGGTGGAGAAGCAACTGTATGTTTTCCTTATTCATTTTCATCATCATTTTAAAGCACCATGTCCATATTTTCCTCCAGTGCCTGCATCAATGCAAGAAAAGAATGGCTGAGCATTCTGCAAGCTTAACTGATGCCTGGCAAACAAAACTATACATCCTTTACTAGGAGCTCTAAGCCACGTTTGCTCTTACCCTGTTCAGCACTGGCTCAAACTCTATCAGCCATGATGACTTGATACTCGGCTGATCGACCCTATATGAAATGCTGCAGAGAAAATGCAGACAACGAAATGGCCACATATCATTTTGAGTATACTATTCTTTTTGTAAATACATCTTGTACATACTTGGATGTTTCCCCACACTCATTTATTGTCTCCACGAGTTCTATATCAGTTATAACAGTGTAAATAACATAATGTTCTTTATTATTTATATGTAGGCATTGAGAGAGAGAAAGGCATCTTACTTTAAGGTGTATGTCAAAAATTGTTTGGTTATATCTTTCCCATCCCCTTCAAAACTGTAATGTATTTTTCATTTTTTTCCTTTTCTTTTTAATTATAATTTATTGGTCTGGAGAGAATGTATCTGTAATGGAAAATGTACAAAGAACGCACAGTGGAAGGCCATAAGGTACTGATAAACTAAAGAATCTATAATCCTAAATATGAAGCAATAAGCAATTGTTGATTTATTTAAGGTTTTGCTGTTCATTTTCAGTAAAAGAGGTTCTGGAATAAATTGCTACTGTGTAGTATCAGCACAGTTGCCCTGAAGACTATTTCAGCCCATTCAATTCTCCCTTGGCCATCTACCTCATCCGTTCCTGAAAGCCCATATCCATATATAATGGGACAATTCCAATGCCATCTATGAGCAGACATCCGTTTGGCAGAAGTTTGATTCTCTGTTGTCAGTTCCCTTTCCCCACACAGCTTTCTCTGTTCTTCTTCTTTATTTTACTGGAGTGGAGTTGGCCATTCAGTCTGCTACTTGTTGCCTGTGTTCTTAGACATCACACGTTTACTTGCTGCTGAGCAGTTTGGCATTGACCAGGGTTCAATAAAAAGCAAAAACAATAATCCTGTGACATGTTACATGTCCTTACTGCTGCTAATTGAAATTTCGTCTTGAAATAGTAGTCATAGCAGAATTCTCTCTCACATTTCCCATTGGTTACTGTTCCACATAACAAAGTGACAACCAGATTTTCCACTGAGTATACACTTTTATAAATCAAAATTAGCCCATAATTTAATGATAATATAATTATTTTGTACCCCGCCTCCATCTCTCCAAAGGGACTCAGGGTGGCTTACATATGGCACAAGGTGCCTAAAACAATGCATAAAATAAACACACAGTACAATACAAAATAAAACCACTAATATATAAAACAACAATTTGAACGATTTGCATCGATCATCAATACCTCCGCTGATTCTTCGTTTGACCAAAGGTGTCTTATCACTACAAATATCCCCATGCAAACTGTGGTTTATCAGGGGACGTACATATTTCAAAATACTCAGTAATTTGTGAGGTGTTTTTTTTATAAGGAAAGGCTCTTGGAATGCCCAGAAAACCACACATTTATGAAAGGTTCTTCTGGCCAATTTACTGCACATTGTGCACAGAACAAACAACAGAATTTGTACATGTTATTTGAAGATATAGGACACTGTGCTTATACACAGAAACCAGACAAAAAGAATGGGAGAAACCACCAGAGCTGAGCACAGAAAAATGCTAGTCCACACATTTATTATCCCTTCTCAGCTGTATCAAGGGAAGCTGCTGCAACCAGTCATATTCCTGGGTTTTTAAAAAGTTTTCCATTCAAATAATGGGATCGATGGAGTTGTTAAACTACTATTGTCTCTAGAGAGAGCAGATGAATTTTGTCCCTTATTAGACTCTATATTTCCCAAGGAAATTCAACTACACCAGCTTTATGGTGGTTCAATCTTGCCATATACTAAAGCAGCAATATATGTGTCCCTGTTGTGGGAGAAATTTTTGCTACCGTTCCAATCTTGTTCTACATCAAAACTCCATGCAAGAGTTTACAGACCTTTTATCTGTAATCAAAGTACCCATCTCATTGCACATGAGAAAAGTCACACAAGAGAAAAGCCCTTCATCTGTTTTCACTGTGAGAGGAGCCACAACAACAACAACAACAACAACAACAACATTTTATTTGTATACTCCTCTTTCTCCTCGGAAGGGACTCAGGGCAGTTTCCAATATAGGTAAAACATTCATGTTCTTCTGTATGTTCGTGTGTGTTGGTACTGAATTTCCCCCATGGGACCCTTCACATGGGATGGGCCTCGCACTGACAGTGCACCCAAATACTTCTATTGTCCACCAAGTCCTTGCCGAAATGATGCCCAGAACACTATGTCACTTCCTGTTACCGTTTTGAAGCATTTGGAGGTTCTGGGGGCGAGGATACTGTGTGAGCTTGCCATGCCTTTGCACATTTGGACTCTCTATATGGTTGAAGACACAAAACATCTGAAAATTGTACATATTTTATTCAAATTGGTTGACTGAAAGGGTTTGAGGGACTGTTGAGAGGCTTCAAACAGGGTCAATGGTCACACTATGTCTACCCCTTTTGTATGGGGGTTTTTTCGTGTCTGGAGTGAGAGAATTGGCCGTCTGCAAGGATGTTGCCCGGGGACGCCCGGATATTTTGATGTTTTACCATCCTTGTGGGAGGCTTCTCTCATGTCACCGCATGGAGCTGGAGCTGATAGAGGGAGCTCATCCACGCTCTCCCCGGGTGGGATTCAAACCTGGCAGCTTTCAGGTCAGCAACCCAACCTTCAAGTCACAAGGCTTTTATACCCTAGGCTACCGGAGGCTCCTTGTATGGGGTAACAGAGTAAGTAGGTCTCTCTGTGTTGCTTTGGCTGGCCAGACTGACTGTACCGACCAGAGCTTCAACTTCAATAGGCAAGCACCAGAGAACTCATTCTAAGAAACCATGTTTCCGATGTTCTTCAGCCACAATTCAAACCTTATTATGCCTCAAAGGAGACACACTAGAGAATGACCTTACAAGTGTTTGAACTGGGGGCAGCAGAGTCCTCCTGCCTCTCAGTTCCATGGTCCATGGCTCCAGTCCTGCTTCTGATACCCCAAATGACTTGGCCAAGACGGAGCTTGTAATAGGATAGATAGATAGATAGATAGATAGATAGATAGATAGATAGATAGATAGATAGATAGATAGATAGATATAAATGTAATGTTCATTTTTCCCATGAAGTAAACAACAAAACCACTGGACCAAATCACACCAAATTTGGCCACAAAATACATAGTCATCCAATCTATGTCTTTCGGTCAAAAAAACCCTAGAAAAATAAAGTCCACATTACAGAGGACAAGGAAGAGCAATTCTCCCCCAGGAGGCTAGTCAGAAGGGTTGGCCCTGCTCCCTTTAGGCCCTGCCCGCATTGTGTCCTAGCAACCCGCTCAGTCACAATGGTGCCCAGGAGGCAGGCAGGGTTCACTTAGGCCTCTTCCACACTGCCTATAAAATACAGATTATCTGATTTGAACTGGATTATATGGCTGTGTAGACTCAGGGCCGTTCCACACAGCTATATAACCCAGAATGCCAAGGCAGATAATCCACAGTATCTGTTTTGAACTGGATTATCTTGAGTCCACACTGCCATATAATCCAGTTCAGTGTGGATTTTATACAGTTGTGTAGAAGGGGCCTCAAGATAATCCAGTTCAAAGCAAACAATATACGATTTTAAATATTATTTATAAAATTAATGTGGTATAATAAAATAGAACAATATAATCTTTAAAATCAGAACAATAAATAAAGAGCAACACTCAGAAAAAGAGAATTTCCAGACAGGAAATAATCAGGGCCAACTAACACCTCCCAACAAAGGATTCCCCCAGGGAGGAAGCAGCCAGCCTTTGAAGCTGAAAGGCCAGTACATGCTAATCATTCTGGCTAATTGCAGCATTAATACTTGCCTTCAACAGACAAAAAAGGAACCAGAAATATTGTATATTCACAAGCTTTAGGAAATAACAATACTTTATTTCCCACACGACCACACTTTGCCACAGCAACGTGTGGCCGGGCACAGCTAGTCTGTTATAAAGCTAGATGTCGGCCGTAACTTATGATGGGCTCTGAAACCATCCCCATTATATCACCCATATACATTAAGCAAGTAAAAATATATTACTGGTAGGAATCACAGTGGAAAGTGCTGACTGGCCACAGCAGTAGCCTTGTAAAACCCTAACTAAAAAGAGTAGACACTCTGATTATGTGAAGAAGCATCCACTACAGCCAAAAAAAAAGTATAAAATGATCAATTTCCAATGTGTCCTGGCTCTGCAGTTGTTAAGAAGAGCCTGGATATTTGCCAGATATTAGTGGTTTGCCTGCTTCATAAGTGGTAATTAGTTTTTGGAACCCCAGCTTGGTGACTGGATTCACTTAAACATTATGCCAAGCTGGGGAGCCTGTGGCCTTCCAGAGATCACTAGATTCCAGTTGCCAAAGGTCTTGAGCCAGTCTGCCCAAAAATTATCATTGAAGCATTCATCTACCAACACATTCACTGTGTGGACTGTAAAAAAAATTTTTTTTACAGAAATCCAAAGCACTTCTGGTATCAAGCATTTTGCATAAGGGATACTCCCATCAGTAGTAACTTTTGCCATCTTAACCACACTCTGATATGTTTGGTCACATGTGTCTTCCTTTATATAATATTGGTGAGTATGTGATTAGCCAAGAAGGTTCTGGAAGAGCTCTGCCATGTTCTCATCACTTTCCAAGATCTCACTTTGTTATAGACCCAGTCATTACCATCATTGTGGACCTGTCTGTCACATTAAGCCATTTCACTGAAACATCTTGGACCATCTACAGAACTTTCAGAGCAAAGACAGGAATAAAGTTTTGGGTGCCTAGAACATACAGCTTAGAGTAGACCTAGGACCTCATCATACTGATGGGTCTCCTGATGATCTTTTTTTCTGTTTCTCTGGCAATCACTGGCAAAACGGAAGGTGTGATGACATGATAAACATGATAAAATCTAAACAATTATTTGAAGCCAAGCTGAATGGTAAATATACCCTGCTTTCTGACTCTGGTCCTCTAATAGCCTGTCCCTGAAACAGACCTGACTAGGACAAAGCTTTGCAGATTCATCAGCCCAAGCATGGCACAGGAAAACATTTTGCTCATCATTGCTTTTCTGTAAAGCCCTACATAACATTAAGGGGGATGGGAACTATGCAAGCATAGCTGCATGGGATCCTATCCCAAGAAAAAGATAGGGTATAAATGCAATAAAGAAGGCAAGAAATATTATTTGGATCCAGAAGGCAACCTTTCTATATTTTTTTCCTCCAGCACAAAGAGAAGAAGTGGGTTTCAGAAAGACAGGACAGAAAACAGGAAAAGTGAGGCAACGTATAAGAATGTGTGTGTATGTATGTAGATAGATACAGTAGTGGGTGGAAGTATTTAGTCAGATACCAATTGCACAAGTTCTCCCACTTAAAAAGATGAGAGAGGCCTGTAATTGACATCATAGGTAGACCGCAACTATGAGAGACAACATGAGAAAACACATCCAGAAAATCACAAATTTCACAAATTTATTTGCAAATTATGGTGGAAAATAAGTATTTGGTCGATAACAAAAGTTCATCTCAATACTTTGTTATATATCCTTTATTGGCAATGACAGAGGTGAAACATTTCTGTAAGTCCTCACAAGGTTGGCACACACTGTTGCTGGTGTGTTGGCCCATTCCTCCACGCAGATCTCAAGAGCAGTGATGGTTTGGGGCTGTCGCTGGGCAACACGGACTTTCAACTCCCTCCCAAGGTTTTCTGTAGGGTTGAGATCTGGAGACTGGTTAGGCCACTCCAGGACCTTGAAATGATTCTTACGGAGCCACTCCTTTGTTGCCCTGGCGGTGCATCATTGTCTTGCTGAAAGACCCAGCCACGTTTCATCTTCGATGCCCTTGCTGATGTAAGGTGGTTTGCACTCCAAATCTCACGATACATGGCCCCTTTCATTCTTTCATGTATACAGATCAGTCACCCTGGTCCCTTTGCAGAGAAACAGCCCCAAAGCATGATGTTGCCACCCCCATGCTTCACAGTAGGTATGGTGTTCTTTGGATGCAACTGAGCATTTTTTTCTCCTCCAAACATGAGTTGTGTTCTGCCAAACAGTTCTACTTTGGTTTCATCTGACCATATGACATTCTCCCAATACTCTTCTGGATCATCGAAATGCTCTCTAGCAAACTTCAGTCGGGCCTGGACATATACTGGCTCAAGCAGGGGGATACGTCTGGCACGGCAGGATATGAGTCCCTGGCGGCGGTGTTTGTTACTAATGGTAGGTGCCTTTGTGACATTGTTCCCAGCAGTCTGCAGGTCATTCACTATGTCCCCTTGTGTGGTTCTGGGATTTTTGCTCACCGTTCTTGTGATCATTTTGACCCCATGGGTGATATATTGCGTGAAGCCCCAGATCGAAGGAGATTATCAGTGGTCTTGGAAGCATTTTCTAATTATTAGGCTTGATCGATCCACGAAAAATTTGATTCTAAACTCGTTGCAAAAGTAGAGGGGGGGAGCGTTTCGTTTTTGAAGGTATTTCCGAATTTTGCCCCCCAAAAAAATCGAAATTAACGAAAATTCGTTATTTTCTAAATTAATTCGTTAATGGCGGACACGCATGCACAATTCCCAAAAACAGCACAGAGGGAGAGGACTTTACAGGACTCTCCCACCCTCATTTTTTGAGTGATCTTCTTCAAACTTGGTACAGTGGTAGAACACATTTAACTCTGATAGCTCACCAAAATTTGGAACGTTTCCCTTATCCTCTGATTTTTGGCGAATTTTCATAGCTTTTATAATAAACCATTTTTTAATAATTGCAGAAATCTGTTCCTGGTTTGAAAGTCTTATTTCCTGTTAAATTGGGTTGTCTTTACTGTGAAAGTCATTGTTCTACTTCAGAAACTTTGTTTTTGTGGCTGAAACTTTGTTAAATTGGTGTGTGTGTGATATATACTGTGTATATATATATATATAGTCCCTGCATATGTGTGTGTGTGTTTGTGTGTGTGTGTGTATAGGTAAAGGTATCCCTTGACGTTAAGTTCAGTCATGTCTGACTCTGGGGGTTGGTGCTCATCTCCATTTCTAAGCCCAAGAGCCAGTGTTGTCCATAGACACCTCCAAGGTCATGTGGCCGGCATGACTACATGGAGTGCCATTACCTTCCCGCCAGAGCGGTACCTATTGATCTACTCACATTGGCATGTTTTCAAGCTGCTAGGTTGGCAGAAGCTGGAGCTAACAGCGGGCACTCACTCTGCTCCCGGGATTTGAACCTGGGACCTTTCGGTCTGCAAGTTCAGCAGCTCAGTGCTTTAACACACTTCGCCATCGGGGCTCATGTATATATATATATAATATACATACACATACACACAATGTGGAGAATATGTGGAAAGGTAGATAGATAGATAAGTTGGGAGCCACAGCGAAGGCACCTTCCTGGGAGCAAGGTCTAATAATAATAATAATAATAATAATAATAATAATAATAATAATAATAATAATAATAATAATCCCTTATATCCAAGATGGGTACCATTATTGGCAGAGAAAGCCAAGCTGTAGGAGTTGAAATCCAATCATTTATCCTCCCTATAGAATCAATTTTATATGCATTTTTAGCTACAGAAAAGCTAAAATCAGGACAGTAAAAGAACAACACCCAGAAAATGGGAATTCCAGACAGGAAACAATCAGGGCCAGCTAATACCTCCCAACAAAGGATTCCCCCAGGTAGGAAGCAGCCAGGCTTTGAAGCTGCAAGGCTATTCAATGCTAATCAAGGTGACCAATTGCAACATTCACACTTGCCTCCCACAGACAAGAGTTCTTTCTCCCACCCTGGACCTTCTACAGATATATAAACCCCACTTGCCTAGCTTCGCACAGACGTCAAAACCTCACCGCCGGGCCCCTCTCTGTCTCTCTCGGTCTCTCCATTCCCGGCTCCATCCGCCGCCTTCCCGCCTCACAGAGAGACACCAGGCCTGAGCTGAGGCGAGGCGGCGGCGGCGGCGGCCATTTCGCCCCTCCGTCTTCCTCCTCCTCCTCGGCCTCCTTCCCCCTCACCCCCTCCCATTGGCTGAGCCCGTGACGCCCCTTTTGCTGAGGGGCAAAAGGAAAGGGCCTGAATGGTGGGAGTTTGGGTGATTTGCAAAAGCTTTTTTTTCCTAACGAAAAAAACGACGACATAACAAAAACGGCCTCTCGCGATTCGAAACCGCGATATCCAGACGTGTGGACAACCAATGCCGTATATTGCTTCAAAACAAACGAAAATAACGAATTAATAACGGTTAACGGGGAAAACGAATTATTTGAGCAAGCCTACTAATTATTGCTCCCACAGTTGATTTCTTCACACCAAGCTGCTTGCCTATTGCAGATTCAATCTTCCCATTCTGGTGCAGGGCTGCAATTTTGTTTCTGGTATCCTTCGACAGTTCTTTGGTCTTCACCATAGTGGAGTTTCGAGTGTGACTACCTGAGGTTGTGGACAGGTGTCTTTTATACTGATAACAAGTTCAAATAGGTGCCATTACTACAGGTAACGAGTGGAGGACAGAGGAGCCTCTTTAAGAAGAAGTTACAGGTCTGTGAGACCCAGAAATCTTGCTTGTTTCTAGGTGACCAAATACTTATTTTCCACTATAATTTGCAAATAAATTCATGAAAAATCAGACAATGTAATTTTCTGGGTGTGTTTTCTCATGCTGTCTCTCATAGTTGCGGTCTACCTATGATGTCAATTAAAGGCCTCTGTCATCTTTTTAAGTGGGAGAACTTGTACAATTGGTATCTGACTAAATACTTTTCCCCCCACTGTAGATAGATAGATAGATAGATAGATAGATAGATAGATAGATAGATAGATAGATAGTGTAGATAGATACTGTATGTAGGCAGGTAGATAGATGATAGATAGATAGACAGACAGACAGACAGACAGACAGACAGACAGACAGATAGAATCAGAAAGTATGTCATACAGTCTGGTTTTCCCTTCATTATTTTTCTGGTGTGATTTAACATCGCTGCATATCAATCTTGTAAGTAAGTAAGTAAGTACTAAAACTTTATTTCTATCCTGCCCTATCTCCTCATGGGAACTCAGGGCAGTTCACAACATAAAAGGCAAACATTCAATGCCATAAACCACAACAATAGGCTAAAACAATATAAATTAATCTTTTGTACTTTAGATGCTCACCTCTCAGAGGAAGCTACTAGGTCCTAGAGAATTTAGCACTAGTCAGCTAAGCAGTGTTAGCCCTCCTTAATACTTGGATTGGAGACTGTAAACAAATACTAGGTGCTTTCATATGTCATAGGAGAGAGCTGGCAAAACTACCTCTGAATTTTCCTTGCCTAAGAAAACCCCATAAAATTTGTGAGTTTGTCATGAGACAAAAGTCTGCTTGATGACATGCTCATCATACACACACAGACACAGGCTGTAAGAAGTGAATTTACTCTTGTTCAGCTTGCAGACATCTAACCAAATACCAGCAGAGATACACAGTGTGATGAGATAGCATTATGTTGCCACTATTGCTTTTCATATTAAGAGCATTAGCAGTCTTCTTTTCTACCGCTTCCGCTTAATGCTACTAATTGGCACCAACACAAAACGGATCTATAAATGTCAACCCCAGACCTTACAGTTTGGTTTACTAAAGAAATGCCTCTTATCTAATAAGAACACAAAACCTTAATCTTCCCAGCTAATTGTGTTTATGTAGAGGCTAATTATCAAATGCAAATGGAGAGCACACTAATTGCAAAATGCTCATCGCTGTGGGGCAGATTTGTCTCCTAACCTTTACAAATGTAAGTTTCTAAGTTATGGGATAGACAAACTGGAATCCGATGGGTGAGCAGTCGAAGAAAAACCAATTAAGTCACAATCAATTAGTGAGTTAGTATAGCCAATAGGCCAACCCTTTTTTGTCAGTGCTCTGATGCTTTTAAGCTTTTGACAAATAAGTTTATCAACAAAAGCTAAATGTTTTCTAACAGCTTACTTCCATGTAAACACGTATAAGGATTGTGTTGTTAGTCTGGTCAGAAGTGTTAGATAAGGTGGCTCTAAACCAGGGGTCCTCAAACTTTTAAAGCAGGGAGTTGATCCGCAGTCCTTCAAACTGTTGCGAGGCTGGTCTATAGATTGAAAAAAACATGAATGAACTGATATGTGCACTGCACAGAATGATACAATATTTAAAATGAAGACCAGTTTTAACCAACAGAAACTTGCAAGTATTTCAGTGAGAAGTGTGGGCTTGCTTTTGGCTGATGAGATTTTCAAGTTAATTAGGATTTTTGTTGTTGTGTGCCTTCAAATCTCAACCTTCTTAATACCGTGACGCCTTAATACAGTTCCTCATGTTATGGTGACCCCTGACCATAAAATTATTGTCATTGCTACTTAATAGCTGTCATTTTGCTACTGTTATGAATCGTAATGGAAATATCTGATATGCAGGATTTATTTTCATTCACTGGACCGAATCTAGCACAAATGCCCGATACGCCTAAATTTGAATACTGGTGGGGTTCGGTGGGTTGATTTAGTCATTTAGGAGTTATAGTTGCTGGGATTTATAGTTCACATACAATCAAAGAGCATTCTGAACTCCATCAACAATGGAACTGAACCAAACTTGGCACATAGAACTCCCATGACCAACAGGAAATACTGGAAGAGTTTGGTGGGTATTGATATTGAGTTTTGGAGTTGTAGTTCACATCCAGAGAGCACTGTGGACTCAAACAATGATGGATCTGTACCAAACTTGGCACAAATGTTCAATATACCCAAAATGAATACTGTTGGAGTTTGGGGAAAATAGACCTTGACATTTGGGAGTTGTAGTTGCTGGGGTTTATAGTTCACCTACAATCAAAGAGCCCCTTGAACCCCACCAACAATAAAATTGGACCAAACTTCCCACACAGAACCCTCAAGAGCAAAAGAAAACATTGACACCCCCCTCAGGGGTCCCGACCCCCAGGTTGAGAAATGCTGCTTTAAAGCATCTCCAGAAGGTGGCTGGGTTGCTCTTGCCTGAGTCTCCATCCCTCTCCATTTCTTCTGAGTTCACAATTTCACAAAAAGCAGGCCTTCAAATCACAGTAATTCCACTCCCCTCTTCAACAAAGGCAGCTGCCTGGGAAACAATCTCAATTACTAGATAGAAAAGAGAAGGGGAGGAAACTCTACTGCATCTCTAAGTTCTCGCAATCAATAAGGCAACTAGCATGCAGCTGGGGCCGAAGAAGGAGGATCCAAATTGTATTTACTCATCCCTTTCAAGCAATTGTGTAGAGCTGCTCAAAATGTACTTACTGAAAAATTAGCCCAGTGTGAAGCCGATCGAAGGACAAAGCAGCTGGAAATAGATGGTGACCTCCATTGCTACTCAATTCAAGTGAAAGCCTACTGATGTATGTCACCCCCAGTTTCAAAGCTGCTTTAGTGATATAAGATTGGAGGAGGTTATTTCCTTGATGGCAGATTCTAGTTCCCTTCAGGCAAGAGGGAAATGATAATTCCTTCACATAAATGGAGTTTGTAAAAAATGGATTCTTCCCCCAAAGCTGCATTAACAGCAGCCTTCTGCTTTGCGTTTCCCAGAAGAGATGGATGGAATAGATGCTGACAAGACTATAAAGAAATGTGGAAGAATTGTCCCCCAAAAAACTAAAAAAGAGTGAGATTCTCTCAGATTTCTTTTCTCAATTTCTATTTCAATGCTGGTGCATCTGTGATTCCACTTCCTCAATGGTGGATGTCCTCTGTTTCCATTTGAGTTTGGAGTTGATTTCTTTGTTTGCTGTGGTCTGACTGGGGGTTGGTGCTCATCTCAATTTCTAAACCGAAGAGCCGGCATTGTCCATAGACACCTCCAAGGTCATGTGGTCAGCATGACTGCATGGAGCGCTGTTACCTTCCCGCCGGAGCAATACCTATTGATCTACTCACGTCGTCATCGTCTCACTCGTTCAGTCGTTTTCAACTCTTTGTGACTTCATGGACCAGTCCACGCGAGAGCTCCCTGTTGGCCGTCACCGCCCCCAGTTCCTTCAAGGTCAAGCCAGTCACTTCAAGGATACCATCTATCCATCTCGTCCTTGGTCGGTCTCTCTTCCTTTTTCCTTCCATTTTCCCCAGCATCATGATCTTCTCCAAGCTTTCCTGTCTTCTCATGATGTGGCCAAAATACTTCAACTTTGCCTCTAATATCCTTCCCTCCAGTGAGCAGTCGGGCATTATTTCCTGGAGGATGGACTGGTTGGATCTTCTTGTGGTCCAAGGATCTACTCACATTTGCATGTTTTTGAACTGCTAGGTTGGCAGAAGCTGGGGCTAACAACGGGTGCTCACTCCGCACCCCAAATTCGTACCTGCAACCTTTTGGTCTGCAAGTTCAGCAGCTCAGAGCTTTAGCACACTGCGCCATTTATTTCTTTACCTTATTTATACCGTGCCTTTCTCTACCCCCAAGGGGGACTCAAGGCGGCTTACAAACAACACTTATACAGTGCCTTAGGCATAAAACATGACCATGAATTAAAATGGGACTAAAATTTATATATACAACATAGCATAATTAAAATACATTTCAGTGTTAAAAACACATCATCCAAAATCAAAGTCTAGGACCGTTCCGTAATCAAATTGCATAATTTCCTTGTTGCACTACGCTATTTTTCAAAGGCCTGCTCTCAAAGCTAGGTTTTTACTCTCTTTCTAAAGGCTAGGAGAGGGCTGATCTGATATCGCTGGGGAGGGAGTGCCACAGCCAAGGAGCTACCACTAAGAAGGCCCTGCCTCTCGTCCCCACCAGTCACACTTATGAAAAAGGTGGGATTGAGAGCAGGGCCTCCCCAGATGATCTTAATCTCCAAGATGGTTCATAGGGGGAGATACATTCTGATAGGTAAGACTGGGCCGGAACCATTTAGGGCTTCATAGGCTAAAGCCAGCACTTTGAATTGTTCTCAGTAGCAGACTGGCAGACAGTGGAGCTGACATTACAGGAGGGTGGTATGTTTCCTGTACTGCCACCCGTTGGACCAATTGCAGCTTCTGAGCAGTCTTCAAAGGCAACCCCAAATAGAGCACATTGTAGTAATCTATACGGGATGTAACCAGAGCGTGGACCACTAATTCAATCATAAATATTGATTTTTAAAAAATCAAAACACAGTGTAGATTCTCAAAATGATAAACCTGTTGCATGTATCCACATTCGATACTCATAGGTAGGGGTGTATCTGCCTTCAGGTTGCCTGTCAAATTGTGGTGACTCCATGACCAAGTTCAAGTTCACTTTATTTCGGTCAATGACCATCTCATGGTGGCTCCATGAATTCCATAGGGTTTCCGTAGGAAATACTCGGAAATGGTTTAGAAAGTTCTTTTCTCCAAAATATAACACCTGGTATTCATTGGCAGTCTCCCATCCAAGAACTAATCAGGATGACCCCACTAAGCTTCCAAGATCAAACAGGATCTAGTGCCTTTAGGGAATTTAGGCCTGCCTAAATACAAAGTCATGGTTAGGGTAACAGGTGCAGTTTCAGTTCTGATATTCAAGAGGCTAACAGTCCAGACCTATGGATGTTTACTCAGCTGTCCAGTAGAATGTACTCCCGAGTAAATGAGGATAGAAAGAGAGCAGAAATGGTTGGGTTACAAATCCTAGCATTTCTCCAGCAGTGGCTATGTTGCCTATAGAGGCAGAGTTGCCATCTAATAAAGTCTCGAGAGTTGCAAGATTCCTACCTCTATTTCTTATTTATTCAAGAGTATGTAGCCTGATTTAGAGGCTAACCATGCCAAATACCTTAAACCTATGGAATGAATGTGATTTGTTGAGTCAAAATTTACATAAACCTCACTGGGGAGATAGGGCGGGATACAAATAAAGTTTACTAGCTGTGCCCGGCCACGCGTTGCTGTGGCGAAGTCTGGTGGTATGGGAAATAAAGTATTGAGGAATTGGTGGTAGTTAAGGTCAAGGGTAAAGGTTTTCCCCAGAGATTAAGTCCAGTCGTGTCTTACTCTGGAGGTTGGTGCTCATCTCCATTTCTAAGCCAAAGAGCCGGCGTTGTCCGTAGACTCCTCCAAGGTCATGTGGGATGACTACATGGAGTGGTGTTACCTTCCCGCCGGAGCAGTACCTATTGATGCACTCACATTTGCATGTTTTCGAACTTCTGGGTTGGCAGAAGCTGGGGCTAACAGTGGGGGCTCTCTCCGCTCCCCCAATTCAAACCTGTGGCCTTTCGGTCCAGAAGTTCAGCAGCTCAGCGCTTTAACACGCTGTGCCATCAGGGGATATTATTTCCTAAAGGTTGTGAATATACAATATTTCTGATTGGTTTTTGTTTGTTTGTTGGAGGCAAGTATGAATGCTGCAATTAGGAAAAATGATTAGGATGTAATGGCCTTGCAGCTTTAAAGCCTGGCTGTTTCCTCCCTGAGTGAATTTTTTGTTGGGAGGTGTTAGCTGGCCCTGATTGTTTCCTGTTTGGAATTCCCTTGTTTTCAGAGTGGTGTTGTTTGCGATATTTTATGTGCTTCTACTGTCTGTGGCCCTGAGAAAACAGGATTTGCCAGACTTTGATGATGGGAATACTTTGTTGGGAGGTGTTAGCTGGCCCTGATTGTTTCCTGTGTGGAATTCCCCTGTTTATTTACTGTCCTGGTTTTAGAGATTATATTGTTCTGCATTATTCTATCCCAGTAATTATTTCATATTAAAGAAGAATCTCACTTATCCAACATTCGCTTATACAATGTTCTGGATTATCCAACGCAGTCTGCCTTTTCATAATCAATGTTTTTGTAGTCAGTGTTTTAAATTCATTGTGATATTTTAGTGGTAAATTTGTAAATACAGTACAGTAGAGTCTCACTTATCCAACATAAACGGGCCGGCAGAACGTTGGATAAGTGAATATGTTGGATAATGAGGAATTAAGGATAACCCTATTAAACATCAAATTAAGTTATGGTTTTACAAATTAAGCACCAAAACATCATGTTAGACAACAAATTTGTCAGAAAAAGTAGATCAGTACACAGTAATGCTATATAGTAATTACTGTATTTATGAATTTAGCACCAAAATATCACGATATATTGAAAGCATTGACTACAAAAATGCGTTGGATAATCCAGAACGTTGGATAAGCGAGTGTTGGATAAGTCAGACTCTACTGTAAATACTACATAGCATTACTGCGCATGGAACTACTTTTTCTGTCAAATTTGTTGTATAATATGATGTTTTGGTGCTTAATTTGTATAACGATTACCTAATTGATGTTTAATTGGCTTTTCCTGAATCCCTTCTTATTATCCAACATATTCACTTATCCTGCCAGCCTGTTTACGTTGGATAAGTGAGACTCTACTGTATATTTCTAATCTTATATTATCTGCTCAGAACTGGATTATCTGAGGCCCCTTCTTCACAGCTGTATAAAATGCACACTGAAGTGGATTATATGGCAGTGTGGAGTCAAGATAATCCAGTGCAAAGCAGATAATATAAGATTATAAATGGGTTATATAGCTGTGTGGAAGAGCCTTGAGTCTACACTGCCATATAATCCAGTGCAAATTAGATAATCTGTGGAAGAAGTCTAAGTGAGGCCTAAATCGGCCTGTCCCCTAACTGAATCCTGGCTGTCCCTTGGTTGCTAGGCAACCAAGTGGACAGAGATTAGCCCTCAAAACTGGCAGCAATTGGATAAAAAAAATTATTGCTCTCCCTCTAATTAGGACTTTATTTTTCTTTTCTTTTTGTTGTTTCAACCTTGAGGCGTGGATGATGGGTTGTGTTGTCAAATTTTGAGGTTGGGGGGCCTGTACTTTTGTTGTTTTGTGAATTGCCGTGATGCCATCACTCTTTTATATATATATATATATATTATTATAAATCCATTGATTCAGTGGATCTATTCTTCTGGGGATTAACAACGAAATTTTATCTAGAGCTAACATATATTCTCGGCATTACCCAGGTGTCATTGGCACCACTGCCCACCTACTTTCTCCCTTCTCCAGCTCCGAGAAGATGTACATCACAACATTTCCATTGCAATAGTGGGCAGGCTGTCAACTTTCTTTCCCAGTGACATCACAAAGAACAACTTTACCTAGCAACAGCCAATCCAGTGACATCACAGTGGGCCACTTCATCTATCAACAGCCTTTGTGGGGTTTTTTTTTTTTTTCGTGTCAGGAGCAACCGGAGTTGCTTCTGGAGTGAGAGAATTGACCGTCTGCAAGGACGTTGCCCAGGGGACGCCCGGATGTTTTGATGTTTTACCATCCTTGTGGGAGGCTTCTCTCATGTCCCCGCATGGAGCTGGAGCTGATAGAGGGAGCTCATCTGCGCTCTCCCCGGGTGGGATTCGAACCTGGCAGCCTTCAGGTCAGCAACCCAATCTTCAAGTCACAAGGCTTTTATCCCCTAGGCCACCGGAGGCTCCAGCCTTTGTGGTACAGAGGGACAAACATACATACTTTGACTTTTCTATATAGATGAAAGATGTAAACTAGCAATAAATTCAGAATTAAGATGACTGCAAATTCCATAACCTATTGTATAAGCTATTGGAATATAACTGCACCCAGTCTATAGGCACATATCCTTTTGGCAAATGTGAATCTTCATTCATATGTGGAGATCACATTTGTAAACCACTAGTCAAGAAAAGCATGACTTTGTTGGAAGACAACCCTTTGGACAAGTAATATTCACAAGCATTAATGTAATGGCACACAAGTAACCCAGGTGTTAAACTGAAGAACCATGTCTTTAAACTGCCAAGGATAAAGACATGCCACAACAAAAATATATTTGGTTAACAGAGGATGGTTGTTTCTTTAAAGTTGCAGTTGCCCAAAGATATACACTCCCTTGAAACTTCTTAGTTTAAAATATGCACTCAGTAATAAAAAACAAAGTTTTCTTTTTAAAAGCAACATATCTTGTTTACTCATAAATATCTTGTATTAATTCACAATACAGGCATATTTCTTACTGAAGTTCAGTTACAGATAGGATGTAGCTTCTCTATGTTATGAACACAGGATATCATCTTAAGCAATAGTCCATAGTCTTTAGTATAGTTGTACTCACTACTAAACTAAATAAAGCATATTTCCATACCTCACAACCTCTGAGGATGCCTGCCATAGATGTGGGCGAAACGTCAGGAGAGAATACTTCTGGAACATGGCCATACAGCCCGAAAGACATACAACAACCCTGTAAATAAAGCATATAACAATGCACTGAAGTCTCTAAACAGCAACATGCATCCACCTCCACTGGATACATACACCTGCTTTAATTGAAGACCAAACACATTTATGTATTTATGTATGTATTTATTTATTTATTTACAGTATTTATATTCCGCCCTTCTCACCCCGAAGGGGACTCAGGGCGGATCACATTACACATATAAGGCAAACATTCAGTGCCTTAACATAGAACAGACACAGAGACAAATGCAGGCTCCGAGTTGGCCTCGAACTCATGACATCTTGGTTAGAGTGATTTGTTGCAGCTGGCTGCTCACCAGCCTGCGCCACAGCCCGGCCATACATCCACCTCCACTGAGGTCTGATGCAAGACTTAATACAAAATGGAGTCCTGAGTTCAAACATGCTCAGTACAATCATGTATCTATAACTCCTCCTACGCCAAAGAGGTACAAACTGGCAAACCAATATACACAAATGTTGAATCCAAGATTACTAGTCATACACCACGATACAAGTTCATACACAGGCAGAACTGCAGAGTATTCAAGCTAAACTACTTAAAGGCTTATAAACACTATGGCAAATTGAGATGGTGGAGGAAATGTCTGTTTGATCAAGTTCCCCACTGCTTCGTTGGTCCAAACACTACGGGTGCTACTGGAGGTTATTTGTCAGCAGCTGTAAGTAGTTCAGGTCAATTAACTCCATCTGTACTAATGGTTCAGTATCTTTTGGCGATACAGCGAAAGGATCATTAAGCAGCTAGAAGAGCTGTTCCAGCAAAGAGATCTTCTTTAAGTTTATCAGTGAGCTACAGTTATGTTTCAGCCATGTGTCCATTAGACAAGATAATGTGTGATTTATTTGTAAGCTGCATGAAAAGAAATCAATTTTGCACCAATATGTGCCATCTTCGGCAACATGAAGTGCTAAATTCTGGAATATGAATAGACTGAGAAAGTACTATACAATACAGTAGAGTCTCGGTGAACTGGCTACCATGGGGATTGATAGATGTCGGATAACTGAGAATTTACTATATTAGTCTTCTTTCCTTTATACTGTAGAATGTCTTCTATAATTTCCCTTATTTGACCAGTTCTGTTCCACTAGTCACAAAGGATGTATCTACACTGTAGAATTAATGCAGTTTGACACTACTTGAACTGCCATGGCTCAATGCTATGGAACCAAGGGAATTGTCATTTTACAAAGTCTTTGGTGATGCCTCACAAGACTAGAAATCTCCAGATTCCATGCCATTGAGCCATTGCAATTACAAAGTGGTGTCAAGCTGCATTAATTCTGCAATGTAGATTCATGTTCAAAGTTTCAGTTGATGTGGAAAAGCAAGGGATATATCACACAGTTTGAAGCTTTGACCAGGAGAAAAGAAACAGGGAAGAATCCACTAGCTTTAAATAGGTTCTTGGCTAAAATTTTGGGGCAGTTATGGGAAAATAAGATAAGGAACACACATCCTAGAAGCCCCCAATGTCACAGTGGGTTAAACCACTGCGCTGCTGAATTTGCTGACCAAAAGGTCAGCAGTTCGAATCTGAGGAGCAAGTGAGCTCCTGTTGTGAGCCCCAGCTTCTGTCAACCTAGCAGTTCGAAAACATGCAAATGTGAGTAGATCAATAGGTACCACTCCGGTAGGGAGGTAACTGAGCTCCATGCAGTCATGCCAGTCACATGACCTTGGAGGTGTCTACGGACAACACCAGCTCTTCAGCTTAAAAATGGAGATGAGCACCAACCCCCAGAGTCAGACACAACTAGACTTAACGTCAGGGGAAAACCTTTACCAACACACATCCTAGGATAATCAACTCTCTGTAAACCTTTAATTGTGAAAGATGTTTGGTGTAACTATTAGGATGCTGGGAAACAAATGATAAATAATAAAGCATAGTGATTTTGGAACTCCACATTCATTAGTCTTTGGGATGTGGTCTGAGCCCTTTAACTGTTTACTCACAAGGGCATCCTGGTGAGTTCAATGGGATTTACACATGGGTAAATTTACACCAGAGACTTAAATATTTGTAATCATGAGTCATGCCATTTTCTTCTGAACTGTAGATTATGGCAGGGAAACAGAATAGCTGCTAATAAGATTAGGTTGTAGAAAGGAATTATATTGAGAGGTGGAAGTAAAATTGAGAGTAAAGGGGAAACAAGTCTGCAACACTGGGTTGGCACCTGTCTTCAAATATAACAACAAAAATTGATAAAATTATAAAAAAATATGTCTGAAGGAAAACAAAACCAATACTATGGAGTACCAACTGTATATACTTTTTACCATCTAATGGCATCAAGACAACCTTTAAGTCCTATTGTCATGCCTGAATTCAATGGTTTTACTCCCAATTAAATTAGCATATAATTGTAGCTGTGAGTTGGGATTTTTAGCATAATAACTTAGGAGTGAATGGCGCTTCATGCAGTCATGCCGGCCACTTGACCCTGGAGGTGTCTACAAACAACACCGGCTCTTTGGCTTAGAAATGGAGGTTAGCACCATCTCCCAGAATCAGGCATGACTGGACTTAATGTCAGGGGAAAACCTTTACCTTGGAGCTTCCAGTGGCCTAGGGGATAAAAGCCTTGTGACTTGAAGATTGGGTTGCTGACCTGAAGGCTGCCAGGTTCGAATCCCACCCAGGGAGAGCGCGGATGAGCTCCCTCTATCAGCTCCAGCTCCATGCGGGGACATGAGAGAAGCCTCCCACAAGGATGGTAAAACATCAAAAACATCCGGGCATCCCCTGGGCAACGTCCTTGCAGATGGCCAATTCTCTCACTCCAGAAGCAACTCCGGTTGCTCCTGACATGAAAAAAAAACCTTTACCTTTACTACCTAACTTGGGAGTGAAGCTGTTTTAAGGTCTAAATAAATACCCTAAAAGCACCAGGTTTTGTCAAATCTTGGAAGCTTATTGGGATCAGCTCTGTTTAGTACTCAGATGGGAAACACACTAATGAATACCAGATTCTGTTCCCTATATTTCAGAGGCAGGGAGTATCAAAGCTATATCAGAGTAATCCTTCCCTAAGGAAACCCTATGAAATTAATGTGGCTGACGGATGTGAGGGCAATCTGGCTGCGACATCCATCACCCCATTGATCGCCAGGGTTGATTCGGCTGATCTGGCTGGCTAGGCGGGTGTCCCCTTCCTCCCTCACCGCTCCATGTGCGTCCCTCCTGAAGCTGCGCACTCGGTGGAAGAGGACGACGTCCCAGGCATAGAAGGAGTGTACTGAGGTCTCCAGTCTTCGGTCCCGGGTATACGATAGCTGCGCTCCCCTGCTAGAACCTCCAAACAATGTGACTGACATAAGTCAACAGGTGACTTGAAGGCACACATTCACACCCCCAAACACTTTGACACACAACCTTATCACATTAGGCTGAGGATTCACCACACATCTTGGAGAATCCATAGGGGTCCTGGTATAGTGGGGGGCATGGAGAACTCATCGCTCCCTGACCCCCATCCCATGGGGGAAGAGTTTCCGCCCAGCTCCCCCTCCCCATTGCTCCTAAGGCAACATGAGAAGACTCCCGTGTTGCCGTGGAAGCGGCATGTGCCACTTCCTCTCCTCTTTCACCATGGAGTTGGTGTGCATCGTGGGAAGGGCTCTGCGATGAAAGGGGAGAAGTGGTCTAGGATAGGTAAATCAACCTGTCAGATGAGGTTGTTAATGGGTGTCCATCCCAGTTCTATACATACTATGACTCCCATATCTGTGAAGGATATGTTCATAGTATGGATACCTTAGGTAAAGGTAAAGGTTTTCCCCTGATGTTAAGTCCAGTCATGTCTGACTCTGGGGGTTGGTGCTCATCTCCATTTCTAAGCCGAAGAGCCAGTGTTGTCCGTAGATGCCTGCAAGGTCATGTGGCCAGCATGACTGCATGGAGCGCTATTACCTTCCCACCGGAGCGGTACCTATTGATCTACTCACATTTGCATGTTTTCGAACTGCTAGGTTGGCAGAAGCTGGAGCTAACAGCGGCCGCTCCCGCCGCTCCTGGGGTTTGAACCTGGGACCTTTCGGTCTGCAAGTTCAGCAGCTCAGTGCTTTAACACACTTCGTCACCGGGGCTCCATGGATACCTTAAACTCTGGATAATAGCTACTTTTACTAGACTTGGGTAGGAAGTATATCATATAATTGCACTGAAAGATCTAGGGAAGCCAACCAAAATTTCAGGAGCAGATCTGATATTTTTGATGTATGGGTATATGAAACTGTGGATTTCGACTCCATAGATACTGTATGTCAAGCTATTCAGAAGGAAGACCCCATTTGACATATGCCAACTATTGAACTCTAGCAATGCCCTAGTCAACATGCATAGGCTTGTACTGAGCTTCTGTTAAACAGAATTGCAAAATTATGTTGTGGGAAGATGTCACTATGTCATGGTGGAAGACCTCTACTCTCCATTGGTCACTTTGCTTTGTCCAGCTTGTTCATTTCTCAGAAGAGGCAGCTGAACACCGTACAAGATTCATGGGAGTCCTGTTGTGGTCCGGAATGTTTTTGTTTTTTTTCATGATGAAGTAGAAACGGCTGCTTGCATGCTTCATGAAACAAAAGCTAATAAGAAAACTATGAACTGAGTTCATATGCACCATAATGTCATTGGGAACAACTCTATGATCTAAACCAGTTGTGCTCCTTCAATCAAATAGAGCTGGAGCTCAGCACAAACACTCACACTTTCCGAGCAGTAGCTAATCGTTCCCAAGCAAAAGCAACTTGTAACACTGGACAAAAAAATCCGAGGGAGAGGGAGGAGAAACAGACGAGAGTTTTGTGTCAACAAATCAGCTGTATAGGCAATGCAGCAAAAGACAGTAACATCTAAAAATCCAAAGAACAACAATACCTTTATTGGGGCAATCCAAGATGCATATAATACACAATGCAAGTTTTCAAAGCTTGCATCATGTATTACAGTAGATTCTCACTTATCCAAGCCTTGTTTATCCAAGTTTCTGGATTATCCAAGCCATTTTTGTAGTCAATGTTTTCAATATATCGTGATATTTTGGTGCTAAATTCCTAAATACAGTAATTACAACATAACATTACTGCATATTGAACTGCTTTTTCTGTCAAATTTGTTGTAAAACATGATGTTTTGGTGCTTAATTGGTAAAATCATAACCTAATTTGATGTTTAATAGGCTTTTCCTCAATCCCTCCTTATTATCCAAGATATCCAAGCTTCTGCCAGCCCATTTAGCTTGGATAAGTGAGACTCTACTGTATGTGTCAGGATGAGGAAAACCAAAGAGAAAAGCCATTTTTCAAAAACTCAGAACAGCTTCCTACCACCCTGAATAAAACAATTTCCCTTCCATCTCGCAGATAACTGGGGTATTAATATGTGCAGTGAGAGTCTGACTCTAATGGGTTCCATTTACGGTCGCTGCATGTGGCTCACCTTTTTAGTGACAGCGTAACCTTTCATAACAGATGAATGATCTTTTATTTCTTTGCACTGAAAAGGAAGTATTAGGATGTGATCGCTCAGTTCTAAAAACTCCTATGTGGTGCAGCTTTGTGCTTTCATTTGGGTCTATTTTATTTATCCAAAGTGATTTAATTTAAACAGAACATATCAATTCCCTTGAAAGTGTATACGATTATGTATAGAGGAGGACTTCTATAGTTGTTAGGTGTGCAGGAGCTGTTGTCGGTGGAAGTAGCTCATACCATGATACAGTGCAGTGTAGAGCCTTGAGCACTGGACTACAACTCTAGAGATTATGGTTTGATTCCCTACTCAGCCATGGAGACCCATTGGGTGACCTGGGGTGAGTCACACATTCTTAGGACTTCATCACATGGAGGTCTTTGATGCAGAGGATAGGGGGGGGAGGTAAGGCAGTGGAGCAAGTCATGGGGCAGCAAGGTGAATCCATCACCCAGCACCCCACATCATTTGCACTACTCGCTTGCCCATCACATACCAGAAAGTGTACCTTTCCGGCATGCTCCTATGTTGTCCCCATGATTTCCAATCTGAACACGGGTAGTCTCCTGTATTCAGATTTCTCCCTTCTACCACACTTCGCCAATACAGCCGGCATGGAGCCCCACCAGAAATAGATGTGGTCCAAGCTGTAACACAGCTGGTTAATCTCCAGCTGCAATAGATCACTGCCTACCAGAAGGTGGCAAGTTCGAAGCCCGAGTCGGATTGAGCTCCCAACTGTTAGCCTAGTTTATTGCCTACCTAAGCAGTTCGAAAATAGCTGAGCTCTGAGTAGAGAAATTAGGCACTGCTTAAAAAGCAGGTATTTTATGACACCATAAAAAATGCCAGCAATCAAAGAACAAGGAGGGCTTGGCATCATAGTAGATGAAGCAACAGCACCCCTCTGTGTCTGGAATCGAGCATAATCTCCAGGCGCCAAAGTTGGAAGATACCGAAAGTACCTCTATCTATCTGTCTGTCTATTTGTCTTGTATGTCTAAAATCGACATTGAATGTTTGTCCTCTTTGTGTGAATTGTAATCTGCCCTGAGTCCCTTTTGGGGTGAGAAGGGCAGAATGTAAATTTATTTATTTATTTATTTATTTATTTACAGTATTTATATTCCGCCCTTCTCACCCCGAAGGGGACTCAGGGCGGAGCACATTATACACACATAGGGCAAACATTCAATGCCCATAAACACATCAAACAGAGATACAATAAATAAATAAATAAATAAATGTGCATGATGTGATGAGATCCAACAGGCTTCATGCCGATTGTGTGGCAATGTGTGCTAGGATTTTGTAATGTGATGAGGTCCTCAGTTCCAGAAAACTCCATCATAGGTTTGTTTTAGGTTGCGATAAATTCAAAAAAACAACAAAACTCTGAGGATGCCTGCCATAGATGTGGGCGAAATGTCAGGACAGAATACTTCTAGAACGTGGCCATACAGTCAGGAAAACATACAACAACCCTGTGATCCTGGCCATGAAAGCCTTTGACAACATATTAATATCCTGCCTTTTTTGTGATAATGAGACTCAAGACAGCTAACAGCATATTAAAACATGCAAGTTAAAACAATACAAAAGTCAAAATAAAAATGTAAGATTTAAAAACCAATACCTTATGCATTAAAACATTTTTTTTAAAAATATTAAAATGCATTAAGAATCTAGACAATCCCCCCACATGGTGTGAAAACAGCACACTGTCATTATTCATCAATTAATTAATTAATTATCCTGCCATGGGAGCTCCATGGCAGAAAATTCTAAACTACTTCATGAAACTACAAATCCCAGGAGTCCATAATTTATTTAATACAGTACTTATATCCCACCCTTCTCCCATAGGGGACTCCAGGCAGCTTACAATAAAACACATATATAAAAATAAAACAAACAATTCAATCAATTAAAATTAAATACATTGAACATTCATAAAAATATGCATATGAATATACATTTCGAGTCTGAAAACTGGGTCTAAGGGTGGTAATAATTGATGCTGTTGTTATTGATCGAAGGCCTGGTCCCACAACCAGGTCTTAACTTTTCTTTGGAAAGATAGAAGGGAGGGAGCCTGCCTGACATCATTTGGGAGGGCGTTCCATAGGCGGGGAGCCACTACTGAAAAGGCCCTGTCTCTCGTCCCCGCCAGCTGCACCTGTGAGAACCATGGCTATTACAGTGATGTCAAAGTGCTTTAATTGTGTTATGTGGTTATACACAAAACCTAGGGCACGGCTTTAATCATCATTACAATGAGAACTCACACCATCACAAAAATGTATTTCCCTGTTTTTATTTTAATTGGGAGTGCAACCTGAAAGTTGCCCCTAAATATATTGGACATATTTTGGCTGTAGAGGAGAACTGCATTTCCTGGCAAATTCCAGAAACAAGAATCTCATTGCCTCCTCTCT
The DNA here is from genome assembly GCF_035594765.1 of Anolis carolinensis. Classification (NCBI taxonomy): domain Eukaryota; kingdom Metazoa; phylum Chordata; class Lepidosauria; order Squamata; family Anolidae; genus Anolis; species Anolis carolinensis. The sequence goes on from NC_085842.1 coordinate 200,238,540, forward strand.
CAATTTTTTCTAGAGGCAGTGGGAAGTACTTTATGACAACCAAAGTCAGCCTGTCCATATGCCTCTTTGAAGATCCAGCAAATGTTTCCCACATTGGTTCACCCGTGAATTTACTGCAAGTCAAAAGGATACAGCATTAGCACATTGAGACCTCGCTGGGAAGTTTTGGATTTAGGGTTTTTTTCTTTGTGATTTTGTCAATACTGCTAATCTCTTGTTGATGCACTGCTGTTTGTCAACTTGAATAAATACCATTGTCTGCTCCTATCTTAGGTATGTGCGTATTGGGGAGGAGAGATGCTATTATTCAGATATCCAAATTAAGATCAAGTTTCCCTGGGTGGTGGCTCAAGCCAGACCTTAATATAAATTAAAAAGAATAATCTTTTAGACTGGATCCAAAGTGTTGCCAAAAAAGTTATATCGTCTTTCAGACACTTTCATCCCACCACACACATTAATTTTGCTAATCTACCAAAAAGTAGTATAAACATTGAATTCAGTAACAAAATATAGTGGATGGAGTTTCAACTTGGCCCTTTTCACACTATAGAATTATATCACACGACACGATGATTCCTCGAAAACTGAAATGACAATATCCTATCGAATTATGGGTGTTATAGTTCTGTCAGGCACCAAAACTGCTCTCTCCCTTCTACACAGCTGTATAAGTAAAGGTAAAGGTTTCCCCTGACGTTAAGTCCAGTCATGTCTGATTCTGGGGTGTGGTGCTCATCTCCATTTCTAAGCCGAAAAGCTGGCGTTGTCCGCAGACACCTCCAAGGTCATGTGGCCGGCATGACTGCATGGAGCGACGTTACCTTCCCACTGGAGCGGTACCTATTGATCTACTCACATTGGCATGTTTTCGAACTGCTAGGTTGGCAGGAGCTGGAGCTAACAGTGGCCACTCACGCCGCTCCCAGGGCTTGAACCTGGGACCTTTCAGTCTGCAGTTCAGTGCAACCGGGGGCAAAGTGCATTATCCACAGCTGTATAAAATCCACATTATATGCTTTGATAACCTGGATTATCTGGCAGTGTAGAAGAGGCCTAAGTATTTAGAGAGTCCATAGCAGGGGTCCCCAAACTTTTTAAACAGGGGACCAGTTTACGGTCCCTCAGACCGTTGGTTTAAAACTATAGTTTTAAAAGAACTATGAACAAATTCCTATGCACACTGCATATATCTTATTTTGAAGTAAAACAGGAAGAAATACAGCCTCAATGTTAATCATAATCACAATAAAAATAATAAAGAGGGTTGGAAGTGACCCTTTGGGCCATCTAGTCCAACCCCCTTCTCTTTTTGTGCACCAAAGCACCCCTGACAGATGGCAACCCAGCCTCAATGTTAATCATAATCATAATAAAAAATAATAAAGAGGGTTGGAAGAGACTCCTTTGGCTGTCTAGTCCAACCCCTTCTGCCCTTGTGCACCAAAAGCACAAGCAAAGCACTCCTTGATGATTAATTAAATAATAATTAAAATACCGTGATGAAAAGCACAAGCAAAGCATTGGAAAGCGCGCAGCAAGCAAGGGAGGGACGGTAAAGGTGTGCACGGGGCAAGTGAGGAGGCGGGAAAAACATGCGCCTTTCCCTTCTCCCTCACCCTGTGTACGCCTTCCTCGGTGGAGGAAGAGGGAGCCGCCTCTGCGTGGGCCAGATAGATGATTTCTAGGGGCTGCATGTGGCCCGCGGGGTGTAGTTTGGGGACCCCTGCTCCATAGGATGGAACCATAGCAATTAAAATGGACTCATGATGCTATCTACTTCCTTGCCTAAGAAAATCCTATGGAACTGATAGGGTTGTCATGAGTTGGGAGGTAACTGCAAGATACATACATATATCTGCCTTCAAGTTGCCAATTGATTTATAGCAACCCCATGAATTTCATAGCATTTTCTTAGAAAAGGAATACTCAGAAGTGGTTTCGCCATTTTTTTTCCTCTGAAATATAGCTGACAGTATCTGGGGTTCCATGGCAGTGTTCCATTCAAGTGCTAACCAAACCTGATCCTGCTTATTTAAAAGCTCCAATTAAGTATTATGTCTGCTTATGGTCAAGTCAGCTTCCTACTCCATGTCCCCAAACAGTCATTCTCTAAGAATGCAGATCTTACCATTTTTGGCTTTTGGTTTCACTGAGTGGAATTTGTTTCATAGATAAAGTTCTCAAAAAAAAAGAACAGCTCCTTGACTCCGGGGACATTTCCTCTGATAAGAAACAGTCATTGTTAGAAGGGAAAAATATAAATTATCTACTGATTTGTCTTTGGTCAGTGATTTATAAAACAATGTTTAGAAATTCCAGACAAGCCCATCCAAATGAACAAAATGATTGAAAATTTAAAAGTGTCTTTGGAATCACTGATACTCTGATAAAAGACTTGGGGCCTAATACTCTTAGAAATAGTTTAAACCCAGTAAATATTTATTTATTTACTGCATTTATATCCCGTCCTTCAGGACTCAGGGCAGCTCACAAAAAGGCACAATTTGATGCCATATATACACACATACCCTGTTTCCCCTAAAATAAGACATCCCCAGAAAATAAGACCTAGTAGAGGTTTTGCTGAATTGCTAAATATAAGGCCTCCCCTGAAAGTAAGACCTAGCAAAGTTTTTGTTTGGAAGCATGCCCGCCGAACAGAACACCAGAGCATGCAGGATCGGTAAATGTACGTACCATAGAGTGTTGTTCATGGAAATAATGGGAGTAACATGAAATTCTTGATAGGATTCACAGTTTGTCTGGTTATGCTGGTTTGTGATGACAACTACTGTAGAGTATATATATACAGTATATATATAAAAGGGTAATGAAATTTCGGCCTAGGACAAAACAACAAAACTACACATCCCAGAAACACTAAACTTGGCAGCACAACCCCTCATCCATGCCTCTACGTTCATACAACAAAAAGAAAAGAAAAATAAAGTCCTAATTAGAGGGAGAGGAATAATTGTTTTTAGCCAATTGCTGCCAGTTAGAAGGCTAAGCTCCACCCACTTGGTCTGCTGTCAGTTAGAAGGCTAAGCTCCACCCACATGGTCTCCTAGCAACCCACTCAGCCCAGGGCCACTTCAATCAGGCCTCTTCCACACTGCCTATAAAATAAAGATTATCTGATTTCAACTGGATTATATGGCAGTGTAGACTCAAGATGAGCACCAACCCCCAGAGTCAGAAACAACTGCACTTAATGTCAGGGGAAAACCTTTACCTTAACTACCACCAATTCCTCAATAATTTATTTCCCATACCACTATACTTGGCCACAGCAACGTGTGGCCGGGCACAGCTAGTATATATATAAAAGGGTAATGAAATTTCGGCCTAGGACAAAACAACAAAACCACACATCCCAGAAACACTAAACCTGGCAGCACAACCCCTCATCCATGCCTCTACGTTCATACAACAAAAAGAAAAGAAAAATAAAGTCCTAATTAGAGGGAGAGGAATAATTGTTTTTAGCCAATTGCTGCCAGTTAAAAGGCTAAGCTCCGCCCACTTGGTCTCCTAGCAACCCACTCAGCCCAGGGGACAGGCAGGGTTAGGCCTCACTTAGGCCTCTTCCCCACTGCCTATGAAATACAGATTATCTGATTTTAACTGGATTATATGGCAGTGCAGACTCAAGGCCCTTCCACACAGCTATATAACCCATTTATAATCTTATATTATCTGCTTTGCACTGGATTATCTTGACTCCACACTGCCATATAATCCACTTCAGTGTGCATTTTATACAGCTGTGTAGAAGGAGCCTCATATAATCCAGTTCTAAGCAGATAATATAAGATACTTTATTTCCCATACCACCATACTTCGCCACAGCAATGCGTGGTCGGGCACAGCTAGTATATAATAAATGTTCATTTTTTTTGTTCAACAATAAATGTGAATTCTTCTTCATGGAAAACTAAGACATCCCCTGAAAATAAGACCTAGCGCATCTTTGGGAGCAAAAATTAATATAAGACACTGTCTTATTTTCGGGGAAACACGGTACATGCCTTTATGGTTGTGCAGATGAGTGCTTTTTAGGTCATGTCACCTGAGTTTTGGTCCAATCAAAACCAGGCTCCTGGTGTAACAGAATTGAAAGAGAATTGGATTAAAATGTTTTATCGCTGGTATTTGACCCCTCAAAAGTTATCAAATTACTATAAAAAAACTTCAAATAAATGTTGGAAACGTGATGACCAAGTAGGAACGTTTTTCCATTGCTGGTGGACTTGTAAAAAAGCGAAGAATTATTGGAAGGAAATCCACCAGGCAATACAAAAGATGTTGCAAATTAAAATAGAACTCCTGGGGGTGCTTAACATTGAAAATGATAAAAACAAAAGAGATTCTTTTCAATTATCTCACTACGGTGGCAAGAATAATATATGCTAAATATTGGAAAAAGAAAGAAATTCCCGAGTTAAGTTGTTGGCTAAATAAGGTTTTGGAAATAATGAATATGGATAAATTGATGTATTTATTAAAAAATAATTATGGAATTCCAAAAAAGCAAACGAATTGGGATCTGATAAAAAAATTATTTGGTAGAAAGGTAAATGAAGGTGCTAATCTAACCTATATAGAAGGTTTGTAGATACTTTTTTAAAGTATCTGTGTAAGAAATGGAATTCAATCCTTTTAGTTTATTTTGGGGGGGGGGGGGGGGTTGTTGTTATTTTTTTTTCTCTCCCTCTATCCCGTTTTCATGTTTTTTTTCTTTTATGTTCTTTTCCCCTCCTAGCCTATTTCCTTCACCTCCTTTCTTGAAATTTATTGTTCTCACACTTACACTGTAAGTTTTAGTTGAAAACCTAATTTAAAAAAACAACAAACCAGGCTCCTTGTTCTAAAATTTGGAGAACGCCATAGTGGTTTGAATATTGGATGATGACTCTGGAAACCAGGGCTTGAATTCCTGCTCCATCATGGAAATTCGTTGGCTGACTTTGGATAAGTCACGTTCTCTCAGCCTTATAAGAACCTCCTCCAAACCAATCTTGCCAAGAAAACTCCGTGGTAGCTTTATACTAATAATAATAAATTTATTTTTGTCTCCCGCCTCTATCTCCCTGAAGGGACTCGAGGCGGCTCACATGGAGACAAGTCCAGACAACAACAGATTAAAATACAGATCAGTGAATTAAAACATAATAATTGCATAAAAGCATAATCAACATCATCAACAATTAAAATTTGAGCAGTAATAATAGCTTTGTCTTAGGCTTGCTGTCAGTTGGCCATGACTTGCAGGCACACAACAACAAAATGTGTTGATCCACCATTGTGTCAGAGCAAAACTCTTCTTATCCCTTGCTGTTTGTGACTCATTGTACCCTGTTTCCCCGAAAATAAGACATCCCCGAAAAATAAGACCTAGTAGAAGTTTTGCTGAATTGCTAAATATAAGGCCTCCCCCGAAAGTAAGACCTAGCAAAGTTTCTGTTTGGAAGCATGCTCAGTGCCTGCCAAGCAGAACACCAGAGCATGCAGGATTGGTAAATGTACATACTATCTGTTCATGGAAATAATGATAGTAACAAGAAATTCTTGATAGGATTCAGAGTTTGTCTGGTTATGTTGGTTTGTGATGACAACTACTGTACAGTATATAATAAATGTTCATTTTTTGTTCAACAATAAATGCGAATTCTTCATCATGGAAAAATAAGACATCCCCTGAAAATAAGACCTAGCACATCTTTGGGAGAAAAAATTAATATAAGACACTGTCTTATTTTCGGGGAAACACGGTAAGGTAAAAACAACAAATATACATTAAAATCAATACATAAAACATCATAATCTTAAAACCAATTACATAAAAACCAGGCAGTCCAAAGGCATATTCCAGGAGCCATTCCGATCCTATATTGGACTGCCCCATAGTTATTTTTTGCATTGAAGTTCATTATCCAAAGGCTTGGATAATCTGGCTTTGACATGGTCTGGAGCAAGGATAATGAGCAAGGTTTTTGGATGAATGGAACTAAGCACTTTATATGCTTTTAATTTTTGTATACTGTTTTATGTGTATTTTTGCTTAATATTAATGATTTTAACTGTTTTTATGTTTTACTGTTATTGCTGGTTTTCATCGGCATTGAATTTTGGCCAGATTTGTAAGCCGCCTTGAGTCCCTTTGGGTGAGAAAGGTAGGATAAAAATGAAGTAAATAAATAAATAAATGTCTTCACTTTCTTTCTGAAGGACAGGAGGGAGGGGACTGATCTAATCTTGCTGGGGAGGGAGTTCCACAACCAAGGGGCCACCACTGAGAAGGCCCTGTCTCTCGTCCCCACCAATCCCACATGCGAAGGAGGTGGGACCGAGAGCAGGGCCTTCCCAGATGATCTTAACCTCTGAGATGGTTCATAGAGGAAGATACATTTGAACAGGTAACCTGGGCTAGAACCGTTTAGGGCTTTATAGGCTAAAGCTAGCACTTTGAATTGTGCTTGGTAGCAGACTGGCAGCCAGTGGAGCTGACGTAACAGCAGGGTTGTGTGCTCTCTGTACGTTGCTCCAGTGATCATTCTGGCTGTTGACCACTGGACCACTTCCAAACAGTTTTCAAAGGCAATCACACATAGAGTATGTTGGCAGTAGTCTGTTCGGGATGTAACAAGAGCATGTACTACCGTGGCCAAGTCTGGCCTCTCAATATGAATATGAATTGGCTACACAACAGCCAAAAGGCAAGTTTCCTAACAAAAATTAAAACCTCTCCAGAATGCATGAAAAAATCCACTCCAAAGCAGGGAAGTGACAACCAGTGTGTTATAGTTGTTTGAGAAGGTCCTCCATAGAGGATCTTAAAACAAAGGGCAGATCATATGATGAAATAAGATTATTCAGATAACCTGGAAATGAGCTATTAAAGGTCAATAACTGAGTTGTGCCCAGACATGAACTGGCAGTGTCATTTATTGAGTTCTGTTTATTATCTTGCTCTGCTTTTAGTAAGCCCCTAATGGCGCAGCGGATTAAACAACTGAGCTCCTGAACTTGCTGACCAAAAGGTCAGAGGTTCGAAGCCAGGGAACAGAGTGAGCTCCCACTGTTAGGCCAGCTTCTGCCAATTTACCTATTCGAAAACATGCAAATGTAGGTAGATTAATAGGTACCGCTCCAGTGGGAAGGTAACAACGCTCCATGCAGTCATGCCGGCCACATGACCTTGGAGGTGTCTACAGACAACGCCGGCTCTTCAGCTTAGAAATGGAGATGAGCACCAACCCCCAGAGTCAGACGCGACTAGACTTAATGTCAGAGGAAAATCTTTACCTTTACCTAAGCAAAGTAAAGTTTTATTATGGTCATCAAGGACTCGGTGTCACAGTGAATGATGAAGCAGCAGCTCCCTCTGTGTCCAGAATGGAGCATATTCTCATGAAGCCGGAAGCTGGAAAATGTTAAATTGCCTCTGTGACTGTCTATATCTCGTATGTCTAATGGAATTGAATGTTTGCCATGTATATGTACATTGTGATCCGCCCTGAGTCCCCTTTGGGGTGAGAAGGGCGGAATATAAATACTGTAAATAAATAAATAAATAAATAAATAAATAAATATTTTTATGAGACGAATCATTTTTTTTCTCCTTGTGGAAAAGCAATCCAACAAATCCTACCAATACCAATTAATAATGATGGTGTTCCTTTTAGCTGCCAAATATATGCTCTCATGTGGGCACAATACGGAGCTAAAGAAAATCCTCAAATTGGCAGCTTTGGGGAATTTGATGCCGTTCTTGCACTTCAGGGCAATCCTTCAGCACTAAACTAGGACTGAGTGGTTGACAAGCTCCGCACTGATTCCATGTTCAGAAAAGGGAGTAAAGGAAAACCACCTGAAACTTGCTTATATGTGTGGAAACTCCCCCTCACATCCCCATTCTGAGGGGTTAATCTGATGACAAGCAAAGAGGGTTATTAATTGCACTGGTTTCAGACAAGCATGATCCGAAGGGAAGTGCTCTTTGACTAGTACACCTGCAGGCCTTTTCCACTCCCCATCGTCCCGTCCCCTCCGCACCTGCTTTGCTCAACATCTCCCAAGGAAGGACTTGCAACTCTGCCAAGCTGTGGGGTTGATTCTGTAGAGGGGATTAATATCCACATGGGGGTTGGGATGAGATCATTGCATTCGGTTTCATCCATGATTTTACGATTCTCAGCTTTTGCTTAAAGAGAGAGAATGAATGAGAAGAGGAATCCTTTCAGTGTATTCTTTCAAAGAAGCAGCCCTAACACTGTACACGCCGCATGCAGTCTAAGCCTATTCTCATATATGGCGTTTGCAAAAATGCATTATATTAGTTTTGCAATAAATGGCAAAATTCCAAATCCACATGAAAATGAGCTCTAGCTAATAAGAGGGGGAAGAGGGAAAAGTTGAGGTGCAATAGATGGAGGAATAATAAGAGCTTATGATTCCAGGAAACAACATATTACCAAATATTGAATTAATTCAGGAGTCCCCCAAGTAAGTTGCTTAAGTCTTATGTAGGAGTTCCTGAAACTGAGGGAAGAACAAGGCCTCCCAGCTGGAGAGAAATTTATCTCCGAGTTTTAAAAGGCTAGTACTTGAGGGTCTCTCTGTGAAATCCCATGGCTGAAATTAAAACAAATTACATTAATTCAGCACTGACAAGTGGCATACAATGCAGTTGCCAATAAGGATCACTGACATGGTGCCTGTTGTGCATTGTTCCCTGTTCCTAATCTCAAACATTAACTACACAGCTGAATCTAACTATTCACCCCAGCCAAATGGGCTTTCTTGAAGTCAACCGTATACATTTGTGGGTTTACCTTTTTGCAGATTTCAGTGTTTGCGGATTAGATTAATATGTTCTCGATAGAAAGCTCTGGGTCCTCCAGGGTGACTATATCATTGACCGATCAACTTACAATTATCTGCTGAGTTCTGAGCTAAGAGCTGATCTTGTTGGAGTAAAGAAGTCTTGACCCTGAGCAAGAAGCATGTGCACAAAATAAAGGCTGCGAGAGGCTCCAGTGGAACATGGGGTCTGAATAAACACATGGTTCCCAGTTCTGCTCAATATCTTTATGAATGACTTAGATGGAGCTCCCAGTGGCGGTATGGGTTAAACCCTTGTGTGGGTAGGATTGCTTATCAAAAGAATGGCAAATTGAATCCAGGGAGCAGGGTGAGCTCCCATCTGTCAGCTCCAGCTTCCCATGCGGGGACATGAGAGAAGCCTCCCACAAGGATGATAAAACATTCTGGCATTCCCTGGTCAATGTCCTTTCAGACAGCCAATTCTCTCACACCTGAAGCGACTTGCAGTTTCTCAAGTTGCTCCTGATATGGAAAAAAAATGACTTAGATGAAGGGTTAGACGGCATGATCATCAAGTTTGCAAATGACACCAAATTAGGAGGGATGGCTAATACTCCAGAAGACAGGAGCAAAATTCAAAACGATCTTAAGAGATTAGAGTGTTCGGCCGAAACTAAGAAAATTAAGTTCAACAGGGACAAATGCAAGACACTCCACTTAGGCAGAAAAAAATGAAATGCAAAGATACAGAACGGGGGATGCCTGGCTCGACAGTAGTACGTGTGAAAAAGATCATGGAGTCCTCGTGGACAACAAGTTAAACATGAGCCAATAATGTGATGTGTTGGCTAAAAAAGCCAATAGGATTTTGACCTGCATAAATAGGAGTCTAGTGTCTAGATCCAGGGAAGTCAATGCTACCCCTCTACTCTGCCTTGGTCAGATCACACCTGGAATACTGTGCCCAGTTCTGAACATCGCAATTAAAGAGAGATGTTGACAAGCTGGAATGTGTCCGGAGGAGGGCGACTAAAATGATGAAGGGCCTGTAAAACAAGTCCTATGCGGAGTGGCTTAAAGAGCTGGGCCTGCAGAAGAGAAGGCTGAGAGGAGACATGATAACCACATACAAATATGTGAGGTGAAGTCATACGGAGGTGGGAGCAAGCTTGTTTTCTGCTGCCCTGCAGACTAGGATGCGGAACAACGGCTTCAAACTACAGGAAAGGAGATTCCACCTGAACATTAGGAAGAACTTCCTCACTATGGGAGCTGTTCAGCATTGGAACTCTCTGCCCCGGAGTGTGGTGGAGGCTCCTTTCTTTGGAGACTTTTAAGCAGAGGCTGGATGGCCATCTGTCGGAGCTATTTGAATGCGATTTTCCTGCTTCTTGGCAGCGGGTTGGACTGGATGGCCCACAAGGTCTCTTCCAATCTATGATTCTATGAAAAGGAAGTTAGTGACGCAATGCAGAATCTCAAGGGGCTGACCAGAGTTCACAAACTTGGGCTGTCCTGAATAGAAAATGACCCCCAGGTGGTCCGGTTCCATTTGTAGTATTATTTGCACATGAAATGTTTGGAATCTTTTTAAATGCTGATCCAGGTAGACACCCCATAAATCAAATAGCAAGTTTGCCCTTAACATTAACATTGCCCCTCCTTCTACTGGCTTTGATGAAATTTGCAGTAGTTCAGTGTTGAAATTGGGTGTCATTCAATGATCGTTCTTTCTGCCCTTTTTGGCAGGGGACTCATCTACTACAAGCAAAAAGACACCTCAGAGCCAGAACATATCATATAGCAGTCAGTTGTTTTCCCATCTAGCTGGGCTGGCTGGCAACTGACAGATGACAGGGTATAAATTCCCACCTTCCCTGAGCAATAACCAAGTGAAAGAAGAATGCTCTCACCTTGGCCTCTACAGGAAATTATAAGTGCGGTCCAGCCCATAGGTTTAGGGTGACGTGATTCAAAACTGTGACTGTTTGACCTTTTTTCTGAACCCCATCCTTTTCTGACATAGTGGTTGATTTACAAGATCTAACTGTCCAGTTTTAAAGTGCTAAGGCCCTTAAGGATGGTCTATGACTTGAAAACAAAGATACTTAAGGTATTAACATTGTCCTTGCACTTTTAAATGAATAGTGTTGAGACAGAGTTTAATAATTTTTTCCTTGGATATGTGTGTGTCTGTTTCATGAGTAATTGATCCTGACTCTATTCAGATCGCTTTCCCACACACTAAGGTTGGGATGTGCAACATCAACACTTGGAGCCATATGCAGTGTTGGTGTTATTTTTGAGTCTCCATCCAGATTCCCCAAAAAAGCTTTTGGCTATTAAAAAAAGATAAACTATGTCTCTTAGAAGCTTCCATGAGTCAAATTTCAGTTTGCTGATATTCATTACCAGCAGAGCCAGTCCAACAATGAGGCGAATTAAGCGGTCGCTTGGCACGCAAAACATACGAGGGCGCAGTCGAGACTGCTTTTTCTGTTGATTTGTTGTAAAACATGATGTTTTGGTGCTTAATTTGTAAAATCTTAATGTAATTTGATGTTTAATAGGCTTTTCCTTAATCCCTCCTTATTATCCAACATTTTCGCTTATCCAACATTTTTATTTTTCAGTTATTGGTTGGGGGGGGGGCAAAATTCTGTTCGCCTACACTTGAAAAATACCTAGGGCTGGCTCTGATTACCAGCTACTTATTTACATATGAAAAATCCGTAATGTTACAGAGTGGATAAAGAGAATCAACAAGTCCACTGATCTTGCCTTTTCCTTTTGGTCCATATGGGAATCCATGTGTAAGCTACCTGTTGTTACTAAAACCGAACACAGAAATAATGCCCACCAGCAGACTGCCTTCTGGTCATGTGCATGAAATTCATTTCTCCCATTTCATTCGTTTATTTTCTTTATTTCATTCTTTCAGAGGCACGGAATAGGAAGGCCCCTCCCAGTACGAAAATAAAGCACGCAGGAGCAGGTACTGGCCCCAAGCCTGATTTTCAGCATCATAGTTATAGAGGAGGGAAGAGGGATTGTATCCGAGGAAAACTACCTTGCACCATTCCTGAAGTCTCCGCAACCATGCAGGCCCAGAAAGGCCATGGCAGGCCCATGTGCTTTGGACCTACACGCCACATGTGCACTCTCCTTGGAAAGATAGTGTGCGGGTGGCATGTAGGTCCAAAGCGTGCAAGCCTGCCAGGGCCTGCAGCTGAGCAAGGAAAGAGAATGTGTGTGTGGCTTATAGGCCCAAAGCGTAAGGAGCACTACTTACTCAGTGCTCCGCTGCAAGCCCTGGCAGGCCCACGTGCTTTGGGCCTACACACCACACGCGCCCTCTCTTTCCATGCCCCTAGCTCCGATGAAGAGACTTCAGCAGCAGTGGCGCAAGGTAGATTTTCTAGCTGAAGGAGGAAACAGCAGCAGTTCTAAAACACAGGGGAAGGGGAACATGGAAAACCCACCCATTGCCACTAATAGGACGAAAATATTTGTTTTTTCTAATATGGGACAAAAAAGTCCATTCGGAAAGGCGTCTGATTTCCGAAGAGACATTCAAAAACAAAAATGGGGCCATACAAATGAAACAAACAAACAGCTAGAGATCCTATACAAATGCATGAAACTACTACTTTCCCTTTCCCTTCCTACCCACCCCTAGCTTTCAAAATATTCCTTGAATAAAGCAACAGTAGTAGCAGTCTGGAACATACCTATGTTTGGGGAATGTCAAGCTTTATTTACTAACACAGAGCAACATTTTTAGAAACTGGTCTGCTGCAACCCAGATACATAAAAAATAAAATAAAACAGCATTGCAGAGAAGCCTCAAGAGAAAGAAGTCTGTGCATATAATCTACTGCTCAGAAATGTAGCCTGTAAATTTTTATAGGCTTTGCAGCCCGTCTGGGTAAGATGCCAACCTGACATCACATTCGGATTTACAACTTCTCTTTGCTCAGCCTCATTCAGATAGAAGCTGCCTCTGGTGACATTTTCATATTTAAGATTGTGATGTGTGTGGCAAGCTCTGGCACCCATATAATTGATGGCCTGTTGTTACAGCTTTAGACGGAAGGATAGAGAATTTATATGCATTTTAAGCAGCAAAGTTGACACACTCTCATTATGTTCCAGCCGCTGTGACTGAGCAACTACTGGGCCACCTCTATGGCTATCAAAGGAAATGCTGTGATGTAAGGCATCACCAAGGTGTTTACATTGCAATGCCATTATCACAGGAGGAATTTACTCTGCTTCATTTTCCAGTTCTATTTACCAAGATAGAGTCTTCCAGGAACTCTAGCTCCATAGGATTACATGCTCTTATTCAGCTTATAGGGATACTTGAGGAATTGAACTCTGGGCTTTTAAAAGGTTAAACCGCTTAGCTTCTGAACTTGCTGACTAAAAGGTTGGCAGTTCGAATCTGGGGAGCAGGGTAAGCTCCCGTTATTAGCCCCGGCTCATCTCAATGTCTAAGCTGGAGAGCCGGCGTTGTCCGTAGACACCTCCAAGATCATGTGGGCAGCATGACTGCATGGAGCACCGTTACCTTCCTGCCAGTACCCATTGATCTACTCACATTTGCATGTTTTCAAACTGCTAAGTTGGCAGAAAATGTGGCTAATAGCGAGAGTTCACCCCACTCCCCCAATTCGAACCGCCGACTTTTCATTCAGCAAGTTCAGCAGCTCAGCAGTTTAATCTGCTGTGCCAACGGAAGTTCCTAGCTATTACAGTAGAGTCTCGCTTATCCAACGTAAACGGGCCGGCGGAATGTTGGATAATTGAATATGTTGGATAATAAGGAGAGATTAAAGAAAAGCCTATTAAACATCAAATTAGGTTATGATTTTACAAATTAAGCACCAAAACATCATGTTATACAACAAATTTGACAGAAAAAGTAGTTCAATACGCAGTAATGCTATGTAATAATTACTGTATTTAGGAATTTAGTACCAAAATATCACGGTGTATTGAAAACATTGACTACAAAAATGCGTTGGATAATCCAGAACGTTGGATAAGCGAGTGTTGGATAAGTGAGACTCTACTGTATTTTAAATCCCTGTACTGTATATATCTTCATTTCTTAATTTTGCCTTTCTGCCCTTGTCTGAGAATCAGCTGAATAGACTAAAGCTTCAGTTATGATTAGCTATTTGCACTCTGCCTTATGGCTACTTAATGTTTTATTTGCTCCTGCATGGTCACTTTAATAATTATCCAACCAAATTGTGTCCAAATAAAAAGACCAGTGACCTGTCCACTAAATAAAAGAACAATGACCTGTCGACATCTGTGCAAACAGCACAGAGAGACATCTAGTGGCTGACTAACATATAAGAAATAGATTTCACCGCTACTATGAAATTCTTTGCCTAAGTATCTCCTTGCTAGACTCTTGCCAAGATACTTCTGTTTGGAATTTGGAACATGACAGTAGCATTTCACAATCATCTTTTTAAGCCAACAACAAAGATCTGTCACAACACAACATTAGATGCAAGCGTTTGGTTTGATTTGATTTATGTCACGCAGGCTAGATGGCTTCATGATGCTTCATAAACCTTATTCCAACCCTGATCCACAGCTTAATATCTGGACTTTGCTATAAATGTTGCAAAATTACGTGCTGGAAAAGTGGTGGATTAATTAATTCTCAGGGGGTGGAGATGGAATGCAGCTGCCTTATTTCAGACATTACTCTGCTTCAAAATTCGTAGCACAAAACACTCATCTGTGCTCCTTGCCACTGGTTAATCAGGATACAATTATCTTTATTAGACCATTTGTACCTTTTCCCCAAGAGTTTTATCTTTCGATGGGAAAATTTCCAGAAGTTCTTGAAATCAGGCCCTGTTTTATATAAGCTTTGCTGAAGCCCAAGAACAAGCTTTCATCCATTTATAGGATCGTTTTATAGCTTTTACACTCCTAATTTGTATCTTGGACTTCCATAGATTCCAGACCCCAGCAGCAAAACTATTTGGTTCGAATTATCTGAAAACCAAGAGTTCTTCTCCTGTGATTGCCATGAAAATAAACTGAATGGCAGCTCTACAGTATAAATGAAAACTAACACCACACTCTCTTTCTGGCAGTCCACAGATTCCCCCCTAATCCAAATGTCTTCCCATCAGTGAGCTAGTGTAACAGCAACAAATTATGGCAATAGGAGAAGAAGAGAGCTTTCTTTGACCTCCCCTTTAGCACTTCAAAATGCCATCACTAGGGTCACTATCTCTTATTAGAAGAGGCATCTCTGAACTCTCGCCATTAGTAGCATGATTTACATGCGGCTCCTAAGCATTGCAATATTTATCTTTAAATTACATAAAGATTCTACTAGAGCAGAAACACAGTCTCCCAGATAATCCCACAGCTCAGGAGTGGGCATGGAGTGACTGGTAGAGAGATCTATGACCTGGAAATAATAATATCGCCCACTGCAAAGCAGAAGAAACAAAGATTCTTTAAGGTTGATTAGTCAAAAGCTTCTCCAAGCAAAGATTTACAATATTAACAAAGGATTTTGTTTTTTTAAAAAAGGGATGGAGAACCCCCTAGCTAAGATGACACTCAAGTGAGCATAATTTATAAAGTTCTTGAAAGTGGGACTAAGTGTTAAGAGAGAGGGATAGCGTAGCAATAAAATCTGAAACTTAAACTAAGGACATCATCACATTCAGTCACCCTGCGGAGGTGACAGCGGGGGATTAGCTAGGCAATATGGCAAATTCGGCAGGCAGCAGGGGAATCTGTCACCCTGTGTCCCACATCATATGAAGCAACACCTTCCCCATCTCCATCCCCCCACACTCGCCCCATTGTAGACAATGAGAACACAGGAAACCTCCCATGTTCTTGTTGCTCCCTCTTATGACGCAGTTCAGGGACAGAGTGCTACTGTAAGTAGATGTAGGTCATTGAATGGGCTTCATCCCTGAACTATGGTGAAATTTACTCATGTGATGAAGTCCTAAGAAACAATTTGGACTGGAGATGAGAAAGAGTTTTGACATCTCCAAAATTCAAACAAATTACGTATGGAAGCTATGTTTTCAGAAAAAAAGAAATAAATATTAAGCAGAAATTGATTTATATGACAGCATAAACTGCCATCAGAAAATATCCAGATGCTAGACAAAGATGGCATTTAAATGGCTGAGAAAATAAGGAATAACAACAACAGCAGCAATAATAATATAAATAACTTAATAAAGCAACTAAAATGAATTTAAAATTTTTAGAATATAAATGGACTGAATTCACCACAGAAAAGGGAGAAACTGGCATAAAAACAAACAAAGAGACTCATATAAGGTAAGAAGACTATTAACTTTTGCAGAACAGAAGTACGGGCCCAGAGCTGAAAACAAGAACAAAAGAAATTGAATTGTCTTTTACATAATTCAAACATTAAACTGACTTTTGAAGATGGACAAAGAAGATCAGTAATTGTGGAAATCAACTGGTAAACAAGACTGTGCATTTACTGGGTATTTGTGGCCCCAGTAATGAGAAACAATGTTTTATGAAAAATTGTTAAGACTCTGATCTAGACTGACAAAATCTGATTTAGATGGGCTTTTGGAATGGGGTTTTCAATCTTAAGAAATATAGACAAATATTCAATTAAACATATTACAAAAGACCAAGGGAGACTGCCTAGAACCATCTTTGAATATATACAGTTCTAGATGGTTGCAGATATTTACCAGCTCTAGAGACAATAATTTGTTCAGACTTCCATGAATCATTTTCTAAAAGAGATACTGCTCTGGATTTCTAAGAATTTGACTAATTTTTAATGACATGTAACCAAAATCCTTTTGGATCACAACCAACCACAATATCCCTGACAATAGAGCAGACACAGTTTAGATGGAGACTTATTGAATATTTATTTCTGAAAATGAAAAATCGGGAAAGTTAAATTTATTCTTGTTGGGTAGGATTGCAGTAATTAAAGGAAATGTTTTTCTCAGGCTTTTATTTCTCTTTCAAATGATCACCATTATAAAAAAAGGAATACAATTTGTGCAAAGCCAGAACAAAATTTACAGAAACCCAAATAGAATTTAAAACACTGTACAACACTAAGGAAAGGATGGCTCGGGAGTCTTTAGTGTCAAATGTATTACAAGACATCTTGTTTTGTATGCTTGAAGGAATGAATATTGCTTAGAGATGTAAAATTCCTGGAACGTAAAGGTCATAATTTAAGATTTGGTTAGCATGATTATCTGAATGTTAATTGACTGAGATCCATCTCTCTAGATCAGAGGTGGGCAATTTTAGCAGGTCTGGTGTTCCATTTTTTGCTCTGAGAGGGCCACACAGACTGCCTCAAGTGTCTGAAACAAATAAATCTGGAAATCTCTTTCTTTAAAATGAGGAATTTTATGTAAACCAGTGTACAGGTGTGTTATAACCCATTTAAAAGCCAAATCCTTGCTTATAGATGCCCTTTCTTTTGCAAGAAGAAGGACACTCTGGATAAGAAAGACTTGGGCTACATAAATTGTTGTGTGGATTATATGTTAGGGATGGAAAGAATATTCACAATTATTCATTCCCAGAATGAAAAACAAGTTTCCCAACAGTCGAGAAATTCTATCAGAAAGAACAATAGAACAGTAAGTATTTTGCACAATTTGGTCCTATCATATTATCTCCCTGTCAAACATGAATTACACTATGCAACACTAAGAAACCTGTTTTCTGCACAGATAACAAGTTTTTTTCATATGATTGTGTGCAGAATAATTTCTGCACATCAGTTCAAGAGGTCAAATACAGAGGGAATATTGTGGACAAATATTCATTTCCTTTTGCAATGAGGAGAAAACCAGTGGATGAAAGAATTAAGTATTTACATCAGGGGTCCCCAAGCTAAGGCCCAGGGGCCACATGTGGCCCATTGAAGCCATTTGAAGCCCCGTGGTGGCAGTTACCTCCTACTCTGCCGAGGAAGGCACATGCTGCGCAAGGGAGGAGGAAAAGGCACAAATCTTTCCTGCCTCCTCCTGTGCCTTCCAAACCTTCCAAAGCTTTACTTGTTTATAATGGTATTTTAATTATTATTTAATTAATAATTAATAATTAAGGGGTGCTTTGCTAGTGCTTTTGGTGCACAAAACACAATATAACACAGTAAACAAGATAGAGATGTTGGATTTCGTATCACAAAATCACAAGTCGAACACTTCCAAAGTGTTTAGGGCTATGTGATGTATTATTATTATTATTATTATTATTATTATTATTATTATTATTATTATTATTATTATTATCAATATTGACAAGGGTGCTTTGCTTGTGCTTTTAGTGCAAAAAGGTAGAAGGGGTTAGAATAAATGGTCCAAGGGGTCTCTTCCAACCCTCTTTATTATTTTCATTATGATTATGATTATTATTAACATTGAGGCTGTATTTGTTCCCGTTTTGTTTGTTTACTTCAAAATAAGATATGTGCAGTGTGCATAGGAATTTCTTCATCATTTTTTTTTTAAAAAGCTATAGTCCGGCCCTCCAATGGGTTGAGGGACCGTGAACTAGCCCCCTGTTTAAAAAGTTTGGGGACCCCTGATTTACATCATTAGTGCATACAGCAGTGGGGTTGTGCTTTACCTGCTCCAATTGAAAAGATGTCATAAAAAAGAGGGAGCAAGCTTGTTTTCTGCTGCCCAAGAGACTAGGACTTGGAGCAATTGGTTCAAATTCCAGGAAAGGAGATTCCACCTGAACATTAAGAACTATTTCTGATTCATCAGACTCTGGAGGCAGACCCTCAAATTTGATCCTCCAGCTATGTTCTGGCTCCAGTTAATCTGAAGGCCCAACTTTATCAGGCAGTTAATCTTGACTTGTCCAAGACATTGAAGTCACTAAAGGCATTACTGCCTGCAGATTCTCCTACCTCTTTCCTAATACAACACCAGCCACATATGTTGGGAGTCAAACCAACTGAGGCAGACCTGTGGTCATCATAAAAGCCATGGGATCGCAAGCTGAACAAACAAGGCTGCCACAACATGGATATTTATGTCCTCCAAGACCATCATCCATGAGGTTGTAAACACAACAGCTGTAACTCCATCCATCATGATACCTTGGTGTAAATTCTTTTGGGAAAGACTAACACCTCCTTTATCCATCAAGGTCTCAGCAACACAAGCCAGGTCAGCACATTAATCCATAATGAGATAATTAGTTGTGGACACTTTCCTATTGACCGACCTGGCATTTATTAAGCAACACCTTTAGGTTTCAGGCATTATTGACATTACTGTGGCTGGGAGACAGGGTGGTAGGGAAAGGGGAGCAGAGATGTCTCTCTCTTCCTCACCTGTCACAACCATAACACTTGCTGGCAACTTTGTAAGTGACCTATGCATGCATAAGTTGTGCTACAGATTGAGAAGGAGGCAAATTATTCATCATTGGACAAAAATATATTCTGCTGACAGTGGTGGAAAGTGAAACAGAGTTCTGCACATTGCAAGCCACCTAGTCAGGCATGCACTGTGCAGTGTTGCTATTCTGCATGGTGGTTGCATACTACTGGAAGGATGTTTAATTCTAGTCACTGTCTGGCTTCTCTTATCCATCTATTTTTTGTACATGCATGTAAACTAATCTAATAGCAGATGCAATGAGAAAAATTTCAGATGCAATGAGATAAAGTGTCTACATATCATTCACGTCACATACAGGATAACATGGTCTTAGGTATAAACAGTTGAGCCTAGGTCTGGATTGTCCATGGTTCAACAAATACAATTGGTCAAGGTACCTTTCTGAGTAGAGAACTCATGGTGGGGTAAAATGTGCAGTCTTCTCCTCTTTCTACAATAAGTACTTGAGTCACCCGAGATTTCTGTTATCATCAGCTACTTTGTGTGTTACTTTAATAATTGAATACAGTATAAATACATGGAATTGAGCTGGTTGCGTCCCTCAAATTTGATGCTGAAAACACAGCCTTGTGTGAGGATATTTGCATGGCTATCTATTGTACTTTGCATTGTATTATGCATTTGCATATCTAATTAATCTGTTCATTTGCCACCTATCCTTAAATAGGACATAATAATAATAATAATAATAATAATAATAATAATAATAATAATAATAATAATAATAATAATAATAATAATAAACTTTATTTATATACCGCCCTATCTCCCGGATGGGACTCAGGGCGGTTTACAGTCATAAAAGCAACACAAACATTACATAACAACATAATACACATTATTAAACAAAGTAAAATAATACAATTATAACAATAAATCACACTTACATGACCAGATCAAGAGGACGGGAACCATAAACCCAATATATTAAAATGTATCATTTTAAGCTAGGGAAATCTTGTGCAATATATTCAGGCTCAGAAATCGGCGGTAGTCCAATATAATTACTCAAAAACCTGCCGACACCACCAGGTCTTCAGTTCCTTACGGAAATTGGATAATGTAGGGGATTGCCTGATTTCTTTTGGCAGTGCATTCCAGAGCCGGGGGGCCACTACCGAGAAGGCTCGTTCCCTTGTCCCCACCAGCCGCACATGCAGAAAGAGGTGTTGTAGTTTTGGAACTAGCAATCTTAATTATACTTTCCAACATGTCACACGGTAAAACTGGGACTCATGTAGCCAAACAACATCACAATATCACCAAGATGGCAGAAGTTATTGACGTAGAATCAAAGAATCATAGAGTTGGTAGAGACCTCACGGGCCATCCAGTCCAACCCCCTGCCAAGAAGCAGGAAAATCACATTCAAAGCACCCCCAACAGATGGCCATCCAGCCTCCGCTTAAAAGCCTCCAAAGAAGGAGCCTCCACCACACTCAGAGGCAGAGAGTTCCACTACTGAACAGCTCTAACAGTGAGGAAGTTCTTCCTAATGTTCAGGTGGAATCTCCTTTCCTGTAGTTTGAAGCCATTGCTCTGTGTGCTAGTCTCCAGGGCAGCAGAAAACAAACTTACCCCCTCCTCCCTATGACTTCCCCTCAGATATTTATACATGGCTATCATGTCTCCTCTCAGCCTTCTCTTCTGCAGGCTAAACATGCCCAGCTCTTTAAGCCACTCCTCATATGGCTTGTTCTCCAGACCCTTGATCATTTTAGTTGCTCAAGAAGACTAAAACGTGAAGAATACATAAGCAAGGAGATGCTAGAGCAGCTTGCTTTTGCCTGAGTCTATTGGGAAGAGGAAAGCCTATCTTTCCTTCTTCCTCTGTTAAATTAATTGAGTACAAACAGCTTCTGCACATTGATCTTAGATTGTGACGGTTGAATTAAGCTCAGGGCAGAGGGCTAACATAGGAGGAGGAGAATTAAGCTAGGATATTTTAAAAGCAGCTGAAAGAGTGGGACAACAGAGGATTAATCAGGATTGTCTCTGCCAAATTTGGACACTTAGAAGATGTATTATTCCATATCCTTATTAGCCGAATCACATCTCCTTTTCCCTACCTTCAGTACAGTGTTCCCTCACTAATTCACGGTTCACTTTTCGCTGACTCGCTGTTTTGCGGTTTTTCAATAAACTCTAAAAGAATATTCTAAATCATAAAAAATTACAATTTACAGCCTAAGGAAGGGAGGAAGGAGAAGCCAAGGGAGAGAAAAGGAGCCCAAGCAGCAACGGGAGGAAAAGGAGGCGATTTATCAACACATGATTGGTTGATAAAGACTTAAAATGGTGTATAATTACTAAAATAATGTATAAATATTAAAATAAATATAGTGTCCCTACTTCATGGATTTTCACTTATTGCGGGTGGTCCTGGAACGTAACCCCCGCAATAAGTGAGGGAACCCTGTACAACCAAATGAGGGGGGAGGTTTTGCTTCCTTTCACGCCATACTCCCTCACACAGAATAGGAAAAATCCCTGAGAAGAAAATACAACTTCCTTCCCAGTGCATGTACCATGGGAGAGTTAGGGGTACAGTTGGCCAAGGAGTTTGATCTGTGTTTTGGATTGTTTTGAAGAGTTTTTTTCCCTTTGGTTTTGCCTAAGGTGATTCATGAGGGGAGTCAGTGAATTTACAAAAGAGCCTGTTAGTGTTCCTGAGCGAGCAATTTATTTCCAGGCGTGAGGTCTCAGCCCAGATGTGCAGCAGTCAAAAAGAGAGGAGAGGGGAGCTGAGAATGTTGTTTGAAGGGGAGCAGGTTTCAAGTTGCCTGCCACTGTCACTCTCTAGGAATGTGACGTGAGCCAGGCAAAGGAATTACAGAAATCTGTAGCTCGTCTTGCTAATGCTTAACAAGTATACTTAGAATTAAATCAGGTATTTCAAAGACACCAGAGAAATTGCTTCACAACAGTGCTGTCCTTGGGCAATTCAAGAAATTTACAGGGTGTCCAGGTCATATTGGCTTTCATTTGAAAGCCAATTAGGTTTTCTTGCTCTTTCTCCCTCTCCCTGAGCACATAAAATAATTGTTAAGGAGGGAAAGTAAAAATAGCTGCCTGATACCTTATGCTAAGAACTCTCCATTTGAAAGCACACTAGGGGCTTGTCTAAATGGGCTCAATAGCCCACACATACTGTGCTGTCACTCCCTGTTGTAGCCACACTGTTCTGGAAGGTCTAATCCTTATTGTGGGATAGGTAAAGGTAAAGGTAAAGGTTTTCCCCTGACATTAAGTCCAGTCATGACCGACTCTGGGAGTTGGTGCTCATCTCCATTTCTAAGCCGAAGAGCCGGCGTTGTCCGTAGACACCTCCAAGGTCATGTGGCCAGCATGACTGCATGGAGCGCCGTTACCTTCCCGCTGGAGCGGTACCTATTGATCTACTCACATTTGCATGTTTTCGAACTGCTAGGTTGGCAGGAACTGGGGCTAACAGCGGGCGCTCATTCCGCTCCCGGGATTTGAACCTGGGACCTTTCGGTCTGCAAGTTCAGCAGCTCAGCACTTTAACACACTGCGCCACCACCAGGGGCCCTTATTGTGGGATACATTGGATTATATTTGAATTTTGCTGAAATCTGGAATATCCCAAGGTTTAGACATAGTGTAGACAGCAGGACTGGGTCCAATGCGGACCTGTTCATAATCCAGATGAGCCACTGCAATTCCTTTTTCCCTATGCCCATCTGGGAAAAGAGGACAAATCAGGACCATGTCTCTACTGCCAGAGCCCCATCAGAGCTCC
Organism: Anolis carolinensis; assembly: GCF_035594765.1. Classification (NCBI taxonomy): domain Eukaryota; kingdom Metazoa; phylum Chordata; class Lepidosauria; order Squamata; family Anolidae; genus Anolis; species Anolis carolinensis. The sequence continues at coordinate 200,261,583 of NC_085842.1, forward strand.
TGGCCATCATGGACTCTTCTGCTGATATCAGCACAGGGTGCCCACAATGCCCAGGAGCTGTCTATCAGGGGTGGTAGCAACACGGGCAGTAAGATCATGGTCCAGGTGGGCCAAAGAGGTCCCAGCTCAGTTGGGGCATCTGGACTCCACCCTGCCACCTCCAGGGCCAGCCCAGAGTATTTCTAATCCAGACTGGCACTGCAATAAGTGGCCAGTGTATATGAGCCTAGGGACCTCATCACATTAAGACCAGGATTCACCAGACATTGTGGAAAATCCGGTGGGGACCATGATGAGGAAACCATCACCCTGTGCCCCACATTGCCCCACTTCCCCTCATCCCACAGAGGAAAGCGTCCACTGCCCGGCTTCCCCTGTTGTAACATGAGAAATCTTACAACACTCCCTCTTCACTTGCACCATGGAGCCCTGTTGGAAGGAGATCTACATTGTGGGATGGGAGCTAGTGGACTTTGTGCCACAAATGTAGAGTGAGTGTCATACAATGGGTAATTTTGCCCATCTGATGAGGTAGTAGTAGGTCAAAAGTGTCCAAAAAAATCTATGCTGGGAGGTGGTGCCCTTGGACTTCACACAACCGGAAGAAGTGGGGCACATCAGACAGCTCTCCAAAAGTGGTCCCACCTCAGATCAAAAGACCCAAGTCCAGTTTCAACCCCCTCATCTCATCTGTTCCCACTCTTGGCAGTGTAATTTGTGGACCATGAGCAGAGCTCTGAAGAAAAATATTTTTGGGTAGCAACTTCCAGACATTATTTGATTGTTCCCAGAATCCTACAGCACCCATGTAGGCCAAGGGTTTCTGGGAGTTTTAGTGTGTCTACAACTGCGATGGTACAGTCCTGCATCAAACACATAGCCATGGTGTCATGGGTATGCTTTAACTCTTCATTTCACCACCCCATAAACCCACCTTAAAAGCCAGTCAACTGTCTGGAGTGATGAAGGTTTGTGTTGTTCTCAAGCACAATTACTCCCCTCCCCTCCAACACTCAGAAAACAGGGGAAATCCAGACAGGAGACAACCGGGATCAGCTAACACCTCCCAACAAAGAATTCCCCCAGGCAGTAAACAGCCAGATTTTGAAGCTGCAAGGCTATTCAATGCTAATCAAAGTGGCCAGTTGTAATATTCACACTTACCTCAAACAGACAAGAGTTCTTTCTCCCACCCTGGACATTCCACAAATATATAAACCTCACTTGCCTAGTTTCCAACAAACCTCACAACCTTTAAGGATGGCTGCCACTGATGCAGGTGAAAGGTCAGGAGAGAATGCTTCTGGAACATGGCCATACAGCCTGGAAAACTCACAGCAACCCAGTGATTTTGGCCATGAAAGCCTTCGACAACACATTGTCAAACAATGTCTGAGAGTTGCTATTTTCCTCCCAGGCTCTAATTCTGGTCCACAAACAGCACTCCCAAGAATGAACAGGTGAAATGAAGAGATGATCAATTGGCTTTTAAGGTGGACTTCAAGCTTCTTAGCTGTCATGGTAGTACTGCCATGATTGTAGATTTTAATTCAAAGCAGTTACAATGCCCAAAATCTAACTTGTAATTTTGTAACTGATTAACAGGATGTCAACCTAACATTTACAAGTTGTGACAATCAGTGGGAGGACATTTTGATAATATTGCTTTCAGAATGACAGTGCAATGTAAGATACTCATTTCTCCTACCCATTTATGAATATTATGAAAGGACTTTCCCAACCCCCAAGGCACCCAATCTCTTATTTCGCAGTTGGAGACGTTCAACATGGCATCCATCATCCCATCACTGTCTGAGTCCAGATGGCACAGCTTCCTGGAGGGGAATGAGATTCTCTACAGATATCACTCAAGAGTAGCAGTGAGTTTCAATTTCACTTCCAGCCTATTGCTAATTTTATTTAGTCGTTGATGCAGGCTATTGATTTCGGGGCGGATTTAAAAGTCTTACCAAGCCACGGGGGAATTGCGGCATGTATTTAAATTCCATATGTTGATTAAAGCTGTCAAGGGTCACAGATGCAATTATGCATGCAACGCTGAATGCATTTTCTATTCCAGAATTTGGAAAGGCAGTGATTTGAAAGTGGAGCAAAGCTAAATGTAAAAGAGGGAACGAGGGCATTGGTTTTTCCTGATTTGACATGTACTTAATTCCGTGAGTGCATTAAAGATACATTATGTGCATCTTAAATGGCACAATGACTAGAATGCCAATCTATAGGGGAAGCAATGACAGCTGGATTTCCCCAAAATGCAGGAAATATGTGCATCCATCGCAACTCTGTGGGCATTGCCATGTGGCAGTGGGCCAGGTTACCAAAGGAGACCTGGTAGCTTAATGTCAGAAGTGATTCCCAGGTTCTCCTCACCACTGTTAATCTCAATATTACCCCCAGGCATGCACTGCATTTTTCCCATATGGACTATTTATCACAGGAGAATTGATTTGCAAATGGCATGTTGCACTACAGCCCTATGTAATGCTCATGTGACTAGTATGGTACTTCTCTTCCTCCCTTCCAACTGTTACCCCTACCATTTTTCTCTATCTTCAGAATAATATAACAGAAAAGATTAAGCAAGAATGACAACTGGTGGTGACATACTTGAGAGAAAACTGGAGTAGATAATCACTTATCATGTTCAAAGAGTGATAGAAATCCTAGACGTAAACAGTAGTGCATGTGAGTTACCTGCTTAATAAATAACAAAGGTAGTAGAGGAGGTAGATTATGGAAGCAAATAATACTTTCATCTTGCGGATTGGGAAACCAAGCCTTGTTTAGCCCCATTTTGGTGTTTTTGTGTCTGCTTTGTATTGTTTATGTAGTATAGAATAAGTTAATGAGTGACACATCAATTTAAACAAGCAGTTCCCAACCTTTTTTTGATCAGGGTCCACTCTCCAACATTAGTACCAAAAGGTATACGAATCAGTTTTTTGTCAATTTTAGATTGGGTTTGGTTACTTGGGGTGCTGATTCAGACAATTGCATTGGATACATAGCATCAACTCTAGTTTCTGGTACAGAACATATGTCATCCAGTAGTCACCATCTGCTCGCCCACAGAAAACCATATTTAATAATTTAGAGCTGGTGTGGTCTATCCAATGCAATTTTCTGAATCAGCACCCAAATAACCCCAAGGAAAGGCTTGAAAACAAAGACACCAAGGTGGCCCCACTTCCAGGCACCACAAGGAATAGCTCCGCCAGGGGGAGGGAGGAGGAGGAGAAGCAGCAGTCAGGAGGCTTGTTGTCACGCCTTTTATGGGTAGTCAGCCTCTCCCCCCCCCCCCCCGATATCCCTGTTGCCTCAGCACTATAAGACGGTTTCGTGAGACTAATCACTCTCGTTGCAATGGTATAGTAATGGTGAGGCCCAGACCATATTTTAATTCTTGGGGACCACTGGTGGTCCACAGACCACAGATTGGAAACCACTGGTTTAAACCCTTATATGTGTTTTATATTACTTTTTGTGTGTTTAATAAAGATATTTTTCAACATACTCTTTTTTATCCAAAGCATTGTTCTAGACCAGGCATGAGAGTTGTGTGGCCCTTCAGATGTTGCTGGACTGCAACTCCCAGCAGCCCTAACCAGCATAGACAATAAGAACCAATGCTGCATGTTGTCCATCTTTGGATATTGCCAGATTAATTGCACAACAATTCAATTTGTAAGAGACATTTACATAATTCAGCTACTCACAAGCTAAGCACAGACACTGACTATGGAGATATCACAATTTAGCCACAATTCAGTGGTTGCTGGCTTTGATGTCCATGATTCCACCTCTGAGCTTTAGTATAAATTTTAAAAGTGGAGAATCGCTTTTGGAAATGGGTAGTCCCTTTAAAATCTTGAATAAAACTTAGAGCAGATTCCGCACTTCACTGACACCAGAGCTAACAGCCTCCATTGGTGCTGCCTTTTCAGGCACAATTTGCTGAGTAAGGGACTCAGTCTGAATTGAGTTTTTTATTTTCCTTCTGCCGCATGCTTAGAATCATAGAATCATAGAGATGGAAGAGAACTCGTGGGCCATCCAGTCCAACCCCTTGACAAGAAGCAAGAAAAATCGCACTCAAAGCACCCCCGACAGATGGCCATCCAGCCTCTGCTTAAAAGCCTCCAAAGAAGGAGCCTCCACCACACTTCTGGGGCAGAGAGTTCCACTGCTGAACAGCTCTCACAGTGAGGAAGTTCTTCCTAATGTTCAGGTGAAATCTCCTTTCTCATAGTTTGAAGCCATTGTTCCGCGTCCTAGTCTGCAGGGCAGCAGAAAATAAGCTTTCTCCCTCCTCCCTATGACTTCACGTATTTGTACATGGCTATCATGTCTCCTCTCAGCCTTCTCTTCTGCAGGCTAAACATGCCCAGTTCTTTAAGCTGCTCCTCATAGGGCTTGTTCTCCAGACCCTTGATCATTTTAGTTGCCTTCCTCTGCACGCTTTCCAGCTTGTCAACATCTCCCTTCAATTGAGGTGCCCATAATTGGACACAGTATTCCAGGTGTGGTCTGACCAAGGCAGAAAAGAGGGATAGCATGAGTTCCCTGGATCTAGACGCTATACCCCTATTTATGCAGGCCAAAATCCCATTGGCTTTTTTTGCTGCCGCATCACATTGTAGGCTCATGTTTAACTTGTTGTCCACAAGGACTCCAAGATCTTTTTCACACGTACTGCTGTCAAGCCAGGCATCCCCATTCTGTATCTTTGATTTCCATTTTTTCTGCCGAAGTGAAGTATCTTGCATTTATCCCTGTTGAACTTCATTTTGTTAGTTTCGGCCCATCTCTCTAATCTGTCAAGATTGTTTTGAATTCTGCTCCTTTCTTCTGGAGTGTTGGCTATCCCTCCCAGTTTGGTGTCGTCTGTAAACTTGATGATCGTGCCTTCTAACCCTTCGTCTAAGTCGTTAATAAAGATGTTGAACAGAACTGGGCCCAGGACGGAGCCCTGCGGCACTCCACTCGTGACTTCTTTCCAAGATGAAGACGACACATTGGTAAGCACCCTTTGGGTTCGTTCGCTTAACCAATTACAATTTTATAATTGTTCCAAGAGTATTGAAGGAACTAGAGGAAGTCATTTTGGAACCACTGGCTATCATCTTTGACAGTTCTTGGAGAACAGGAAAAGTCAAAGATGATAGCCAGTGGTTCCAAAACGACTTCCTCTAGTTCCTTCAATACTCTTGGAACAATTATAAAATTGTTCTTCACTCATCCCCATCATTTCTTTCCACTTTCTCTTTTCACACTTATTTTGCAACACATCCCCAGCTCTGCCACTTTTTTCCTTTCTACTGAATGGAGTAATCAGGCAGAATCAGTGGAGGCTCAAACTGCCATCCTTTCTACTCCCATCTCCTTTTTTATCCATTTTGTTTCTCCTATTTTCATAGACCCACTCAGGGGAAAAGCTATGGAGGAGGATGCATGAGTGAGTGGCTCATAAAATAATAATTCTGCACCCAAAATGATATTCTGCTCTGGTACCAAATTTTCTAACATGGCTTAAATCTAAAACTTCACTTGAGCATCTAGAAATAGTGTTTAGGCATCTAAAGAAAAGGGGCCAGGCAAAGTTAGCAAAGGAATGCAAACATAAGAATTCTAGGTATTTGCAGTTATCAAAGTGTCACTCTTTGTAACTATAAATGAGAGAACTAAAGGAAAATTTAATTGGGGAGGAATAGAATTCTTATCAGGATACCAAGCCCCCATTTGCCCTCCCCCATAGCTGCACCCAATGCAGATTCTTATTCTTATATTTCTTCCTGGAGTAGCAAAGTGTGTTTGCACTGAACTACTGCAAGTGAAGGTTCATATCTTTTAATACTCTGTGTTTACAAAACTCAACACAGCAACTTCAGTCCTGTTCTCTCCTGAATGAAAAAAGGATAAAGGAGCTAAATGGATTCCCTACACATACACGCTTTTCTAAATAATGTGCAACACATTCAGTCACATCCAAAGTGGTACATTATTTTATCATTTTTCCTGGTGTTACTTTGAACAGGTCTTTGCAGACCCAGCAGCCAAGAGATTTGCTAGCTTTGCAAGAACTAGGTGAAAGTCACGCAAGAATGTGACAAAATGTTTGGAGCAGACTGTTAATGCAGATAGAGATGGAGAGGCACTTAGGTAGAATACAAAACTGCTGCCAGAAAAGGAGGGAAGATGGATTGGAAAAGAGCAATAGCTTGTGGGTAGTCCTTCATACAACACAGCCATTACAAGGTTGACATCACTTCTGCTTATAACATTGCAACTTCACTGTACCATTAGTAACTACCTCCCAAGGCTGCCTGTATCCTTGCCATTTTTATGGCTAGGGAGGAACGAAAAGTAGTCATTTTATTTTCTATTTATTAAACACTAGCTGTACCTGGCCATTAGGCTTGCTCAAATAATTCGTTTTCCCCGTTAACCGTTATTAATTCGTTATTTTCGTTTGTTTTGAAGCAATTTTGAAGCATTGGTTGTCCACACGTCTGATATCGCGGTTTCGAATCGCGAGAGGCCGTTTTTCGTTATGTCGTCGTTTTCTTCGTTAGGAAAAAAAAGCTTTTGCAAATCACCCAAACCATTCAGGCCCTTTCCTTTTGCCCCTCAGCAAAAGGGGCGTCACGGGCTCAGCCAATGGGAGGGGGCGAGGGGGAAGGAGGCCGAGGAGGAGGAGGAGGAAGACGGAGGGGGGAAATGGCCGCCGCCGCCGCCTCGCCTCAGCTCAGGCCTGGTGTCTCTCTGAGGCGGGAAGGCGGCGGATGGAGCCGAGACCGAGAGAGACAGAGAGGGGCCCGGCGGTGAGGTTTTGACGTCTGTGCGAAGCTAGGCAAGTGGGGTTTATATATCTGTGGAAGGTCCAGGGTGGGAGAAAGAACTCTTGTCTGTGGGAGGCAAGTGTGAATGTTGCAATTGGTCACCTTGATTAGCATTGAATAGCCTTGCAGCTTCAAAGCCTGGCTGCTTCCTACCTGGGGGAATCCTTTGTTGGGAGGTATTAGCTGGCCCTGATTGTTTCCTGTCTGGAATTCCCATTTTCTGGGTGTTGTTCTTTTACTGTCCTGAATTTAGCTTTTCTGTAGCTAAAAAGGCATATAAAATTGATTCTATAGGGAGGATAAATGATTGGATTTCAACTCCTACAGCTTGGCTTTCTCTGCCAATAATGGTACCCATCTTGGATATTGTAAGGGATTTATTATTATTATTATTATTATTATTATTATTATTATTATTATTATTAGACCTTGCTCCCAGGAAGGTGCCTTCGCTGTGGCTCCCAACTTATCTATCTATCTACCTTTCCACATATTCTCCACATTGTGTGTATGTGTATGTATATTATATATACATGAGCCCCGATGGCGAAGTGTGTTAAAGCACTGAGCTGCTGAACTTGCAGACCGAAAGGTCCCAGGTTCAAATCCCGGGAGCAGAGTGAGTGCCCGCTGTTAGCTCCAGCTTCTGCCAACCTAGCAGCTTGAAAACATGCCAATGTGAGTAGATCAATAGGTACCGCTCTGGCGGGAAGGTAATGGCACTCCATGTAGTCATGCCGGCCACATGACCTTGGAGGTGTCTATGGACAACACTGGCTCTTGGGCTTAGAAATGGAGATGAGCACCAACCCCCAGAGTCAGACATGACTGAACTTAACGTCAAGGGATACCTTTACCTTTACCTATACACACACACACACACACACACACACACACACACACACATTATGCAGGGACTATATATATATTACACAGTATATATCACACACACACCAATTTAACAAAGTTTCAGCCACAAAAACAAAGTTTCTGAAGTAGAACAATGACTTTCACAGTAAAGACAACCCAATTTAACAGGAAATAAGACTTTCAAACCAGGAACAGATTTCTGCAATTATTAAAAAATGGTTTATTATAAAAGCTATGAAAATTCGCCAAAAATCAGAGGATAAGGGAAACGTTCCAAATTTTGGTGAGCTATCAGTGTTAAATGTGTTCTACCACTGTACCAAGTTGGAAGAAGATCACTCAAAAAATGAGGGTGGGAGAGTCCTGTAAAGTCCTCTCCCTCTGTGCTGTTTTTGGGAATTGCGCATGCGCGTCCGCCATTAACGAATTAATTTCGAAAATAACGAATTTTCGTTAATTTCGAAAAATTTTGGGGACAAAATTCGTAAATAGCAACAAAAACGAAAAACTGCCCCCTCTAGTTTTGAAACGAGTTTAGAATCAAATTTTTCATGGATCGATCAAGCCTACTGGCCATGCATTGCTGTGGCCCACTCTGGTTCAATAAAAAAAACTCAGTAAAGAGTTCTCCCACCCTGGTCCTTCCACAGATATATAAAGAGAAGCCTCCCACAGGATGGTAAAACATCTGGATGTTGCCTGGGTAACATCCTTGCTGTTTCTGAAGTCGCCCCTGATACCTTTCCATAGCTAGGCCTCAGAGCCTCTGCCTCATGTAACTCCTCGTGAATGGCGAAGAGGCTGGCATAGCCATTCCATGTGACCATTGCTTGTGCCATTGCTAAGGGGAAGAGTCGTCCGTTACAACAGTTGCTAAGGGAGGAGGGGAGTGCTTGGCCATTGCTAAGGGGAGGAGCCATCTGTCAGGACATTAGCTAAGGGAGGAGACTGATTGGCTGTTGCTTAGGGGTTTGATTTTACCTTTATCAGATGTGTCAGGTTTGTAAGAGTAGGCTTAAAACCCACGGCAGTTCGAATGCTATGTTGTGTCCAAATTTCATAGCATTTGGTGGAGTAGTTTGGGAGATATGAGGTCTCTCACTGACAGACTTTTTTATTTATAGATTGTTTAATAAAACTTCAGGTAAAGGGTGGGATGCAGGCATTGAATGACAATGAATGAGCACACACACATATACATACTTGCCTGAGATCCTGCATCATCAGAGGTACCGTGTTTCCCCGAAAATAAGACAGTGTCTTCAGGCCTGTAGCGAGGGGGAGGGGTTAGGGGTTCAACCCCCCCCCCAAATTTTCAAGTTATAAAAAAAATCTCGTTTACTCATGAATTTTAACTGGTTAACCAAATCCCCATGCTAAGTTTATGAGATGCAAAACATTAAGAGTCCCTCCAGGCACTATCTCAAGCCGATATTGACAGGTTTGTAGCGGGGAGGGGTATGTGCTAGGGGTTCAAACCCCCCCCCCAAATTTTCAAAACCCCTCCCGAAATTTTTTTCTGGCTACGGCCCTGAGTGTCTTATATTAATTTTTGCTCCCAAAGATAAGCTAGGTCTTATTTTCAGGGGATGTCTTATTTTTCCATGAAGAAGAATTTACATTTATTGTTGAACAAAAAAATGAACATTTATTATATACTGTACAGTAGTTGTCATCACAAACCAGCATAACCAGACAAACTGTGAATCCTATCAAGATTTCTTGTTATTACCATTATTTCCATGTACAATAATCTATGGTATGTACATTTAACAATCCTGCATGCTCTGGTGTTCTGTTCGGCGGGCATGCTTACAAGCAAAAACTTTGCTAGGTCTTACTTTCGGGGGAGGCCTTATATTTCGCAATTCAGCAAAATCTCTACTAGGTCTTACTTTCTGGGGATGTCTTATTTTCAGGGAAACAGGGTAGCTATGACAATAGAGCTGCATTGTAGCTACAGACAGTCCCCAAGTTACAAATATCCGACTTACTAATTACTCATAGTTAAGAATGAAGTTGAGACAACAGGAAGTGAGAGAAAGCTACCCCTCAGAAGGGAAATTCACTCCTGGGGAAAAGAGGTCTCCACTGAAGCTTTATCACCAATCCTTGTTTCCACAACAAGCAATTCATTTCAAAATCAAATCATCACAGGGACAGAAAGTGAGGTGAAATCTTCTGAACAGGGGCACAGACAACAAAACAAACACCACAGGGGTGTAACCCTTCCTTATGCTATCCAAAGTGTGCACGCACGCACGCACGCACGCACGCGCACACACACACACACACACACACACACACACACACACACATATATATATATATATATATATATATGGAGTTACAATTTTAAAATGTTCATGTTCTGACTTACATACAAATTCAGCTTAAGAACAAAACCTACAGAACCTATCTTGTTCATAACTTGTGGACTGCCTGTTCTTCTATGGATGTCTTTTCTCCAAAAGCCCATCTGTTTAGCCAGGCAACATACCAACCAAAGGGTTTATGACAGTGGTTCTCAACCTGTGGGTCCCCAGGTGTTTTGACCTACAGCTCCCAGAAATCCCAGCTTCTTTAACAGCTGTTAGGATTTCTGGGAGTTGAAGGCCAAAACAACTCACAGATTGAGAATCACTGGTTTATGAGGTGCTGAAGACCAGGGTACTGAGAAATGAGAACTGTAGGGCGAGATGGATGGACGGTATCCTTGAAGTTACTGGCATGAACTTGAAGGAACTGGGGGTGGCGATGGATGACAGGGAGCTCTGGCGCAGACTGGTCCATGAGGTCACGAAGAGTCGGAATCGACTGAACGAATAAAGAAGAAGAAGAAGTGTTTTCCCAATCATGGGGTGTATTGGAATGGTCCAATGAACCTTGTGAGTGGAAGAGCACTTCAGATGCCATTTCCTCATCCCTTGATCCACAGCACCCTGGCAACCCTTCAGTGCAGAGTTTCTCAAACTCTGCTCCTCCAGATGTTTTGTACTTCGGCTCCCACAATTCCAAGGCTATTAAAATGGCTGGGATTTCTGGGAGCTGAAGTCCAAAATACCTAGAGGAACACAGTTTGAGAAACAGTGCTTCAGTGAGTATGTTCCCTGACTTTAGATCAGGCATCCTCAAACTGTGGACCTCCAATTGTTTGGAACTCCAACTCCCAAAATTCCTGAACATTGACCAAGCTGGATGCGGGCTTCTGAGAATTGGAGGCCCAAACTGGAGGCTGCTGTTTGAGGATGCCTGGTTTAGTGAGATCATATTTAGTCATTAATGACAACAAATGCAAATTCCCCCAAAAGCCCAGCTCATACTCTCACAAATACTGTCCCGGATGTTGGTCAAGTAAATAAAATGCCTTTGTGGACAAATGGAAGGTGGAATGAGATCAAAATAAGAGGATGTCTTTTGTTTCCACCTCTGTGGTACAGCCCTAGTATCCAAATGGCAATAAGAAGTGATGAAGCCTTTGATGAACGTTTATTCAAACTATCCTATATAACATCTCATCAGTAGTAATCCCCAATACGCTGTTAGGGTTTACTTTAACTAAGCAGCTAGAATGTTACATCATCAGCATGGTAATTTTAATAATCAGCAGGCTGCCTTGTAGGCTGAATCATCACAGATCATTGTGTTTATTTATGTTCTCTAACAATGGTCAGACAATGTAATCCATTTTGGGAACTGATACACTTGTCACAGATTTCCTTTCTGTACCACATGTGAGATAGCTCAACAGTTTCAGGGGACAGAAAGGCATTTGTTTTATCTGAGCTTCCCAATCGTTTACATGCATCTGTTATCACTCTGAAAGGTGAAGGTTCTTGTTCCCCCAGCAGTTCAGACAAAACGGGTTTGAACCTCTAATGTATTGCTGTAAGGGGAGAAAAAGCCATCAAAATGCTCTGGATGATGTGCTATAGTATATATCAAACGTATCACAAAAATGGCTCCCCGTGGAAATTTTCCACCCTTTTTTATGGCAGTTGACTTGTTCTTTCACTTTCATCAATATAAAAGTCAATGGCTGTCAAAATAAAGAAAACATGGGAGAAAATCCTTCTAATTGGGTGATTCCTGTTCCATATGGGTTTGCTGCATTTCATGAGTCAGTAGAACACAGTTGAACATAAAGGACTTGAATAATTATCTGTGATGATACAACCATCTACAAAAACAAAGTACATATGGATGCAGATTCCTCATGTTTCTCTGGGGAAAACCCATTTGGGTTATGTTTTATGCATCAACATGCTCATAAAAGTGCACTCTAGACATTTTAAGGCAATCGGTGTACAAAGTTATTCCATTAAAAATACATTTTCCTTCCATTTCTATACTGTTATTTTCAATAAAATCAGAATTTATTTTAGTTACAATGCATTTCACTTGAAATGTAAATATCAAAGAATTATAGATCAATGTATATTCCCCAATTCTACTTCATTCTCCAACTTTCTCTCCAAGAGAAATTGAGTTTTATACAGAAGAAAGTGAAAAAGTAAAGTAGTTCCCCTAAATATGGTGTTTCCTAGGTTACAAAATTTGGGCAAATGTTGGCATGTGATAAAATATACATCTCTGGTCGTTTTAGTTCACGAAATATTTTTCTTCCAAAAATAATGGGATTTCAGCACTTATTTTGTTTCAGAATGACTACAGTAGGAGCTGTTGGAAAGCACAGTCAAACACATCTGGAGGGCATGAAGTTGAGGAAAGCTATATTACAATCCCCACTGCCCAGTTATTGTCTGGCAAACAGAAGTGGGAACTCGAACAGTTTTCATACCAAGCTTGTTATTTTGACAATAAAACTTTATTCCCTAGTCCAGTGGAATCAATATAATCACTTCCTACAATAACCAACTTGGTTTGTTGTCTTCTTGTGGTGGTATCCATCCCAGCTATATGCTTGAGAGGGTGGCCACTTGCACATTGCCATAGACTGGCACTAAAATTCAATGTGCCAGTTATAGCTATGCATGCAAATCTTGAAATAATGTTCATATTGTGTATGTCTTTTCAAGTGGCGTGCTGATTTTGGGGGACCTCATGAATTTCATAGGGTTTTCTTAGAGGAGGAATACTCATAGGTGGTTTTGCCTGTTATTTCCTCTGAAATACTTAGGCAATCTCTTGTTGTCTGAGTATGATGGCCATTTCAAGTGTAGTGTCTTGGCAGTGGATCCATAGGTGACCGTAGAGCCCTATTCTTGACCCGCACATTCTTCCTCAGTGAAGGCATCTGTTTCCAGAAGGAAGGTGGTCCTGGTCAGGATTGGCTTGATGCACCTTCCTCTTGGCACATTTCTCCCTTTCACCCTCCATTTGTGCCTCTTCAAACTCCATGGCACTACTGGTCATAGCTGACTTCCAGCTAAAGGGCTCAAGGGCCAGAGCTTCCCAGTTCTCAGTGTCTATACCACAGTTTTTAAGGTTTGCTTTAAGTCCATATTTAAATCTCTTTTCCTGTCTACCAACATTCCCTTTTCCGTTCTTGAGTTGGGAATAGAGTAACTGCTTTAGGAGACAGTGATCTATGGGCATTCCCACAACGTGGCCAATCCAGCAGAATTGATGGCGTAGGAGCATCACTTTAATGCTGGTGGTTTTTGCTTCTTCCAGCATGCTGTCATTTGTTCATCTGTCTTCTCTAGAGATTTACAGGATTTTTCAGAAGCAACGCTGATGGAATCGTTCCAGGAGTTGAGTGTGATGTCTGTAGACAGTCCGTGTTTTTCAGGCATATAATGGTGTAATGTTAGAAAATGTTGACCATTTCTGTGACCTTGGCAGCCACCTCTCCACAAAAGTCAGTATTGACACTGAATAATAATAATAATAATAATAATAATAATAATAATAATAATAATAATAACTTTATTTTTATACCCCGCCCCATCTCCCCGAAGGGACTCGGGGCGGCTTACATGGGGCCTTGCCCGATAAAACAATCAAATATCAAAACAAAGCAATAAAACAGTTATCCAATACAAACATCAATTACAGTTAAAACAATCGTTAAAATCAACATAAAACATACAATATTAACACTGGAGACTGAAATATAACACCACCTGAACTCTGCGAGTGCAGCATTTTTCCAAATGAAGCAGAGAGTGTTTGAGGATCAGGATATCCGTAGGGATACCAAGATGCTTGTCTATAGAGCTATTATCCTCCTTTGAAATATGGCCTACAGCACATAGTATTTGTTGGTAATTTCCATTAAATAGTACTAATCCGAACTGACCTTCTTAGTTTTCAAGATCAGGTGAGATCCAAGGTATTTAGGCAGGCTAATAGCAGTAGAAATATCACCACGAGGGAGACTGTGGCCAGTTATGTTTGTGCTACACCTGAAGTCCAGGAACTAACTTTTGGTGAGCAATTTCAGGCCCCTTCTACACTGCCATATAAACTGGATTATCAAAGCAGATAATCCAGATTTTATATGGCAGTGTAGAAGGGGTCTCAAAGTTCTCATCTTGTACTTCTCCAGACAAACAAATGTTTTATATTTAATTTCCCATTGGTGCTTCTGAGAGATAAAGTCCAAATCAGTCACTGATGTAATTGATTTCTATACACTGAAATCTCAAAGCTTTAATGAAGAAGGAAACATTGATAAGGGAATTTGCCTTGTTTTTCCACAGAGTGCTTTATTGTCCAAGCACTCTTAAAATAATGCGACTGAGGGCCCTTCCAGACAGGCCTTATATCCCAGGATCTGATCCCAGGTTTTCTGCTCTGCACTGCCAGATAATCTGGGATAAACAGAAAACCTGGGATCAGATCCTGGGATATAAGGCCTGTCTGGAAGAGGCCTGAATCTTCCAGCAACCAAACAGTTAGTCAAGGGCTAGATTGTCCCTTTCTGCATTCATATTATATTAGCTGAGTAATTCCATCTTTCCACTTCAGAGACTGCATTTCTAGCCCTGCACAAATGACACAGAGGCCAACTTCCTCTTGCATCCTCCTGCATTTTCTGGCTTTGCAGGACAGCACATTCAATCATTCCTGGTTTGCTTGGCCAAGAAAGCCCCAAGTCAGCTGAAATGTGTCATTGAACTCGGCGAATCATTCCTGTAATAACATTTTTAATAGAATCTGTAATTTCAACAAAATGCATGCACATAAGAACGCACTATTTCTCATTTTAGATGCTCACTTTACCCATGGTTTATTGCTTGTACATTAAAACTTCATTGATCCAGATCACCCATATGTGAATCCTTCTATAAATTAGGGATATTTTATGTCCACCCTTAACAATCATGTCTGTATGCCTAGTTTTCCCTCTTCTGATTCAGAGCCAAATAGAAATAGAACAGCGATAGACACCAGGTCCCGTTAAAAGGGAGACCACCATTTGTAAAAGAAGAATTACATTTATAACAGTCTGTTCCTGTGATCACAGCACTCATCAGCCTTAAAAGCAATATTAGGTAAAAGGTAAAGGTTTTCCCCTGACGTTAAGTCCAGTCGTGTCCGACTCTGGGGGTTGGTGCTCATCTCCATTTCTAAGCCGAAGAGCCGGCGTTGTCTGTAGACACCTCCAAGGTCATGTGGCCGGCATGACTGCATGGAGCGCCGTTAAAAAGCAATGTTAAGATGTATTAAAATAAGCAATCCAATACTAGTGTATTTCTTTTAGGGAACATCATGTCACGTACAGTCACAAATATCAACCAAAGAAATTCCTTTCTGGAGTAGACCACAGGCTGGCTTTATATACACAGAACTGTCAACTAAATGCTTCTGGTCTTTAAATCTTATCCCTGAAATTGATTTGGCACTTTTGGATATATTCTTGAGTGTCCTTGAATGAACCCAGAGTAGATTTATTGCACACCAATATGAGGCCCACCAGCTGCCACTGCTCTGTGCTGGTTTAAATTATTGAAATATGGCAATGCCATATGTTATTTCTAAATGGATGCTCCCTGACTAAACCCCAAACATGCGCCAGGGATGGAAACATCACAAGTCCTTTGTAGAGTGATGCTTCTGTGTTGTTTCTGCATAGCGTTTGGGATTGCACCATCTAGCCCTTCCTCCGGATGTCCTTGAATTCAGCATGAATGTTTTGTAGAAAAAGAAGGCTTTGCATACACAGCTTGAGGTATGCTCCTTTCCCACTCCAGATATGCGTGTGACTGTATGCACCTTGGGGATTGCACACGTTGGGATATACACAGTGTGTGTGTGGGGGGGGAGGGTAGAGACCAGCTGGCACAATTCCACTGCCCATTTGCACATTCATTCAAGATTTGAGTAACTTCTGAAGAGCGACAGATATCAGATGTGGTGGAGTGGAAAATCCCAGATACAGAGAAATGTGATATGTTTGCCAAGTGCCAAAAGAATGTAATTACACTTCCACACTCAGAAATCTGGAGGAGGAGAAGGGCTTTGCAGACATTCAGATCGCTAAGTCATCAGGACAACTTCTCTGCTTCCCCCACGATTTCTGAGATGTATAATAAACGTTTCCCAACCATCCGAAGGGCAATATAGCTGTCCCAATTTGCCATGTTCACTCTTTCACAAATGATTGCTTGGTTGGCAGAAATTACCAACCTATAAGACCCCTGCACGTTCTGGGTGGTGAAATGTTCCTCACCAAGTCTCCAAAGACTCTACACAGTTATAGTACTATGATTCCACTGGAAATATCATGGCTGCATCCTATGAGATATTGGTGTTAGCAGTTTGAAAAGACACTCAACTTTATGAATCATTTTATGTGTTTTATGTCGTTTTATATTTATTTAGTCATATTTAATTCATGGATTGTATTTTAACCTATGTTCATCCCCATGTAAGCCACCCTGAATCCCTTTGAGGAGATGGAGGTGAGATAAAAAAATAAAGTTGTTATTGTTATTATTTATTATTATTTTATTATGACACAGCAAACAAGATAGATATGCTGGATTTCATATCACAAAATCACAAGTCGAACACTTCCCAAGTGTCTAGGACTGTGTGATGTATTTTCAGATGATGCGCGCAGATCCCAGCAGGGTGGCCTTTTGCAGATGGCAGATCGTGATTTTGTCAATGTCTATTGTTTCCAAATGCCGACTGAGATCTTTTGGCACAGCACCCAATGTGCCCATCACCACCGGGACCACCTGCACTAGTTTCTGCCAGAGTCTTTGCAGTTCAATCTTGAGGTCCTGATAGCAGCTGAGTTTTTCCTGTTGTTTTTCGTCAATGCGATATTTATTATTATTATTATTATTATTATTATTATTATTATTATTATTAATCAGAATTATAAAGGCCCTGGTACATGTAGATAAGTGTGAATTTGTATCAAGAGGAAATGTCTGGTTTTTTTCGTGTCAGGAGAAACTTGAAAAACTGCAAGTCGCTTCTGGTGTGAGAGAATTGGCCGTCCACAAAGATGTTGATGTTTTTACCATCCTTGTGGAAGGCTTCTCTCATGGAGCTGGAGCTAACAGAGGGAGCTCATCCGCACTCTTTCCAGGTTGGATTCGAACCGGCAACCTTCAGGTCAGCAACCCAACCATCAAGTCACCAGTACTGCCAGCACAAGGGTTTAACCCACTGCGCCATCAGGGGCTCAATTCCAACAATGAAGGAGTGCAGAATAAGAACTGGAAACAAACATAGAATAAGCCATCCTATTGTTATTTTCACAAGGGGCACAAATACTTATCTGTAGTGGAGTGCTGAGTAGTGACAGGTCACAGAGTCATGAGGCCAACTTCTCAGGCCCCTTCTACACTACCCTATATCCCAGAATCTGATTCCAGATTATCCACTTTAAACTGGATTATATGAGTCTCCATTGCCAGATAATCATGGATAAGCTGATAATCTGGCATCAGATCTTGGGTTACAGGGGCTGTGTAGAAGGGGCATCAGAGCATTATCAACAGGGGAGTGGGCTTCTCCCTTTACTGCAAAATGTACAGGATTCCACATTAGGTTGCCACTGTAATGAAAGTGGAATCATATTACCATAACTGTGTAGTATGAAAAGCCCTAGGCAGCCAAGATACCTAGAAGTGGTTTTACTTATCCTAGGGAACACTGGCCTTTTCAGTGGCCTCCACAAACAGATTCAACTGTCCATAGATTAAAAATATTGTCACCACGCAAAAAAAAAAACCCAAAAAAAACCCAGAAGCAAACTTTGATTTTACCATTTTATATAAGGGACACACCATGGATTTTGGCATCCGAACTCCAGCAGATACTATGGGCCCACTGAATCCTTTTCTACTTCTGTAACACCTGAATCCCCTTTCCCGCAACTCATTATTTTGCTACAAACCCCACGATTCTGACCCACCATTGTGTGGCTGGTGGGGATCACAGGGAACTGCAGAAATATCTGACCATAACCAGATGCAGACTGATGACATCAATTCATCACAATCCCAGTGAATCTCAGTGGAAGTTGTCACTAGTCTATATCTGACTATGGGGTATCAATGCTGAGTCCTCTTGTGATGTCACATAGCCAGAGACATCTCTGATCTCTGCAGCAGTTTTAGTTCTGAAAACTTTTTTAAATCAATTTAAGGATTTCAACTGTTTGTTATTAATACCATTAATGTTTAATTCTGTTTTAATGCCTGTATATTTTTAGGTTTTAATTGTATTGTATTAGTTTTATTGGAAGCTGCTTTGAGTCTCTATTATAGAGAGAGAAAGCCAGGTATAAGTAAACATAATAATAATAATAATAAGAAGAAGAAGAAGAAGAAGAAGAAGAAGAAGAAGAAGAAGAAGAAGAAGAAGAAGAAGCAGCAGCAGCAGCAGCAGCAGCAGCAGCAGCAGCAGCAGCAGCAGCAGCAGCAGCAGCAGCAGCTATGGTTCACAAATGGGACCCTGAAGAAGGAGACAGAAGGCCTGATCCTTGCAGCCCAGGAGCAAGCCATCAGAACAAATGCAATTAAGGCCAAGATTGAAAAATCAGCTGATGACTCAAAATGCAGACTCTGCAAGGAAGCTGATGAAACCATTGATCATATCCTCAGCTGCTGTAAGAAAATTGCACAGACAGACTACAAACAGAGGCACAACTATGTGGCCCAAATGATTCATTGGAACTTATGCCTCAAGTACCACCTCCCAGCAGTAAAGAACTGGTGGGATCACAAACCTGCAATAGTATTGGAGAATGAGCACACAAAGATACTGTGGGACTTCCAAATCCAGACTGACAAAGTTTTGGAACACAACACACCAGACATCACAGTTGTGGAAAGGAAATTGATCATTGATGTTGCCATCCCAGGTGACAGTCGCATTGACGAAAAACAACAGGAAAAACTCAGCCGCTATCAGGACCTCAAGATTGAACTTCAAAGACTCTGGCAGAAACCAGTGCAGGTGGCCCCAGTGGTGATCGGCACATTGGGTGCCATTCCAAAAGATCTCAGCCAGCATTTGGAAATAATAGACATTGACAAAATCACGATCTGCCAACTGCAAAAGGCCACCCTACTGGGATCTGCATGCATCATCCGAAAATACATCACACAGTCCTAGACACTTGGGAAGTGTTCGACTTGTGATTTTGTGAGATGAAATCCAGCATATCTATCTTGTTTGCTGTGTCATAATAAAATAAAATAATAATAATAATAATAATAATAATAATAATAATAATAATAATAATAATGGCCACCCTACTGGGATTTGCGCACATCATCTGAAAATACATCACACAGTCCTAGACACTTGGGAAGTGTTCAACTTGTGATTTTGTGATACGAAATCCAGCATATCTATCTTGTTTGCTGTGTCATACAAGATGATAATAATAATACTGTTGTCCATTTGCCATAGGATGGCCTTTCAAGAGGTGTCATCATAGCACAGCTGTGAATCCTGCTAAATTCTCATACTACATTGGACACTGTGGGACAGTGTTTCTCAACCTGTGAGTCCCCAGATGTTTTGGTCTTCAACTCCCAGAAATCCTAACAGCTGGTAAGCTGGCTGGGATTCTGTGATGTCTCATGGGCCTTGTAGTCCCGTTCCTAGTACTATTGTGGCAGACGAAGAGGAAAACATGGGATTTACACCGTTTCAGCCAGAAACGGAGCCCTTGCACCTGCAGGATGTTTGCCCTCAAGAAGTTAGCCAAACAAGCCTTGGGCAGAATTCTCCCCCGTTTTCTCGAAAGGACAATTATAATAAAGATAGAGGCGCTAGGGAGGCGAATTGCCGAAGCGCCAGAATCGCAGCCAAACAGTTAGCTGATTAGGTCTGCTTCCCTTGGGAAATTCTAAGGAGTTATGCATCTGGACAGAGATGAGTTTCACTTCTAGTTCTCCAGGGAAAGTGTTCTTCTGGCGGGAAAACAAGATCCTATATAGGTTTTGCCCGCAAGGGGAACCTTGCGGAGTCAATTCGTCAGCTTGAGGAGTGAGATCGTGTGTAGACTTCGTACTCCAGTTCCCTGTTTCCCGGATCAAGTTTCCAGCCTTGCCTTGTCCCACGGACTTCTATGGACTCAGTTCTTGTTTCATGTTTGCCTTGTTTCAAGTTTGATCTTGCCAAGTTTCAAGTCTTGCCTTGCCTTGCGTTTTAAACCACGGACCTTGCTTCCTAGATTCAAGCCTTGTTTTCCAGTTTCCTTCGGATTTACCTAAGCCTCGAAAGACTATGGACAGTTCCCCACACTATTGCTTGCCAAATAGTGTGCGTTTCGGTCAAGTGGATTATAACTTTGGACTCTAATATCACATATTGGACATTGTTTTCCTGGACTATATTTGACCTTTCCTGAAAGGTCTACTTCTGAACTATATTCTACACTTGTTTTTATTGACTTTATATATTTCCTTAATAAAGATATTAGATAGATTCTGGTCTCTGCGTGTTCCGTCCCCCAGGACGATGGTTTGCCTTACCTATTGGTCGTTTGTTTGTTTTCCCTCCTTTGCATCTTGTTTCAGCCTCTGGCTGCAAAGCCCAGGAAAAGTGGCTTGGAATCTGCAAAAGCTGGCTGCAGTTTTCTTTGCAGTGATTGGTCAAAGAGTGCAACATCTTAGGACCGCCCTTTTTACCAGGGTCTAGTCTCCATTTTGGAGCTTCATTCTGGCTATAGTTTTCCAACGTGCTGGAGCTGTGCAAGGCTAACTGGGACAAATCATCCTCAAAACCAGGCCAATCTAAGCCTATCCAAATTAGATAAGTATTGAATTATATTGATCTGGAATAGGAAATCTAGTTAGAGGAGCAGAGTTATTCCATCGCTTCTAGAACTAATCTTTGCTGTAAAGATAGGGAAGGAAAGAGTTTCTCCTTCTAATATAGACAGCGTGATTAGGGTATAGTGGTTTTATAATCACTTTTGCCTTCTGGAACCAGGGATAATTCTGTGACTAAAACCTATAGAAATTTGTTTCATTTTCTGCAACTTTAAGATCTGTGCCAGGTTTACAACCTTGTATGAATAAACATCCTTTTTTGAAGTTATCCAGAATCAGTCGTTCAATATCTATAGGACAGCTTATAGGGATTTGCAGTTCGCCCGGATAAAGGACAGCACGTTTCAGTTTTATAGTTTTTTATTGTCCGGCGGACGGCACAGTTTTGAGGAGTTTTGAGGTAGATCAGCGGTTTTTCCGCTTCAGCTAGCTTGCACGGCTTTATAGTTTTTTATAGTTTAGGAAGTTTTAGTATAGGCTGCGGCTTTTCCGCCTGAGCTCAGTCTGCATACCTAAAGACTCTACCAGCGTCTGAGGCAGTGGAGCCCGCTCTCAGACCTGAAGGAGTCAAATAGTGGGGCTCTATTTCCTTGCTATTTGGCTCGCGTGTGCGCACGTGGCCCAGTGGCTTTCTGGGTTTGCACAGGCTGTGCAGTTCCCAGCAACGTCCAGGGCTCCCTCGGCGGTAGACCTCGAGCCGCGGAGCACCAGCGACAGTTCTTTGGCTGGCTCTGAGGCGTGAAGCCCACCAGAACCAGGCTAGAACCTGGACAGGCCTGGCAACGCTGCTGCGAGTTCGGCCGGAGCACTCGGCCGGCTTCGACCTGCCTCATCGTCCTGCGGTGGTGACCTGCCTCATCGCCTGGCGGTGGTGACCTGCCTCATCGTCCTGCGGTGGTGACCTGCCTCATCGTCCTGCGGTGGTGACCTGCCTCATCGTCCTGCGGTGGTGACCTGCCTCATCGTCCTGCGGTGGTGACCTGCCTCATCGTCCTGCGGTGGTGACCTGCCTCATCGTCCTGCGGTGGTGACCTGCCTCATCGTCCTGCGGTGGTGACCTGCCTCATCGTCCTGCGGTGGTGACCTGCTTCATCGACCTGCGGTGGTGACCTCCCTTCACAGCGGGGAGGAGGCGTCTCTTCTCTCCTCCTTTCCAAAGCCAGCCTCGGTGCTCCTTCGGCGGCAGGCCTCGAGCCGCAGAGCACGAGGTGCTTGAAAATTTGGCGAAGTCGCCATTTTGGCAGTTTACGTCACTCGGGCAAGGGAGGTATCAAGTGGCAAGTTGCTGTCAGTTGACATTTTGCAGCTTGCCCACCAAAGTCTGGCGCCAAAGGTCACAATCTTTGTAAAGTATAGTTACTTAGTGATATATATTGCTATGGTTAAGTGTTGTGCATTGTGTTATATGTTGTATTTGCTTTTGTTGTAAATTTACTTGCTATTAAGAATACATAATGTCTATGCAATTTCAAGACGATACAGATGGTATACCTCCTTCTGAGGCTGAAAGTAGGAATGAAAGGCCCCAAAGGATAAAGCACCCTTCAGCCAAGATGCTAGCCCATCTAATAGATGAAAAGGAGCTCCTCCATGTGAGGTTAGGTTCGGCATGGGAGCGAATTGTAACATTGATGGACAGAATTGAGAGCTTGGGTATTACAAGGGTGCCATCCATATTACAGACAGACCTTGAAGAGACCTTCGGTCTCTGGAGGGGTTTGGTGTCTAAGATAGTCCAGGTCCTCGAGCGCATTAACGCCAAGGATTCAGAGTTAGAAATAGTGAGTGTCTTAGCTGACACTAATGAGAAAGAAAATAAGGTGAGGGCAATTCTAGATGCCTTGGAATTTAGTTCTCCACCTGTTAATCTAAGGTCTGAGCCAAAAGGAAATCAGTCTTCCTTATGCAGCCATGAGACCAATCTTTTGAAATCACCTGCTGTGGCACTTAGTCTTAAGTCCAACCGCTCTAGCCAGGTATCTAAACTAAGGGAGCGTGCATCGTCTAAACACAGCCACTCTAGCAAGTCTTCTGCTGCTGGGAGTGCCATCTCTTCCCTAGCTGCCTTGCACATTAAGGAGGCTGCACGTCTGGAGCTACAGAGCAAGGTTGCGGAGGCGGAAGCTGATGCAAAAGCAGCTGACCACACTTTCCACCTTAAAGAGGAGGAACAGCGACTCCAAATGGAACAGGCCCGTAGACAAAGCGAAATGCAAATGGAACAGGCCCAAAGACAAAGCGAAATGCAAATGGAACAGGCCCAAAGACAAAGCGAAATGCAAATAGAACAGGCCCGTAGACAAAGCGAAATGCAAATAGAACAGGCTCGTATAGAGATGCTTAGAATAAAGATGGATGCCGCAGCCAAAAGGGTAAGGGCTGAGACTTTGGCCAAGGCCCTAATTGAGCCACTCACAGAAGAAAATGTAAGCCAGTTACCAATACAGGACCCTTCTGCCAAAGTGTTTGCGCACCTTGGCAGCATGTACAGCCAGTTTTCGGATGAGGAACAGGGAGACTTCTCTCCTTACCCAGAGCAGGGCCCCAAAGTCACTTTTGAGTTTCCTGCAGAGCAGAGCGTCATAGCGGGGAGCTCACCCTTGCTCGAGCTACCTGTGCCTCCTGCTAAAACCCTAGGTCAGTCAATCAGGGCCTCAAGGCCGAGCGCTAGTTGGCCCCTACAGACAGCTGCACAGGGAACCATCGATTCGTCAGTGGTCGATGTCATCCCTCCAAGAGGCCAAAGGTTGACGCAAGGTACACGGTGGGAGTCCACTCCACAACAGCAAACTCCTCAATTGTTCCCTTCGACGCCGGAGTCCCAGCTTGTCTCCATCATCAGAAGTCCCAGAAGAGATCTTAAGGACAAGGGTGTCGAAAAGTTTTCGGACAAGCCTGAGGAATTTCTTCTCTGGAAGGCCACCTTCCAGAGAGCAATCAGAGACTTAAAGTTATTGCCTGAGGAAGAACTGACTCTTCTGGCTGCATGGTTGGGCCCAGCCTCATCCTCACAAGTTAAGAAGATCTACGCAGCCCACGTAGCCGATCCCGACAAAGCCCTGGAAAAGGCCTGGGCCAGGTTGCAGCAGAGGTATGGGGCCAGCACAGAGATTGAAGCATCTCTTATGGACAAGCTCCAAAGGTTCCCAGCTTTAAAACTCAAAGACTTCAAACTCTTGTGGGACCTCAGCGATCTCCTTGCGGAATTAGAGTCGGCCAAGGAGAATCCAGAACTGCCCGGTTTGAAGTGCCTCGATCAGCACCTGTCCCAGAGGCAGATCTTGACCAAGCTGCCCTTCACTTTGCAAGAACGCTGGGGACAGGAGGTCTTCAACTACAAGGAGGCCCACTCCCAGGCATACCCTCCATTTTCTCATTTGGTCCAGTTCATCACCAGGGCAGCCAGAGAAAGGAATGATCCACAGACGGGCCTCCCCACCTTATACCAAGGGACCCAGCCAGAGAAGGCACCTGAAGTGGACAAGAAACCACCTAGAGAGGCCAATAGACCTGTCAGCGTAAAGGCAGTCGAAACTCAACTCAAGACTGACGAACCCAGGTCAGAGGTAAAAGAGTTGCTTTGCCCTATTCACCAAAAGCCTCACAGCTTGGCCAACTGCAGGGAGTTTAGTAGAAAGACATACAAAGAAAGGCAACAGCTAGTTCAAAAGCAGGGAATCTGCTTTAGATGCTGTGGAGCAACTCCACACTTTGCATCCAACTGCAAAGAAAACATCAAGTGTGAGAAATGCAACAGCCTCAAGCATTGCACCGCAATGCACAACTCCAATATCATCTCCCACCCCAAAGAGAACGCTTCACCAAAAGAAAAGTCAGCAGTCGAAGACACCGACAAGCCAGCCGCACCAGAGATGCAGGTGGAAGTTTCAGCAGTCGCCTGTACAGAGCTGTGTTCTGACTCGCACCAGTACAGAGTTTGTCATCCTATCTGCCTAGCGGATGTATATCCAGCCAAGAGCCCTTGGCTTAGAAAGAGACTCTATGTGGCCCTGGATTCACAGAGCGACGCCTCCCTGGCTACTCCAGAGTTCTTCCGCATGTTTGACCTTAAAACCAAGATGGTCGACTACACTATGACTACGTGTGCAGGAAAAAAGAAGTTGCAGGGTCGCATAGCATCTGGCTTTGTTGTCTCCTCTTGCGACCAGAAGAGACAGTTCAAGTTGCCAGACCTGATTGAGTGTTCCTCCATCCCTCGGAACAAAAAACAAATTGTAACTAGAGAAGTTGTGGAGGCTCATCCACATTTGCGACGGTTAAAGAATGCTATACCAGCCTTTCGGCCAGATGTGGACATTGCCCTTTTGCTTGGCTTGGACTGCCCGAGCTTGTTCTGTGTGAACGACCAAGTTAAAGGACCTCCAGGTGCACCTATCGCACAACAATTGCCATTAGGCTGGACAGTCATAGGCCCAGTGTGCATAAACAAGATGCACCCACCATCGTCGTTGGACTCCAATCAAGCACAGGTGCTTAAAGGTGGACGTCCTACACTTGTGCGCAGTTGCCTAAGTCATATCTCGGTCTACTGCCAAGCAATAACTCCAGAGTATTCCTCCATCTTCAAAGTCTCTGAGAGAGACGAAGCCACAGCGCTCTCGAAAGATAAGCAAAGGTTTTCGGACATTATGAATGCTCAAGTCTCACGAAGTGCAGAGGTGAAAGCCTGCAAATCAACCACAGAAATCAAGATGGGCCAAAGATCTTGCCTGGAACCACACCGTTTTGAACGTTTTTCGGAGTGGCACAGTCTTCTTAGAGCAGTTGCTAGGCTTATACATCGCTTAGTCTGCAAAGATAGTCAGCCTTTGCAAGTTCAGGACATGTTGAAGGCTAAGGGAGTAATATTCAGGTCAGTTCAGAGGCATGAGTTTAGTCTAGAAATAGCCAGGTTAGAACAAGGGCTTGACACCCCCAGTCGGAGTTTCTTGCGTGAGTTAAACCCATTTCTAGGCAAGGAGGGTATTTTGAGAGTTGGAGGAAGGTTAGCCAAAGCTAAACTCAAGGCGTGCATAAAAAACCC
This sequence comes from Anolis carolinensis, assembly GCF_035594765.1. Taxonomy (NCBI): domain Eukaryota; kingdom Metazoa; phylum Chordata; class Lepidosauria; order Squamata; family Anolidae; genus Anolis; species Anolis carolinensis. The sequence continues at coordinate 200,287,577 of NC_085842.1, forward strand.
CATCATCATACCCCCTAATAGTCACACTGCATTGCTGCTCGTTCGGCATCACCATGAAAGGATCCATCATCAGGGTAGAACTCTGACTGAGGCGACCCTTAGAAATGAAGGCCTGTGGGTGGTAAATGCTAAAAGTTTGGTCAGCAGTGTTATTTTTAAGTGTGTCAAATGTCGGCGACTCAGACGTAACTGTCAAAGTCAGTTAATGGCAGAACTACCTCAGGATAGGACTTTGACAGACCCACCCCTTTCCCATGTGGGAATCGATGTGTTTGGTCCTTGGGAGGTTGTCACTAGGAAAACCAGGGGTGGTGTTGTAAATAACAAAAGATGTGCGGTTTTGTTTACTTGTTTGTCAGTACGAGCTGTCCATATAGAGGTTGCAGAGGGAATGGACACTTCATCATTCATAAACGCATTGAAAAGGTTCATAGCCCTCAGTGGGCCAATTAAGTCAATTCGATCGGACTGTGGCACCAATTTTGCATGTGCAGACCTTAGCCAACCACTTCTGGAAGAGGTGGAAGGCCGAATACTTAAGCCAGCTTCCAACCAGAAGACTCTGGCAAACCCCAGAGGACAATTTCAAGGTGGGAAACCTTGTGTTGCTAAAGGACAAAGACTTGCCCCGCTATGCCTGGCCTATGGGCATTATACTAAAGACCTTTCCTTGCCCTGACGGTAAGGTTAGAAAAGTTCAGGTAAAGACTCATAGTAAGGACAAAATGTCTGTCCTGGACAGACCAACCAGCAATTTCGTGTTGCCTGTCCAAAGTGTGTAAGTTTTATACTGTTTTATTGTTGTGTATACAAAGGTGTTTGTATGTTTTTGATTGGTAAATTCCCACATCCTGGGAATTTAGCGGGGAGTGTTCCGTCCCCCAGGACGATGGTTTGCCTTACCTATTGGTCGTTTGTTTGTTTTCCCTCCTTTGCATCTTGTTTCAGCCTCTGGCTGCAAAGCCCAGGAAAAGTGGCTTGGAATCTGCAAAAGCTGGCTGCAGTTTTCTTTGCAGTGATTGGTCAAAGAGTGCAACATCTTAGGACCGCCCTTTTTACCAGGGTCTAGTCTCCATTTTGGAGCTTCATTCTGGCTATAGTTTTCCAACGTGCTGGAGCTGTGCAAGGCTAACTGGGACAAATCATCCTCAAAACCAGGCCAATCTAAGCCTATCCAAATTAGATAAGTATTGAATTATATTGATCTGGAATAGGAAATCTAGTTAGAGGAGCAGAGTTATTCCATCGCTTCTAGAACTAATCTTTGCTGTAAAGATAGGGAAGGAAAGAGTTTCTCCTTCTAATATAGACAGCGTGATTAGGGTATAGTGGTTTTATAATCACTTTTGCCTTCTGGAACCAGGGATAATTCTGTGACTAAAACCTATAGAAATTTGTTTCATTTTCTGCAACTTTAAGATCTGTGCCAGGTTTACAACCTTGTATGAATAAAGATCCTTTTTTGAAGTTATCCAGAATCAGTCGTTCAATATCTATAGGACAGCTTATAGGGATTTGCAGTTCGCCCGGATAAAGGACAGCACGTTTCAGTTTTATAGTTTTTTATTGTCCGGCGGACGGCACACTGCGCATGGTTATTGGTGTTCTGCAGCCTGGGTCCTGACAAATTCCTGGGAGTTGTAGGCAAAAACACCTGGGGACTCACAGGTTGAGAACCAATGCTGTAAGATCTCGTTGTCAGTCTCCAGCACTTGACCAGGGACAGCAGCACAACAGTATGCATGCAAAAAGTATCCCTCAATACAATGCATTCTCAGTTTCTTTTCTGCAGCAGAGAGCTTTGGACCTCTTCAAGATGCAGCAAGAATGAAGGAGGCTGCGGCAAAAAAAAATAAAAAATATGGACAGTGGTTTTTCTGCCAATTGCTAAAAGCTTTTCTCCAGCAATAGCAGACTGCCAAGCACTATCCTCTGGGGGATGGCTAAGTCATACTGGGGTCAACTGCTCTGACATATTACTGGAACTGTGACAAGGTGCAGCGGAAACTTGGTACTCCCCCTTCTCCCCTAAACCCCTTGTGCTCTTGAAGAATCCCTGGGTTGAACACTGGCCATGTGTGAGCTGAATGAATGAATGAATGAATGAATGTGAGAAAGGCTCACACCGGCAGTAGAAATGTGCACATGCTAATGCAGTAGTACTGCATTACACCACCTTGGCTATTTTTAGAAATAAGAAGAAATCCTTGCTCTGTCATTCCCAAGACACAGAAGAATTCTCGGAGCTTCCTTACTTGGATGTAAGTGAATGAGAGTGAAGTAGGTTTGGCTTCCTAGTAAGTCTATGAAGGGTTGTAGCTGGAGTTCTTTTTCTGCCATGACATAGGAAAATTGAACAGAAGTAAGGAAAATAATCTGGGGGAGGTCCATCAAGGAAGTTTGATACTTTACAAACTTATCCTTTCCATAAGGCTAAATGAAGTACTTACTCTGTCGTGTGTAAGAAGCAGTGAACTACCATCATCACCAAGAGGTCCCTGCATCAGCCCACAGAGAATCACTTGCTGTTCTCCTCTATTACAGCAAAACCTCCAGCCAGCAAGAGTAATCTCAACTCTGTGGTTCCCAACCTTTTTTTGACCGGGGACCACTTTGATCAGGGACCACTCTCCAACATTAGTACCAAAAGGGTTATGAAACAGTTTTTGGTCAACTTCAGATTTGATTTGGTTATTTGGGGTGCTGATTCAGAAAATTACATTGAATAAACCACATCAGCTCTAATTTCCGATACAGAACATATCCCATCCAGTAGTCACCATCTGCTCACCCAGAGAAAACCATATTTAATAGTCTAGAGCTGTGTGGTCGATCCAGTACAATTTTCTAAATCAGCACCTCAAATAACCCCAGGAATAGGCCTAAAAACCAAGACACCAAGGCACCCCCGCTTCCAGGCACCACATGGAACAGCTCCGCTCAGGGGGAGGGAGGAGGAGAAGCAGCAGTCAGGAGGCTTGCTGTTAGGCCTTTCATGGGTAGTCAGCCTCTCCCCTCCCAACATCCCCGCTGTCTCGGCACTATAAGAGGGTTTTGTGAGACCAGTCACTCTCATTGCAACAGTATAGTAACGATGAAGCCGTGAACCATATTTTAGTTCTTGAGGACCACTAGTAGTCCATGGACCACAAGTTGGGAACCACTGCTGTAGATCAAATGACACTATGTAACATTATTTTTGTCCTTGGGTTATAAATGTCAGTTCGTAATTGTCTCTATCATAAAAACATGAAAAAGTTGATTAAACTGCATAAACATGAAGTACCACTCAGTGACCACTCAAAGTAGTCATTCAGTGGGTCCTATCAGGTAAAGTTAGGTCCTATGACACTATATAATACAATTTTTTTCCTGGGTCATAAATGTTCTTAATTGGATCTATCATAAAAACATAGGGAAAGTTTATTAAACTGAAAAAACTTTGTATTTGCGGGACATATAGCACATTTTGCTATAGTTTTTCAATTAATATCTCATTGAGTCTCAATCAATTCAACATAGTTTGTGGCAGCCACAAAAATGAGGTTCCTGGAGGATACTTTCCAAGTAAGCACTGCTCAATTAAACAGGAAATAACATTTTCAAACCAGGAACACAACATTTTTCAAATTTTGTTACACAGTGAGTTATCAATAGGTCCGAGAGTGCCATACCAGCATCTCAGCCTCCTTTGGCCATGCTGCAACAGAGAAACATCTAGTACACAAATATCCAGAGCTACCTGAGCCTTCAAAGTGTGAAGCATTCCAATCCCGTACCAGTCTATTGTATGGCTTTCTCTTTAAGAAGGAATTAGCTCTTACAGAAGAGACAATCATCATGTCAAAAACAGCTGTTGATGCTTGTAGCATGCAACTGAGCACTGCTGATTATGAATTTCTGCACACACAGCAAAACAAATCATTATGCTATTCAACCCTAGGAAAAACATGAGTCACTGTAAATCCATGTGACAATTGCTTTCACGTACAGTGGCTCTTTAAGCTATGTTCAGCACCCATACAAAAGAAACAAGAAAGACTTGTAGTACAGCCAGAATCTATTAATCCTTTCTGTATTTTTTGCTCTGAAGCTTCTAAGAGTCATTCACTGAAACAATGAATTATCATGTTGCCATTGTATTAAAACCTTGACATTTAGTGGTTCTCATTCTTTCACAGTGGGCTTTGAAAGTAGGGAAGGAGAGTATTCTTCATTGAAAAACCTGACCTTTATACCAAAGTTTACCAAAAGGCCACTGCTAATTTTGATCCAGCTTTTATCACAACCACTCGAGTGGCCTTACATGTTGATTACGGAGAGAGTGATTCCTTGAAAATTATATTGGCTTCTTCTAATGGCCCGTCAACTGGACAGAACTTCAGTCTAGAGACAAGAAGGTCACGTTGAAAAAAAAAACCCAGCAGCAAATCAATTTTAGCTAAGGAAGATGTCTATGAAATATTTATCAGAAAGCCAATTGCACTTTCACCAACCTAGTAAAAGCTCTTGGTTACAAATGTGCACATGATATGCATGCATATGTAATTGCAATTGTATTATCTATGCTATTTGTTTTCATGCAGAGCTGAGTCCAGAAAATCTACAGCTCTGCAAGTAGCTTATATTTCGGGTTCCCAAGGCAGTAACAAGGAATTGTAGTTTCTCTAGGCAGGCAGGAAAATTTTAAAGCGCTGGAAAAAGAGGAAGCTGGACATTTATATCCTGGCTTTAAAGTGGGCAATTGTGGGAGGTATGAAGGCCAATTTAGATAGCTTCAGTGGGCCACGCTCATCAAAGCTGGCTGGAAATGTTTGCAGCTGGTTGTGACTTCACATTTTAGCTTCTGACTATCACGGGCAGCTTGGTTAGTTTGTGAAGAAGTGTTTTGGGCCCGGGCTGTGGCGCACGCTGTTGAGCAGCCAGCTGCAGCCAGCTGCAACAAATCACTCTGACCAAGAGGTCATGAGTTCGAGGCCAGCTCGGAGCCTGCGTTTGTCTTCTGTCTTTGTTCTATGTTAAGGCACTGAATGTTTGCCTTATATGTGTAATGTGATCCGCCCTGAGTCCCCTTCGGGGTGAGAAGGGCGGAATATAAATATTGTAAATAATAAATAAATTCTTGGAAACCTCCAGAGGTGGAGGTGGAGCTTTTATTTGTGTTTTTCCAGTGGCTCTTTCATGCTACTCAACAATGGCACAATTACTGCTTTAACTGCATTCTATAGGAGCACCCACTGGCGTAATTGGTTAAAGCCTTGTGACTTGAAGGTTGGGTTGCTGATCTGAAGGCTGATCTGTTTTATTGATGCTGATGTTTTATTGTTGGGATATTTGTTTTATTGTCTTGCTGTTGTTATTATACTGTTGTGTTGGGCAAGGCCCCATGTAAGCCGCCCCGAGTCCCTTCGGGGAGATGGGGCGGGGTATAAAAATTAAGTTGTTGTTATTATTATTATTATTATTATTATTATTATTATTATTATTATTATTATTATTAGGCTGCCAGGTTCGAATCCCACCCAGGGAGAGCGCGGATGAGCTCCCTCTATCAGCTCCAGCTCCACGCGGGGACATGAGAGAAGCCTCCCACAAGGATGGTAAAAACATCAAAACATCCGGGCGTCCCCTGGGCGACGTCCTTGCAGACAGCCAGTTCTCTCAAACCAGAAGCGACTTGCAGTTTCTCAAGTTGCTCCTAACACCAAAAAAAAAAATTGCATTCTATAGAATCCTGGGTTTGATAGTTTGATGAGGCAGTGGCATCACTTTTGTTGGTCTTGGAATGACTCATATGGCCATTCCTATGGACTTCCTCCTGCACCAAACCATACCTCAATATTAGTATCTTCAAGTGTCCATATCCCCTGCCTTTCATGCACCCTGAGATTTTGTACACACACAGACAGCATCTACTCCCTTGTTCCAGTTGCTCTCCAGAGACCTTACAACAGCAAATCAAGGTCAGCCCAAAAGACAACAGAGAATCTCATTCACCAGCATGAAATGTATCATAATTCCACATTAAACCCATATTTACCTTCACGAATAATACATATCACACAAAATCATGTGATTTGGCATACAGCGGGAAACTCACAACTGGCTTTTGCTGGGGAAGGGAGAATTTCGAAGGATAGAAGAGGAAGTGGGAAAACACTTTGTGTGGATGTGTGGGAAAGAGGAGAAAGGACTCTGAGGAATCCATCTGAATGTGTGCAAGTTGAACTGCCATAAAGGAATACAGTTGAGAGGGGATGAACCGAGCTCTTGCCCAACCCCTTGGTGAGTTAAGAAGCAAAGACAAACACCCAACATTACTTAGCTACTTGCCCATCTCTCTCTTAAATCTCCACAATTGGTCTCGCTCCCTCTGAGGATGTCACCTGGTGCAAGCAGCGCTCTTTGCATTCCCTTAGTGATGCTACTAACTAGAGAAATTTAAATGCCCTTTCTTACATGGAAAATCTCAGAATTTCATCAGATGTTGCCATAGCAATAACATGGGATACCATTTGACCCCCGTGTTCCCTAGGACCAACTTCCATGGTTTCATTTATCCATGTTTGACACAATATGGCTACTCTTGGCCTTTTCAAGGTCCTCCAGAACAACTTAGTAGTATACTTGGGACAAAAGTGCTTCATTTCAATAAAGTTTGACATGCCCACACAAAGTCCAGGGATGTTCCTCAGTGGATATAGGGTTGTACTGTATAGCACCATACCTGTGTCCTGTGAATGGTCCTGTGAAACAGCAGAGTTTACCAGTAGCTCTGGCTCAGCTGTTCCCAACTCTCTGGCCTTAAGAAGAAAGGAGAATCAGCTGCTGTCCTTGATTAAAGCTTCTGCAAGGGGATGTGGCAAAAAAGCAACCAAAGAACAGCAGCAAACTCAGGAGGGAGATGGAAGGAAGAAGTGGCATGACAAAAGATGGATCTTTCACCCTACTTGAGATGCTCTGGCTGTCCCCATTTGATGTCCCTGTCACAGAAGCAGGGGACTTGGAGAGCTGGGGATTGCAAAATGGTGTTAAAAGTCACAGATAGTCCATAGGCTGCAGGGTTTTTTTCATTCTTGATTTTTTTTTTCCATATCAGGAGCAACTTGAGAAACTGCAAGTCGCTTCTGGTGTGAGAGAATTGACCATCTGCAAGGACATTTCCCAGGGGATGCACAGATGTTTTGATGTTTTTACCATCCTTGTGGGAGGCTTCTCTCATATCCCTGCATGGGGAGCTGAAGCCAATAGAGGGAGCTCCTTCACGCTCTCCCCGGGTTGGATTCGAACCAGCAGCCTTCACATCAGACACCCAACCTTCAAGTCATCAGTCCTGCTGACACAAGGGTTTAACCCACTGTGCCACCAGGGGCTGCTTCATTCTTGTTAAAGCCTGGAAACCTCAACCCATTTCCCGCTGATGCCAGCCCTCTTTTGTTCAGCACACCAGCATTGGTATGTGCATTGCATTTGTCTAATGTCAGTACACCAAAAAGCCAGGAGGGGTAGGGAATGAGGAGTGCATACGCATAGATCAATCTTGCTTTTTGAAGCAAAGTATGGGGTGAAATGCCAATGCTGCAGCTCATAAACCTTCTTGTTGTACAAGCCCTGGCGACAGCACAGAGCATAGAATAAGGACTCCCCAAAAGTTGGTGAAAACTCTTCCAAATGCTCCAGCAACAGTCTGGGGGCCTGGAAAAAAATTCCCATGAGTTGTGAGTGGTGTACGTAAGGCCATGTGAGATGCAGATCCTAGTTCAGTGGTTCCTAACCTTTGGGCCTCCAAGTGTTTTGGACTTCAGCTCACAGCTGGCAGGCTTGCTGGGATTTCTAAAAGCTGAAGTCCAAAACACCTGGAGACCCAAAGGTTGGGAAGCACTGCCCTAGTAGGAACAATGACAACTACTGCAGCTACTGGGCATCTGTTTCCACTTAACTAGTTTTGGAAAATGCTTTGTTTCTTCTCCCTGGCTTACCAGTTCAATTTTGCATATTCCCAAAGACTTCAAAGATTAAAAAACCTGGGATATTTCACAGATAAAACAACTTAAGACTGTTGTCCAGACTGCAGAAGGTATTAACAAGGAAAAATAGACAAGCTAGACAAAACTGTAGCAGTTTGCTTTTGCCTGAGCCTACTAGGAAGAGCAGAATTTCATTCCCTCTTTTCATCTCCCCCCTGCTGACTTAACTGAGTGTAAATCACTTTTGCACTTTGAAATTAATTTGCAGCAACTGACTTAAGTTAGGGAAAGTGGGAGGAGAAGAGAGAAACTGGGATATTTTAAAAACAGATGAAAAAGTGGGACAGCAAATGACTGACTGGGAGTAGGTAAAGATAAAGGTTTCCCCCTGACATCAAGTCCAGTTGTGTCCAACTGGGATGTGGTGCTCATCTCCATTTTTAAGTAAAAGAGCCAGCATTGTCCGTAGACGTCTCCAAGATCATGTGACCAGCATGACTGCATGGAGCGCTGTTACCTTCCCGCCGGAGCAGTACCTATTGATCTACTCACATTCACATGTTTTCAAACTGCTAGGTTAGCAGAAGCTGGGGCTAAAAGTGGGAGCTCACCCCGCCCCCCCGGATTCGAGCTGCTGACCTTTTGGTCAGCAAGTTCAACAGCTCAGCGGTTTAACCTGCTGTGCCACTGGGGGCTCTTGACTGGGAGTGTTTGAACCAAATCAGTACAGTTGGAGAATATGGTTTTACTCAAATTCAGAGGCAATTACTCTTTTGCCCAGCTGTACTAGCAGTTGCCCCATAAAATGTTCTGATCCTGCTAGCTATGGGGTCCTGAGAATTGTAGACCCCCCCTTCCCAAAGAACTTTGTTCTTTTTTGAGCAACATGTGGAAGGCAGTGAATTTGAGTAGCAAGGATATGGTGGAAGGGGTCAACAGTGTTGGGTAGCATGTCCCTTGCTGACTTCTCAAACAGTTCTCCTGATGCAATAGGCCGGGCTGCCTGATGGGCACTAAAAGGTTTTTAAATGTGCCATCTATCATAAGACAATGTAAATCTATAGGCAATTTCATTTATCTGAATTGTCTGGGCGAACATCCAAGACATTAGGAAAAGTGGAATTATTGATAAATGGAAGGCTATATATGGCACAATATATAGCCTTCTGCAAACCTAAGCAGTTTTAGCTCCCATTTAATTTAGTGGGCAAATTAAGCAGGTGTCAGGGAGAGCCATGCTATAGACTCCAGTTAGTAGTGGCTATGCCACGGATGTACATGATATCACCTATACACACCTGCCACACAGACCAACAGAAAGACAGACAGCTGGGATGTACTCACAAACAGATAGTGGCACATGAAGTGGGGTCTGGAAGCACTTTGTAAGGAAGAGGGGGGGTATCACTGGAAGTATAGGATATTATATTACATTATGTAAGAAATTTTGAAAAATGTTCTGTTTAGGTTGTTGTATGTCTTTTGGGCTGTGTGGCCATGTTCCAGAAACATGGAACATGGCCACACAACCCGAAAGACATACAACAACGCTATGATCCCAGCCATGAAAGCCTTCGACAACACATTGTTCTGTTTGGGTTTTTTTTTTTACGTGTTTATTTTCTGTTTAATTTTTTACGTGTTTATTTTCTGTTTAATTGTGCGGTACTTACAGTACTTTGAAAGTAATTGTTATACTCCATAAATTTCATTTTTGTGCCTGCACATGTTTAATTGGTTGAGATTATAAGATATTCATTGAAAAATGATAGCAAAATATGCTGCAGGATGTCCCACACAAAGTTTTTGCAGCTTAATTTATTTTTTCCATGTTTTTTATGATTAGAAGCAACATTTTATAATCCAGGAACAAAAATCATGTTACACAATGTTATAAAAGACTCAAAAGGAGCATGGAATGGCCACTGCAGGTAGGAGCAGAAATTTGCTAGGAAATCATGGATTTGAGAAATTGCTAGTTCTATCTGAATTTAAGTTATTAGAGTTTTTTTAAACATCTATTGAAGTTAATGGAGACACTTTTTCATCTATGCCTAAATCACAAAAATTGAGCAAGAGCAATAGTGGGAATAGTGAAGAGGAGGCGAATCAAGACCACTCATGTGACATTACTGACACAATATCTGAAAGGCAGTGGAAGTCGCTGATTTTCCCAACAGTGAAAGGTGTGTTCCATAATGATGGAAATGCAAAGCAGCTACTAGAGAGATACGACACTGTGTGAGACGTACCAAAGACTGTTATCCTGATGTAATTGAACATTTCCAGTCTTGTAAGATAAAGCCTCCAGTGGCTCAGTGTGTTAAAGCGCTGAGCTGCTGAACTTGCAGACCGAAAGGTCCCAGGTTCAAACCCGGGGAGCGGAGTGAGCACCCGCTGTTAGCTCCAGCTTCTGCCAACCTAGCAGTTCGAAAACATGCCAATGTGAGTAGACCAACATAGAAGGAGGTCTGTGCTGCTGGTGACTGACGTATAAGCGAAAGTCATTTCCATCAGGAGCTCAGGGGGGCATTAAGTATACAGGTTGAGTATTCCTTGTCTGAAATGTTTGGAACCACCTGTACTTCAGATTTATTTAGATTTTGGAGCACCTTTAGTTGCATACATGCAAATAATGAGATATCAGAGATGGAGCCCGTTTAAACAAAGGTTCATAAACATAGCCTGAAGCTGTGTGTGTGTCAGGAGCAACTTGAGAAACTGCAAATCGCTTCTGGTGTAAGAGATTTGGCCATCTGCAAGGATGTTGCCCAGGGGATGCCCTATGGGAGGCTTCACTCATGACCCCACATGAGAAGCTGGAGATGACAGACAGAAGCTCACACCGCTCCCCAGATTCGAACCGCCGATCTTTCGGTCAGCAGTCCTGCCGACACTAGGGTTTAACCCATTGCCAATATTATTTAGAACTTTGTTCACAAAAAAAGTTTGCTTTCATTGAGCCACGCAAAAACAAAGGTGCCTCCATCTCATCTACCTCTGTGGACAATTTCAGATTTTGGAGTAATTTCGGTTTCAGAATTTTAGATAAGGAATACTCAACCTGTAGTTAGCCAAGCAGCTGATAAAGGATACTGGTCATCAGGTCTCTCTGTAAAATTATAGTCAGTCTGTGCCAGTATAAAAAGAAGAAAAGCATCTTGTGACATTTAAAGAGTAAGCAATTTATTTCAACATAAACTGTGTTGGACTACAGAGGCAACCTACAGGACTGTTAGCACAGTAAGACAGGGACACTGTTTCTTGGTTTTTAAAACTGTGTAGAGACCTATATTTTCTTGAAAATTTTCTGCTAACGTGTTTGAAAATAATTCACATCTATTACCTCTATTGTTTGGTGAAGCACCAGCACTCTTTGATCAACAAGACTAAAGACCCAGCAAAATATCTTCAGTTGACCTTAATCAGTACACTCTTAATGCAAGTTCTAATAAGATAAAAGTACAGAATACATGGGAACACAGAGTTACCATCTTTTTTACTCTCCATGTTCCCATGCCCTTATGAACATCAAGGGGGAAATGTTAACTAAAAAGGATTGGAGGGAATGAATGCAGGAATATATGCTAATAGCCAAATTAACCAATAATAGGAGAAACAAAAGTAATGAGGCCTTTTTGGAAAAGTGGAAGCTGGCCATTGCATATCTGAGTGGAGAGTCGGTGACATGGAGGAGCCCCATTAGGAATTTATTATTAGGATGTGAACAAGGATAGATAAACAGGCTTAAAGGCTTCACAGTCCTTTAGTGACAGAAGTCATGGCAAAGGGTACATGAGTGTGAAGAAGTGGAGAAGTGGTGTAATCTTGTGAGATATATGGGTTTAGGGTTTGTGTATGGTTTGTAATACATCATGGGCTATTGTTTGTTTGTTATTGTGAACTTTTATATTAATAAAAATTAATAAAAATATACAAAGTTTGGAAGAAATAAATTACATTTGCCATGGTTATTGGTAATAGGTTCCTTTGGGTGCATGTGTGTTGGTTTAACAAGGGCCTAAGGCAACTATATATTTAAAATAACATAAAAAGTGTGAAGAAAGTTGCTTTCGTGATTCAATGAGTAGCATTTTTTTACTATAAGATATGTCTTTTTAATGAGAGGAGACATGATAGCCATGTATAAATGTATGAGGGGAAGTCACAGGGAGGAAGGAGCAGGCTTGTTTTCTGCTGCCCTGCAGACTAGGATGTGGAACAATGACTTCAAACTGCAGGAAAGAAAGGAGATTCCACCTGAACATCAGGAAGAGTTTCCTCACTGTGAGAGCTGTTCAGCAGTGGAACTCTCTGCCCCGGAGGGCAGAGGCTTTTAAGCTGAGGCTGGATGGCCATCTGTCGGGGGTGCTTTGAATGTCATCTTCCTGCTTCCGGAAGGGGGTTGGATGGCCCGTGAGGTCTCTTCCAACTCTATGATTCTATGATTCTACTGTAAAAATATTTGGTAGAGAAATACAACAAGTTAAGCATTTCCTACAATTGTTATGTTCATGTTATATTTGTGTATCTTGAAGTCAGCTCTGAGTTATGGTGACTCTATCCTAGAGTTTTCTTGGCAAAACATATTTAGAAGATATTTGACATTGACTTCCTCTCTATGCAGGTGCCCAATGTCACCCAATGGCTGAGCAAGGATTTGAATCCTGGTCTCCAGGAGTCCTGGTCCACCACTCAGCACAATGCACAACATTAGCTCAGTGTGAATAACGTTATCTCTTGTTGATTGTTGTAGCAAGATATGGATAGGATAACACATTTATTTATTTATCTTATCAAAAGCAAAACCGAGGGTACAGTTGTAATGTATTTAGAAACACAAACAATGTTAAAAACTTGGCATTATACTCAATGTCCTTTGACCAGAATCTGGCCACTTGGAGTGCCTCAGGTGTTGCTGTGAGAAGAATTTTGTGCCTGGGAAAGGGTTCAGACCACATTGTAGTAAGTGGTCTGTAGTTTGGCCTTCCCCTACTCGCATATCACAGACTCCACTTTGTAGTCCAATTTCTGAAGATTGGCTGTGTACCTCATGGTGCCAGAGCAGAGTCTGTTCAGTGCCTTCCATGTCGCCCGGTCTTCTGTGTGCCCAGGAGGGAGTCTCTCATCCGGTCTCAGCCATGGATTGAAATATGGAATCAGGATAGTAAACCTTGAGAGCTGGTGTGATGTAGTGGTTGAGACTCTGGCTGGATCTACACTGCCATATAATGCAATTTGCCCTGCATTATAGGGTCAGTGTTAGACTCATATAATGCAGTTTGAACTGCATTATATTCAAACTGCCTTATATGGCAGTGTAGATCCGGGTTATGATCCAGGAGACCAGGGTTTCAGTCCCACTTGACCATGGAAAGGAAACCCATTGAATGACCTTGGGCAAGTCACATTCTCTAACCTCAGAGGAAGGCAAATGCAAACCCCAACTGACCACAACTTGCCAAGAAAACCCCATGATGGGCTTTCTTTAGGATCACTATAAGTCAGAAAGATTTAAAGGCACACAATAACAAGGATGGTAAAATTGAACATTGCCTTGAAGAATTATGGAATGGTTTATGGCCTTGTTAAGAGAAAAGATGAGGAAGAGTTTCTTCATCAGCTTCTGCAGATGCTTTAAAGCAACAGAAAAGTACATTCTTTAGTGCCTTCATTCTGGATCCCAGTATGACTTGTTTGCCTGTCTGTTTACCGTTACTAGGTCTTGGGATGTTGATGTCAGCCATTTTCCCATGGACCCTTTCCCGTTTGCTGCTGGCTGCTCCATCCATCACCTATTCCCTTGGCTGGCTCTTTAATTTCAGGCAAATCATTATTTTATCATTGTGCAGTGATTTGTGCCATCTGCTGCTAGCTAGACCAAACATTTTAGTAATCCAGCCCTGATGACATTGTTTCATATTTTCTCCTACACTTCCTTTTTTCTATATATAAAAATGGTAACCATGGTTATAAATTGGAAGACCTGTTGTGCCTTCAGTCCTATCACTGGTATGATTCAAAACAATTATTTAGTATGAGTTTTTCAACACCTTTATCAAAGAAAAAGAGATATGTATTTGTATTTTAATATAACATACTTATTATGAAAAACAGATGTCATAAATAGAATATCCAGAATAGGGGATGCTTGTTCTGGACTATAGCTTGGGCCCACATATTAAATAATAGAGATATATTGCTTGGTTGACAATGCTCAGGCATCTTTCTTGCACTGAGGTTTAGTGAAGCCAGAACGGATAAGGCCAAAGTTCTGGGACTTTGTAAAGGTGTTGTGTACCATTCCTCTAAGTTCAAGGGAACGCTCTTGTTCCCTTGAACTTAGCCAAAATCCTTACAGAAACATGGCACAATTAGGTTAGGTAAAGGTTTTCCCCTGACATTAAGTCCAGTCGTGTCCGACTCTGGAGGTTGGTGCTCATCTCTATTTCTAAGCCGAAGAGCTGGCATTGTCCGTAGACACCTCCAAGGTCATGTGGCCAGCATGACTGCATGGAGCGCTGTTACCTTCCCGCCAGAGCGGTACCTATTGATCTACTCACATTTGCATGTTTTCGAACTGCTAGGTTGACAGAACCTGGGGCTAACAGCGGGCGCTCACTCCGCTCCCCGGATTCGAACCTGCAACCTTTCAGTCCGCAAATTCAGCAGCTCAGCGGTTTAACACACTGCACCATTGGGGGCTCCTTATGATACAATTACATACCCTCCAATAGTCCAAAGTGCAGCTCCAGCTTCTGGAGCATTGCGCCATGGCAGTTAAAGTGATGTCGTACTGCATTGATTCTACAGTGTAGATGCATCCTCAGTTAATTCAGTGTGGGAACGCTTTGAGTCTCCTTTGAGGAAAAAAGCGGGGGTATTAATAATAATAAATAAATAAATAAATAATGTAGGCTCAGGCAAAAGCAAACTGCTGCAGCCTCTCTCAGCTAGTCTGTTTTTCCTCATTCATAACTTTTGCCATCTTGACAAAAGTTGCTCTGACAAACATGCTCTGATGTCTCCTGGCCTCACACGTCCCAATTTTCATCTGCTGGAATGTATGCAAATATAGATAGCACTGTGATCCTACTTTTTTATTTATTATTATTATTATTATTATTATTATTATTATTATTTATTCGTTCAGTCGCTTCCAACTCTCCGTAACCTCATGGACCAGTCCATGCCAGAGCTTCCTGTCAGCTATCGCCATCCCCAGCTCCTTCAACATCAAGTCAGTCATTTCAAGGATACCATCCATCCATCCATCCATCTTGCCCTTGGTCGGCCCCTTTTTCTTTTTTCTTTCCATTTTCACCAGAATCATTATTTTCTCTAAGCTTTCCCAACTTCTCATTATGTGGCCAAAGTACTTCATCTTTGCCTCTAATATCCTTCCCTCCAGTGAACAGTCGGGCATTATTTCCTGGTGTATGGATTGGTTGGATTTTCTTGCAGTCCAAGGCACTCTCAGAATTTTTCCCCAACACCACAGTTCAAAAGTGTCTATCTTCCTTCACTCAGCCTTCCTTATGGTCCAGCTCTCGCTTCCATAGGTTACTATAGGGAATACCATTGCTTTAACTATGCATACATTCATTTCCAGTGTGATGTCTCTATTATTATTATTATTATTATTATTATTATTATTATTATTATTATTATTAATGGTTTATTTCTATCCTACTTTTCTCCCAATTGAAACTCAAAGCGGCAAACAAATATGTAATGAAAAACATTACAGCATAAAAATAAGCATAATCATCACACCAAAAACATGTCTAATAAAAATTATAAAATTGGCAACAACACAATAAATAACACAACACAGTTTAAACATTCAGTAAATTAAAAAATCTCATCTGATATCCATCCCTGGGTCATAGTCCATTGCGAAAAGTTCATTAAAATGTATACATTGCACAGACTAATCTGGTATTTGCAATACAGTAGAGTCTCACTTATCCAACGTTCTGGATTATCCAACGCATTTTTGTAGTCAATGTTTTCATCATGATATTTTGGTGCTAAATTCGTAAATACAGCAATTGCTACATAGCATTACTGCGTATTGAACTACTTTTTCTGTTTTGGTGCTTAATTTGTAAAATCATAAACTAATTTGATGTTTAATAGGCTTTTCCTTAATCTCTCCTTATTATCCAACATATTCACTTATCCAATGTTCTGCTGGCCTGTTTATGTTGGATAAGTGAGACTCTACTGTACCACTATTCTCCTTCAGGGAAGGCCTGCTTCCATAGGAAGGTTTTAAGTTAGTTCCTAAATGACGATCCAGATCGAGCACAATCCAAAGACCTCAGTGGTGGATCAGGTGGAAGGTAACATGGTACATGTTACAACAGCTGTGAAGGCAGAAGAAGGCTGCAACAGATTGAGAAGCCACAGTCATCGTGTTAACCACACCACTGGTTGCGACCCTCACTCTGTGAAGACTGTGTGTTGATGGGCTGTGATTAAAAAAAAACTCACACACAGGTGTCTTCGAAGAACTTGGAAAGCCACCATACTCAGACAACAAGTAATCGCCTAAGTAAGTAAATGAAAGAAAGGAGGGGAAGCCGTTCTAACCTCTTTAGGAAGGGAGTTCCAGAGTCCTGGGGCTACCACCAAAAAGGCCCTCTCTCTCGTTCTCACCAATCGCACTTGAGACGGTGGCGGGACTGAGAGCAGGGCCTCTACTGAGGCATCCTCTGCTGTTTTAACTGTAAGGTAAAGGTAAAGGTTTCCCCTGACGTTAAGTCCAGTCATGTCTCACTCTGGGGGTTGGTGCTCATCTCCATTTCTAAGCTGAAGAGCTGGCATTGTCCGTAGACACCTCCAAGGTCATGTGGCCAGCATGACTGCATGGAGCGCTGTTACCTTCCCGCCAGAGCGGTACCTATTGATCTACTCACATTGGCATGTTTTCGAACTGCTAGGTTGGCAGGAGCTGGAGCTAACAGCAACTGCTCACACCGCTCCCGGGGTTTGAACATGGGACCTTTCAGTCTCCAGCTCAGTGCTTTAATGCACTTCGCCACCGGGACTCCTTTGTTTTAACTGTATAGTTTTAAATTCTTGGTGTCTTGGTTTTTAGGGCTGTTCATGGGGTTATTTGTGGTGTTGAATCAGAACATTGCATTGGATAAGACCCCAAGAACTCTAGTTTCTTGGATATGGTTATCATGGTTTTCTATGGGCAAACAGATGGCAATTGGTAGATGGCATATGTTCTGTATTTTCAAAACCTAGAGTTGACAAGAGGAAATCAGTCCATTTTTGGAATCAGCAAGTCAAACATACCCAGAAACCACGATAACACTAGAAGCATCAAAATGTGTGTTGGCCAGTGTTATTTTTTAAAGGAATTAGTTTGTTTCTTTAAAAGGTTTTACTTATTCATTCATCCTATGTATTACATGTTTTTATCTGTTGTACATCATCTCAAGGACCTTGGGGCCCGACAGTCAATACATAAATGGCATAAAAAATTAATAATGCATAAATACATCTCATAAGCAGAGGAAAAAACAGACCCCTGCTCTAAGGAGATTACAAATCAAAGTGAGATTTTTGCTTACCACTAGCAAACTGTTACAGGCCTGCCAGCAGTGAGAACATGAATTCTTACAACAGCTAATCTGTTTTGCTTATAGTTTGAGAATGTTTGTTACAAGAAGAGACAGATCAGACATCATATTCTGAGCCAGCATTTAAAATACCTGGATTTTTCTGTTTTTTTAAAAACATTTTGTGTAGTTCCTCTTGCATATTTGCTTTGGTGATGATTCCATTCAGTTCTATATTTTTGTATTCTTGCCCAGATTTATATTGGTTGCATGTACAATTTTCATTATTAATTGTCATTATATTCCTAATGTTGTTTAGCATTTTGTTTATGCATTTGTGATGATCTTTTTTGTATGTCTGTTTTAACATTGTCATCAATTTCTTGATATTTAAAAGTGATTAACATTGATGGGATTGTGTCCACACTATAATTTCTAACAAAACTGATCTCAGTATGAGTGAATATGTTTGGATACTCCGCAGAAGGCTTATATATATTTAATATCTAGTTTCCCTGCTGGCTGAAAGTATGACAGTATATAATACAATGCTGTGACATGTGTCAAGGGGGAATTATTTATGATACCTCCTGGAATAAACTGTATAAAACATGGAAAGCTATTGGTTGTATTGAGCTGGATACTGGAAGGATCCGGCAATGAGGCAGTGTTATTATCGAGACATTAAACAATACAACACATCCTCCCCTCCACTTCTCTCCCAAGAAATAGCAATTTGAGGGAAGGAAGCCACCACATCTCACCTCTACACTTCTTCCTGTTGACACTGCTAATTCTCCTGTTTCAAAAATGATGGCAAACGTTATAGTTTAAGATGTAAATGCAACCTAATAACATGAGAAACTATAGGCAGAAAGCACTCTTAGAACAGTGAAGGACCAGTAATTGAGGCATATTTATCTTTGTTGTTGTTGCTGTTGTTGCTGTTGTTGTTTTTGTTGTTGTCTGTTTTTAAATTGTTTCCAACCCTAAGGTGAACCCTAAGGTGGCAGCCCTAAGGTGAACCTACTAGGGGATTTTCTGGGGCTGAGCAACAAAATTATCTAATGTGTTTCCATGGCCGAGCAGGCAATAAAACTCTAGTTTACAGAATCACGGGACTTTATCACACAGTCTTGTACCGTTTTACACAAGTGAAATCAATTGTTTCCCATTTTGCAAAATATCTGCTTTGAGTACCTTTTGCAAAATGGGAAACAATTGATTTCACTTGTCTCTTATTTCTCCTTGTTTTGGGAAATAAAAATCTCCATAACCTTTTGGAGAATTGTGATCTTTGGAAAGGCATGACCTTGTTAGAAATCATAACCTTTTGGGAAAATGATGGCATAACCTTTTGGAAAAATGGCATTCATTAGCATTTGGGAAAATCAGGAATCTCCCTGAGAAAAGTTAAAAACTCACTGGAGTCAACATTCTCCTTAGTGGTAAATATCCACTAGTATTCATGCAAGGCAATTAGGTTTCTCAGTTGTTAAAACTGATATACCTAGATATCTCTTTAAACTGTTAGGGACAAAGATATGCCAATGCACAAAAACATTGGCAGAGAGCGAGAGAGAGAGAGAGAAGAAGAAGAGTTTCAAAGGTATTCTTTCAGTTGCCCCCCAAAAAATCTACTCTCCCTGAAAACTTCTTTGTTTAAATCATGCTCTCAAGAGACAAAATAAGTAGACTTCTTTAAAAGTAACATAGTTGGTTTACTCACAAACTTCATGTATTCAGCATACAGGTACTTTGCATAACAATCCAGTTACAGATAGGATTTGAAGTATTTTTTCTGTGCAGATAACACAGGGCATCTTTCTTAGGATCGTAACAGTCCAAAGTCTAAAGCATCTCTCTGTTCTGAGAGTCTAATCGTGTTTCTGTTCTCTAAAGCATTCAATTTCTACTGATTTCTAAACTCTACTGTTTCTACATTGAAAGTATCACTGACATCAAACTAGACAAAAACTAAGAGAAACTGTTCTTTTATTTAACCACAGCTGCTAGAAGTATAATAGCAAAAAAAAAAAAAATGGAGGCAAAGAGAAATACCAGATATATATGAATGGATTACTAAAGTACTCGAGATTATAAAAATGGACATTCTGACAAAAATAATAAAATTAGGACATAAAATAACAGATTGGTCATGCGTCAACAAAGAATACCATTAATTATAGAATCAATATAAGAAGCCAGAAAAATATTGATACTTATAAACACAAAAGATTGAAGGCGGAAACTATATAAGATGGATATGAAATATGTCTGAAAGGAATGAATTGGAAGATAAACACTTTTTAATATCTCTCCCCCCTTTTTTCCCCCTCTCTTCTCTATATATTTTTTCTTTTTTTTTCTTTTTTCCCTTATTCTATCTTTCCTGTACCCACCATTGTTCTCACTCTTTTTTATGTATAGAAACACTCAATAAAAACTTTTTTTAAAAAAAAAAAAAGTCTAATGGCTTCTGCTTCTACTGGCGTCTGAAAGCATACAGTTTCTAAAATGGAGTCTGAGTCCTGAACAGTCCCAGTTCTGATCACATGGCCTGCAGGCCCCTCCCCCTCACAACTTAGAGTTAAGGAAAACTGCATACCAATACACACAGTAAGCAATCTGAATTGAATACAAGTAAGGTCTAAGAAAGCAAACAGCACCGTCATTTGGCCACACCAGACAAAGTTCCTGTAGCAATATGATCCACGGGAGTGGCAGGACATGGAAAGTCTTTCTAATCATTTGAGTCATGCTTTTAACCAATCAGTGCAATCAATGATGTTGGTAATTGTGTCGGAAAATGTCTGGAATGCAGTTCACTGAAAAGTAGCATGGCTTGGCAAAAACAATTACCTTTACTCCACTTCGTCCATGCCTGGGGGGGATGCCCACACATAATTCCCTTCACTTTTAAACTGTTCAAAGTTTCCTTGAATTTTTTAGACCTTTCAGATTTTTAATTGAACATATTGCCTTTTTATTTTTAAAAAGTTGCCTGTATGTATCCTAAAAAGCATTTAATTTATGAAAATTCTTTGTCATCGTACCTATTAGCCCTACCAGCAGAGTTGAACATCCTTTCTGTCCAGTGAAAAACGTTTCCTTTTTACTTTTTTGAAATAGAAGTCCCACAACTCCTTAGCTCAGTGGTTCGCAACCTGTGAGTCCCCAGGTGTTGTGGCCTACAACTCCCAGAAATCCCAGCCAGTTTAACTTCTGTTAGGATTTCTGGGAGTTGAAGACCAAAACATCTGGGGACCCACAGGTTGAGAACCACTGCCTTAGCTAATTTGCTTGGGAAGAGTTGAATGTGTATCCTAAAAAAGGCTCAAGGACTCAATATATTGGAGATAACAACTCCCAAGGGTAGATATCTGGAAATGGATTTATAGTCGGTACAACTGATGGAGTCCCTACCCCCACCATACCCAGCTACTGCACTTTACCACTGGCCAATCTTTATTGTCTGCAATATATTGCACAAATATAACTTATTGCCTTGCTTACAATATTGAACACGACATTGTGTCGACCATTGGCTACTGGTTAAGTTGTTGTCGAGTTATGTTGCGATTTTATATTTTTTTATACAATTTTATTGTAATTGAAATGTACTTTATGTTGTTGTATTTTATTGTATATTACTGGGCTTGGTCTCCATGTAAGCTGCCCCAAGTCCCCTCGGGGAGATGGGGCAGGATATAAAAATAAAGTTTTTATTTTTGGTTTCCCTTTAATGGAAGACATTTCCAGATATCTGCTCTTGGGAGTTGTTATCTCCAATATATTGAGTCCTTGAGCCTTTTTTAGGAATAATGCAACTCACCAGATGTTGTTGAACTGCAGATCTCCATAAACAAAGCCAGCATGGTCAATGATGATGGATGTTGGGGACTATGCCTAAATTATGGCTTTTTAGAATCATAGAGTTGGAAGAGACCTTGTGGACCATCCAGTCCAACGCCCTGTGATGAAGCAGGAAAATCGCGTAGCTTTCATGTGTAGTTGAGCTGCAATTCCCATTATCCTCAGACGTGTGGTGAATAATCAAAAGTGATTGGAGTTGTTGCTAAAAAAACATCTGGGGACCCAAACTCGGTAAAAACTAACCACAATGTTAAAAAATATATAGTTGCCCCTCTGTATCTATGGATAAGGCTGATGTGGCCCTCAATTAAAATGAGCTTGACACCTCTATTCTAGGTCCTCCCGTACAAAGTTGACTATAGAGCAGGCATGGGCAAACTCCGCCCCTCCAGGTGTTTTGGACTTTGACTTCCACAATTCCTAACAGCCGGTAGGCTGTTAGGAATTATGGGAGTTGAAGTCCAAAACACCCGGAGGGCCGGAGTTTGCCCATGCCTGCTATAGAGCCAAGAAATTTAGAGAGAGAGATTTTTATTACAGTAGAGTCTCGCTTATCCAACATTCGCTTATCCAACGTTCTGGATTATCCAACGCATTTTTGTAGTCAATGTTTTCAATACATCGTGATATTTTGGTGCTAAATTCATAAATACAGTAATTGCTACATAGCATTACTGTGTATTGAACTACTTTTTCTGTCAAATTTGTTATATAACATGATCTTTTGGTACTTCATTTGTAAAATCATAACGTAATTTGATATTTAACAGGCCTTTCCTTAATCCCTCCTTATTATCCAACATATTTGCTTAACCAACATTCTGCCAGCCCATTTATGTTGGATAAGTGAGACTCTACTGTATTTGCAATGTTTCATTTTCATGGGGACTCTGCACCTCTAAACCCAGGTATCTAAGCCTTTATTTGGCTTATCTTCCTTCCAGTTTCCCTTCAGTTATGCCATGCTTTATACCCTCTTCTTTATGCTTTGTATTCAGAACAAAGCAGAATTAGAACAATTACATTCTGTCACTTTTAGGTCTCTTATTAGAGATTTCAAGCTCTATCCTAATACTGCTCCACCACCTTGTCATCAGTGAGCACATCCAATTATACTTAAAGCACAACGTGCCTCGATTATACCCAGCTAGCCTTATAAGATTGCCTCTATCAACCATAATTCTGCACATAACCGAACCATAACCATCTCCCAGCATTGATTCAAACACTTATTTTTGCCCTGTTTCTATAGCTCTTTTTGGAGTCACGTCATTTAGACAGTGCCTTCCCTCCCCACACTGTTAAGTGCTGTCGAAAAATAGAACCGACTGAGCCGATCACCCCCTTTTTTTCACAATGCAGTGAGATCAAGAAACAAGGTCAAGAGGTTTCTCCTGATATCTTAGAGAAAGGGAAGAAAACCCATAAAATTCTCTGGCAGAACACTTGGCAGGTATGTTCCCTGCAGCAAGAATAACAACGATCCCTCTGGCACATTAACAGACTTAACAAATTTATTGTGTCATGAACCCTGCAGGGTAAAGTTCATGATAATATGCTTTGGAAGCTGGCAGGTAAGTAGTTTTTCTGTTAAGTCTATTCTTTATGAAAGCTTGCAGTGCAAACCTGTACCAATCTATGATTCCCCTACAAAGCAAGTAGCCAGGTTTCAAAGCAGCTCTCTGATTTAGGGTACTACTCCAGCTCACCAAACAAGGATTCCCCAAGATATAACACAGCCAGGCATTGAAGCTGCAAGGTTATTCAGTGCAATTCAACCAGAGCAACAAAGGATTAACCTTGGGAGAAGGTGGCCAGGCTTTGAAGCCATGATACCACTCTTTATTTTTGAAGCTGACCAACCAAATATTCCCCTAGGTAGCAAGCAGCCAGGCTTTGAAGTAGTGAGGCTATTCATTGAAATTCTTGCAGCCCAAAAAAACATTCCTCTAGAACGCAAGTACCCAGCCTTTCAAGCAGCAAGCCTATTCCGTTGCATTCCAGCTCACCAAAGAAGGATTCCCAAAAGAAGAAAACAGCCAGGCTTTGAGGCTGCAAGGCTATTCACTGCTATTCCACCTGGCCAACAAATTATTCCCATAAGCCACAGCAACACGTTGCCAGGCACAGCTAGTGTGTGTGTGTGTGTGTGTGTGTGTGTGTATGTATGTGTATGTGTGTATGTGTGTGTGTATATATATATGTGTGTGTGTGTATGTGTGTGTGTGTGCGTGTGTGTGTGCGTGTGTGTGTGTATGTGTGTGTGTGTGTGTGTGTGTGTGTGTGTGTATATAATATTACCTCTTAAGAAAGCCCTATGAAGTTTATGGGGTGACCATAAGCTGACGGGTGACTTAAAGGCACATACACATATAAGCGTGCATAGTGTGCAAAGTGTGGGTAGCAGCCTTAGTCTCTTGTGTCCATCTTGTTTTGAAGACAAAGGGTGTTTCCATAGTAGCCTTTTCCCTTTCTTCTAGTAGTAAAAACTGTTCTTGTATTCCATTTTGAGAATCCAGATGATGTTTCACTTGAAGTGTTTCATTCCCTTTTTTAAAAAAGAATGTGTTCTTGTATTTTAGTTTTCTCCCCCAAATTTTTTGTTTCCATCCCAAGTGTATCACAGATATTTCAGCTCTGAACAGATGCAGAGCTCTTCTGTCCCTAGTTTAGTGGGGGAGCTTGACATGTGATTGATGACGGTGTAGAAACTCGCTTGTCTCCATGACCTGCCTTACAGCTAACTACCAAGGGCAGGCTGCATGTTGCGTCCCAGTTCAACAGATCTCCGATATGCTTTCCCGTGTCCTGAAACTAGCTGATGAAACTCTGTATCAAGGAATGTGCTTCAGAAAGTCAGAGCAGAACACTGCAGTTGTGAACCAATAATTCTAGGCCAATAATTTCATGGAGGAAATTATTAACCCTCCCCTCCAAAAAAAAAGGACAAAATGTGGTTTGCCAAACCCTGAGAGGTATTTCAGAATGTATGACAGCCCTCCAAATATTATTGGATTATAACTTCCAGCAGCACTAGTAAGCACAACATAATAAAGAATGCAAAGAACTAGGCGTGAGCAAAACAGCAGAAATCCATTCTGTTTTTGTTTTGAATTTCAGGTGCACCCCGTTTTCGGAAAGTTTCCGGAAGATCCGGAGGGGGTGCATTTGAATTCGTAATTCAGGATCCGGAGTTCCGTTGCCATTTTGGGAAGATTCAGTCCATTTGCGCTAATAGAGAAACTGGAAAGGCTCGTCTTTCTGTCATGGGGGGGTGGGGGGGTGGAATAGATTGTTGATGCTGGAGTACAAACACACAAACTTAATACATTGCAGTTAAGCAGAAAGATTTGTCAACTCTTCTTTTACTTTTACATGCACTTCTCCCTTAAATTCTACATGCATTTCAAGTGTATTGATCCATCAGAGCAAAGTTATTTAAAGTAAAAAGCAACTGTAAGAAAACCTGACATGATATGTTTTATTTTGAAGATATATACAAAAATCGATGCAAAGAGCAATATTGAAACCATCTGTTGGGTTTCACTAATGCTGAGCTGAAAATATTTCTATCCTATGGTTCCATTAAGGCTGCGGAAGTGTGGTGGCATTTCAGTAATATCTTGTGGGGAATAAAATTGAAAAGTGTTGGCAAATCCAGAGGCATTACTGGGATAATCAGCAGCAGCCTCTCCCCCACCTTTTTGCTTAACTTTATAAAGGTCAAACCAGACATTGAAATAATACCTGCGTCTGATTAATCATCTTCTCTCCCAGAGAGATGTGGCTCAGCAACCAAACTTACAAAGTAAGCCTGTGGTTAGCCAACTTCCATCAAGTCACAGAACACATTAAATGCAAAGTACAAGGGTGAAGAAAAGCACGTGCTATGACAGACAGACATTTTTCATTATTTCACCAGTGTGTTCCAAAATTTAATTTGCCAAGTTCCTCCACAATGCCTTAACATGCAATTTGGGTGGGTTTCTTTTTTCTCATGTCAGGAGTGACTTAAGAAACTGCAAGTCACTTCTGGTGTGAAAGAATTGGCCGTCTGCAAGGACGTTGCCCAGGGGACACCTGGATGTTTTGAGGTTTTTACCATCCTTGTGGGAGGCTTCTCTCATGTCCCCACATGGAGCTGAAGCTGAAGCTCTCCTCGGGTTGGAATCGAACCGGCAAACTTCTGGTCAGCAAATTTGATCATGTTATGATATAGCACCGTCCCACTAGATTTGTTGAGAGAGGAGGACTAAAACCAGTATTTTAATTGCCATGAAAGAGTCTATAGACTCTTCTAGCACCCCGGACCTTCCACAGATATATAAACCTCCCTTGCCTAGTTTTCAACAGACCTCACAACCTCTGAGGATGCCTGCCATAGATGTGGGTGAAACGTCAGGAGAGAAATCTTCTGGAACATGTCGGATTACTGACAGATTTTTCTCCACTGTATTCTAAAGACCAAGGATGTATCACAAAAGACATCCCATCAGAGATGCTGGTGAATGACTGATGCCCATCTATGGCTGGTATAGAATTCCAGAGTCAAGCACTTAAAATCCCATAGATTTCAATTTTTTTTTTTCCGTGTCAGGAGCAACCGGAGTTGCTTCTGGAGTGAGAGAATTGGCCTTCTGCAAGGACATTGCCCAGGGGATGCCTGGATGTTTTTTTGTTTTGTTTTGTTTTTTGGTTTTTTTTACCGTTGTGGGAGGCTTCTCTCATGTCCCCGCATGGAGCTGGAGCTGAAAGAGGGAGCTCATCCACGCTCTCCCCAGGTGGGATTCAAACCTGGCAGCTTTCAGGTCAGCAACCCAACCTTCAAGTCACGAGGCTTTTATCCCCTAGGCCACCGGAGGGGATAAAATTTTAATTGCGAGGTTGGATGAGTCATAAATAAAAGTAAAGGTAAAGGTTTTCGCCTGACATTAAGTCCAGTTGTGTCCAACTCTGGGGGTTGGTACTCATCCCCATTTCTAAGCCGAAGAGCCGACGTTGTAAGTAGACACCTCCAAGGTCATGTGGCCGGCATGACTGCATGGAGCGCTGTTACCTTTCCGCCGGAGTGGTACCTATTGATCTACTCACATTTGCATGTTTTCGAACTGCTAGGTTGGCAGAAGCTGGGGCTAACAGCAGGTGCTCACTCCACTCCCCAGATTCGAACCTGTGACCTTTCGGTCCACAAGTTCAGCAGCTCAACGTTTTAACACACTGCACCACCGGAGACAGTCATCCATTCATTCACTCAGTCGCTTCCAACTCTTCGTGACCTCATGGACCAGTCCATGCCAGAGCTCCCTGTCGGCCATCACTGCCCCCAGTTCCTTCAAGGTCAAGCCAGTCACTTTAAGGATACCACCCATCCACCTTGCCCTTGGTTGGGCTCTCTTCCTTTTTCCTTCCATTTTCCCCAGCATCATGATCTTTTCCAAGCTTTCCTGTCTTCTCATTATGTCATAGACTTGCTTAATTCTCCACCTTTTAAATCTATGAGATTTTTATAGCACTCCTTTATGGCTTGATGACATCTTGATGAAATGATCCCAGTTTAGTTCTTTCTCACTTCACCATTGTTTCCTATGTCAGTTGCTTAGCAGTGTAGCTATGAGAGACATTGCCCTGCCCCATGAGAATTCCAGTTCTCTAAATGAAATTTTCCTTCATTCTCTAAATATTGCAGAGACTGAGATAATGAAAACCGTTCAAGCTTAGAAGGCATATATGCTGTATTTGCAATCCCTTAGTTGCTGTGCCTGTCCCTTGGCACTAATAGAGACTATTTCTAAATCCTCAACTGAAATGTTTGTAGAGTCTCGGTGGCCTAGGGGATAAAAGCCTTGTGACTTGAAGGTTGGGTTGCTGACCTGAAAGCTGCCAGGTTCGAATCCCACCCGGGGAGAGTGCGGATGAGCTCCCTCTATCAGCTCCAGCTCCATGCAGGGACATGAGAGAAGCCTCCCACAAGGATGGTAAAACATCAAAACATTCAGGCGTCCCCTGGACAACGTCCTTGCAGACGGCCAATTCTCTCACTCCAGAAGCAACACCGGTTGCTCCTGACACGAAAAAAACCTGAAATGTTGAACTCTTGCAATGATAGAAATTTGGGATTGAAGGAAAATTTCACTGGAGAGGTAGAATTCTTATTTGTGGAGGTAGTGCCCTCATTTTGCCCCTTCCTGTGTATTTGTGTGCCTTCAAGCTATTTCTAATGTAGGGCAACCTAAGGCTAATTCAGACATGGGCAAGCTTCTGCCCTCCAGATGTTCTGGACTTCAACTCCCACAATTCCTAACAGCCAGTAGGCTGCAAGGAATTGTCGGTGTTGTGGTCCAAAACACCTGGAGGGACGACGTTTGCCTATGCCTGGGCTATCCCATTACGGAGTTTTTGGGGCTGAGAGTGTGTGATTCTCCCAAAATCACCCAATTAGTTTCCATCGCTGAGCAGGGAATTGACTCCTGGTCCAATGCTGAAAACTCTATATCATGCTGGCTAACACAGTATATTACTAATGTGCCCTTAACATTAATAATGTGTAGTATTGCATTTTGAATGGCACCAGTTAATGCTAATCCTTTGTCCATAACGCTTTCTCCAGCCTCTCTTTATAAGCCAACCAATAATTTTGTGAATATAAATATCTTAGCACTCTATGGGTAGCAATTAACCTTTTTCCCAGCAAGCTCATTTATCACTTTATGTTGCCATGAAAAAACGGCTGGATTCCACTGTGTTTCAAATAATTCTGAAACTAGATGAACCCAGGAGCCTGCAATATGGCATAAATAGTAAGAATCATTCAGGAAAGTTCTGGATGTTTTCATCCCGCTAATTTTAAAGTGTATATTTTAAAGCATGAATTTTAAACTTGTGTCTCTGTTTTGTGTATGTATTTTATAGAAAGACGTTTTAATATGTATCTTTTATAAAATACTAGCTGTGCCCAGCCACGCGTTGCTGTGGCAAAGTCTGGTGGTATGGGAAATAAAGTATTGAGGAATTGGTGGTAGTTAAGGTAAAGGGTAAAGCTTTTCCCCTGACGTTAAGTCCAGTCATGTCCGACTCTGGGGGTTGGTGCTCATCTCCATTTCTAAGCCGAAGAGCCGGCATTGTCCGTAGACTCCTCCAAGGTCATGTGGCCATAGGCATGACTGCATGGAGCGCCGTTACCTTCCCACCGGAGCCGTACCTATTCATCTACTCTCATTTGCATGTTTTCGAACTTCTGGGTTGGCAGAAGCTGGGGCTTTAGATAATCTGTGGAAGAGGCCTAAGTGAAGCCTAACTCTGCCTGTCCCCTGGGCTGAGTCGGTTGCTAGGAGATCAAGTGGGCGGAGCTTAGATTTCTAACTGGCAGCAACTGGATAAAAACAATTATTCCTTTCCCTCTAATTAGGATTTTATTTTTCTTTTCTTTTTGTTGTATCAACCTAGAGGCGTGGATGATGGGTTGTGTTGTTAAATTTCGAGGTTGGGGGGCCTGTAGTTTTGTTGTTTTGTCCGCTGCCCTGATGCCATCACACTTTTATATATATAGACATTTTAATATGTGTATTTGTGGTATTTTTACAATGTGTGTGCGTTTTAATTATTCTGTAAACTGCCTCAAGGAGAGACAGATAAGAAATAAAATTATTATTATTATTATTATTATTTATTATTATATTGAGGTTCTATTGATTCAATGGGACAAAAACATATTAAACAATTTCTGGGCTGTGATCACTGTTTTTGCATCATCTGTGTGTGTGTGTGTATTCATATGTATCCATGTACATGCAGTTTGTGTTTTTTTTTATTTTGAAAACTATATTTCATAGGTAACTTTGGAAAATTGCTAAATTTTTAAAAATCCTAAAAAGAAATGCGGCACATAGTGAAATTCAGGATTATGTTATATTATCACGTTGTCTCATTTCGACATATTAAAAGTTCAGATAATCTTGTCTTTTCTATGCACTCATATCATTCTCACTTTCTCTTGCATCTTATTTATTTTGAAAGAAAATACTTATCATGGAAAGATGGCATATTTCTTCGGTGTCTTTTAGCACTCTAGTAGCCCTGAGCTTGAAAACAAATTAAACAATTCAGCGATTTTATTGCTTTACTATGTTACCGTGTAAGCATTTCTATTTGTAAATGATGTGTATTTTGTATGCATTTTATTTTGATTTATTGTAACTGCCTGGACTTGGCCCCATGTTAGCCGCCCCGAGTCCCTTCAGTAAGATGAAGGCGAAGTTGTTATTGTTATTATTATTATTATTATTATTATTACTGACACAAAGACATAGTATGACACAGCAAACGAGATCTATATGCTGGATTTCGTATCACAAAATCACAAGTCGAACACTTCCCAAGTGTTTAGGACTGTGTGATGTATTTTCAGATGATGCGTGCAGATCCCAGTAAGGTGGCCTTTTGCAGTTGACAGATCATATTATTATTATTATTATTATTATTATTATTATTATTATTATTATTACCTGTCAAAGGGTTTTCATGCCAATATATGTTCAGAAGAGATATACCATTGCCTTCTTTCTGAGGCCAAGAGAGTGTGACTTGTCCAAGGTCACTCAGTTGAGTTTGTGGTCAAGTGGGGACTTGAACCCTGATCTCCAGAGCCATAATCCAACTCCCAAAAAACTGCACAATACTATGTCAGAAGTAGGCAATTTGCTAAGAGCTGTAAAGAACTACTATATCAGAGGAAGTCATTGATATGTTGTTTGACTGCAACTTTTATCATCCCTCAGCAATAGCTTTGCTACAAGTAATGGTTGATGAGAGTTGCAGTCCGCTGACAACTATCAAGACAGTATGATTCCCATCTGTATTAGATTATATTATCTAAGCAGTAAGCTCATCATGAATGAGAATGACACTCCATCTTATGAAAGACGACCCAATCTTCAACTGCAAGATGACCTCCAATTCAGCTCAGTCATTTGCTGAGAGCTTTGAGACTCGTCTAGATATCTTCCAAAATCCATAGGTTTCCAGCTTAAGAATCACACAAACTGTCTTCATAATGCTGCTGCTTGTCAAAGAGCAGATTTATTTGTTCCAAAAAGCTAAGACTTTGCATTCTTCCAAGATCAAGCTCTTTTTCCATGACGTCTGAGACTGGTATGAACAAACTAAAACCTACTTTATTACTTTGGATTGCTCACATAAAACTCTGTAAGCTGCATCTTCTGAAGCTGTAAGACAAGACAAGTTGTCAAGATCCAGGCTTCCATTTTAATTTTAAGATGACATAATATAGTAGGAATCATATCAAGTGGATTATTCCTACAGGGAGTTTTTGAGGCTGCTTATTACCTGAACACTGCAGCATTATTGTGATATGAAAATAACCAGAGTTTCCGCTGTACTTCTTTTTTTACACCACACTACCTTAATCTTGCATACTTAGGCAGAGCATCGACATAGTTGTACTGAGCGTAAACGGTCTATATGTGGAACGCTCCGATAGTGTCTGACCTATTATCATCCCCGGAGGCCACCATTTTGCTCTGCCCAGCCATTGAATTGCTTGTTGAGAGCAAAGAGAATTATGGAAGTGACTGGCTATTCTCCCATAACCTTATGTTAAATAGGAACCTTTTCTGATAAGATTTGCCAATGTCTTATGGAGGTTACAGTAGATGCCATTAATTTGCAACTTAATATAAGAATATAGCCAGATGCTTCTCTGGTCCAGTCTTCTCTCCACCAATAATAAAATGGCTGGGTTACTGTGAGTTTTTTGGGCTGTATGGCCATGTTCCAGAAGCATTCTCTCCTGATGTTACACCCACATCTATGGCAGGCATCCTCAGAGGTTGTGAGGTCTGTTGGAAACTAGTGAAGTGGGGTTTATATATCTGTGGAAGGTCCAGGGTGGGAGAAAGAACTCTTGTCGGTTTGAGGCAAGTGTGTATGTTGCAATTGATCACCTTGATTAGCATTGAATAGCCTTGCAGCTTCAAACCCTGACTGCTTCCTGCCTATGTTGTGAGGTGTTAGCTGGCCCTGATTGTTTCCTGTCTGGAATTTCCTTGTTTTCAGAGTGTTGATCTTTATTTACTGTTCTGCTTTTAGAGTTTTTTAATACTGGTTGGCAGATTTTGTTCATTTTCATGGTTTCCTCCTTTCTGTTGAAATTGTCCACATGCTTATAGGTTTCAGTGGCATCCCAGTGGAGTCTAACATGGTGGTGGTTAGAGAGGTCCAGCATTTCTGTGTTCTCAAATAATATGCTGTGTTCAGGTTATTTCAAAATATCAAGATGATGGCAACCAGACTGATTGATAACTGGCAAATAGAGGGTGAAAATGTGGAGGCAGTCACAGACTTTGTATTTCTAGGCGCGAAGATCACTGCAGATGCAGACTGCAGCCAGGAAATCAGAAGACGTTTACTTCTTGGGAGGAGAGCAATGACCAACCTTGATAAAATGGTGAAGAGTAGAGACATCACACTGGCAATGAAGCTCCGCATAGTTAAAGCAATGGTATTCCCTGTAATAACCTATGGATGCGAGAGCTGGACCATAAGGAAAGCTGAGCAAAGGAAGATAAATGCTTTTGAATTGTGATGTTGGAGGAAAATTCTGAGAGTGCCTTGGAGCGCAAAAAAAAAAAATCAAACCAGTCCATCCTCCAGGAAATAACGCCCGGCTGCTCACTGGAGGGAAGGATATTAGAGGCAAAGATGAAGTACTTTGGCCACATAATGAGAAGGCAGGGAAGCTTGGAGAAGACAATGATGCTGGGGGAAATGGAAGGAGAAAGGAAGAGGAGCCGATCAAGGGCAAGATGGATGGATGGTGACAGCCAACAGGGAGGTCTGGCGTGAGCTGATCCATGAGGTCGCAAAAAGTCGGAAGCGACTGAATGAATAAATTCAAGGTTGGTTCATCAAATGCTCTGCTATGGTTAACTTGGATTGGTTGGATTAGTCTGCAGTGCCTTTCATGTTCCTTGATTCATATTTGGGCAATGCTGCATTGGTGGTTCTTATGTAGACTTGCTCACAGCTGCATGGTTTATGGCAGACTCCTGCAGTGGTGTGAGAGGATCCAACTTGTCCTTTGCTAAATGTAGAATTTATTGGATTTTCTTAGTGGGTCTGTTTGTAAATAAAATGGCTTTTTGTGGGGGAACTATCAGAGCAACATAGTCCTGGGAGAGGATTTTGGCCATTCTGGAGGGAGAGACGGACTATCAGCCTCTGCCACAACCCCAAAGACACTAACAGGAGTCTGTGCTTAATTTATGTTGCTCAAACTACAAACTCTTTGTCCCTACAACTCTTTGTCCTGATTGTTGAATGTGAGCATATTAGTGAGTCATAGATTAAAGCACATACTGTAATTGGTTTCCTTATGGTAAATCACAGTGGAAAGCGGGAGATAAAAAATATTTGTTTGAGCTATACAAGCATGGAATGAATGGGTCAGGCTATCAGAGAGGAGAAGGCAGAGACGGGGGCAAAAGAATTACAACCGTTACTAGGATTTCCAGTGTGTGCACATGCACCTTTTGAAAAGATACAACTAAATGAGTATGTCATCAAAGTTTGTGGCATTTCTAGTATAGAATAAGATGAATGATTCCTTCAAAAACATTTGCAGAACAGAGTCACTAATCAAATGTCAGCTACACTTCACTGTACTACATTTTATTTTATGGTGTTGTTTTCTTAGCAATGCAAGACTTCACAGGGATGTCATTTTTCCAGAGTGTATTTTTGGGTGACAGCCAGCATGGTACAGTGGATTGAACATTGATGTATAACTCTAGAGACCGGGGTTCAAATCCCCACTCAGCCATGGAAATGCACTGGGTGACCCTGGGTAAGTCACACTCTTTCAACCTCAAAGGAAGGTGAAGTCAAGTCTCCGCTAAAGAAATCTTGCCAAGATATTCCCATAAGAGATTTGCCTTATGCTTGGAGTAAGTCAGAAATTACTTAAAGGCACACAATAGCAGCATTTGGGTGGTCTTTCCTGTCAATTCTATGTTTGTTTCGCAGTGTCATTGCAAATTCCCAACAGACAGAGTAGCCATACTCTAAAGGTATGTCTGCAGAATAAACTTTTCCTGAATTAACAGTCATTAAACCGTGAAAACTGCAGTTCTGTTGCAGGGAGATAGATAGATAATTCCTAATGGAATTATCAGCACCTTGCTATCAAACAAAGATCCCCGCAATTCAGTGGTTCTCAACC
This sequence comes from Anolis carolinensis, assembly GCF_035594765.1. NCBI lineage: Eukaryota > Metazoa > Chordata > Lepidosauria > Squamata > Anolidae > Anolis > Anolis carolinensis. The sequence goes on from NC_085842.1 coordinate 200,321,233, forward strand.
TTCCTAATACCGTGACCCCTTAATATAGCTCTTCATGTTGTGGTGACCCCCAACCATACAATTATTTTCATTGCTACTTCCTAGCTGTAATTTTGCTATTGTTATGAATTGTAATGTAAATATCCAATATGCAGGATATATTTTCATTCACTGGACCAAATTTGGCACAAATACCCAATACACCCAAATTTGAATACTGGTGGGGTTGGGAAAGGATTGATTTTGGCATTTGGGAGTTGCAGTTGCTGGGATGTATAGTTCACCTAATATTAAGAGCATTCTGGACTCAGCCAATGATGGAATTGAACCAAACTTGGCACACAGAACTCCCATGATCAACAGAAAATACTGGAAGGGTTTGGGTGGGCATTGATCTTGAGTTTAGAAGTTTTAGCTCACCTACATCCAGAGAGCACTGTAGACTCAAAACAATTATGGACCTGGACCAAACTTGGCATGAATACTCAAAATGCCCAAATGTGAACACTGGTGGAGTTTGGGGAAAATAGGCCTTGACATGTGGGAGTTGTAGTTGCTGGGGTTTTTAGTTCACCTACAATCAAAGAGCATTCTAAACCTCACCAAAGATAGAATTGGGCCAAACCTCCCACACATAACCCCCATGACCAACATACTTGGAGATATGGGAAGAATTGACAGTGATTTAGGGGAGATGTAGTTCACCTACATCTGGAGAGCACTGTGAAACCAAACAATGATGGATCTGGACCAAATTTGGCACAAATTTGGGAGAATTCGCTGTCTGTTTCCAAAAAAGGAAGATAATAGGCGGAGAGATCTTCAGCCTTCTCTGCCAAAGGGGCTGCTAAGACCATCAGAAATATGTGTTTTCTGATGGTTTTTGGAGACCCCTCTGACACATTCTCATAACCCCCCCCCCCAGGGGTCCTGATCCCCAGGTTGAGAAACTGGTTTAATGAGAGTCAGAATGATTATAATACAGTAATATTTAACCAATATCTAAGACAGAACTGTGACCTTTCATGAGAAACTGGAACTTGCACAATCCCTCACCATTGACTGTGTTCTCCAAGACTGATTGAAGAAGGTCAAAAACAGCTGAATAGTCAAAGTTGTTAAATCCCTAATCAAATTCCCAGAGAGAGAACTTTTTCCATCATCTAGCACTCTGATAGTGTATCTGTGCTGCTTCCTCCAACTGGAAAGAATTAGGAATTAGAGGGCCCTTCCACACAGCCATATAATCCAGAATATCAAAGCACATAATTCACAATATCTGCCTAGGACTGGATTATTTGAGTCCACACTGCCATATAATCCAGTTCAATGTGGATTTTATACTGCTGTGTGGTAGGGGCTGTAGATTAACCAGGAGCCAAACTGGTAGGTCTTGCTCTTTCATTCGTAGTCACCTAAAAATCTGCATTACCTGTCTCTAGTTACCGGGTAGTATATATCAGGGAATGGAGGCTGTTTTATTTTCCCTGCAGTCACCATGGAAATTGCAAAAAGTAGGAATGGATACACTCCTGAGATTGAACATTTTCCATTATTGCATTCCTCAGAGACTTCATAAATCACCTTAGAAGCAAGTCATCTCCTCGTCAGCCTCCTCTTCCTCCTCCCTATTATCATGCATTAACTTCTTTTTATCAGCTGTTATAAGGCAGAAATATGCAGTCATTCATGTTTAAACTAAAATACATAGTGAATATATCACTAAAGGCATACAATGGACCCTCAGTATCTGCTGGAGTTTGGTTGCAGGGACCTCTGTGGACACTAAAATGTGTGGATGCTCAAATATCATTACAGTAGAGTCTCACTTATCCAAGCTAAACAGGCCGGCAGAAGCTTGGACAAGCGAATATCTTGGATAATAAGGAGGCATTAAGGAAAAGCCTATTAAACATCAAATTAGGTTATGATTTTACAAATTAAGCACCAAAACATCATGTTATACAACAAATTTGACAGAAAAAGTAGTTCAATACACAGTAATGTTATGTGGTAATTACTGTATTTACGAATTTAGCACCAAAATATCATGATATATTGAAAACATTGACTACAAAAATGGCTTGGATTATCCAGAGGCTTGGATAAGCGAGGCTTGGATAAGTGAGACTCTACTGTATATACAATTGCGTGTGTGTGTGTGTGTGTATGAATTTTAATTTGTTAATATTTTAAACTTATGTCTGATATGTGTTCTGAAGGCATTGAGCACGTGCCTGTGTAAGCTGCCTTTAGTCCTCTCCGGGGTGGAGAAAGGCGGAGTACAAATGGGGTTTATTATTATTATTATTATTATTATTATGACACAGCAAACAAGATAGATATGCTGGATTTCGTTTCAAAAAATCACAAGTCGAACACTTCCCAAGTGTCTAGGACTGTGTGATGTATTTTCGGATGATGCGCGCAGATCCCAGTAGGGTGGCCTTTTGCAATTGGCAGATCATAATTTTGTCAATGTCTATTGTTTCCAAATGCTGGGTGAGATGATGATGATGATGATTATTATTATTATTATTATTATTATTGGAGGGGAATATTATCAAATATTTGGATCCATGGATAGGGAGGGCCAACTATATATGTTTATTTCCAATCTACCTGGAATTTCCTGAAAGCATGTGTGAAAATTAAGCTAAAGTGAGCTGGGAAGAGTTCTGAAAATCTTTCCTGGTGTTCACTTTGCTGTTGTTGTAGTTGTGTGTCTTCAAGTCATTTTCAACTTCTGTTAGCCCTAAAGCAAACTTACTGCAGGATCATCTTGGCAAGATGTGTTGAGGGCTTTGTCTTTGCCTTCTCTGAGTCTAAGAGTGACTTGCTGTAAGTCACTCAATGAGTTTCATGGTCAAGTGGAGATTAGACCCTTGATCTCCAGATTCGTTGTCTAGTGCTCAATCCACTGCACCACAGTGGCTCATCATTAACAACTTTTGCTATACTGACCACACTATGATGTTACTTGGCTATATGTGATGGTTTTCATCTGTATTTTCCCATTATTTATGCTACATTTCCATCAGTCCACTTCAGTAGATGTCCTGGAATCTGGTATTACGTTATGTAATGCAGTGGTTCTCAACCTAGGGTCCCCATATGTTTTTGGCCTTCAACTCCCAGAAATCCTAACAGCTGGTAAACTGGTAAAAACATCTGGGGACCACAGGTTGAGAACCACTGACATAAAGGAACATTTTTCCTTGCCCACTTTCTCTATACTACATTTAATGTTATACAGCTCCCTCATGTCAGTCCCCAGACACCTTTAATTATAATTATATACACTATGTAATTTTATACACCTGATCGGTCCCAAATGTAATAATCTTTCCGCATAGCAGTGTTTCTTGATTAACCTTTTCTGACCCTTTTCCAGCTTTCTAAGAATCCTTTTCAGGAGTGATGACTAAAGCTGTGCAAAGTATTCTTGTGTGTGGTCATGTCACACATTTATACAAATGAATGATGCTGTTAACTATTTTATTTTCCTTTGCTTTCCTAATCATTGGTTCCCAACATGAATTCACCTTTTTAACAGCTTAATAAATGTGGTGTCTGATCTAAGGTGGCCAAATTTAAACTGACCCGAGTAACTGTTCCCTTAAACAACAGCCTGACCTCCAGCCATAATCAAATGATTGTGTTTATTTCTGTGCCATGAAAAGTCTCATTGGCAAATTTCTTCAGATTAGTTTCTTCTAAAATTACAATGCAAGCCAGGCCTTTCCATTTGAACACCTGGTAATATTTTTGACCTGAAGAGAGGTAGGCTATGTGTGGCCTGATTTACATGACATGTAGACATCCACCACAAAGGAAAAATGGGGATGTCTTTTAAGGGATATTTTAGATTTTTGTTTTTTAAAACACTATTTGGAGTTTTTAAAAGGCCAGAGGGGACAAAATATTCTTAAAATCCATCATTGCAACTACCAGAGATGTCTTAGAAAGCTTTAACTATCTTTCTAAAAAATATCTCCTCTTATGAGCCTGCTAGAACTTTAAGATCATCGGGGAAGCTCTGCTTTCAGTCCCACCTGCTTGGCGGGGACTAAAGACAAGGTCTTCTCAGTGGTGGCCCCTCGGCTGTGGAACACCCTCCCCAATGACATCAGGAAGCTCCATCCATCCTTTTTGGGCTTCAGAAAAAAACTGAAAACTTGGCTATGCGCACAAGCGTTTGAAAAATAAGTTTCTATAGCTTCGATGCAGTCTGGATTAAGGATTATGTGCAAGGTTTTTGTATGAATGGAACTATGCACTTTATATGTTTTTAAGTTTTGTATACTGTTTTAAGGGCCCCTGGTGGTGGTTCAGTGTGTTAAAGCGCTGAGCTGCTGAACTTGCAGACTGAAAGGTGCCAGGTTCAAATCCCAGGAGCAGAATGAGCGCCCGCTGTTAGCCCCAGCTCCTGCCAACCTAGCAGTTCGAAAATAAGCAAATGTGAGTAGATCAATAGGTACCGCTCCAGCGGGAAGGTAACAGCACTCCATGCAGTCATGCCGGCCACATGACCTTGGAAGTGTCTACGGACAACGCTGACTCTTCGGCTTAGAAATGGAGATGAGCACCAACCCCAGAGTCAGTCACGACTGGACGTAATGTCAGGGGGAAACCTTTACCTTACCTTTACCTATACTGTTTTATGTGTTTTAATGCTTAATGTTAACTGTTTTTAACTGTTCTTTTTTTATTGCTACTGTTAGTTTTATTGGCATTGAATTTTTGCCAGATCTGTAAGCCGCCTTGAGTTCCTTCGGGTGAGAAAAGCAGGGTAGAAATGAAGTCGAATAAATAAATAAATAATAAATTAACTAGCCAATCTCAAGCCAATTCTTTTGAGGCCGTGTTGGGGCGATAAAACCTTGCCAATTTCAGAAGATGTAGATGACACCCAGATCTGGTGAAGTTGCCACTACTGAAGAAGCCATTAGTACCCATTAACTAAAGGTAAAGGTTTTCTCCTGACATTAAGTCTAGTTGTGTCCAACTCTAGGGGTTGGTGCTCATCTCAATTTCTAAGCCAAAGAGCCGGCGTTATTCAGAGACACCTCCAAGATCATGTGGCTAGCATGACTGCATGGAGCACCATTACCTTACCGCTGGAGGGGCACCAATTGATCTACTCACATTTGCATGTTTTCGAACTGCTAAGTCAGCAGAAGCTGGGCCTAACAGCGGGAGCTCACCTTGCTCCCTGGATTCAAACTGCCAATCTTTTGGTCAGCAAGTTCAGCAGCTCAGCGGTTTAACCTGCTGTGCCATTGGGGACTTCATTAGTATCCACTACCTCTGAATAAAAACAATCAGTTAATAACATGCAAATTGCAGTTCTATTCCCAGTTAACTGGCAATTATTCCCTTGGATCCATGCTCTAATTTAAGCAAAATGTGTATTGCTTCCCTCAACCAATCTTTTATATTCACATTAATTCTTGTTTTGCAGAGCCTAGAGAACTTACAAGTCTGTGAATCCCCAAGCCACAGTGGAGATGAATTATTTTGGATCTTGTAGTCAAAAAATAACTTTTCAGGCCCGATAAATAGCCAAATATTTGTCCTTAAACTAAATCAGCTATGTTGATTATTAAGCTTGCAAAGAGATCTGAGGTGCCAGACACAATTGGTGTTAATGACTTGTGATGTCACAAAGGCAGTGATATTTCTGCATAGCAGATAAAAAAATAGATCCATTCCAATGTGTGAAATTGCCTTTCCAGTGAAAGCATGCAAGCTCTATAAACAGTCTTATCAGCTTCACCTTCCCCCCAGCCTTTTCAAACTGTGGTAGGTAAGGTGTTCTAACTTTCAGAAACCACAGGTTCTGCATCTTTCTTTTTTTTATTGCATTGTTGCAGAAACTAGACTGGATTCTGTGGAGACGTGTGAGGGCACGGGTAGGTGAAAGAAGGATAAGCACCAGCAGGGACTGCATTTTAATTTCATTAAAAGCTTCCTGTAAAGTTCTCATTAATCACATGGTAATTCTTTCCCATTAATCTTCCTGCTGTGAAGCTGCTGCAGCTTTGTTCCCCATCTTTAAATGCAGAGAAACTCATATTGCATCTGCTTTGTGAAGAATGAGTCAGAAGAAAAGCCATCAAGCAGAATGTCAGCCTCTCAGAGGACGGGCCATACCTCAGAAACGCAAAGATGCTGGGCAAAGAGGTCGAGAAATGGGAAATAAAGCAATTTCCCTCAAAAAACAGCAGGCAAGGAGGCAAAGGCAGCTCGTGTGGATGCAGCTACCACATCATGACTGTCACTAGATGATGAACACATGCATGCTTGAAAAGGGAGCTCAATAATCTTTTCAATATCATGATCGTTATTAACTGGCAAGATGCCTGTCATGATGACAGATGATGTGCACATGTAAATGGGGGATTTAAATATTGCGAGGACCCTTGAAGGAGCAGTTCATTCATTTCTGAAAAGTGACATATCTTATGTCCACAAGCAACCCAAAACCGGAGTGGAAAACAGTGGCCACAGTTGCCGCCCTTTCCTTTTTCCACAAGACCTAAAAGGTCACCACTGAAAAGAGAGCAAAATCTCTTTCTTTCCCCCATGGACTGAAGAATGCAGAAAGTTGGCAAGTGGTTTTCACATCCACTTAATTTCCCCTGACCACATATTTTACTGCTAATGAAGCTTCCCGATAATGATACAGGCTGAACATTTCTTATCTAGAATTTTGAAAGTCAAAATACCCCAAGATCCAAACAGTCCAAATTGGTGGTTGAGATAGTGATGCCCTTGCTTCCTGATAGTTCAATGTATACCAATTTTGCCAGATGCACACAATTGTTACAAATATTGGGAATGAAGGGGTATGGCCTGAGGTGAAAGTTCACCCTCATCTTGCCTCATTGCAGAGAAAAGCTGATTTGGGGGGTCCGAAACCCTCAAGAATGTATTTTCAGTATAAAAGACATTGGAGGATAATCCACATTAGCCATTATTCGTCTGAGTCATCTGTATGAGCTCCTAAGATAGTAATTCCCAACCTGTGGGCTGCGGCCCACTGGTGTGCTGTGAGACCTAAAATAAGGTCTGCTCTAGATTATTAAATATGGATTTCTGTGGGCGAGCAGATGGCGACTACTAGATGGCATATGTTCTGTATCAGAAACTATATCTGATGTAGTCTATCCCATGCAATTTTCTGAATCAGCACCCCAGATAACCAAACCAAATCTAAAGTTGACCAAAAACTGTTTCATAACCCTTTTGGTACTAATGTTGAAGAGTGGTCCCTGGTCAAGTGGACCCTGGTTAAAAAAAAAAAGGTTGAGAACCACTGTTCTAATGGAATAGTAGTTACAGATTAGACAGCGGCTCCAGTTCTCATCTTAATTCCTTTGTGAAAATTGCCTCAGCCACAAAGCTAAAGAACTCCAGAATAAAGCCTCCTTCCACCAGCATTATAAACCAATTTAAATGAAGAGTGAATATTGGGAACCTCCTCAAATTAAGGCAAGTTTTCTATTTCTCATCTGTTTAAATTTGACCAGAAAATTTAAGAGCCTGCTTTTAACTAGAGAAGACCTTCTCCCCCTCTTTTTCTTTTGATTGCAGGTGAGACTATTCCAGTTTGGGTTGATGGAAGGGGGCAAAGTCCAGCTAGACTAGAGTTGAAAACAGTTATTAATTGGATGATATTTCTAGACAAACTCCAAAGCTAAGGAACTCTGAACAATAAAGATTGTAATTAATAGTCTGCATTCCAAGAGGAAATAAGCCAGTTTCAACAAGTGAATGATTTGTATCTGTTACCCGGAAAGTAATGTTACGCTATTTGTGCAGGCCCAAGCTAATTCAACAGCAACTAATTTATGTCCATGGTTTGCTAGAAAAACTGTAATTAGCTCTTTCCAGTTTGCTTCTGTTGCCCAAAGATTTCAGTTCATGCCCATATTACTGGAATGTTTTAAAAAAAAACAGCTTTCTCAAATGGAAGAAAAACCCAAGCAGGTTATTAGAGATACCATATCTAAAGGTAAACAAATTTTAACAGTCATAAGAATGCAAAAGAAAGAATACCAGCTTAATTGTGAGCTCATAAAGAAGAGACAACAAATGAACAATCTGATTGCTATAAGCAGGCCTATGATCCCTTTAGATGGGTGGTTTCCACTGTATCAGAGTGCGATGTCTCAGAGACCCTCGAGTCATGACCCCACAGCCATTATAGATCAGACTGAAGAGGATATGGGGTTTGTTCCAACTCAGCAAGATTCTGTTCCCTTCCAGATGTTCCCTGTTGACAGTTTGGGTCCAAAGCTAATTACAAAAGCCCTTGAAACAGAGCCTGGTTCCCCGGAAAGTGTTCCTTTTGATAGGAAATCTTTTCTCAAAACATTCCACTCAGAGAAGGAGATTCGGAGACGAAGTGCGAGATTAGCGAAGAGAGAGGACGCTAATTAAACCGATTCCCTTGGGAGTTTCCAGGGAGGGTTGCATCTGGCAAAGTTGTTGTCTTCAGTCCGTTTCCCTTGGGAAAATGTGATCAGGCACCTGGTTTGGGGGAAGATTTGAAGTCCCATAAAAGTTCTGGGTACAGGCTAGCCATCGCGGTGTCAACGTGTCAGTTGGGAAGTTAACATCGACTCTAGTTCCTGTGGCGTGCTACTCTTGAGTAGACCGGGTGTTGCGTCTCGTCTCCCTGTCAAGTCTGGACTGCAATTCAGTTCCACCATGACCAACTTTGCCTTGCCTTGCTTCCTTGCCTTGCCTTGTTATCCCTGCCTTGGACATTGAACCTGGAACTCTTGTGAAAGACCTTGCTTTATTCCCCACTCAAACTGCTTGGAAGTTTGAGTGTGTTTCGGTTATTGGATTTAAAACTTTGAACTCTAATACTGGACATTAAACTTTATATTACTGGACTATATTTGACCTTTCCTAAAAGGACTATTGCTGGACTATATACTCTGCTTATTTTTGTTTGATTCTTTTATTGCTTTAATAAAGATATTAGATTGTTTATTGGCCTCCGTGTTGGTTTCCAGTGCTCACGCAGCCTAGAGGTGTCACACGGAGTGCTGCCACCGGCATGCTGCTGAGAAGGAGTATGCTGGTCTAGCTTCTCATTAAAAAAAACAGAGACAGCACAGAAGGAAGTCATGGACAACGGGTGAAATATCATGGGATGGCAGCCCATGACCCACAAAGGGGCGAACTGGGATGCAGCTACCATGGTTTCCTCCTTTGTCCCCTGGCTTCTGGATACAAATTTATCTTCAGGTTGAGGAAAAAGAAAGAATTCCCTATAATATCACTAGGAAAAAGATGTTCAAGCTTTCAAGTTTTACTAAACAAGACAAAGCCAGCATAAGAAGGACAACCTGCAAAGAGTCCTGCATTGATCCCTTGAGAGCCCATTTTAGTGGGAGAAACATGTTCAAATTAAATGAGCATATTGTTATTTTACGGATAGCTTTGGTTACAAAAAATGAGACGACTGGGATAAGCAGACGGGGAATTCTGCAGGGATTAAATAAAATAATGACTCTTCTTTTATGGATGGGGAACTGATGAAATATGAACAATGACTATGAAGAGGGAAAATATAATGTTGAAATATAGTAAGATCAGTAAAGAAATTTCAAGAATTTACTTTTAGACATATGTTTAAACTGCTTGTATTAATATCATTTGTGGGCAAGTGGGACATGTAAAACAAAGGGAGAAATATAACAAGACATATTTTTTAGAGAAATGGTAGAATACAATAAAATTAATCTAGTTTAAAAGGAAAAATTATAAGAATTGAAATTCTAGTCCAAATGGATAGACTGTTGCTATGATTACTCAAAGTTATGTATGAAATGCAACTAAATAGAACAAGAAGGATATGTATTAGTTTAGTAGTTGCCTTTGTTTGAGGAGGGCTAAAGTCAGCTGAATCTTTTTGTTTGTATTTTTATGATTTTGCTGTTTTGTTTTGTTTTTTTGAACAAGAATGTAGAGGCTAGTTGTCAATCTGTGTTAGTAGGAATGGGGGGAAATTATGGGGTGGGATATTATGGGGTCTTTGTTTTAGAGTTTACTAGCTGTGCCCGGCCACGCGTTGCTGTGGCAAAGTGGTGGTGGTATTGGTTAAAAATTGTTGTGTAATTTTTATTTGATGTTATTTGTATTTTTTAATTAATTTTATTGTAAGTTATCTTTTTATTTATTATATTTTATTATTTTCTTGTATTATTTTTAGTTATTATAGTATTTTATTGTATTAATTTTTTAGTGTTTTTAATTATTTTTAGTGGTTTTTATTATTTTTTATTGGGTTGCTAGGATACCAAGTTGGAGGAGCTTAGCCTTCTAACTGGCAGCAATTGGATAAAAACAATTATTCCTCTCCCTCTAATTAGGACTTTATTTGTCTTTTCTTTTTGTTGTATCAACCTAGAGCCATGGATGATGGGTTGTGTTGTCAAATTTCGAGGTTGGGGGGCCTGTAGTTCTGTTGTTTTGTCCGCTGCCCTGATGCCATCACTCTTTTAGATATATAGATATTTTTGTGTTTTTTAATTTTAATTAACTGTTAAAATGTAATTAATTTTTAAAAAAGAAATAAATACTAATCTCCACATCAGATAGTCTGAGAAACTCTGTTAATAACATCAGAAAGGTATGATTAGGTGGGTGGAGGCAGTCTTAGCTCATGATTTCGGTTTGGCATCTTCTGTGGGGGGAGTAATACTTGCTTTGTTAAAGATTGGTTTTAATACAAAATAGCTTAATTACATGCTTTTACAGCATGTAAAAAGGTTGGAAGGTGCTTTTGCTGTAGGTGTATTAGCACACTGGTTGCATGTTACAATTTAACATTTTAATATGCTTTGTTAATAAAGGAGCAACATGATCTTGGTTATCTTAATTATATAGTGGCTGCTGTATTATATTTCTGTCTCTATTGAACAGTGCAAAGTAAAACATGATATAACAAAAAATATTGTGTATAACATTACCTTCAGGTTATGTGTATAAGGTGTATGTGAAACAAAAATGAATGACATGTTTTGACTTGCATCACATATCCATATGAAATATTCTAAAATTCCCCAAAATCCAAAATATGGAACACTTATGCTCCCAAGCCTTTTGGATAAGAGATGGTCTACCTGCACTAATACGTGGAGGCGAGGAAGAAGTAATAGTGATACATTGATATCCATTGGGGTTTGGTTCCAGTTGTTCCCTCCCCCCAAAAAGTCCTATTTTATGCAGTGTTGTAGTGAAATAGTGTTCCTTATATGAAATGAGAAAATCAAGATTCACTTTGGGAATTTATGTGTGTGTGGAGGGGGGGTATTTTCATGCTGTCGACGGTTGAGTCTGTGGGTGCCAAACTGATAGATACAGGAGGCTAATTGTACATTGCTTTATGAACACAACGCAAATGAACAACTTTGGTGGAATTTGGAATTAGTAACAGAGAATATCACTTGTTAAAACTAATATTCCATTGCCTCTCAAGGTTAAATATTAACTTGTAGTCATTTCTGCTACTATTACTACTATACAGACACAGTCAGAATAACCAAAGTCTGATTTGAAGATTTTCTTACAGACTTGTTGGAAAGAAAACAAAATCATATTAAAATCATAGTGACTATAAGCTACTCAAAGGAGCCCCCAGTGCTGCCGCAGATTAAACTGCTGAGCTGCTGAACTTGCTGACCAAAAGGTCAGTGGTTGGAATCCGGGGAGTGGAGTGAGCTCCCGCTGTTAGCCCCAGCTTCTGCCAACCAAGCAGTTCGAAAACATGCAAATGTGAGTAGATCAATAGGTACCGCTCCGGCGGGAAGGTAGGCGCTCCATTCAGTCATCCTGGCCACATGAACTTGGAGGTGTCTACAGACAACACCAGCTCTTCAGCTTAGAATGGAGATGAGCTATTCTTTTATCACTCAGAATCCTATTAATCTTATACATAGCCATCTGTTTAAGGTTCTCAAAAGTACTCATTTTATTTTCTTCATCATCCTGTATCCCATTTATTAGAATAAATATAAAAGAATAGCTGGTGAAATCAAGGGAAATTATTACATGCTTGATCATACTGAGGTATAAATATTCAATAGTATTCCTGTACCTTCATATTATTTAAGGAGAAGTCAAGGGTGGAGATTCATCGGTGGGAATGGGAAGGTGGTGGGACTGCGGAAAAATCCTTGTATTTTGATTGTAGAGTATCAAGATTGTATGTTTCTGTGTGTGTGTGTTCCACAATAAAATAATAATAATAATGATAATAATAAATAATAATAAACTCAACACCAAAAAAAGAAAAAGAAATGGAGATGAGCACAAACCCCCAGAGTCAGACATGACTAGACAATGTCAGGGAAAACCTTTACCTTTATCTTATAAGCTACTCAAGCATGAAAAACCTTGTTATTCTAGGGCCACTCTCTCGGGCCCCTTATACATCTATATATATAAAAGAGTGATGGAATTCGAGCACCGAGCAAAACAACAAAAGTAAAGGGCCCCCAACCTCGAAATTTGACAATACAACCCATCATCCATGCCTTAAGGTTGAAACAACACAAACTCACTTCACGGAGCTCCACATGGAGAGAACTCACAAAGCCCCATTGGGAGCCATGCCCGGGAGGGAGGAAAAGAAAAAACATAATGGCCGCCGCCGCAAGAGGAAAGGCAGGCAAAGGGAAAAAGCTGTCCCCTGGGTCCTAGCGCCCGCCCATCATCCGAATTATTTCTCTCCATATACTCTCCCTTCTACACTATCCAACTCATTTTAACACTCAATATTTTAAATATATGCTATCAACCATGACAATCAACACTATCTGACTCCTAAAATTTTAACAAGCTTAAAATCACAACACCAAATAAAAAACAACACTCTTAAAACGCAGGAATGCCAGACACTAAACAATCACGGCCAGCTAACACCTCCCACCATCTGCCATGCAGGACACAATCCAAGCACTCACAACAGATGGCCACCCAGCCTCTCAATAATAATAATAATAATAATAATAATAATAATAATAACAACAACAACAACAACAACAACATCATCATACAATCCTAACGTTTCTAATATACCCATGATAACGTACTCTATCCCCATTCACAACACCTACAACATCTCTTATACAACTCTAATATACCCATGATAACGTACTCTATCCCCATTCACAAAACCTACAACATCTCTTATACAACTCTAATATACCGATGATAATGTACTCTATCCCCATTCACAACACCTACGACATCTCTTATACAACTCTAACATACCGATGATAACGTACTCTATCCCCATTCACAACACCTACGACATCTCTTATACAACTCTAATATACCCATGATAACGTACTCTATACACATTCACAACACCTACAACATCTCTTATACAACTCTAATATACCCATGATAACGTACTCTATACCCATTCACAACACCTACAACATCTCTTATACAATTCTAATATACCCATGATAACGTACTCTATCCCCATTCACAACACCTACAACATCTCTTATACAACTCTAATATACCCATGATAACGTACTCTGTACCCATTCACAACACCTACAACATCTCTTATACAACTCTAATATACCGATGATAACGTACTCTATACCCATTCACAACACCTACAACATCTCTTATACAACTCTAATATACCGATGATAACGTACTCTATCCCCATTCACAACACCTACAACATCTCTTATACAACTCTAATATACCGATGATAACATACTCTATACCCATTCACAACACCTACAACATCTCTTATACAACTCTTAATATACCGATGATAACGTACTCTATCCCCATTCACAACACCTACACCATCTCTTATACAACTCTAATATACCGATGATAACGTACTCTATACCCATTCACAACACCTACATCTCTTAGACACCATTCATACTTACCTCCAACAGACAAAAACACCCAATAATCACAAATATTGTATATTCGCATCCTTTAGGAAATAATATCCCCTAATGACGCAGCGTCTTCAACCGCTAACCTACTCAACTTCTCCAATGAATCATCGCACGTTTGAATTCGAAAAACGGAGTCAACCCCCACTATTACCCCACCTTCTCCCAACCCAACACTTCCAAAACATCCAAATATCACTACATCCAATATCATCCAAATAAACAACCAAATATCAGTAGTCCTCTGACACAAAACTAACAGCGCTCCATACAGTCATACCACCCACATGACCTCCAAGGACTCTACAAACAATGCTACCTCTTCGACTTACAAATACACATGATCACCAACCCACACACTCACACACGGCTGGACTTAATATCAGGAAAAAACCTTTACCCTTTACCTTAACTACCTCCAATTCCTCAATAATTTCCCATACCACCAGACTTTGCCACAGCAACGCGTGGCCGGGCACAGCTAGTAGCTGTATAAAATCCACATTGAACTGGATTATATGGCAGTGTGGACTCAGATAACCCAATTGTGATACTGTGAATTATCTGCCTTGATATTCTGGGTTATATGACTGTGTGGAAAGGCCCTCGGCCTCAGAGGAAAGTAAAATCAAACCCCCTCTGAACAAAACAATAAAACCCTGTGATAGTTTTGCCCCCTTAGACTCTTCACAATTCAAAAAGGACTTGAATGCACACAACAACAGTACTCTTCTGAAGATGAATGAAACCATTTCAAAGTAATTTAAAAAGTTTGGTGTTATTTCTTTTCTTTTCTTTTCTTTTCTTTCAACCCCTGATACCTATAGGAGCAGCTCAACATTTTATTATGTCCTTGCAGAGTTCTTGGGCCTTTTAATAATTTGTTTGCAGGTACTTACATGGAGATTTGTACCACACTTGAGCACTCCATCACTTTCTCCTAAGGTTATTACTCATTGAAACTGATAAAGACTGCAGAGTTGACATCTTTCAATCAACGGGACAGCCTATATAATTTTCCTTTCTTTTTTTTCAGAGCAGTGCTGGGGAATCCAATCCATTGTTCGACTTGGCCAGAGCTCAGTGAAAAAGAGATCAGCAATACAGCAATTTGAAAATCAAATAGGAAAGCAAGTGTGAAGTGACAGTAGGACATTGTTATGCAAAATGAAAAGACTTCCTGGAGAAGGGGTAGGCACATACTCTATATGTAAATTCCTAGCATTCTTCATGTTGGCTATGCCATCTATTACCACTGGGACCTGCAATATCTGGAAAACTCTGAGTTTTTGTATGCATCTCCTAAAACGTCTTCTGTCATGGTAAACCCACCTTGCCTGAGATGGGAGCGTTATGCTTGTGCATTTCTGATGAACCTCAATCCACTTCTGCTGGCTGAATAACTAGAATCCAGTTTATCTGTTTTCATGTGCCTCCAAAAAATGGATGGGGTAGCCAGATAGCTGTTTTCAGTCTGAAGTTGAAAAATGTGGCTAGATCTGACTCACTGATGGTAATAGGGGGCCTTCCCGGGCTCCCCTTCCCATCGTTTTTAGGGCTATCAGGATGAAAATGACCAGACTTGGAGGACACATCAACCACTGTTAGCCCACCAAGTTTCATGACGTTTGGGTCATCACCTGATTTTTAGGAAATTATTTTCCTTTTAGAAATAAAATCTCCCTTAAAATTCCTGAAAAGGTATCCCTCCACTAGCCTTACCCTATAACTTCTCCAGGAGCAGCAGCAGGACACCATTCCTTCCTGCCAAATGTCAAAGATGTACTTCCACATTACACAGCCCAGTGCCCTACTATTACACTTCCTTCTTTACTAATAAAAAAGCAACAGCAAGCAATGTCTTCCAAAGTTTGCATTTCTTGTTCACACTAAACATACTGGAAGAGGCCAGCAACAACCAGTAATAATAGTTATTATTATTATTATTATTATTATTATTATTATTATTATTATTATTATTATCTCACAGCAAACAAGATAGATATGCTGGATTTCGTATCACAAAATCATAAGTCGAACACTTCCCAAGTGTCTAGGACTGTGTGATGTATTTTCGGATGATGCGCGCAGATCCCAGTAGGGTGGCCTTTTGCAGTTGGCAGATCAAAATTTTGTCAATGTCTATTGTTTCCAAATGCCGGCTGAGATCTTTTGGCACGGCACCCAATGTGCTGATCACCACCGGAACCACCTGCACTGGTTTCTGCCAGAGTCTTTGAAGTTCAATCTTGAGGTCCTGATAGCGGCTGAGTTTTTCTGTTGTTTTTCGTCAATGCGACTGTCACCTGGGATGGCAACATCAATGATCCAAACCTTTTTCTTTTCCACAACTGTGATGTCTGGTGTGTTGTGTTCCAGAACTTTGTCACTCTGGATTCAGAAGTCCCACAGTATCTTTGCATACTCATTTTCCAATACTTTTGCAGGTTTGTGATCCCACCAGTTCTTTACTGCTGGCAGGTGGTACTTGAGGCATAGGTTCCAATGAATCATTTGGGCCACATAGTTGTGCCTCTGTTTGTAGTCTGTCTGTGCGATTTTCTTACTGCAGCTGAGGATATGATCAATGGTTTCATTGGTTTCCTTGCACAGTCTGCATTTTTGATCATCAGCTGATTTTTTGATCTTGGCCTTAATTGCATTTGTTTTGATGGCTTGCTCCTGGGCTGCACCTTGTCGCGGTGGGAGTGGCTTAACTGCACCGATGACACTGAGAGCTGTGCTAGCAGTAGTGTAACTACCAGCAGGTCCAACCAAGCCAGAGAGGTCTCAGCTGAGGAGTAGAACTAAGAGCACCTAACCCATTAGCATTATGGAGAATCAAACCAAAACGAAGTCTATACTGGCTCGTTATTGTTATTATTATTATTATTATTTGAAATCGAGAAGGCAGAGCACAGAGAAAAATATAAACAGAGATAACTTTTTTCCAAATGAATAAAATTATAGGTAGGTAGGTCACCAGGTAGTAGTTTTCTGAGAATTAGGCTTTTATTTTTGTTTGCTAGGATTATTATTAATTATAATTATTATTATTATCTTTTAAAAGCATTTTCTGAAGGAGAGGAGGGGAGGAGAAAAAGAAGCTAAAAGGTGACTCAGGGCTCTCAGAACCACCCAAATATTTCTAAAGATAAACACAATAAGAGCAAATAAATGCTCTTTATAATAATAATAAATAATAAAACTTTATTTATACCCCGCCACCATCTCCCCAATGGGGACTCGGGGCGGCTTACATGGGGCCATGCCCGGGAAAAATACAATATAACACAATATAAAAACAACATATCATAATACAATTACAACAATACAATAAAGAATCATATACAGTACAACACAAAATCCAAAGAGCAGTATAACAGGGCAGGCCGCACTGACACTCAGTTAAAACTCAGGGTGAGAAAAGGATAAGAAAAAGGATAAGAATAAAACCACAGGGAACTGGGAAAAGATAGCAGACAGTCTAGAGGATAAATAATGGGGGCGTAACAAAAGCATGTAACAGTTACTCTCCGAAAGCACATCGGAAGAGCCATGTTTTTAGATCTTTCCTAAAGTCTGAAAGAGTGGGGGCTTGCCTGATTTCAATGGGCAATGAGTTCCATAAACGGGGGGCCACAGCAGAAAAGGCCCTCTCCCTAGTTCCTACAAGGCGGGTCTGGGATAAAGGCAGTGGCGACAGGAGGGCCTCCCCTGACGATCGCAGAGATCGGGCAGGTTTATGGTAGGAGATACGGTCACGAAGGTAGGTGGGTCCCAAACCGTTTAGGGCTTTATATATGATGGTCTGCACCTTGAATTTGGATCGGAAAATGAACGGAAGCCAGTGGAGCTCCTTAAACAGGGGAGTAGATCTCTCCCTGTAATTCGCCCCAGTTATTAATCTGGCAGCCGAGCGTTGGACCAGTTGTAATTTCCGAGCCGTCTTCAAGGGAAGCCCCACGTAGAGCGCATTACAGTAGTCCAGTCTAGAGGTAACTAGGGCATGGACCACCGTGGTCAAGTCAGACTTCACGAGGTATGGTCGCAGTTGGCGCACAAGTTTGAGTTGTGCGAAAGCCCTCCTGGCCACCGCCGACACCTGCGCTTCAAGCGTCAACGCTGAATCCAGGAGGACCCCCAAACTGCGGACCTGTGATTTCAGGGGGAGTGCAACCCCGTCCAGCACAGGTTGCCACCCAATACCCCGATCTGACGAGCGACTGACCAGGAGGGCCTCTGTCTTGTCAGGATTGATCCTCAGCTTGTTCCTCCTCATCCAGTCCGCCACAGCGGCCAGGCACTGGTTCAGCATCCGAGGGGCTTCCTTGGAGTTAGATGGAAATGAGTAGTGGATTTGTGTGTCATCTGCGTAGAGATGGCAAC
This sequence comes from Anolis carolinensis, assembly GCF_035594765.1. Classification (NCBI taxonomy): domain Eukaryota; kingdom Metazoa; phylum Chordata; class Lepidosauria; order Squamata; family Anolidae; genus Anolis; species Anolis carolinensis. Next base: position 200,339,562 of record NC_085842.1, read on the forward strand.
ACCCTCCAAAACTCCGGATGACCTCTCCCAGTGGTTTCATGTAGATGTTAAATAGCATGGGGGATAGAATAGACCCTTGCGGGACCCCACAGGTCAATGGCCAGGGGTCCGAGCAGGTATCCCCCAGCTTCACCATCTGGGAACGGCCCTCCAGGAAGGACCGAAGCCACAGCAGAACTGTGCCACCGAGTCCCATCCCGGCGAGCCTCCCCAGAAGGATACCATGGTCGATGGTATCGAAAGCCGCTGAGATGTCCAAGAGAACCAGCAGGGTCACACTCCCCCTGTCCAGCTCCCTGCGGAGGTCATCCACCAGGGCGACCAAAGCCGTCTCGGTGCTGTGCCCAGGCCTGAAGCCAGACTGCGAGCGGTCCAGAAAATCGGTGTCATCGAGGAACTCCTGGAGCTGCGTAGCAACCACCCGCTCCAGAACCTTGCCCAGAAATGGGAGGTTGGAAATTGGCCTGTAGTTGTTACATACAGATGGGTCTAACGAGGTCTTTTTTAATAATGGTTTTACTACCGCCTGCTTAAAGCAGGATGGAACTGACCCTTGAACCAGGGAGGCATTTATAATAGCCACAAACCAATCCAACAACCCATCTTTGGCCAGCTTCACCAGCCAAGAAGGACAAGGATCCAGAGCGCAGGTGGTCGCCCTCACAGACCCAAGAATCCCCTCCACGTCATCAGGAAGAACAAGCCGGAAAGAATCCCATAAGATCGCACAGACAGGTACCTCGGTTACCTCCGCTGGGACCACAGTTAAGCTGGAGTCCAACTCACGGCGTATCTGAGCAACTTTGCCTGCAAAATGGTGCGCGAAATCGCTGCACCGAGTTGCCAAGTCATCAGGAAACCCCTGGGCCTCAGGAGGCCGCAGGAGCTCCCCAACAACTCGGAACAACTCCGATGGCCTGTTGGCTGCAGACGCTATGCGGGCAGTCGTGAAATCTTTCCTGGCTGCTCGCAGAGCCACGGAGTAAGCCTTAATAGCGGCTTTAGCCCGTGCTTGGTCGGACACGTCCTGAGATTTCCTCCAGATGCACTCTAGTCCCCTCCTCCTACGTTTCATCACAGCCAGCTCCTCGGTGAACCAAGGAGTCGACGCGATTCTACGCAGTGAGAGGGGACGTTCGGGAGCGATCGTGTCCAATGCCCTTGATAGCTCACTGTTATAGCGATCAGCCAGGACATCGACAGGATCGCCAGTCTCCAGGACAGGAAGATCCCCAAGAGACCTCAGAAGTCCATCCGGATCCATCAGTCTCCTGGGGCGGACCATCTTAATGGGTCCACCACCCCTGCGGAGGTTAGAAGGCACGGCGATACTTAAACAGATCAGATGATGGTCAGACCATGACAATGGAAGAATGTTTTGCTCTTCCACTCTGACTGTCCCACCGTCCACAATAAAAACAAGGTCCAAGGTGTGTCCTGCCTGATGTGTGGGCCCAGATATAACTTGAGACAGCCCCATGGTTGTCATGGCAACCATGAAATCCTGAGCTGCTCCTGTCAATGTGGTCTCAGCATGAATGTTAAAGTCTCCCAAAACTATCAGTTGTTGGGAGACAAGGGCCACATTGGAGACCACTTCTGCTAGCTCGGACAGAGAGACTGCTGGGTCGCGGGGTGGACGGTACACCAACAGAATCCCCAAGCTGTCTCGGGCTCCCACCCTCAGGAAAACACACTCGAACCTCGGGGATTGCGGAACGGCGCATCTGATCAGGGCGATGGACTGCCGAAAGATCACCGCAACTCCTCCTCCCCGCCCCCCAACCCTGGCCTGTTGATGCACCCCGAAACCTGGAGGACACAGCTGGGTGAGATTCACACCTCCCAGCTCATCCAGCCACGTCTCGGTGATGCATGCCAGATCCGCCTCCTCATCCAGGATCAAATCCTGGATGACAGCTGTTTTACCATTGACGGATCTGGCGTTTAGAAGCAGGACCTTAAGGTTGGGGGGTCTGTCCTGAAGACTACCACACCTAAACCTCTTCCTCCCAAGTCCCCAAATGTGTCTGTGCACCCCACTCTCCCCTCTTGCACATTCCCAACTCCCAGTCAGTCCCACTAAATTGACCAAAATGAATTTGTGCACAATCCTAGGCAGCATGCCTACCTAACGCCTCTTCTTACCACACAACTTGTTTTGGGACACGCTTTTTAAAAGCTCAAAGTGTTGCTCTTACTACACATGCATGTGACTCCTTCCAATCCATATTATCTCCTGCTTTTATATATACTGTGTATAAAAACTGTGCAACCTTAAGAGTTCAGAGGTTTGAAACTTTATATACCCCGAACTCTTGTATTTTCACAGTTTGGAGCTTTGGTCATACACATTTTAAAATATTTTTTCCAAAAACAAACACTTTGCAATTGAAATACTTTTTGTATTGTGTTTATTTGGCAAGAGGGAGGGGTACTTTAATTTTACAGATTTTCTAATGAGACAAAAGTTCTGGAAAATGTTGCTTTGCAAGAAAGGGAAATGTTCAATTAACTAATTCATATTAGAGACTCTGTGCAGGCAAGGACCATCTCAGTTCCTTCATTTAATTTTTTAAGGAACTAATCAGGACATTGGGAGAGAGAGGACTAAGTCTTTGTTTTACAGCCAAGAAGGACAGTCACATCTCCAAAAACTATTGTCTAAAGAGGATTTCTCTTATCAGATTGTAAAATGCACTTTCTTAAGATGTTTGAAAGTGTGTTCATAAGCCAAAAGAAAGAAAAAAACCATTTCAGTTAATATACCTTTGACACAATTTGAAGTTTTGCTTGAGATAGGATTGGGATGACCTTGTGTGATATGACATGTTTTTATTCATTTCTAGGGGGCCTCCAATGGTTCTTACAGACTTGTGTGACAATCTCTTGTGCGATTTACCTTCCTGTTCTAAATATTTATATGAATAATAACAGAGGGATGTCTCTTTAACTAGCATTGATGACTAGAAAAATAGAACAGTGAGGCCTCTCTAAACCAGAGAAAACTTGGGTTAAGGGCAAAAAAGTTTGGGATGTTTGTCAAAAGTCCCTGTACATTGTGTAGATAGCCAGCACTGGATTCAAGTGAGTATGGATATTTTAACTAGTGGGCACAAGTCCTTAGTTATGATTGTGACACTTTTTTACAGCCAAATATCCCCCTGCTTCAACCTGCTTTATTGGACACCAACTGCATTAGGAGAAAGTGGTCCATTTTGCCAGTGATCAGGTGATAGGTAATAGGCAGAATTTAGGAGATCAAACTTCCACCCCTTTTTTGGTAGGGCATCACGTACTATACTTAAGTAAATGATGTCGAGCTTGCCCCCCTCTCCCCAGTCAAATTATTAATGAAATATGGATGGAGATGTGACAGAGGAAGCTGCGTAGAGTGGAAGCCTGGAGCATCGCTAGAATCAGTTATGCGAATGATCGAAGGTACGGAGGACCCAGCAGCAGCTACCAAGCATTCTGGATACTTTCTTTTCTCTTTTTATTTCAAAGTATCCCCCTTCAATAAATGTGCACTGTGGTGCGTTATCCTCAAATTTGATTCTGTGAATCTTCTTTGCCTTCGGTGTCTTTTTCTCCCCTTTTCGCCTCTTGCAGCCAGCCCCAGCTGGGCATGAGTGGGAAAAACAAAAGACTGTTGTACAGTATAAAAATGTATGTTTTATTCTTGTCAAACATGTCAGCTTTTTTAAGCAGCATGCCGCTGGCTGGCATCCCTTCTGTCCGGATTGAATAAAACACCTTGGTGTCTTCTGCTTCCACTGGTGAGATTTCTTTGATTGGGGAACATTGGGTTTTAGCTTTAAGTCTCACCAGGCATGGACTCACAGCACCTAGCGCCGGATCTCACTATGCACTTGTTGGGTTTCGGTATCCGCATGCTGGGTCTTGCTATTCGCAGTCCAGATCTCACTATCTGCAAACCGCTCTAAATTGCTAGATTTCATTAGTAACTAAGGGTGCATCTAAGGCCCCTTCTACGCTGCCATATAATCCAGTTCAAAGCAGATAATCTGGATTTTATATGGCAGTGTAGAAGGGGACTACATTACAAAATTAATGCAGTTTGGTACCACTTTAACTGCCATGACTCTATGCTGTGAGATCCAAGAGTTATTGTTTGATGAGGCAGAGAAAGCTAAGGACCTTGTAAAATTACAACTCACATGATCCCATGGCATTGAGCAATGCCAGTTAAAGTTATGTCAGAGCATACTAATTCTCCAGTGCAGATGCACCAGAAGTTGCTGTTTTAGTACTAGTCTTACTACTAGTACTACTATTAACTTTATTTAAGGGGATGTTCTTTCTTTCTTTCTTTCTTTCTTTCTTTCTTTCTTTCTTTCTTTCTTTCTTTCTTTCTTTCATCTTCTCATTTAAAATACATTTATTCCCCTTCTCCTCATAGTCTTCTCTTCTCCTGGGTGTCCCTAATTCTATATACATGAGAGAAGAAATACAAACTCGTATTTTATATTTGATCAATTTTATGAATATTATGTATATTTATTTTAATGTGTTGTCGAAGGCTTTCATGGCTGGAATCACTGGGTTGCTGTGAGTTTTCAGGGCTGTATGGCCATGTTAAAGACGTGGATGTTCCGCTGTGCTTTTTAGTAGACAATCTTCTAAACAGCTAGCCCCAGATAGGACCAAAAATCTGTCCACGCACTTTACATTGCTCTTATCCTCACTGCTGCCATATGACCTATGCACTTTGTTCATTAGCCTATCCATTTAATTATCATTGCACTAGTCCACCCACCCTTGATGATAAAGTGAAATTGTTATTGGTTGTTGGTTCGATGCCTTTTTATATATAATGTTGTTTTATTTTGTCTTATATTGCTGTTATGCATTTTAATGTATTATATTTTAAACGGTGTCATTCGGGCTTGGCCCCATGTAAGCCGCCCTGAAACTGTTCGGGGAGATGGAGGCGGGTTATAAAAATAAAGTTGTTGTTGTTGTTTTTGTTGTTGTTGTTGTTGTTGTTTTGCCCCACCTTTTCACCAAGATTTGGACACACTGTGCATAAATCTGAAAATGCCTGGAATCATAAAAACGTGAGAGTTAAAAAAACAAGCCTACATTTGGGAGAAAATGAAACTGACAAATCTAAATCTCAGATTCTAAACCCAAAGCTGGGGTGATTAGTTTTTAAACTCAGGGCTTTGAGTGCTTTTGAATCCCTATATATTTCATGGTATTAGTTCTGAATTAGATCCCCTTCTTCTAAGAGCTCTGCATGGTAAACAGGCAGATCATAGTTTCTCCATGGTAAGAATAATTGTTCCTATTGAATTTGGTCTGTAAAGGTGGAGGGAAATTACATTTCTGCATTTTACATTTCAAAATGTTCAAATCACACATTCAGAGCAGAAAGCTCATGAGGTTTAAAGAAACCAAATGAGGGAATTCTCCCTCTCCCTATCCCGGTTGGAGGGAGAGGCTGCAGAAGAAAAACACTGTTTGAAGGAAGGATTAATTGTCCTATCACTTCTTTCCCAAGAATTCCATACATATCCCACACATGATCTGGGAACCCCCCATAAGCAGCTGAGTTTATAGTTCTGGCTCTGGCATCCCTGGAGGAAAGTGCTGACACCTAATCTCCCTTACTTTGAAAGAAGAAGAATGATATTCAACTTCAAGCCTCCATGTGCTCAGCACCTCGCTTGCTGGCACTGATATAAAATGATCTCACTGCTGCTTTCAAGCGACCTGCTCCTAAATTCAAAAGCAATCTCTTTTTACGACCCTCTGGTGCCAGATATCTTTGTCATGTCACAGTGCATGTTTGTGCAGGTTGTTACTTTGATTGAGCTACAATACTTAGCTTTTGTAAAAAGAAAAAGAGAAAAAAAAACCCACCAGCACTGCAGTCTTATGTCACAGGAACCTTATTAATGTACTACATAATAATAGAGTTGACTCCCCTTCTACTACCACTGCACACATTGTGGAAGTCTCACCAATGAAAGAAGCAGCATCAGCTTTACTGCGTTTCCACATCCTCAGTTGAAAGACTTTGGCATCTTGAAAACTTGAAGTGGTCCTGCAATGTGTAATATCTCTAAATATTTAAAAAAAAAACCTCTGTTTGTTCCTGGGTGTACAAAGGGATGAAAATACATCATAAAAGACATTCAAATCGAGTTTGTTTTTCTTTCTAGGAAAAAAAGATAAGGTCATTCTCCATACAATGGCGAGTTTGTAACCCATCACATGGAGCCCCTGGTGGTGCAGTGGGTTAAACATTTGTGCCAGCAGGACTGATAACTTGAAGGTTGGGTTGCTGACCTCAAGGTTGCCGGTTTGAATCCAACCCGGGGAGAGCAAGGATGAGCTCCCTCTGTCAGCTCCAGCTCTATGCGGGGACATGAGAGAAGCCTCCCACAAGGATGGTAAAAACATCCAGGTGTCCCCTGGGCATCATCCTTGCAGACAGCCAATTCTCTCACACCAGAAGCGACTTGGAGTTTCCCAAGTCACTCCTGACACACACAAAAAAAACCCATCACATTGTATTGGACTTGAGTTTCCATCATTCCTGCCTCTGTCAATGCTAAGGCTCATGGAACCTCCATGCAATTCAATAAGATCTGAAGGACCACACATTTCCCAGGCATCTGGTTTGTATTATACCAACCACACAAATTGTATTTGGCATTTAATATTGAAGTTTGTTGTTGTTTATTCGTTCAGTCGCTTCCGACTCTTCGTGACCTCATGAACCAGCCCACACCAGAGCTCCCTGTCAGCCGTCACCACCCCCAGCTCCTTCAAGGTCAAGCCAGTCACTTCAAAAATACCATCCATCCATCTTGCCCATGGTTGGCCCATCTTCCTTTTTCTTTCAATTTTCCCCAACATCATGATCTTCTCCAAGCTTTCCTATCTTCTCATTATGTGGCCAATGTACTTCATCTTTGCCTCTAATGTTCTTCCCTCCAGTGAGCAGCCGGGCATTATTTCCCGGAGTATGGACTGGTTGGATCTTCTTGCGGTCCAAGGCACTCTCAGGATTTTCCTCCAACACCACGGTTCAAAAGCGTCCATCTTCCTTCACTCAGCCTTCCTTATGGCCCAGCTCTCGCATCCATAGGTTACTATGGGGAATACCATTGTTTTAACTATGCAGACCTTCGTCAGCAGTGTGATGTCTCTACTCTTCAATATTTTATCAAGATTGGTTATTGTTTTCCTCCTTAGAAGTAGACATCTTCTGATTTCCTGGCGGCAGTCTGCATCAGCAGTAATCTTCGTGCCTAGAAATATAAAGTCTGTCACATGTTTTCTCCCTCCATTTACCAGTTACCAATCTGTCTAGTTGCCATCATCTTGGTTTTTTTGATATTGAAGTTGCAGATCTGTAATCTAGAGTTACAGATCCATAATTGTCCACTAACATTTCATAGTCATCACACTATAGCCATGATTGTAAACGTCTTCCCAAACACTAGTACCAAGAGAGAGTTTTTTGAAAACATAGCAGAAGACACAAGCAGGTTTTCATAATGCTGTATTATTGGGTAAGTCTGAAATATCAGCCCTACTGTATCATTCCAGGTGGGAACCTGAAACTGCAATATTCCTGAAACTGAGCAGAAGGCAATCAAACAATAACTTTGTTCAGAGGACCTAACCAAGCCACAGCGGAGCTTTCCGTCCAACCTACTCACAGCACTCAGCCAAAAGGCATGCAGTTTAGGGGTCCATTGTTGGGTGACCCCTTATTCTCGTTACCAGGAAGTTACGTGAATGGGGAGGGGTTTTGCAGTTTTCATTTGGCAAAGATTCAGCCCATTGGTTACAATGGGAAAGTTTAAAGGTTCAATCATCAGCCATTTTAAAGCCTATCTACATAAAACCTATCTCAGTTTTAGACCCCATTTACAACTGCAGGCCTGCCAAGTTTCAGAACAATTCACCAATCTACTATTTTTTTAGAATTATTTTAATTTTAAACCATAACATTTTTAAAAATAAGACAAACCACAAAGAGAGGGTTCTGGGAATTGTAGTCTCTGGCTTTGTCCATTCTCAGCCAATCAGAGTTTGGACACCACTAGACTTTTTATTGGCTGAGAAACAGAGAGAAAAACTTCAACTCCCATCATGCTCCAAGAACTTTCCAATGCCCTCCCTATGCATGTGCTGCTGGGAAAGCGAGTTCCCAGGGCCCTCTCGGAGGGAAGAGGGAGCTTTCCAGGAAGAAATGGAGGAGGATGCTTCTGCCGGGGAGAGCGAAAAAACACGGCAGATCCCTGCCTCAGGTATGTTGCAGACGTAACTCTTTCCTTTCCAGAAGCAATAATATCTGACTCCCTTAATCCATTAAGCCGGGTTTTTTATCTCCCTTCTCCCCAATCAAAGATGATATAAAATGGCCCACCAAAAACTACAAATCATTTTCGTTCAAATTGATTCAAACCCAAGCCAACAAGATATGCACGGTTATTTCAAGCATCAGTGTTTTATAGAACTTCCGAGTTACATGGACAATGATAAAATGTGCATAAGTCATATTTAATGTATGCATGGTAATCCTTATCTGAGGTCTATGTGACCAGCACAGATGTATGTAGAGCTTGTTTGTTGTCTAAGAGGATATTCTTGGAGTCTGTTACTGTATGTAGCCCTAACATCAGGTTGTTGGCCTTGGGCATATAATATTGCAGTTACAGCATTTGCAAATATGGCAAAAATGAGTTCAGTAAACAGCCATGAAGAGAAATATATTGTTGAAGGCTTTCCCCTGAAGATGCCAACCACAGATGCAGGAAAACGTCGAGAGAAAATGCTGCTAGAACACAACCATATAGCCCAGAAACCACACAACACCCCATGAGGAGAAACAGCACCGAACAAGCTACCCTTTTTCTGAATGCATCTACACTGGAATGAATGTAGTTTGACACCACTTTAACTGCCATGGCTCGGTGCTGTGGAATCATGGGAGCTGTAGTTTGGCAAGTTTAACAGAGAAGGCTTTAGTCCTTGCAAAACTGCAATTCTCAGGATTGCACAGCATTGAGCCGTGTCAGATGAAGTGAAGCCAAACTATTAATTCTACAGTGTAGATGCACTGTTAGCCAAGGGAGCACTTACTATTGTATCCCCTTAAGATGACCCCAAGAGTCAGCATCTTTTCTATGGCAACTATACAGCTGAGGAGCCTCCTTCCAGTGGAGATACATCGCACACCCTCTTTTATTGTCTCCTACCAGAAAGTAATGCACACAAGCATCTTTTGATGTGTCGTTTTTAAATTTTCCATGTGTTAGTTTTGCACAAGGTCTGATGGATGATTGGTATATATATTTGGTGTTGCATTGTGTTAAATGTTTATATATTGTATTTTATTATGTTATTTAATTATTTTAACTGTTTTATTCTTATTTTATTGTATTATGATGTACTGGTAGTGATCCTACCAGTTGTGTAGGCCGCCCTGAGTCCCCTCGGGGAGAAGGGTGGGGTAGAAATATTGGAAATATTGGAAATATTGGAAATAAAACATGATAAACATCTTGATAAAGGGGCCGTGGTGCTGCTGAACTGCTACCTGAAGGTTGGCAGTTCATATCTTTGAGACGGGGTGAGCTCCCGCTGTTAGCCCTAGTTCCTGCCAACCTAGCAATTCAAAAACATGTAAATGTGAGTAAATAAATAGGTATCGCTTCAGCAAGAAAGGCGTGCAGATGCTCCAAGTAGTCATGCCAGTCACACAACCAGGAGGTGACAACGCAAGCTCCTCGGCTTAGAAATGGAGAAGAGGACCTCCCCCAGAGCCAGAGATGAGCACCACCTCCAGAGCCGGAAATGAAAGGAGAAGCCTTTGCCTTTATCTGTGTATGTGTATCTCATTGTATTGTAACAAAGCATTGAATGTTTGTCTGTATCTGTTTATATATACTGCAATCCACTCTGAGTTTTCACGGGGAAAAGGGAGGAATATAAATAAAGTGGTATTATTATAAACAAGATGGAGTTTATCAGTTTTACTAAAATAAAGCAGAATACAACTGAATCTTCAATTCTTGGTATACGTCAACAGTAGCAATAAGCGACAGGTGAACTTCATAACACAGAATTGACATTCAGTAAGTAACTGTGTCTTCTGTCTAAATATTAATAAAAGTTAACTTAGCAATGTGTTTCTCTGTAAAACTAGCTTGATCCATATTCTCAGCAACATAAACTGCATAATGCATAAACGTATGTCTTTATGGCGATCCATTTTTACCATGTATTAAAATTCACAACATATACTTTATTAAAACTGACAACAGCAATTTCAATATTATGAAAATAGAATCAAGTTAGATCAGAAAATGCTTGACAAGTATGTTCAAAATAAAGAGTAACCTGAATCTCAGGCTTGGTTAGACGAAAAGAAAATCTGTTCCTCTCATCACTCTATTTGTGAGTTTAGCATGGAAACAGCTTTTCTATAAAAATATGATCCTGGGTTGCTCCAAAACAACAAATACTAAGCTCTAGCAACAGCCACACTCAATGTTTTAGCTTTTCCCTGTAAAGGAAATATTTTAATCCTTAGATAATTTTGTTCAGTCTTTCCTAAAGTTTTTGAGCTTTCAAATTTGAGTTGGATGTCAGGAAGCAGCACAAAATGAGCCATGCCATAGCTATGGACTCCTACACCAGTAAAGGGTTGGATTCGATGAACATTGGGATCCTTTCCAACTTTAGTATTCCAAAGATCCTCCTGATAAAATTACACAGTTCAGATCTCAGCTTCCACATAAAGCTCATGGTTATCATGAGCCAATTGCATCCTCTAGCTAACCCTAAGATATTGGTGTTAGGGTAAAATGACAGTCTCCATGTGCATGTCAAAGAGGCCATGCTCTACTTCCTATCCCTCCTTGGCATGTACAGAATTTTTCATTCTGGGCTCAAATACCCTAAAACACATGCCTCAAATGCAAGGCCCACAGGCCACATCCAGTCCTCCATGTCATTTTATGTGGTCATCCAGTTGCTGGATTACAACTTCTGTATTCCTCATCATTAAACAGCATGACTAGAGCTAATGGGAGTTGTGATATAGTAACATCTGGAAAGCTGCAGTTTGTTCTGTCACGATAGTGTGATTCGAAATTAGATACAAGTCTTGTAGATATGATGTCTGACATTAAAATATCCCTTAAACCTTTTTCCAACCTCAGAGCCACAAGTGCTGTTGGATTGCAATGTCCTTTATCCCTAGCTGCCTAGCAGATAACCAAAAGTGATGGGAGATGTCGTTCAATAATATCTGGGGACCCAAACTGAAGAGCACCAACCACCATGTAAAAAAAATTATAGTTGGGCCTCTGTATCCACAGTTTCTCCTTCCCTGAATTCGATGGCCCTTTGAAGGCAAACCTAATGGTGAAGTGGTCCTCCACAAAAATTTGGCACCAGGTCCCAACTGATCTTAAAAGCTAAGCAGAGTGAGCTCCATTTAATACTTGGATGAGAAACCACCAACAAATACTAGTTCTTGTAGGTAAGGACTTTACCACTTCAGCCCACTATTCCACTACAGGTTTTTTTTCATGTCAGAAGTGACTTGAGAACATACTGCAAGTCGCTTCTGGTGTGAGAGAATTGGCCGTCTACAGAGACGTTGCCCAGGGGACGCCTGAATGTGTTACCATCCTGCTAGGAGGCTTCTCTGATGTCCCCGCAAGCTAGAGCTGACAGACGGGAGCTCACCCCATCTCACAGATTCGAAGGGATGCCCCGGTGGCGAAGTGCGTTAAAGAACTGAGCTGGAGACCAAAAGGTCCCAGGTTCAAACCCCGGGAGCGGCGTGAGCGGCCGCTGTTAGCTCCAGCTCCTGCCAACCTAGCAGTTCGAAAACATGCCAATGTGAGTAGATCAATAGGTATCGCTCCGGCAGGAAGGTAACAGTACTCCATGCAGTCATGCCAGCCACATGACCTTGGAGATGTCTACGGACAACGCCGGCTCTTCGGCTTAGAAATGGAGATGAGCACCAACCCCCAGAGTCAGACATGACTGGACTTAACGTCAGGGAAACCTTCAGGTCAGCAGTCTAACCGGCACAAGGGTTTAACCCATTGCGCCACTGTGGCTCCACTACAGTGATATTAGTGTAGATTGTGAATACATACTGAGTTGATCACCTTCAATATTGGACCTCTCTTCATTAGTGCAATTGCACTGATTTGCCATCCCGTGTTTCTGCAGTTTTACTTCCACACACCTTGTAACCTTGCCTTCCTGCACTACAGTTCCTTTATTTATTTATTTTTTCACAATTGAGGAACTCCAGCATTTAAAAACAAAAAAAGTAAATTGAAAATAAAGGGAAAACAGACACCTTGGTAAAAACAATGGGAGGAGAATGGGGAGAAGAGGAGAATTTAGCCTCTTGACATCACTTTAATAACAGCATGCCAACACAGAAATGGCAGGGGCCCGCTGGATCAAAGTAGGTGATGGGAACATTATTGGATTGGAACTATTGATGGGTTTTCCCTGTTAATTGCTAAGAACGAGAGAATTGGGGATGAAGGAAAAGCAATATCATCTTCATCTGGTAAAGACCATCACCAAAGATGATACTCCAGCTGCAATGCCTGTTTGCCTGCCTCGTGAAATAAAACCCTCTATTACAGACAAAAGAACTGGCAAAACCACCTCTAAATATTCCTAGCTTAACAAAACCCTACGAAATTCATGAGTCACCATAAGTTGACAGGTGATTTGAAGGCACATACATACACACACACTACTTCCCTCTCGCCCATTTTGACTGGTTGCTGGGTGCTTAGGAGAAACATCCACTAGCTTTAAAACAGAGAAGAATAGGGTAGAAGTATATCTGTTTTTGCAGTGAGCTTCAGACATCCTTGTAGATCCGTGGTTCTCAACCTGTGGGTCCCTATATGTTTTGGCCTTCAACTCCCAGAAATCCTAACAGCTGGTATAATGGCTGGGATTTCTGGGAGTTGTAGGCTAAAACACTTGGGTATCCACAGGTTGAGAACCACTGCTGTAGATTCATATTTTCTTGTTCCAAAATTTTGGCTATCCCTTTCAATATATACAAAAGAATAGCTTCCTACTCCTCAAATAAGGGACATCTGCAAAATAAAGGACATCAGGCATCCTACAAGGAACATTGTATTGGGTCCTCTAATAGAAAACATCCCTTATAATGAGGGATACCGGACAACTCTATGCAGAGGTCATTGGATCAATGGGGAGTTGCCACGATGCCTGATCAAACCTCCCACCCATCCTTCAAAATAACTGTTACTGGGGTTGAAAACAAGCCCAAATGTACCATGTTGACGGGTGATGATGGAATTACATCATCTAATGTTATCTCAATAGCTGTCAACATATGACACGATCTTTGATGTCCTTCCTTTGCATGGTCGCTGACCTTGTTTGGTCTATGACAACTGGCGAATCATTTACTAAATGTCTCCCTCTTCCTCTCGCAACAGCTTGCATCTTATTAGCATCCCCTGGGTGCTCCTGAAACTGCAGAGTCATCAGATGTCAGCTTCTAATATTGAAACAAATCAATTGAGTGGAGCATTGTGCATTCTGCCCTTTTGTGTCACGTCTCTGAGGTTAATGCTGTTCTTACTTGTAGGGTATATTACATTATTGTGCCTTCCTTTTTCTTGTCCGCAGCTATTTTTGGAACTCAGGCACACACTATTAAAGAACTTGTCCTGCTGTTGAATTATGGCACTGTGAAATGATAGCAGCAAATATATGTCTGAGCATTTGTTTTTTGTTTTTTCAAAAATACTAAGTCCAGGGCGGAGAGTAAGAGAGCTGTAAATAAAAGTTAACTCATAATAGAAAAAAAACCAAACTCTAATAAAGGCTCCCCAGAAGGGACATCCCTTCTTTAAATTAGTTTAATTATGGTAGTATTGGGTTATACCTAGTATATTGTAATATACCTAGTGATTATGCCATGAAATATTAAGACTTATTCTGTAATATTTACTAAATATGTGATATAAATTAATGTAAAAGCAAAACCAAAATAATGGTATTATTTTTCAGAATGATCAAGTATATAAGCTTAGAAAAGTTTCTTTTTTGGCATGCAATTCCCAGAAAGGTGAAAAATTCTGGGAATTGCAGCTGAAAAGTGAAATTTTTCAATCTCTGGCAGGTTTTGTTGGCTTGCAATACTGGGAAATTGAAGTACCACTCAATGAATGGTACTCATTGAATGAGTCCTATCAGGCAAAGTGCATTCCTATTACACCATGTAATACGATTTTTGTTCTTGGATTAGAAATGTTCCTAAGTGGTTCTATCATAAAAACATGGGGAAAATTTATTAGACTGCAAAAACGTTGTTGTTGTGGGACATCCTCCGGCACATTTTGCTATTTTTTGTAATGAATATCTCACCAAGTCTCGACCAATTCAACGTAGTATGTGGCAGCCACAAAAATAAGTTTCTGGAGTATAGTAACTACGTTCAAAATAAGTACCTCACAATTAAACAGGGAATAACACTTTCAAACCAAGAACAGAACATTTTTCCAATGTTGTTACATAGCACTATCAAACAAAATGAGTAAACAGAAGATAGTAAAAGAGGGACACAGCTCTTCTGAGTCAAACAAATGGCCAAAGGAAAAAAAAATGCACCCTTTCCTTACTGCACACTCTCCAAATGTTTATCTGAGATCCATACGGATATGGCCTCATTCTTGCCTGCTTTGTCTCTGCTACCTTTCCAATAAGGCAACAAGAAATATATGGAAAGTGACAGGCATCCCTTGCCAAGCGGGACAGTCGATGATTGCCTCGGGGAAGGGACAAGTTTATGTGTGATAAACTGCCAATTCCACTTCCTACATGTCAAAACTTTCAGACAGTGATGGGGTCTGGTGGGATGTACTGGTCTCACCGCTTCTTGATTTTCTCCTTTATCCTTTCTGAAATACAAATGCAAAGGAACATCTCAGAGGTGGGCTTAGCACCTCCAGATGGGGGAAAAGATATCTAGAAGTCTTGTTGCTACGCAAAGCAATATCATTTTGGAGAACCACGTAACATTTTCTTCATCCCAAAGTATAACTTTTTATTCCCATTGCATAACTCAGGGCCCTTCCACACAGCCATATAACCCAGAATATCAAGGCAGAAAACCCCACAATATCTGCTTTGAACAGTGTTATCCGTGACACACTGCCATTTATTCCAGTTCAAAGCAGATAATGTGAGAATTTATTCAGTTGTGTGGAAGGGGCCCTAAATTACCATAAAATAAAATGCCACCTTTGTGCTTGCATTATCTCAGCAGTAGTAGACACCAAGTAAACTTGAGGCCCATCTACACTGCCCTATAATGCACTTTGAAACTGCATTATGTGGCAGTGTAGATAGGTTCATACAGCTATTTTTTCCAGGACACAGATTCAACAAAGATTAAGGAAGGGCAAGCAGAATGTTAGCACTAAAACAAAATGATCTTACTGCAGTGATAAAATACTTTTAACACTTTGACTAGAAGTCCTCAATGTTAATATAAAAGATTAAGTGGAAATTGGTGAACATCCATTTCTAAAATGTGGCATCATACTGGAAGTGAAACATGATCACAGGGAAGAAGGCAGGGAAAGAAACCCAGGATATTTCAGGAAGGAAATTGATGTCATGGTGTGCAAAGATACTACAGTAGAGTCTCACTTATCCAACGTTCTGGATTATCCAACGCATTGTTGTAGTCAATGTTTTCAATATATCGTGATATTTTGGTGCTAAATTTGTAAATACAATAATTACTACATAGCATTACTGCGTATTGAACCACTTTTTCTGTAAAATTTGTTGTATAACATGATGTTTTGGTG
Organism: Anolis carolinensis; assembly: GCF_035594765.1. NCBI lineage: Eukaryota > Metazoa > Chordata > Lepidosauria > Squamata > Anolidae > Anolis > Anolis carolinensis. The sequence goes on from NC_085842.1 coordinate 200,355,458, forward strand.
CTTAATTTGTAAAATCATAACCTAATTTGATGTTTAATAGACTTATCCTTAATCCCTCCTTATTATCCAACATATTCACTTATCCAACGTTCTGCTGGCCCGCTTATGTTGGATAAGTGAGACTCTACTGCAGGGGTCCCCAAACTAAGGCCCGGGGGCCGGATACGGCCCTCCGAGGTCATTTACCTGGCCCCTGCCCTCAGTTTTATAATATAATATATTGTATATACATATAATATTAATAATATTATAATGTAATACAATATAACACTAATAATAATACCTTATAATAATATTAATTATATATTCTATATTACATATAATATTACTAATAATATTACAGTATAGTGGTATAGTTCAATATAGTAATATATAATGCTAATATTGTGCTATGCTAATAATAAAATATATTCTATGTACATATAATTTGTAAGCCACTCTGAGTCCCCTTTGGGGTGAGAAGGGTGTGATACAAATGTAGTAAATAAATGCAGTAAATAAATAAATAATAAATAAATAAATTTTAGACTTAGGCTTGCCCAAAGTCTGAAATGACTTGAAGGCACACAACAACAACAACAACAACAACAATCCTAATTAACTTGACTATCTTATTGGCCAGAAGCAGGACCACACTTCCCATTGAAATCCTGATAAATGTTTATTGGTTAAAATTGTTTTTATTTTTAAATATTGTATTATTCTTTCATTGTTGTTGTTGTTGTTTTTGCACTACAAATAAGACATGTGCAGTGTGCATCGGAATTTGTTTGTATTTTTTTTTTCAAATGATAATCCGGCCCCTCAACAGTCTGAAGGATTGTGGACCGGCCCTCGGCTTAAAAAGTTTGAGGACCCCTGCTCTACTGTATATGTGTGTTAACTGGAAAATCAAATGCATGGAGCCATTTTGGCTGATTTTGCAACTGTTGCTATCCTGCTGCTGGAGAACCGGTTTGAAGAGGTTTCTCTCTCTGTGTGTGTATGAGTCTTCTGAGTACTGGTTGGAAAGAAGATGGCTCTGTACTCAGAGAGGCCTGATTATTTCTGGGGCTTTGTTTGCTGCTGATCTTCATTGAAGCAGACTCATGGACTAAGAAAGGATTGCCTATAGCTGCTGTCTTATGTAAGCAAACAGAAAGACTATTGCAAATACCATTGTTCTGTTGATCTTTTGGATTCAGTAAAAGTTTCTGTGTTATTTGTTCTGCAAAGCTGAATGGTGCATCATTCTGCAGGGTGTCTCTGGGCTCACGGGCACACATAAGAGCTTCCATCTATTATCCACAAATCCCCAATAATTGGGTACCTTGGAATATATATGTATGTGTGTGTAAAAAATTTGCAGGTACTACTCTCTTTTTCTGATCATTTTAACCTCTGTCCTGGGTGCTCCCTCCACAATCAAGTTCAAAAATAGGAAAGAATGATTTTAGGTTTTCACCCAGTTAGGAGCTCTGAGATTTTCTTCCTGGCAGTCAAATGCCAGTTCTAGAAAAAACAGAGGATGCTCTGCAAGAGCTTTAAGAAGATGTGGTCAGTGATAAGCATGATAACAGCAGGTCAGGGCTGAGCTCAGTGTGATCCCAGCAGCAGCTGCTCATTTTTACATGACCTTTGGAGTTCATGAGTGCTTTGAAGGTGCAGGGGGGGAGGCTCACCTCACCCCAATAGCTATTCCAGACACAGCAAGCTACCAAAGCAGGCATTTTATTTCAAGCCGTTAACAAGAGTGTCCTCAAATGTCTTTTTATAGAGCGAGCTACACCAGCAAAAATGAAGGAATGAAAATATACTACAATGAACTGAGAAAAGGCACCCAAGGTTGATAAAGCACAACCGCTCCAACACTGCTCTGACAGTCATAATAAAAGTGAAGCATTTATTGGAGCCAAATTGGAAGGAGTGTGCAAACTGTAAACCTCATTGTGGTCTGCAATGTGATAACCACTCCTCCTGGAGTCCCTGTTGGTGGAAGCTTTTTTCGTGTCAGGAGCGAGAAACTGCAAGTCGCTTCTGCAAGGACGTTGCCCAATGTTTTTGATGTTTTTACCATCTTTGTGGGAGGCTTCTCTCATGTCCCCACATGGAGCTGGAACTGATAGAGTGAGCTCATGTGCACTCTCCCTGGGTTGGATTCGAACTGGCAACCTTTAGGTCAGCAACCACCTTCAAGTCATCAGTCCTGCCAGCACAAGGGTTTAACCCACTACGCCACCAGGGGCTCCTCTTGCCAGAAGCTGAGACACCTATTTTGAGTTGTCCATTAAGTGCAGCAGTCACTTGTTTGTCTCCCAATGGCAGCCATACAGGGCAAATAAAAGTGGTGCATTCAGAAAAAAAGTCTTCTCTGTCCATGATAAGCTCTGTATCTGAAGCAAAAAGCACGCACTTCCCTGCCCTTAATGCAGGAGTGGGCAAAATGGGCTCCTGAGGCCTTCAAACACTACAAACCACTCTTTTTCTGGCCAAATTTGGAGCAAGTTCCATTTCCTACAGCTGCAGAAAATCATCTTTCAAAAAGGTATAGACAACTTTTTAAAATCATTTTTCAAAACCAGTGATGGACTTCCATCCATTTCTAGTTTTATATGGAGATGTGTATATATCCAAGGAAAGGCAATTGGCCCCAAGCTTGCTTAAAATATGCTCCAGAGGACATTGGCCTGCAGTTTGCTTAAAGCATGTTCCAGTTTTAAAGAGTGTTCCCATTGATATTACATTTATTTTTCCCTGCAGAATTCAGTGATTCATAGTTCAGCCTCTTTATTTCTATCATTTGACCGGTAAGTAAAGGAAATTGAATCATAGACTTTTTGCACAATGTCGAAAGAGAATACTGGTGGTTTTCTTTTACTTTTATCTATTGTTAATTTAATGTAATTTAACTTTTTCCTAAAACTGGGACTCAAGGTAACTCACATGATTTAAACACAGCCTAAATCTTGTTAATCCTGACTGATGAAGACCCATTCAGTCAGAGGGATTAATTTATGTGTTGACTCATAATTTGACAATTGAATTGGTCTACTTTAGTTGGGACGAGTGGTGCAGTGGGTTAAACTGCTGAGCTGCTGAACTTGTTGACTGAAAGGTTGGCAGTTCAAATCCATGGGAGCGGGGTGAGCTCCCACTCTCACCAACCCCCAGAGTCAGACACAACTGGACTTGATGTCAGGAAAAACCTTTGCCTTTACCTAACCAATTGAACTACTGCTAATTAATAAATTGTGGTATCAAACCAGAAATCAGTGAATTTTCATATTAAAATAACACTCTCCAATCAAAACAAATATAGATTTTAAACTGGAAAGTGCAGCATTTTCCAACATAACACATTCCAATGTTGTCAGATGTTTTGTTCTGGGGAAGATGAAAGGATGGCAACTGCATTAAAGAACAAGACCTCATCACAAATAAGCAAGGCTGAAACAAGGAGTTGTGACAGCGGTCATGCTTCTAGTGCTCCTTGGCTGCCTTTTACTATGACTGTGACTACAGAGAATGAGTTACAGATACGTAACTGCAATAATGAAGACAAGCCAAGGTTTTACATACAGTAAGACTCTAAATCTGTGGGACACATATGCAAAGTTTCATCTGTTAGCAGAACTTTGATTGTGCTTTTCCTGCATGGCAGGGGGTTGAACTAGATGGCCCATGTGGTCTCTTCCAACTATTATTCTACGATTCTATTATTTTCCATGTCCAACAAAATATGTCCTCTTGATGCATTTTCTAGGTACTCCAGTGGTACTCCATGGTATTCTTCAGTAGGGTTTGCTATTGTCCATGGCTTGATGTATCACACAAAGTCTGGAAACATATCCATCCATATACTGTATATACTCGAGTATAAGCCTAGTTTTTCAGCCCTTTTTTAGGACTGAAAAAAAACGTCCTCGGCTTATACTCGGGTGAGGGTCATGGTGGACTTATATTCAGGCTTATACTCAAGTATATATGGTATATTTATTATTTTTCTCTATTATTATTGGTATTGTTACATTTATTATGTTACTCTATTAATTATTATCATTACATTTATTATTTTACTCTATTATTGTTGTTATTTTTACATTTATTTTACTCTATTTTTATTATTATTAATACATGTATTATTTTACTCTATTTATTATTACATTTATTATTTTACTGCATTTATTATTATTATTACATTTATTATTTCACTCTATTATTATTAAAAGGATACATAAGCTCATTTACATTGAAGAAGATGAAAATAATGATTTAATCAGAGTTGAACAGTCATATCTTAAATTACAGTTTGATGTAAAGATTCAAAAACATTTAAACTACTGATGCCTCAATTAATGTAATTTTATTGGTATTGGTATCTCGGCTTATACTGCAGTCAATGTTTTCCCAGTTTTTTTGTGGTAAAATTAGGTGCCTCGGCTTATATTCAGGTCGACTTATATTCGAGTATATATATATATTCGAGTATATATATATATATATATATATATATATATATATATAGCCATAGCCAAAAAAAAATTGGGGAGGGGGTTGAAACTTTTTAAAGCAAATCATGAAGAGTAGTTCCGTAGCACAAAATGATTTAGAAATCAGTCTCCATCGATAAACTTCAGTGAACACTCAAGAGAGATAAACTTCAATGGACACTCATGGGGATTTGGTAAATCAGTTAAAATTCATGAGTAAACCAGGTTTTTTTAATCTGAAAATGTGGGTGGGGGGGTTAAAATGTGGGCTGTAACCTCTCCCATGGTTACAGCCCTGTATATATATTTTCTGAGCTCCCTTCCCACCACCAAGTAGTTATGAGTAGGACAAGCTTGATACCCGCAGAGTCAAAAAGTTGGAAAAGATATGTTTTGTCTCCTAGTTTGAGAAATATTGGTTGCCAGGCATGAGTATTAGAGATACTTATCTAAAGACCTTGCAGGTCAATTTTCAAATTGCTTTGGATCATGGTTATATATATATAAAGTTTTACCTCATGTCTGTTTTGATATACTTTTTTAACTGATGGGTTTTGTGTGTAATTTAACATTTTTTGCACATGAGCATTTTGTAATGCTATGCCTTGCCTATTATAGATGTATTGCACACACACACACTCTTTTTATTTTACAGTCCCTGAAGAAACATTTTCCAGTCTAGATACATTGGAATAATTTGAGAATTAAAATTATTTTACACGTTTTGAAACCTGCTCTCTCTTACACTGAAATCTGTATCTGTTTCCTATTCCTTCTATGTTAGAAGTAGTAATAAAGCAGAGGTTCCTTCTTTGTCAATGATTACCTTGAGCCCATGGGAACTTTTAACTTCCATTTATTTTTCATGGAACATAGTCTGAGGACTGCCAGATCAGAGAGAAATCCAATTTGCATAGCTCTGAAGACACAGAGTGGAATTCACTAACACAATTACAAATGCATAACCTAGAGTCATGGATTCATAACTTGCTCATACCCGTGATCACTATGCATTCACCAGTTTAGGGAAATATGTAAGGACATGAAAGTCCTCCAGTCTCAACGTACTGGGCAGCAGCCATTGTGAGCAATTTTTTTCCCCTGTTAACTAGGAAACACCTGGCTGACATTTATATCCTCTTGTGAACAGTCTCTGATATGAGTGTGAATTGCAAAGATCGCTTAAAAGAAAGGGTGTTTCTCAATCAACTGGAGAACAGATTCTTGTTGCTTGCAGCAGCCTCTGCCTGATAAACAAAGGTTGGAGGAGGACAGGAAACACTACATGGTAGGGTTGTGCATAGACTCAGTGTGGTCAGTTCCCTTCAGCAAATTTGGTTTGTTTGGCTTGTTCGGCTGGCTGTAATGGTAAGGGCTTGGCCACCATGGTTTTTTCGGCCAAAACAGGTCATGCAGCAGCCAGGCACAGCTCCTCCTCTCCTATCTGGGATTACGCAGTGTGCGAAGAGGCTGCCATGTGCTTACATGGGGTTTCCCTGCCTGTTGGGCCAATCAGAACAAACGAACGCTATGACATGTCTTACGCAAGATATGTCTATTTAAATGGGATGAGCGCCTCCATTGCTCTCAGTTGCATCCTGGCTCTAGAAAGATGCTTCAGTCCGATTGCCTTGCCACTCGCTCTCAGCTTTATTTTTTGGCTTGGCTTGGCCTCTCTCTAGCATTGAATCTTTTACGATTTTCCTTTATTTTCCTTTATTTTCTTGATTCTTTTTATTTAGTGCAGTGGTTCTCAACCTGTGGATCCCCAGGTGTTTTGGCCTACAACTTCCAGAAATCCCAGCCAGTTTACCAGCTATTAGGATTTCTGGGAGTTGAAGACCAAAACATCTGGGGACCCAAGGGTTGAGAACCACTGATTTAGTGGGAGTTGGGAAAGGGTGGGGTGTGTGCATGCCTTTGAAGACTTGGGAAAAGAAAGACCATCTCTTTGCTCTGGTGTACTTTTCCTTAAATATATTTGGATGGCTCTGAGAGCCTTGAGTCACCCTTTAGCTTCTTTTTCTCCTCCCCTCCTCTCTTTCAGAAAATACTTTTAAAAGATAATAATAATTATTAATAATAATAATAATCTCAGCAAACAGAAAAGCCTAATTCTCAGAAAACTACTACCTGTTACCTACCTATCATTTCATTCCTTTGCAAAGAAATTCTCTCTGTTTATGTTTTTTTCTGTCTTCTGAATTTCAAATAATAATACAGTACAGTCTCACTTATCCAACATAAACGGGCTGGCAGAATGTTGGATATGGTGGATAATAAGGAGGGATTAAGGAAAAGCCTATTAAACATCAAATTACGTTATGATTTTACAAATTAAGCACCAAAGCATCATCTTTTACAACAAATTTGACAGAAAAAGCCGTTCAATACCCAGCAATGTTATGTAGTAATTACTGTATGTACAAATTTAGCACCAAAACATCACAATGTATTAAAAAGATTGACTATAAAAACATTGACTACTAAAAGACAGACTGCGTTGGATAATCCAGAATGTTGGATAAGCGAATGTTGGATAAGTAAGACTCTACTGTAAGTATTAGTAGTAATCATTTAGCTGTTGCCAGTAGTAAGAAGAACTAGTTTTGGGCTTCAATCTGTGGAGAAACTTTGCTAGAACCCATTGTGTCCCTTCCTCTCCTTCAGAATATACTGTACTTTTAAAAGATTGGGGACTGAATGGCTTTTTGTGGGATGGGGTTGCCAGCCAACCACTCCACCCCAGTCCTGAAGTCATCCTTCTCCCCTTGTCCCTGAGCCCCTCTATTGCCCTTTTCTGCAGCTGCTGCCACCGCCTTGCCTTTCTAAATCAGTGAAGCTGATTACTTGCTCTGAGACTTAAAATAATATGCTCCAAAAACATGGTTGTTTTCCCCAAACATGGCTAGATTTCCCACAATACATTTTGAAAATGTCCCCCCCCCCCCCGCCCCCAGTAGATCATTCAGGAGTGTTTTTCTAATAAGGAGACAATGCTTGCTTGCTGCTGCTGCTGGCCTCTTCCAGTATGTTTTGTGATAACAAGAAATGCAAACGTTTTGGAATAGGTTGCTTGCTGTCATCTTTTTATTAATAAAGAAGTAAGTGTAATAGTGGGGCACTGGGCTGTGTGATGTGGAAGTGCATCTTTGACATTTGGCAGGAAGGAATGGTGCTCTGCTGATGCTTTTGAAATTACAGAGTGGGGCCAGTGGAGGGATACCTTTTGGGGAATTTTTTAAGAATTTATTTCTAAAAAGAAAAGAAATTCCTAAATATCAGGGTATGACCCAAACATTATGAAACTTGTGCTAACAGTGGTTGATGTGTCCTCTAAAATTACGGGAAGGAGAGCCCGGGAAGCCCCTCCATTCCCATCAATGGTCCAGATCTTGTCACATTTTTTGGCTGTGGACCAAAAACAGCTGTCTGGCTACCCACCTATTTTCAGGAGGCACGCAAAAACAGATCCAGAGGTCTCCCGAAATTCAGCCAGCAGAAACAGATCGAAGTTAAGCCGAAATGCACAAGCCTACTACATAGCTTATAAGTAAGCTTATTATGCCTTAGTGAATTCTGGTCTAAACTTTAAATTTAGCTTACAACCAACTTGATATCTTATTTTGTTTTTTTCATACTAAATAGCAGGAATTATCAAACCCTCCAGATGTTCAATTGAAGCTCTCATCAGCTCTAGCCAAAAACAACCAGTGGTTTAAAGTGCAGAGAATTTCAGTCTGTCAAGGAGGGACACACTATTTCCACTCCTATCATAGTGGCTTGTAATAGAAGCAGGAAAGCATCTTTCCAATGTGTTTCTCTTGGAAACTGAAATGCTGACCTTGATGACAGGTTTATGTACTGCCGCTCTCTCCATTCCATCTGCCAATCATATGCCTTGTAAACACCCATGGAAGTAAAAAGCGAACTGTGGCAAAATGTTATGCTCATGAAACACATTTTCACAGGCAACAATTTCCAAAGGACCATGTCTCTGTCGCTTAAAACACACCATAACTCGTGACAGTGTAAAGACGTTTCACCTGTAGTGATGATTGTAGCAGTGAGGTTTGATCTTCAACTTGTGTGAGCAGAAGTCAATGGAGTTATGCCAATTTACCTCAGCCACAGAGTCACCCTTGTCCTGTAAAGCACACATGGACAAAGCCGTCATAAAATTCACAGGCTGACACAATACTATGAGGGGGAAAACTAAGAAAAATAAACAATCTATGGCAGGTCCAGCTGTTAAGCTAGGTGCAAGGAAATTCTGGTGCTCCAGATGTGGCTGAATGGCTTCTCCACTCAGCCTTTGCATGTATGGCCATGGACAAGGAGTCATGGGAGTGGAGGATCATTAAAAGATAGCAAGCCACGTGTTCCTAAATAGCAATAGTAAAATAATATTTAAAAATTATTTATACAGCTTAGGTGCAGGCTATCAGAAAGGCTGGATCTACCCATATTGAGCTTGCCATGAGATACCTTCATTCGGCCTCACTAGCTTCACAGAGGCACATCTGCTGGTGGTACAAGATGGACCCTCTTGGTGGCTATCTTTTGGCTCCCTTCCTGGGAAGAGGCACCCACCTTCTGTTTCGTGCTGGGTCCTCCTCAGATAATGTGGATTACATAGCAGTGTAGAAGGAGCCTGAGACTAAGGCCCCTTCTACACTGCCATATAATCCAGATTATCTTCTGTAAATTGGATTATATGAGTCTACACTGCCATATAATTAAATTCAAAGCAAATAATTTGGGTTTTATATGACAGTGTAAAAGAGGCCCAGAGCAAAGGCCAGAAAAAAATTCAGAATGGGTTGAAACTTTTTTTCGCCCTGAGATGACTTTTGAGGCCAGTGTCTCCTGATCTGGCACGAGATCTCAACAAGGCCCTGAAATTGCCATCATTGTGCAAAAGTTCTTCACAGTTAATAGGTCCTGAATCATTGCTCCCTCTTTGAGCCAGTTCTTGTTGACCACAATGGACAATAGTTTCCACAATTGGCATAAGTTTCTTACTGTTTTCTTCTGCTTTCTTCTTATTTCCTTTATCATGATGACAGGTTACATCAAGACGTTTTCCACAGAATTAGCAATAAGTTTTCAGCCAAGCACAAGTTGTTCTGATGGTACTGGTTTGTTTGTTTTTTTTGGGGGGGGGGTTTGGGGGAGGGTTGGAGTATATTGAAGACTTGTATTGCATCTTTCCATCACACAAATGGTTTAGTAACTAATGCACCAAGCTTCTGGTGAGCACCTTACCCCCAACTTCTCCAAATAGCACACCGTACTTACAGAGTGCAACTTGTACATGAAAGGAGTAGGCTAACCAGGGAAATCTGCTGAACCATTTGGGTTAAAATCTTAGATGCCTCTTCTTATCCACAGGAAATACATATCCTGACCATAGAGTCTGTGGATTTTGCACTAACTGAGCTTTCACTTGGTCATCAGAAACAGTCTTGTTCAAATAAAGTCCAAGGTCTAACAATGGCATAGCTCCTTCTCTTTGCTTCTGTTTCATGGTTTCTTTGGCAGGTCTCAGATTAGAGCAGTGGTTCCCAACCTGTGGGTCCCCAGATGTTTTGGCCTTCAACTCCCAGAAACTGATTGGGATTTCTGGTAGTTGTAGGCCAAAATACCTGGGGACCCACAAGTTGAGAACCACTGGATTAGAGTAACCAATGCAAGACCTGTTCCCAACTGCAATCCAGGTCAAATAACCAGGTCAATGTAATTTGGTAGAAAGGTAGACAATGACAGTGTAAATAATCAAAATGTGTGCTTGCAGTTCTGGGGGAACTCTAATTTTTGCTTCCTATATACTTGGCAGGGGAATTTGGTTAACCAGTGAAAAATCATGAGTAAACTGGGGTTTTTGTTATTGGTTTTTTTTTACCTGAAAAAAATTTGGGGTGGTTTGAACCCCGAAACTGCCTCCTTGGCTATAGGCTTGCTAAAGCACGAGACTTGCCCAAGGTCACCCAGTGGATTTCCACAGCTGAGCAGAAATTAAAACCTAGTCCTCCATAACGAGTTGAGTCTAAAACTAGTGTAAACTAGATCTCTTTAGGCCTCAAGGTTTTTTAGTTTCATGCCTGATTTTTTAAAAGGAAAATGCCTAGAGAACAGATGTTCCTCTTGTCTGTGAATAGGCCCAATTGAACATAGTGGAATTTACATCTGAGTAAACATCCTTGGAATTGTGTCTCATAGAGTCACAAAATAAAAGGCAGCAGAGTGACAACTTTATAGTTCATATAGTTCATATCTATCTATCTATCTGTCTATGTATATAGACACACACACACACACACACACATACAGGCAGAGTGGCAGCTTTTAAAAAACATTAGAGTGCTTTCCTTTTGCGACTAGTATTTATTTCTTTGTTTGTTTGTTTGTTTGTTTGTTTATTTACTGTACTTATACCCCGTCCTTCTCATCCCTGAAGGGGGACTCAGGGTGTCTTACAAATTATGGCAATTCTTCAATGCCAGATTCAGATAACAACAATATAAATAAAACGGATTATAAAACCGTAAAAAAATAACACATACATATCAATTAAATAATCTCTCAAATGATTAAAACCTACAAATATATATCAAACAAATCAAGCTTACATTGCATTGAGGCATGATTACAGATCTTATAATCCAGTGGTTTAAACGGCCAAAACCCTGATAAATAGCAGCTCAACACCCTCAAACCATTGTCACACACAGCCGACCTCCACCTAAAAGTAGTCCAATCCACCCCACACCCAATTGTCCTTAAGAAATGTCCAGTAGGCTAATGACAGATTCCCAAAAAGACATCCATCTGGTCCAGTCTATTTAGCCTAGAGAAGTCTGTTTGGTCCTGGGGGGGGGGGGGGCAAGGGGTTGGTTTGTTTGCTAATAAAAGTACAAACACTGAGCGATGGTAAGCCACAGCATTTTCTCCAAGGGCGACAATGACAATGGTGATAGAACAAGTCAGCAATGGAACACAGCAGCCAAGGGGGCAATCGTGGAGTATTACCTGCATGATATACAAAACGTGTCTCAGAGTCTACAAGAATGCTTTGGTTTATTCTAAAACTTAAGGGTTAGTTCTTAAGTTCTGAATTTTTTAAAAATTGCTGTTCTTCAAAAAACATACCTAGGACATACATACCTGTCCTTACTCAACAATTTGATCACACTGTCACAGTGAAAATTAAACTCACATTTCCACAAAACTATTGGTGGAAAGTGAAATCCCATGTGGGTCGGGCTGTGGCGCAGGCTGGTTACAGGGCTGGCCCAAGGCAATTTGCAAGTGTAAGGTAAAGGGTAAAGGTTTCCCCTGGCATTAAGTCCAGTCATGTCTGACTCTGGGGGTTGGTGCTCATCTCCATTTCTAAGCCGAAGAGCCGGCGTTGTCCATAGACACCTTCAAGGTCATATGGCCGGCATGACTGCATGGAGCGCCGTTACCTTCCCACCGGAGCAATACCTATTGATCTACGCACATTGGCATGTTTTCGAACTGCTAGGTTGGCAGGAGCTAACAGCAGCCGTTCATGCCGCTCCTGGGGTTTGCAAGTGTAGGCTAACCGAATTTTGGCGCCCCCCCCCCCCAAACCAATCGGGCATCAAATTGTTGCCAGTTGTGAGGCCACCCTGAGTCCTCTTCAAGGTGAGAAGGGCGGGACACAAATATGGGAAATAAATAAATAGATAGATAAATAAAATTAGGACAGTCAAAAAAGAACACTCAAAAACAAGGGAATTCCAGACATGAAACAATCAGGGCCAGCTAACACCTCCCAACAATGGATCCCCCAGGCAGGAATCAGCCAGGTTTTGAAGCTGCAAAGCTATTCAGTACTAATCAAGGTGGCCACTTGCCTCCAACAGATAAGAGTTTGTTCTCCCACCCTGGACTTTCCACAGATATATAAACCCCACTTGCCTTGGAGAGGATCTAGATGGGGCTGGGCTGGGGAGGGCCTCTCCCGCCGCCAATGGCTGTAGCTCCGCTGCCTCGCCCCTTACCCTAGGCACTCTGCCCCGCCATGGAGACCAGCATGAAGAAGTTCACCGCCCGCCGCTTCTTCTCCGTCTACATCCGCAAGAAGTCGTGCTCCAAGAGGTCCAGCCTGAGTCGCTTTGAGGTAAAGCTGGGCAGAGACCCACGAAGCCACAGGAGGGACATAGGGGCCGCTCTGCCTCCCCCCCATATCCTTCATTCCCCCCCCCCCGTCCCTTCTCCATTCCACCATCCATCCTTTGGGGTCTGAAAAAGCTGCCAAAAGGTGGCAATTATAACATCATGGGGCGTTAGGAGAAATTGTCACGGTAGGCCTGGGTAGGCCGCTCCACACCGTTGCCATGGAGACAGAGCCCAGCCCGCCAGGGACCCCACCCTCCCCTCTCCGCGTGGGTGGAAAAGGAAACATCGTGTACTGCCAACCGAGGCCAGGCCAAAGGCCCGAAGGCAGGCAGTGGGCCCAGGGTGAAGGCCCGAGGGAGGAGGAGGCGGGGGTGCGTGCGCATGCATGTGTGCATGCTCACGAACGCGGGGGCGCCTCAACTGTGCCCCTGGGATTATGGCGCCACAGGCAAGTGCCTAAATGGCCTTGCGGTTGAACCGCCCCTGGCTGGTTAGTAGCCATCTGCAATAAATCACTATGACCAAGAGGTCATGAGTTCGAGGCCAGCCCATGGCAGAGTGAGCACCCGACCATCTATATATATAAAATGATAAAGTTGTTTGCGCAGTGACTATAACAACAAAACTAAACATCCCAGAAATACGAAATTTGGCAACACAATGCAAAAGGCTTGCCTCCAGGTTACAACAACACAACCACACCACAAAACCACAATCCAGACCCACAAAACTCACAACAATGCATCATGCAATAACAACACAACTAAACACCCCAGAAATACAAAACTTGGCAACACAATGCAAAAGCCTTGCCTCCCAGTTGTAACAACACAACCACACCACAAAACCACACAGGACCCACAAAACTCACAACAACGCATCGTGACTATAACAACACAACTAAACGCCCCGTAAATACAAAACTTGGCAACACAACACAAAAGCCTTCCCTCCAGGTTGTAACAACACAACCACACCACAAAACCACAATCCAGACCCATAAAACTCACAACAACGCATCGTGACTATAACAACACAACTAAACGCCCCAGAAATACGAAACTTGGCACACAACTAAACGCCCCAGAAATATAAAACTTCGCAACACAACACAAAAGCCTTGCCTCTCAGTTGTAACAACACAACCACACCACAAAACCACAATCCAGACCCACAAAACTCACAACAATGCATCATGACTATAACAACACAACTAAACGCCCCAGAAATACAAAACTTGGCACACAACTAAACGCCCCAGAAATACAAAACTTGGCAACACAACGCAAAAACCTTGCCTCCCGGTTGTAACAACACAACCATACCACAAAACCACAATCCGGACCCACAAAACTCACAACAATGCATCGTGACTATAACAACACAACTAAACGACCCAGAAATACAAAACTTCGCAACACAACACAAAAGCCTTGCCTCTCAGTTGTAACAACACAACCACACCACAAAACCACAATCCAGACCCACAAAACTCACAACAACGCATTGTGACTATAACAAATACAACATTTGACAACACAACTCATCCACCTCCCCAATCCCTACATTCACACTTGGCCTCCAAAAAAACAATTACAATAATAACAATGACAACAACAACAACAAGAATCAACACCATCACAGGCAAGAAACAGCCAGGCACTGAGGCTGAGAGGCCAGTCAGTGCTACACTGGGCCTCCAAAAAACAATTCAGTAGCATCTAACTTATCCAACCTTCACGACCACTACAACAACAATAATAATAAACACCTACACAGGCAAAACAAAAAAAGGACTATTGTACCACAATAAAAATATAAACCGCACTCAGCAGAATCAGACATTACAATTAACAACAAACCAAAGACAACAGGGATCTCAAGCAATTATCAATCAACACAAAAATTGAAGAAGGTAACAGACTTCAAATACTACTACTAATGTGAGTATAAAGAAGGTGGAGGTCACAGCATAAATACAACTTAATGTAGACTGACCAACACCACCAGACTAAGCCACAGCAACGCGTGGCCGGGCACAGCTAGTTAAAATATAAAAAATAGCCCTGCTCGTTGTTGACCTAAGCAACCCGAAAGATAGTTACATCTATCAAGTAGGAAATTTAGGTACCACTATGTGGGGAGGCTAATTTAACTAATTTACAACACCATAAAAATCAGGGTTGTTGTATGTCTTTCAGGCTGTGTGGCCATGTTCCAGAAGTATTCTCTCCTGACGTTTCGCCCACATCTATGGCAGGCATCCTCAGAAAAACTCTTCCCTCACCCTGGACTTCCCACAGATATATATAAACATTCTTTGCTTAGTTTTTCCATACCTCACAACCTCTGAGGATGCCTGCCATAGATGTGGGCAAAACTTCAGGAGAGAATACTTCTGGAACATGGCCACACAGCCCGAAAGACATACAACAACCCTGTGATCCCGGCCATGAAAGCCTTCGACAACACACCATAAAAATCGTCCAGCACTGTTTGGAATGAGGAAGTTGGCATCACAGTGGATGATGAAGCAGCTGCTCCCCCTGCGGCCGGAATCGAGCATACTGTCAGGAAGCTGGAGAAGGTTAAATTGCCTCTGTCTCTGTCTCTATGTTCATATGGCATTGAATGTTTGCCTTGTATGTGTACATTGTGATTTGCCCTGAGTCCCCTTCGGGGTGAGAAGGGCGGAATATAAATACTGTAAGTAAATAAATAAATAAATTTTAAATGGAGTCATGCTGTACTCCATATAAATAAGCCTGAGGCCAGGTTCTAGATATTGCAACCTTTCTTTACCCATCAGAGGATTTTCAAGGGTGACATGCAAGCTCTCTCACTTTAAAGCACAAGTCTTTGGCTATGCAAAAGACCTTAGATTGATAGGTAAGGAAATCTAAGCCCTCTGCTTGTTTATTCACAGAGGAGATAAAAGCCAACCGCAGTGGTCTTGCCAGCCTCCTTAACGCTCTTATGACTTTCCGTGAAAGACCGCCTTGATGGCAAGAGAAGGAATTTCAGTCTAAAGTAACTCATGGGTCAGTGACCTTCCTACTAATGTTGCATCCAAGCAGGAGCCAATTACACACTGTCCGGATCGCTCTGCAGTCTTCCATTGTAGGTTAATTGGTGGGACTGGAATGGATGTCACGTAGAAGGAAAGAAACAGAGATTCACACACACCGTTCTAATTTTCATTTTACTGGAGAGCTGAATAGAATCTTCTGGACTAAGAATGGATAGATAGACGGACAGACAGACAGACAAATAATGGATAGATAGATCAATAGATAGAAGTATATAGAGAGACAGATAGGATAGATAGACAGACAGGCAGGCAGACCCAGTATGAATGTTTTTTAAAAGCAACTTTTGTAAAACCTGATCAGATGAAACAATGTTGAACTTACCTTTCATGGTGTGGTTATGCTTGACACCACAGTGACACCTGCTGGACAAAGTGCAGATTGTCCATTTGTATTATCAAAGCCTGGGGAATATTAGCTGCCCTGGAGATATTTTAAAGCCTGGGAGGGAGAGGCGAGGGTGATGAGCATTTTATTTCAGTATCGATTCTTAGGATGTGGTCATATAGTACAGGATGTGTACGGTGTAAGAGCTAGTAGAAACTTTGCAATTACAATATTGCTTTTCACATGAACACTTTTCACAAGGTGATGCTGATGGTGCTGCTGCTATGCTAGTGCTGAGTGATATCCTGTTTCAACTATGGTTTTGGATTATGACTTTAACTGAGGACTAGTGCCAGGTTTATGGAACAACGAGTAAGTGTCCCTGCATTTTTAACACATACCACTTCCAACAAGGACATGTTATCATCTTAAAGGTTTTCCTTATTTGGTTTTCTTGGCAAGCTTTGTTCAGAAGGTGTTTGCCATAGTCTTCCTGAGGCTTTTTTTTTCCGTGTCAGGAGCAACCAGAGTTGCTTCTGGAGTGAGAGAATTGGCCGTCTGCAAGGATGTTGCCCAGGGGACGCCCGGATGTTTTGATGTTTTACCATCCTTGTGGGAGGCTTCTCTCATGTCCCCGCATGGAGCTGGAGCTGATAGAGGGAGCTCATCCACGCTCTCCCCGCGTGGGATTTGAACCTGGCAGCCTTCAGGTCAGCAACCCAACCTTCAAGTCACAAGACTTTTATCCCCTAGGCTATCGGAGGCTCCTTCCTGAGGCTGAGAGAGTGTGACTTGCCCATGAGTGAGTGGGGATTCAAACCCTGATCTTAGCCCACCACCCAAGCCATTACACCATGCTGATGCTGAGGAATAGTTTATGCTCAAACTACAATGTCATATAATACAGTTACAGAATGCAGATTAAATGCACTGAACTGGATTATTTGAGTCTACACTGCCATGGAAGTGACATATGTTAAAATCCAGTTCAATGCAGTTAATCTGCATTCTGAAACTGCATTATTATAGCCAAATTCTTTATCTTATTTTTTCTATCTCTTTTACAGGCATACAGATATTTGATTACACAATGTAACAAAATTTGAAAAAAATTCTGTTCCTGGTTTGAAAGTGTAATTTCCTATTTAATGGTGTGGTACTTACTTTTAAGGTAGTTGTTATATTCCAGAAACTTCATTTTTGTGGCTGCCACAAACTAGGTTGAATTGATTGAGACTCTATGAGATATTCATTGAGAAACTATAGCAAAATGTGCTGCAGGGTGTCCCACAAAAACAAAGTTTTTGCAGTTGAATAAACTTCCCTCATGACTTTATGATAAAACCAGTATATAACCCAGGACTAAATTGTGTTACATGGTGATATCTCTCATTATCAGGACGGTTTCACACAACCCTTTAACCAAGGAGCAATTGCATTTTTAAAATTGTGATTGTGTCTGGGTTAAAGTCCACACACACCTCAGAAAGCCTGTGCTTTTCTGGGGTGGGGGTGGGGGGTATACAGATGTCCTGCAGGGCTTTCCAGCAGGGCACTGGGACAGAAAACAAAACCCCCCACAAAAGCCCTAAAAAGTAAAAATAACTTACCGGCCACCATTAGACCTTGCAGCACAGTTCCTGGAATGTACCATTATGCTCGAAGAAGCAAGGGAGAGGCAGGAACTATTTGCCCCCCTTCCTTGATAAAATTGGTACATTCCAGGATATATGCTGCAAGACTTAAATTGTGGGTCCCCTTAATTAATTAATTAATTAAATTGTGGAGCCCCAGTGATACAGTGAGTTAAACCACTGAGCTGCTGATCTTGCTAATTAAAAGGTCGGTGGTTTGAATCTAGGGAGCGGGGTGAGCTCCCACTGTTAGCCCCAGCTTCTGCCAACCTGCCAGTTCAAAAACATGCAAATCTGAGTAGATCAATAGGTACTGCTTTGGCAGGAAGGTAACGGCACTCCATGCAGTCATGCTGGCCACATGACCTTGGAGGTGTCTATGGACAACGTCAGCTCTTCAGCTGGGAAATGGAGATGAGCACCAACCCCCAGAGTTGGACACGACTTAATGTCAGGGGGAAACCTTTACCTTACTTCCATTATTTCTTTCTAGAAGGCTTTTTAAAATTCACAAGATGAAGACAATAGGACAGCGGCTAATATAACAAGGAAAATTTAGTAATGATAACAATTCTTTTCAAGAAAAAAGTATATTTTTGTGCTTTAGGTGCAGGTCAGGGTTTGGTAGAATTTCAGCAGGTGTCATGCGTTGCACAACCAGATAGCAAGCAGCATATGTTGAAATCACCTTTTCTATGCAATCCTGAAAGATACAGCAGTCCTAAAAAGGTCTGGCAGATTTTAAGCAACCATCTCTGAAGCCATTCATTCTCTACAAAAGAATGTCTATAGTTATATTATAATGGCCCTCAGTCTCCTAAAATCTATGGCCATTGGCCACATGCCTGCAGTGGCTGGCTTTAATTACTCGACTGACTCACAATGACTCAGGATGGAACATCAGCCATAAATCCCTTTTAGCTTACTGCGTTATTCTTCTGCTTTCTGCTAATCGCAGTGCAAGAGTCGGGAGAGCCATTTTCATCCTGAGTCATGGAGGCAAAACAAAGGGACGCAAAATACCAGCGTCTTTTAGCTTGAAACTGTCACTTCCAGTAGTTAAGGCTTAGCAGAGTTCCTCTGCCTCACAGAATACAAGGAAGGGGGACCATGTGATAACTGGAATAAAGGTGTCATGAAAAACATGTCACTGGACATCTGTGGAATTTCAAGACCAGATGTTCCTCATCTGTAATCCATATGCTGTACATACTCCTGAATAATACTTCACCACATCTCTTCAATTCTGCAGTGCTAGAAACTCCTTCAAAGCTCATTGGAAGGGTAATCGCATGTTGACCAAGAGGTAATTATACAGAACTGGTGGGAATTGTGCAACTCATTGCTTAACTTGGGCCCCATCGACATTGCCATACAATCCAGTCTCTGAATCCAGATTATCTGTTTTGAACTATATTATATGGCAGTTAAGGACCCTTCCGGACAGGCCCTATATCCCAGGATCTGATCCCAGGTTTTCTGTTTATCCCAGATTATCTGGCAGTGCAGACTCATATAGTTCAGTGTAAAGCAGAAAAGCTGAGAGCAGATCCTGGGATACAGGGCCTGTTTGGAAGGGCCCGTAGATTCATATAATCCAGTTCAAAGCATCTGGATTTATAAACCGGATTATGTGGCAGTGTAGATCCAGCCTTGGCTTTCTCTCTATTTTATCACCATCACTGGTGCATTTGTGGAGGACATGAGAAAGAGAGCCATTTTAGTGACTGCTTCCAAATCATAGAAATCCCTCTGACAAGAAGCTTAGCTGGCCACCTGTCTGGCCTCTTCTACACTGTCCATATTATCTGCTTTGAACTGGATGATAAGACAGTGTAGACTCAGATAATCCAGTTCAAAGCAAATAATGTGGGTTATCTGCTTTGATAATCTGGATTATATGGCATCTGTTTTCTTTCCACCACAAGGCAAATACCTTTTAATTTTAGCAAGCCTTTGACTCTTCACTTACTGGGACAGGAGATCCCTATAATGAGATGCATGAGGAACTCCCCCCCCCCACACACACACACACACACTTTTTTTTTGTATTCATTTGTTCAGTCGCTTCTGACTCTTCGTGACCTCATGGACCAGACCACACCAGAGCTCCCTGTCTGCCATGGCCACCCCCAGCTCCTCCAAGGTCAAGCCAGTCTCTTCAAGGATACCGTCCATCCAACTTGCCCTTGGTCGACCCTTCTTCCTTTTTCTTTCTATTTTCTCCAGCATCATTCTCTTCTCCAGGCTTTCCTGTCTTCTCATAATGTGGCCAAAGTACTTCATCTTTGCCTCTAATATCCTTCCCTCCAGTGAGCAGCTGGGCATTATTTCCTGGAGGATGGACTGGTTGGATCTTCTTGCGGTCCAAGGCACTCTCAGGATTTTCCTCCAACACCACAGTTCAAAAGTGTCTATTTTCCTTCGCCCAGTCTTCCTTATGGTCCAGCTCTCACATCCATAGGTTACTACGGGGAATAACATTGCTTTAACTATGCAGACCTTTATTGCCAATGTGATGTCTCTGCTCTTCACTAATTTATCGAGGTTGGCCATTGCTCTCTTCCCAAGAAGTAAATGTCTTCTGATTTCTTGGCTGCAATCTGTGTCTGCAGTAATCTTCATGCCTAGAAATACAAGGTCTGTCACTGCCTCCATGTTTTCTCCCTCTATTTGCCAGTTATCAATCAGCCTGGTTGCCATAATCTTAGTTTTTTTATGTTTAACTGCAACCCAGCTTTTGCACTTTCTTATTTCACCTTGGTGATAAGGCTCCTCAGCTCCTCCTCACTTTCAGCCATCAGAGTGATATCATTAGCATATCTAAGCTTGTTAATGTTTCTTCCAGCAATTTTAACTCCAGCCTTGGATTCGTCAAGCCTCACGTTGCATGATGTGTTCTGCGCACAACTGTAATAGAGAGGGTGAGAGTATATAGCCCTGCTGCACTCCTTTCCCAATCTTGAACCAGTCTGTTGTCCCGTGGTCTGTTCTTACTGTGGCTACTTGGTCTTTATACAGATTTCTCAGGAGACAGACAAAGTGACTTGGTATCCCCATACCACCAAGAACATTCCACAGTTTATTATGATCCAAACAGTTGAAGGCTTTCTGAAACTCCCTGCCTTCCTCCATTATCCGACGGATATGGGCAATTTGGTCTCTCATTCCTCTGCCTTTTCGAAATGCAGCTTGTACATCTGGCAACTCTCGCTCCATGTATTCCCACCTTTTGCCTGAATCCAATTACAACTGACTTATTAAACAAAATGAATTTTACAATTGCCCATTGATTAGATGGCTCTAGCTGGGTGTAAAATAGGATTTAGACTATGAGCTCTCAACATCCCTCAATTTTAGCTATACTGCCGAGGCCCCTTGTACACTGCCATATAATCCAGATTATCAAAGCAGATAATCCACATTAACTGCTTTGAACTTGATTGTATGAGTCTACACTGCCATATAATCCAGTTCAAAGCAGATAATTGGGATTTTATATGGCATTGAACTTGTGGACCGAAAGGTGCCAGGTTCATATCCCGGGAGCAGAATGAGCGCCTGCTGTTAGCCCCAGCTCCTGCCAACCTAGCAGTTCGAAAACATGCAAAAGGTGAGTAGATAAATAGGAACCGCTCCGGCGGGAAGGTAACAGCGCTCCATGCAGTCATGCCGGCCACATGACCTGGAGGTGTTAATGGACAACGCCGGCTCTTTGGCTTAGAAATGGAGATGAGCACCAACCCCCAGAGTTGATCACGACTGGACTTAACGTCAAGGGAAACCTTTACCTTACTATATGGCATTGTAGACAGACAGACAGACAGACAGACAGACAGACAGATACAGACTTACCTTCTAATAGGGAAGAGTTTCCATACGGCAAGAGCTAAATGTAAGCAAGTGTAGATATTGACAACAATAACACTATGGAACAAAATATGAAAAAAAATCTGTTACTGGTTTGACAGTGTTATTTCCTGTTTAATTGTGTGGTTCTTACTTTGAAAGTAGTTGTTATACTCCAGAAACTTCATTTTTGTGGCTGCCACAAACTATGCTGATTTAGTTGAAACTCGATGAGACTATAGCAAAATGTGCTACAGGATGCCTCTCAAAAACAAAGCTTTTGCAGTTTAATAAACTTTTTCCATATTATTGTTATTATTATTATTATTATTATTATTATTATTATTATTATTATTATTATTTGATACACAACAAGATCACTGTCCTGGCTGTTGTATTGGATCACACGTTGGAAACTTCCCAAGTGTCTACGACTATGTAATGTATTGGCGAATAATGTGTGCAGATCCAGGTAGGGTGGCCTTTTGCAGCTGACAGATGATAATTGTATTTATTATTATTATTATTATTATTATTATTATTATTATTATTATTATTATTATTATTGTATAACACAGCAAACAAGATAGATATGCTGGATTTTGTATCACAAAATCACAAGTCGAACATTTCCCAAGTGTCTAGGACTGTGTGATGTATTTTCGGATGATGCCTGCAGATCCCAATAGGGTGGCCTTTTGCAGTTGGCAGATAGTAATTTTGTCAATGTCTATTGTTTTCAAATGCCGGCTGAGATCTTTTGGCACGGCACCCAATGTGCCAGTCACCACTGGGCCCACCTGTACTGGTTTCTGCCAGAGTCTTTGAAGTTCAATCTTGAGGTCCTGATAGCGGCTGAGTTTTTCCTGTTGTTTTTCGTCAATGCGACTGTCACCTGGGATGGCAACATCAGTGATCCAAACCTTTTTCTTTTCCACAACAGTGAGGTCTGGTGTGTTGTGTTCCAGAACTTTGTCCGTCTGGATTCGGAAGTCCCACAGTATCTTTACGTGCTCATTTTCCAATACTTTTGCAGGTTTGTGATTATTATTATTATTATTATTATTATTATTATTATTATTATTATTATATTTATTTATACCCTGCTTTATCTCCCCAAAGGAGACTGTTTTTTATGATAGAACCAATTGGTGAATGACATTGATAGCCCAAGAACAAAAATCATGTTACACAGTGTAATTAGAAGCAGGACATCTCACAAAATGTCAAATAGAATAAAAGAAACATTAAACACATTAAGCCAACTTTAAACTGAATTAAAATACTCAGGGAAGGAATTTACAAATATAAGGAGCAAAAAATAGAGAATAGGAAGGGTATTTGAAAAAAATAAGATCTACCAAAGTTTTTTAAAAATTACACTTGTGAGCATTACAGAAAACATGTGTAAGTTTCCAGTGATGTGGGGGATAGACATGATGCTAGAATCATCCCTAGACATTTTGCTGGCTGAAGTGGAGGAGCAAATAACATCCCACACACTTCTATTACCTACAGCAAGCCAAATTATACAGACAGTTGAGCAGAAAGTCCTAATGGCTCCAATTCCCTGCTCCCCAGCACATTCAATATATTGAATATCCATAAATTTCTTGCCATCCTCAAATACGCTGCATAGTAATCATACGGCAGGCCCTTGGATCCTGCTGTCTTTGAGGGAAGTGAGGTTGCATTCACTTTTTCAAGCAGCTCTTGCAAGACCTTTTACCCCCTGTCCTGTTTCTTTAGTTTTGACAACATGCTATCAACTTTCCAAATCGTAAATGTGTCACAAATCCTCCACTTCAATAGAATTCAGTTTTTCACGGACAATAAATTATTCATGCCCTAATGTGTTCTCTTAGGTTGTTTGCATTTTAAGCTCTTCACTCTTTTCTTGCTGAGTCCTGCCATTTTGACTGAGTCAGAGACTGGGGGATGTGTGTAATTTCTTCCATCCAGTTGTCTATGCCCACAATTATCATAACGCTTGCACTTCAGTAGCCATTTACACTAGTTAAATAACTTCAGAGGCTGATCAATATTCTTAAAAAGTTCCTGCAAGAATGATCTTCAAGAAAAGTCTCCACTTTGTTTATTGGATCTATTAAAGGTAAAAGTAAAGGTTTCCCCTTGACATTAAGTCTAGTTGATTCCAACTCTGGGGGTTGGTGCTCATCTCCATTTCTAAGCCAAAGAGTCGGGCATTGTCCCTAGAGGCGTCCAAGGTCATGTGGCCGGCATGACTGCATGGAGCGCTATTACCTTCCCGCCAGAGCGGTACCTATTGATCTACTCACATTTGCATATTTTCGAACTGCTAGGTTGGCAGAAGCTGGGCTAACATTGGGAGCTCACCCTGCAGATTCGAACTGCTGACCTTCCGGACAGCAAGTTCTGCAGCTTAGCGGTTTAACCCGCTGAACCACCGCAGTAACCAAAATTAGAGAATAAAACTTATACACTGAATCATAGAATCATTGGAAGAGACCAAAAGGGCCATTCATTGGTCCAATTCCCAGGCATACAGGAACACACAACCAAAGCATACCCGACAGATGGCCATCCAGCCTCCATAGAAGGAGACTCCACAGTCAAACCAGTTCTCCCTCATGTTTAGGTGGAATCTTTTTTCCTTCAATTTGAATCGATTGCTGTGTCCTAGTCTCCAAAGCAGCAGAAAACAAACTTTCCCCCTCCTTAACGTGACAGCCTTTCGAATATTTAAACATGGCTGTTATGTCTCCTCCCAACCTTTTCTCCACACTAAATATACCCAGCTCCATCAGCTCTTTTCTTATAGGACATGGTTTTCAGACCTTTGATCAAGGCAAGGTAAAAATGGAAATATGTTGTCTAAAGGTAGTTTTAATTTTAGAAAGCTGCCCAATGTATGTTACCTGTCCAGTGCATGTATAAAGTGTAGTGTTATGTAATACATTATATATGCTTTTAAGTCAGCTGTTGAATTTTGGTGACCCCCATGAATGTCACTGGGTTTTCTTAGGCAGGGAGTAATTAGAGGTGTGTTGTCGACAGCTTTCATGGCCAGAATGAAAGAGTCCCTGGTGACGCAGTGGGTTAAACCCTTGTGCTGGTAGGACTGCTGACTTGAAGGTTAGGTTGCTGATCTGAAGGTTGCTGGCTCAAATCCAACCTGGGGAGAGTGTGGATGAGCTCCCTCTGTCAGCTCCAGCTCCATGTGGGGACATGAGAGAAGCCACCCACAAGGATGGTAAAACATCTGGGAGTCCCCTGGGCAACGTCTGTGCAGATGGCCAATTCTCTCACACCAGAAGCGACTTGCAGTTTCTCAAGTCGCTCCTAACATGGAAAAAAAATGGCCAGAATCACTAGGTTGCTGTGGCCATTTTCCAGGAACATTCTCTCTTGACAAGCATGTGGACAATTTCAACATGAAAATGAACAAAATCTGGCTACCAGTATTTTAAAACTCTAAAATCAGGACAGTAAATAAAGAACAACACTCAGAAAACAGGGGAATTCCAGACAGGAAACCATCATGGCCAGCTAATACCTACCAACAAAGGTCCTCTCTAAGGACACGAATAGTATTAATGGAGATAAGCAGATCCGTGGCTAAAAGTTAGAGCCTCTGGACTTCATCCCACACAATAAGTAAAGCGTTGGGAATTGCTTTTCACTTAAGCTTCATAACACCCCGTTTGGAAATTAAACAAATGATTTTCCCATCCCCATCACATGTTTGCCTTCATTCAGCTTTCTTTTCAAATATCCATTTGCCTTTCCATCACACAGGAGACATTCTCCTTCTACTGTCTCCTTCCCTATTTTCTTTTATTTGAAGTAATCCTCTGTGTTTGTTCTTGTGGAAGTATTTTTTTTAACATGAGATCATTAAACGGGATGTCTTCTATTGTAACCTGGGGATCACAACCAGACACAGCGAAGACATCTGTCCTTGTCCTTTGCTATTCTGCTGCTGAATACACATGCCCAGGGTGAAATACATCTCACCATGTTAAAACAGTGGATGTGGCTCTTAATGAGACTTGCCGCATTATCACAGGATGTCAACGCCCAACACTGATGGAAAAATTATACTGTTTAGCCGGTATTGCACAATCTGATATCCATCAAGAAGTAGCAGCCAGTAATGAAGGACCAAGGCATTGACATCTCCGGCCAAGCCTCTGTTTGGGTATCAGCCAGCATGCCAATGGCTTAAATAAGAAACATCTTCCTAAGATCTACAGAGATACTTGCAGGAACACCTCAGCAAGCGACACCAGAGGCACTCCAAGTGGCCAGCTTCTGATCAAAGGAAATTTAGTATAATGCCAAGATTTTAAGTTTGTTTGTGGATTTTAAAATACATTATAACTGTACCCTCAATTCGTTTCTGACCCGATAAATAAATAAATACTTCTGTAAATGGATTCAGGATTAACCAAGTTAGGGAAAGTTAAATTCAAAACCTGTGGCCATAGTGGTGGCGGCAGGAATTTGGGAGTTTTCATGCAAAAAAGTAATTTCCCCAGATTTTGGATCTAACTCAGCTTGTGAGTTGTTCTTTTACAGAAAGAAGAAAGTTCCAGGGCTTGATTTATTTATTCAGCCATTTATTTATCTAGGTTGGTTTTCAGTGTTTCAAAATAATAATTGTAGGACAGATGGCACCTTCGCAATATTATGCAGCTAGCTCTTAATGTTCTTTAAAAGATATTAATTTTTAGAACAGCCAGATGAAATGAATAAAGAAAACTCATTGTTCTCAATAACAACATGCGAGCATTCTTGATTTATTTGTGTCAAAGAACAAGAAGGAAAGTTTAATGTGTGACCTTTTAACTGAATCAAATTTGGTTATCCAATGCCTGGTCTTCATGGATATTTTCAAGAGGGGCCATACAATGATGCTTACAAATTGAAGTTAACATAAATATGTGAGGGGACGTCATAGGGAGGAGGGAGCATGCTTGTGTTCTGCTGCCCTGCAGACTAGGACACGGAACAATGGCTTCAAACTACAGGAAAGGAGATTCCACCTGAACATTAGGAAGAACTTCCTCACTGTGAGAGCTGTTCAGCATTGGAACTCTCTGCCCCAGAGTGTGGTGGAGGCGCCTTCTTTGGAGGCTTTTAAGCAGAGGCTGGATGGCCATCTGTTGGGGGTGCTTTGAATGCGATTTCCTGCTTCTTGGCAGGAGGTTGGACTGGATGGCCCACAAGGTCTCTTCCAATTTTATGATTCATACCTCACAACCTCTGAGGATGCCTGCTGTAGATGTGGGCAAAACGTCAGGAGAGAATGCTTCTGGAACATGGCCATACAGCCTGGAAAATGCACAACAATCCAGTGATTCCAGCCATGAAAACCTTCGACAATGGCATCATTTTTCAAAAGGTTGTGACTTCTGACAAGGTCATGCCTTTCCAAAGATCATAAAATCGCCAAAAGGTTATGAAGATTTCCATTTTCCAAAGACAAGTGTGGCCTCTCATCCTATCTCTGAGAAAATGCTCCATTTAACTAGAATGAGAAAGATCTATATATATAAAAGAGTGATGGCATCACGGCGACCCACAAAACAACAAAAGTACAGGCCCCCCAACCTCGAAATTTGACAACACAACCCATCACCCACGCCTCAGGGTTGATACAACAAAAAGAAAAGAAAAATAAAGTCCTAATTAGAGGGAGAGCAATAATTGTTTTTATCCAATTGCTGCCAGTTTAGAGGGCTAATCTCTACCCACTTGGTCGCCTAGCAACCAATTCAGCCAAAGGACAGCCAGGATTCAGTTAGGGGACAGGCAGATTTAGGCCTCACTTAGGCTTCTTCCACAGATTATCTAATTTGCACTGGATTATATAGCAGTGTAGATTCAAGGCCCTTCTACACAGCTATATAACCCATTTATAATCTTATATTATCTGCTTTGCACTGGATTATCTTGACTCCACACTGCCATATAATCCACTTCAGTGTGCATTTTATACAGCTGTGAAGAAGGGGCCTCATATAATCCAGTTCTAAGCAGATAATTTAAGATTATCAATATACAGTAGAGTCTCACTTATCCAACATAAACAGGCCGGCAGGATACGTGAATATGTTGGATAATAAGAAGGGATTCAGGAAAAGCCGATTAAACATCAAATTAGGTCATCGTTATACAAATTAAGCACCAAAACATCATATTATACAACAAATTTGACAGAAAAGGTAGTTCCACACGCAGTAATGTTATGTAGTAATTACAGTAGAGTCTCACTTATCCAACACTCGCTTATCCAATGTTCTGGATTATCCAATGCATTTTTGTAGTCAATGTTTTCAATATATCGTGATATTTTGGTGTTAAATTCATAAATACAGTAATTACTACATAGCATTACTGCGTATTGAACTACTTTTTCTGTCAAATTTGTTGTCTAACATGATGTTTTGGTGCTTCATTTGTAAAAGCATAACCTAATTTGATGTTTAATAGGCTTTTCCTTAATCACTCCTTATTATCCAACATATTCGCTTATCCAGCATTCTGCTGGCCCGTTTATGTTGGATAAGTGAGACTCTACTGTACTGTATTTACAAATTTACCACTAAAATATCACAATGAATTTAAAACACTGACTACAAAAACATTGACTACTAAAAGGAAGACTGCGTTGGATAATCCAGAACATTGTATAGGCGAAGGTTGGATAAGTGAGATTCTACTTTAATATGAAATAATTACTGGGATAGAATAACGCAGAACAATATAATCTCTAAAACCAGAACAGTAAATAAAGACCAACAGTCTAAAAGCAGGGAAATTGGAAATTCCACAAAGGAAACAATCAGGGCCAGCTAACACCTCCCAAGAAAGGATTCTTCCAGAAAGGAAGCTGAGAAGGGAGTGAAGCACTGTGTATTACCAAAGTCATTATTATTACTATCATTATTATTATTATTATTATTGCGGTCAGAACAATATAATCTCTAAAACCAGGACAGTAAATAAACAGGGGAATTCCACACAGGAAACAATCAGGGCCAGCTAACACCTCCCAACAAAGTATTCCCATCATCAAAGTCTGGCAAATCCTGTTTTCTCAGGGCCACAGAAAGTAGAAGCACATAAAATATCGCAAACAACACCACTCTGAAAACAAGGAAATTCCAGACAGGAAACAATCAGGGCCAGCTAACACCTACCAACAAAAAATTCACTCAGGGAGGAAACAGCCAGGCTTTAAAGCTGCAAGGCCATTAGATCCTAATCATTTTTCCTAATTGCAGCATTCATACTTGCCTCCAACAGACAAAAAAAACCAATCAGAAATATTGTATATTCATAACCTTTTGGAAATAATATCTCCTGATGGTGCAGCGTGTTAAAGCGCTGAGCTGCTGAACTTCTGGACCGAAAGGCCGCAGGTTTGAATTGGGGGAGCGGAGAGAGCCCCCACTGTTAGCCCCAGCTTCTGCCAACCCAGAAGTTCAAAAACATGCAAATGTGAGTGCATCAATAGGTACTGCTCCGGCGGGAAGGTAACGCCGCTCCATGCAGTCATCCCACATGACCTTGGAGGTGTCTACGGACAATGCCGGCTCTTCGGCTTAGAAATGGAGATGAGCACCAACCCCCAGAATCAGACATGACTGGACTTAACATCGGGAAAACGTTTACCCTTTACCTTAACTACCACCAATTCCTCAATACTTTATTTCCCATACCACCATACTTTGCCACAGCAATTCGTAGCCGGGCACAGCTAGTATAAAATAAAGAAAAATGGTTCCAGCTAAACATTGAGAAGAACGCTCTGATCATGACAGCTGTTCAGGAGTGGAATATGTTGCCTCAATGTGTCATTCCCTGGAGGTTTTTAAGCAGATACTGGGTGCCGTCTGTCGGAGGTGCTTTGGTTGTGTTTTCCTGTATGGCAGGGGGTTGGACTAGATGGCCTTCATGGTATCTTCCAACCTCTATGATTCTGTGAAACAGCTTATAATGAAGAAGTAAGCATTGCAGGTATCTTGTTTAGTTTCTTCCCATCTAGGTCCTTAAAACCAACTTTTGCCATTTCAAACAGTGGCAAAATCTCTTCTCTTCCATATCTCATTCATGTGTGCAAACCAAATAAGCTCCTCTGCATTTTGACCATGGTGGCACAGTGTGTTAAAGCGCTGAGCTGCTGAACTTGTGGACCGAAAGGTGCCAGGTTCAAATCCCAGGAGCGGAATGAGCGCCCACTGTTAGCCCCAGCTCCTGCCAACCTAGCAGTTCGAAAACATGCAAATGTAAGTAGATTAATAGGTACCGCTCCGGCGGGAAGGCAACGGCGCTCCATGCAGTCATGCCGGCCACATGACCTTGGAGGTGTCTACGGACAACGCTGGCTCTTCGGCTTAGAAATGGAGATGAGCACCAACCCCCAGAGTCGATCACGACTGGACTTAACCTCAGGGAAAACCTTTACCTTTTTACCTCACATTTCAGTGTAGACTGAATGATGGAACTCTTTGTGTTTCAGCTTGATTGGAAGCAGAGGTTCAATAATAATAATAATAATAATAATAATAATAATAATAATAATAATAATAATAAAAATAGATGAAAAACAACAGGAAAAACTCAGCAGCTATCAGGACCTCAAGATAGAACTTCAAAGACTCTGGCAGAAACCAGTACAGGTGGTCCCGGTGGTGATCGGCACATTGGGTGCCATGCCAAAAGATCTCAGCCAGCATTTGGAAACAATAGACATTGACAAAATTACGATCTGCCAACTGCAAAAGGCCACCCTACTGGGATCTGCACGCATCATCCGAAAATACATCACACAGTCCTAGACACTTGGGAAGTGTTCGACTTGTGATTTTGTGAAACGAAATCCAGCATATCTATCTTGTTTGCTGTGTCATACAATGTTATTGTGTCAATAATAATAATAATAATAATAGGATGCCGTGCCAAAAGATCTCAGCTGCATTTGGAAACAATAAACATTGACAAAATTACGATCTCTTAGCTGCAAAAGGCCACCTTACTGGCATCTGCACACATCATCCGAAAATACATCACACTGTCCTAAACACTTGGGAAGTGTTCGACTTGTGATTCTGTGATACGAAATCCAGCATATAGATCTCATTTGCTGTGTCATACTATGTCTTTGTATCAATAATAATATAACTTTATTTTTGTACCCTGCCTCCATCTCCCCAAAGGGACTCAGTGCGGTTCACATATGGCACAAGGTGCCTAAAACAACGCATAAAATAAACACACAGTACTATAAAAAAAAATAAAACAACTAGTATATAACCAACAATTTCAACTCTGTACAGCACCAATAACTTAAAGTGTTATCTGTCGTAAAAACATGGCCAACTGTAAACAAGAAGAAAGGAAAGGGATAGTGCAAGTTGCAGCTAAGGAACAAGGGGATGGGATAAAAGTGCTGTGCTGTGTTGATTCACAAAGTTACTTTTGAGACTGAAAGACCCAGAATTTCCCAGCCAATGTAGCTACTAGCCACAAGCTGTGGCCCTCCAGGTGTTTGGGACTCCAGCTCCCAAGCCGCCTAGCCAACTTGTCAGAAATCATGGGAGGTGAAGTCCAAAACAACTGGGTTGTGCAGGCCTGGAAGTTCCAGACCATCAAGGAAACCTTTCTAAACACTGCGTTCAGACAATGTTAATGGTCCTCATCACCACAACCATTTTAAATGAGTTGATGGCCAGAGCTCTTAGGAGTGAGTCACAGAACAGGACGCACTGATTTCGAGCCAATAAGAGTGGGATGTTTTGGCAACCTTGTGAAGAAGTGAACCACAATAGAAATGACAAAAGAATGGGAAGACTGGCCAAGGCTTTATGTTGCATGTGGTTTAGGTTAACAACAGACCAGAGAGGATAGCCCACGTGGAGGAAAGATGTTTGGGCCTGGGGATAACCCTGAGGAAAGGCTGGAATATGAAGAAGTAATGTAAATTCCCTCCCTTGCTGCTCTAGTCTGTAGGCCAGAATAAGGACTATTGTATTGAGTAGCATGGACATTCTTCACCTCTGAGTTCAGGGAGCCTCGTCACTTACTCAACTGGAATTATGAGGACTAAGAGGCTGCAGTTTTAAATTCTCACTGCGCAAGGACTGGATCCCAACAAAAGCCTAGGAGGAATTCCCCAAAACTGCAAATGTGCTCAAAGCTACATCTTGTTGGCTCAACACTGTAATATGTTTCATGGTGCAATCGTAATGATCATGGATCCAGGCAGAATTTCCATACTTCCTGTGATATGCTTCTCAACGTTTTGGTAATTAAATATGGAGAAAATCCTTCAAACATATGTTAGGATCTAGCTTTACAAGCCATGATGCAGGAGGAATAATCTGGAGTGAGAAATCTGGAAAGGTGTGGTTCATATCCAAGTGGTCATTGGGGTCCCGTATATTTGTAACACTAGTCATGAGGAAAGAGACACATCATTTCAGCAATAAGAAGCAGGAGGGGATTCGTTGCATATAACCTTCTTTGAAGAACTGGGCTCATGGTCAATCTAATTCTTCTTGCTTAGAAAAAACACAGTATTTTCACAGTGCCTTGTGCGGGTCAGGAAACCACCAATCTGCTCATCTCAAATTGTAATTTAAATATTAAACATGCAAATTACACAAGTTGACAAAAAAAGAGAATTGTGGTATTTAGGAACAGCTTTTTGTTAGGGTTTGTAGATGATAGATAGAAGCTCTTACGTGTGTCCGTGAGCCTAGAGATATCCTGCAGAATAATGCATCACTCAGTCTTGCAGAACAAATAACACAGGAATTTACTGATTCCAAAAGATCAACAGAACATTGTTTACAATAGTCCCTCTATTTGCTTACAGAAAATAGTAGTTAGAGACAGTCCTTTTATAGTCCATAAATCTGCTTCAGTGAAGATCAGTAGCAAACAATGCCTCAGAAATAGTCAGGAGTATGAGTATGGAGCCATCTTCTTTCCAGCCAGTACTCACACACACACACACACACACACACAGAGTGTGTGAGAGAGAGAAACCCGATCAAACTGGTCCTCCAGCAGCAGGATAGCAACAGTTACAAACTAATACCCAGGTCCTTGCAAACTTAGCCAATTGGCTTCATGCATTTGATTTTCCAGTTAACACACATATACTGTAGTATTCTTGCAAACCATGACACTTTTGAAAGCAATAAGAAGCAGGAGGGGATTCATTGTATATAACCTTCTTTGGAACCTGTGATTACTGTATTTCCTTTTCCCAATTACAAATTATATTATTATTCCTTTTGAGATGTCAATTGCCTTTTAAATTACTTGGAGGGGCTGTGGGGGAGGTTCTAAACTAAACACAATCCGAAGACCTGCAGACCTCAACAGTGGATCAGGCGGAGGATAACATGATACATGTTACAACGGGTGTGAAGGCAAAAGAAAGCTGCAACAAATTGGGAAACCACCGTCAACATGTCAACCATGTCACTAGTTGGGACCCCACTCTGAAGACTGTATGTTGATCGGCTGTACACCGACCTCCACACATTAAAAAAACTCACGCACAGGCATCTTCCAACAAACAACACTAACAACAAATTACTTGGATGAATTGCTAGACCATGTGATGTACCTTAAGCTACACAATGGA
This sequence comes from Anolis carolinensis, assembly GCF_035594765.1. NCBI lineage: Eukaryota > Metazoa > Chordata > Lepidosauria > Squamata > Anolidae > Anolis > Anolis carolinensis. The sequence continues at coordinate 200,388,624 of NC_085842.1, forward strand.
TACTGAGATCACAATGTAAACAAGAGGAATGAATTTAGTACCATACAATAACACAACTCGAAGTGGTGCTCTGTAGATTGGTGCTGATCCATGTGCTGCTCATCGCTGGTTCATGGTGAGTTTCAAAGTAATTGTTGTAGCCAATGGGCAAAATTTGGTGCTGATCCAAAACTTTTTGTAGAAGAAACCTGCTGGTATTCCATATGAGATAAGTTCAGAAGTATTGCCATATAAGAGCAGCATGTATAACTCAGATGTTTTTCTTTCAAAGTAACAAGAGGGTAAATATGTTGGCTACTTTTGATCAACAGGAAAGCAAATTGTCTTTTCCCCCTTAAATAGCAATTTTAATAGACACTGGCTACTGGATTGCTGTGAGTTTTCTGAGCTGTATGGCCATGTTCCAGAAGCATTCTCTCCTAATATTTTGCCCACATCTATGGCAGGCATCCTCAGAGGTTGTGAGGTCTTTTAGAAACTAGGCAAGTGGGATTTATATATCTGTGGAATGTCCAGGGTGGGAGAAAGAATCCTTGTCTGTTGGAGGCAAGTGTGAATGTTGCAACTGGCCACCTTGATTAGCATTGGATAGCTTCAAAGTTTGGCTGCTTCCTGCCTGGGGCAAACCTTTGTTGATAGATGTTAGCAGGCCCTGATTGTTTCCTGTCTGGAATTCCCCTGTTTTCAGAGTGTTGTTCTTTATTTAGTGTTCTGATGTTAGAGTTTTTTAATACTGGGAGCCAGGTTTTCTTCATTTTCATGGTTTCCTCCTTTCTGTTGAAATTGTCCACATGCTTGTGGATTTCAATGGCCTCTCTATGTAGTCTGACATGATGGTTGTTAAAGTGGTCCAGCATTTCTGTGTTCTCAAATAATATACTGTGTCCATGTTGGTTCAAGTGCTCTGCTATGGATGACTTCTCTGGTTGAGTTACTCTGCAATGCCTTTCATGTTCTTTGATTCATGTTTGGGCGCTGCTTTTGGTCAAACAGACAAGAGTCCTTTCTCCCACCTTGGACATTCCACAGATATATAAATCCCATTTGTCTGGTTTCCAACAGACCTAACCACCTCTAAGGATGCCTGCCATAGATATGGATGAAATGTCAGGAGAGAATGCTTCTGGGGACCTTGGAACTTTTTAACTGTAACATCCTATTATTTGTTTAAAAGAAACTTTCCAAGCTCTGTGAAGATTGCACACCTAGCAGTTGATGAAAGTGTCGAGGGAGCAGGACTCATGTAAAGTAACATGACCCACTAAATGACTTGCGATGGATTTAAAGTTATTTACAATTGCATGAAGGTTATTTTCACTCAGAAGCATGCCAAGCAAGTGAAACAGTTTCATTTTGATTCAGTTTATGAGGCCTTTGCTAAGCACTGGGCTTGCTAGCTTATTTCTGAGTATCTGAGAAAAGTCAGTGTCCAAGTCAAAAAGGATGTGATTGTCAATAAACGTCAGATTGAAAAATCTGGAAGATGTAGCAAAGGAGTCAGTTGTAGGTCAAGGGGTCCAAACACCATACCAGAGAGTCCGCTTGATGTCTCAGATGCCGTGGTCTAGTACATAGATATTTCTAAAATTATGTTTCCAGAATTTAATAATATGACATTTGAAATAGGAGAAAGAATCCCATGGGCCAGGATTAAAGAAGCCAGTTCCCATGTGCAGAAATTGCTTGTGTGTACACATAAAGAGAAAGCAGTTAATTTTTCCAGCATGGCCTGTATTACTTTATCAAATCCCATTTTGGAGGGTCCCTTGCATTTTATGAATTTTATTTAAGTGAAAGGGGTGCAAGAACTCCTGGTAAGAAAGAGAGACCTGGACATCTTAGCGTATTTGCAAAACACAGCATGGGGCTCGGCTTTTTAGATCCCTGCCAACATTATTAAAAACTTTGAGAAGGAAATATGATTCATACAAGCACAATCCCCAGGTATTTGTACAGTTTGTTCATATAGTTCTTATTGAAAACATTGCCATTAGTAAAAAAAATTTTAAAAAACAAACATCTGTGCCTTGCTAAAGAGTAACACATTTATTATATACTAGCTTGGGGATCCAGCGGTGCCTGGATTATTGCTTGTTTTGGGATGTTAGGCAATATCACTGAAGTTTGGTCCACATCCATTGTTAACTTGGTTCAGTGTTGTTTGGATAAGGGTAAACTACACCCACCAAACTCTGTCAGTATTCGCAGTTGGCCATGTTGTGTGTGTGTACCAAGTTTGGTCCAGATCTGTCCTCGGCTGGGTTCAGGGCTCTCTGGATATGGGTTAACTACAACTCCCAGATCTGAGGTTAATCACCCCCAAACCAGGCATGTATACACAGTTGACCATGTTGGGCCTGTGTGCCAAGTTTGGTCGAGATCTGACGTCAGATGGGTTCAGTGCTTTCTGGATGCAGGTGAATTACAACTCCCAAAATCAAGGTCCATTCCCACTACCCCTGTAGTATGTTCAGTTGGTAATGGGGCTTCTCTGTGCTAAGTTTGATCCCAATCCATTGTCGGTGGGGGTCACAGTATCAGTGAAAGTACTGCAAGTCCCATTAACCATGGCAAATTTGGTCCAGATCCATCATTGGTTGGGTGAACAGTGTTCTTTGGATGTAGGTCAAGTACAATTCTCGTAAATCACGATGAATTCCTCCCAAAATTTTTGTTTAGTTGCTCATCAATTCTTCTGTTAACTGTGTGCCATAGGAAAAGGTTAAGAGAGAGGCAGTGAGTGGGTTCATGCAAATTAAAGAGCCCAGGGATGTCCATTCTGGAGGAAAAACAGAACATCTAGGGTGAAATTGTCCCCACATGAAAGCCTTCACTTGGGTCGGGGGAAGAATGGTGTTTGTGGAGGACACTGGCAGGGTTTGGACAATATGTTCATGGCGCTCACTATAACCTGCATGTCAGTGGAGGAAGGGCCATTGGTGTCTCCTGTTCAGTGGGAACTATAGTTGTTTGTGGAGGTGGGAGGCTGTCTGTGTAAGTGGACACCTCCACATACACACATACACCTTTACTTATGTGTACAATGCATAAGTAAACAAAAACTCATAATACATTTGTTCGTCTTTTAAGGTGCCACACAGCTGTTTTCTTTTGCTGCGATACAACTAAATCCCGTGGAAATTATGTCCCCCAGTAAATTCCATTAAACCTGTCCCTGCTCAAACCATATGCATATTGGGCAGAAAAGCAATTAATGTAGCTTTATCAATAAATAATGACATCTCACCTGGTTCTTTTCCAAAAGCTTAATTATTGCTTTAAAACAGTTTTAAAGTCATATGCTATTGATCAATAAACAATCTCTCACAAGATAAAGACCAAAAAAGGGGAGTTATTTGTAATATAATGCAAGCAGTTAGTGGTTTGTTGAACTTCCTCCTTAAGTGAACTCAAGGAGGCTGAAAGGACAAAGATATTTCATCAGTACAAAGAACAATCATGATTAAGGTTGGTTATGATTTACAAGGGCTATATAAACCTGTAAGCCTCAATGCTTTCATGTAGCAACACAGAAACCACTTAAACCAGCATGGTTGCATTTGAAATGCTAAGAGCCTGGTGCTCTACATGTTTACTTGGAAGAATGATGGGACCTCCAACTGCTTGATTGCATATGGAGTTAAGTGCATTCATTTCAAACAGCACTTGTGTTCATCTAATCACACAGGTCTGGATTGCACATAGATGTCCCAAGGCTGCAGTCATATACCCATTTTCCTGGACATAGGTAAAGGTTTCTCCTGACATTAAGTCCAGTCATGTCTGACTCTGGGGGTTGGTGCTCATCACCATTTCTAAGCCGAAGAGCCAGTGTTGTCCATAGACACTTCCAAGGTCATGTGGCCGGCATGACTGCATGGAGCACCGTTACCTTCCCACCGGAGCGGTACCTATTGATCTACTCACATTTGCATGTTTTCGAACTGCTAGGTTGGCAGAAGCTGGAGCTAACAGCGGGCTCTTACTCCGCTCCCCGGATTTGAACCTGCAACCTTTCGGTCTACAAGTTCAGCAGTTCAGTGCTTTAACACACTATGCCACCGGGGGCTCATAAGGCTTATTTAATCCAAAAGGATTTACATTCTAGCAAACATGTAATAATAATAATAATAATAATAATAATAATAATAATAATAATAATATGCCATTGTTACTATTTTAGTGCTTTACTATGTTATTGTGTAAGTATTTTTAATTGTTGGTGATGTGTGTTTTGTATGTATTTCACTTTGCTTTATTGTAAATGCCTGGGCTTGGCCCCATGTTAGACACCCCGAGTTCCTTCAGGGAGATGGAGGCGGGGTGCAAAAATAAAGTTGTTATTATTATTATTAATAATAATAATTCTAGGTAAAAGTGTTTAAGGTCAGCATACTGGACTCTGATTTAAGAACTACGGATGTCAGTATTAGACACTTACTTACTTACTTACTTAAGTGATCCCACATAGCCCGAGGATGGCCTTCCAAGTGTAGTGTCTTGGCAGTGGATGCATAGGTGGCTGAAGAGACCTATATAGCTGTGTGGAAAGGTCCTTAGAGTATAACCATTCTTGAAGGGGGACATCCCACCCCAGGATTTGGAATATAGCATTTGCCTTTTAACGTTTCATTTTTAAACACTGCACAATGGGTAAATTTTAACCACAATTTTTCACTTTTAAATATGTCTCCGGACGTCATCGTACCAGTGCCAAATGTTAATGCATTTTACTTTCTTCCTCAGTATCGGGAAATTTCAGCCTGCCAACTTTCAGCAAAAAGTGCTGACGCTAAGCGGATTGGTGATGCAGAAACATGCTGAGCAACAAAAGTGCTCAGACCCATCAGTCCACCTGTCTGAGGGGTGTTCTCTCTCAGAGGTCAGAACTGCAGGAGGTATAAACGTGGGCGGCATTCAAGGAAACTGACTGCAAGCAAACACCTCCCCCCCCCAATATACATGATCAAGAGCAAGATACCATTTCAATAGGCTGGTTCTTCATGCTACTAGATTTTCCTCCCTGAGTGCCCCTATTTCTATGCACAATTGATTTTTTTTTCCATGTCAGGAGTGACTTGAGAAACTGCAAGTCGCTTCTGGTGTGAGAGAATTGGCCGTCTGCAAGGATGTTGCCCAGGGGACGCCTGGATGTTTTTGATGTTTTTACTATCCTTGTGGAAGGCTTCTCTCATGTCCCCAAATGAAGCTGGAGCTGTTAGAGGGAGCTCATCTGCGCTTTCCCCGGGTTGGATTCAAACTGGCAACCTCTAAGCAACCCAACCTTCAAGTCATCAGTCCTGCCAGCACAAGGGTTTAACCCACTGCACCATTGGAGGCTCCTATGCACAATGCTGGGAGCATGGGAACACCAAGCATCTAAATGTATGCATTGGCCCATTTTATACCTGGCATGGCTCATGTGCTCATAAAAATACAGCTGAGTAGTGAAGCACATCTTTTTCTTCCTTTTCTTTTTGCAGCATTCATCATGTTATGAATCATTATGCTGGCTTCATTTCTGCTTGTCAATAGGTGTCAGAGCTAGGCTGTGGACAGATGCAATGAGTGTTCTTCAAAGCTTGCAAATGTTACTTTTTTTACTACAAATTGCAAAATCCCAGAAGCCATGCTAACAGAGTAACATTTTTAAAAGTAACGTTTCCTAATTTTGGTGCTATTCAAGCAAGGTCCCGGCAAACAGGACTTCAGCCAATTGATGACCAAATTACGTGTAATTGTATCCATAGTGGGGAATTCAGAAGTCTAATAATAAATCAACCATGCTGCCATTCCCACAGCTTCTTGTCTCAAGCAATTCAATACGTGATGTCTCACATTAGGCAGCTCTTTAGGAGCCATGAGTTATGAGTTATGAGAATATAACATCCTGCTGATAAAATGACTGGGCTTCCATCACGATTCCTGACAGAGGGCGAATCTACCCAGAGATACCTGCTTCAATGCTAGACTTCAAGAGTGACTTCAGAGATAAGGCACTATGGGAAGAGTATCTTTGGAAACTGCTTATGCTTTTTAACAGGCACTGTCCCAAGGTCGTTCAATAGATCTGTGACTCCAAGGAATCCTTTGAAGCTCGGCACTGCAAAGCTACAAAGTCAGCAATGGACAGAGGCAGCATCTACTAAGAAGCATGTGCTGCCTGTTTCTCTTTCCACTTGTTGTTCATCCTTGCAACACCACCTGGGAAGAGAGAGCTTTGATACCACCTTAAATTAGCAATGAAAATGTCAAAACAGGTTTTGGCAGCATAACATCCTTGGGTTTGGGTTTGAACCCAAGTTCAAACCCAAACCCAAAGGGAGAAAATCCATTCTCTCTCTATGCATTTCCACCGCTGATGTAGATAGTAGATACTATTTCTACAATAATAATAACAACAAGTATGGATCATCGATGTTGCAATCCCAGGTGACAGCAGGATTGACAAGATGCAACATGGAAAGCTGCCACGATACGAGGATTTAACGATCGAACTGGTGGTTCCAGTGGTGATCGGCACACTGGATGCAGTGCCTAAAGACCTTGGCCAGCACTTGAAAACAATCAACGTTGACAAAAATTGAAAACAATCAGAGATGACAAAATTACCATCTGTCAGCTGCAAAAGGCCACCATACTTGGATCTGCACACATTATTCACCGATACATCACATAGAATCATAAAAACAGAGTTGGAAGAAACCTCATGGGCCATCCAGTCCAACATCCTGCCAAAAAGCAGGAAATCGTATTCAAAGCACCCCCAACAGATGGCCATCCAGCCTCTGCTTAAAAGCCTCCAAAGGAGCCTCCACCACACTCTCGGGCAAAGACTTCCACTGCTGAACAGTTCTCACAGTGAGGAAGTTCTTCCTCATGTTCAGGTGGAGTCTCCTTTCCTATACTTTGAAGCCACATCCTAGTCTGCAGGGCAGCAGAAAACAAGCTTGCTCCCTCCTCCCTATGACTTCCCCTCACATATTTGTACATGGCTATCATGTCTCCTCTCAGCCTTCTCTTCTGCAGGCTAAACATGCCCAGCTCTTTAAGCCACTCCTCACAGGGCTTGTTCTCCAGACCCTTGATCATTTTAGTCACCATCCTCTGGACGTTTTCCAGCTTGTCAACATCTCCCTTAAATTGCAGTGCCCAGAATTGGACACAGTATTCCAGGTGTGGTCTGACCAAGGCAGAACAGAAGGGGAGCATGACTTCCCTGGATCTAGACACTGGACTCCTATTTAGGCAGGCCAAAATCCCATTGGCTTTTTTAGTTCGAATCTGGGGAGTGGGGTGAGCTCCCATCCATCAGCTCTAGCTCCCCATGCAGGGACATGAGAGAAGCTTCCCACAGGATGGTAAAATATCAAACATCCAGGCATCCCCTGGGCAACGTCCTTGCAGATGGCCAATTCTCTCACACCAGAAGCGACTTGCAGTTTCTCAAGTTACTCCTGACATTAAAAAAAAGCTCTTTAACAAGTTTATCAGAGTGGTATGCCATAATATGACTGAGCTCACTCAAGCTTGTGTGATGCCTGCTTTTCATTATATGGGTAGGGAATCTTTGATCCTTGGATACTTTGGACCACAGTTGACTACAATTTAGCATCAGAGTTAATGGATGCTACAAACTCCTTTTCTAAAACTGTTACACAACTATGCTGTCATTTATCCATACAGTGACCTGGGATTCATATTCAAGACTTCCTCAAATGTATACAAACAACACAAGCAGCAATGCCCAGTCTCATGGACAAAATTAGTGCTTGAGCAATTTGTAAATAAGCCAAGAACGCAGCTGCATAGGGTACAGTCTTGACACTGCTGATGTGGAAGCAATCACACACTAATAATAATTGTATAGAATTTGGGTACGAATGCCCAAATATGAATCATAAAAATCATCTATATTAATACTTTATACTAAATATTAGTATTAAAACGTATTGTCAGTTGATCCAATGGGATCATTCTTATTGGTTAGTATTCACTGAATACCATGTTTTCACATTGTATGTTCAGTTGTTAAAACTGCTTCCTACTTTCCTGTTAAGGCAATCTACAAACAATAGCCCTCTAACTGGCTCATCTATGGATAGACCTTTTTGTCATGAGTCAAGGGCCTATAGTCTTCTAAAAATCAGTCTCTAAACACCAAAGACCAAAACTCCTGAGCTGTGAAATTTCTGTTCCTGTCCACCAGCTGCCTCAGTGCACGTGCTTCTCTCTTGGACTGTTCAAAACTTGGTATCCACATCTCTCGCAGAGCTGTGTTTTCCGCATTTGGAGCAGAAAAAACAAATGTCTGAGGTTTGGGACAGCTCAAGTGACTCTCTTCTGCATTCCACCTTTTGGGTAGCAATCCCTGGCAAAACAAAAACAAAACAAATGTAAACACAACCAAAGTTTTACTAATTGCCTCATTATATTTAAGTTGTACATAGGCATTTCCCCTTCCATTAAAATTGAAAAATATTTAATTTCTCACCCCGGGGGCTTATAATTTATAATACGGAACAAACTTTTTTTTTTTGCTCTCCAAGACTAATAAATGAATGATGTTGGGACATCTGATTCTAAGTAGCAATGGCCAGGCTTCAAGCATGTAAGCTGTATTTTTCCAGAACAGTGGTTAACCTCTGGTCCCGAGAGGTGTTTTAGACTTCAGCTCCCAGAATTCCCAACAGTTGGCTAAATCGGGTTGCTGTGAGTTTTCCAGGCTGTATGGCAATGTTCCAGAAGCATTCTCTCCTGACGGTTTGTCCACATCTATGCCAGGCATCCATACATTGTTTTCAGACAATAAACAATCAGCAAACACCTCGCAACAAAGGATCCCCCCAGGCAAGAAGCAGCCAGGCTTTGAAGCTGCAATGCTATTCAATGCTAATTAAAGTGGCCAATTGCAACATTCACACTTTCCTCAAATAGACAAGAGTTCTTTCTCCATCCCTGGACATTCTACAGATATATAAATACCACTTGATCAGTTTCCAACAGACCTCACAACCTCTGAGGATGTCTGCTGTAGATGTGAGCGAAAGGTCAGGAAAAGAATGCTTCTGGAACATGGCCAGACAGCCCGGAAGACTCACAGCAACCCAGTGATTCCGGCCATTAAAGCCTTCGAGAAGACATTTGGCTAAATTGGTTGGGGCTTCTGGGAACTGACCAAAGGTTAGGAACCTCTGTTTTACAACCCCAATATCCAGAAATCAAAACAAAGCACTAAATTAAAGAATGTCTTCAAGTTTTTAAACATAAAAGAACTTCAAGTTGAGAAATTTATTTTGGGAAAGAGAACTAAATAGTTTTCCACATAAACATTTAAACCCAGGTCTTTTGTTGTGTTGTTGTTGTTAAATAATTGACAGCTAGGTATCCAGATCTAGCTGGACCCCCCAAAAGGAGTTATTTTTGCTAGCTATGTTAGGAAATAACTAAGAACAGACATTGGCCTGAATCTTAGATTGTCCTAGATGGAATAGTCCCATTGACTCACAGCTTATCCAGAAATGAAATAGTCCTTGGAAATTTATACTTTCCAAAGTTTTTTTGTTTTTGTTTTTCCTTATATATCTTCCTAATCCATGGAGGATAAGTTTCCAGATTTTATATGGATTCACAAAACTGTGGATAATAGCAGTGGTGCAATGGGTTAAACCTTTGTGTTGCTAAACTGCTGAAGGTTGGCAGTTCAAATCTGCGAGACAGGGTGAGCTCCCGTCTGTCAGGCCTGGCTCCTGCCAACCTAGCAGTTCGAAAACATGCAAAAGTGGGTAGATAAATAGGTACTGCTTCAGCAGGAAAAGGCAAAGAGACACTCCAAGCAATCTTGCAGGCCACACAACCAGTGATAACGCAGGCTCCTTGATTTGAAAATGGAGAAAGCACCTCCCCAGAGGCAGGGATGGGCACCACCTCCAGAAGCCGGATATGAAAGGAGAAGCCTTTGCCTTTGTTTGTGTGTCTCATTCTCATTGTATGTGACTGTAAAGGGATTGAATGTTTCCCTATGTCTACTGTAAATGCTGTAACTTGTTCTGAGTCCCCTGGGGGAGAAGGGCGGAATATAAATAAAGTGTATTATTATCTATAGCAGTGGTTCTCAATCTGTGTATCCCCAGATATTTTGGCCTACATCTCCCAAAATCCCAGCCAGTTTACCACCTGGGGACCCACAGGTTGCGAACCACTGATCTATTGCAATTAATGAATTCCAGCACAAGACTACCATAGAATTGTGCAGCGGACTTGGAAAATGCCTAGAGATGACAGACATTGGTCCCATGGATAGAAGGGTCACATTGTATTCATGGTTTTGTATCTAAATTCTTTCTTCCAGGTTTCTCTTACTCCTTTCCCTTGTACTTTTCCTCATCTTGCTTCCTAGTGATCACGTATCATATCTAGATTCAGGCAACGTTTCAGAAACTGACTTTTACCAATTTTCATGGAGCCTTTTTAAATCATTATTCAGGAGATATAACCAAAGTGCTAAATTACTTCACTTTCACAATATCATTCTAGTTAAGTATTAGGATCGTTTCCTTTTATTGCTAGCATTCCTCTTTTCTTCACTTGGTCTCTGTTGAATTTGGCTTCTGAAAAGGAAAGGCTATGTTTCTTCATAGCTTTTTTTGGATATAACACAAACAGACAGACGTCTCATGTTGAGAACGAGTGGGATAATTTAAACTGACCCGCAGAGTGGAAATTAAAAATCCTTGATCATGCTGGGACCTCTCTGGGAATACTTTGCGAGCGGAAAAACATTGGGTTGATCTCCAAAATAAAATCAGTTTGTACAAATATTATTCTTGCCTGGATTTATCTAAGTATTGATTCACCTTCCAGCAAATAATTCTATGGATCTGTCACTAGGATTCAGACCATGATGTATGATAAATGAAAAAAAAATTAAATAATTTTGATTGTTTTTCACCTTGGCTCCCACTCTGGAAGATGGGCAATGCCGAAATCCAAAAACATAACTGAATACATTATAAATAAATCAATATTTTCTTTGTGTTTTGAGGGTGGGGTTCTCTCCATACTCTTCTTTGCTGCTCCAAAATGGCTTGCATTAAAGAGAGGAGTGCACTGAAAAGGGTTATTGATCCATTTCCTCCTGTCCCAATGCTATATGCATAAATAGGGGAAGGTCTGAAAGATCAGAATTTCTGTAAGCTGCCGTGACTGAGAAGCATAGGTTGTTCCAGGGACAACCTATGAACATGTGGCATGTGGGAATTTGTAAAAGGCACCATGATGTAATGGGTTGACTGGAAAGGAATGTGTCGGCAGCTGACTGGCTGAGCATGCCAGGAGCCAGAATTCTGATTGGCTACTGTCTCTGGCTTGCTGCTGACAGAAACGGTTTTAACTGCCATTTTCACCAGAGAGAGTGAAGAGAGCGCTGGCTGTTTATTTCTAAGGAAACTGAGGCATATTTAAAGACTGTTTGAAAGGACTTTATTCCCTGTTTTCTAGGAATTCAGAGAGACTGCTATATATATTGTTACTCTGTTTAATCTTTTGAACTGAAGTAAAGTTACTGTTACTTGCTGCACAAGCCTGAGTGACATTTATTACACTGCAGGATATATCAGGTTCAGAAACTGTGGTAAAGCTTCTATTTAGCCTTCAGGTGTTGCCCAGTGCCCACATAATGTGAAACAACTGCAAGTGTGTGCTGTGAGGGCAAATCAATATGAAGTCGGGGATGTGTGTAACAAGGGAGCAAGTGAGTGTAGTCTTCCCCTGTGTAGTCAACACTCTGTGTTGATCAGCCTTTCACGACTTGACACCCACAATTCAAGCTCTCTGTGGGATTATATCTCCAACACTTCTGGAGGTCATCCATTTCAAGGAAGGTTGGTGTGGAAAACTGAATATTTGAAAATGCTTTCTGGTAGAGCACACCTGCCTTCCTAGAGAGCTCTCCTTGGTCAGCTCTATTATGGAGTGGCTCCACCCAAAGGTCAACATTTGACAGATCTAGTCTAGGCATCCCATGAGCCTTCTAAAAGATCACAGGCCCTTATAATTACCTTTGCTTGCCGCCTTATGTTTTCCCAAATTCTACTGCATACCATGCACTCAAAGGCATCAATGTAATTGTCCTTCATGATATCTTGCACTCCCCAGGTGCGTTCTTGGATGGCAGCAACCAGTCGTTGGTTGGATACATCTCCCTTCAACTTCCACTCAAGATAAGCCTCGTACTCCTTGTCATCTTTGTCCAGTGATTTGATGTATTCAGCCAGGTCTTTGGGGTGTGAGAATTTAGTGACTAGAATGGCACTGTTGTTATTTGGAAGCCAGTCTTCAACACCCGGGGAGCCAAAATATACTGGTACGATTCCCAGCTTCAGTGGTCTCCAGAGTTTTTCAGTGATATAATCTTCGCATACAGCATTTTCAAAAGCCAGAACAAATTTGTACTGAGCAAGGATCTTGTAAAAGACATCACTTTCCATAGAGGATGGGTTTCCAAGAGGCTCAGGAAGATCTCTGTTGTGTAAGCAGTCCCCATAGGAGTCTACCTCAATGTGAGCCATCAGCTCCTTTACATAAGTGTCCCGGTCAGAGGGTGGATCACAATCTGATTGGACATACACAAGTGGCGCAAGTGTCTTCCTCAGGCTGTTCTTTTGAGGCAAAGAAACCACATACTTCAAGGATTTTAAGGCCTCAATGCTTTCAAGGTACTGAGTGGTAAGTGGGAGGTGTGAATGGTGACTGAAAGTAGCTGTGTGGTTGAAGAGAGTGATAGTGGGGCTCTGGAAAAGCTTGTAATTGTTTTTAGGTGACTCCTCGTGGAAAAGGGCCCAGTCATGGTCATCTCTGCGGGGGAGAGGCAAGCTGTCTATGCTGAAATCAGTGCCTATAAATGAAGAAGAAAAGTCCCTTTAGGTAAAGAAGGATAATCAGATTCAACCTGGCCCTCTTTCCCCAAAATGGCATGAATACGCATATTGTATCTACAAGGTGGATACAATATACACCGGTGGAGCCTCAGTGGCAAAGTGTGTTAAAGCACTGAGCTGCTGAACTTGCAGACCGAAAGGTCGCAGGTTCAAATCCCGGGAGCGGAGTGAGCGCCCACTGTTCGCTCCAGCTTCTGCCAACCTAGCAGTTCGAAAACATGCCAATGTGAGTAGATCAATAGGTACCACTTCGGCAGGAAGGTAACAGCGCTCCATGCAGTTATGCCAGCCACATGACCTTGGAGGTGTCTATGGACAACGCTAGAAATGGAGATGAGCATCAACCCCCAGAGTCAGACATGACTGGACGTAACGTCAGGGGAAACCTTTACTTTTATCTACAAGGTAAGCCCAGCAAATAAATTCTGGAATAAAACAGACCACAACTTTATTGGGTGCAGTGCTTGGGATCCTGATCCAAGCTTTGACCAACCCACCCAATATTTTGGCCCATTGCCAGAACCCTTGGGATGACAACAAAAGGGGCCATGTTGATATCAGCTCCCTGGTGGATAGCCTCACTCTAGGAAAGCAAGTCACCAATCCACATGGCAGTCCCCCAAGCTTCGCTCTGCCCATATCTCATAGAATCATAGAGTTGGAAGAAACCTCATGGGCCATCCAATCCAACCCCCCGCCAAGAAGCAAGAAAATCACATTCAAAGCACCCCCGATAGATGGCCATCCAGCCTCTGTTTAAAAGCCTCCAAAGAAGGAGCCTCCACCATACTCTGGGGCAGAGAGTTCCACTGCTGAACAGCTATCACAGTTAGGAAGTTCTTCATAATGTTTAGGTGGAATCTCCTCATCTCGATCAACCTTCACAGTAAATCACACAGTATAATTACTGAGACGTGACAGTCAGACACTCTCCAAACAAAAGGAAAAGAAAGGAAAAGAAAAGAAAAGTAATGCCAGCTCTGTTCTATGTGTGGTATGGTGGGATATGCCTTCAAGTTCTTGGTAAGATTTGTTCAAAAGGAATGTATACTGCTTTCCTCTGAAACTGAGAGAGTCCAATTTGCCCAAGCACACCCAGTGACTTCCATGACTGAGAATGGATTCAAACCCTGGAATCCTAGTCCAACACGCAAACCACTACACAACACTATCCCGTAACTCTTTACTAATGTTAGAAGAAAATAGGCCTGCCAAATGCTGCAGTGCAAAGTGTCCCTATTCAAGAAGCCAGCTCTGTCCTCTTCCAAAATGCTCCCTTTCCTTTGCCTTCCAGTTTTGATCCTCCACCTCCCAATTCACCTACCATTATGTGGCCACCTTAGCATGTTCTTATGTCATTGGGTTATTTTCAGGTTTCCCTGCCACTACGTTTTTAAAAAAATCATACTTTTGCAAACTCTAGAATTTCCACAATCCTGCCAATCTCTTCTGCATGGCATTGTTGTCTTGGTTACATAAAGATTCTCATTTAGAGAGTGAATCTTCAACCAGCATATAGAACAGTGGTTCTCAACCTGTAGGTCTCCAGGTGTTTTGTCCTACAACTCCCAAAAATCCCATCCAGTTTACCGACTGTTAGGATTTCTGGGAGTTGTAGGCCAAAACATCTGGGGACTCATGGGTCGAGAACCATTGGTATAGAATCTAAACCTTCTAGGTGGCTGCTGATCAAATGACTTAATGATCAAACTCTGCCCAGCACAATCAAGACCAAAATCCAGAGTCTCCCATATAACCAAGATGGCATGAAAGTGTGAGAATGAACATATATTTTGCACTAGCTGCTGTATGACACCTACCCATGTAATCTTATACATATGTATATATATGATGTTTCACAAAAATGGACCTAATTTGAAATAACTATCTCTGCAACCAGGAACCAAGCATGTTACCCCTTACCACTCGAAAGGATGGGACAGAGTTTCAAAAGATTACTTCAGATACCTCTTCTAGCGCACAAACAACCCCTGGCCTCAGTCATTTGCAAGATGCCAACCTCACAACATGAGGTTGCCATCTTGCAATGAGGTTGCCATTGGCACTAATAAGATATTCTCAGTTTCTAGGATTATTTTAAAATTTTGTTTCTGATTCAAAATAATTAGTAAAACTTGATAAACCAATAACTCATTAAACCATTGGCAAATTTTTGTGTAATTGTAACATATTGCTACCGTGAAATATACTGCTTTGAAATTGGGTCCATCATTTTGCAATATTTCACAGCAAACCTCATGTTACTCAATTGGCCTTAGTTCTGGGTAAATATCCAAGCATGTCAGTATATTGTACTATAAATGTGCATTATGCCAGTGCACTGGTGCAGGATCTGTTGCACGGCCCTATTTTTAGAGTTAGCACAAAGGTGATATCCAGTACAGGTTGAGAAATCCCTTGGGACCAGAGGTGTTTGGGATTTTTTTTTCAGATTTTGGAATGCCTGCATTTGCATATATGCAAATAAGATATCTTCAATACGATATCTTGAAGATGAGACCCAAATTAAAATTAAAATGCATTTATTTTTCATGCACATCTTATATACTTGGCCTGAAAGCATTTTTATACAATAGTTTATGCATGAAATGTTAAATGTTTGTGCATGAAACCAAGTTTGTATAAACGGAACCCTGAGAAGAAAAAGGTGTCCCCATTTTTGAGCCACCCATGGAGGAAATTTTTAATTTTGGAGTATTTTGGATTTTAGAAGTCCAGATAACGGATGCTCAACCTGTGCCTTTTTCATTTGCAGGAGACTATGGGAAGCTGCTGTGTAAAGGAATTGCATAACTACCTGTGTAAAGTAAAGTCACAACTACTTTGCACAACTGGGCATACAAAGATGTACCCCAAGCAACTTGTGCTAGTGCGGACTTTTTATTTCACTGGCACTACTTTGGATTTAGGCTATGACTAAGAAGATTACGTCAGTTTCACATGTTTGCAGATGCCATAAAACACTGAGAGACATAAAATGCAGCAATGATTGTTTTTAGTCTGCTATATTAAAAGGATGTTATATGTCCTTGGGAAAACATACAATAAAATTTCATTTCTTTAGACATCCAATATGCAGGTCTATCTAACCAATGAATATCTATGTGGTTTTGTTTATGAAGGGAATTTTCATTACACCACTGAAGAGATATATATCAAAACCAGTTTGTGACTGACAATCCAAATAACTCAGCCCCAAATCATCATCTCCAAGGGGATCATGAAATCAGTTTCGAAACATTCAAGGTTCAAAATCAGAGTTATCTGCTTTTCTTCTCTATGCCTTACTGCTTTTTAAAAAATTATTCTGAGTTACATCTATTTATTTAATATTAAAGACTAGCTTGGGTACCCAGCATTGTCTGGGTTATTTGAAAAAGTCATTTTCTTAATTGTACAAAATGCATAGGGTTGTGGATTAACTACAACTGACATCATGCCAGATTAACCCCAAAAAACTCCATCAGTACTTAAAAGTGTGTTATGTTGGACAAATCTGCTCTAGATGCATCATCGGTGAGGCTCAGTGTGCTCTCTGGCTGTAGGGTAAACTACAACTCCCACTATGGAGAGTCAGTCCCTCAAAACCACCCAGTAGATTGAATTAGTAAAGGCGGTTCTGTGTGCCAGGTCCATCATAGGTGGAGGTCATAGTTTCTCTGGTTGTGGATGAACTACAACTCCCAGAAAGGAAGGTCAGTTCCCCCCCCCAAAAAAAAAACCCTCCAGTAGTAGTCAAATTTCAGCATATCAGGTATATGTGTCAAGTTTGGTTCAGATCCATTGGTGTTTGGGTCCACAGTGCTCTCTGGATGTAGGTGAACAACAACTCCCCAAATCAAGATGAATTTTCCCCAAAGACCTCCAGTATTTTTTGCTGGTCATGGCGGCATTGTGTATCAAGTTTGGTACCAATTCCATCATTGGTGGAGTTCAGAGTGCTCATTGATTGCGGGTGAACTATACATCCCAGTACATACAACTTCTATAAATCATGGTAAATTCTCCCCAAACCTCTCTAGTATATTCAGTGGCTGATCAATTCCTATGTTTGCTGTGTGTCATAGAAACTAATAGGAAAGGGTTATGGGAGAGGCAGTAGGCGGGGTCATGCAAATTCCACAGCATTGTGAGAGTAAGAAGCACTGGGATGTCTGTGGTGGAGGAAAAACAGAAAATCTAGGAAGAAATTGTCCCCATATGAAACCCTTCACTTGGGTTGTGGGCAGTATGGTGTTTATAGAGGACATTGGCTCTTGGACATGTTTACGCCACTCACTGTAACCTGTAATGTCACTGGAGGGAGGGCCATTGGTGTCTCCTGGGTAGTGGGAACTATAGCTATTTGTGGAAGTGGAATTGTGTCTGTGGAAATGGACACCCCAGCCACACACATACATACATATTTTCACTTTTGTTATGTCTATAGACAGATAGTAAGCCTAAAAGCCTAAGGCCACTTACCTAGGAGTAATCCTTTGAACACTACTTGTGAGCAAAATGGGATCCTATTGTGCATGTTTTGACTTAAATTTCAGAAAATACTGTAGATCTTTAAAAAATATGAACCATTATAGCTAAACCCGCAGTGCACTGAGCATTACAGAGAAGCATGGTAAACTCACAAACCTGCTTTCTCTGGGGTAGACATTTTGCCTTTAGGTGATATTAAAAACTGAAAAGGTGAAGTTTTTGTTGGAAAAAGAAAAAGAAAATAGGGAGCCTGGGTTGCCTAATGAAGATAAAGATTATGCAGACAGAAGCCTAAAGAAGTCTTCTTTCAAGGTGAAAGTGCTGAGATGACTGATTGATTTGATATGACACAGTTAATCTTGGCTGACAGACTATAAGTCTTTCGGGATGCAGGAAATGATAAGAATATGCCTCGCACCAGAATATGATAGAGAAGCTTTAATAGGATTATGATGGGGATGGAGGGGAGGCACAAAGGGTTCACAGTCGCAAAGGTTTTTGAAAAATTGCTTTCAAAAATTGAAGGCATGAAGCAGGACGTCTGACAAAATATGAAATGATGGGATCACGGTTGGGTAACACGTTGGCCATCTGCACAACTGAAATTATTTTGTCCTGTGCCCTTTATGCAGATTTTTAAGAGATAGAGAGTGTTATTGTGGCCAAAACAAAATGAAAATTTTAATGGCCAAAAATAGCAAAACCGGAAAACTAACAAGCCCAATGAAAAGGAGCCCGAATTTGTTGGTAATGATCCAAGAACTCTAATGCTTGTTTAAGGTGTTGTACTTACAATAAGTTCCCCCTGATTATAAGAAAATTCAAAGCCCATCATTTGAAAATGACCATGTTCATGTTTAGTACTACTCTTTATACAGGGTATGAAAAGACCTTGTCAACAAATGTTTGGGGTTATTTTTACAAATTGAACATCCCATATCTGGAAATCCAAAATGTTCCAAAGTCAAATATTGTCCACACAGGTTGGCTGAAATAAGGACACTTGTTTTCTGATGGTTCATGCCCAAAATCCACCTGACTACCGTCGGGAAGTAGTAGCCAATAATAAAAGGACCAAGGCATTGACATCTCTGGCCCATCCTTTGTTAGAATATCAGCCAGCATGCCAATGCCTTATATCAATAAACAGAGGTACTCGCAGGAAAACCTCAGCAAGAGAGAGTCCAAAAGTGGCAGGCTAAAACTCAGAACCTCAATCAGTGGCTGATACCAGACGAGACTTCCTCCTGGGCACACAGAAGACTGGGAGACTTGGAAGATATTGAACAGACTGTGCCCTGGCACCATGAGATGCAGAGCCAATCTTAAGAAATGGGGCTACGAAGTGGAGTCCACGACATGCGAGTGTGAAGTGCAAACCACAGACCACTTACTACAATGCAACCTGAGCCCCGCCACATGCACAATGGAGGACTTTCTAACAGCGATACCAGAGGCACTCCAAGTGGCCAGCTTCTGGTCAAAGGAAATCTAGTATAATGTCAAGTTTTTAACTTTATTTTTTTTAATACCTTATAACTGTACCCTCAATTTGCATAAATACTGTATGCCCAAAATTATAACCCATACAGGCAATCCCCAAGTTACAAACAAGGTAGATCCTGAAGGTTTGTTCTGAAGTTAAATTTGTTTGCAAGTCAGAACAGGTACATTTTAAGTGTAACTCCAGCCAAATATATGTATGTGTGTCTGTGTATTCTTTGGATCCTGTGGTGCTTGTTTTGCTGTCTGTGTCCCTGCTCAGAAGATTTCACTTTGTGTCGCTGTGAAAATTGGATTTTGAAAAAAAAATGGCTTGTTGTGGAAACAAGGACTTGTGAGAAAGCTTCAGTGGAAACACCTTTTCCCTATGATAACTCTTTCAGGAGTGAATTTCCCATCTGAGGAGTAGATTTCTCTCACTTCCTATTGTCTCACCCTTGTTCTGAACTACGAATTGTTTGTAAGTTGGATGTTTATAACTCAGGAACCGGTGTATTGTGTATAAAATTACCTTCAGTTTATGTCTACAAGGTGTACATGAAGCATAAACCATTTTTGTGTTTAGATCTGGGTCCCATCGTCACAATCTCTCATTGCGTATGTGCAAACAAATCCAAAAATACGAAAAATCTAAAATCAATCCCCTTTCTAGTCACAAGCATTTTGTATAAGGAATACTCAACCTGTTTCAGATTCGGCACAGTATTATTAACCAATTGTTAAATACGTATCTTATATGGCCGAATGTAGCTGTATTTGAACATGGAGTTTAACAAATGTACAATTCTCTTTGCCATCCATCTGCCCCTCTTACATCTCCCCTGCTGTGAATGTTTAGGAGGGGCATAGAATTGTATAAAAGCAGTCAGTCATGTTGGCAGAAGGATCAATATTCTCACAAACTGGAAGGGGGAGAAATTGAGGTTAAGTGGGATCAGCACAAAACTCTCCTGCTGAAATATACCTCAATCTCTGCCCCATAACCACTGCTGCCACCTGTGACCCCTCCAGCTGCTACTTCTAGGCCCAAACGTCTGGCTCTGAAGGAATCATTTATCAGAACCTGACATTGCAGAAAAGCTATCCATGAAGCTGGAGCAGTTTTGAACCAACCTATAATGAGCTTTTGCTTCACTCCTCTCTCTTTTTGATTCTTCTGCTGGACACCTTCATCAGAATCGTTATAACCCTAAACCACTAAATGAACTATTGGGTCAGCTGCAGAATATTTAATCCTAACCCCTTATAAACAACCTATGTTTGAGCTAATATTGCACTATAATGTAGCTCAGCCCCCTCCCTCCTAGGCTGTAGAAGAAAGGTAAAAACTTGGCTGTGGGGTCAGGCTTTTAGTGAATAGGGCAGTGCAATGACAGTTTGGAATATATGGAACAACTATGGAAAGTCTTGGATTACGACAGAAATAAGACTGACCAACCAAAAGGTGGCCAGTTCGAAGCCCGGTCAGGGTGAGCACTTGACCGTCAAGCCCAGCTCACTGTTTATCTAAGCAGTTCAAAAACAGCTTAGAGCTGTAAGTAGAGAAATTAGGTAATGCTAATCAGCAGTGGAGGTATTTTATGACACCATAAAGAACAAGACCAGAAATGCGATGACCGAAAGGAAGGTGGAAGAAGGACGACCTGATGGCTCTTTGTCATAAAAAACGGAGCAACAGCACCTCCTTGTGACTGAATCCGAACTCAACCTCCAAGGCATCGAAATTGGGCTTTGAGACAACATACCTCTTTTCTGTCTGTTCTGTCCTGTCCTGTCCTGTCTGTCCAAACTGTCAAAGTTTTATATTATTTATTTCTTATGTGAAAATGGATAAGTGTAAGAATCATGTCCTATCAATGTATGACCAGCAGCAATCAAGCCACCTGCTAAAGACTGAGTGCTATTAATAGAGACTGAGTAAATCTTGAGTTGATAATGATGTTGATGAGCTGTTGGAGTGGAGCTGAAGAGAGTTTGAAGATGGAGAGTCTAGAAACTAGAGAGTTTGAAAGGTTGGAGCTTGAAAGCTTGAAGATAACATTTTGTTTCGCGTTTGAAAGTAGCTGATAAAAGCCAAGGACTGTTGTGTTTGTATATATTTTCATATAAATCTTTCTTTGCTAAAAGACAGTTTGTTTTGGGTTTTCTCCTTGAACGAAGGGTGCAGCTTCCGCAGAAGGGGTTGAATGTTTGGAACCCCAGTTTGTTAGCTGCGACACAAATGGCATTGAATGTTTGCCATGTATGTGTACTGTGATCCACCCTGAGTCCCCTTGGGGAGATAGGGAGGAATAGTGTTGTTATTATATGAAACATAAATAAATGTGTTTAAACTTGAGTCTTATCTTTAAGCTATCTCATTATGTATATGCAAATAATTTCTTTAAAAAATCCAAAATATTTCTCATCTTAAGCACTTTGGAAGAGAGGTGCTCAATCTTTTACCAGCTACTTGGGTAAGGGGACGGCAGATAGAAAACCAAGAGAAAATGCAAATAGAAAGGAGAGGTTGAATACTGAACAGCAACCTGCAACATTTTCCTGCAGGTTCCTTTGGAGCCACTTCATGGCCATACTATCCATTGAGGCCCCTTCCACGCAGCTGAATAAAATCCCACATTATCTGCTTTGAACTGGAATATATGGCAATGTGGACTCCATTAGCCCAGTTCAAAGCAGATATTTTGGGTTTTTCTGCCTTGATATTCTGGGTTATATTGCTGTGTGGAAAGGTCCTAAGGTCGTAGCAAATGTCATGCAGTGATCTGAAAAATAAAAGCAAGTGGCCTCCTACCATAAAAGAGAAAGGCTTTCGTCATAGGATGGTGCTGATAGGTCTTGTTGATAGTAAAGAAGCAAGCTTCTTGCCCGCACTGTCCAAGCCTCCCAGTCTCTCCCGTCAGTGGAGACCACCACAGTATGATGGGGTATGTGTCTTGGTACAAAATTCTTTCTGTATCACTGTGGAGTTCAGGCATCTTCTCAAATAAATGAGCATATTTCTCCAATTCTTCTTTACCAAAAGCAGCATTTTGGGAAATTGATCTTTTCGGTGTCGTCTTTTCAGACTTGCCAAGTTCTACGACCACCTTTTGGAGGAAAGGAAAAGAAATACACCATTAGCAAAGGCTTAATAGACTTGGCACAAATCCCTCTTCATGCATGATACTGCGTCCACTGATACCAGTTTAAAATTCAGAAGGATTATAAGCCCGGGATTCTTTAGCGTTTAGTTCTACTTCAATAGATAGGACTGAAGTGGGTTATGTTATTACAAAATTGTGGCCTTATGAGTCTTCTGTCTTTTATGGTGTTGAAATAGCTGGATGATTGTCTTCAAAATTAATTGTGATTGAAACCATCAACTTTTCAGTCAGTCACCAAGAACAATATGCAAGAAGTTAGTGTCAGAATAAAAGTGTCACTTAAAAAAACAAATCTAGGCACACTCTTTTCAACATGCATGTGAGGTTTGGTCTTTATATATGCCCAATTTAACCACATCGTAGCTGTGGTTTTATGCTGCTTTGGATCCTGTGCTAAGAGGGAGGCAGCAAAAATAACTAAATAAACAAACTACTGTAGTTGCTGTGAGTTTTCTGGGCTGTATGGCCATGTTCCAGAAGCATTTTCTCCTAACGTTTCACCCACACCTAAGGCAGGCATCCTCAGAGGTTGTGCGGTCTGTTGGAAACTAGGCAAGTGGGGTTTATATATCTGTGGAATGTCTAGATGGAGAAAGAACTCTTGTCTGAATCTGTGAACCTCACCTCCTCCAAGGTGAACTGAACCACCTAAACTGGGCTCTACAAGCTGATGGACACTCCACCACAGACATCAGAAAAGCTGCAAGACCGGGAACAAGCCACAAGAGTAAAGACAAAGATCCATTCACAGGAAAAGTGTTTTTATCATACATCAAGGGAACCACTGACCACATAAGGAAGCTGATGAAGAA
Source organism: Anolis carolinensis (assembly GCF_035594765.1). Taxonomy (NCBI): domain Eukaryota; kingdom Metazoa; phylum Chordata; class Lepidosauria; order Squamata; family Anolidae; genus Anolis; species Anolis carolinensis. The sequence continues at coordinate 200,411,517 of NC_085842.1, forward strand.
ACATACAAACTATCTATGAACCCACGAAGAAAATCTAACCAATGCTACGTTCAGTAAAGGACAAGAGAGATCCTCTCACCTCTGCAGGAGTCTACCGTATACCATGCAGCTGTGGACAAGTCTATATAAGGACTACCAAACGCAACATTGCCCAAACACGACTCAAGGAACATGAAAGGCACTGCAGACTAATCCAACCAGAGATGTCGGCCTTACCAAAGCACTTGGTGAACCAATCTGGACACAGCATTTTATCTGAGAACACAGAAATGTTGGACTGCTCTAATAACTACCAAGCTATTGAAATCCACAAGCATGTGGACAATTTTAACAGAAAGGAGTAAACCATGAATATGAACAAAATCTGACTGCCAGTATTTAAAAAAGCTCTATAATCAAGACAATAAATAAAGAACAACACTCTGAAAACAGAGGAATTTCAGACATGAATAAATCAGGGGCAGCTAACGCCTTCGAACAAAGGATTCTCCCAGGCAGGAAGAAGCCAGGATATGAAGCTTGCAAAGCCATTAATGCTAATCAAGGTGATTAATTACAACATTCACACTGGCCTCCAACAGACAAGAGTTCTTTCTCCCACCCAGGATATATAAACCATCCTTGCTTAGTTTTTCTAATATGGCTCACAACCGCTGAGGATGCCTGCCATAGATGTGGGCAAAACGTCAGGAGGGAATACTTCTGGAAAATGGCCATACAGCCTGGAAAACAAACAACAACCCTGTGATTCCGGCCATGAAAGCCTTCGACAACACAAGATTGAGACAGCTTGTATGAGTATCAGCTTGTAACCATCAGAGGCAGAAGACTTTCAAGGACTCCAGAGAGATGACTGCAACTAGCAAAATCTCCTTTTGTAATGTATTGTCCTAAGCTATCTTATAATAGTCCCAGGTGGAGTTAACTCTTTATTCATCTTTTTTTCAGTAAACTCATTTTGGTTAACTTTCACCTTGCCTAAAGTGCCTCTGTATGTTAAGGGTCTTGATCTTAACAGGAGGTATACAGATAGCCCCCAAGTAAAGCCGGACACTATAATTTTTCTCAAAGGTTCGGGCGTGCCATCACAGCTTGGAACATAATGAAAACAGCTTAACTTAGAATGCGCTATAAGAATCATCAAAGGTACTTCTGATGTGGTCCCATTTGATTTTAATAGACCCTCCTGTTCTCCCTCACCCCAAAGCTGATCTCATTTACCAAGATGCCTTATAAAATTACTTTGGGGCAGCATGCATGCCTGCTGTGGAGAAGAAGGGGTGAAACATCTACTTCTGCCAGCAAAACTGCAAAAATCTTCTAGATATAAACTTATAACACTGGGGACTCTTTCAGATTAAATCTGTATTATATTCATAACACTTCAGATTTGAAAACTCAAATTTTTCCCACATGGTAATTTAGAGATGCTCATAAAAAGGATTACCTCTGGACTGCAACCACAGTTGGTCCTTTCTTATCGCATCAGCTCATCTCTTAATGAAACTCGGAATGTGACAAGAAAGAACAATTCAGAGTTGCAGATCTATAAGCAAGGAACCAAAGAGCTGGCAATTTCTGGCTGTTGTGGGATTGTAACTCCTAGGATACCTTACCGCTAGCTATGTTAGCTAGGATTAGTTGCCCCCCAACAAGATGTAGGGGATTGCAAGTTGTTTCCATTTGGTGTAAATGCCCCAGTTTTCCCACATAAAGGGAAATGAAACTCTCTATTGATATTTTCAGTGTAGACATTGCATCAATGTTCTCCAACAGTAAGAGAAGACCAGCAACAGGAAACAGATACCCAAGGGCAGTGGTTGAAGAACAATATTTTGACTTTTTTTTCTTTTCGTGTCAGGAGCAACTTGAGAAACTGCAAGTCACTTCTGGTGTGAGAGAATTGGCCATCTGCAAGGACGTTGGCCAGGAGACACAATGATGTTTTATCATCCTGTGGGAAGCTTCTCTCATGTTCCCATATGGGAAGATGGAGCTGACTGACAGGAGCTCACCCCAGCTCCCCGGATTCGAACCGCCAACATTTTGGTCAGCAGTCCTGCTGGCACAATAATTTAGCCCATTGTGCCACCAGGGGCTAAAATATTTAGTCTAAAAAACCCAGAGTCCCGTGGTTACATTCGTTGGGGAAATCTTGGAGTTGTCATCCAAAAAAGTACTTGTCCCAACTTCTGAACAGAAGAGAAACCACCAAAAAATCTGCCATGCCAGAAAGAGGACATATTGGAGAAGAAAGGAGAATCTCTGATTTCTTCTTGTGTGTTCTGAATGGCCATATGCAGAAACTCTTCCCTTAATATCAGGTATTGTATGTTGCAACCCTCACCCTCCACTTTCCTCTAATATTACTCAACTCATATTTGTTGCCCTAAGAATCTACAGTACCTGGAGAGTAACCAGAAGAAAAAAGATGGCCATCAGGCAGAAACAGGATGCCCAAAATCTCTTCTTCCTGATGGCATTCATGCCTGCTCTTCCAGCATACAAGGCACATGCTGCTTCTTTGGGTTATTTAACATATTCCACAAATGGTTCCATAGATGTCCTGGTCCTTTCCAATTATGATCAGTGATGGGGAGGAAAGAGGTCATCAGAAACAGTGAGCCAGGCTTTGATTGATTTCGCAGCTTGTAGTAACAAACGGTTCCTTGAGCCAATGACTTCTTGGAAGTGGATGCATCTACTAAATCAAAACACACAGTTCAGAAGTAGGTTTTAGAGACACAAGTTGAGAAGCCTCCTCCATACTGCATAATAATAACAGTAATAATAGGTTGTTGTGAGTTTTCCAGGTTGTATGGCCATATTCCAGAAGCATTCTCTCCTAACGTTTTGCCAACATCTATGGCAGGCATCCTCAGATGTTGAGGAGTCTGTTAGAAACTAAGGAAGTGAGGTTTATACATCTGTGGAACCTCACTTACTTAGTTTCCAAGAGACCCCTCAACCTCTGAGGATGCCTGCCATAGATGTGGGTGAAACGTCAGGAGAGAATGCTTCTGGAACATGGCCATACAGCCCGGAACCACAGAGGGCCCTTCTACACTGCCAAATAATCCAGGTTATCAAAACAGAAAATCCACATTATCTGCTTCGAACCAGATTATTTTATGCCCCATCTACACTGCCATATAAAATCCAGATTACTGCTTTAAACTGGATTATATGGCAGTGTAGACTCATATAATCCAGTTCAAAGCAGATAATGTGCTTTGATAATCTGGATTATATGGCAGTGTAGAAGAGGCCCTACTGTAACCACAGAGGGCCCTTCTACATTGCCAAATAATCCAGGTTATCAAAGCAGAAAATCCACATTACAGTAGAGTCTCGCTTATCCAACGTAAACGGGCCGGCAAAACGTTGGATAAGCGAATATGTTGGATAATAAGGAGAGATTAAGGAAAAGCCTATTAAACATTAAATTAGGTTATGATTTTACCAATTAAGCACCAAAACATCATATTATACAACAAATTTGACAGAAAAAGTAGTTCAATACACAGTAATGCTATGTAGTAATTACTGTATTTACGAATTTAGCACCAAAATATCACGATGTATTGAAAACATTGACTACAAAAATGTGTTGGATAATCCAGAACGTTGGATAAACGAGTGTTGGATAAGTGAGACTCTACTGTATCTGTTTTCAACCGGATTATTTTATGCCCCATCTACACTGCCATATAAAATCCAGATTACTGTTTTGAATTGGATTATATGGCAGGGTAGACTCATGTAATCCAATTCAAAGCACATAATATGGATTATGTTTTGGTAATCTAGATCAGGGGTCCCCAAACTAAGGCCCAGAGGCCGGATGCGGCCCATCGAAGCCATTTATCCAGCTCCCACAGCACAAGGGCAGAAGGGGGTTGGGCTAAATGACCCAAGGGGTCTCTTCTTCTCTTAAAACCCTCATTATTATTATTATTGTTATTATTATTTGAAACACAACAAGATGAGTCCACAGCAGACACTCTGCTGGCTGTTGTATTGGATCATATGTCGGACACTTCCCAAGTGTCTAGGACTGTGTGATGTATCGGCGAATAATGTGTGCAGATCCCAGTAAGGTGGCCTTCTGCAGCTGGCAGATGGTAATTTTGTTAGCACCGATTGCGTTAAGTACAGGCCAAGGTCATTAGCCGATCACCACTGGGACCACCTTGACTAGCTTGTGCCAGAGTCTTTGTAATTCAATCTTTGAATCCTCATATCGTGTCAGCTTTTCCAGTTGTTTCTCCTCAATCCTTCTGTCACCTGGGATTGCAACATCGACAATCCATACTTTGTTTTTTAACCCGATTGTGAGGTCAGGAGTATTGTGTTCCAAAACCCTGTATTATTATTATTATTATTATTATTATTATTATTATTATTATTATTATTAACATTGAGGTGGGGTGGCCATCTGTCAGGGATGCTTTGTTTGTGCTTTTGGTGCACAGAGGCAGAAGGTGATTGGACTCAATGGTCCAAAGGGTCTCTGCCAACCCTCTTTTTTATTAATGTTGTTGTTATTGTTATTATTATTTTTATTATTTATTATTGCTCAGTGGCCAACTATAGTCCGGCCCTCCAACGGTCCAAAGGATCGTGACATGGCCCCCTGTTTAAAAAGTTTCAGGACCCCTGATCTAGATTATGTGGCATTGTAGAAGGGGCCTTAATCTGGACTGCCATATAATCCAGTTCAAAGAAGATAATCCAAATTCTATACAACTGTGTATAAACTGGATTATATGGCAGTGTATTTATTTATTTATTTATTTATTTCCCTCATTTCTATCCCGCCCTTCTCACCCGAAGGGACTCAGGACGGCTCACAATCTGGCAAAAAATTCAATGCCAATATACAATACAAGAAGATAAAACATAAGCAATTAAAACAATTGAATAATTTAACAAAATACAATAAATACATTTAAAACCATACAGTGTAAAATCCTTGAACCATTCGTCCACAAAGCCTTGTTCATAAACCTTAATCTGGACCGAGTGGAAGCCAACAGAATTCACTCATCAGACTCATCTAATCCTGTTCAAAGCAGATAATGTGGATTATTTGTCTTGATAATCTAGATTATATGGCAGTATAAAGGGGGCCTTAGTCTGCACTTGGAGCCCCGGTGGCAAAGTGGGTTAAAGCACTGAGCTGCTGAACTTGCAGACCGAAAGGTCCCAGGTTCAAACTCCGGGAGCGGCATGAGTGGCAGCTGTTAGCTCCAGCTTCTGCCAACCTAGCAGTTCGAAAACATGCCAATGTGAATAGATCAATAGGTACCGCGGCGGGAAGGTAACAGCGCTCCATGCAGTCATGCCGGCCACATGACCTTGGAGGTGTCTACGGACAACGCCAGCTCTTCGGCTTAGAAATGGAGATGAGCACCACACCCCAGAGTCAGGCATGACTAGACTTAACATCAGGGGAAACCTTTACCTTTTAGTCTGCACTGCCATTTTATCCAGTTCAAAGCAGAAAATCTCTATTTTATATGGCAGTGTAGAAGGGGTCAGAGAAAAAATTAAAAAGTTATGCTCTTCCCATCTGCTTTGGGCAAAGGAGGCAAGAAAAGAAGGTGGGATAAAGTTGAAAACCTTAATTCCCAAGGGTTTCTCTGTAGCATCCCTCCCCACCTGTATCCCTGCCATTAATGTAATCACTGCTGTTTTAGGGCCACACAGGCATATAACCCAGAATACCAAGGCAGGAAATCCCACAATATCTGCTTTGACATCAAATATATGGCAGAGTGAATTCAGATAACCCAGTTCAAAACTGATACTGTAGGATTGTCTGCCTTGATATACAGGGTTATATGGCAGTGTGGAAGGGCCCTTCCAGAACTGAATGGCTCTTTCATAAAGGTCGCCTTTGGGGAATTTTAAAGAAACAGGCACACACTTCAGGACAGTTCGCCTTTCTCTCTCTCTCCCTATTAAACATGCAAAACCCGCATCTTGCAACGTCCTAAACGATTGCTTAGAGGAGACGTATTGGTACCCGATTGTTAATGGGTTAGGGGTGTGTGGAAATATACTCACCCCAAAGCACTGCTCTTCTTGTCTTGTTGTTGCTAAGAGGGGGCTTCTTTCCTTATTTTTTTGTTTTTACTTTCAGTTTGTACTTATTTTTTCAAGATCGGGATAAAAGCTGGAGCGGATTCCACAGCTCCTGAATCAAAAGCATCCCAGCTAGAGGAGCCATTCCGAAATTCCACTCTCCATGTTTTCCTGCATCCCACTTCCGAAAGGAACAGAAAAGCCAATAATTTAGGGGGGGGGGGGGATGCCCAAAGGGGAGGGGGGCTTTATGAAAGGGTTTTGTTTTTTGAAAGAAAGTTAGTCCAATACGGTTCAAAGTATAAGCGTCCTTTTTGGAAAGTCCTGGGAGACTGGATCTGAACCAAAACAAGGGGACAAAGAGAGAGGGAAAGAAGATGCAATGAAGGGAATGATCAGGCTCCGGGCATGGCTTCTTCTCCCTTAAAAGGGTGCCTTAAAAGAAGCCTGCCTGCATTTGCGCCTGTGGCTTGAGGCAGGGCGCCTGCTGCATTATGCTAAAAAGAGCTGCCAAATTGGGAAGGAGCTGCGTCAGAAACTTCAGCCTTCCCAAGCGATTGGGAATCAGCTGGATCAGGAAGATGTAGATCAATGTTTTGTCGAATCACTGGGTTGCTGTGAGCCATTGAAATGCACAAGCATGTGGACAATTTCAACAGAAAGGAGGAAAGCCCTTGATGAACCAACTTGAACACAGCATATTGTTTGAGAACAAATGCTGGACCACTCTGACAGCCACCATGTCAGACTACACAGAGAAGTCACTGAAATCCACAAGCTTGTAGACAATTTCAATAGAAAGGAGAGGAAACCGTGAACATGAACACAATCTGGCTACTGATATTTTAAAAAATCTAAAATCAAGAGTAAATAAAGAAGAACACTCTGAAAATAGGGAATTCCAGACAAGAAACAATCAGGGCCAGCTAACACCTCCCAACAGAGGATTGTCCTAGGCAGGAAGCAGGCAGGCTTTGAAGCTGCAAGGCTATTCAATGCTAATCAAGGTGATTAATTGCAACATTCCATACTTGCCTCAAACAGACAAGAGTTATTTCTCCCACCCTGGACATGATTCCACAGATATATAAACCCCACTTGCCTCTGCACTCTATTCACTCCCTGGCCCTATGTTACTCTGATGTATAAGTGTTTATTTATCTATATATATATAAGAGTGATGGCATCACGGCAGCGGACAAAACAACAAAAGTAAACACCACACAACCTCAAAAATTGACATCACAACCCTTCATCCATGCCTCTAGATTGATACAACAAAAAGAAAAGAAAAATAAAGTCCTAATTAGAGGGAGAGGAATAATTGTTTTTATCCAATTGCTGCCAGTTAGAAGGCTAAGCTCCGCTTACTTGGTCTCCTAGCAACCCACTCAGCCCAGGGGACCCTTTACCTTAACTACCACCAATTCCTCAATACTTTATTTCCCATACCACCATACTTCGCCACAGCAATGCGTGGCTGGGCACAGCTAGTCTATATATATAAAAGGGTAATGAAATTTCAGTCTAGGACAAAACAACAAAACGACACATCCCAGAAACACTAAACTTGGCAGCACAACCCCTCGTCCATGCCTCTACGTTCATACAACAAAAAGAAAAGAAAAATGAAGTCCGAATTAGAGGGAGAGGAATAATTGCTTTCATCCAATTGCTGCCAGTTAGAATGCTAAGCTCCGCCCACTTGGTCTCCTAGCAACCCACTCACCCCAGGGAATAGGCAGAGTTAGGCCTCACGTAGGCCTCTTCCACACTACCTATAAAATACAGATTATCTGATTTCCCATACCACCATACTTTGCCACAGCAACGCGTGGCCGGGCACAGCTAGTACCTTATAATTGACCATGTTTACCTCGTGGCCCTGATTATTGGTATTTGATTCCTTCATGGTATATATTGATTGGATTTGTAACTGTCCATTTTAATAGAACTGTTTTGTTTTTTGTCTTATGATGTTGTTTTACAATACAGTAGAGTCTCACTTATCCAACACTCGCTTATCCAATGTTCTGGATTATCCAACACATTTTTGTAGTCAATGTTTTCAATACATCGTGATATTTTGGTGCTAAATTCGTAAATACAGTAATTATTACATAGCATTACTGCGTATTGAACTACTTTTTCTGTCAAATTTGTTGTATAACATGTTTTGGTGCTTAATTTGTAAAATCATAAACTAATTTGATGTGTAATAGGCTTTTCCTTAATCCCTTCTTATTATCCAACATATTTGCTTATCCAACATTCTGCCGGCCCATTTATGTAGGATAAGTGAGACTCTACTGTACTATGTTTACTATGTTCAAGTTGCTATATGTTTTTGACAATTGACTGTTTTTACACACATGTTGGAAACCGCCCTGAGTCCTCTCTAGTAAATGGAGCAGTATATAAAGTTTTTTGGTTATTATTATTTTATAGTTTCCAATAGATCGCACAACCTCTGAGGATGCCTGCCACAGATGTAGGTGAAACATCAAGAGAGAATGCTTCTGGAACATGGCCATACAGCCTGGAAAATTCACAGCAACCCAAGAATAATATAATAATAACTGTATTTTTATACTCCGCCATCATCTCCCCGAAGGGACTCGGGGCGACTTACATGGGGCCAAGCCCAAAAATAACAGACATAGTAAAACACATCAAGTAAAACAAATCAATAGAATATATCAACAACACAGATCAGTAAAACATGGATTGAAAACATGAAAAATGCATAAAAATGACTGGGCCATAAAGTGCATGCAGTGAAGAATGAAGTCATAGTTCATAGGGGGAAATGTTTTTTCTGTTGAGGTATACAGAAAACGGGGTGGGTTTTGCCAGGATCAGCACCAAAGTTGGAGTAGATATATGTATTAAGAAAAAAAACTCATTCTGGTGGTCATTATATACAGGTGCTCACTAAGGCCAGAAAGTTTGGGCCACACCCGGTGGAGTATAACTGGGTTTGTTTTGGGATACATGGTGATTTCTTCCTTGCTCACTCTCTGGGGATGATGGGAATTGGAGAATGCTTTCTGAGTTTTTGTGACACATACAAGGACTATGTAAGTTTTGTCATACTGAAGGATTTATTTTTGATGCAATGCCACAAGTTTATATTTTTGACTCTTCAAAAGTAACAGTAAATTATTTCATCTGTATGAAGCTACTGTGTCTTTGATGGACTGTATTCTGCATGAACGCAACATTTTCTACCACTTGGTTTCGAGTGCTGGAGCTACAACAGGGAAACCCAAGTTCAAATGGATCCTTGGATATGAAATTTACTTGGTGACCTTGACTCATCTTTGCCTCTCAGCAAACTTAATTTGTGTAATTAAAAAGTAATAGAAAACTATGTAAAGAGAACATATGGGTCACTAGTATAGCACCATAAAGGTAAAGGTAAAGGTTTCCCCTGACATTAATTCCAGTTGTGTCCAACTCTGGGGGTTGGTGCTCATCTCCATTTCTAAGCCAAAGAGCGGGCGTTGTCCATAGACACCTCCAAGGTCATATGGCCGGCATGACTGCATGGAGCGCCGTTAGCGTAAAGGTTTCCCCTGACATTAAGTCCAGTTGTGTCCGACTCTGGGGCTTGGTGCTCATCTCCATTTCTAAGCCAAAGAGCCGGCGTTGTCCTTAGACACCTCCAAGGTCATGTGGCTGGCATGACTGCATGGAGTGCCGTTAGCATCCTGCTGGAGCAGTACCTATTGATCTACTCACATTTGCATGTTTTCGAACTGCTGGGTTGGCAGATGCTGGAGCTAACAGCGGGCACTCACTCTGCTCCCTGTATTTGAACCTGGGACCTTTAGGCTGCAAGTTCAGCAGCTCAGCGCTTTAACACACTGCACCACCGGGGGCACCATAGTCATGACATAATTTAACAGAGGTTGGGAAATTTTTACAAATAGTTAATTGTTGTCACTTTTATAGTGTTATGTAAAGGTAAAGGTTTCCCCTGACATTAAGTCCAGTTGTGTCTGACTCTGGGGGTTGGTGCTCATCTCCATTTCTAAGCCAAAGAGCCGGCGTTGTCTGTAGACACCCTCCAAGATCATGTGGCCGGCATGACTGCATGAACCACCGTTACCTTCTCGCAGGAGCAGTACTTATTGATCTACTCACATTTGCATGTTTTCGAACTGCTGGGTTGGCAGATGCTGGAGCTAACAGCGGGCGCTCATTCCACTCCCTGGATTCGAACCTGCGACCTTTTGGTCCGCAAGTTCAGCAGCTCAGCGCTTTAACACACTGTGCCACTGGAGGCCCCTTTATAGTGTTATAATGTATTTTATTTGTTATTTGTTACAAACTTTTGTTGGCTGTTACAAAGTAAATTACTGCCTTATCGGATAATGTGCACATTAACTTGGATGTAGCATTGATGAGAAGATATACATCTTGGAAACTTTTATTGCAGGTGCCTCTAAAGTATACTTTAAAAGTAAACAAAACACTGCTTGTTACATCAGTGAAGTAACTTAGTCTCTACATATTAATTATTGAAATGCAACGTAATTATCTTTGTTACTTAAAAGTTAACATGTAGCAAGTGAATAGTTTTACTTCAGTGTTAAGTCTCTTAGTTACTGCATTTGTCATTGTATTGATGGATCCTCCACAAGTAACTAAATATTTTATAATGAGTTCAGTACTTTGGGGTTTCCAATCCTTAAGATTCAATTACACAAGCCAACAAAATCAATCTTTTCGTAATCATCAGAAATGAAAATAGCACAGTTTAAATCAATTTTTATGCTGATTTTAGATATGTCTTTATTTATTTTTTGTCATGTCAACTTTTAAATGGTACATTTCAGCAAACTACTGTGAATCTGCACAATTCACATCATATTCATGTAACACAAGCCAACAAGTATTTTTCATCGGATATAATTTTAGGTCATTCTCATATAGTTTTGCACTAAATTCAGATCTGTGTTGTTTTTTTCTCTATCACATGTAGTTTTTGCGATGATGCTAATCGAATAATTTATTTCCATCATTTCTATCCCGCCCTTCTCACCCAAGGGGACCCAGGGTGGCTTACAACTCTGGCAGAATTTGATGCCAATACATCACAATACAATAGAATAAAACAGTAAAACGGTTTAAAAACAATTACATGAAATAGCATTATACAATATACAAAATTTAAAACAATATAAAGTACTTGAACCATTCATCCACAAAACCTTGTACATAAACCTTAGTCCAGACCGAGTCAAAGCCAACAGAACTTATTCTTTAAACGCTTGCGCGCATAGCCAGGTCTTCAATTCCTTTCTGAAACCCAAAAGGGATGGAGCCTGCCAGATGTCACTAGGGAGGGAGAATAATTAATGCATTTACGCACTGATATCAATACAACCTAATTAACCACAAGCCAACAAGTAACTTTGATCATATATAATTTTAGGTCATTCTTATATATGTTTTTGCACTGAATTCAGATCTGTGTTTATTTTTCTCTCCCGGGAGCAGCGTGAGTGGCTGCTGTTAGCTCCAGCTCCTGCCAACCTAGCAGTTTGAAAACATGCCAATGTGAGTAGATCAATAGGTGGGAAGGTAACAGCGCTCCATGCAGTCATGCCGGCCACATGACCTTGGAGGTGTCTACGGACAATGCCGGCTCTTCAGCTTAGAAATGGAGATGAGCACCAACCCTCAGAGTCAGACATGACTGGACTTAACGTCAGGGGAAACCTTTACCTTTTTAAAATGTTTTAAATGGTTCAATATTACTTTGTAGCTGCCTTGATCACTATTTCTCAGTGGAAAATGAAACAAAATATTGTAAACAAATGTACTATATACCACTTTATTACCCGCCATGCTGAAGAGAGTATCTGGGATCCTATCATCCTAAATGTATCATCCACAAACATGCATCTGTACGGTGAACCACTACTTCTAAATTGTATATTAATAAGTCAAATGTTCTGATTCTCATATAGGAGAAAGAACTTTCTGTAAAAAAAAAATGAAAAAATGAGACAATGATGATTGTTGAAGACAATTTACTTTTATTTTTTATGTTATATTATATGATTTGTTATTTAGTAGTACATTGATGGTGTGATTTTGAAATGGGATATAAACCAAGTGACTTGAGCTGCTGTGCCATCCAAAGGAATCAAATGGTTACTACAATTCTACTATTGGGGGAAATCATCATAAAATATGACTCCTGCAGAAGGCATTGTAGTCTTTGAATTGGCTTCCCCATTGTACTGCGGAGGGAAATATGTATCTATAAAATACATTGTCACAATGAATACTCAGATATATTAAATATTAAACACGGATTCTTTTAACAACAACAACAACAATGTAGCTTTATTTATATCCCACCATCATCTCTAAAAAGGGACCCGGGGTGGCTTAAAGCAAGTGGTAGTTCACAAAGTGCAATAAAATACATAACAATTGTAAACAATAATGTCGTAGCATAAAAGCTGCTTGTGATCCCTTTGTTTTATCACTTTGAAAATTGTTTATTTATGCAGTGCTTTTGACACAAAAATAACTAACATAAAACATAATTATTTAAAACAGCATAAAAGTGCATTAATTAAAATATGTTGTCAAAGGCTTTCATGGCCAGAACCACAGGGTTGTTGTGTGTTTTCCGGGCTGTATGGCCATGTTCTCTTCCAACGTTTTACCCACATCTATGCCAGGCATCCTCAGAGGTTGTGAGGTTTATATCCTCAGAGGTTGTGGGGTATATATATATACCTCATAACCTCTGAGGATGCCTGCCATAGATGTGGGCGAAACGTCATGAGAGAATACTTCTGGAATATGGCCACACAGCCCGGAAAACACACAACAACCCTATTAATTAAAATGCTCAATAAAATCCGTCACAAGCAAACTCTCTGGTTCACGGATGCAACAGAATTCATTTCTACCTGGCACATCTTTCACTGTTGTGATGTGATCAGTCACCCCAGGCAAAAGTTTCTGATACATCAATTGATACATTCTTGGCATGGGCTCCCAAACATGTCACTAAGGCCAAAAAAAATTTCATTTTCCACAGTGTGCATATCATTGCTATAGATAGCTTCTCCAGTGGCAGGCTGAACTTCTAACTTCAAATGGTGGCAATGCAGATCTTTTGAAAGCTCCTAAGCAGCGTTTTTCTATCTGGAGGTCGGGACCCCTGGGGGGGGGGGATGTCAGAGAGGTCGCCAAAGACCATCAGAACACATATTTTGGCAGAGACGGCTGGATGTAGGTGAACTACAACTCCAAAACTCAAGGTCAGTGCCCACCAAACCCTTCCAGTATTTAATGTTGGTCATGGGAGTTCTGTGTGCCAAGTTTGGTTCAATTCCATCGTTGAGTTCAGATTGCTCTTTGTTTGTAGGTTAACTATAAATCCCAGCAACTACAACTCCCAAATGACAAAAGCAATCCCCCCAACTCCACCAATATTGGGCGTATCGAGTATTTGTGCCAAATTTGGTCTAGTGAATGAATCACAACAGTAGCAAAATTACAGTTATGAAGTAGCAACGAAAATCATTTCATGGTTGGAAGTCACCACAACATGAGGATCTGTATTAAGTGGTTATGGCATTAGGAAGGTTGAGAACTACTGCTCTTGAGGAATATGATCACCATGATCCAGGAGGTGCATTTCAATTTCCACTTGGTGCAACCAACAAGTATTGGCCTCAAAGCATTTAATCTCCGCCTTTTTCTTCTTCTCCATATTTAAGTGACGGGTTTTGAATAACGCAAACCTGTGGTCATGTTTCCCTGTTGCTTTTTCCAATTTCTCTGGGGAGCTTAGAATTTCAATTTGTTCGTAGCAATGTTTTTGATAATTGGTTTTTTGATAATTGGAATTTTCTTTAAGATGCACTTCCAATTTGAGAAATTCATTCTTTATTTCCTCTCGATTTGTAAATATACAATGTGTTGTCGAAGGCTTTCATGGCCGGGATCACAGGGTTGTTGTATGTATTCCGGGCTGTATGCCATAGATGTGGGCAAAACGTCAGGAGAGAATACTTCTGGAACATGGCCATACAGCCCAGAATACATACAACAACCCTGTAAATATACACTTCAAATTTTTTCTAAATCTTGATATAGCTGCCTGTTGCCTTGTAAAACTGTCTCGTGATTATATTGGAAGCAGATGCTTTATTCAGCTCATATTCTCTCATATTTGTGTTTTAATTAAGACTTCTGTGTGTAGACACAAAACAGATTTTTGAAATAGCCACGCATGCTTTAGGGAAAAAAAGGAAAAAGTAACTTTTGGTCCAATATAACTTTAATACAGCATTTTTCTGTATATATTCTCTTTGGTAATGCTGTAAATATGGAACTTTGTATATCTGTCCAATATTTAATAAAATGCATTTTAAACAGCCAATGTTTTTGGTCCTCACAGATCTTCACATATTGACTTATATGGCTGTTCAAACTGACAACATTGCCCTTCAGAGAGGATTTGATTTCCTTGGCTCGGCTGGCATACTTAAAAGTGTTATATGTGTCATCACTGAAGAGAGAAGGACTAACGGCAGCTATAATGATAGTACAACAGTTTCCACCAAGAGAATCCTTCAACAGACGAGTAAGCTTGCTGTTCCGATAAGGAATGTGCTGTCTCTTTGGATCTGCCAGAGCATTAATGACATTGGTAAGAACAAGCAGTGAGTGACTAATATTTGCTCCTTCTCTGAAGCAAGCTCCTTTGGCCTTTGTGGCACTGGCATGTCCAGACCTCACCAGGTCAATGAGGCATATTTTGGCAATACAGACATTTTGATTAATATGTGCTGTCTTATCCTGCTGCCTCAAATAAATTTTCAGATTTAGACAGCATGGGACCGAGATGAGGAGGTATTCACATCAGTGGGATGCTGTGTTTTTGTTTCATAATCCAACATTTGCAAGATCTCCTGTGCAGATTTGGGCTGATGCAAAGTTAGTCCATGAACCAGTACACCTTTCTGAGGATCTTCTCGAATGGCCAGTGTTCCTGAATTTATTAGTAGGTTGTGTATCTGCTTACTGTAGACCTCAAGGTATGAAGCTGCAATGGCCAATGCTTTTTCTCTTTCATTCATTCAGTTGAAGCATAAAATCTCATCATGGTCAGGTACATCACCTCAGGATCCTCGGGAGAGCCCAGCATGGCGTGAGTTTTTCCAGTTCCTGTTGCACCATATGCAAGCACTGTGCAATTTTAGCCATTTAAAAGGTCATCCAGTACTGTTTTGGTTGCTTCAGATTTTATTTCCTTGATCAAGGCCAGAGGAGTTGCTGCTGGAGGAGCCTGAGGGTTTGTTGTTGTTGTTATTGTTGTTTTTGCCTTTCTTTCTATTCTTCATTGTGTTTCACGCAGAGGCTTTCACTCATTTCTAGAAATTCTGAATTCTTCCCTGTGGCTCAAATTTTCAGTTTCTTACAGAGCTGTTGCAACTGGGCCCTTTTTAAAATGCTGTAGTCCACTAATAGAGTGGAAGTTTACAATTCATCATTAAAACTGTGTCCAACTTTTGTGTATTTTAATATGTATTTTATGGAAATATGTTTCAATATGTGCATTCTACGGAGTATTTTAAATGATTATGTGTTTTGAGTATGTGTTGTAGCAATGTTGTATTCTGCCTTGAGCCATGTGGAGAGGCAGGTAAGAAATAAAATTATTATTATTATTATTATTATTATTATTATTATTATTATTATGTTGTTGTTGTTGTTGTTGTTGTTCCATGTCTGGTGCACATTGAGATAGGGTGGAAGCCAATTTTTGTAGCTTGTTGGCACATTCCAAGATCTTTTCTTTCTTTTTGTACTTTCTTTTTTTAATTATCAGAATATACAATTGACTATTTTTCCAAAAATGCAGCAATAAAGAACCAATATCTATGATGGGAAAGTACATAGTATTTTTTAAAAAGAACGTATACATATATTTCATATCTTAATACAACTTATACATACCATGTGAGCCACCCCGAGTCCCTTCACTCACTTCCTGGGATCACTGCAACTGCCAGGAATGACACAACTGAACAAAACTTGGCACACATATCCCAAATGTCACACTTTACACGCTGAAGCACTTTGGGGGAGGATGGACCAAGGATGATGGGATTTGCAGTACTTTCAAAAACTTCATCTCCACAGATCACTGTTACTCTAACCAATGACAGATCAGGACCTATCTTGGCACACATATCCCCCATGACCCACTTCACATTTTGGTGCAGTTGGGGGAAGGACAGATCAAGGATGATGGAACTTGCAATACCTTAACTCACTTCCTGAGACCATTGCAACTACCACAAATGACTGCTCAAGACCAAACTTGGCACATAGAGCCCCCATGAGCCACTCTACCCCTTGGTGTGGTTTGGAGGAGCATGGACCATGGACAATGGAAGTTGCAATACCTTCATTTACTTCCTCAGAGCACAGCGACTTCCACAAATAATAAATCAGTACTAAACTTGGCACACAGAGCCCCCATCACCAACTCTACATCCTGGTGTAGTTTGGAGGAGTTTGGACCATGGATGATGGGACTTGCAGTATCTTGACTCACTTTCTGAGGCCACTAGGACCCTTACCAATGTCTGATAAACACCAAACTTGACCCACACAGCCCTATATCCCGGAATATCATGGCAGGAAATCCCACTTTGAATTGGGATATATGGCAGTATGGACTCAGATAACCCAGTTCAAAGCAGATATTGTGCGATTTTCTCCCTTGATCTTCTGGGTTATATGCCTGTATGGAAGGGCCTTGAGTCCACACTGCTATATAACCCTGTTCAAAGCAGATAACGTGGGATTTTATACAGCTGTGGAAGGGGCCTAAATGTGTCCTCAAAACTTGACAGTAATAGGAAGAGAATAGGTTTTTTTTTCGTGTCATTAGCAACCGGAGTTGCTTCTGGACTGAGAGAATTGGCCGTCTGCAAGGACGTTGCCCAGGGGACGCCCGGATGTTTTGATGTTTTACCATCCTTGTGGGAGGCTTCTCTCATGTCCCCGCATGGAGCTGATAGAGGGAGCTCATCCGCGCTCTCCCCGGGTGGGATTCGGACCTGGCAGCCTTCAGGTCAGCAACCCAACCTTCAAGTCACAAGGCTTTTATCCCCTAGGCCATCGGAGGCTCCAAGAGAATAGGTAAAGGTAAAGGTTTCCCCTGACGTTAAGTCCAGTCATGTCTGACTCTGGGGGTTGGTGCTCGTCGTCTCCATTGCTAAGCCGAAGAGCCGGCGTTGTCCGTAGACACCTCCAAGGTCATGTGGCCGGCATGACTACATAGAGCGCCGTTACCTTCCCGCTGGAGCGGTACCTATTGATCTACTCACATTGGCATGTTTTCGAACTGCTAGGTTGGGAGGAGCGGGAGCTAACAGCGGCCGCTCACGCCGCTCCCGGGGTTTGAACCTGCGACCTTTTGGTCTGCAACTTCAGCAGCTCGGCGTTTTAACACACTTCGCCATCGGGGCTCCAAGGACGAGAATAGGGAGCCGGAAATGTTGGCGAAACCGCAACGAGACCGAAACCCCTAGAACACCGCCCTCGCAATTCCTGTTTCTACGGTCTCTCTAGAGCGCAGTAGGCGGGGCTTCGTTGGAAGTGCTGGAGCGGCACTTCAATCTTTAGGGCCGCGCTCGGCATCCGTACCGGAATTCTACGGCGGAAGGCGGGGCTTGCCTTCTTTTTCCCCATAGGCCGGCGGTGTCTGTCTGTCTGTCTATCTGTCTTCCGGGTTGGGCAGGGCCAAGGCCGTGGAGGGAGGACGATGATGGCGGACGAGGAGGACCAGCGGGAGACGGACCCTGAGGCAGGCGGCGACAGCGAGCTGCTGGAGGCCGGGGATAACTTGGCCCTGGAAAGCGACGGCTACCTGCTCTATAGGTACTCCCGGCTGCGTGGGTGTCAGTGTGGTGTTTCATGGACTTGCCTCTCCTCTTCTTGAGAGAATGAATGCAGTTTGAACACACTCGAACTGCCCTGGTTCAAGGCTATGGGATGCTGAGATCTGTAGCTTGGCGAGGCACCAACCCTCATTGGCAGAGAAGGCCAAAGGCCTGCTAAAACTACATTTCTGCCAGGAAACAGTCACGCCCTCTTCTCGGGGTGATTTTAATCCTAACAAGCCTGGGTACCCGGCGTTGCCCAGGTTGTTTGAAAATGTCAGGTTTTAATTGTACAAAATGCATATGGTTGTGGATTAACTGCAACTGACATCATGCCAGGTTAACCCCGAGAAACTCCATTAGTACTTAAAGTTTATGTTGGGCAAGTTTGCTCTGGATGCATCACCGGTGAGATTCAGTGTGCTCTCTGGCCGTAGGGTAAACTACAACTCTCACTATGGTGAGTCAGTCCCGTAAACACCTCCAGTAGATTACGTTAGTCATGGGGGTTGTGTGTGCCAAGTTTAGTTCAGGTTCCTCATTGGTGGAAATCACAGTTTCTCTGGTTGTGGGTGCACTACAATTTCCAAAAAGGAAGGTCAGTTCCCTCTCCCCGCCCCCCCCCCCCCCAAAAACCCTCCAGTAATCAAATTTCGACATATCAGGTATGTGTACCAAGTTTGGTCCAGATCCATCAATGTTAGGGTTCACAGTGCTCTCTGAATATAGGTGAACTACAACTCCCTAAATGAAGGTGAATTTCCCCAAAAGACCTCCAGTATTTTTTGCTGGTCATGGGGGCTCTGTGTGCTAGGTTAGTTCCAATTCCATCATTGGAGTTCAAAGTGCTCATTGATTGCAAGTGAACTATAAATCCCAGTACCGACAACTCCAAAATGCCCAAGCCAATTCCCCTCATAACCCACCAGTATTCAAATTTGGGCATGCCAAGTTTGGACCAGATCCATCATTGTTTGGGTTCGTAGTGCGCTCTAGATGTAGGTGAACTATAACTCCAGTAGATCCCTCCAAAGACCTCCAGTATTTTTTGTTGGTCATAGGGGTTTTGTATGCCAAGTTAGTTCCAGGTCCATCATTGGTGGAGTGCTCTTAGATTGCAGGTGAACTATACATCTCAGCACCTACAACTCCTATAAATCATGGTGAATTTTCCCCAAACCTCTCTAGTATGTTCAGTTGCTGATCAATTCCTCTATTTTCTGTGTACCATAGAAAAGAATAGGAAAGGGTTAAGGGAGAGGCAGTGGACAGAGTCATGCAAATTCCACACCAATGGAGTGATTAAAAAAATTTGGGATGCCTATGGTGGAGGAAAAACAGAAATCTAGGATGAAATTCTCCCTGTATGAAAGCCTTCACTTGGGTGGTAAGCAGTATGGTGTTTGTGGAGGACATTGGCAGGGCTCTGGACATGTTTATGGTACTCTCTATAACCTGCCATGTCATTGGAGGGAGGGCCATTGGTGTCTCCTGAGTAGTGGGAGCTATAGTTATTTGTGGAAGTGGGATTGTGTCTGTGTAAGTGGACACCCCAGCCACATACACACATAGATTTTCACTTTTATTATGTGTATAGATTGTGAGAGAAAGCAGATTTGTATTTTCTGAATATTTATGAAAAAGCACTTTGGGTCACTTGGAATAATAGAATCATAGAATACTAGAGTTGGAAGAGACTATATGGGCCATCTAGTCCAACCCCCTGCCATGCAGGAAAAGCACAATCAAAGCACCCCTGACAGATGGCCATCCAGCCTCTGTTTAAAAGCTTCCAAGAAAGGAGCTTACACTACACTTTGAGGCAGAGAGTTCCACTGTTGAACAGCTCTTATAGTCAGGAAGTTATTCCTAATGTTCAGGTGAAATCTCCTTTTCTGTCATTTGAACACATTGCTCCACTGAGTCCTGTTCTTTAGGGCAGCAGAAAACAAGCCTGCTCCCTCTTCTTTATGACACCCATTCACATATGTATACATGGCTATCGTGTCTCCTCTCAACCTTGCCTTCTGCAGGCTAAACATACTCAGTTCTTTAAGACACTCCTCATAGGACACAGTCTCCAGATCTTTAATCATTTTAGTCCTCTGAACACCTTCCAGCTTGCCAATATCTCTTTTGAACTGTGATGTCCAGAACTGGACACAGTATTCCAGATGAGGTCTAATCAAAGCAGAATAGCGAAGCACTATGGCTTCCCTCGATCTAGACCAGTGGTTCTCAACATGTGGGTCCCCATGTATTTTGGCCTACAACTGCCAGAAATCCCAGCCAGATTACCAGCTGTTAGGATTTCTGGGAGTTGAAGGTCAAAACACCTGGGTACCCACAGGTTGAGAACCACTGATCTAGACACTATACTCCTTTTGATGCAGCCCAAAATCCCATTGGTTTTTTTAGCTGCTGCATCACAATGTTGGCTCATGTTCAATCTGTTGTCCACAAAAACTCCCAAGATCTCTTTCACATGGATTGTGGTTAAGCCAGGCATCACCCATTCTGTATCTTTGCATTTCATTTTTTCTGCCTAAGTGTAGTATCTTACATTTGTCCATGTTGAAAATCATTTTGTTAGTTTAGCCCAGCTCTTGAATCTGTTGAGGTCATTTTTAATTCTGATCTTGTCATCTGGAGTATTAGCCATACCTCCTAATTTGGTGTCATCTGCAAACTTGATAAGTACACCCTCCTAACCTTTGTCCAAGTTGTTAATAAAGATGTTGAACCGTACTCGGCCCAGGACTGGACCCTGTGGCACTCCACTAGTCACTTCTATCCAGGTTGAAGTGGAACCATTGATGAGCACTTATGAAAGAAAAAAGGGGCATAAAACTACGCTCAGGGAATGTACATTTTTATAACTTTTGTTGTGCTTGAAAAGCGAAAACCAGTGTTGAAAATGGACACAATTAGAACAGTGTTCTGTTTTTTAAAAGTAGACAGAGGAAATTCTGGAGGTCACTATGCATCTATGCTGTACAATCAATTCAGTTTAAGAGCCTTTTGACTGCCGTGGCTCAGTGCTATGTTGTCATTTGTGAGGCACCAGCACCCTTTGGCAGAGGAAGTTAAAGACCTGGTAAAACTACAGCTCCCATATTCCATAGCATTGAGCCAGGGAAAGTGGTATCAAAATGCATTCATTCTACAATGTAGATACATACTGGATCATAAGACAGGAATTTGCTGGGGGGAAAAACACAAAAGCTGAAGGCAACCTGGATTTTTAGAGCACTTCTATACTTTAGAATAATTGCAGTTTGACACACTTTAACTGCAGTGGCTCAGGGATATGGAATCATGACATTTGCAGTTTTACAAGGTCTTTAGCCTTCTCTTTGAGTAGCCAGATCTTTGGAACAGCCTTCTCTGCGTTGGAAGCTCTTCCTCTTAATCCCAGATATGCTTGCTATGATGGGAAAATCACATGCAGGTGAAAACCACTTCAGCCGGTATAACTGGTAGCAATCAATGCTATCTGCCAAAGGGCCTGCCAACATTGTGCTGTCAAGTTCGGGCTCTCCTCTTCCAAATTATACATCTGACATATTACAAACCTGATTTTCAAAAAAGCATTTACCAGTTTTGCTAGCATATCAAACTTTATCACCTGTTCCACATCTCCATCATTTAAGTTGTTTCTGAAACCTTATAATGTAAAAAAAAACAAAAAAAAAAACAGGAGACAAGAGACTACTGCTGTTGCTGCTACAGTACTACTAATGATAATAACAATAAGTTGCCTGTCAAAATTTTGTTTTGTTATGTGGTTAACTACAAGTCCCCAAGTTACAAACATCTAACTTACAAATAATTCATAGTTAAGAACAGGGATGATAAACAGGAAGTGAGAGAACTGCCAACTACCCTTCGGAAGGGAAATTTACTCCTGGAAGACTTGTCATGGGGAAAAGGTGTCTCTGCTGAAGCGTTCTCACCAATCCTTGTTTCAGCAACAAGCCAAATTTTTCAAAAACCAATGATCACAGGGACAGAAAGTGAGGTGAAAACTTCTGAACAAGGGCACAGACAGCAAAACTAACACCATAGGAGTGTTAACCCTATCCTATGCTATCCAAAGCTAATACATAATATATTTTTGGCTGGAGTTACACTTAAAAATCTACCTGTTCTGACTTACGTACAAATTCAACTTAAGAATAAACCTATATAATCTATCATGTTCATAACTTGGGTACTGCCTGTATTACGTTTCTCCCTAGGACCTATTCAAATTCTTCAGTTAAATTAGATGCATGTTTTCTAAGAAGCTGTACACAACTGCTGAGAATAGTCTCGAGCACTCATTTTTCTAAGTTTTTTAAGTTTCACATAAGCTCAGTCATGTAGGTACTATGTCTGATAATGTGGAAGTCTATAGCCATTTCAGATGTGCTAGGCATTATGTTCTTTCTATGATCATCCTTAGAGTGTCTTGTTTATAATTACATGGGGACAGTCCCATTTGGCAATACATTCTTATGTAGCTTTGGAGGACTTCCAGCATTTCCGTGATCATTTTGAACATAGGTGCAAAATACAAATGAAGTTGAGAGCCAGCTTGATGCGATAATTTGAATCTCTACTCAGTCTCACAGGAACGCAAAAGCAAACTCTCTCTGAGCTAATCTTATCCATGATAGGGTTTTCTTATGATGACCATAAGGTGTATTTATGACAGACTCACTTTAAGATCACCATGAGCCAGAAATGATTTGGAGGCACACAAAAACAACTACAAAAAATAAAGCTGTGAAACAGCTATTAGTTTCTAGTCAGTAGTCTCTTCTTATTAATATTCTTTTAAACTGTGTTTTTTACAGAGACAGGAAGGAATGGGCTGACATTGAACCAGTTCCTCAAGATGACGGACCACATCCAGTAGTTCAGATAATATATAGTGAAAAATGTAAGTTGTGCAAAGTTTGCACTAAATATGGAATAAATTTGAACAAATACAGTCATCAACTTATAGGGTGAGAGAATTAAACTGTCCTTGGGGGCGGCTCGAAGGAAGTGTGATAGAGGTGATAATTTGTGTTGAAAAAGACTTCCAGGCACTAGAAGCAGTTAAGGAGAATTGCTATAAAAATCTCTCAACTTTAAAATAACTTAGGGGGCAAGAATTAGAGAAGCAAATATTGCCACAAGATATAAGAGCAGATAGGGTGCCTCTACACTGCGGAATTAATGCTGTTTGACATAACTTTAACTGCCATGACTCTGCTATAGAATCCTGAGAATTGTGGTTTTCGAAGATTTTTTGCTTTCTCTGCCAAAGAGTGCTGGGCCCTAACCTAATTATGACTCCCAGGATTACATGACACTGAGCCATGGGCAGTTAAATTGAGGTCAAAGTGCATTAATGCGAATGTGTTAATATAGACAGTGTAGACAGTGGGCCAAAACTGTGTTTCTAAAGTTAGAAAGACAGTGAGTATATACTAAGTGAGGAGCCATTGTAAGTATAGGAAACCGAACCAATACAAAATCCTGGTGATTAAAGATGTAAGTGAATTTAGTTTAGGATAGAAATGAAACAATTGAGAAGTGATAGAGAAAGGCCAGAGAATGTTTTGCTATAATGCAATTTTCTTTATCTAGTTAAAGATGTATACGACTACTTCCGAGCTGTTCTGCAACACGATGAGAGAAGTGAAAGAGCTTTCAAGTTGACAGGGGATGCTATCGATCTTAATGCTGCCAACTACACAGTGTGGTATGTTCTCATATTATGTCTGCCTTTATTATGTTATTTTTTTATATATTCTAGAAAGGAAACAAACCAAGAATTCCTTAATTTGTATGTGCCTTTAAAACTGTAAATCACCAGAACTAATTAAGCAAACAAACTTTCATGTTGTAATATTTTGCTTGGTCAATTTATATTATCTGCATAATTTTGTCCTGTGCCGGTATATGAAGAAATTATGATGTAAGTAAGCCTAATGTGGGACACCCCCTCTCTTCTCTTTTATCTGTAGGCATTTCCGTAGAGTTCTTCTGCAGTCCTTGAAGAAAGATCTACATGAGGAACTCAATTACATCACAGCTATCATTGAAGATCAACCAAAGAATTATCAAGTCTGGTAAAGTCTTGCTTCTCTTGATGACACAAGATATTCTTGTAAGGAAATACATCATGCTTTGAGATGATGATGCTCTTGTATTTATGGCAACATTGACGTAGGTTGAGTCTCCTTCATTCGGCATTCTAAAATACTCCAAAAATTGAAACTCTTTGCCAGCAGCCATCCATTTTCACCATTTTCACCTTTAGTGAAAGGGTGCTATTCATATGTCTAGTGCCAGCTGTGTTTTCCCCAAAGGAGCCCTGATGTAGGAAAGAGAAGAGAGAGGAGGGGGAAGAGGACTCAACTTACAGAAGACTCGTGTAAAAAGCAGATTCCTCAGGCATTTCCACACTTGACATCCACTCAATGACACAAATGGTGGGGCCCAGGAAACAGCCACAAGGATTAGTATGAAATGGTACCAGTGGCTGTTGCTTGGATCCAGCCCAGAGGAAATGAAAGAAACTCATGGCTGCTTTGCTAAAAGGACAGAAAGTATTTTGACAGCTGGAAAACTGTGTGGGGTATCTGCTTTTTACAAGGGCCTCGTGTAAGTGAAGTCCTCCCTCCATCACCTTTTTGCTCCACTTAGTTTTCCTTGAGGAAAAACTCAGTGGAAGCTGGACACATGACTAGCTCTCTTTCCCTCATCCACCTATATGCAAATACAGGAATTCCAGAATTTGAAAAAATAGTCTCCCCAAAAATCCTGTCACCAAGTATTTTGGATAAAGGAGAGTCTACCTGTACTTAAATTAATGTTAAAAGAGTCCAGTATTGCATAGTCTATTAGGAAAAGCAACAAAGAGGGAAACTGAGAGTGGAGAGTTGAATATGGGTATGAATAATAATAATAATAATAATAATAATAATAATAATAATAACTTTATTTATATTCCACCCTATCTCCCCAAGGGGATTCAGGGCAGATTCCAACAAACAATGGCAAACATTCAGTGCCTCCATAAAACAAACAAATATTGACATAAAATCCCAGAAAAACCCCACATATGAAAACAACATTAAAACCTAACATCAAATTAAACCTAACATCAATAAATTAAACCAAACGTAGTCAAAGAAAAATTATATAGTGCCATAAAATCTAAACAAACATCCACATTAATTTACAGAAGCCAACTAAGGTTCACGAAATTGTGTGGTTTGGTTGTGTGGCCAATGATGGTAATTAGGCTGACATGGACAACAGTAAAACTCTCAATAAATTGGGCCTTTCAGTGAAGCCCAGTGATGCACATGAGCATTGCCATAAGGTATGAGATTAAAATGATAGAGCAGTGGTGGGCAATGATCACTCTTTCTGGCCAACAATATATGAGAAGGAGACAATGTGCAGTGGAGTATGATGCAGGAGAGTCAGACACTTTTATTTATTTATATTTACTGCCAGACTCTCCTTATTGCTCGAGGTGAGGTACAACTTAGTTAAAACAATGAGGTAAAACAAAACACTATTAAAATACATATAATACTCACAGGTAAAAATGCAGACTAAAACTTACCGATAAAATGCAGATTAAATTCACAAGTTAAAGTTGACTGGGTAGGCCTGCCAGAAAAGATAGAGGTCTTCAGTTGTCTCTTAAATTCTGTCAGCTGATTTAGCCATTTGATCCCTCTACAAATACCGGTAGAGAGCATCACTCTTCAAGTATCATTTTTTGAATGCTTTTGTTTTCTGGCAAATATAGTCAGTCCTCCTTAGGAGAGTATGCCAATGTTTTTTGAAAGAACAAGACAGCTAAGCATTGACAGAGTATGTTTTTAATGACTATTTTCTTAATTTATTAGGCACCACAGACGAGTGCTGGTGGAGTGGCTGAAGGATCCATCTCAAGAACTTGAATTTATAGCAGACATTCTGAACCAGGATGCCAAGAACTACCATGCATGGCAGCACAGGCAGTGGGTGATTCAGGTATTTGGATGCTGCTCTTAGCAGGGAAATGGTCACCATTGTGTTGTCAAAAGCTTTCATGGCCAGAATCATTGAATTGCTGTGAGTTTTCTGGGATGTATGGCCATGTTCCAGAAGCATTCTCTCCTGATATTTCGTATATAAATCCCACTTGGAAACTAGGCAAATTGGGTTTATATATCTGTAGAATGTCCAGAATGGGAGAGAGAACTCTTGTCTGCTGGAGGCAAGTGTGAATGCTGCAGTTAGGCAAGTGTGAATGTTGCAATTGGCCACCTTGATTAGCATTGCAGCTTCAAAGCCTAGCTGCTTCCTGCCTGGGGGAATCCTTTGTTAGGTTTTTACTGGCCCTGGTTGTTTTCTGTCTGGAATTCCCCTGTTTCTGAGTGTTGGTCTTTATTTATTGTCCTGATTTTAGAATTTTTTAAAATACTGGTAGCCAGATTTTGTTCATTTTCATAGTTTCCTCCTTTCTGTTGAAATTGTCCAAATGCTTGTGGATTTCAATGGTTTCTCTGTGTAATCTAACAAAGGATTCACCCAGGCTTTGAAGCTGCCAGGCTATTCAATGCTAATCAAGGTGGCCAATTGCAACATTCACACTTGCCTCCAACAGACAAGAGTTCTCTCTCCCACCCTGAACATTCCACAGATATATAAACTCCACTTGCCTAGTTTCCAACAGACCTCACAACCTCTGAGGATGCCTGCCATAGATGTGGGCGAAACGTCAGGAGAGAATATTTCTGAAACATGGCCATACAACCTGGAAAACTCACAGCAATCCAGTCACCATTGTACTGGATGGGATGCATTTATGAAAGGAAGGAAGACTTGTGCAAATGATAAGGCAGAGATAGTATAGTAGGTATCTCGCTTCCTAAAATTTCAGTCCCAGTTGTCACATTTTCTGAGAGGGATGAATGGCAAACATTCCAGTTGCATGCTAAGAAAGGAAACTGCTTGAAAATGTCTGTCATCCAGGTTCTAATGTTGGGAATTAGAGTTGATTATTTCTTAATACTTGAAGGCCATGTCAGCTTGTTTGTCACTTCACATTGTCTTATGTATGGCCTCCAAGATGCTGCTTCATATGCTTCTCTCATTTCCTTTTAGTTACTTCTCATGCTTTTCAGTTCCTGCTTCAAAAGATGGATTTGTTTTCTGTTCTCATGTTCTTCTTGCTGTTATTTCAGTTACAGTTAACGTGTCAAAAATGAGGCAATTTTTGTAATGTACTTCCTCTTATAGCGGTCCCTCTTATTTTGGGTGCCTAGGAATTTAAGCTATGGGACGATGAACTGGAGTATGTTGAACAGCTTCTGAAAGAAGATGTCAGAAATAATTCTGTGTGGAACCAAAGATACTTCGTCATTTCCAACACAACTGGTTACGATGATCCGTCTATTCTCGAGAGAGAAGTCCAGTAAGTAACCTTGTACTTGGCTTTGTCTAGTGCTGTTTACTCTTTCCGGGGCAAAAAAGAAATGCATCATGGATTTTCTAATGCCCCTTAGTAACCTGAAAGCTAGACTGAGGTGCTGCGTATTGTGTTCTTGTATAATAGTCAATTTTCAATCCTTAATTGGCACTAATAGAAGAGGTCCCAGAAGGCATAGAGGAACCACAAATTTAGCTTTTCTTTTATGGCCTTATGTCTTTGCTACAGAATCAGCAGTCCTAAAATGCCTTGTTCAGCTACAAAGTCAATGTGGCCAACTGTTGAAGGTCCTTTAAAATGAGTATCTCCCAAAACTGAGCTGGTTTTATTTTAGTCCTCATGGGAACTATTCTTCATATGCAAACAGAATAAATGTACACCACAGTGAGACAAAATTATCATTATTGTTTTCAACTAAGGGCATTTACGGTATTTAAATATTAGTTTTTCATGTAGCATACCTTATTAGCCTACATTCCTGGGGTTCCAGGTCTTGATTATCTCTTTTCTCTTGTCAGCTGTCAGCCACATTGAGATGTCTTTTTCACTGTAGTAATGTGTTGGGGGATTGTGGGAACTATAGTCCAAAAAAAGGAAAATTCTGCAAGGGGGGGAGTTCTTGGTGGACATCGCAGTTTTCCAAAAAAATCCTATGCCCGTGGAGCACATGCAGTGGACACCAAAAAAAAAAAAGACATATTGCACTGGGTTGCATTAAAAAAGAAGGAATGGAATTATAAATAGAAGTGCTCTGCATTGCAGTATTATATTGTAGTTGGTGTGAGTTTTCTGAGTTGTATGGCCATGTTGCAGAAGCATTATCTCCGGACGTTTCTTCCACACCTTTGGCAGGCATTCTCAGAGGTTGTGAGGTCTGTTGGAAACTAGGCAAGTGAGGTGTATATATCTATGGAATGTCCAGGTTGGGAGAAAGAACTCTTATCTGTCTGAGACAGGTGTGAATGTTGTAATTGATCACCTTAGCTTTTCATGACCTTGCAGATTCAAAACCTGGCTGTTTCCTGCCTGAGGGAATCCTTTGTTGGGAGGTGTTAGCTGGCCCTGATTGTCTAGGAGTTTAGCTCCTTTCTTGTATAGGATATTGAATACGATAATGTAAATAACACTAATTTTAGCTCCCTCACTGTACAGCTATCTCAAGCCCAGCACCGTGAGGTGCCATAGAACGAGCTGATAGTTTAACGGGGATATTTATCTTGCTGTGGAAATATATGAATTGCTGGAGAACAAGCCCTATGAGGAGCGGCTTAAAGAGCTGGACATGTTTAGCCTGCAGAAGAGAAGGCTGAGAAGAGACATGATAGCCATGTACAAATACATGAAGGGAAGTCATAGGGAGGAGGGAGCAAGCTAGTTTTCTGCTGCCCTGCAGACTAGATGCGGAACAACGGCTTCAAACTACAGGAAAGGAGATTCCACCTGAACATCAGGAAGAACTTCCTCACTGTGAGAGCTTTTCGGCAGTGGAACTCTCTCCCCCGGACTGTGGTGGAGGCTCCTTCTTTGGAGGCTTTTAAGCAGAGGCTGGATGGCCATCTGTCAGGCGGGGGTGCTTTGAACGCGATTTCCTGCTACTTGGCAGGGGGTTGGACTGGATGGCCCATGAGGTCTCTTCCAACTCTACTATTCTATTATTCTGTGATTCTATTCACAGAGAAGCCATTGAAATCCACAAGCATGTGGACAATTTCAACAGAAAGGAGGAAACCATAAAAATGAACAAAATCTGGCTACCAGTATTTAATAATCTCTAAATCAGGACAGTAAATAAAGAACAACACTCCAAAAACAGGGGAATTCCAGACAGGAAAAAATCAGGGCCAGTTAACACCTCCCAACCAAGGATTGCCCTGGCAGGAAGCAGCCAGGCCTTGAATCTG
Source organism: Anolis carolinensis (assembly GCF_035594765.1). Taxonomy (NCBI): domain Eukaryota; kingdom Metazoa; phylum Chordata; class Lepidosauria; order Squamata; family Anolidae; genus Anolis; species Anolis carolinensis. The sequence continues at coordinate 200,440,919 of NC_085842.1, forward strand.
CAAGGCCATTAAAGGCAACTCAAGGTGATAAATTGCAACATTCACACCTGCCTCAGACAGACAAGAGTTATTTCTCCCACAGATATATAAAGCCCACTTTCCTAGTTTCCAATAGACCTCACACCTCTAAGGATGCCTGACATAGATGTGGGCAAAACGTCAGGAGAGAATGCTTCTGGAACATCACAATACAGCCCGGAAAACTCACAGCAACCCAGTGATTCCGGCCATGAAAGCCTTCGGCAACACAATTATTGTCTTAATTGTTTATTTTTCTTTTTTGTTTTAGTGTATCAACATAGCAGTATTAGACAAAAGTGTAAAAATTCATAGCTCTAATTTTTATTTTGAAAAACTAGAACATTTGTGGTGTATTTGCTTGGGCTTTGGTCCACTTAACTATATTTAGAAAGAATTTGCTCCATGGTAGAAATGTATCTATTGCATTTTAAAAAATCTATTGAGTCTACTGCTTTCATGTCTATCCTATCTGAAAGTCATTTGAAACTGGGAATATTTTGACCCGTGTAGAATATGGACTATTTCTTCATCAAACACTTTGATCTCCTTTTTTCAGATACACCCTAGAAATGATCAGGATGGTGCCTCATAATGAAAGTGCTTGGAACTATTTGAAAGGGTAAGAGGCCATGTGTTAGCAGCTCTAAAGCACAGAAGATAGTGCAGAATGAGGTATTGGGAATAAAAATCAACTTCTAGATATTGGCTTTAAACTTTCAAACAAGTTTCTGGTTCCTTGAATTTTTAAAATATTTGTTTCAAAGTGTGTGTTACATTTACCTGAAGCCACAGAGGTCAGCATGGAGGTTGAGTAGGATTTCCTGTGGTTTGGGTGCCATGTTTTCCTTAATGACTTAGAGCGGTATTATGTAAAACTTGATGAATTAGGCCCTTTCCACACAGCTAAATAAAATCCCACATTTTCTGCTTTGAACTGGAATATATGGCAGTGTAGACTTAGATAAACCAGTTCAAAGCAGATATTGTGGGATTTTCTTCCTTGATATATTCTGGGGTATATGGCTGTGTGGAAGGGCCACTAGTTACTAGTGGAATTCATGGATCATTAAAGACTACAACCCTGGTCTTTCAAGTATCAGTTCAGCCCTAGGACCATTCAGATAATCCATAAAATACAGACTCTATTTTAAAACATTTTAGGACTCTCTTATTTGGAAAAAAAATTGGGGATTTCTTTTAAGTTTCTCTTTCCCTCTGTTCACTTTTTTGTGTCATACCTTACTTTATGATGAGGATAGCTTTGCTTCTTTTGCTATATAGGAACTGTGTAGATTACTAAAACTATGTAAATGGTTGGTTACAAATACAGCTGCTCAGTTAAAGGTTTATGTGCACCACTGCAAGTATCTTCATTGTAAATGTATCGGTGATTGTTTTGTTTTGTTTCTTTTTTTAATGTTAAAAGTAGCACAGGCACAGAATTAATGCAAGTTTGACACCATGTTAACAACCATGGCTCAATGGTATGGAATGGGAGTTTTAGTTTAGTTTTTCACCAGCACTCCCAGCACTATTGGGCAGAGAACACTAAAGACTTTGTCAAACTTTAATTCCATGACTCGATAGCATGATAGCATTGAGCTATTGCAGTTAAGCTGGTATCAAACTATATTCTTCATTTTCTGCATAGTTATATCACCATAGTACACCAGCAGAATTATGTCCTGTTTAGCTTCTTGGTCCTGTTTTGCCGTTTTCTTTTTTACTATTCAGACAAGTAAGAGGATATTCAAGGATCAAAGACTGGCTGAAATATAGTGTGGGCATACAGATAAAATTGTACGTGGTACCCCAATATTTGCCACACAGTTTTAACTGCAGAAATTGTAAGGATTTAAAGGGGTCAAAAAGAGGATTCAAGAACTGACCATGGTGAATTATCTAGATGGAATAGGCCAAATATTAATCCAAATAATAAATATGTGCAATGATATCTGGCAAGATCTGGAACCTAAACCTACCCTAATTGAATGTTGAATATTTTTCTTCAGTATTATAGGAGGCGACGAGAATAATGCATTTGATTTTGAAAATATTTTTGAGATGTTAAGTAAAGGGATTCCACATTATGCCATAGACAATTCTGAGTTTCATATTCATGATATTAATCTTACCTCCGCTTTAAACCTGCCCACCTGTACAAATCTTGTTCAATATTTTATTATCATGATTATATATTTAGTTTAATCTCTAGAAATCATTATACTCAAATAGATAAAAAGGTTTAGGCAATATTGAAACTGCTATTTGGAAAAAAAAACCCTGAAATCTATTTTATCTCCAGCCATCATTTCTGATTTTGTTTATCCATTATAAACTTTCTCATATTATTTTATGACTTCTGATATTTCAGTGCCCAATATAATGGATATAGGATTTGCAGCTCTCCAATTCCATTTTTTATTACCAGTGGTTTTGGAAGAGGGATCTATTAATCAATGCTTTGACTTTACAGCACTGATTTTCTAGTGCTGATTGAGGATTTTCAGGCTATAATGAATATATTCTGCTATCCTTCTGGCACGTGAAGTCTTGTATCTTCTTCCTTATCATTTTATCTATAATTATAGGAGATTTCCATCTTCTATCAGAAATGCTGAGTTAAGCGTAGGGACATGAGTGTTGAAAGTATGCAAATTCATTGTTCATAGCTGTGTTTTGTTTTAGAATTCTGCAAGATCGTGGCCTTTCAAAATATCCAAGTCTCTTAGAACAGCTGTTGGAATTGCAACCAAGTCACAGTTCTCCCTACCTGATTGCCTTCTTGGTGGATATATATGAAGATATGCTAGAAAACCAGTGTGAAAACAAGGAAGAAACTCTCAACAAAGCATTAGAGGTTAGTTGTTTTACAATTTGTGTAGCAGGCCTGTTATCCTTTATAGTTTGTTTGATGCTTAACTCATTCTCTGTTCTTTTGTAGAATTAAATGACAGAAGTTGAGAAATGTGCAGTCCGTTTACTGTGATTGACACTAAATTGAGAAATATCAGAAAATAGGCTGTTTTAAAAATTATATCACCAAGTGTTAACTCTCACAGAATGTATAATAATAAGAGGATGTCTATGAAACTTGAAATGTATCGTGTTTACTAAGGATGCTCTAGGAATTTGCATCTTACAATTATTTGGGCTTTTAGAAGCATACTAATTCATTTAAATGTGTTTTCAAATCACTGTGAGAAAAATTATTTTGTTTACACATAACATTGCCATTAATAGTCTGAAGCTGTGGAAGGGTTTTTAGTAGCTTATTACCCCTTCTTAATTACTATGATGGGGTGCCCTGCAGAACATAACAATCATGGCTTTACTCAAACAGGGAAGGGTGTCCAACTGACAGCTTCATAACTTTAATGTATCAGACTAAATGCTATTCAACCATTGCAGAGCCAGTTTTTCTGTCACAAAAGAAGAATGAAGAGAAATAACTTCAGCCAAAAATGCTTTGAGAGTTGCAGCTCTGAGAAAAAAGATGTCATCCTGTATACATATGTATAAGTCTAGACATTTTAGTCAAAAATCAACCCAAAACAACTGTGAAAAAGCATTATGTTTAGCAGTTTAGCTCAAGGGCATTATTGCTGCATGCATTTTCATATGTCATTTCATGTACTTTGAGTTGCATCTTATTTTCATATTATGCATAATATAATCTGAGAACTCTGTACAGCTTCAAGTAACTCAATGTCTGCTTTAACACATAAGTAGTAGGATTTTCAAAGTTATCTTCCAACATAGATATCTTCCTTAGATTGAGAGCACTGTTTGCTAATCAATTCTTCAATAAAAATGACTGATTTTTTAGTCTTGACAACAGGTTACAATATGTTAGATAATTCACAGTCTTCTGTTGAAGGATGGAAGCATTCAGGACATGTTAGAAAGCTGTATTTATTTAGTGTCCATTAAGAGGATTAGGTTTGCCTTTTATCCTGCTATGCAGATAATTCTGTATTTCAGTTGCTTTGCCAAATCTTAAAAGCCAGGCAGAGCTACTCTCATCTATTTAACTTAAGGAGGAGGAAAGCCTTGTTCCATATTGATATAACTCTGAACCAACTTAGTTTGCACTCTTCCTCCTCTCCATGTACAAGTAACAAAAGGACAGCTTTCTGCCTCCAAGGGACTTACTGTCTCGTAATGAAAAGGGATATAAGAAGAGGAATGGATATGGAGTCAAGGTTTCAATTCAGAAACACAGTTATTCCAATTACATCTACTTAAATGTATTTAAGTAAATGCAATACTTAAATTTGCTGACTGTAATAGGTGTGAGATAGGAGGTAATGTTTTTTTGTTTTTTTTAATTCGTAACCCATTCAAAAACTTCCTGCTGATTCAAGTAATACATCAGGACTATGGTAAACTGGGCATTTGTCTCTGATGTGCTAGTTTATTCTCATGCATTGTTTTTATGAGAAGAGTTTTCAAAAATATGTCCTAAGTTCGCCACGCCGTCCATTTTATTATTTATTTACTTACTATATTTTTACCTTGCCCTCTCTCTTACCTCAAACGGGACTCAGAGAGGCTTCCAAATTTTGCAACCATTCAGTGCCATACAAAATAAATACAATCAGCATATACCTTAAAAACAGTAGAATTTAAAAAATCATGACATCAACACATTAAAAATCAATTATTAAAACCACACAAATCCAGAGTCATAGTCCAGGAACCATTCCAATTGTGTTGCACTTATTTCATATCCACATACAGCACTGAATTACTCTCTGAAGGCTTGATCCCACAGCCAAATTTTTAATTTCTTTCTAAAAATCAGGAGGGAGGGAGCTGATCTGATGTTGCTGGGGAGCGAGTTCCACAGCCGAGGGGCCACCACTGAGAAGGCTACAACTAAGAGCAGGGCCTCCCCAGAAGATCTTAACCTCCGAGGTAGTTCATAGAGGGAGATACGTTTGGATAGGTAAGCTGAGCCAGAACCATTTCCCCAACCTGGCACCTTCCAGATGTACTGGTGTACCATTCCCATTATTCCCAGCCATGTTATCTAGGGATGGGAGTAAGGGTGCAGTACATTTTGGAAGGCGTTAGAGGGGGAAACTGTGTCACACTGCTGCTTAATAGTTCTCAGGGTGATTTAGAGGCAGTGTTAGTTCAGTTAACATGGACTAAGTTCTACAGTGTCCGACATGATTATTGCAGCAACCTTTCTGAGGATACTATTGTGTATTGTCCACAGGATTCATTTCTCCAAATGGTGGCATAGTAAAAGAAGTAAATGTGTGTGAGTTTAATGCATAAAAACATTAAGTTGTATATGCTTTCACTGAAAGCCTTCACTTGGATTCTGCTACTGGAAAATGAAAATACAGAGGCTGTGTAACTGCCAGTAATTAGTCTAGCTAGTGCCATTTCCTGCTCTGTTGTAACTTCCTTGTGACATGAACCTATGTTCTGTTAAGTTCGGCACTCCATCCAGAGACTTTTGAATTCTCCAAAATTAAAAACGTACATCACGTGTAAAACATCACAGATGATTTATCATAAGCAGGTTACATGTACACAGAGAATACTATGTACTAAAAGCAGCATAACTGTGCATGTACACAACTCTATAGTACAGATAAGAAAACTGTACAGTGTTTTAAATGTGTGACTCTTTTTCTACAGTTATGTGAAATCTTGGCTAAAGAAAAGGACATAATACGGAAGGAATACTGGCGATACATTGGAAGATCCCTTAAGATTAAACACAGCCCAAATGAGGAACAGAATGTGCCAACTGAAGGCGATCAGCAGTAACTTCGTATTAAGAGGAAAGAACATGGCATCCAGTTCTGTGTATATTACACAAACTTTGAGTGGGGGTTCTGTGGCAGACAGTTAAACAGTGTTGTCCCCTTCTCCCAAAACATGTTGTATTTATACATTACCGCAGAGGTATTGCTTCTAACTACAGAGAATGCAAAGCGTTCTATATAACATACTGACCTGTGGTTACTGCTGCTATAAAGGTTACCTATGGAGTGGTCCAAAGCACTGTGCATTTGACAAACACTTAGCAATTACTTGAACTGTACCAAATAAAAGAATTGTTTCTCAACAGTATATAAATAATGCTGTACTAGCAAATTTAATGCCCTAAATCAGTTCCCGGCCTTGGCCTCCACAGAGTGGCCCCTGTTCTCATGAAGCAAGCGCATGTAAGATTCTGAATGTATTTGAGTTGGATTGTAGAGAGCTTGTGTACAGTGGATATATAGAGTAACTTAATTTTAGTTACTGTAAAGAAGGTATGTAGTTGTGTACTGGAGCAGCTATGCAACACTGTGTTTTCATTGTACCCAACTAATGCTACCAATAATTTGTAATAAAGACATAGATACTTGTACAAGGACTGGATGTGTGTTTTGGTACTGAACTTTTTAAAAATCTAAAGCAGGTTGGCAATTGTGCAACTCATGAGCATGTGGCCCAGCACTTGAATTCCCCATTTTTTAAAGTTTGCTTTTCCTATTGGGAAGAGATGCAGCTGGACAGTCCTGGCCATAGCAATATTAGGGACAAAAATATCCCCAAGCATTGTGAGGGAATGCAGCCCCACCCAAAATATGTTTTAATTTTTTTCTTCTCAATAAAAATTGGTCTAAAGCAGTGTTTCCTAACCTTTGGTCCTCCAGATGTTTTGGACTTCCAACTCCCAGAATTCCCAGCCAGTTTAGCAGCAGTTAGGAACTGTGGGAGCTGAAGTCCAAAGCACCTGAAGGACCAAAAGTTGGGAACCACTGGTCTAGACTAAGCCTCAATTTCTTAATCCAAATCCAGACCCTTTCTGACCCAGCAATTAAAAACTTCTACAAATGTTTGTGGCATCACTTAATCAAGAAAAGCTGTGTATCATTAGCATACCTCATAACTTCATGCAAAACAAAATATATGGGGAAATACTGAGCCTGAGGAACTCTAAACTAATGGGGAAAAAATCCAAATAGCAGATAAAACACAAAACAAGATCATGGAATCCCAACAGCAACTATTGCCCATGAGGATAGCATAATATCAAATGCCACTAAGGACCCTTCCACACAGCCCTATATCCCAGAATATCAAGGCAGAAAATCCCACAATATCTGCTTTGAACTGGGTGATCTGAGTCCACATTCAGATAATGTAGGATTGTCTGCCTTGATATTCTGGGATATAGGGCTGTGTGGAAGGGCCTTAAAATATCAAACAGAATCAAGAAAAATATAATCTCTCTGTCCAGTTCCTGACATAGGTGGTATGGGTTGATTTTGTCCTGAAATCAAAGCTGAACTTCTGTCATACCAACACCAGTTTCTCAAAGAACTTACATTAAAAAGAATGCTCATAGTTACCAGCTTAGATATCTAGGATAAAAGTATCTAGTGAAGGTTTCTTCAACAAGAGGTCTTGAACACATATATCAGAGGCATTAAAACACATCTTTAATCATTCAAAGCCTCCAGTAATCAATTGGCTAGCCTTCCCATGTAGCTCTTACCAATCAAGATGGACTTGGAAGTGATAACCTAGTGGTTGGTCTCACCTGTCCAAGAATAAGCAAACTGAAACCCATTTGTCAAAATATGCTGTAGGATTTTATCATGGGCCCAGTGTTGTTTAATAAACAGTACCATACTTTGGCCTATTTTAGTAGTAATTCTGAAGCAACCAGAAACTACATTTATCTGGCCTCTACCAATCCCCATGGGTATAGGTTAACTGAGAGTAAACTCACGAGGAGAGGCAGATAAGAAATAAAATTATTATTATTTGATACACAACAAGATTAGTGCACAGCAAACAAGATCACTATGCTGGCTGTTGTATTGGATCGCACATTGGGAACTTCCCAAGTGTCTAGGACGATGTGATGTATCAGCGAATAGAATCATAGAATCATAGAATAGTAGAGTTGGAAGAGACCTCATGGGCCATCCAGTCCAACCCCCTGCCAAGAAGCAGGAAATCGCATTCAAAGCACCCCCGACAGATGGCCATCCAGCCTCTGCTTAAAAGCCTCCAAAGAAGGAGCCTCTACCACGGCCCCGGGGAGAGAGTTCCACTGTCGAACAGCCCTCACAGTGAGGAAGTTCTTCCTGATGTTCAGGTGGAATCTCCTTTCCTGTAGTTTGAAGCCATTGTTCCGTGTCCTAGTCTGCAGGGCAGCAAAAAACAAGCTTGCTCCCTCCTCCCTATGACTTCCCTTCACATATTTGTACATGGCTATCATGTCTCCTCTCAGCCTTCTCTTCTGCAGGCTAAACATGCCCAGCTCTTTAAGCCGCTCCTCATAGGGCTTGTTCTCCAGACCCTTAATCATTTTAGTCACCCTCCTCTGGACGCTTTCCAGCTTGTCAACATTTCCCTTCAACTGTGGTGCCCAAAATTGGACGCAGTATTCCAGGTGTGGTCTGACCAAGGCAGAATAGAGGGGGAGCAGGACTTCCCTGGATCTAGACACTATTCCCCTATTTATGCAGGCCAGAATCCCGTTGGCTTTTTTAGCTTCTGCATCACATTGTTGGCTCATGTTTAACTTGTTGTCCACGAGGACTCCAAGGTCTTTTTCGCACACACTGCTGTCAAGCCAGGCGTCCCCCATTCTGTATCTTTGATTTCCATTTTTTCTGCCGAAATGAAATATCTTGCATTTGTCCCTGTTGAACTTCATTTTGTTAGTTTCGGCCCATCTCTCTAGTCTGTCAAGATCGTTTTGAATTCTGCTCCTGTCTTCTGGAGTGTTAGCTATCCCTCCCAGTTTTGTGTCGTCTGCAAACTTGATGATCGTGCCTTCTAACCCTTCGTCTAAGTCGTTAATAAAGATGTTGAACAGAACTGGGCCCAGGACGGAGCCCTGCGGCACTCCACTTGTCACTTCTTTCCATGATGAAGATGACGCATTGGTGAGCACCCTTTGGGTTCGTTCGCTTAGCCATAATACATGCAGATCCAAGTAGGGTAGCCTTTTGCAGCTGACAGATGGTAATTCTTTCAGCACCAATTGTTTTTAAGTGCTGGCCAAAGTCTCTAGGCACTGCACCCAGTGTGCCGATCACCACTACCGGTAGGACCACCTTTGCTGTCTTATTATTATTTTATTGTATGACACAGCAAACAAGATAGATATGCTGGATTTCGTTTCACAAAATCACAAGTTGAACACTTCCCAGGTGTCCAGGACTGTGTGATGTATTATTATTATTATTATTATTATTATTATTATTATTATTATTATTAATAAATGACTTGAATGAAGGAAAACAGCAGGTTCATTAGACCTGCTCATGACACCATATCAAAACAGGTACCAACCACTTTAGAAGCCAATCAGAATTCAAGAATACCCTAAGAGATGGAATAGTTGTGCTGAAAATAACAAAAGGATTTTCAACAAGGGTAAGGGTAAGGTACTTCAAGGGGAGAGGGCCAGGCTCAAAAATTTGGGATGAGCGACACTTGACTCAATAGCAATATATGTGAAAATGATCTAGAGGTCTTGTTAAACCAAAAGCTGAACATCAATCAACACTATGATGTGGTGGTCAAAAACTAGTTGTATGCTGCAACAAAGGAGGCCCAGTGTCTAAATCAAGGAAAGTAACAGAATCAACCCTATCCTGCTTTGGTTCGACCTCAGCAGAGTATTGTTTTCCATTGTTAACACCACAGTTTTGGAAGAGCATCAATGGCGTGAAACACATCTAGAGAAAAGTGACCAAAGTTGAGATAGATTGAGCATATTTATCTCTGAGAAGAATGAGAGGTGATCTGATAGTCATCTTTAGGTATCCAAATGACTGTAATGTGAAAAATGGAACAATGTTCTTCTACTACTGCTTCTGAGGCCAGGCCTAAGCTAATTCATTCAAATTACAAAAGAGAGGATTTGGACTAGAACCATAGAACTGTAGACCCTTAGCGTAGGAATGAGTAGCAAGAGCCATCTAGCCCAACAGTTTATATAGTAAAAGGGTTCACCTAATGTTTAATTGGAATCTCTTTTTAATCATTGGTTCATGTTCTGCTCTCTGGAACAGCAGGACAGCTTCTTAATGCCTAAGGCCAACAGCTGATGAAAGGTCCACCCTCTATCTCAACAGCCACTGGCCTGGCTTCTAAGGCAGAGAAGAAAAAGTAGGCAGTATGTCTAAGCACAGAAGCAGAAGAGGTATCTTCTGCATTTAATCCTTTTTCTCCATAGTCATCCCCTTTTTCTTATGTGTCTTGTCTTGTTTAGATTGTGAGACTGAGGACAGGGAATTGTCAAATTAACAATTTGTAAGATACTCTGAAAGTTTTCGTAGCTAAAGAGTAAGGTTTAAACACTCTAAAAATAAACAAACCAACCCAACTCCCTAATTAATTCCTAACAAGGCTTTATTTCCAGATGTTTGAGCATCTTGATTATCCTTTTTTGGACATGTTACATCTTGTCAATATTCTTCTTGAATGTCGTGCCCAGGGCCCTATTCCCACTGCAGGATTATAACACTATGATTCCACTGCCCATGCTTTGATCTATCGAATCCTAGAGTTTGTGATCTGGTGAGGCACTAGTGAACTCAAACACCAATGGATCTGGACCATACTTGGCACACAGAACCCCCATGACTAACTCAACCTACTGGAGGGATTTGAGGGGGCTGACTCACAATATTGGGAGTTGTAGCTTACTTGTTGAGCAAACCTGCCCAACATAACAAGCTTTAAGAACTGATGGAGTAATAATGTCTCATCAGCCAGAAGCAGGACCACGCTTTCCACTGAAATACTGGTTTATTCTGGTTAAAATTATTCTTAATTTTAAATATTGTATTGTTCTTTTGAGGTGGGGTTGCATTATAAATAAGATGCAGTGTGCATAGGAATTTATTTATGTTTTCTTCACACTACAGTCCAACCCCGCAACATTTTGGGGGACTGTGAACCAGACCTCATCCTAAAAGGTTTGCGGTTCACAGCTTTAGACTATTTTACTGGAAAGGTTTTAAAAAACAGAGGCTAAATACCCACCTCTCAGGGATGCTTCAGTTGTGAGTTCCTATTCAGGCAGTGGGCCCTGGAGTCCCTTTCAATATTATGATTCTGTACATAGCACTTTTATATTACCTTGAACCATAATGCTTTCTCAGCAGGGTCGTTTTATGTATTCAGATGGCTGCCCAACCTAAAAGAATTTAGTGATGCATATATGGAGCAGGTTTAGCAAATGTATATTGACTCCGTACATTTTAATATGCATGAGAAATTCTAGTATTCAATTTTGCTTTAAGTATTCTGATCCAGGAGAGTTTTTTTCCTGTTATCAGCATACAGAAAAGCTTTGAATTATGCGTAGGAGAAAGAGGCATAATTTAAAACTTCATAAAAATGTTGGACTATATCAGAATGCATCACCGAGTCATGTTCCGGGGGGGGGGGGGGGGGGGTAAACAGGTTGTCTGTCTGCTCCTTCATAGAACAAGTAAGCTGTTTTATACACAGCTGTATAAAATCCAGATTATCTGCCTTGAACTGGATTATATGGCAGTGTGGACTCAGATCAGTTCAAAGCAGATAATGTGCATTATCTGACTTGATATTCTAGATTATAAAGCAGTGTAGAAGTGCCCTAGGAAAATGTCTGACCCCTAAATCTTGATTTATCCTCTCCATACAATCTTGGGTTCTTTTGCCAAGCAACAAAACCTGACTTGTTCTTGCCTATAATCCCATATCCTCCAAAATTTCACAGATGGAAATTGGGACACATATGGCCAGACAACATCACAGCATCAAAATGTTACAATTATGTAGTGTGGATATAGCCTAAATGAGACTTGAGAATCTGCAAGTCGCTTCTGGTGTGAGAGAATTGACTGTCTGCAAGGACGTTACCCAGGGGACCTCAGGATGTTTTTGTGGAAGGCTTCTCTCATGTCCCCGCATGGGAAGCTAGAGCTGACAGACAGGAGCTCACCTCAGTCCCCGGATGCAAACCACCAACCTTTCGGTTGGCAGTTCTGCCAGCACAAGAGTTTAAATGAGACTGAAAATGACCTTGATCTCTTCTGGTATTTTGAATTCCTACTGTCACCCCTTGGCCTACCAGAGGAGCCAAGATGGGAGATGGCATCCTTTTCAGTGAATTTCTTGAAAAAAAATATTTTCCTGGAATGTCTGCAATCGTCAATAATCTTGTAATTTCTTACCATTTTTAAATTATTGCAATGAGAGAAACTGCTGCTACTTCTAGCAGGATTGAAGGCCGCATCTACACTGCCATATATGGTCAGTGTAGACTTTTATAATGCAGACTGAACTGGATTATATGAGAATACACTGCCACATAATCCAGTTCAATCTGAATTACCGGCAGTGTAGACCAGGCCTAATTTTTTACGTATCTCACCAGAGTTTCTTCATTATTCTGAATGTTTTGGTTGACTGTTCAATCCTAGAGAGGAGGAAAACTCAAAATGCAGAGATGAAAATGGAACATGGGGGGAAAACAAAACAACACTGTTAATCTACTGGAGGCAAAGATTAAGTTAGACTGAGACTGGGTCATTTAGGGTCATCCATTGAGTTTCAAAGAACTTTCATGAGGATCTAAGCACAATATTCAATACCCAGAACAATGGCACAGCCATCCCTCCATATCCTCTGGGGTTAAAGATCCCCATGAAAGTGAAAAACTGCTAACAATAAACAATGCTGTTTTGGTATCCAAGACAACATATAATTTTGCCAGTTTTGTAAGCCTCCTTGAGTCCTCTCGGGTGAGAAAGCCGGGATAGAAATGCAGCAAATAAATAAATAAATAAATGGGTTGCTGTGAGTTTTCTGGAATGTATGGCTATGTTCCAGGAGCATTCTCTCCTGACATTTTGCCCACATCTATGTCAGACCTCACAACCTCTGAAGTTGTGTTGAGTGCTGAGGAGTCACCAAAACCCTCCCTCCAAGGACATTGCAGATTACAGCAAGCCACATCCTACTGTTCCTTTCTCTCTCCATTGGTGTGGAATTTGCTTGACCCCACCCACTGCCTCTCCCTTAGCCCTTTCCAATTCTTTTATATGGCACACAGCAACTGAACATACTAGAGAGAGAGGTTTGGGGAGATATCACCATGATTTATAGGAGTTGTAGGAACTGGGATGTATAGTTCACCTGCAATTTAAGAGCACTCTGAACCCTACCAACAATGGAACTGGAAATAACTTAGTATACAGATCCAATGCTGCCAACTTTGCATACTGGTGGACTTTGAGGGTGATTGACCTTGAAAACTGGGGGTTATAGTTCACCCTTATCCAGAAAGCACTGAACCCAGCTGACGTCGGATCTGGACCGCACTTGGCACACAGACCCAACTTGGCCAACTGTGCTTTCAGGCGGGGTTTGGGGGCACTTGTCCTTGGCATATGAGAGTTGTAGTTGACCCTTATCCAGAGAGCACTTTTTTATATGTCAGGAGCGACTTGAGAAACTGCAAGTCGTTTCTGGTGTGAGAAAATTGGCCGTCTGCAAGGACATTGCCCAGGGGACGCCCAAATGTTTTTGATGTTTTACCATCTTTGTGGGAGGCTTTCCTCACATACCCACATGGGGAGCTGGAGCTAACAGAAGGAGCTCATCCGTGGTCTCCCCTGGTTGGGTTTGAATTGCCAACCTTCAGGTCAAAACTCAACCTTCAGGTCAGCAGTCCTGGCGGTACAAGGATTTAACCCATTGCGCCACCGGGAGCTCCATCCAGAGAGCAGTGAACCCAGCAGATGATGGATCTCCACCAAACGTGGCACACAGGCCCAACATGGCCAACCGTGCATACAAACAGATTTTGGGGGTGACTGTCCTTGGCATATGTGAGTTGTAGTTCACCCTTATCCAGAGAGTAGTGAACCAACCAACGAGGGACCTGGACCAAACTTGGCACAGAGATCCAACATGGCCAGCTGTACATACAGGCTTGGATTGGAGAGGATTGACCCATGATTCTGGGAATTGTAGTACATTGTTATGTATTTTTTAATGGGAGCATTCATAAAAAACCTAATCAAAGACTAGCTTTTTTCTAATAAATAGTGTCACTAATTAACTAAATGATATTACCTAACATGCCAAAACAAACAAATAACCCGGGCACAGCCTGGTACCCAAGCTAGTTATAAAATAAAAACATCCCTACCACTTACGTGAAGAATAAAATATTACAGTAGAGTCTCACTTATCCAACATAAACGGGCCAGCAGAACGTTGGATAAGCAAATATGTTGGATAATAAGGAGAGATTAAGAAAATGCCTATTAAACATCAAAATAGGTTATGATTTTACAAATTAAGAACCAAACATCATGTTATACAACAAATTTGACAGAAATAGTTCATTACACATTAATGCTATGTAGTAATTACTGTATTTACGAATTTAGCACCAAAATATCACAATGCATTGAAAACACTGACTACAAAAATGCGTTGGATAATCCAGAACGTTGGATAAGTGAGACTACTGTAATAATAATAATAATAATAGATCCCTACCACTTCTGTGAGTAAAATCATGCCACATAAGAGAACTGACTTGGGCCAAGAGAGAGCCCTCTACGATGCCCTCGAAACTTTGTCCTTCAAAGGGACTGCTCTACAGCCTTTTCAATTGCAGTTGAAGCCACGCAACTTCCCTTCCTAGAAATGGTGACGCTGTCCTGATACGCTTCGCATGAGGTCACGCCGCCAGTACTAAAGATGGCCACTTGCTTGTGTTTTGAAAGGGATTGAAGCCAGACGTGCCCTCAGATAAGATGGCAGCCCCCATCGCTCTATGGTTGGCAAAATTGGGCAGAGAGCCACTGCAGGGAAGGAAAAATAACGGAGGGAGGAGGAGAAGTGTAGTGCCAGATTTGATAGGAATTATGCAGAGTCTGCATTAAAAGAAATGGAGGAAAGGATGCAGATTAGAGGAGGAGGGAAAAGGACATGTGTTGTTGATCTGAGGCCCCTTCTACAGTGCCATATACAATCCAGATTATCTGTTTTGAACAGGATTAGATGGCAGTGTAGACTCATATAATCCAAATCAAAGCAGATAATGAGAATTATCTGCTTTGGTAATCAGTGTAGAAGGGGCCTGAGAAGCATGAAAGAAACTGAAGCGTATAAGGGAAGGATTTGAGTATAAGAAGGGAAGGAAGAATAGCACTAAAACTTATTAGAAATATCTTATTACTGCTCAACAAATTACAATGTGTATGTTCCTTTGTTCCTGTTCCATCCTTGAGTCCCATTTCAGTGTTACAGTATATTATTATTATTATTATTATTATTATTATTATTATTATTATTATTATTATGTGTTGTCAAAGGCTTTCATGGCCAGAATGACTGGGTTGCTGAGAATTTTCAGGGCTGTATAGACATGTTCCAGAAGCATTCTCTCCTGATGTTTCACCCACATCTATGGCAGGCATCTTCAGAGGTTGTGAGGTTTGTTAGAAACCAGGCAAGTGGGGTTTATATATCTGGAATGTCCAGTGTGGGAACAAGAACTCTTGTCAGTTTGAGGCAAGTGTTGCAATTAACCACCATGATTAGCATTGAATGGCCTTTCAGCTTCAAGGTCTGGCTGCTTCCTGCCTGGGGGAATCCTTTATTATGTTTATTTATTTTTTCTCCACAAAGGAGACTCAAAGAGGCTTAGGACCTCATTACACTAGAGCTTTGGCCCACTTCAAATCCATTTTAGAGAGGGGGCTTTAAACAGCTCAGCCAGACAGGTCCTGGGCCTTACCAAACTACAAACCCCAGAATTCTGTAGGAGGCAGAAACAGGATATAAAGTGGATTCATGCTCTAGTGTGATGAGGCAGTTACATTAAAAGCCTTTCAATACAATTTAATATTTACAAATATTAAAACAGAATTAAACATCAATGATATTAAGACATTAACAGAATCCATAAAACTGATTGAAAACATATTTAAAGCTAAAACCACATGCCAAGGGAAACTCCAAACAGGTTAATCAGCATGACAATCCCAATGACATACAGTAGATGTTTTAATATATTCACCCCCTCAATGGATTGTCACCTTGACGTGGTGAGGGGGCTTGCGTGTTCCAATGAACCTGAGGGCACAACCACTGGAGTCATGCACTCCCAGGAGTGGCCACAGGGGAGGATCCAGACCAAGAACAATCCGAAGACCCTAAGACCTCAACAGCGGAGCAGGCGGAGGATAACATGGTACATGTTACAACGGCTGTGAAGGCGGAAGAAGGAACCTCACTCTGTGAAGATTGTGTGTTGACCGGCCGTGCACTGATCTCCACACATTTAAAAAAAATCATGCACAGGCATCTTCCAAGAAAGATGGAAGGCAGTCGTCCTTGAACTACAAGGGATCACCTACCGTGTTTTCCCGAAAATAAGACAGTGTCTTATATTAATTTTTGCTCCCAAAGATGCGCTAGGTCTTATTTTCAGAGGGTGTCTTATTTTTCCATGAAGAAGAATTCACATTTATTGTTGAACAAAAAAAAAGAACATTTATTATATACTGTACAGTAGTTGTCATCACAAACCAGCATAACCAGACAAACTGTGAGTCCTATCAAGAATTTCTTGTTATTACCATTATTTCCATGTACAACACTCTATGGTACGTACATTTACCAATCCTGCATGCTCTGGGTGTTCTGTTTGGCCTGCATGTTTCCAAACAAAAACTTTGTTAGGTCTTACTTTCGGGGGAGGCCTTATATTTAGTAATTCAGCAAAACCTCTACTGGGTCTTATTTTCTGGGAATGTCTTATTTTAGGGGAAACAGGGTAAGAAGAATATACTCAACTGCTGAGTATGTCTGCCCTGTTTGGCACAAGTCTGTCTACACGAAGCAGGTGAATATAGCACTGAGCTAAACAAGCAGAATAATCACAGGATGTCTCAAGCCTACATCTGTTGATAAACTCTATAGCTGGCATTGCCCCCCTCCCGATGTGCGATGGGAAGTTGCTGCAAACTGGGAGAGAAATAAGGTTGAACACTGTGAAAGCCATCCACTGCATGGCTATCAGCCTCCTCCCAGCAGACTCAAATCAAGGAAAAGCTTCATGAGGACCATCACTCCTCTTAATGTCCCTCCAGCAACAACAGGAATATCCCTCTGGGCAGCTAAACTAGGAAATCCCATCTGACAAGGTTCTGCTTCTGGGGGCAAACCAAGAGCGGACAACTTGGAAGTACCTGAACAGACTCAGATGTGAAGTTGACAGATCAAAAGACAATCTGGCAAAATGGGACTACTGTACCAAGAAGAATCCTCCACCTTGTGCGACTGTGGAGCAGAAGAAACAACTCCGCATCTGTATGCTTGCCCACAATGCCCTGCCTCATACGCAGAGGAAGAATTGTTTTAACTACAGACAATGCAATTGCTGTTGCCCGCTTTTGGTCTAAAATTATTTAGTCGATTATGCTCCCTCTATTTTATCAGTTTTATACTTATTTATGCAATGCTTTTGGTCAAATAAATAAAATATGGAACAGGAGAGGAGGTGGGAAACCTTTGGCCATCCGTCTCACTTGGGATATTTAAATTGCAGAAAATCCCAAAGGGATTCTTTAGTCCAAAACATACATTTTCCAACATGATCTTAGAAGTTGGAAGAAACAAACAATCCACATACTATTTTATCTTTGAAAAGAAAACAGCTGTATGATTGGGTTACACTTTCCTGATATTTGCATGAGATAAATGCTACAGGCGATTTATTTTTGCATGAGCATTCGTGGTTTTCAAAAGCAACTACATTTTTTTGTAACTATTTGTCAGTGAGAGTACATGGGTATTGTTTAATGGTCTTCCGTTATAGGGCTTTCAGTCCACTGAGAGATCGCCTGGTAGTATAACATCTGCATTCTAGAGTATTTTTCAGAAATCCTGAGTTTATCTGGAGAGAGGATACAAGGGGCTTTCTCCTGATGTAGATATGGCACAAGCAGAACTCTGTACTTGGAATGGAATTAAATCCAGAATCCAAGCCTCTAATTCTGTTATGTAAAACAACAGTGGCAATTAAAATATTCATTTCCAGAAACTGATGTAAACTATAGCAGTAGTATTGATCAATGATCAGTGTTCCGTTTCAAATGCTGAAAGGAAATCTTTGCCTACATCGAATTAAAATGTGCTTGTTCAGTCTGTGTTCTGTGTGGTCAAAGATGTTACTCTGCTAAGTGATGGTATTTTATATTTAATTATTTATCATGTCAGAAGCAAATTGAGAATACAGTACAGTTATAATGTATAAAAAACCCACAAATTTTAAAACTTTGCATTATATTTTTTGGCCAGAAGCTGGCAAATTTGAGTACCTCTGGTATCACTGTGAGGTCCTCCATTGTGCATGTGGCTGCGCTCAGACTATATTGTAGTAAGTGGTCTGTGGTTTGCTCTTTTCCACACTCGCATGTCATGGACTCCACTATGTAGCCCCATTTCCTAAGATTGGTTCTGCATCTCGTGGTACCACAGTGCAATCTGTTCAGCGTCTTCCAAGTCGTCCAGTCTTCTGTGTGCCCAGGGGAGTTTCTCATCCAGTATCAGCCACTGATTGAAGTTCCAGGTTTTAACCTGCCACTTTGGACTCTCGCTTGCTGAAATGTTCGTGTAAGTAATTCTGTAGATCTTGGGAAGCCATTTCTTGGTTTAAGACCTTGGCATGCTGACTGATATCCTTACAGAGTATAGGCCAAAGATGTCAATGCCTTGGTCCTTTTGTTACTGGCTGCTACCGGCTAAACAGTATAATTTCTCCAGCAATGTAGAGCGTAGATATCCTGTGATAATGCAGAATGTCTCATTAAGTGATGGTGAATGCATAAAATGAAATACAGTAATATAAAACTAAACTAGAAAATAGTGTGGAAAAATAAGATTAACAATTACAGTATTGAGAATGTTTTGTCCATGTTATCATACACATGCATATTCTCAGTAGTTTTATCACTTCAGGGAGATTTGAACTAAGAATTTCTCATATCATGCTCTACTCTAAGGCTAGTTACATTCACCCCCTTTCTCAATCTAGTGCTCTTCAAATGTGTTGAATTACAGCATCCATCATTCTGTGCTGAAGAAATGTTTTATCCCATCACCTTGTGTAAGGTGAATGGGCAATTTGTGGCTGGCTTGATTTACATCTGAACTACATTTCTCTGCATACATCCCAGGTATCCTAATAAAATCTAATGGGCATTGCAGTGCAGATCTGGAGAGACAAAAGTTACACATCCCTGCTTTATAATAAGGATCTTGCGGGACAGGCAAACCTGTTTATGTGGACTGCATCCACTCCTCTAAGATAGCCCACCAGAAAGTTATTTAGCCATGGATTTAAGCCCAGATATTTTGTGGTAATGAGGCGGGAGGTTAAGGAACCCCAGGAAATACCATATATGGGCAGAGATGGCGACAGCTAGCGACCCGGGTGCATAAACTCACAGAAACATGTGACTTCTGGGAAATCATGTGTTTCTGAAGAAATGAAAGCTAAAGATAAACAAACAGCGCATGCGTACGCAGGCGCTCTGAAAGATTTGTGAGCACGGCACAAAAGAGTGCAGCCGGCCTGCTGGTCAGCATTGATTGGGCAGCGTCACAACTCTAAGCCAATGAATTTGCTTGTGGGCGGGCATAACCCGAACCCTGTAGTGTGTATAAATGTTTACTCAGCCTGCCACTGGGCGTTCTCCCTGGAGAGGCACTTACTTTGTGCTAGGGGGAACCCTAGTGGCCATTAGCGAAATAAAACTGCTTTCTTGGAAATTCCTTCAGTTGTCCGTCTTCAAATTCCTCCACTGCGCCAACAAGAACCGTAGCACAAAGGTTCCGCTACATTTTCTGGTGACCCCGACGTGATTTTTTCCTATAAGACGGGCCAGGAGATTTGGAGACGGATCCCGTTGGCGGGACGGCCTCAACTCAGCGGTGGGGGCCTGAGGCAACTACCGTGAGACGAGAAGGGGCCCCTGAATACTACACGACCGGCTGCGGTGCTTGCCTCTGATGCCAACGCCGACTGACGGTGAGAGCTGCAACATCAGCGAGGTTCCACAGAAACCGGCTAGGAGGAAAAGGATCCAGGGGAAAAAGCCCAGGGGCGAAGGTTGGTCCGACGTCTACAGAAATCTGGCAAGTATAGGGGTTTGCATGAGATATTAAGGGAACGCCAGCGCTGGGAGGGACAAAAAAAGTTCCCAGGGAGGTAGAAAGGGGTTCTGTCTTGTGTTTCCTGACGCATGCCATTGAGTGGCCAGGTGCCCAGGCCAGGACAGTCCCCTCTATTAGGCAGGATGGGAGGGAAAAATTCAAAGAGCTCCACTCCCTTACAATGCATCTTAGATAATTTTGGCTCTTTTGCTAGCAGAGCCGTAGCAGGGAATCCAAGGGACCTAAGAGATTATAGACTGAGAAATTTGTGTCAGGGAGAATGGCCAGAGTTTGGTTTAGGTTGGCAAGTAGAAGGAACGTGGGATCTGAAACTGATCCGAACAGTGGAAGAATATTGTGCTGTGAATCATCCGAACCAGTGGGTCTATATTGCTACGTGGGAACGGGTAGTTAGAGAAGATCCAGGTTGGGTTCGACAGTGCAGGAATGGCAAATGTATGGTGGTGAAGAAGGAGGGGAAAAAGAAGGAAGTTTTCCAATCCAATGAGGAGGACTACCCAGATTTACAGTTGAGTGTACAGGCTAGACAACAGGAATTATTGCCGCCACCCTTGCCACCGCCCCCCCCACCCCAGGGAACAGCCCCCGGTGCACCTACACTAGGAACGAGACCCCCACCCTACTCTTCGGAGTCAACCGAAGCGGCCAAGAAACACTATCCTAGCCTAGAAAAATATCAGGAGGAAACAAAGGAAAAGAAGAAGTCACAACGGATGCCCAGTGATGCTTCTCCGGCACAAACTCGGAGACATGGAGCTCCGGTGTGGTCTGGTGATTCACCGACCGGACCGGCCCTCCAGATGCCCTTGAGAACGGTGCCTGTGATAAACAACAGGAATGAGATAGTTCAAGCATACCAGGTAGTGCCTTTCAGTAGTAGTGACATTTCGAATTGGAAAAATAATACTCCACCTTATAGTGAAGAACCCCAAGCTATGGCTAGGCTATTGGAAGGGATTATGGCAACCCATAATCCCACCTGGCAAGATTGCAGACAATTGTTGAATATGTTGTTCACATCAGAGGAGAGAAGAGCAGTGTTGAATAATGGGGTAGCCATGGCCCAGGTTGGTGCCCCACAAGATGGTGATGCAGCCGAGTGGGGAGCACAGAGGTTTCCTGTGGAAATAGATCCCCAATGGGACACCGCAGAAGAAGGACATTTGCAGAGACTGAGAGGATTCCAGCGTATATTGGTAGAAGCGGTAAAGAGGGGCCCGCCGCGACCCGTCAACATTGTAAAAATTCAGGGAGTGGTACAGGAAAAATCTGAGTCACCAACAGCCTTTTTGGAAAGGCTGGAGGCAGCATATAGAAAGTATAGCCCGTATAATTTGGAGGATGAAAACGGTAGGAGGGCGATTCAACAGTCTTTTATCAGTCAAGCGGCTCCTGACATCCGGAGAAAGATTCAAAAGCAACCAGGATTTCTAGGAAAGACTATGAATGAATTGTTGGCACTCGCAGATCAAGTTTATATGGCGAGGGACCAGGTAGAAGAAGAGAAGAAGGACAGGAAGAAGAAGCAGGAATACCAAGCATTAGTTACCATGATGGAACAAAGTGCAAGTGGACAGAGAGGAAGAGGAGGATATGCCAGAGGGGGACAAGGAGGAAGAAGAGGGCCCCCTCGGAGGTTAGGTCGAGACCAATGTGCTAAATGTAAGAAGTTTGGACACTGGAAAGGTGAATGCCCAGAAGGAAGAGAAGGAAGTCAGGAAGGACCGAGAGAAAGAGGAAGGCCTGAGAGAGGAAGAAACCCAGGAAGGGGAAGAGGACGTGGGAACTACGTACCTTTTCCTGCAAGAGAGGTGATAGCTGCAGCAGCTGTGATGGAAGAAGAATGGGAAGATATGGATGGAGGAGAGGAATGAGGAAGCCAGGCTCTTGTTTTGTTGGACCCCGGGGAGCCGATGGTCACACTTGAAATCGGGGACCAACAATTGGACTTTTTAGTGGACACAGGTGCCGAAAAATCAGTAGTAAATACAAAAATTAGTCCACCAACTCGGGAAACTACGAAAGTAATAGGGGTGTCTGGGAAGACCCAGAAGTGCCCCTTCCTTAAGGAACGCACCTGCAATCTGGCCGGACATCAGGTCAAGCATAAGATGTTATATCTCCCAGACTGCCCAGTCCCTTTATTGGGAAGGGACATTTTATCAAAATTACAAGCACAACTCCAGTTCATGAAGAATGGACAAGTGGAGCTATCATTTCCCATGGAAGAGGAATGGAGACTGTTTCAAGTTAGGATTTTTACTGAAGAAATACAATGGCCATGGCATGAGACTCCTTTAGTGTGGGCAGAAGATAATCCTCCAGGATTAGCTAAATATGTTCCACCGGTGGTGGTGGAAGTGAAAAGAGGAATGGGACCCATATGTAAGCCACAGTATCCCGTCAGTCGAGAGGCAGTGCAGGGGATCAGAAAGCATCTAGAGCGACTTCTGCAGCATGGGATATTGGTACCATGCAGTTCCCCATGGAACACGCCCCTGCTCCCAGTCAAGAAACCAGGAGGACAAGGAGAATATCGCCCAGTTCAAGATTTGCGGGCTGTAAATCAAGTCACCGTTCCCCTAACCCCGGTAGTGCCAAATCCATACATCATGATGAGTCTAGTACCAGCATTTGCCAAATGGTTTACTGTATTGGATTTAAAGGATGCATTCTTTTGCATTCGATTGGCCCCTGTATCCCAACCGATCTTTGCTTTCCAGTGGGAATCTCAGCAGTCAGGGCAAAGGACCCAGTATGTTTGGACACGCCTTCCTCAGGGGTTCCGGGACAGCCCGACCATTTTTGGTCAAGCCCTGGCCAAAGACTTACAGGATTTTGTAATACCTAAAGAAGAGGGAATTTGGCTTCAATATGCAGATGACCTGCTTATCGCTTGCCGGACACTAGGGGGCTGTAAAGAGCATACTTTGAGATTTCTCAAGACATTGGAAGAAAAGGGTTACAAAGTGTCAAAGAAAAAGGCCCAGTTGTGCTGTCCCACGGTGAAATATTTGGGGTTCCATCTGACCGAAGGAAAGAAGATGTTAGGAGCTGAAAGAAAGGAAGTTGTTTGTGCCATCCCCACTCCCAGCACCCGGCGACAGGTGCGGGAATTTTTGGGATCAGCAGGATATTGTAGACAGTGGATCCCCAACTACGCCGTGTTGGCTAAGCCACTGTACCAGGCTACGAGAGGTGGAAGAGAAGATCCATTTGAGTGGACAGAAGAATGTCAACAGGCATTTAAGGCATTAAAAGAAGCATTGATGTCATCTCCAGCATTAGGACTGCCCGATTTGGAAAAACCATTCACTCTGTTCGCTGCAGAGCGGGAAGGAACAGCGGTTGGAGTATTGACCCAACCACTAGGTTCATGGCAAAGGCCGATTGCCTACTTGTCAAAGCAATTGGACACAGTGGCTCGTGGATTGCCACCTTGCCTGAGGGCTGTGGCAGCATCAGTAGATTTAATCAAAGAAGCGAATAAATTGACCCTAGGACAGCCACTGACAGTTAAGGTGCCCCATAGCGTTAAGGCACTGTTAGACATTAAGGGACCGCGCTGGCTCACAAGTGAGAGGTTAATGAAATATGAGGGATTGTTGTGTGACAACCCACTGGTGACCCTGGAGACTTGCTCCACTCTGAATCCGGCCACCTTGCTCCCGACTCCAGGAGACACCACGATCCATCAGTGTGCCCAGGTGATGGATGAGGTATTCTCCAGTCGACCGGATTTGAAGGATGTGCCACTAACTAAGGTGGACGACACTCTGTTCACAGATGGAAGCTCCTTTATGGAAAATAATCAAAGACACTCAGGTTATGCGGTTGTTCGGTGGGGGGGAGAGACGCTGGAAGCAGAGTCACTGCCCCCGGGGACTTCTGCCCAGAAGGCCGAATTGATTGCCCTGACCCGAGCATTGGAATTGTCAAGCGGAAAGCGGGTTAACGTCTACACAGACTCAAAATATGCCTTCACCACCCTCCACGCACATGGAGCACTGTACAAGGAGCGCGGGCTCCTCACGTCTGGAGGAAAGTGCGTGAAACATGCTGGAGAGATTGTGGATCTCCTGGAGGCGGTTTGGAAGCCAAGGCAGGTGGCTGTGATGCATTGTAAAGGGCACCAACGTGGAGACGATCCCGTAGTGCAAGGAAATAGGCAGGCTGATCTGGCAGCCAAAGAGGCAGCTAGGCTGCCCTATATTGAACATCAGGTAATGGCCCTACAGGTAGAATTAACTGAACATAACATTACATATACACCAGAGGAAGAAGAATGGGCCTTAAAGGAGAAGGGTCAGTGGTCAGGAGAACTCATAGTGATGCCAGACGCCCGTGTCTACGTCCCTAAGGACTTGGCATGGCACTTAGTCCAACACATGCACCAAAACACACATTTAGGAAAAATGGCATTGGCAAATCTGCTAGGACGACAGTTGTATATCGATGGATTACATAGCCTAACGGCAGCAGCAGCCCGAAGATGCTGGACATGTATCAAAAATAACCCCAGAGAAGGACCCCTCAAGCCACCAGGAGTCCAACATGTGGGTGGGGTACCCTTTGAAGCTTTAGTCACTGACTTTACAGAAATGCCCCCATACAAAGGATACAAATATTTACTGGTGTTCGTGGACACATACACAGGATGGGTGGAAGCTTACCCTACAAGAACTGAGAAGGCTGTAGAGGTGTCAAGAGCTCTAATGAAAGATGTTATTCCCAGATTTGGCATACCCTTAGAAATTGGATCAGATAATGGCCCCGCATATATTCAACAGGCTGTGCAAGGATTATGTAGAATTTTGGGCATAAAATGGAAGTTACATTGTGCATATAGACCCCAATCTTCTGGAAAAGTGGAAAGAATGAATAGGACATTAAAGGCTCAGCTTGGGAAACTTTGCCAAGAGACAGGATTGCCGTGGACGGTGGTTTTGCCCATGGCATTATTAGGAATCAGATGTACACCACACAAACGGACAGGACTCTCCCCTTTTGAAAGACTCTATGGACGACCCCCTTTGAACTTGAAGGGAGCCTTAGAGACAGGAGCTGAGCAGCACCTCATAGGAGAGAAACAGACATTGGCCCAGGTTCAGGCTTTGGGCAGACAAATGCAGCAGTTAGAAAAATACATTTCTGAATTGAACCCACCATTCCCTACCACACCTCTACATTGTTTTTCACCAGGTGACGAGGTTCTGGTCAAGGATTGGAAGATTGAGCCATTGGGACCCAAGTGGCGAGGACCCTATGTTGTGCTCCTGTCTACCCCCACTGCAGTGAAGGTGAAGGAGATTAAGCCGTGGATACATTACACCCGTGTAAAACTAGCACCTGAGGAGTGGCGGACGGAGCAAGTTCCTGGTGAGGACCTGAGACTCAGGATCATCCGGCAACTCCCTAAGGGGTCAACAAGGCCATGAAGCTGATCCCTTCGGGTGCAACGGAGCGTCGGTGGTCAAGTATGTCGCAGCATGGCCCAACAAAGGCGCTCTCCGGGAGATGGTGGCTAGACATTTTGAGAGGAAAAAGTGGGAGACAAGTTATGAGGAGGGGAGGAAAGCGCACTGTGTTTGGTATATTATTTGTGCTGAGTTTTATTCTCTCTTTTGGAAAAAGAGCACATGGGAATTGGATAAAAGAACATGCCAATTATATGTTTGAGCAGCACGGGAAAGAGGTAGCATTAATATATGAACACCCCCTCACCGTAGGAGATTTTTCATTTCTTCCCGATTTAATTGATGAACCACAGATTGTGTTGGAGGGATTGTCCAAGGCTCAGGAGGGTCCACCTACCGTGTTTTCTAGCATACCGCAAAGGATAAATAAAACTCGGTTTCGACGGTTTAGATACCATACCTCCACCAGGGGTTTGTGCTTCTGTTGTGGAGGATCGGGAATATGGAATTCTGAGTGGAAACACTGGGGAACTAGGCAGGCGTTCTTTTCCCGATTAGGCAATTATTCCCATTGTCGAGACCGGTTCTATCTACATGGACGATTTAATACATCTTATGTCTCACGATTAAATCTAACCGCAACCGAGTGGGCTAGCATGTATCCAGATTATCCCACATTTAGTGTGAATGATTCTATTGAGGGCCTAAAATCTTATATGAACATACTGCAACAATTAACCCAACTGAGCCTAGGTAAAAGCCTCTGTCCGTTATGGCAAATTAGGGATCCAAATCTATGGTTTTTCTTTGATAAATGGGCCACAAATTATCACCCCGGCAACTACCAGTGTGTCGGTGTGGGTTATTTGACATTCCCAGTTCAGGTCTTACACAAAAGGCATCAGCGCCTGAAACGGGACATTGTGCAAACAGGCCCTCTAGGACCAGAATGCTCGGATGAGGTCATTATTAACAAGGCTCTGTCAGGTTCAGAAGCCTCCCGTGTAGGAGGAGGCCTGATCACAGGCTTGTTGACACTGGGTGCTTACCCAGGGATTGTAGCTCAAGCAAACCGTAGAAGTGTTCTAGGCCTGACTTGCCGCCTTGAAAAGTCCATAAATGCCACTGGTAAAATTTTCCGGGAAATCCAGTCTGAAGTAGAAGAAATCAGCCAGATGGCCCTACAGCATAAGTTGGCCCTTGACTACCTACTGGCGGCCAGGGGGGGCTTATGCGCCATGGTTAGAGGGCGTTGTGTAGTGAAATTTCATAACTTGAATAATACTATTGAAGATGACATCGAGTCGTTACAAAAGTTAATTTACAATAATGTCCAGGAGATAGAAGGTTGGTCTCCCTTCTCCTGGGTGACTAGCTGGTTACCCTCAATAGAATGGTTGAAGAACATATTGTTGGTAGGGATTTTAGGATTGTTCATTGTTCTCATAGTTATGTGTTGCACTCCAATAATGATGCAAATGTGTACTAGGTGTGTCACACAATCTTTACCTGAAAAAAAGATAGCCATACTCCAAGCCAAGCGGGATTGGATGGAACCATAATGCTTTGCTTCAGCTTTTGTACATGCGCTTCGCAAAAAGAAAATGGGGGAGTGAGGCGGGAGGTTAAGGAACCCCAGGAAATACCATATATGGGCAGAGATGGCGACAGCTAGCGACCCGGGTGCATAAACTCACAGAAACATGTGACTTCTGGGAAATCATGTGTTTCTGAAGAAATGAAAGCTAAAGATAAACAAACAGCGCATGCGTACGCAGGCGCTCTGAAAGATTTGTGAGCACGGCACAAAAGAGTGCAGCCGGCCTGCTGGTCAGCATTGATTGGGCAGCGTCACAACTCTAAGCCAATGAATTTGCTTGTGGGCGGGCATAACCCGAACCCTGTAGTGTGTATAAATGTTTACTCAGCCTGCCACTGGGCGTTCTCCCTGGAGAGGCACTTACTTTGTGCTAGGGGGAACCCTAGTGGCCATTAGCGAAATAAAACTGCTTTCTTGGAAATTCCTTCAGTTGTCCGTCTTCAAATTCCTCCACTGCGCCAACAAGAACCGTAGCACAAAGGTTCCGCTACAGTAATGCTGTTGGCTATCATGGAGGAAATCTGCACAAAGAGCCTCCAATTAGTCCCTTTGGCCATACACAAAAATAATTAGAAGGTATATGTCTTGTTCTTCCCAATGAATTAGTACTTTAATTTTTATCCCGTTCGATTAAGTCTTAATTTATTACAAATAATTGCAAATGGAAAAAAAGAAGACATTTCAATTGAGCCCCTTCTCACTTTATTTTTTAATAACAACTGACTCAATTGCTGGTTAAGACTGTGTCAGGAACAAAGAAGTCCACAGCATCTTCTGTGGCTGCAATTTTCCCTATCTGGATAACTTCATACACAATGTTGCCCTCTTTTAAACTGTTGTCCAATAAATGTGTTCTAATCTGGGTCATTACAGTGTTTGGAAATGAACAGAGGATTCTGGGCCACATATACGTGTAGTCCAGAGAAACATATACAAGAATGAGACATCTGCTTTTTTAGCTCAGATGAACCCACAGGGACTTGAGTATAACTTTGGGGAGTCCTTTGCTCCTGAGGCTATAGAAATTTCTAGTATAGCTCTCAGTCATAAGGGAAGACTTTGTTAGATGCGAATACATCCTCCCATTCCCTGCGTGGGAAAGTCAGATAAGCTAATTCGGGGAGAGAAACGTCTGTGGTTTTGGGGGAAAACATAGGGCAGGACAGAAAAAAATGTCAGAATAATATGGGTTTGTAAGGGGAAACCAGAAGCCTTTCTGCATCTTGACTTGAAAATCAGAATCCCCACTGCCTTCCTCATATTTCTATGCTGTTCTCACTATAGTATGATTGTGATATGTCAGAGGCCAAAACTATTGGTCAGAGAATTAAAGACAGAACCACGTAAGTCTGAAATATCAGTACACCAAGAGATCTTATAGCTGAGGCTGAGAGAAAGGATTTGGTAACATAAGATTTCATAGATTGTCTACTTCATCAAAGACCGAGGCCCCATCTACACTGCCATATAATTCAGTTTCTGAATGCAGATGATTTGCTTTAAACATGGCAGTGTAGACTCATACGATCCAGTTTAAAGCACAAAGTCTGTACTCAGAAACTGGGGCCCCTTCCACACAGCTGTATAAAATCCACATTGAACTGGATGGTGTGGCAGTGTGGACTCAGATCACCCAGTCCAAAGTAGGTAGAGTCTCGCTTATCCAACCTTCGCTCATCCAACACAGTCTGCCACCCACAGCTGTTTCTCTAAGTAGGCAAAGATCAGATTTAAAAAAAAATATTCACAGGACTGAACTTTTTACAGATTTAACTTCCAACAATGTTGTTACTGTAAGTTCATTTTATGCAATTCTATCTTTGTTGTTTATTCGTTCAGTCGCTTCCGACTCTTCACGACCTCCTGGACCAGCCCATGCCAGAGCTCCCTGTCGGCCCTGGCCACCCCCAGTTCCTTCAAGATCAAGCCAGTCACTTCAAGGATACCATCCATCCGTCTTGCCCTTGGTCGGCCTCTCTTCCTTTTTCCTTCCATTTTCCCCAGCATCATTGTCTTCTCCAGGCTTTCCTGTCTTCTCATGATATTTGCCTCTAATATCCTTCCCTCCAGTGAGCATTTGGGCATTATTTCCTGGAGAATGGACTGGTTGGATCTTCTTGCGGTCCAAAGCACTCAGGATTTTCCTCCAACACCACAATTCTATCTTTATTTGTAGTCAATTTTTTAGTAGTCAATGTTTTCAATACATTGCAATGTTTTGGTGCTAAATTTGTAAATACAGTAATTACTACATAGAATCATAGAATCGTAGAATTGGAAGAGACCTCACAGGCCATCCAGTCCAACCCCCTGCAAGAAGCAGGAAAATCTCATTCAAAGCACCCCTGACATAACATTACTGTGTAATGAACTGCTTTTTCTGCCGATTTATTGTAAAACATGTTTTGGTGCTTAATTTGAAAAATTATAATGTAATTTGACATTTAATAAGTTTTTCCTTAATTCCTCATTATCCAACATTCTGCCAGCCCATTTATGTTGGATAAACGAGACTACTGTATTGTGGATTATCTGCCTTGGTATTCTGGGTTATATGGATGTGTAGAAGGGCCCTCAGATAACGCAGTCAAAAGCAGATATTGTGGATTATCTACCTTGCCTTTCTGGGTTATATGACTGTGTTGCAGAGCCCTCAGATAATCCAGTCAAAAGCAGATATTGTGGATAATCTGCCTTGATATTATACAGTTACAGTAGAGTCTCACTTATCCAACATAAACGGGCCGGCAGAACGTTGAATAAGTGAATATGTTGGATAATAAGGAGAGATTAAGAAAAGGCCTATTAAACATCAAAATAGGTTATGATTTTACAAATTAAGCACCAAACATCATGTTGTACAACAAATTTGACAGAAAAAGTAGTTCATTATACATTAATGCTATGTAGTAATTACTGTATTTACTAATTTAGCACCAAAGTATCATGATATATTGAAAACATTGACTACAAAAATGCGTTGGATAATCCAGAACATTGGATAAGTGAGTATTGGATAAGTGAAACTCTACTGTATGTGGAAAGAAGGCCCTGAGAAACTTAGCCATGGCCCCATCCACTCAGCTATTTAAAATCCAAATTGAACTGGATGATATGGCAGTGTGGACTCAGATCACCCAGTCCAAAGCAGGTATTGTGGATTATCCGCCTTGGTATTCATTATATGGCTGTGTGGAAAGAAGCCCCTGAGGCAGTGGAACAGTGGTGGCAGACCACCCTGTAGTGTGGATGGTCAACCACTCCCTCAGAGCCCATCAAGGCAGAAAATCCCACAATATCTGCTTTGAACTGGATGATCTGAGTCCACACTGCCATATATGCCAGTTCAAAGCAGAAAATGGGGAATTTTATTCATCTGTTTGGAAGGGGCCTGGGTCAGCTGAGTCCTCACTGCCATATATCCCTCTTTAAAGCAGATAAGGTGGGATTTTTTTCCAGCTGTGTGGAAGGGTCCTCAGATGGGAGAAGGAATCCCTATTTTGCCTCCTTGGAGTCAGCCAAGACAGACCTTGTTTTTTTCAAAACGGTCGCGAGGCAAGCCCTTGAGGCGCGCGCAGTGCTGCTGAGGAAGGAGGAGAAGAGGAGAGGCGGGAAAGCATTAGGAAGGGAGAGAGAGAGACTGAGGTAGAGCGCGGGCCCCTTGGCTTCTCCTCCCCCCTTCCCCCCCTTCTTCCTCTTTGAGTGATTTCCTCTTCCTCTGGGCAGAGAGAGAGAGAGAGCGAGCGAGAGAGAGAAGGAGAGGAAGCTGGGAAAGAGGAGGAGGAAGAGGAAGGGGAGTAGGCCTTGGCGGCGCTGTTCTGTTCCTCCTGTGAGGGAGGGAGGGGAGTAGGGACGAAAGCGGCCGCCGTTGTCGTCGTCGTCGAGGAGAGGCGGCGCTTAGAGGAGCTGCTGCTGCTGCCGGCGGAGTCACCGTGGGAGGGAAGGAAGAAGACGCCTCGGCCTCCTCCTCCTCCTCAGGAGCAGGAAGAAGGGGGCGGCGGAGGGGCCCCGGCCAGGCCAGGCCAGGACGGAGGAGGAGGAGCAGCAGCGAGGCCGAGGCCGGGGAGGGAGGGAGGGAAGGGAGGGAGGAGGCGGGGACGGGGGGGAACTGGAGCCCGCGACGGGCCTGGTCTGGGCCGGGCCGGGCCTCTGCTGCTACCGCCGCCGCCTCCTCTTCGTGAACTAGGATGTCCCGACATGAAGGTGAGTGGCTGAGGAAGGCGGGAGGGGGAGGGGGGCATCATGGCGGCTCCCTGCGCGGTTTTGAAGCCCGGAAGGCGGGCCGGGCCTGCTTTGCCTCGTCATGGGCCAGGCCTGGGTGTCCGTTACGGCTCCCCTCCGCCGAGAGCCAGGCCTTGTGGGCCTAGGCCCCGCCCTGGGGTTGGGTTGTTCGGGCGAAGGAAGAGACAGGCCCCTTCCACACAGCTGAATCAAATCCCACATTTTCTGATTTGAACTGGAATATATGGCAGTGTGGACTCAGATAACCCAGTTCAAGGCAGATATTGTGGGATTTTTAGCCTTGATATCCTGGGTTATACGGCTGTGTGGAAAGGCCTTCAGAGAACCCAGTTTTAAAGCAGACCTTGTAGGATTTTATGCCTTCATATTCTGGGTTATATGGCTGTGTGGAAGGGCCTTCAGATAACCCAGTTCAAAGCAGATACTGTGGGGTTTTCTGCCTTGATATTCTGGGATATAGGGCTGTGTGGAAGGGCCCTGGGATTATCTGCCTTGATCTTCTGGGTTATATGGCTGTGTCGAAGGCTCCAAGGCAGTTCTTCGCCAGGCATGGCCTTTCCCGGCCTGGATTACCATGGCAGAGGAGGAGAGCCAGGCCTAGCTGGAAGAGATGTGTATTTATTTTAATTTTAATGAAGTAGGTTTGATAGGGATGTGCCCCCACACATGGAATGCAATTTCGGTGGGATGCCCAGAGGAAAAGTTTGTCCAATCTTGATTGGAAGTGTGTTTGTTTACTTGAGTGGGCAGGCAACACGGGATGGGCACACGTCTAGATGGGCTCTCTTGACATTGTGCTGAAGGAGAGCAAGGCCCCTTTCAGACAGCTGAGCAAAATCCCACAATATCTGTTTTGAACTGGACTGGGTTATCAGAGGGCCCTTCCACACAGCCATATAATCTGAAATATCAAGGCAGAAAACCCCACAATATCTTCTTTGAACTGCACGATATATCAGTGTGTACTCAGGGTCCTTCCACACAGCCATATAACCCAGAATATCAAGGCAGAAAATCCTACAATATCTGCTTTGAACTGGGTTATCTGAGTCCACACTGCCATACATCCCAGTTCAAAGCAGATATTGTAGGTTATTATGTCTTGATATTCTGGGTTATGTGGCTGTGTGTAAGGGCCCCAAGACGCATGTTGGCCACAGCCCTGGGTGGGGTCGAGGTAGGCTTCCGGATGGGGCTGGGTTGGCAGCAGTGCAGGCCTGAGGACTGTGAAGTGTGGACGTGTTGGTGTGACAGAGCGAAGAAGGTGTGTCAGGAGTTGTGTTGGAGTGCAGGGTGCCTATAGCAGGAAGTGAACTTCAAAGAGGAAGTTTATGGTTGGGAAGAGATTCCACATAT
The DNA here is from genome assembly GCF_035594765.1 of Anolis carolinensis. Taxonomy (NCBI): domain Eukaryota; kingdom Metazoa; phylum Chordata; class Lepidosauria; order Squamata; family Anolidae; genus Anolis; species Anolis carolinensis. The sequence continues at coordinate 200,473,790 of NC_085842.1, forward strand.
GTTCAGAGGTGTTTTTTTTATTTTGGAAAGGAAAAGCTGTGTAAAATATAATTTTAGCTTCAGAACGATCATAATGCAGAAGTCTAATAGGATTTAATAGTTTATATACTGTATTTTTTTAATTCTAACATCCTCATACCAGAACCATGAATCAACCTGCAGAATTCTGGGGTTTGTAGTTTAGTGAGGCGCAGGACCTGCTTGGCTGAGCAGTTTAAAGGCCCCTCCTTAAACTACAAGCCCCAGAATTATGCAGGAGGCAGAAACTGGATTCAAAGTGGATCCATGCTCTAGTGCAGGCATGGGCAAGCTTTGGTCCTCCAGGTGTTTTGGACTTCAACTCCCATAATTTCTGACAGCCTCAGGCCCCTTCCTTTGAAGCTATTAGGAATTGTGGGAGTTCCTGGAGGGCCAAAGTTTGCCCATTCCTGCTCTAGTGTGAGGAGTGTGAGGAGAATATTTATATAATATTTCTAAAAACAAGGTGCATCCTAGAAGTGCAGATTCATTTACGTGTGTGTGTGTGTCTAGCTATCTACCTACCTACCTACAACTCGGGGACTGTGTGTGTATATGTATGTATATATAGGCAGTCCCCATTACGAATACAGAGTCCCCAACTTAGATCTGACTCATAGTTAAGAACAGAGGTGAGAGAACAGGAAGTAAGAGGAATTGATCCCTAAGAAGGGAAACTCTCTCCTGATAGTTGATATATTTTATTTCTTTGATCCTAAGATGAATTTCCCCCCACATATAAATATTTCTAAACACAGGGAGCATCCTAGAAGTGTGTGTGTGTTTGTGCGTGTGTATGTGTATATACACACATACACGAATTGTATGTGGGGATTGTCTCTATATATAGTCAGTCTCCAAATTGCAAACGTCCAACTTACATCTGACTCATAGTTAAGAACAGAGATGAGACAACAGGAAGTGAGAGGAATCGACCCCTAGGAAGGGAAACTCCTGAAAAAGTTATCATGGGTAAAAGGTGTCTCCACTGAAGCTTTAGCACCAATCCTTGTTTTCACAACAGGCCAAACTTTTCAAAATCCAATGACCACAGGGACAGAAGGTGAGGTGAAATCATCTGAACAGAAAGCAAAACAAACTCCACAGGGGTTTTAACCCTTCCCTATGTTTTCCAAAACTAAAAAATTAATATTTTTTTGCCTGGAGTTACACTTAAAAATTGTACTTGTTTAGATTTACATACAAATTCAACTCAAGAAATCTACAGGACTTATCTATCCTGTTCATAACTTGGGGACTGCCTGCATGTGTGTGTGTGTGTACTCTGTTGATAGTATTGACATTAGTGTGTCACTAACATTCAGTGGCGTTTTATCACTGAAGAAATACAGTCATTCACTGGTTTGTATAGTCTACTATGATCTTAGTTACATTTCCATATATATTTACTACAAGTGAGGCTTGAAGTTAAAATTTGAGCAAGTTAAAATGTATTTTAGTTTTATCGATATGGCTGAGTAAAAATTTCACCATAGACATTACTTTACATGCCCTTACAACAAGGTGCTTTTTGACATGCAGGTGCACAAGGTCTGCTAAAGTTGAGACTTCCGCATTTTTTCTTTTCCTAGATATATAATGCTCACCATCTCTCACAGTGCAGTGTTACAGAAAGCAACGTAGAAGATACTTCAGTTTTCCCTGTATATAGTGTTTATTGCTAACACTGAATTAAACAAATGTTCAGAAAACAAAATGAGAGGAATTGAAGGGTTGAATACAGTATGCATGATAGTAAGAAATATTGAAATCATGTGTGACTTGTGAATCATTTGACCTTTTGGGGTATGATTTATGGTAGTTTAGGAAAAGAGATATCTCATAGGCTTTTAAAGTGATGTCAAATTCTATGGTGGATGAAGTAAAGATTATTGTCTGAAGAATGTGAAATACGTATTGTTGAAGTATTCATACATATAATAATGACACAAGAATGAATGGTCATGGAAAGGAGTGGGGAACTTGTGTTCCTCTACGATTTTTCACTTTAGTTCCTGTCAGGCCTAACATATTGACTGAGGTTGATAAGAGTTGTGAGTTCTCAAACTGCATTAAATTGCATTAACTGCATTAAAGCCCCTGCATAGACAGGGGCTAGGACATGAAACTTTTGGGTTATCCTGGACTTGGACTGGGGAACTTGTGGCCTTCCAGATTTTGAAGCTAGCTTCAAACTCTGCTGGCTGAATGACTCCCACAAAAACATATGAAAGAAAGCCCTTAATGTGTTTCAGTGCTCTGTGGTTTGTGTATTCACTATCTAGGTCTCAAACCTGTTCCAGGATTTCCTTATTCATCATCTGCCTAGCAAAATCACTTTCTTGAATACCATTTGAAACGGCATGAAATGGTCAATGTAGATGGGGTCCAAGTTGACACTGCTGCTGAAAGTTCAACTTTGGGTTGAACCTCATTTTACATCAGAAAAAAATTTACCCGAAAGCAGCAGATCCTTGCAGATCTTGAAAGCTAAGTAGAGTCAGCTCTAGTTAGTACTTAAATGTGAGACCACAAGGAATACCACCATAGGCTGTAGTTCAGAAGGAATTTCAAACTATTCCTGAAATTCATGTGGTTAGCATAAGTCAAGAAACAATTTGAAGGCACATACATGCACATTATTGCTTAGTGCATTTTGATATCTGGGATTCTAATAACCAAAGGAATGTGCTGCCACAAGACATGCTGATATTCACTATCTTAAATAGTTTAACATGACAATTTCCTATGTTCATAATGAATTGCCCATTTTATGTCACATTATTATCCACAATGATAACTAAGGCTGAATCTGCACTGTCGTATAATCCAAATTATCAAAGATGATAATCCACATTATCTGCTTTGAACTGGATTATATGAGTTTACATTCAGCCTAAATGGAATCTTTCTGTTCACCACAGAATAATTTGCTAGGGACTAAACAAGAAGGAAGGACTCTGCCCTTCACGTTTGTTGGCATTTGGAAGCATCAGGTTGACCCGTATTGGGAAAGAGTTGAATCCTTGTTCTGATCTCGCATTTGCTGTTATGTTTTTAGCGAAATGAACATCATGGTATTTTACTGTTGTCTTTTTTTGAAGATAAATCATTCTTAAATTGTTGTTTAAGAGTTGCAATCAAGTTGTGTTCAAGTTTAAAGTATACCAGCAAAATAAAGATCCATTATAGTAATGCTGATTAAAATTATAAAGGAGACTTGCCAAGTACTTTTGAGGTTTATATGTATCCTGTAGATGCCAACTCTTTAAAGTCTGAGAGCTTTCCTTGTAAATGGCAGTAATAACTGATTTAAAAGGACATTTACTTTAGAATGAGATCTTGGAGATACACAGAACATGCAATCAGCAGGCTGAATAATGGGAAGTTGTTTTCATATCTTGCAAATTTCTGTAATTTTGTAGTAAAATGCTATCTATGTATGTTTTCTTAGGGTCTACATTGGCTTCATTCTTAGGATATAAATGGGAAGATGTATAGTAATACTTTTAATTAACTAGGTTAAATCTGAAAGGAGATGCTTTCAGAAAATTATGTTAGAAGTTACATTTTTTTCTGGTGAATTCTATAAGTTATAAGCATTTCTCTAAAGTGTATTACATTTTAATATTTCATATGTAAATACTTTGATTTGTCCTTTCTCCCTGAATTGAGGGAGAGAATGCTAACAACCTCTCAAACATACTTTGAATGGTTCTGTTGATGTATCCAATGGTATTTTTGTTTACCAAGTTTACCAAGTAATCTACACTTAAGTTGCAAAATTCTCCAAATAAAGAATTTGAGTAGGTAACTAGGACATTCATAAGTAACTGTCTGTACCCTGTCTGTTGGGAAGTGTCATCACCAAATGAATAGTAAGGTAAGTGATACAGATCAACAGGGCTGATATGTGTTGCAGTCAGACAACATCTTTCTCACTCCACTTGTAGAACACTATAAGTGTTCCAGTATAAACTGTTGTATCATCAAATACTTCCTCATATTGACAAAGTATCATCTTGCTACTCAAATCCTCTGCTGATGATTTGGTAAAGGAGAGTTTACCAAACGTGCTTTGCTCCTATGAATGGGAGGTGTATATATTAAGACCCACATAGCCGCAGAACCGATAGTTGAGTTTCTTTTACCCCTGTCCCGGGAGAAACAGTGCCTTCAGGAATTTGCTAGGACCTCCAGATGATTCTATGGTATAGTTTCTGCCTGAAGTTATCATAGATTTGTGTTGGAGGACCTAGAAAATTCCTAGAGAGAATACATCTCTGAGAATCTCTAGATCAGGCATGGGCAAACTTTAGCCCTCCAGGAGTTTTGGACTGCAACTCCCACAATTACTAACAGCCGGTAGTTGAAGTCCAAAACACCTATAGGGCTGAAGTTTTTCCATGCCTGTTCTAGATCCTCCAATGTAATTTTGTGATTTGCTAGCACTAGAAATAAGCTACCATATTTTTTCAATACTAAGATGCCATCGATTGTAAGACACACACTAATTTCAGTACCACCAATATAAAAAGCGTATATAAAAAGCATGCATGGTTTTAAGATGCACTCCATTTTTATAAATGTTTATATGAGAAAAAAATGATTCTTAGAATCAAAGAAATAGGATGATTTAATGATGTTCTGGTCATATCTGCAGTTTTATGTAACAGGTTTCTGGCAGGAATGCACCTCCCATGGATTCAGGAGTCATACTATATACTTAATAAAGTATTATAATTCATTTACTCAGGCTGGTGTGATTAGATCAGTGGTTCTCAACCTGTGGATCCCCAGATGTTTTGGCCTTCAACTCCCAGAAATCCTAACAACTGGTAAACTGGCTGGGGTTTTTATGAGTTGTAGGCCAAAACACTTGAGTACCCATAGGTTGAAAACCACTGGATTAGATCAAGGTTTGGGGGCTTCCTTTTTGAGCTGTGAAATCATGGTACTGGATTGTGAAAGTACTTCTCCAATAAGTTGGTTCTGATGGAATTTTGTGACAAATCTTCATTTAATTACTCCCAGTTGAGATTTTAATTCATAAAAGCATCACTGCAACTTGTTTCATTGACTAGGACTGATCCAGCTTTTCGAACGGCCAGAATTTTAAACAAATTATTGTCTTTGTTCTCCAGTAAACTTAGAAGCGTGTGTAGGTATACTTTGGTAGGTGCACAGCTTGTTCAAACCTTTTCATTTGTGTACTACCGTAGAGTCTCACTTATCCAAGCTTCTGGATTATCCAAGCCATTTTTGTAGTCAATGTTTTCAATGTGATATTTTTGTGCTAAATTTGTAAATACAGTAATTACAACATAACATTACTGCGTATTGAACTACTTTTTCTGTCAAATTTGTTGTATAACATGATGTTTTGGTGCTTAATTTGTAAAATCATAACCTAATTTGATGTTTAATAGGCTTTTCCTTAATCCTTCCTTATTATCCAAGATATTCGCTTATCCAAGCTTCTGCTGGCCCATTTAGCTTGGATAAGTGAGACTCTACTGTTTTTTGGCACCAATGTAGGCTAATACATAACTTAAGGATAAACATGAACTAGACATATGACATTATTGTGTGTGCTTGTAAACACATGTATAAATAACTGCCAAAGTAATTAGTAGTGGCATTGCTGGCACATCATTCCAAACATGGTACAACTTTTGAGGGATCATTTTTTTACTGTTGAGTCAATTAGCATACAGCATGAGACCAAAATTTAATTCAATCCAGTATTTTGTTTTTAACAGTGTCTACCTAGATGACCTTGGAAAGCTCAAGGTATAATGTGAAAAATGAGTCCTTGATATGCACAGGTATGCTGCATCTGACTAGAGAGGTTCCATTTTAGTTCTTGGCAATGAATGATTAACCAAAGACCTTTACTTCATAAATTTCTAATTCTATCATAAAGTTGTTGGCTTAGTCAGTGGCTACCAGATCTTGGAGTAGTGATTTGCTTTTGGTTGCACTGATCTTTAGTTTTAGCATATTGAAAGAAATAATTTGTTTCTGTCATTTGTGAGTGCAGAACATAATGGAGCCCCTCCCTGAGTTACTAAACTGTTGCAAGGAATGAGAGACAGTTGTTCATTTATATAGTGCCATCAATGTATGTAGTGTTTTGTAGAGTTCAAGAGGACAGGTCATTTTATCAAGAGCTTGCAGTTGACAGTTTAACATAGGAGAGACAATACGGGAAAAGAGAATGCAAGAGTAAAAGGAAAGGATCTGTATTATTTTAGCTTTACACACGGAGGCCTGTTCATAACCTGTAACAGTGCATGTAAATGGAGATTGTGCTGAAATGTTTACTGAGAATTTGTGAAAAGAGAGGTGAAGGAAAAAATGGTGACAGTATTCAGTTATGAAAAGCAATATGAAGGAAAATGGCTAAATCCACTTAAAGGCTGGGAGCAGGAGTGATGGTTTTGGGTCAACAAAGAGGGAGGACCAAAAGTCATGACATATGTATATAGAAATTGCGGGGAGTTGAAATCCAAAGAACTTTGAAGGGAAATTGGTACTGGATTTGAGAATGGCCTGGATGGTAGTGTAGGATTTTAGAAGTGAAGGCCCTTCACTTCTAGTTCTTGCCCTCTTCTTCCACTTTATTGAGGAACAAGGTTAATGGAATAGAGAGAGCTGTCAGACAATTAGTTTAGTTTGCATTATTAGTGAGATGTCAGAGATCAGTCCATTAGAAGCTGATCATGTGAGATGTAATGGTTGTTGGGGTAACTTGATGCTAAATTAACTAGGGCTTTATAGATCAGTGCTATGCCTTTAAAATAAGTCAGGAACCATGGGCAGATATTTTAGATGAAATAAAATTGTATATCAGTCTTGCATCGGCATTCCCTATGAATTGAAATCCTGAGGGTTTTTTTTAAAGGCAGCCCCCACATTAAGTAGTAATCTCATGTGGAAGTAGCAGAGATATGGATAATTGATGTTATGCCCATTTTCTTTGGTAAAGACTACTGTCAAGTATGCAGCCAAGTATGCTAAAAGCTAGTTTTCTGTCACCGGTGTATCCATGGGAAGTGATGGCTCAAGGAGTACAGGAAAGCTGCATATTGAGTGGTTAGGGGGAGAGTGTAATGCTACCCAAAAGAGATTAAATATGATCACCCAGATTTCTGCAACTTCTGACCAAAGGTTCCAGTATCCATTTGAGATAATAATATCCCTGCCTTGAGTGCGAGTTGTTCATAGTCCTTCACTTCTGAGCTGATTCAAAACATTGGCTTCTCACTTCTATCTGCCTCACTGAAAAATTGAAACAAGTGAAGATATGACTTAATTGTGATCTTCAGCTTGAGTGCCATTTTGGTTGGGTGAGAAATATATGATCCTCTAAATGTGTTCAAATGGGAACTTCCCTCTGTGCTAGCCAGCATAGCCATTGGTGGAGTAAGGTGGGAAAGGATGGGAATAAGAGAATCAAGTTGTTATATCCCATGGAGATTTTCCAATGCATGTAGTCACTACATCTATATTAAATGGATTTGAATCCATTTGAATCCATAATGTCTTTTTATTTACCACTTAAATTGGGGAACTTTAATTGCTGGTTTGTTTTCAGCTCCTTTTTTATTAATGTTGAATTTGTCTTTTTCCTTCATGGATTGTGCATACTTAAATGCACAATATTTAAAATGGTGGCGGTGTCTAGGCCGACTTTGACACAATTAAAGCTTGTGCACCAACTGTGCCCATTCCAGGAGAAATCGGACCTGGCCACAGTAGTACACGTGATGATTACATCCAGGCTGGACTATTACAATGTGCTTTATGTAGGTCTGCCCTTGAAAAGCATTTGGAAACTACAGTTTGTACAAAGATCTGTAGCCAGGCTGGTAACGGGAGCTGGTATCAGGAAGCACACTACACCGCTCTGAGACAGCTCCACTGGCTGCCTATCTGTTCTCGGGCCCAATTCATGGTGCTGGTTCTCACCTATAAAGCCCTATATGGCTCCGGTACAGCCTACCTGGAACACCATGTCTCCTTTTACACTCCTAGTCGAGAGCTGAGGTCCAGTGAGGAGACCCTGATTGCCCCTCGGTCCCGTTCGAACATGCGTTTACGCAAACCTGTAGAAGGCTCCTTCTCAGGGGTAGCTCCAGCACTGTGGAACTCCCTCCCAGAGGAACTAAAGTCAGCCCAATCCCTCCTAAGCTTCGGGGGGGGGGGGGGGGGGGGGAGGGGTAAAGACTTTTTTTTTCCAACTAGGCCTTATCTAAGACATGTGCCATAGGAATGGGTTGAGTTTTAAGGTTTATGACTATTTATTGAGGGGCTGATATGGGGAAAGTGAAAGTTGGTTTTTATCGTATGTGTGCTTTTAGTATGTTTTAACTTGTTCATTTTATGTTTTATTTTTGATATTGTGTGTTTATATGCTGTAATCTGCTTTGAGCTCGGCAGTGGAAAAAGGCAATGTAGAAATATCTTAAATACATATTTAAAGTGAGCTTTGAGAATATACCAAGTTCTTTTATCTCCTTTTGAGTATACATATGAAGTTAGATTTTGGCCTCTTTGCATTTATATTTCAGTTGCCTATTTGTGGTACAGTTTGAGAAGATCTTTTTGGAATTTCGCAGTCTGCTTGGGAATGTCTCAACAATTTGATGTCATTACAGATTTGACTATCTCTACTTTAAATCAAGAAACGAATTAATCAGTTGAATTCCACTGTCTCCATAGACCTGAGGGGGCTCCCACAATGTATTAGTCTTTATTGAGACTAACTCTTTAATCTACTTTGTGCACTGTTGTTGTTGTTGTTTTACCTCTTAAGAATATGAATTTCTTCATCTCATAACTCATAGATTTGTTTAGCAGTCTTTAGCAATCTCAAGCATATGATATGTACACTTTTGTAGAACTCCATAAACGACTGTTGAAGTAGGATTTCTGGTGTAGGCCTCTGCTTATCGTTTCAGCAATGTATTGTACTGTATACAAAAATTCCACAAATTTCTTTATAACTGAACCAGGCCATTGGTCTTTCTAGCCCGGTGGTTCTCAACCTAGGATCCCCAGATGTTTTTGGTCTACAACTCCCTGAAATGCCAGCTAGTTTACCAGCTGTTATGATTTCTGGGAGTTGAAGGCCAAAAACATCTGGGACCCCAGGTTGAGAACCACTGTTCTAGCCAATATTATTGCTGGCAGGGACTTACATGGATTATGAGCAGAATTTTCCCATAGCCCTTCCCTGAGATGCTGAGAACTGTACCAGAAATGTTATGCATGCAAAGCTTTTTTTTCGTGTCAGGAGCAACCGGAGTTGCTTCTGGAGTGAGAGAATTGGCCGTCTGCAAGGACGTTGCCCAGGGGACGCCCGGATGTTTGATGTTTTTACCATCCTTGTGGTAGGCTTCTCTCATGTCCCCGCATGGAGCTGGAGCTGATAGAGGGAGCTCATCCGTGCTCTCCCCGGGTGGGATTCAAACCTGGCAGCTTTCAGGTTAGCAGCACAACCTTCAAGTCATGAGGCTTTTATTCCCTAGGCCACCGGAGGCTCCATACAAAGCTCATGTCCTGGAACTGAGTTGCATCCCATTTTCCACTAATTAATTTTATTCTTACGCTATTTCCCCATATTTGCTCACCAGTTGTCCTTTGTTAATTACTTCATTTTATTCTGAAATCTTCACCCCTGTCTTTTGGTAAAAAGAAAGATTTTAGTTACTATTTACAATCTTTTCATATTTTCCATTGTAAATAACTATTGTGTTCAGTTAAATCTATCCAATATTGGTGATTTGTTACTTTTAGTATGTCATTGCTAAAGTTTCATTCTGTATTATCTCTGCATGATCGAGATCTTCAGATGCATTGTTTGATCAGTGTTTAATCTGTGCCAATCTTTATATTGAGGTGAAGATTGATGAAATGACTTTTGTTTATCTTCTTCAAAGTTTTTCTTATACTTTTTTCCCTCTTGATCCCTCTTTCTCTATTAGTTCTCTGATTTTTTGAAACTTAATACATTCAGAGGAGAGCTTCCTTTTTATTTTACCACCAGCCCAAGTATGTTTGTTGAGGACATGAGAGAGAGACTTCTGTTTTCATGTTTTTCACTACTCTCCCATTAATTACTTGATTGGCCCTTCTATGATCTGTTTTCATCAGCAGGCAGATTCTTAGAGAGATGTTTCATTTTCATGGGGGTTCTGTGCCCCTCACCCAGAAATCTACAGGGATTATTGTTTCCTATATCTGTGTGAGTTAATTCAGAATGGTAAACAATAATATGTGGCTTAGTGTTATTGAATAAATAAATAATAAACTTATAAATGCAACAGGTTATCCACAAGAGTTGAAACATACATATAATGAAATCCCTTTGTTTTTAAAAATATACATTTTGGATACAGCATAAAGCAGCAGTTTTGAAATCTGTCAGATTGATTAGTAGGGTATTCCACAAAAGCAACTGCTGAAATGGCTTCATGAAGCTGGGATATGAAGTAAATCCCCGAGGTAATAACCAATATGTGTGGGGATGAAGATCTGGAAGAAGGCCATGTTTAAGGTGAACAGTTATATTTGTACATGTCCATGCGAATGCCATCTTCTTGAGTTAATCTTAGAAACAAACCAGAAGCTACTGTAACTCAAACCAATTATAACATGGTCAAAAACCTAGTTGCATGTGCAAGGTGACATGCACCTCATCTCAAAGAACAAGACACAAACAAGTGGATGGGGAACAAAGGCCACAACTGGATTTATTGGTTACAACTGAAGCCGATGACACCAAGAGGGAGAGCCAAATGTAGCTGGGTACTGTCCTCAACTAAACTGGAGCTGTAATGACCAAGAGGGTGCTGCGCAGGCACCTGTGCAATGCCATTCCGGGCTCCCTGCGCAGCCTGCCCCTGGCACAAGGCCAGGAGAACCCATCCCAGAGAGATGGCAGGATACAAGAGTGAAACTGGATACAGGGCCCATGTCAGCAGACCCCCAGGTTTTGCCAAAAGAAAGATGCAGCACCGGAAGTAATACACCAAAGGGTATATTGGGTGGAAAGAGCTCAAAGATACAGATGGGCCTGGATTTAAACCCAACATGTAGACTAAGGGAAAGAGGTGTCCCCTCAGGTCCGCCCCCACTAGCCAATCAGATTTAACTGGGGAAGTTCACTCTGATTGGCTGCCACTTTCCTGCTCTCCAGCCTGGAATATAGGAGAGCTGATGGAGTGTCAGGCAAGATGCTGGGCAGAGGCCTGTAACCACTCTGAAATTTGGGTAGGAAATTTAACAAAGTTTGTACAGCTGTAGTTTGAAAGATTTCCCCCAGAGCTTACATTTGTCAGAATGAACTGGCAGATGCGCCAAACATCTAATACTGCTCGTATATCTTTAACACAAATTCCTGTTCAAGAGTGTACCCAAATAGAAACCTAAACTCTCAGAAGTAGAGCGACCCTATTGAAGAAAATTCTCCTGGACTCATCACTGAGTCTGGAACCCCAGGTTTCGGCAGTGCCCAGGGGAGCATTCGCAAAACTAAGACTTTTGCGCCAGCTGCGCCCGTTCCTTGGGAGGTCTGGCTTGGCCACGGTGGTCCACGCTCTGGTTACATCCCGCTTGGATTACTGCAACGCCTTCTACGTGGGGTTGCCTTTGAAGACGGCCCGGAAGCTCCAATTAGTACAACGGGCAGCAGCCAGATTAATAACTGGGGCGACTTACAGGGAGCGTACCACCCCCTTGTTAAGCCAGCTCCACTGGCTGCCGATATGCTACCAAGCCCAATTCAAAGTGCTGGTTTTGACCTATAAAGCCCTAAATGGTTCTGGCCCAATCTACTTGTCCGAATGTATCTCCTCCTATGAGCCAGCAAGATCCCTGAGATCATCTGGAGAGGCCCTGCTCTCGATCCCGCCTGCCACGGAGGCGCGGCTGGTGGGAATGAGGGACAGGGCCTTCTCAGTGGTGGCTCCCCGGCTGTGGAACACCCTCCCAAGAGAGATGTAACAAATTCCAACCTTGTTGGGCTTTAGAAAAACCCTAAAAACATGGCTGTGTGCCCAGGTTTTTAATCAATAAATGACAAAGATGACACGGACTGAACTACGGACAAAGCATGAAGATGAACGGATCTGATTTTATGTTAGAAATTTATATTTTGTAATTTATAAGGTATTTTAATAGTTTTAACTGTTTTATGCACTGTTTTATATTGATTTGTATGGCATCACATTGTTGCCATTATTGTAAGCCGCCCTGAGTCTCTTCGGTGAGAAGGGCGGGATATAAATGTGTGAAATAAATAAATAAAAAAATAAAATGTGCATTCAGTCCCAAGCCAGGCACTTTACGAGTTTACATCTCACAATTGAAGTTTAAGCTTCTTTTGTACCATCCAGTCCTTTACATTTTGGAAAGGATTTTTGTCCATTAGGGTTGAATTGCCAAGTTTAAAAAGTTATTTGAAGGAATAAAGATGAGAGAAGTGAATCATGTAGCTACAAAGTGAGTAACATCCTTTTAAGAAAGTAGTTTATGGTCATGGCACACTATTTAACATGTTAGCAAACTACTATTAGAACCTTGCTAATTAATGTGCTTCAGGACACTGCTAGAGCTCTAGTTAAAGATACTTGTAACTATCAAACTTCAATGAAAAGCCTTTAAAAAGCAAACAATAAAAGCCTTATTCTTGAAACCAATTCCTTTTTTTATTTGGGAAGGGTGGTCTGGACTAGGCTGAATGCCAGCAGGCCACAAATTACTTCCTGAAGTTGACTATTCAAGCACATGGCTTGTTGTCATACATTTGATAGTTTCTCTGGCCTGGTTAACTGTTGTGGATGGACACAAAACTCAGAAAAGTATTTGTAAAGATAGATCTTGCTTTTGAAATGAATGAAACACATATTTTTTGATTGGGACTGATACACAAGCAATTAAAAATTCACTAAATGATTTCTTTTTAATTGAACAATTGCTTTATTACAGTGCTATCTAGCACAATGGTCCATGGCCTGGTACAGGACTCTGTCATTTGCTGCCAGTCCCTCCCAAGTTTCACAAATGAGAAACAATTGTAGCCAATGGTTACAAATATGCTCCCAGTCCTTGACATAGGGGCAAGGGCTGCATGGGGTGGGGGGGGATAGCTGGTTCCTTACTACAGTTAACCAGATAGGCTTACACTGTATTGTAAACTATGGAACAACTTATTTTAAATTAAATTCATATTTAATTTTAAAACTTTTATTATTTTACAGCTTTTAAATTCAGAAAGAAAAGATTTGACCCTTCAGTATGATTGGGATTTTTTCCATTTCTTTGAATCTTCAGTGTGAGTTAGTGGAAATATAATGCTACTTGATTTCTTGATAGCAATCAGAAGATGGAAAGACACTGTGGGATTCTTCCCCTCCAACAAGAATGCCTTCCTGTATGAATCCAACAACAGAAATGACAATCTCTGAAAACAAAACTTCTTTTTAAAATGTGTTTTTTTGTCTGCTACCCCCCCCCCCCCCCTACTTCTCTAGAAGGTTTTTTTAGCAGCATATTTTTGCCACTGGTAAAGAAAACACATCTTCTTCATTAACTGAGATATACCTTTATAGTTAAGAATTAAGCACTGATTATTGTCAATCACTGTTAATTTGAATTAGGGATCCCTGAAAAAAAGAAGTTTCACACACAATAACAAATCTCAGCCTCAAACCTTATATTTAATATTTATTTGCTCATTTGAAGTGACTCAGGTACTGGAATGTTTGCACAGAAATTGGTCACTGTTACAGTAATATTTAGAAAAAATGCTTACTGTGATGATAAAAGGAGAATTATGTGTTCTGTCTTTAGGCTCTGGAGGATGGAAATGTAATTTTCTTAAATACATCCTACCTAATTAAAACTACTTGCTTGTTTGTGGCCGAGAGAGTTCAGTAGAACTACTCTTGGTATCTGCTAGGACCTGGTTCCAGGACTTACCATGAATTCCCAAGTCCCATTATATACAATGACACAGTAAAATGCTTTGCTGTGTATAAAATGTCAAAATCAAGATTTGCATTTTGGATTTTTAAAATATTTTGAATGTGGATAGTGAAATGTGTGGATACGGAGGACCAACACCACACTTCTTGAACATATTATCTTTTCAAATTATACTGTAGTTATGGCTTGTTTTTATTAGTCTAAAGTTATACATTCATCTGGTTGCTGCTGGTACTAGAATAATGTGTGAATTCTGTCTTTATGGTTTCTGATTTCAGAAGTGGTAAAGTTACATGATTGACTTAATTTATCTTTAAACATTTTCTTTAAAGGGGAAAGTGAAAAAAAATTCCATAGCTGGAAAAATAAGCACACTGGTGATGAATTACACTGCTCTGTACTTACTTTGGATATGACAAAATTGGGATAGAAAAGACCCCAAGACCGGTGATTTATCCATACTCTAGTAGGGGCTGGGAAGATAGTATTCTGAGTTGGCTATCTTTTGTATACCAGTGTGAAAATAGTATGGCTCATGCAATAAACTAGATGGTGGGAACAGCTAAAAATACAGTGGGTGTGTTTATAAACAGAGTGTGGGCAATACAGTGCTGAGCTTGATTGGCAATAGAAACAATTAGTAATTTAAATGTGGCATAAACTGGAATGAGATGATCCAGATATTGGTATTTAGAACATCTCCACCATTCCTTGAATATACCAAAGCTTCCATCCTGTACATTCTTACCAGAATAAATACCACTGAACGCGCTGAGATTTTTTTCAGATAGGTAGACATTGAATTACATTGTAATTTGACAGAAGCTTTTTAAGGTATAGATACCGCATACTACAGTGAAGTAGAATCTTATAACTTGAATATTTTGATTAAATCCTTTTTTCTGAAGCAAAGCTTCTTGAGGTGGAAGCCTTGCCATAAAATGCTGGGCTCTCATTCTTATTTTTCTCTACATTCACGTATGTGATTTAGCAAGGTATTTTGTAGTTTAAAATTGTGATATTGAACAAAATACAGAATCAGTGGTGATGTGAGTGCCTTAGGGGCAGTGATTTAATTCTCTTGATCAAATAACATCAAAGTGGATCTTGTAGAGCTGAAAAAGGTACTGAGTAGTGCAATCAAAATGATAAAAGATGGAACAGTTATCAGTAAGGAAAGGTTGAATATTTAAAATTGTTAAAATTAGGGGGAAAAACAAGGAGAATGGATTGTGAGAGAGGTTTTTAAAATTAAGCATGGAGTGGAAATGGTGAATACAGAGAACTTCCTCCAGGTCTCATGTCACTAGAACAAGGGATCATTTAGTGAAGCGAAATAGTGGGAGTTTCGGGACAAGTAAATGAAAGTGTGCCTGTAGTACATAACTTAAATTGTGGAATTCATTATCACAATATGTAGAACCCTAAACTACTTTGAAAAGAAATTAGACAGTTTCCTGCTGAGTACAGGTATTTGTAGCATTTAATTATAATAGATGTAGTTTATATTTTATCTGAAGCAATGTTCACTGGTACTGGCAAACATGAGCAGGAGGCTTCTGGTTTTCTCAGATTTGTCTTGTGGCCTTGCCATTGACATCTGTTTGGCTACTGCACAGACATAGTTATGGGCTAGATAGCCATTTTGCTCTCATTAATATTATGTTTTTCGTATGCTTCATTATGTGAAAATAAACAGATTTCACCTTTCTAATTAAAACAATGAATATGCCAGCTACAGTTCTCTCTCATTTAGTTTACATTAAGCTTCTGGCTATTTTGTTTTACTGCAAATATAGACAATACTATTCAATCTAGTTTCAAGTATAGCCTGTTACTATATGGTCTGTGGGAGGCTGCTAAATCTATAAAAAAACCATGGAAGCAACGTCAACTGTTTTTTAAACAAATGGAAGTATTTTACATATTGCAGAAAATCATTTTTGTAGCTATAATACAAAATGCCTGTAATACAAATTTATATCCTTCCTCAGTGCAATCGATGACCATGTGCACTTTCCTACTTTAATCCTACATTTACATCTTTTCTTTCTCATTTATGTTATATTTTAAGGTTCCTATGTCCTCCTTTCATAGATCTGCTGACTCTGACCCGTCTTTTTCTTTTCTAGGCAGTTTATCCAGTAATAGTTAAAGATTTCTGTGACAATTACTGACAGAGGCTTTTTAATCTTAATATCTCAAAATATTCACTACTTTGCATTATGTGTAATATTATAAAATTAGTTCAATATTTTAGTTTAAAACTATGTTCTGGTAAAGCATTCTGTAGATATACACTTTGAGGGGTTTTTTTAATGCTACAAGTCAAAATTGTAGATGTAAGATGTTTCCATGCAGATTTTAAAAAAATTTCTGAGGTAATTCAGTTATGTGGATTATATATTTTCTAGAGTTGAACTTAGAGTAAAGGTTTTCTCCTGGCATTAAAGCCAGTTGTGTCCGACTCTGGGGGTTGGTGCTCATCTCCATTTCTAAGCCGAAGAGCCAGCGTTGTCTGTAGGCACATCCATGGTCATGTGGCCAGCATGACTGCATGGAGCGCTGTTACCTTCCCGCCGGAGCAGTACCTATTGATCTACTCACATTTGCATGTTTTCAAACTGCTAGGTTGGCAGAAGCTGGGGCTAACAGCGGGCGCTCAGTCCGCTCCCTGGATTCAAACCTGGAATCTTTCAGTCAGCAAGTTAAGGAGCTCAGCGCTTTAACACGCTGCGCCACCAGGGCCCCAGAGTTGAACTTACATCTTGTATAAATGGTAAATTATGAATTTGTTGGGGTTCTGTTCACTTTTCTCATTTAACACTTGTTAGTAACAGCAGCAGCTGTTTCTCGAACACTGTTCAGGCTTCCTGGTTTTTCCCATCTTAAGATCTTACAATCTCAGAATGGACAACAGTGGAAGCAAAGGGAAGTGAAATTGTAAACGGGAAGGGGGAATATGGCCTTGTTTTAGTTAAATATACTTTATTTCTAGGATCAGATGCCTTTTCCCCAAAGCATCTCTTGATAAATCACATAATGAGTTTAAGAAATACCTGGGCCCCCCTGCGGGAGAAGAGTGGTATATAAATTAAATAAGGTAGGGTCAAAATCAGCATTATGTTCATAAAGATATTTAGGAAGCTCGTGACTAAGCACAAGAAGCGAGTGAGAAAATGTTGACAGCTGTGCAGTGGGAGTTGGGAGTTGACTTACTGTTGTCTAGAAATGAAAAGTAAAAAACTATGTGGTTGTGCATTCAAAAGGATAACACACACAAGAGAACAAAGAAAATAGTCCTTGAATTACTGTCCTCTGATTTGGAATGGACAATTGCCGTAACTGAAATGTATCTCTACAATGTCTTTTCATTTAAGGAATGTTTTGAGATCAAGCAGATCTTAAAATAATTCAGTTTTGACTTGTTTCAGTCTTCTTACATTAAGTCCAAGAGCTTGGAAAGACATCTTGTGCTCAATTGGGCATTGCAGTTTCCCAGTTTAGATCGAATGTTGTGTTGAATTATCGTCTTAGTTGTAGTACAGCAACAGCAAAGATAGACAGGGTGTCCCTGTGTGAGAGAATTCAATCTTAGCATGGCATACATAAAAGATGTGAGGCATGTTTCAAAAATAAAATGTAAAATAGAAGCTAAAGTTACACAAATGTACTACTTTATTTTGCATAAAATTTGATGTTTTTGCCTATAGATGGTCTGGTGGATTCATTCAAGCGTCTTGATCATGTTCTCAAGTACCAAACTCTAAAATGTTCACCCGTCAGAAGTCATATAACTGAGTGACTTAATCCAACTTTCGCAGCTGTGTTGATGCAAATGCTCTTATAAAGTACTAGCTGTGCCCGGCCACGTGTTGCTGTGGCGAAGTATGGTGGTATGGGAAATAATTGAGGTATTGGTGGTAGTTAAGGTAAAGGGTAAAGGTTTTCCCCTGACGGAGCTTAGCCTTCTAACTGGCAGCAATTGGATAAAAACAATTATTCTTCTCCCTCTAATTAGGATTTTAATTTTCTTTTCTTCTTGTTGTATGAACGTAGAGGCATGGATGAGGGGTTGTGCTGCCAAGTTTAGTCTTTCTGGGATGTGTAGTTTTGTTGTTTTGTCCTAGGCTGAAATTTCATTACCCTTTTTTATATATAGATCTTACAATCATGTCACAACATGCTATCATGGGCTCCTTCTTCTCTCACTAAGACAGGTTGCAGGAAACCAAAGAATATAGAGAAGCTATTCTCAATGGCTACTGTTTTTTGTCTCTTGATTTCACATTGGAAGGGGGGAAATGAAAGGTCTGCCAGTAATCTGTCAAATTCCTTTAGTCTGTGATAAAGCTCTGGTAAGTCCATCAGTCTTACAGAGGGAAAAAGTCACCAGTTTTTCTAAATGTAACATATAAGTTGCTAAGAAAGCCAGCCAGAAATAATGTTCATGAAGGTAGCATGATATAATCTGTTTCTCTTTCACCAACTTTCCAAATCCCTGCATAGTCTGGCATGAAAGATATTTAATGAGTAAGGTGTGCAAAGTTCTTAGCTGTTATTAAACAGTGAGTGTCATTAAATGTCATGATATCTCAGGGTGCACTTGATTTTTGCATTGTCTGCTAAGAGGAAAAATACAATATTTTTTCTATGTTATACTCCGTAGAATATGTTATTTAATATTTTGGCTAGAAACATCAGCACATACTTGCCAACTACATAGTATCAGAGATATGTGCAAACACGGAAATGCATGTACACATATAGTCAACGTGAAATACTTTTTACTTTCTGCAGACATTTTCTTTACAATTTCTAAAACTTCTGCATAATATGATTTGGATTTAAAATCTGGAATCCCCTTTCCAGGGAGATAGTTCCTCAGCCAGAATGTCAATGAAAACTGAAAAAACATATAGCCACAAAAATACCCCTCTCTCATGTGTTTATTTATTATCCGGCCAAGAGAAGTGCAGCCAAGTGACATTTTTTCTCAAAGAAAGGTGTTTGTCTCCTTCCTCTGCTGATAGAAGAGAAGTGCAACTAACTGAGCAGATGAAGTAGACAGGCCCCTTCCTCTGCTGAGAGGGATGTATGATTCCACATGGCCAGGCTTCCCACTGGATTTGGCATTCAGGGAGGTGACTATTTTCAAGAGTTTGGCACTAGGGGGCTCTTCATTTATAGTTGAACCCACATACTATGAGCTTGTTTAATATGCAAACTTACTGTACTGATACACTGACACCCGCCCAACCAATTTGGACAAGAGGCTAAGTCCATTCTCAATAAAACCCTGTTACTATAGGAAACCCTTTTCCAGTTGAATTGACATCTGTTTTTCATTGTGATTATGGCACAACACACAATACATTTGATTTTCAGGCCGTGGTTCTGCTTAGACAAATACCTCCTTGAATTAATTATAGGAGTAAATTTCAGAGGAAGAAACTGTCAAAAACCTCTCTGAGTATCATTGCCTAAGACAACCTTATGAAATTTGCAGGGTCACCATAGGTCAACCGCAACCTGAAGGCATGCATATACATAGCCATACACTGATTTTAACATACTATATTAAATTACATCTCTTATGGGTACTTCATTTGAGGCAGACAATAAGTGTTACTTCTCCAGGCTTTTTTGTAATTTGTATTTTTGTTAGTAAACAGACATTCAGGGATTCTACTTTCAGAAAGCTACAATTAGAAACATGATTTAGCACAGAATTCTTCCCATTTAACTAGATCAATCTTTCAGTACTGTAACCAGTGAAATTTTTTCTTTCTCTTTGTGGAGTGGCTTTGTAGATAATATAGTATTAATGTTAGAAGACTCAATTATAGTGTTGAATTAATTAAATCTTAAGTCAAAAAGCCATTTAATAGAATTCAGTCTTTCAGTTGTTAAATTCTTGCCAGTGCTAAGAAAAAAGTAATCTTTTTGTTCTTTTAATACTATTCTAAGTTATAGAACCTGACACAAGGTTGTGGATACCTGCAAAGACTATTTTTCAGAATCTTATGAACATGGCAGAAAACTAAATGGTCCCTACAAAAACACGAGCACTTGGTTAAAGAGCATTCAAGTCAGCATATGAGATTGATCCCAGCTAAAATAGACTCATTGAATCAGTAGACTGTATATAAGTGTTGACCAACCATTCAAAAGTGGAGTACATGGCTTTGTTATACTGTAGAGTCTCACTTATCCAAGCCTCGCTTATCCAAGCCTCTGGATAATCCAAGCCATTTTTATAGTCAATGTTTTCAATATGTCGTGATATTTTGGTAAATACAGTAATTACAACATAACATTACTGCGTATTGAACTACTTTTCCTGTCAAATTTGTTGTATAACATGATGTTTTGGTGCTTAATTTGTAAAATCATAACCTAATTTGATGTTTAATAGGCTTTTCCTTAATCCCTCCTTATTATCCAAGATATTCGCTTATCCAAGCTTCTGCCGACCCGTTTAGCTTGGATAAGTGAGACTCTACTGTAATTGGGATTTTTGTGTCAGGAGCAACTTGAGTCACTTCTGGAGTGAGAGAATTGGCCGTCTGCAAGGACGTTGCCCAGGAGACGCCTGGATGTTTTTGATGTTTTTTACCATCCTTGTGGGAGGCTTCTCTCATGTCCCCGCATGGAGCTGGAGCTGATAGAGGGAGCTCATCCACGCTCTCCCTGGGTGGGATTCGAACCTGGCAGCTTTCAGGTCAGCAACCCAACCTTCAAGTCACGAGGCTTTAGTCAACTAGGCCACCAGGGGCTCCCTCTAATTGGGATTGAACAATAGCATTCAGGTAATAAAATATAAATTCAGCTTCTTTCTAAGTTTTGATTCACTTAATGCAGCTATCTGTTAAATCTAAATCAATATAGTTACTTTACTGATTAAAAACTAAGGCGAGCATTTGGGAGTTTCATTGTGTTTCAGGCTACAAACCAAACTCACATAAAACCAAATTTATGATTCATCTTGGGGAATTTCTATTCACATTGGAACATAACCTAGACCTGCAACATTTCTGTAACTTTAAAACATTTCCAACATTAATTATTTAAGAACAATTATGGTAGTTATTTTAAAATCTGAACAGAGTTTTGAATTGAAGTCAGTGATAGACAATTTTAAACGTTCTACATAGAATGTACTTGAGTGGATAATGGATGAAACATTATTCACTTATGAAATTTGTGAGCACATAAACAAATAAGCCTATACAGTAATAACATAAGGCCTTCTCTTGC
This sequence comes from Anolis carolinensis, assembly GCF_035594765.1. NCBI lineage: Eukaryota > Metazoa > Chordata > Lepidosauria > Squamata > Anolidae > Anolis > Anolis carolinensis. The sequence goes on from NC_085842.1 coordinate 200,495,063, forward strand.
TTATGCTGGTTAGGGAGTGCTATCTCAGTTGTGATGAATCTTTCAAACAGAGCCTAAAATAGAGTTTTTTATTTATTGAAATTATTTTATACCACCTTTTATTCTTTTAAATATCAGGAAGGTTTACAAGTGCTGCTTACAGACCAAATTTTATTACCATTACAATTATTTATTAATTATTTTAATACAAACTAGGGGCCCCAAGTGAATAAAATTGCTGTATAGAAATGGTGCAGAAACACAGTATCAAGAAATAAAGACCAAAAGCAATTTTCAAAGCCAAAGACATGGCAAAATAATAGTTTTGACATTCTGTTGAAAATGCAATGAAGACAGAACCAGTTTGAATTCCCTTAAAAAGAAATTCCAGCAATCATGTACATATAAAAATTTATGCTGTAGACCAGACATGGGCGAACCTTGGCTCTCCAGGTGTTTTTGGACTTCAACTTCCACAATTCCAAACAGCCGGCTATTAGGAATGGTGGGAGTTGAAGTCCAAAACACCTGGAGGGTCTAAGTTTGCCCATGTCTGCTGTAGACTCACCAAACTAACCTCTTGGCTCAGGGTAATTTAATTAAAATTAAAATTTAAAAGCCCCCACAATATTGCATTATAACAAAGAAAAACAGGAATAACGATAGCACAAATGATGTACCCTGACACACAGTTGAGCCAGGTTTAGACAGTCAATGTATGGAATTTGAATAGTTATTATTATTACAAAAGCCAGATGAGTGTCCATCTGTTGGGGGTGCTTTGGTTGTGTTTTTGCTGCATGGGAGAAGGGGGTTAGACTGGATGGCCCCTGGGGTTGCTCCTATTACTGATATATATATATATATATATATATATATATATATATATATATATATATATACACACACACACACACACACACACACACACACACACACACACACATTATACACAATATAATATATAATAAAATATACAAACATTTATTCGGGCTCCACAAGAAACTTGTTTCATAAAGGACTCCACAGCTGAACAAGTTTGAGAACCCCTAGTCTAAACATTGCCTTTATAGTAGAAGTAGCCGCCATATTGACTGTTTCCATGCCATATTCTACATTATTATTGATTAGAAATTGGTTAAAGAGAAAACAGAAATCAGGAATAAGGTATCAGTCCTGCAGTGGAGTTCCCAAGAGTGCAAATGAAGACTGGTGCTTTTTAGCTTGTTCATGAATTATCTAGAGTTACCGGAGAGCAGTGAAATGCAAAGTGACAAGCATTGCAGTGAAACATATTTAATGTCATATGTGCTAAAGTGTTCTGATTGTTCTGTGGCTGACTTGGAAATGGTTGTGGATAGCTTAATGAAAATCAAGTATGTGGTGGCTCCAAAAAGGTAGATTTCATGCTTTAGAAAGGAATACAAAATAAACCTGGAATTCTACTGAGTTGATATGGAACCATTTGTCTATTTTAAAAAATGTGTTGCAAATTTCAATATTATTCTGAGTCTGTCAGTAGTTCTTTTTCTATGTGGTTGATGTAGGTTTGGGTACACAAGATATGAATTGTTAAGAATGGGAGTGAGACAACAGGAAGTGAGAGCAATCTACCCTTCTGAAGGGAATTCACTCCTGAAAGAATTGTGTGGTAAAGATGTTTCCACTGAAGCTTTCCGACTCATTCTTGTTTCCACATGTGATTTTTTTCAAAATCCAATTATCATAGCAACAGAAAGTGAGGTGAAGTCTTCTGAACAGGGGAACAAACAGCAAAAAAAAAAAAAAGTTACAGGGGTGTTAACCCTTCCCCATGCTATCTGAAGCTAATGTGTATATCTTTATATATATGGCTGTAGTTACATTAAAAAGTGTACCTGTTCTGACTTAGATATAAATTCAGCTTAAGAACGAACTTACAAAATGTATCTGCTTTGTAACTTAGGGATTGCTTATATGTGTCGGAGTCTGACCAAGTCCTGAATTGGTAGAGATATGGTAGATAGACAGGTGGGACTCTACAACAAAATGTCTTGTAATTTCACTTTCAAAAATGAAATTAATGAAAAAGGAATTCTTATGTCTAGTTCTGCTAAATAAATCTGTAAAAGTCAATGCTTTTCTGTCACCTCTGATTAAAAAATGTTAAATTCTTTCATATTTATTGGTCAAACGGCCTACATGTTTTGAAGACGACATTTATGTAACTAAGAAAAAATACCAGATAAAAGTTTTGATTCTTAAATTTTAGGCGTGGGCAATGCCCACACGTTAGATATCACATCATATGCACGGATCTAACAAATTAGATCCAACCTAGGATGGAGAATCGAAATTTTGCACAGCCCTAATGGACAACATGGCAGCATTCCAGGGACATGCTTTTGTTTGTTCATTGAAGTCTCAGGTTCTTAACAGTTGTTTAAGCTACATTCATTTATGTCATTCCTATTTTCAGTCTATTTTACTAACTTTCATACACCAGTTTCTAAACTCTTGGATGCTTGGAGTCTCTGTTAAATTGTTTCAATCTCTTGCAACATGTGACTGCCATCATCTTTCAAATTAGCCTTTGGGTGGGTGGAGGCTGTTGCTTCAATGTGGAGAGTAAGTGGAATTGAGCCCTTCAGGAGAGATAAATAAATAAATAATAAAAATAATGATAATAGGTGAGCAGTGGATGCTGTGCTCTGATTATTTTATTAGCACCTGCTGTGGTATACAGTAGTCCTATGTACCCTACACTGTCATTTCAAGGACCCTTTATGTAGTACAATTTTTGCATAATCTGAATCTGTTTTTCTTATTTGAAATAAACAGTGTTTGGGGCTTCTGGCGGAAACATTTAATAGAATCGCTCTGAAGGACCTAGAAAATAGCTAGGCCACTCTAGGTTGCCAGCACAATTCTATTATCAACTTCTGGCAGAACGTCCAGTGTAAGTTGACCATACAATCATACTGGATGTCTAGAGAGAACACTTCTTTAGGCATTTCTAGGTCTCCAAATCAATTCTGTTCAACGAGCTCGTGTAATAAGTAGGCCTGCTGTCCTTCATATTTCTAGGTCTCTAATTGTTTCTCTGTTATTAGCCTAGAAAAGGAACCCCAGTTTTGTTCAGAAATGTGTGTAAGTTAACATCAGTTGTAATTTTGTTTTGAATTAGCTATTCCTCTACCCATGCACACACATTTTCTGGAGTGAGCCAAGTTCATTCCATCAGAGCTCTTATTTTATTACAGGAGAACCTGCGCTAGAGTTTTGCTATGCTACTGTATGGTTTCACCCCTCTCGTGTTGGTGTTTAGTTCAGCCATAGTGCAAAAACAAATGGTAACTTTACAAAACTAACTTACTTATGTTCCTATCTTCTCCTTATGCTCTAGCATGGCTATGAGGAGGATTTTGGAAACTTTAACTCTCTTTTTAAGTTGATTATGGTAATGGATGTTACCCAAATTTGGTAGACCTTAGCTGTTCTTTAGTGGAAACAACTCAGTTTTACATAGTAGTTTGTGTAGCTTGTTAGTTTTCTATCAACCATTGATAAAATTAACAAGGTTTTGAATTTTGGATGACATGCTTTACTGGTTAAGCTGAAATGAAAAGAAAACTTCTGAAACCCACGTATCTTAGCATGGGAGTGAGGGGCAAGCAAATTTATGTAAGATTTGTTGGTGTTCAAGTCATTTCTGACTTATAGTGACCCTAAGGTACACCTGTCATGAGGTTTTCTAGGCAAGATTTGTGTGTCTTTAGCTGAGCAGAGATGCAAACCCTAGTCTCCAGAGTTGTAGTCCAATGCTCAAATTACTCTCAAAACTTGCTTTTATTTATTTATTTATTTATTTCCATCATTTCTATCCCGCCCTTCTCAGGGTGGCTTACAAAACTGGCAGAATTCGATGCCAATACACAATAATACAAAAGAATAAAAACATAAGCAATTAAATACAGATTTAAAACAATACAAAATACTTGAGCCATTCATCCACAAAAACCTGGTACATAAACCTTAGTCCAGACCGAGTCGAAGCCAACAAAACTTATTATTTGAACGCTTACTCACATAGCCAGGTCTTCACTTTCTTTCTAAAACTCAAAAGGGATGGAGCCTGCCGGATATCATCAGGGAAGGAGTTCCACAGCCGAGGAGCCACCACTGAGAAGAATATTACTTTGTCATAGAGTCATAGAGTCATAGAATAGTAGAGTTGGAAGAGACCTCATGGGCCATCTAGTCCAACCCCCCGCTAAGAAGCAGGAAATCGCATTCAAAGCACCCCCGACAGATGGCCATCCAGCCTCTGCTTAAAAGCTTCCAAGGAAGGAGCCTCCACCACAGTCCGGGGGAGAGAGTTCCACTGCCGAACAGCCCTCACAGTGAGGAAGTTCTTCCTGATGTTCAGGTGGAATCTCCTTTCTTGTTCTTATAATATTAAGATATTGGTTAGCATTGCACCCAGAGACAATCAATATAGTTAGTACCAGCCAAAATTGTCCTGTGAGGTTTATCTTGCCCTTAGGAAAGATGGTTTAAGAGTGAAGTAATCCCTTTATTTGTGGGCATTTTAACCTTTTCATAGCATGACAGTTTATAGGTACAACAAATTATCTTGAGATTATAACATATTATTCTTGGAGATAGGAAACATGCGTTTGAAATGATACTTTGAACCCCTTTGAACTTTTTTAAAACTAGTCACATTAAGTTGTGGTTCTAGAATTTCTGTCTGTGACAGATTCATGAATAAAAATTCTGTTACGCAGATTTTTGAATGGAAGGTGGAAATACCATTACTCTGCTAGATTTTGTTGGTAAATAAGTGTCAGGTCCCTGGCTGCTGGGCACCAATAACCGTACACAGAGGCCAATCTCTATCTAATATCTTTATTAAGGAAATATATAAAAGCAATAAAAACAAGTGAAGAATATAGTTCAGAAGCAGACCTTTCAAATGAGGTCGAATATAGTCCAAAAATGTATTGTCCAATAAATGATATTAGAGTTCAAAGTTTTAATCCACTTGACCGAAACACACACTTTTGCCAAGCAATAGTGTGGGGAAACGCCAGAGTCTTAGAGTCCAATGAAGCTTGACAACAAGGCTGGAAATAAACTTGATTCTTGGCTAGGTCCGTGACTGGAAACAAGGCAAAACATGAAGCATGGAGCAGGGTCCGTGGTTATACCGCAAGGCAAGGCAAGGCTTGAAGCTTGATCCGGGAAGCAAGGAACTGGGGTTACGAAGTCCACACACGATCTCTCTCCTGAAGGTGATCAATTGACTCCGCAAAGAATCTCCCGCGCCAAACACCTATATTGGGTCTCGTTTTCCCACCAACAAGTCTCTTTTCCTAGAGAACAAGAAGCGAAATCCAACTCTGTCCAGATGCAAGACTCCTTAGAATTTCCCAAGGGAAGCAGGCCTAATCAGTCTGTTGTTTGGCAGCAATCCGTGAACTCCTCCATTGGGCCTCTCTAACTCCCCTGTCTCTAGAATAAGATTCCTTCCTGGGAAACGGAGGGGAGTTCTGCCCAAGGCCTGTTTTACTGAATTCTTGAGGGCAAACATCAACATCCGGCAGGTGAAGAGACTCCAGCTCTTGTTGAACCGGCGAAAACCCTATGTTTTCATCTTCATCTGCCACAATAGTACTAGGAACAGGACTACAAGGCCCATGAGGCATCACAATAAGTTACTTATTTTGATTGAAGAAGCTTTGTAGGAGGTAGTGGGAGCTTGTTCAGAGTTGTAAAAGGGTGATTTGTGGAATGTTAAACTGCCAGAAAGATCTGGATTGTTTATATTAATACCCATTAAAGTGCAGGTTACCTGACATCTTGATACTAGATTATAACTTACTCCTTGACTGAGAAGACCTAGTGTAGTGCAACTTGTGCATGAGTCACAGATGTGGAGGGAACTGTTTTTAATGACTGTATTTTTCTGCATTACCTTTTCCAGACTTAGAAATATAGATTATTCATGATGGAAGTCATCAAACAGTGTTAAATATGTTTATTTGACCATGGCTAAAAAGCCATGTGTATAAATATTTGTGCTCCCTAGGAATAATAGTCTAAAAATGTTAATTATAACTTTGACTTCAGATCTGACCATTATTGTACCTCTTCCAACTACCTAATTTGTCATCTACTGTGTATATTCACTATGTTCTTAATTAGATTTATGAAATAATGTATAATGTAATTGAAATGTGCACTGTTGAATAATCATGTCTTGAAATACTTCTATATACTCCAGTAGTAGTAGCAGCAGCACTAAATTCTAAGCTTTACATTTAAATGTTAGGTTTAAACTACAGTGGAACCTCTACTTAAGAGTGTCCCAAGAGCATCCCAACTGAAGAGCATTTTGAATTTAGAGCTGTCACTTGGTCTAGGTTTCACTTTGACATAAGAGGTGTGTTTTGAATTAAGAGCTAACACTAGAGGGAGCCCCAGAGTGAGCACTAGCGTGAGAGTACAGGGCTTTGAGGCATCAAGGGAACAGCCTCCATGCCTCATGCTCTTGACCGCTTTGAGGAACTTTGGGTTAGGTGATGTTGTGCGGTTTTTATTCCTGGTATGTTTGGCTTCATGAAGAGAGAGAGGGACTGAAAGCCAGAGGGAAGAGGGCTGGAATGAGTAAAGTATGAAGAAAAGGATGCTTCTGCCTCTTCACTTTGTTCCATGTGAATGTACAGGTTTTGTTGCCTCAAATGTGTGTCCTTTTCACAACTAGGTGCTTCTACCATTTTAAAGTTTATCTTTCTTTTTTATTGTTCCACGCGGATGTGCATTTATACATTATTTATTATTTATCAAGTACATTTTCTTATTTAAAAACACATAACAAAAATGGAGGGGGGTTCAGGGGGCCGAAATGGATTTATGGCATTTTAATTGATAAGATTCACTTTGAGATAAGAACGTTTTGATTTAAGAGCTCAGCCATGGAACGAATTAAACTTTTAAGTCAAGGTATCACTGTACACCAGCACTGCAGTGTGAAACATCTTTACATCACAAAAAATTCTTTAAACTCAGTGGGTTTATTCTTGAATACAAATGTGCATCCTGTTCCATTATAAGTACATTTAATTGAAATCTATTCCATCACGTTTTCAGTTCAGCTACTCGCTATCATTTATTTATCTATCTTGCAGGTTTTTAGTCAATACAGTTATTATGAAATCCTTTTTGTTTGTTTATTTGAAAAGAATGTGAACATTGTGGCATAAGAATGAAATAAAATCTGAAATTTGGAGGCAGCAATGTAATTCTACAGAAGCGTTCAAACTTCCTCCATCTTTAAAACTCTTGATTATGATGCATGGAAAAAATTAGGAGGGATTGAAGAGAAGCATAGAAGTAGACCATTTAGTTATAATTCTGCAATTAAACTCAGTCATGTACTGGAGATTGCAGTCTAGGTCATGTGATATTAATCAAAATTTTATTTTAGTTTTTGTTAAATTAAATGAAGGTGTCGTAGAAGAATTTAGTCTTTGGTATAGGGCAGTAGAACATTTTTGAGAAAAAGATGCATAATTTGTGTTTGTATACATATACATGCAAATGAATTTAATTCCTCTCTTGCACAGCTGGATGGTTTGTGTTTTTTTACAGGGTGCCAAAATGTTTCTCAATTGTTTTATCATCAGTATTTTCCCAAATTAAAATAAGGCAAATAGTACTGTTGTTACTAGTGAGGGAAACTTTGTGTTATTGGTGGAAAACAGGATTCTATATTTTGGTAGGTGTATCAGAATATAGCACTGATATTTTGTAGGTGAAATATGAAGCGATTGTAAATATCTTTTGGTTTGTTCTACTTTAAAAATGTAAATGAACAGCCAGCACATTTCTGCTAGCATTGAAGGTGTGTATGTATATTTTTGATCTTCATGTCATGCACAATTGATTCTCAAGAATAAAATTTCTCATAGGAACCAAGGGCAGTATTTTTGTGCAGTGTTTTGTTTTTAAAATAATCTTGATATTGTAGCAGGGTATATTTTGAAATAGTGTGTGTTAAAATGAGCCAGGCCCATAGGGAAAAATAAGCTTGTGTTTTCAGGTTAAAGAATAAGGCATGATTTAAAATTCAAACATTTGGTTTTGTTTTGTTTACATATCATAGTGATATCAAAATGTGAGTATTTTTTAATTCAGGTTAAAATACTTCCCCTCCCTTCTTTAGGACAATAACAACAGTCAATATATATAGTAGTTAAAGTCATTAAAAAGATGTGGGCATTTCCAGGTGAAGAGCTTATCACAGAAATGTATCATTTGTAGATAATGAACTTTTATTTGGTTGCAGGTGTCAGCTGCGATGCATGTTTAAAAGGAAATTTTCGAGGTCGCAGATACAAGTGTTTAATTTGCTACGATTACGATCTGTGTGCATCTTGTTATGAAAGTGGTGCAACAACGACAAGGCATACAACTGACCATCCAATGCAGTGCATACTAACAAGAGTAGATTTTGGTAAGTAATTCTCATTTTTATTTGGCAATTTTGCCCGTATCATAAATTTGCAAAATACAATTTGGGATGTTTATTAAACTAATCTTGCTCATAAGTCTCCTTCTACTTTCTAGTGGGTTATGGTTTAAGGTGGCCACCTGATGGATATTTATTTGGAAGTAAGGTTAATTGAACTCATAATTCTGAATCAGTATAGCTAGAAAGATGGAAAGGGAATGAAGATACTTCTGTAAGCAGTTGCAGTAATTTGCAAGCAAAGCAACGTGCTTACTTAAAATGCAAACTTGATTATACTTTCTTGCTCTCTTGTTGTCTTCTTGAGTGGTGATGCTTTTAATTTTTAGAAAAATCTAAAATATATGGTAGGAGATCAGTAATAGCTTGCGCCTTTTTAGAAGAGGGAAGAGGTATGGCAGGTGAAATTAGAGTGTTAAGGGTAAAAATTGATTCAAACCGTAAGGCTATAAGAGCAAAGAAAAAACATTGAATTGACAAAATAGTACATTTCAGAAATGTATTGTCACCTTTACAAAGAAAACCAAAGATTGCTGTGGGATTTTTTCCCATTGTTACTACTGAAAGTACTGAAAGCTTTCCAATACGTTGGAGACACCAGATTTCCTCTGATCTCAGAAACTAAGCAGTGTTATCCCTGATTATCACATGGATGGGAAACCAGCTGCTGTGGCTGTATTTCATAGCAAATGCAATGAATGCAATAGCAAACTATGTCTGAATATTCATTACCAAAGAAAATTCTTGTGAAATCCAGGCAGTTGCCATATATTTATAGATGACTTGAAGGCTCATATGCATAGTTTGGACCGCATTGTTACCTTGGATATTATTAAATGTTTTTTTCTGTTTGTATCAGTTTCTGTTTTTCTGTTGAAGACGTGAAACAAAATTGCTGAAGGTTATTCGATTATGAGTGCTTTTGTGTATATAGATGTGTGTAGATCATTTGCATGTGTATAAACGTGCAGTTATGTGCATATATACGTATGCATAGGTATAAGAGAAGCACTGCTTATGTAAGTGTAGTAGTTACTACATCCCAGTAGCATTGACTAAGATAATTGTTTTGTGACAAGATTTTGTTTTGAAGTTCAATTCACCGGGCAGATATAGAAGCTTAAATTGTAAGATAGGAATCATCTTCACTACATGAATGGGTGCAATTCTTTCAAATACAGGATGTTTCAGTGTGGTTTATCCATCATCCTCTTTTGCTTCATTGGGTTAACAGAGGAATTCAAGCTCATATTTTCTCTACCAGCATATATTACAGTATGTGTTTGTCCCTAGCCAATTATGAGTCCTTCATAGAATTGTAGATCTAGAAAGGACAATTCAACCCCCTGCTGAGCGCAAGATCTTCAGCTTAAAGCTTCCCTAGCAGGTAGCTGTCCAGCCTCTTTTTGAAGATGCCTAGATAAGGAAAACCCAACATATTTCTAGGCAATAGTTCCATTGCTGAATTGCTCTTACTGTCAAGAAGTTCCTTCTGATATTCAAATGAAATCTACTCTCCTGTAACTTAAAGCACAGCAGAGAACAGGCCTGCCCCTCTTTTCTGTGACAGCACTTGAACTGTTCAAAGAGAGCAGTCGTGCACTCTTTATTCATTTCTTTACCTGAGAATAATATAATAATAATAATAATAATAATAATAATAATAATAATAATAATAATAATAACAACTTTATTTTTATACCCCGCCCCATCTCCCCGAAGGGACTCGGGGCGGCTTACATGGGGCCAGGCTCGATAAAACAAACAAAACAGTAACAAAGCAATAAAACAATTAAAAAGTAAAAAACATCAACATCGATAAAAACAATCATTAAAATCAACAAGCAGGATACAGTGTTAAAAACAGGAGACTAATTCGTAGATCCCAGGCGAAATGCAGAGTGATACGAAATGGGAAAAGGAAATTTCACAGTTGGACAATAAAGAAGAATAGATTTTTCTCTTCTATATTCTATGTTTGCCCATTCATCTTTTCAATATTCCTAAAATTGAGATTTCCGTACTGTAGGAAGTCGGATCATTAGTTTTTCGTAGCATGTTCCTTATCTTCCTCTGGTCTGTGTGTTCAGTGTAGCACAAGGAATCACCTTGAGTCTCTATATCAGAGAAATGCAGGGATAAAATAAATTTTAAAATAAAAATAAATCTGTGGTGATGTGCTTAAAATGTTGGACGAGTGTGCGGGAAAGCCAGGTTGGTAACTTCACATAGCTATAGAGTGTAGTGAATGACATTAGGTAGGTATTCTGATCCCAGGTTTCTGTGAAGGTAAAATGGTATATAAATGAAATAAAGGAAGACTTCCAATTACCAGACTACATATCAGAAAGCTTCATGAAACTCTCATTTCTGTAATCATGGGAGAGACAACATAGTAACCGCCATGCCAAACCAGCAGGAAGGTGTAATGTTAGTGAAGTCCACACAGTACAATATATACATCGAGCAGTGTTTCTCAAACTCTGTTCCTCCAGGTGTTTTAGACTTCAGCTCCCAGAAATACCAGCCAGCTTACCAGCTTTAAGTATTGTGGGAGTCGAAGTCCAAAACATTTGAAGGAGCAGAGTTTGAGAAACACTGGCATAAAGGATGGACAACAATTGTGTTGTCTCTGCAGAAATGCACTCCTGAGAGAGCAGTGGCCAGAACACTAAGCCATGAAACCAGAAGGCCATTTGTTCAAATCCCATAATAACCCTTAATTCACTAGATGACTTTTTGGCAAGCTCCTCTTCATGTATCCTCTCTTCAACAACCATGTAAAAGTTAAGATTATTAATGACAGTTATCATTACAGTTTCACTATAGGGATAATACTGCTGAGCGTGTTTATGATATTGGTGTGAGAAATAGTCTGGACTGAGTACAAAGAGCTAAGAATGCTCATGGAATATAGAAATATGTTTTTGTTTGAATCAGGCCAAGAGAGTCTATGGAAGTAACTTATTTATTGGAGGTCAGTTATGTCTTGTTCTATCTTCAGTTTTCTAAAACCAAGGCAGTGCATTTTTGTGCTTATGCAAAACTTTTTGTGTCACAAAATATATAAGCCTGATTTCCACTAATCTTCTATTGTGTTAATACAATATTCCTAAAGTGTGCAGTTTACTTGTGGGAGGCCTGAGTGTTTAGCGCCTTTCTCAGTTTCTTGAGATGTCTTATGTTGATTTACAGTTCATTTTTAAAGGAAAGGTTTTTAATGCAGCAAGAGGAGGAAAATAATTCTGTCACCAGATAGAAAGTAAGTCTTTAAATCTATCTCTTCTGAGGAAACAACCTTTCATGATTTCAGTAACTTAAGTATTGATTTGAAATACTTTTGTTCAGTTTTAAATTATTATTTCCAGATCATCTTACAAAAGAACCATAGTACAGAAATGTATATTGTTTAAAGCAGAAGGTTTTGAACATCAAAACAAGTGTTATCAAAATAGCAGCTAAAATCAACTAAACACATAAAAATAATAAAAAGTGTTGGATTGTCACCTGAAATTTTTGACGCCAAGCACCAGGTGAGCAGCTCCACCTGATCAAGGCAATGCTAAGAATAGGTAATAACCACTGAGAGTTCTTAATAGAAAATACAACAAAATATGTAGCATACAGTGTAGAAAGGTCTATGTTTGTCTATCCCAGTGGTTCCCTAACATTTTCGGTCATGGAACTCCTTAAGAAGACTTTTTCCCCATGGAACCCGTGGACTATTTTGTTTTTTAATAAAGATTTGAAATTTTTTTTCCCGCAAAACCCTTATGATGCTTTTGTGGAACCATATAGTTCCAAAGAACACAGTTTTTAAAGAGCTGGTCCACTCAGAGGGCCTTTAGTGCATTTGCAACCAAGGGAGTTTAGGAAGGTTCTCCCAGTAGGGTAGTGTAAAATGTAATAACGTTTAATACTTTCAACTTACAAATGTCTTTGGAATCTATCTTTTCATTTTGACATCTGTGAAGTTGAATTTTAACATCTTGAAACTAGAGAGTCTTGATTTCTTACGATGGAAGAGATGCCCACCCTTCTTTTTTTTCTAAATTGTATTTAAGTTTTTGAAGCTAATGGAACCATCATGTGTGACTTAATGTTGAATGTGACTCTGAAGGCCAGGTTTGAATGCCCACTCAGCCATAAAAACTCCTTGGGTGACTATGGGCAAGTCAAACTCATCCAGCCTCAGAGAAAGGCAAAAGCAAACCCACTCTGAACAAATCATGTCCCCTCCACCCCCCACCCCCAAAAAACAAGATAAGTTTGCCTTAGGGTCGCTATAAATCAGCAGTGATTTGAAGCAGCAGCACAGCAACAACATCAAAGAATTAAATTTTAAATCTTAATTCTCGTAGAGTTGAGTGGAAAAATCTCTCAAAACAATTGGTAACATAGACAAATTTTTAAAACTTGTTTTATTTTGGGAGAGTAAATATGTATGGACTCTCATCAGTTTTATGTGTGCCCTTGTATTTGTTGTTAAATTGAGTGATGCACATCATTATAAGCAGATATTTTTCTTTGTATCATACACTACATCAGAGTTATTCAAAGCTTATAAAGTCTTGTCAGAATTGCCTTCCACCCTTTTACCACAGTAAACTGTCAGTTTGGCAACATAATATTGTTCTTTTTTGGTCTATTTAGGATTGAGAGTTTTACAGGTTTGCATATAATCATTTATCCTATGCCTCATTCAAATTAGAATATTTTCCAGATGACCAAGCCCAATATGACTGTAAATTAGAAGAGAACTGATTTTGTCTGTTTTATACGGACCAAGAATTCCTTCAGTGTGTCCACACCAGTTAATGGAAATACATGTTGTCAGCTGGGTCAGTGAAATTTCTGTAGGATAGTAATTACCATGAACTTATTTAAAATACTGTTTTAGAGGAAAATACTTTTACTGGAACTTTTTTTAGGTTAATCTGTGAGATAGAGGTTGGTTTATGCATTCTAAAATTTCCTAGGCTGTCTACAAAGTATTGCTTTTTATTCTGGCGCTGCAGGAAGATATATGCTGACGTCTGTTTTGTATTGTGTCGTTATTGTTGATTACATTGTTTTACCCCAATACTTCTGTACAACGTGAAATATTTGGGTTTATTAGTTGGGTTTTCTCCAACATGGATGCAACAGTATCTTTCTTAAAGGTGTCTGAAATAAGAAAACATAGTAACTGTGTCTGAGTGCAACTTGTCTTAACTGTTTGTTTAGATGACATTTTCCAAGATAAGAGCCTCTTTGGTGGGGTACTTCAAATTAATTAAGAATGGCTATTGGCTCTGCCTGAGGGAGATTGAATGCAATTTAAGAGTAGCTGAAGTGTTGACCCAGACTCGGGAAGATCCCTGGGTTACATATGTTCTGTAGATATCCTAACTATTGCAGCATTGTCAGAAACCCCCTACTGGGACAAACAAAAAGTCTTTACAGAAGAATCAACCAGATATCTGTGGAAATACCATAATAAAGACAGAAGCACAGTCACATTCTTTTTCACCCCTAATTTTCTGTGCATAAATTGCTAAACCATATGGTACTAATCTTTCTAAACCCAGCAATTTTACTTCCCAGACCAAATGTTAGATGCACTCTTGAAACAAAAAAATGTTCATAGCAGTTCTTGAGTTGTTATCTTGTTTCCAAAAGAGGATGCTGCAGTTACTTCTGAATATTGTGAGGTGTGGTCTTTATTATACTATTTTCTTCCTTAACGGTCATCATGCGACTACCCTAAAAAATGGCATGCATGCCAATAAGCACTGTCTTCCTTTTGATGTTTTGTGTGGTAGTAACCTTTCCATCTCAAAATGCATTGTTTGTGAGTATTACCTGTAGTTCTTTATGTTTAGTGGGTTTTGAGGAAGGTTCTTTTGTTTGAGAAGAAATTTCTGTGTTTGCCTCTCTCATTCAGTCTTCCTTATTTTGGCGCCAACATTACTATTAAGAAGTCAGGTTTCTCCTGCTTTCTTAGCAATTATAGATATAGACCAAGATAAGATATAGCTACCAATTACAGAGTAATGTAGGGTCCCTTGCTGTGGTGAGAAGGATGGGTGTCAGTTCACTCATCACCTCCCTCCCCATACATCTCAGAAATGCATATGTTGGCATCAGTGCTTCTGAGATGGATTGGGGGAGGGGGGCTACATTGTGCAGCAGCCATAAATGTGAATTCAAAAAGTGGTTATGTTGTAAGTTCATCTTACACCATCATAAATGCTATTTGTTTCATGGGAAAAATAACTAATTAATGAGGAAACATACTGAGGAAAATACAGCTGGTACTCCCCCACCCCTAATGTAAGCTGTTTGGTTGCAACAGGATTTCTGGGACTTGTTGGCTGGCTGTAACTGGTTTTAATATTGGTCCTGACATACTGCTTTGGCACATTTAAAAGGCAAGGAGTGAGAAAGTGGGAGTTCTGTGGTGTATTTTCCCAGAACTGACTTGCTTAGCCCAGTAGAAGGTATGCCTGAACTTAATTTTTGGGCCTTAGCCTACCAGGCATACTGCTGCTCTACATTCATTTCAGTGTAGGACTTCAGGAGGATCTAAGAATATCATTCTGTTTTTCATGGGCAACTACCATTTATGTGTTTTAAATGAAATTTTTATCCTCTATTGTTGTTTATATTGATATATTGTATTATTGTTTTATCTTTTTATATTGTGATTGTATTGTGTTGCTTATATTTTGTTTTTATGTTGTTTGGGCCACTGCCCCATGTAAGCCGCCCCGAGTCCCCCTGGGGAGATGGTGGCGGGATATAAATAAAGATTTATTATTATTATTATTATTATTATTATTATTATTATTATTATATGCAAGCATTATTTTATTGTCACTGTACTGTTGTAGTAAACTGTTATTTGTTTTTCAGTTTGTTAATTGCTTGCTGGTGGGTTCATTTTTTTATGTTGGCATAAAGCTGCTTTGCCAATTGTATAAACTCAACATGTGTAAAACCAGGCAAAGAAAACAGCCCTGCTGTTGCTTATTGGAGTAAGGATGTGTATTATATCTTCAAGATGTTGTAATGGTTGCTAATATAAATTTGGTTTCCACTCTGACAGATGTAGAAATGTTTTAAAGTATTAACCTTCTTAAGCATATTGTAATTAAGATTATTTTGTGTAAAATAACAATTTAGAACCTAAAATGCCTCTGCTTTCTGATTTCTTTCCTAAATTACAAGCATGTAAAAACTAAACTATAGAATTAGCAGTGTATGGAATTAGGCAACATCAGAATGTTTAGTAGCATAAAGTTAAAAAAGAGGACATTTTGGTTTGTCTTAGTAGAAAAGGGTCACTGGACACTGGACAGTGATTTCATATATGGAATTATACATTGTTCCAAATTTCTGAATAGCTCTATTTAAAACAGGGATAGGGAAGCTAGTGCTTTTAAAATACATGTTTGAGATGACAGCTTCTGCAAAAGATTGGCTATTTTCACTGGAACTGATGGGATTTGTGGTGCCATGTATCTGGAGGGGATCAAGGTGTCTGTGCTTGATTTAGTTTCTGTATTTCAAATATTTGTAGCCATGATTATTGCTTGTGGGTGGAGTCCTCACATGTTTTTTTTCTTCCAGATTTGTACTATGGTGGAGAAGCTTTCTCTGTAGAGCAGCCACAGTCTTTTACTTGTCCTTATTGTGGAAAAATGGGGTATACGGAAACATCTCTTCAAGAACATGTTACTTCAGAACATGCAGAAACATCAACAGAAGTGGTAAGTTTCAGCCTTGCTTTCCAACAAGTTCAAAAATAATGTGAGACTTGAAGTTCTGCCAGTCATATGCCAGGGAATTTTTTATTTTATTTTTCATTAACAGCATTTTAACATTAACATTTCATTAACAGCATGGGTCATTTATGGTTTCTTGTTTATTGAGATATTAAATAGATAACTCAGTTCATTGATTTACTAAGATCTCTAATTCTGCCATCTTGTCACAATTCTGTCATCTTATCTAGATCTAGGCAATTTTATAATGTATGTGTCAGTGTTACCATACTTTTCACATGCCAAAAACACAAAAACAAAACCTAAGGCAACAACAAACAGCTGACCTGTGCATAGACATAGCACAAGTAAATAAGCTTTTTTTGCTGCCCTCTTAGAGTGCTTCTGCTACCCAGTCCACCAAGCTACTCCCTTAATTTTTGTTGACTAGTTTTGTGGATGTAAACTGTAGGGCTACAGGCGCTCACAGTTGTTCCCTGCTTTAGGTGATATCACATTCCTAAAGAAATATATTAAACTTTCTGGTAAAATCTATCTGGTAGTCTTTCATTGTAAACTGCTGTGGAATGTTTAAAAAATGTTATGAAATAAAGTGATATAAAATAGTCTTTAGTAAATAATAATTTTTACAAAAGTGATAAGATGGTAAAAAGGAAAAGAACATTGGAATACATGGTGGTGGTATTACTATCTATTAGCTTACCATGGACCCCTGTCAGTCTCAGTTGCCACAGGATAGGTAATTTTGATTGTAAGCATGTTAGTAGTAAGCGAAAATACCATAATTCAGATGATGTTGGACTGCAGCTCTCATTAGCTGCAAGTTGCCCACATTTGGTTTAATTGGAAACCGTGATCAGGGAAACATCTACTGTGCATATCTAGCAGTTAAGAAATGGGAAGGATATCTTTTATAGTGAATTCTTAACACAATCTGTCTTACACATCAGAATTTATTCCATGGTTGTGGCCAAGTTAGTTCGATTCAGCAAATACAAGTCCTGTGTCTCCTTAAGATTTGAAGAGGTGAGCTGTAGTTTACAAAACAGTATGCTGAATAAAACTTGCTGATCTTTAAAGAATCACTGCAAGTTTTATTGGCATTTTTAATTGCTAATCTTTTTTGAATGTGTGCTCCAAATTTATAGAATATGTTTAAATCTTTTATTTAATTAAAAATTATGTACATATAGTTATAATAAATGAGTGTCAGAATCAAAATGGCCTAAAGCACACATACATTTGTGTTCTTAATTGGAACCCTCCATAGGTTAGCATTTGTTCTTCCTGATGACTCAGTTAATATTTTAATTGACTAATTTATCATTTAAAATTTGCAGTCCCACTGATCAATAGTGATATAGTTCTGGTTAACTCCACTGGGTGGCAGTACACTGTCATGGAAGTTAAATAATGTGCAGGTTTGTATTGCTGTTTTTTTGTAGTTGTGCTTACACAAATATTCTGTTTTCTATCATATTGTTCTTGCACTAGTGATCCTGATGCAATCTAGTAGCAAACACCCATTTCTACATACTTTTGAGAGGCATTAGATAGCCACATCTTCCTTTAGTCGTACTTAAGACTTTGGCCTGCACACTATTTAGAGGCCTTTATCAACATTAGGCAAAGGCATTTAGAAAACAAATATGAGAACAGAAAAGGGCAAGGTTGTTAAATTGCTATTTTACAAAATTATAGTTGAATTATTACCTATTGTATTTGTCAGTGTTTTGTGGTGGGATTATGATGGATAGAATATTGTAAGTATTTTTATAGGTATCATTCTCACAGATGATCCATCATGTAAATACTTTGTACTTAGAAAACCATTGTACTAAATAACACTAGAATTATTGGGCAACAAAACTTTTTTTGTATACATTTTTCTTCTTCATGGTCTCTGACTCACATGAATGAATTACCGCACAGTGCATCATTCAGAAACTTCTAGAGCTATTACATAAGTGTTTTGGCAATAGTCACCTCTACTCACTGCGTGACATATTAGCACACTTGCCACTTAGACCCGGCATTTTTTTTGTCCGACACAGTAGTAGCAGCATCAGTTAAACCCCTTCTGAGCATTTCTCTGATTGATTGTTGATTTTTCTGATTTGGCTTCATCTTTTAATCTGTTTTGGCTTCTCTGTCTTGGATTGTCTTTTCTGATCAGATTTGCTTTATTGTTTTTCTGTTCCGTTTCTCCCTAAGTTCAGTACTTCTGCATTGCTGGAGTCTCTACTTGTTTGTGATTCTTTGGTGTCCTTTAAAAGCTGTGCCTCCTATAGAAGTAAGATTTCTAAGAGGGATGGACACTAAGTGCCTCCTCTACCTTGGAGAGGGCCACAATGTTGCTGCCCGCTCCCATTAGCAGGCCTTTGCTCCACAAGCCAGTAGAAACAGTGCTTCACACTTTAGCAATCTGTTTTGGGAAGAGGCTCTTAAAATTTTCAGTAACCATTGTGAAGGTTTGTTGGTCCCATTGAGCTTAGACTACATAAATTATTATTATTATTATTATTATTATTATTATTATTATTATTATTATTATTATTATTATTAACTTTACACTTGCCTTTCTTCTTGTGGGGATTCAAGGCGCCTAACAATCACACACTTTGGTCATAGTTTTAAAAGTGCAATGCAAAAGTTAAAAAACAATTACCGGTAAATAGTACAGTGCGGATTAAGGTAAAAACAGATTAAAATATAAAAATATACTTTAAATAGCCTTTAAAAATCAGTTGTCCCCTCTCCCCTCAGAATCCCACCCACACTTCCCAAGTAACACCTCTGTACAAAGCACCTCTGTGGTAGGATGAAGTTTAAAGGCTTAATAATTCTCCAAGACTATGGGGATAACATACGTGGCTGCCTGCTGCCTCACTCTGATTCACATTCTGCTTTTTAAAAAAAGTCGTGAGGTTTTTGGATGCATACTTAATATGTGTAGAAACACTGATTTCTAGAAAACTAATCTTCATTTGCTTTAAAATCATTATCTTCTTTTGTTTTCTATTTAAAAGAAATGTTAAAGGCAGCTACCATTATCTCTAAAAGCAAATTAAATACCAAACCCTTTTCAGGAACCAAGCGTTAGAACCACTCAGACCAGTAAATATATTCTCCTCTTCGACTGCAAATGTATTTTTAAAATAATATTTTTCTCCCTTGACATCACCTGATCACATATATACAGTTTTATCCTTTTATAAAGACACACAGCTTTTATTAAACAATGGTAATTTTCTGTGTTTGACTTCCTGAAAATAAGGGCAACAATGAAGCTAAGTCTACAGGCTGTTTTTTCCTGTAGAGTTTATTCAGTTAGGTCAAATTCCAGAGAAGTCACCAAATGAAGAACTTGACTGACTGGGACAAATATGTGAAATAAGGCTAATTTTGAACATGGAGTGAGTAATTTATACCTGCACTTTTTCCTATAAGCTAAAGTTAAAAAGCTCTTGATGCTATCGACTATTTTAATGAAGTTGTGTTTCTGGGTTAGTGTCTGGATGAGATATCTCTTGGAAATCACCCTGTGTACTCCACATGGGAGGTGATAAAAATGAAATAAAACATACTAAAATGGTCATCTGGTATAGCAGTTAATTGTAGCTTCCACTATGCCTTAACTTGACTGTAGCAGTATTATATAAAAAGAAAAGTGATGCAGGCATAAGCAGTGATGTAGTAATAAACTTGGTGTGAATGAATTGATTATGCTTTTCCTGCATGGCAGGAGGTTGGACTAGATGTCCTATATAGTCTCTTCTAACTCGGTGATTCTTTGAATTCATGGTTTGCCATAAGTTGTGCACATTTATTTATTTACATCACTTTTACCCCACCCTTCTCACCCGTAGAGACTCAGGGCGGCTTACAACAGTTGGCAATTTACATTGCCCAGAACACATTCAATAAAACAATAACAAAATCAATAAACATTATAACAATACCACATCAGTTAAAAACTCTATTAAACTCTATTAAAACATGAATTATAAAATTTTAAAACGCATATGTAGTTAGATTCGTCCACTGACACCTTTAGCGTATGCCTTAATTCAAGCCATATCGCCTCAGATATTTACTCCTCGAATGCTTGAGCATATAGCCACATCTTCACTGCTTTCCTAAAACCTAGGAGAGTCGGGGCTTGTTGAACACTACTGGGGAGGGCATTCCACAGCTGGGGAGCCACTACCGAGAAGGCCACAGCCTTAATAACCACAACTTCAGGGAGGAAGTTGTTTATGTATTTATGTATAATTTATTTTTCCATTATCTGTTCTAGAAGTTAACACAGTAGAAATACAAGCAGTCCCCAAGTTACGAACAAGATAGGTCAGGCACAGGCAAACTTTTTTGTCTTGGGGGCCGCATTGTGGGCTCGGCCAGGAGGGCTGGGCCAGGTGAGAAGGCAGTCAGGCACACACTGGGTGGGACAGGCGCAGAAGGCATGAGAGAGGGAGGGACCAGGAGAGCCTGGGGCAAGGGCTCGGGTCATCCTCAGATTGTCCTCCTAGCATAAGGACAGGGATGCTCACCCCTTCCTTATGTCGGGAGGAAAATGAGACATGCGGCAAGTGCCCCAATTCTCCTCCCCAATATTCCTCCCTCGATATTTGGGCTGTCTTCTCAGCATTATGCCGGAAGGAGGGCAAGACATGTGAGAGCGCTCCGCTACCTGCGTTCCTTGAGCCGTCCTCCTGGCATAATTACAGGGCCTCTCGCACCATCCTTATGCAGGGAGGAGGGCGAGACACACGGTTGCTAAGAGTGCTCCAGAGGGCTCAAGCTGCTTCCTTCTTCGTCCTTTCTGCATAAAGATGTGGCAGGCATCCTTATGCCAAGAGGACAGGGAAAATGAGGAGGGCCTGAGGTAGGCACCCAGGGGCCTGCATCCTGCCCCAGGGCTTTAGTTTGCCCATTCTTGAGATAGGTTTTGTATGTTTGTTCTTAAGTTAAACGTGTTTGTAAGTCAGAACAGGTACATTTTAAGTGTAACTCCAGCTATATATATACACACACACACACATACATACATACATACATACATACATATGCACTTTGGATAAGATAGGGGTTAACACCCTTGTGATGTTTGTTTTGCTGTCTGTTCCTCTATTTAAAAGATTGTACCTCACTTTCTATCCCTGGCTTGTTGTGAAAACAAGAATTAGTGTTAAAGCTTTAGTAGAGATACCTATTCGCCATGATAATTCTTTCAGGAGTGAATCCCCCTTCCTAGGTGTTGAGTTCTCTCACTTTCCGTTGTCTCACTCCTGTTTTGAACTGTGAGTTATTTGTAAGTTGGATGTTTGTAACTCGGGGACTGGCTGTATACAGTGTGTTTTGGTAGAATTTTTATGTGGATGTGATAATACCCAGGAAGATGTAATAGATTAGGTCAGGGATGTCAAACTCATTTTCACCAAGGGCCAAATCAGCCTTTAAAGGGACATTTATAATTCTAAGGCATTACAAATGTAACTATCATTTTATGTTGCTCTATCATTGAAAGCCCTGTGGGCTTCATAAAATTATATTGCAGGCCGAATTTGGGCTTGCATTTGGCATGCGTGAATGAGCCTCACTTCGGCACAGTAAGGCTTTGCATGTAGAAATTTCACTTTTAAGTTTCTTAGTTTTGTGGATTTAATTCTAGCTTCCAGAATGGAAATTCAGAATGTCTTAAAAGATGTGAGGGAACATTCCTTCATGTATGGCTACAGGAGAAGCACTCAGGGAATCATTATGACTGAACTTCATAAGGAAAAAGATGTTGGGATAACTTTACCCTTTCTTGCGTTTTCCCATCATTTAGTGACTTCTTCCTTTTCTCTTGGCGAGGATGGACTGTTGCTGTGAAAATGAAAATGGAAGTTGTCTGGAAGTAAAATTTCACCTTTCATATTATATTTGTATGCTATCCTGCCTCCTCTACTTTTTTGGAGACAGTGATGTAATTAGCATCTTGAAAGCAACTTCCTGGAGATGATCCAAACTAGTTTTATATAAATGAGAAATCTTGCACTCATTTGCATTGGCATATCATTCTCAACACATACATCCAGACTTTCATAAGATTCAGTCTTTCACATATACCATTTAAAACCTGATGGGTATAGCCATAAATGAAATCTTATTTACATAACAAGTAGAAATCTGGTCTGAGATTTTTATAGGACAGGGTAGAAGTATTTCATTAAGATCTATGCTGAGTGAGAATGAGGGAGGTTGTAGTCTATCACATTGGAAAGGCACCAGGTTGTATTATAAAAGTAGTAACGTGTTTCTAGTCATTCTCTTGCCAATATATATACGTGTGTGTGTGTGTGTGAAGCAGTTATTCAAGCCATAACTTTATATTTACACTAGCTGTGCCTGGCCACGCGTTGGTGTGGCGAAGTATGGTGGTATGGGAAATAAAGTATTGAGGAATTGGTAGTAGTTAAGGTAAAGGGTAAAGGTTTTCCCCTGACATTAAGTCCAGTCGTGTCTGACTCTGGGGGTTGGTGCTCATCTCCATTTCTAAGCCAAAGAGCTGGCGTTGTCCGTAGACTCCTCCAAGGTCATGTGGCATGACTGCATGGAGTGCTGTTACCTTCCCGCCGGAGCGGTACCTATTCATCTACTCAGATTTGCATGTTTTTGAAATTTAGGGTTGGCAGAAGCTGGGGCTAACAGTGGGGGCTCTCTCCGCTCCCCCAATTCAAACCTGTGACCTTTCAGTCCAGAAGCTCAGCAGTTCAGCGCTTTAACACTCTGTGCCATGAGGGGATATTATTTCCTAAACCTTGTGAATATACAATATTTCTGATTGTTTTTTTTTGTCTGTTGGAGGGAAGTATGAATGCTGCAATTAGGCAAACTGATTAGCATGTAATGGCCTTGCACCTTTAAAGCCTGGCTGCTGCCTCCCTGAGTGAATTTTTTGTTGGGAGG
Organism: Anolis carolinensis; assembly: GCF_035594765.1. Lineage (NCBI taxonomy): Eukaryota > Metazoa > Chordata > Lepidosauria > Squamata > Anolidae > Anolis > Anolis carolinensis. Next base: position 200,518,280 of record NC_085842.1, read on the forward strand.
TGTTAGCTGGCCCTGATTGTTTCCTTTCTGGAATTCCCAATTTACCTGCTTTCAGAGTGTTGCTCTTTATTTACTGTCTTGGTTTTAGAGATTATATTGTTCTGTATTATTCTACCACAATAATTATTTCATATTACAGTAGAATCTCACTTATCCAACATTCGCTTATCCAATGTTCTGGATTATCCAACGCAGTCTGCTTTTTAGTAGTCAATGTTTTTGTAGTCAGTGTTTTAAATTCATTGTGATATTTTGGTGGTAAATTTGTAAATACAGTAATTACAACATAGCACTACTGCACATGGAACTACTTTTTCTGTCAAATTTGTTGTATAACATGATGTTTTGGTGCTTAAATTGTATAATGATTACCTAATTTGATGTTTAATAGGATTTTCCTGAATCCCTTCATATTATCCAACATATTTGCTTATCCAACGTTCTGCCGGCCTGTTTATGTTGGATAAGTGAGACTCCACTGTATATTTATAATCTTATATTATCTGCTTAGAACTGGATTATATGAGGTCCCTTCTACACAGCTGTATAAAATGCACACTGAAGTGGATTATATGGCAGTGTGGACTCAAGATAATCCAGTTTAAAGCAGATAATATAAGATTATAAATGGGTTATAGAGCTGTGTGGAAGGGCCTTGAGTCTACACTGCCATATAATCCAGTGCAAATTAGATAATCTGTATTTTATAGGCAGTGGGGAAGAGGCCTGATTGAAGAGGCCCTGGACTGAGTGGGTTGCTAGGAGACCAAGTGGGCAGAGCTTAGCCTTCTAACTGGCAGCAATTGGATAAAAACAATTATTCATCTCCCTCTAATTAGGACTTTATTTTTCTTTTCTTTTTGTTGTATGAACGTAGAGGCATGGATGCGGGGTTGTGCTGCCAAGTTTAGTGTTTCTGGGATGTGTAGTTTTGTTGTTTTGTCCTAGGCTGAAATTTCATGACCCTTTTATATATATAGATTGGGCTTGCATTATTTTGATACTACTTAGGAAGAGTATCTTCATCACAGAATGGGAAATTTAACATTTTAGTAATAAAGGGCCCTGCTATTTGTGCCCCAGAAGCCTTTCCATTGTGCTTTGACTGTTAAAATACCCAATGACCTGCCTATCATTTTGCAAGGATGTCTTGATGAATCAAATAGGATATTTATAATTGTTCAGATTAAAGTAGTAGTAATACAGTACTCCAAATTTCACTGATGGTTTGTCTTGGCTCCCTCCCTCCGAAGTTTCTTTTAGGACACTGTAGAAACACCAAATATTCAAACATTTCATAGAAAGATTATTCTTTTGCTATAAGCCTCTATTTCAGCTAAAGTTGAGTGACATGGTGAATCGACCTAGACAGCCTCCTACTGCCCACCAGATATGTTGTAATACATATTATAAATATTCTAACACCAGTGTTTTCAGATTGGCTTAGACTCAAAAGGGGGCTTTTCTGCATGGAAAAAATATGCTAGTACTTATTAATAACTCCAAATGTATATTGAGCAGGTTTATTTCTTTACAAAAGATTCAGAGTTGTATAGTTTCTTGTTAACAGTTAATAAACTCCAAGGAATCTGAAAGGCTTGTCAAGGATAGCTTTATCTTTCACAGCAATCCTATGCTTTTCGTGTACTTGTGTCAAAGAATGCAAAGGGAAGATGAGTAAATTATCAAACTGAACTATGAAGCAGATCTTTCTAATTCTAGAATAGTGGCTACCTGAAAGCCTTCTGTGCTTAGTAGCCCAATAATAGTAGAAGCTGCAAGGTATTTGCTTCTATTTTTACCTGCTCCTGGAAGGAAGAAGCAGCTGATATATTTTGCTCCCAAAACAAAGTCTTTCCCACCTGAAGGCTGCATGTTTCTTTGCTTACCTAAAGGAGAGTAGAAAAGCATTCTACATGCTTCCTCTGACATCAGAGGATATATTTAGAAGGAGTTGCCCCAGTTAACTGGATTGATCCTCTCTGTCTCTGGGTTCCACGTAATGTAGTGCACTTGTGTAGTAGGGATTCTCCTTTTCCTTTCTGCCCCTCCAAATATTTTCCCAAGGTTCTTCCCATCTTTCACAGCAGACCTGGAGTGTGGCGAGGAGAAACGTTGTTTTTTTTTTTTTTGGTCAGCTTTTTTTTGTTAGCAGACAAACACTCTTGGATTCCATGCCTTCTCTTTAGAGCAGATTTGAACATAGAAACCAAACATAGAACATAGAAACCAAAAAGATGGCTCTTATAAGGAGTGAATGCCTTTATTGTTCTGTCTAGGCCTTAGAAAAGGTGCCTCTGATATGTGACATGAAGAGATAATGGAATATTCATGGTGGATTCCTTATCTTCCATGTACATTTTATAAGTAAAATAACATAAATAGCCTGCCCTGGCAAAGACATGCAATCCAAAATATGCACATGTGCACATACAGGGAAAGGGTAAAGTAATGCAAATAAAAAACCTAATACAGTACAATTATAAGACAGATTATTCAGGTAAAATACAATATATTAAAGGTAGTGCTAGTGCAAGTTGCAGTGACATCCTCCCTAATATCTGGATAGTTGGGAGAAATAAAGTACTACAGAAAGTAGAACGTTCTGGTGAATGAATGTGGGATTTGAATTGCTTTCCCCACATTAATTATAAGACTTACCAGTATTCTGATCGTGAACTAGAAGACAAAACTGAAGGAAGCTGTCTTAATTCCTGGCTGTAAAGAGTGTTCTCAAATGTGTTAATTTCTAGTGGTCAGTTGTTGGTATTGAAGAATTTTGCTCTTTTATCATTTCAGATTTGTCCAATATGTGCAGCATTACCTGGTGGAGATCCCAATCATGTTACAGATGACTTTGCAGCTCATCTTACACTGGAACATAGAGCTCCTAGAGATTTAATATCCTTTTGTATGCATAGTGGTTGCCTTGTATACTTAATAGCAATATATATTGATTCTAAAGCAGGTGTTTTGTTTGAATTGCAACATATGCCAAAGGTATCTGCATTTGAACACACAATATTTACTGCTCTGGTAACAGCTGGCATAAAGTGGTAGAGCTTATTTTCTTTCTCTTTAAAGAAAAATGGAAATTTGTTTCTTCTCTAAATAATAAACCTCACTTCATTTAATGGGAATAATTGTAATAGGAAAATATTCACAGGAATAAATTCTTTTAAATCTGTTTGTTAGTGCATTCTATTGAATGTATGTAATTATGCTCTTTCTATCTGCCACATAATTTGTTGTGGGCTGATATTATTACAGAGTGGTCACTGGAGCTTTTGAACTAAAAAAACAGTTTTAGCAATATCTGTAATATTTTATGACTCTTGCTTGTTAATGGGGTTCTGCTTGAACCCTGTTGCAGGAAAGCTCAGTGTAGCAAAAGAGTGAATTCAAATTTTAACTTGTATTTGATTTTTTTTTTTCCGTGTCAGGAGCAACTTGAGTCACTTCTGGAGTGAGAAAATTGGCCGTCTGCAAGGATGTTGCCCAGGGGACGCCCGGATGTTTTGATGTTTTTACCATCCTTGTGGGAGGCTTCCGTATGGAGCTAATAGATACATGTGGTCCTCTCTCAAGAAATATACCTCAAACAGATTAGATGATTGAAACCCCCAGTATACAATGTGGGACTGATATTTTCATGTAGTTTAGGTCTGCTTTACGCGCTGTAATGCTAACGTTGTTAACATGAACCCAAGAAATTGTATAACATTTGCTTCCAATCTGTTTGTATCTTAAGGTTTTGTTTGCAATACTTTCATCTTTGATGTTCAGATTTTTCCCTTAACGTCTTGGTTAGGATGAATCCAGCGGTGTTCGGCATGTACGTAGAATGTTTCACCCAGGCCGAGGTCTGGGTGGCCCTCGCGCACGTAGATCAAACATGCACTTTACTAGCAGTTCCACTGGTGGGTTTTCATCTTCGCAGAGTTCATATTCTCCAAGCAATAGGGAAGCCATGGATCCTATAGCTGGTAAGATTTATGAATATTTAATATACTCCTTTGTCTTTGTGAATCCTGCAAAACGCATTCTGCATTGCTAAAACTAGGAATGTGTGTAAGTTAATATTATCTTTCTTTCAGAATAGGGATGGGAAACATATGACCCACTAGATTATGTGGAATTGCAACTCCTCTCTGCCCTACCATTGGCTGCACTGCCTCGGGCTGATGGGAGTTGCTGTCCATGGACATCTGGAGGTCTCCATATTCTTTATCTTTATTACCTTTAACACAGGGTGTTGTCCATCTTTTATCAATTGCTATAGTTCTGCAGCCACGAATTGCCACTTGAAAGGGCGGGGCATAGAGTTTCAAAGGATTGCCGCTAGATGCCTCTCCCAGCACACAAACTACCCCTAGCCTCAGTCATTTGCTAGACGGCGACCCCGCAACATTAAGACCTAATGAGATATTCTCCCATTTGTTTCAGGCTCAAAATGGTCAGTAAAGTTGATAACTTCACAACCAGTTAAACCGTTTGTAATGTTTTGTAACATGTTGCCATCGTGAAATATACTGCTTTGGAATTGGGCCCATTATTTTGAAACACTCTGTATATATGCATCTGTTACAGTGGCAATTTATTTGGGTTGATTGAATAGGGAATTTGGTATTTTCAAAAGTTCCATTCTTTTCTTGCACAAGTCAGTGTTAGATTTTCACAATGTGTTAAAACTAAATTGCCATGGGGGCCCTGAAGCAGTATTGTGTTTATCGTATGAAATACTAGTAAAATGAAAATTCTGCAAGGAATTTATTATAATAATGAAAAGTTTCTTTAACATTGCATTGAGTTTGTGATTCTGAATTTGAATGTAATTCCTGTTTCTTCTTTTTTTTCCCTGTTGGCAGAGCTTTTATCTCAGTTGTCTGGTGTGAGGCGTTCTGCAGGGGGACAGCTCAACTCCTCTGGCCCTTCCGCTTCTCAGTTACAGCAGTTGCAGATGCAGCTGCAACTAGAACGGCAGCATGCACAGGCGGCACGGCAACAACTGGAGACTGCACGTAACGCGACAAGGCGCACCAACACTAGCAGCGTCACCACCACTATTACACAATCGACAGCAACAACCAACACATCTAATGCAGAAAACAGTCAGCAAGCTATCCAAAACTCTCAGTTCCTCCTTACAAGGTAACTCATTCTAAAGCTTCGGTCCCTCTTCATGCATGTTTTGTTCCTATGGATAAACCCACAAATTAACTGAGCAGTCCAAAGGCATTTAATTTAATGTTTTCAAACTGGTAAGCTGGCTGGGATTTCTGGGAGTTGAAGTCCTGGAGGGCTGAAGTTTGCCCACGCTTGAGTTAAACTAATAAAGGGTTTGCATATACAGTATAAGAATTCTCTCCACCCCCTTTTCTGACACCTTCCCAAGGCTTTAATTCATTTACTGAAAATGTCAATGAACCTTGATCATGTTAAATCATGAAGCATTTTACAAACCCAAAATACATGTTAAGTTTGAGCCAAACTCGTCATGCTTAGAAGAGACTTATTGAAAGGTTAAGACGTGATTAAGTTACGTGATGTCAATGGATTGATACTAAACATGACTAACTCTGGAGTGATTTGGTTCAAAATCTTGAATAGTTACAAGAGGCTTAAAGAAAGACCAGGGGTGCTTATTTTTTCCGTGTCAGGAGTGACTTGAGAAACTGGAAGTCGCTTCTGGTGTGAGACAATTAGCTGTCTGCAAGGACGTTGCCCAGGGGATACCCATATGTCTGATGTTTTTATCATCCTTGTGAGAAGCTTCTCTCATGTCCCCGCATGGGGAACTGGAGATGACAGAGGGAGCTCACCCACTCTCCCCAGATTCGAACTGCCGACCTGTTGGTCAGCAGTTCTGCTGGCACAAGTGTTTAACCATTGCGCCACCAGGGGTGTTGAAACTAATGAAATATTCAGTGTTGGGGTGTGCGTTTATGTACAGTCAAGACTCGCTTGTCCAACATAAATGGGCTGGCAGAATGTTGGATAAGTGAAAACCTTGGATAATAAGGTGGGATTGAGGAAAGGCCTATTAAACATCAAATTACGTTATGTTTTTACAAATTAAATACCAAAACATCATGTATTTTTCCTATCCCAATAAATGAGTAAATGAATTTAGCAAATCTAGGATGGTTGATGAGATGGTGCTTGCTGAGAGTGGAATCTCCATTTGTAATTCATTTCCTGAAAAATAGCAACTGACAGGCCAGCCTTAATGAGTGCAAACTATTATTTTTGCATTACATTTCCATTTGATCCCACTGATTATAATTATTTTCTAAGCTTGTGCTCATGTTATGTTGGAATGGACGTTGGAATATAAAAACGTGTTCCACAATAAGTAAGACTTTAATGTGCCACAAATGTAGTGTATCACCTTTAGCACTTTTCTTCCAAAAAACGTACATTGAGATCAAAATGTCTTTCACAAGAATATTTGGAACAAATATAGGACAGTCTTCACTTGAGTCAAAACAATAGCTTTAATTTAGCTCACTGGTGGCTCACAGAGAAATCAGTCTTAATCTTGTCTACTGAAGCCTTTATCTGGAGGTGTTGCATTTAGATAATATGATCTCAGGCCTGTGATCCTTCCTATCAGTACACACATTTGCAGAAGTATCTCTGTTAGCAAACTTCAATTTTTATAGTAGTTATTTGAAATGGTTTTGATTGGGCAGCATGGAAGAAGGATTGGGGCAGCTGAACTCAATAGTGGTGGCTTCCAATTTTGTATACAGGCATTCTCCGATTTACAGACATATGACTTACAGTTAAGAACGGGGGTGAAACAACAGGAAAGGGAATTCACTCCTGAAAGAGTTAGCATGAGAAAAAGGTGTATCCACTGAAGTTTTTTTCACCAATCCTTATTCTCACAACAATTCACAATTTTCAAAATCCAGTTGTCATAGGGGCAGAAAATTAGGTGAAATCTTCTGAACAGGGGCACAGACAGCAAAACAAACACCACAGAGGTGTTAGCCCTTCCCTATGCTATCTAAAGACGCACGCACACACACACACACACACACACGGCAGGAGTTACACTTAAAAAGCAATCCCATTCTGACTTACAAATTTAACTTGAAAACAAAGCCACAGATCCTATCTTGTCAATAGCCCGGGGACTGCAGGCATAGACAAGTACTGTATATACTCGAGTATAAGCTGACCCAAATATAAGCCAAGGCACCGAATTTTACCACAGAAAACTGGGGAAACTTATTGACATGAGTATAAGATGAGGGTAGGAAATGCAGTAGCTACTGGTAAATTTCAAAAATAAAAATAGATATCAATAAAATTATATTAATTGAGGCAAAATGTTTTTGGATATTTACATAAAATTGTAATTTAAGATAAGTTAAATGTTTTTAAATATTTACATAAAACTGTAAGATAAGGCTGTCCAACTCTGATTACTGTATATGCTCAAGTATATGCTGACACTAATATAAGCCGACCAGGACCCTCACTCAAGTATAAGCCATTGAGGAGCTTTTCCATCCTTTAAAGGGGCTGAAAAGCCTGGCTTATACTTGAGTATATATGGTAGTTAATACTACCTGTGATTGTGACCTTTCCAAATTAAAACCATATGAATTTCAGTCATGGGAATAGGATGTTGGGTTATGATAATTTTTAAAATGTTTTCACGTTTTACAGGCGTAGGGAACAAATATAAAAATGTAGCAGTGTGACACCCCCCCCCCCCCCATTTCTCAAGGAATGATGTCTCCTGCAGATGCCACCTGCACTTTGGTTTGGATAGTATTTTTTTCCTTTTGTGAATGTTAGCTACATTCTCTTCCGCCTTCCCTCCTTGTGCAGGTTGAACGATCCCAAGATGTCTGAAGTTGAGCGTCAGTCAATGGAGAGCGAGCGGGCCGACCGCAGCCTGTTTGTTCAAGAGCTTCTCCTGTCCACTTTGATGCGGGAAGAAAGCTCCTCCTCTGATGAGGATGAGCGCGGGGAGGTTGCTGATTTTGGTGCTATGGGCTGTGTAGATATTATGCCTTTAGATGTTGCTTTAGAAAATCTAAATTTAAAAGAGAGTAATAAAGGAAACGAGCCTCCTCCACCTCCTCTTTGATGACATCCCACTTCGCAGACAATGTCCTCTGTGCTGTATTTGCCAATGAAAGTGGACAACAACTATCTTGGGTTTGTTTTGGTGATTGTAATTTCAGGTCTGTCACTCTTGTTACATTGTGTACATTCAAAGGAAGAGAGAGAAAAAAAGATATATATGATAATCATTTCCACTTAAAAATAATTTTTACTTCTAGCAGGTAAATGTAGGTTTCAGTGCAGAGGGGACTCCTCTGTGCCCTGTACTTTTGACATGCAAAAGGCTCTCCTAATACTCCACATTCAAACTGAAGAGGAAAAAAATGAAATCTCTAATGAAGCTGCTGTGTGTATTTATGAATATTAATGAATAAAAACTGCTTGGATGGTTTACCTTTACTGCATGAGGTTTTTTGCAGCGTGCATGAGTTTTAGTGACCTTGTCATTTAAAATAATTTAAATACAAGGATAAAACTATAAACAACTCCCTCTTCCCCCCAAAAAAGCTTTCCAATTATTCAAAGGTTACAAGACAAAGAAGTTAGTCCTCACTTAGCAGCGTGTGGCCATCAAGTAGCTTTTGAATAATGATGTCTGTCTGAACCACCTTTTTGTATGTGCGGTTTGCACATCATGCAAAATCTCTGCAGTGGGACGGCTTGTCGTTTCCAGGGTGTGGTGTTTTGCTCGGTGTGACCCTTATGTTGCTCTCTTTAACCATCACACATCCACATAAGAGTTTCAGCCTGCTTTTTATGTATCTCTAGGAGACACAAAAGTAAGGCCACTGCCAAAACCTTCTGGCAAAGGGGCTTTTGTGTGCCCTATAATCAAAATATACTTGTTCAGCTTTGTTTAAAGATTTTTTCTTTTTGTGGTTGTTTAAAAAAACATTTTCAAACTGTTAAAACATGTTTTATTCAGGTGTAGATGATTCATTTATTCACTGTCTTAAAAGAAAACAAAAGTTAATCTGGATTATGTTGTCTTGGTTTTAAAACATTCACCGTCTCAATCATATGTTTCGAGTTATTTATGTATTTGCTTCCTAGTTTGCAGAGACTTGTCAGTATCAGGAGAGCTTGAGAAGGTGACTTCCCAGACTTGTCAGTATATTACAACTGCATTCTTAATGATAACTCTAGCACCTTTTTTATTTATTATTTCTTGATTTTTTTCTGGCATAAAAAGTAAAAAGCCTTTTAATTGAATCATGCCACCTACATGCCTATACTATTAATCCTGTATGTATAAAAATGTACAGTGTTTTTGTGCATAGACTTTCATAATAGCCCCAAGGCAGGGACAGGAGGGGTTTTTGGTTTTTTTTTGGGGGGGGGGGTCTGGGTGGCAGGGAAGGGAATGTAAAGTTAGACTATAAAGACAAAATTGCACACAGCTTCTGATTCAATCTAAACTAGGCTTTAGACCATAATCATGTTTTGCTCTGGTTCTCACTCTCTTCACCCCTTTTCCCTCTGTTACCCTTCCACTTCTGCCACATTACAAGCATCTTAGAATAAAATGTCATACTTGGAACAGCAGGATGGGGTTTTAATAGAACTTTGACATGGATGCTAATCTAAAATGGCTTAAAAACCCACCTGCAATTTTTAATTTGACTCCCATTTATTTCTATATAAAGTACAATACTAGTTTCTCTTTTTTTCCTTTTAGTCTCTGCAACAGAATGTTTGAAAGGGGGTATTCTACACCAACCCTCTGGTTACTTTGGGAGTTAAATCCTGGTAGGGATTTTTTTTTTATTGTTGAGGATTTTCAAAACCAGTTTTCAAACTGTAGTCTTTTCAAACACACCTGCACATTACAATAAGACACACAGTTCAATAAAGCATTTTGAAGACTGTTGTTCACCTGATTCTTCTTTTTTGGTGGTGTGTTCTCCGGACCAATTAATTGCTGAAATGAATACCTGCAATTTTGTAATGATATTTACACTGCAGCTATCCAGGACCCATTTCATGTTAGTTTAAAATGTGCTTGTACTATCTGCATGGGGAAATGAGACCTGCGTGGTGCTTGAGGAAAAAGGAACAAGGCATTGGGGTAAGATGTTTCACCTGTGCCACTACTATGATGCTGTGGAAACACTGGCTGCTGTCATTGAAATCCCTTCGCTACAAACAGAGTTTGATATCATTATTGGTGGTGGGAGGTATTCTTCATTAACAACTGATGCACAAGATTTACAAATATGCTAATAAGCAGAAAACCCCACAATGATGAAATGGCATATGGCACTGTGATTAAGACGTAATAATAGCAGATAATCCATCCCAGTAGCAAGCTATAATTGGATTCATCTGTTGAAAAAAAAAACGGAAACAGGTAATAAGTGACTTCCCAAGGTAGAGTGTTTCAAATACAAGATGTTAATAGTCCCAAAGCTATAGTCCCCACCCACCTGGCCTCAGAAGGGGATGAGAAACAGATGGTTCAAGGGGAATGTGGAGGCTAAACCAGTAATGCCCTAAATTGCAGGCTAGTAACAGGTACTGCTCAGACCTATTTAAATTGACTCTTGAGAAAAGTCTAGCAAATCTACTTCCCCAGCACATCTTTTTGCAACAACCCATATGCTATTTTCACCCGAGTATATGAATGTGCTTGGTGACAAGCAATAATGGGCAATAAATAATTATACTGCAAGGTGAGAGTAATCCAAGATGGTAAGATGCTGTAAATCACAAACTAGAGAAATGTTTTAATACATTTGGATAGCACTGGTTAACACACATAGCTGGATTTGGGACTCTGGGTTCTGCCTTTGTTAAGCATATAGATATGCTTACTTACAGGATACCTAAATTTTATTTTTAAGTAATATATACAACAAATTTGCCAGTATCACTGAATGCCTGACCAATGTTCTATTTTTGTATTGACAACTACTACAAGCTGACTTACACAGAGCGGGGCTTCCAGAAAAATTCCTAAGGTGTTGAAAAACTAAATTGGAATTACTAGTATATGCAATTTTGAGGATTTAGGCTCAAACACTTCAACATTTTCTATTTGTAAAATACTTGACTCATGTTACCTACAATGCATTGTAATTTAAATGTTGCACACCCTGAAGTGACTTTCGGTGACTTGTTGGCAGAAAGTATCCAGAGGAAGGTCTATCCTTGTCTTCCTCTGAGTGGGACATGTCCAAAGTCACCCAGTGGGTTTCCATGGCCAAGGGGGAGATTTGAACTTTTGTGTCCCATTGTCCTAGTCCCAACACCCAAATCATTCTTTTTATAATTTATCACTCATTTTATGTTTAACTAAGAATGTGAAATTTTTGAATGGAAAGTAGTAGTCTGAATACTGGAAAGGCATCCAAGATCCTGTCTGATCCCAGAAACAAGGCAAGATCAGGTCAGGTTAGTATTTTAATGGGAGACTGGAAACAAGTACTAATTCTGGAGGAACTGGCAAACCCCGTCTGAATATGGCCTAAGAAAACCTTATGGACAAGCAACTTGAAGTTATACACAAGACTGCTAGATGGTAAAATATGAATGCTTTTTAAAAGTTGGCAACACTTAGGGGATAATTTAGGGCATTGGTTCTCAATCTGTGGGTCCCCAGATATTTTTGGCCTTCAACTCCCAGAAGTCCTAACGGCTGGAAAACTGGCTGGGATTTCTGGGAGTTGTAGACCGAAACACCTGGGGACCCACAGGTTGAGAACCACTGATTTAGAGTATGATTTAGGTCTATTGCATCAGCAAGGGTTTGTTCAGTTACTTTTGCACTGCTATAATCTTGACTCGTTAGAGGAAAAAAACAATATAGTGACATACCTGTTGTTTCTAGGTTTTAGATTGACAGCCCATCTCTGTCTCAACTTGTTGCTCCTTAAATTTGGGCATGGAAGCTAGTTACTTTGAAACATTTATGTAATTAATATAATAATAATAAAATTTATTTGTATTCTGCCCTATCTCCCCAAGCGGACTAATATAGCTTTAGTTAACATTGAGCAAACTTAATACAGACTTGGACCCTGGACATAGCCAATTTTATCTTCATGGCAATCATTTCCGGAAGTTTGGCCAACATACATTTTTAAATAGTAATCAAATGGATTGCCATAGTAGTCCTCTTGTTACTATTTTGGACTCAACTATCTCCATACCATTAAACCCTCCCTTCAACACCTGGTTATGACCAGTCCAAATGCTTAGACAGTAAAGCCTCATGAACATGATTAGATGTGATTTGAAGAATTGCCTCAAGTTATTAACTGTCAGAATGTAAAATGTAGAGCACACTTTTCAGCTTGGCAGTTAGTAAGTAAGTAAGTAACATTATTCTTATACCCCACCACCATCTCCCGACAGGGACTCAGGGTGGCTAACAAAACAAATACAACAGTTAAAACACATTACAGTAAATAAAACCACAATAAAATTGACACTATAAAACAATACATTACAAGTTGTGGAATTGCTGGGAAGTTTAATATGACTTTTTCTATACAAAGCTGTATGGACAAAAGTAACTTGTCATCTGAGAGAGGAATGGCGGATTTTGCAAAGTTGTTGCCTATTACATGAATACTACATACTGATTGGAGCCCCCAATGGCACAGTGTGTTAAAGTGTTTAACTACTGAACTTGCGGACCGAAAGATTACAGGTTCGAATCCGGGGAGCGGAGTGAGCGCCCGCTGTTAGCCCCAGCTTCTGCCAATCTAGCAGTTAGAAAACATGCAAATGTAAGTAGATCAATAGGTACCACTTTGGCGGGAAGATAATGGCGCTCCATGCAGTCATGCCAGCTACGACCTTGGAGGTGTCTACAGACAACCCCGGCTCTTTGGCTTAGAAATTGAGATGAGCATCAACCCCTACAGTCGGACATGACTGGACTTAATGTCAGGGGAAAATCTTTACCTTTACATAGTGATTGCAGCAAGTTTCAAACTGGTAAGATTTGCACACTTTTTCCCAAGCATGTGTATACATAATGTAAAAGGTAATTTCCAATTAGGAGGAAGTAATTCGGTGAGGAAGGAATGCAAGATGGAATTAAGAAGCTGTGGTACTACATTTTGTTCGATATGCAAAGAATCACTGCCTCCAATAAAGGGTTTGTAATGGAGGGATCTAGTTTGGGCATAGGATAGAGAGAAAAATGGATTATATTCAGATTTTTACTCAGGAGTAAAACAATACATCAACAATAGTTCATATGTTCTTAAAATAACCCATGTATTTTCTCCTCTTTCTGATAATGCTTTTTTGCTCTTGAGATGGGCAAAAAAGATGTAGATGTATTGTTCAGCTTTTGATGTATAGATGCTTTCTACACTGACTATAAAGACAGATACCAAATGGTGAATTAACTGTGTGACTAAATAATTCTACATGTCCAAGGTAGGGAAGCTAAGAATGGATTTACTATGATGATTCTCATGGATTCATGTAACCATGGCAAAATTAGAAATGCTGCAGAACACGTGATTCTCACAACTTCCCATCACAAATACGGTTCTAAAGATGCACTTTCTTTTCCTTGATTTCTAATGTTATGTGAACACCAAAGCATGTTTAGGTTTGAAAAATATATTATGGAAAGGGTCATGCTTGTTCCATGGAGATCAGGAAAGTATTTGGCCCTGGGAGAGTTGCTGCTCTTCAGACTGCTTCTCAGGGCCGTTGTGAGGAAAAATGGGAGAGCCATTCCAACCATTTGAGAAGGCTAAGAGGAACAAGTGTCAATTGTGTAATAAAGATACAACACCAATTTTATATAAGCCTTTATTTACAACTTGTTTAACAACTGTACACTAGTTTTGTAGCCTTGGAAGCATTGTCTTTTAAACTGGGGAAAAACAAAATGTCTGAACTTAAAACCATTATTACCTTCTTTGTGTGTGTGTATACACACACACACACACACAAATAAGTATTAAAACCACTACCATGGTGATATGGTAAGAAATCATATGCAAGAAGTGGGGATTAATATTTGGTACTCTTCAGAAGTTCTCTTACAGAAAAAAATACCAATTTCACAAACAGTCATTTTGGTAACCAATCAACACCTAGTTTAGGACAGTCAAACAAGTTGCTATTGCAAAATGAAGGGGAGGGAACTGAATACTACATAAACACAGTTAATTGATATGCTTGAAAACATGCTTAGCATCTCAGAAAATCGCAATAGCACCACGACAGTGATGCCAAAAACAAAACTTAAACTCTCAAAGTCGGACAGCAACGCCTACTGAAGGTTGTAAGCCCCAAACTTCACGTTCGTCTACACCTAGTGGTCTATGGTGCTTTGGCAGGCAGACCCTAAAAGTGGCCAACCTCAGGCCAACTTGAACATCAGGCCACGTGTGTTCCAAACACACAGGCAAACACACAGACACACACAACAAAGGCCTCCAGCACAGCCGCACAGCACAACTACATGGCAATGCCTTGCCAACATCTAACAGACATGATTATGCAGGGAAGGCAAAGGTGTTTTCTTTAAATATGTAGTTGGAGGTAGGCTAAATAATGAAGGCAGCAGACCCCCCCTTCCATTCTGAGTATCTGGTACTTAACAACCAAGCTAAGGAGCTTCAATACTGAATGTCAAACTCGCAAGACAAAACTTTTTTCAACTACCAGGTCCAGTTAAGCGCAGCTGCCTAAATTTGCCAAAGTAACTGAGCCAGCAACCAACAAGTGATTCCACTAGCAACCTCTCCCCAAAGTAAACATCTTCATCTGCAAGAGGTATCCCTACAGTATAGGTAGCAATAATGAATGTTATTCATTGTCCCTTACTCAACCTGAGCTCTCAGCAGAACAAAAGCAGCCCTGCCCTTGGCTCCTTTCCTCCATATACCTGCAGTTGAGCAAGGAGCACAGAGAACAGGGGAGAAGACTTGCAGCACTCTGATCTGCATGTCAGTGAGCAATTTGCTCAGAGCTACAAAAGACCTGGCTGAGAATTGATTATGTGGGGAGGAACGAGTCTTTCTTTTCTGGAACATCAAACTTAGGTCCTGACCAACTTATCTAGAGTTAGGACACCTGCTAATGCTCAAAACCAAGTCATCCATTCTGAATTTCATCGCACCGTATGCTCAAGAAAAGTGAATGGCTTCATCTGGGCATACATCAGTGCTTAGTTCCAGTTTCATCTTCAACTGAGCATGTGTCCAAAATTGAGGACCGTAGGGCTCTCCAGATCTTGGAAATCTACAACTCCAAGTACTTCTCACTATTGACTTGGCTTGCAGGAGCTGTCAGTCTAGTTCAACAGCTGGGAAGCCAAAGATTCCCCAGCCCTAATACAAATCCTATGGCTTAGAGGTAGAAAGCCAGCGCTTCCAAGGAAAATCCAGACTCTGTTCCCCTGTCTGTTCCAGAGCAATCTCAGCTGCCAAGAAAGAGACAAGGGAATGGGACAGACTGCCTGGCCTACCTTCCGGCCCTCCTTCAATGCAGTCCTCGCATAAAATTAGTCGCTGGCTAGAGGCTTTAAAAGGCTCCTTCCCAAACTGGGATGGAAAACGTAACAGTTATGACACAAACACGTTCACAAAACAATATTCCCTCAGGTTGTCTATCATACTGCCACATTTCCTACATCTGCCTTGACACAAAACGGAACCTACGGCAGCACAAGCAGATACATAAAGAGTATAACTGAAAAAGAGCAGCTTTAAATCATTTTAAAAGGCGGCACAAAGCATTCCAAGTTATACTGTCAACATATTGTACATGAAGAATAGCGCTATTTCATAAGGTAAAGAAAGACGCATTAGTGCAATCTGAAAGGAAGTTAACAGGGATGAGGAGGAGGGAACTTGAGATAAATACTGGTAACTCAAATAGTAATCTAAGATGATACTGGGGATAACACTGACGTCAAGGAAGAATGCTCCTTTTGTATTAGTGATCTCAATTCAAGTTCCTTTTTAGAGCTGCTTGTACACATATACAAAGGTAGGGAAAGAAACCCCTAAGGGCAATGCATAAGTTTCCTAGAAGAGGTGGGAAAAATGCAAAGAAAGAAATCATACACATTAAGACATTATGCAACATTAATAAATAAAATATTGCATAGGCGTCAAGGCTTGGAGTTTTAAATTTAAAAAGCAGCAGGGGTCAGGCACTGCTCCTATCTGTTCTCTCCAAGAGAAAACCCTTTCTTGGCTTTACTGAAATTAAAAAGAAAAGGATAAATACATACATACATACACTTATATATATATATATATAGCATTGGACAACATGGCTCCTTTAGTGCACTTTTAAAATCATAGCAGTAAACAAAGGTGCATTAATAAAACACATGTTACGTTTAAACGGTTCTAGTTTAGCAAACTAGAGTTGTTGCAAAGCTTGCATGTTAATACTGTTGATAGAAAGAATGCATGTGAAGAGAAATAGTAGCAGCAAGGAAAGTTAACATATTAAGTGCTACAGGCGCTTCACAATCCACCTAGATTTTGTGAATATGAAGATGCTCTCGTTTGCAGCCTCTGAAGTTTATTCCTTTGGAAGGGAAAAGGAGAGACAGCAAGGTTGCACCCAGACATAAAATTCCTTGCCAGCAAATCGTCTCTCAGAAAAACAGGCCAGGAATTTTGTGGTAACAGCTTTATATTTCCACAGGGAAAAAAGGCATGGACTGAATAGCCCTTGTTTAATAAACAGTGTGACAGACAGGGCAGCCTTACTATAAGTTTAAATTCAAGCGAGGTTAAGTTGCCTTCACTGCTATTTTAAGATGGTAAAGAAAGCGGGAGGGAGAAAGAAGAAAGGAAGGGGAAACTACCAAGACCAAACCCTATTCCGAACCATTCTGTGCCATTTGGGATGTCTGAACAGTTTATAGAGTTCAACTACAAATCAGCCAATTTTATAAGCTATAGATTCCTGACAGTAATGGAACAGGTTCAAGCAATGTAAATTAATGCATTAGGAGTTGGAAAGAACTCTGCTAATAAACTCTCATAAATGGCTAGCTAACAATATCTTGCACATAACTATACCAGGTGGTTCAAAGGGCTATTCAGTTTACCCCTATATACTCATTTATAAATCTATAAATGTTAGTCAACAAATCAACTGAAGTTAATTTATCTACAGGCGATGTAGGTAATGTGCCTTAACTCTTATTAAAAAAAGAGACCATCTCCGTTGAGAAGAGTGACAAAAAGTAATAGCTTAGTTCATCCTGGGAGAATTGCAAATAAGCACCAACCCCCTCTACCATTGTGTCACTTCTGGCCTTTTTTAATGCCTGGGAGGGAAAGTGGCAGCAGTTGGCATTGGTGCAACTTATCCACGGGTCACATCAAACTCCATAATTTTGGCTCTCACTTGTACACAAGTTTATACAATAAATCTTCCTGCCTGGCTGCTGCGAGGGGATCCTACCAGGCATGTTAGAGCTGGCCCCTTAATACACCAACATAATTTTAATTCATCTAGAAAAGGCAGGAAAAGGCCCAAAAAATCACATTTAGGCAGAATATTCCAATGTTCCATGTTGTGCTTCTTCCACATTAATACTAACAAGGGCTGCTTCTTTCTATCTGAATTCAAGACCTTCTCTCCAGTTAAGGATCTGCCTAGGTAATGTTTTCGAAAGGTTTAGGTCAAACTGACATTTGCTGCAGTATAAGAATAATGTTGCCCTTCAACACAGTGATTACCACAGCAAGTGAAAGATGAACAGATTTCTTATGGCAAAAGCTTTCATGGACTAGTACGGTTCAAGTTGATCCATTTTAGAAAATCAGTGTATGAGACCAAACCAACTTACAGGTCAAGTTGGGCTGCAAGATAGAATCTTATATATAGTCATCAACTATGGCATCAGTGAAGTTAGACCTACTGGCTAGAGGACCATGAAGAACTTTGTAAGATAAAACGCGGGCCCTCTTATGTAAAATCAGGCCAAAACAGAGTATTTATCACAATCCAGTCTGCCAATTCTTTTTGCAAGAAAAAAGGCGGGGCACACAATCTGCTGGCCCCAAATCTGGCCTACCTACATGTGACAATTCACAGGCACAAGGCAGGCCTCATCTGTGGAGTGCTCCCATTCTAGCTTCATAGCCATAAAATGAAGTGAATTATTATTTTTGAGATTTCCTGATAAAAAAGACTAAAAATTTTCCTCTACCTAATTAAAACTTCCTTTAAGAAAAACAACGCTGCCTTTCTGCCAGCAGAGGCCTCATGTTAAAGAACACAACCAGAAATATCACACATTTAGTGTGCCTGTAACTTGTAAAATAATATCAACTGGTATCCTGTTGAGCTATTATGAAGGCGTACGAATAACAGGTGCTGTAGGCTATATTTCAGAGGAAAGCAAGAGCAAAATCACCTCTAAATTCTCCTTCCCTAAAAAAAACCCTGTGAAAATCATGTGGTTACCTTAAGTTGATTCATGACTTGAAGGCACTTACATACACATAGAGATTTTTGCCATTGAAACCAATGTAGAATTGCAACCCTTATTATTTTGATTTGATGAATCATAGAATCATAGAGTTGGAAGAGACCTCATGGGCCATCCAGTCCAATCCCCTGCTAAGAAGCAGGAAAATCGCATTCAAAGCACCCCTGACAGATGACCATCCAGCCTCTGCTTAAAAGCCTCCACCACAGTCCGAGGCAGAGAGTTCCACTGCCGAACAGCTCTCACAATTAGAAAGTTCTTCCTAATGTTCAGGTGGAATCTCCTTTCCTGTAGTTTGAAGCCGTTGTTCTGCATCCTAGTCTCCAGGGCAGCAGAAAACAAGCTTGCTCCCTCCTGCACAGTTCTTTAAGCCGCTATTTCCAATACCCAATGGTAATTATGCACAACATATTTAATATCCAATTTAAATTACAGACAACCCCCACACCAGTCTTTCATGCCATTAAAAATGTTCTCAGTGTCTCAGAGCAAATTGTGAGGGTTGAGAAGAAGCTGCAGGGTGAAGATGGGGTTGCCAATTCTGGTGGAAACTGAGGGACCCAGCAGAAGTACGTAACTGGATCCTAGCCTATGCCCTGTGTGTATTAATTTATATTTACCTCTTAAAACATCTTATTCAATGGAACAAAATGAGAAATTCTAATAAAGTAGTGAAATGGGAGGCAAACATAAGTAGGAAAGAAATATTCTGGAATATTTACCAAATTTTAAAGTTATCATATAGTAAGATTTCAGGAAATATAATTCTTCAAAACCTAACATATACCAAGTAAATGTATTTTGCATAAGTACAAGATTATTTGAACCAGCTTACTTACTATACAGCAAACCCAAACCCAAACTGCAACAAACTATTGGAGACAGGTAATCAACAACTGCTCAAATGACAAGTCTATCCAAACTTAAGAGATACATTGAACATGTCTAGTACTGCTGAGAGAATATGCTCCTAAATATGCAAGGGACAAAAATATTTTTTTAAAAAAATCTCTATTTTTACAACAGTAGCCATTGCACTTGCCTGGCCCATTTTAACCTATAATTAGAACCAAAATTGTTGGGTTTACATTTCCAAGTGAATTTAACAAATCTAAATACAACAGGACTAAAGACAGGTCAGAATCCAGCTTGGCACTGAAATCTACAGATTTCCAGCTTGGGATGCATACAGTTGAAGGAAGAAAGACAGAAATGTTTTATTCATTTAAGTAATACTACAAAACTATAAATTTGCAAATGTGCACACAGCATTTTTTTTTAAAAAAAACCCAACACATTCTCTTCTAAGTGAATATCAAAATCTGCAGATTTTGGAAAAAAAAACCCAATTTTTATGAGGACAGAATGAATTTTAATATGGAAAATAAGTTGAATTAAACTTCACGTATCTGTCAATTCCTACTCAAAATACACTTTTGACAAACAGAACGAACTAGCTACTACCAATACTGTTATCAGAAGAAAAAGTTGTGAAATTCCTTATAAAACTTGTAGAATTTAGGTGTTTAAGAACAGTTCCCATTCCACTCAAAAGGTTTTCCTTTTGCCACAAAATTAGCCCACAAGCCAGATAAAATCTGTCCCACGTCAACCCTTTGGAAATTAATAGCACTTAATTTAGTATGAAAGAACTAATCTCCTATTAATTTCAATAGGTCCTTAAAGAGCAACTAGCCTTTACTGAATTTTTTCCCTGATGATTGATTTCCATGCTTTTCTATGATCTTTAAAATCACAGTTTTTTCTCAAGTCATCAAACTAAAAACAAATGGCACATTTATGTGGCGAGACCTTGACATCCTGCAATAATAAGATGCAGGAATAAGATGGCCCTGCCCTTTCCAGTGCAAGAAAGAAACCAAAGTAAAAAAAACTATATGCTGACATACTAAGTAAGAAACACAAAATAATGATAAACAGAAATAAGGCAAGCCATGGAAAGCAGACAAAGTCTTTACCAGTCCACACTGAAAAGAAAGGCAGTAAAGAAACAAAAACAGTGAAAAATAGTTTTGTCAGAACAGCAGAATGGTCTGGAGGACAACAAAAATCCATTCTTTCCCCGTGCAATCAATATCTTTTTTATATATTTGCATAAAAAAGCAAGCAACCAGAAAAAAATAAGAATGTTACACCTTTTATACAACTACATCTATGTCAGTTCTTGGAATAGTGGGTGCCCTGTGTATTGCCCTAAACAAATATAACCGTTATGTACTTTCATAAAGTACATAAGCAACTTTGTGTAGTTGCTTATCTACACAAAACTAGCCTACAAGGCAGGCATTGCTGTTGCTTTGCACCCAATCAGCTGTAAGCAATTTCCCCAAATTTCACCCATTTCTTATGTACAGATTTTTCTCAGTTTAAAAAAAATAGCTGGGACCAAAAATGTCATAATAAATCTACTGATTTTTACTATGTTGTTTGTTTTGAGCCAAGCAGAAGTGAAATCCTCCTGTTATCAGTAGGCTGGCCCCATTTGGGAGGAATCAAAATTTCTCCCAATCAATCACTTGAAATTGTGTTGGGGTTAGAAAATGTTTACAATGCCTTCAAAACAATTTTATAGAAAGAAGACTAGCTTTTAAGGTGGAGGAGGACTTTTGGCTAAGATCAAGTATTTAGAAAGGAGATCCTTGCAGATGTGGCTTAAGATCGGCAGCTATTCCTCCTCAAGCTGTTAATTCCTTGATGGAATTGATTTGCATAAAATGATAGGATGCTCATAAAGTAATATTGCTAGTACAGTACAACCCCCTGACCCCCAAATCCACCTATCCACACCTGGCAAATTCTGTCCTTTCTAGGAATTTTCTAGGTCCCTTGGGCAATTCTATGGTATGCTTCCTCCAGAAGTTACCATAACATTGCAAAGTAGGACCAGATACCTCTCCAGAAATGTCTATATCCTCTAGCACAACTCTACAGCAACTTCCAGTGGAAGTGACTAATTTAAATAGTTTGCTGTGATTGTTTTCCGTTTCCACAGTAAGTTCTAGAATTGTGTGTATATGTGCATGTATGTTTGTGTGTGTGTATATGTATGTATGCATGTATGTGTATATACACACATACATATATACTTCACTTTCAAAGCTTCTTTCTCCCACTCCTAATTTGCTACTTCATGGGGAAACATCAAGTAAACATTTATCTGCATACTAGGGGGAAAATCTGATCTACTTCACCAAACACTGAAACCACACTTACAGAGGGCCCAAGGTTAATGCATTTTCTTTAATCATTGCTTTTCAAATAACTGGAATCAAAAGGGTAGCAGCGAGAAATGACAAGGTTACTAATTTTTTAATTAATAGGATGTACTGTGTTGGTTTGCAAAAAAAGTGGTATGTTATACATTTTATAATCTAAATATAACATATTCCAGATGCACTTCCAGGTGGAAGGCATCACTCCTACCCTTTCCCCCTTCAAAGGCTCTTAGAATACTTTTTAAAAGTCAACATGATCTACATTTGGAAGGATATACAACTTGTTTTGCTGAGAAGTTAGACATAATAAAATATTTCTACATACAACACTTTTCAACAAAACCTTCCAGTTACTGTTAACAGTGAATCTGAATGGAAACAGCTCGAATAATTCCACACTTCTCAACCATGAATGGTTTGATCTCTGGAGCTCAGTTCTTGGCAAGATCAGAACTTGAAAGGCTAACTTTGCTTTGTGAGAAAGATCTGTAATTGCACAGATTGCAATTTGGCACAAAAGGACAGCAGATTCTCATGTCAAGTTCAGCTTGTCTGGAGGCACTGGTTACCATTTAAAAGGCAATTAATAAGAGTCCTCCTTACTGACCTATCAAAACAGTCTTCAGTGGTGGAAAACAACTTATAAGCAGCACCCATCAAAAAGGTTTGACCAAAATTGACCTGCTAGGGATGGGAAACCAAAGAAACATTTTCTACATGGTTGATCATGTTTTACTTTTCCCCATTTGTAGGATGTGACTATACATTAAGAGGCATATTATCTGTCCACATTTTCTAAAATTTCCAAGCAAGAGTGGGTTAAGATTATGGAACAAGGAAAAGGTTGGCTTTCCAGATCCTCACTTGGTTACAATCCAATGGGAAAAAGAAAAGAAGAACTAGCCATGCAAACAAATGGGTGGGGGGGGGGGGGGGAAGGTTGCCACTTTCCACCTTAAGCCCATACCAACGAGAACGGAACAAGCACTTCCAACGGTTTAAACCTACAGCAGCAAAAATTATAAGAGATGGGCAAACAAAGATACAAAAAATTAGCCTTCCCCTCTGAATTAAAGCAAAAACATAAAGTAACCACAATCTAAGGCAAATTTGTGATCACACGCTGAATCAGATAGGTGCAACCTCGGCCAGCATCCAGACCTTCGCAATGAATACATTTCACAATCATCACTGTTGCAAATCGCATTACATAATTTAAACAGTTCAAGAGAAGAGTGAGAAAGAGAAGGATAATAATTCCCTTTATACAATGGCAGCCTTTGAAAGGATGGCAATCTCATTCATCAACAAGACCTCTAAGTCTGATATCTAGTCATCCTCAGACTTCAGGTGAAAAATTGACAATTTATACAAACGTAGCAAGGGAAGGGAGAGTTTTCATTTCTGCACCTCACTAGGTGTTTCCCAACATTTTGGCACGATAAAAGGCAAAAGGAAGACTCCAAAAAAGAAAGAAAGAAAGAAAAGAGAGCGAGCGCGAAGGGAATTTAAAACATAGAAAAAATTTTCATTTTAAAAAAAACCCTTCCTGAAATGAGAAGTTAACTGTAAGAGACAGAGATACAGAAAAGATGCTGGCTAAGTCTCCTGAAACGTTGTAACTTGTAATAGAAGTCGGTGTTGATTCCAGGATGGCTTCCTTTCAAAAGGCAAAGCAAGGCTGGCCTCTACCTCGCTGTCGCAGGCTGAACATGGCCAGGATATGCTCTTCTTGTGCTGGTGGCTTGCCTCTGTCTGGCTAGGAAGGACTGTCCTGATCCTGTACTAGCAAGTCTGTCCTCTGCCGCTTTTTTATGGAGAGTCATTCCCTGTGGAGAGGAGGGGTGAGAAACAAATTAGGTTCACCTTGCTATTTTTAGAATGGGATGTGCCATTGCCCTCTTCCAAATAAAGGGCCTTCTCTCTGCCTCACCACCCGCTCAAACGCAGGAACAAAGGAGAGGGCCTTTTCGATGGCTGCTCCCAGACTTTGGAGCTCCCTCCCAAGAGAGACCAAGATGGCCCCATCATTCATTGCTTTCTGCAAGCAGGCCAAGACAGTGATGTATCATCAAGCATTTGGGAGAGGATAAGGGCCACACTATGAAATCTCCAGTGGTGCAGCGGGTTAAACTGCTGAGCTACTGAACTAGCTGACCAAAAGGTCAGCAGTTCAAATCTGGGGAGCAGGGTGAGCTCCCGCTGTCAGTCCCAGTTTCTGCCAACCTAGCAGTTCGAAAACATGCAAATGTGAGTAGATCAATAGATACAACTCCAGCGGGAAGGTAACAGTCCTCCATGCAGTCATGCAAGCCACATGACTTTGGGGTCATCGATGGACAACGCTTGCTTAGAAATGGAGATGAGCACCAACCCCCAGAGTCGGACATGATTAGACTTAATGTCAGGGGAAAACCTTTACCTTTACTAAGGGCCACACTGCTGGGGAAGTGTAGGTGGGATTCTGGGGTGTGTGTGTGTGTGTGTGAGAGTTTTAACTGTATTTTAACTGTATTTTAACCGAAATCCACACATTACTATTTAATTGTTTTTTTATTTTTGTATTTTCTTTGCTTTAAACTGCAACCAGATTGTGTGGTTGTTCGCTGTCTTGTGTCTCTACGAGGAGAAAGGCAGGGTATAAATTAAATAAATACATAAATATAGTGCTGAGGGCAAAGGTAAAACTCACAAATTGTACATCACCATTTACTTAGACATGTAGAACATTCCACGAATTCAAAGCCCATAATTTATATTATTCTTGGTGATCGCCAAGACTATCCCACAACCTTGATTAGCCAGATCAGCTGCATTATGGGTAGGGAAGCTGCCATCCTCCAGAGCACAGCTTCTTAAATGTTTCCACTTGCAGCTCCTTTCCACTTGAGAATTTTTCATGGGATATAGATAGATAAAATAGGTATTTAAAAAATAAAATGTTTACAGATAACAAACAATTTATTTATTTATTTATTTAAAAATAATTCAGCATTTGCAAGATTTGCCAAATATACTGATTTTCCTTTTATGAAGTACTACTGAAGCATTTTCTGAAGAGTACACTGTAAACACTGTACAACAGATTTGTGTAAAACCGCCATTAGATAAAAGTTCAGAAACCTTTTACTGTTGCCAAATGTTTCAGGATTCCAACACTGAGCTAAGGGGACCCCATTTGGGGTTGGGACCCACAGTTTAAGAAGCAATACTCCAGAGGATTATTATTATTATTAAATTTTATTTGTACCCCGCTAGCATCTCCCGAAGGACTTGATGCGGCTTACAAAGGCCAAGGCCTCAACACACAATATAACAATACAAAACAAAAAGCAAATTAAAAACAATTAAAACAGTATAAACAACAAGCAATAACAATACACTAAAACACAATAGAACTGGGCCGGGCCAGAGTAATGGGTACAAGATTAAAAGTGCTGATGTGACAGGTGATATATAAGGCTTATAGGGCAAGTGCAGAGTGCGATATGCAATCTTAATTCTAATAAAGTGCTTATGGGACTTGGTATTGGAGATTTCCTATTAATCTGGGAAGGCACATTGGAACAGCCAGGTCTTCAAGTTCTTTCTGAAGACTGCCAATGCAGGGGCCTGTCTGAGATCCTTGGGGAGGGTGTTCCAGAGTTGGGGGGCCACCACAGAGAAGGCCCTGTCTCGTGTCCCCACCAACCGCGCTTGCGACGCAGGCAGGATCACGAGCAGGGCCTCTCCAGATGACCAAAGTGAACGCGTGGGTTCGTAGACGGAGATGCGGTCACAGAGATAGGATGGTCCCAAACCGTTCAGGGCTTTGTAGGTAAGCACCTGCACCTTAAATTGGGCTCGGAAAATAAATGGCAGCCAGTGGAGCTCCCTAAACAGGAGGGTTGACCTCTCTCTGTAAGGGGCCCCAGTTAACATCCTGGCTGCTGCTCGTTGGACCAGTTGGAACTTCCGAGCCGTTTTCAAGGGCAGCCCCACGTAGAGCGCATTACAGTAGACCAGTCTGGAGGTGACCAAGGCATGGACCACCCCGGCCAGATCAGCCTTCGCGAGGTACGGTCACAGTTGGCGCACGAGTCTCAATTGTGCGAAGGCCCTCTCAGACACCGCCGACGCCTGAGCCTCGAGCGTAAGCGATGAATCCAAGAGGACTCCCAGACTGCGGACCTGTGGCTTCAGGGGGAGTGTAACCCCATCCAGCACAGGTTGCCACCCTATACCCCGGTCAGGTTTACGATCGACCAGGAGGACCTCTGTCTTGTCGGGATTGATCTTCAGCTTGTTCCTCCTCATCCAGATAGACACAGCGGCCAGGCACTCGTCCAGCACCCAAGAGGCCTCCTTGGAATTAGGTGGAAAAGAGTAGTAGAGTTGTGCGTCATCTGCATAGAGGTGACACCCAACTCCAAAACTCCGGATGACC
This sequence comes from Anolis carolinensis, assembly GCF_035594765.1. Classification (NCBI taxonomy): domain Eukaryota; kingdom Metazoa; phylum Chordata; class Lepidosauria; order Squamata; family Anolidae; genus Anolis; species Anolis carolinensis. Next base: position 200,544,471 of record NC_085842.1, read on the forward strand.
TCTCCCAGCGGTTTCATGTAGATGTTAAAGAGCATGGGAGACAGAGTAGAGCCTTGCGGGACCCCACAGCTTAAAGGCCAGGGGTCCGAGCAAGCGTCTCCCAGCTTCACCATCTGGGATCGACCCTCCAGGAAGGATCGGAGCCATGACAAAACCGTGCCCCCGAGACCCATCCCAGAGAGTCGTCCCAGAAGGATACCATGATCAATGGTATCGAAAGCCACTGAGATGTCCAAGAGAACCAACAGGGTCACACTCCCCCAGTCCAGCTCTCTACGGAGGTCATCCACCAAGGCGACCAAGGCTGTCTCGGTGCCGTGACCAGGCCTGAAACCAGACTGTGACTGATCTAAGGTAGTTGATGTCATCTAGAAAGCCCTGGAGATGGGAGGCAACCACCCGCTCCAGCACCTTACCCAAGAAAGGGAGGTTGGAGATTGGTCTGAAATTGTTCAGCACCGTGGAGTCAAGGCAAACCTTTTTAAGGAGTGGATGAACCACAGCTTGTTTCAGGTAAGATGGAAAAACCCCCTGCTCCAACGATGCATTAATGATCAACACAAACCAATCAACCAGCCCCTCCCTGGCCGATTTAATTAGCCAAGACAGGCAAGGGTCCAGAGCCGACGTGGTTGCCCTCACAGCCCCAAGGACCTCCACCACGTTCTCAGGAAGAACAAGCCTAAAAGATGTTGGACTCCAGCTCCCATCAGCCCCAGCCAGCAAGGACAATGATGAAGAGTGTAACCTGTAGTCTAACAGCACAATACCCACTTATTACCAATGAAGTTGAAGGCAAGATAAGCTGGCTTGTCCAAGGCCATTTAATAAATGCATAGAAGGATAAAGTAATAATGGAATGGGAGGCATGAGTAGATGAGTGCTAATCAAGTAGTGATCCATGGATCAATACTAGTTTTTTTCCAGAAAATAATTGAATGGTTGTCGACATAAATAAATAAATATATGATACTGGCTGGATTACTTACCATATTGTACCAGGCACTGACAATGTATTTCTCTTCCATTTCTCTTTGACTCTTCGTTTTTTCATACTCTTTCTGATTAAGAAAAGCAGTGACAATGCTTTTGATTATTGTACATGCATACTATAGGCTTTTATATAGTGTTCCATGATGAAGTGCACAAAAACTACACCTGTTTTGTTGCAGGAACTTGAGTTGAGTGCTGGAAAATGCAAACAGCTGATTCCTTGCTTAGTTATGATCAAGAATACAAAGCCCAACCTCCCCAAAAAACTCCTTTGTGTCTTAGACAGGTTCCTGGGGTTATTTGGGGTGCTGATTCAGAAACTTGCATTGGATACACCACATCAGCTCTAGTTTCTTAGATATACTTATTATGAATTTCTATGGGTGAGTAAATAGCAACTGGTAGATGGCATATGTTTTGTATCTCAAAAACTATAGCTGATAGGGTATACTGGAGCCATTTTTTGAACCAGCAGGTCAAATATACCCAGAAAGAAGCCTACTTGAGGCACCAAAATGTGTATTGGCCAGTGTAATCATTCATCACAAAATGACAAACATTAACAATTATGGCACAATATTGGCTATGTTTACCTTAAGGTTGTTACATGCAAATTAATGGGAAATAATGATCTGTGTTTCCTCATCCCAGGGCGTTTGTGCCCATCTCTGTGCTGGTCATTGACCTTCAACATCACAAGCTAACTTTTAATAAGGATGAGAAAGAGATTTTGGAGTACCTTTGGAACTGAGAGAAAGCTATTGTAATATCAGTTTTTAAAGACCTAAGTGTTTTTTCATATGCTTGGAGTAAGGAAATAAAACTGAATTTATGGAAGTTCACGCTATATTTTCTTTCAGTTCATCTCAAAGGTGCTGAAATATTATTTTGCATACTAATATACCAGACTTTCGACTCCCATGTTAATAAGCATGTAATCTTACCTGGTTGTAAGCCTCACTGAAAATCAGTGGGAACCGTTTCTAAGCAGCCCTGCGCAGGGTTACATTGAAATTACCTCTAAAGAGTGGAACATTCTTTCACGTTCCTGCAGCTGATTCTTCAGTGCCTGAATCTCAGGCGCTGAGCCCTGGTTTTGCTTGGGATCTAAAGTACGGATAACCTGTAAGAAGAAAGGGGCACACACTAAGTAAACAACTTACGGTACTGGCATACAAAATGTCTTTGTAACAGGTCAGAAAATTTGTTCAAGTAGCTCATCATGATCTAGACCAGGCATGGGCATACTTCAGCCCTCCAGGTGTTTTGGATGTCAACTCCCACAATTTCTAACAGCCTACCAAAGTTTGTCTATGCCTGACCTAGGCTCTCCAAATCTGGTCCCGAAGCAATAGAAAATAGCCTTTTTTTATCCTTTGGTGGCAGGCAAACTTTTCAAAACTCTAAGGCTTTCAAATGGAGGTCGTGGATACAGATTTTAATAGTTTTTAAACCATTTATTATTTTAAAACTTCTTTATTATGTTCGTTACATTTTAATAGGAACACTTAGAACCCTTTAGCCATGCTGTGTTGCTTTTCATTTTTAAGCCACCTTGAGTCTCAGTGTCCTGGATCAAAGCAGGGCAAAAATAAATATTGTGATGTTGATGCTAACTATCCAGTATTAACATCAGTCCTTCACCATTTTAATCAGCAAATGGTCTTCTTCAATAATGCTAGATGACATTCCTTCTAGGAGCTTGATGACAAGAATTGATCCAGGAAATTGATCAACATGCAAAGTAAGTGTTCTAGTGCTAAAGTTTGTTCCTTGGATTTTGGGTTTTTGCCCTTTTTGCCCCATACTCTTGGAATTATCTCCCCTAATATCTGTCAACAGCTCATTTAATTATTGTTTTATCCATATTGTTTTGTATGTACAGATCATGTGTATCTGGACTGTTTCCTTTTTCCCTTTCTTCCTTTTTCTAATTGTATTATCATATTTCTTGCCTTGTATTATAGCAGCGCCTCCACAATTGCAGGGGTTAGGGATGCAGGACCCCCATAATTTAACCCCCCCCACACACACACACACACTAATAACACACACCCCCACCCCCAAAACATGCTCCTAGATTCCTTTCACCAGGCCTGCCACTCCCTTTCTTTGATTCATTTCTTTCTTTGATTCATCAGCCTGAATTTAAAGAGTGTTCACTCATTCGCAACCAGAGTGTTCACTCATTCACAACCAGAATAAAGCAGAGACCTCTTGAAAATTGCTCAATAGAGTCTCTTTTGAGGTTGTGAACAGTAAAGTTGTTCCTCTCGTTCTATTTATTTCCAGCACTGGCTATTCAGAACTAAACCCTTATGTGACTGAGATAGTTTAACTCTACTACGGATGTTTATATGGCCACTGATAAGTTAGGATGACAGGTCACAATAGCTGCCAAATGAACTTCACATCTAAATAGGAAATGGATTATGACTCTCCCAAGTTGCAACACTCAAACCACAAAACACAGCACCTCTGGACTTGCATGCTCTATTTTCTATGCACATTCCTTCATTGCATGTGAAGTAAATGAATGCCAATGTCAGGCACCTTCCTGTTCATTTTATGCCAGTCTTTCCCTGGACTTAGACATTGCTTAGCAAATTCAAAATCGAGAGATTTGGAGGATCTGAAGCTTATACTTGCAGGATCACACAATATAAATATTCACTTCCAAATGTGGTAAGAAGATAAAAACACATAGCTCACCCTTTATTTCACCATACAGTTGAAGCCACAATGAAAATGTGACATGAGTCTAGTCCCAATGAAAGCTACAGCTCATATTATTTCACTACAACTGTCAACCTTAACATAACGCAGAGCACAAGATACTTACACTTTTAGCCTTTTCCAGGTATTTTTTGTATCGTTCCTCCATTTGCTTCATCTCTTCTTCTTTTTTACGTAAAGCCTCTTGCAATTCTTCTATTTTGAGTGCTTTATAAAAGGGGGAAATTCCAAATTTCAGAATACTGTCAGTGTTTCAAAGACATGTTTAACTAAAATTGAAAAAAATGATTTATCTATGGGACAATCTAGATTATTTTGTAATGGCAAGGTAACTTGTTTTTAACAATGGGAAAGATTCATAGCCTCACAATCATATATCTTCCCAAATATAAACATAATCGTCAAAATGGTCTACACCACCATATTTTTATTAACATAAGATCTCCCTGATCTAACAGCCTCTCCTTAGTGATACAGTGACCTGAAAATGCCAACCTTTTTGTAAATCATCTAGACAATCCACAATGGAATCGGCTTTTTCTTCATGCAATAATCAAAAGGAACTCTTAAGAGTGGTAACTGGGAGTTTTTAAACTTCTTTCATTAAAGGAGGAATGAAACTCGGTATTTCTGAGTGCCTTGCTTAAATAGATAAGTCACCCAAAATCATTTTTACATCAATTACTCAGAATTAAGGTTTGCTCCAAGGATTTTTCAGAAACTCGTATCTACCCAGCCCTCAATACTACTACTTACAGATAACCTGTCACCAGATAATAAGCGGATCTTACTTTGAGAGAAAGGCAGGATATAAATGCAATAAAATAAATAGATATATAGATAAGTGATGGTTGACAGAGGCAGAGGTTAACTATACCGGAACACTTCACTTTCACTAGTTAAGAGCTGATATAGCTGTTATTAAAGGTACATGATAATGCTTCCCACAATTAAAATAGTTGTATCTCATTTCATATAAAATATCAATATGCTATATCCTTCAATTCAATTGCCAGGTCCAATGGCCAAGACTGAAAAAATAGTATGCTTTATGTTAAAAAAGTTTTTTTTAATTGGCAATAAAAGTATTTGAAAATTGGGAGGGGGTGTACTAAAGTTAACAAAATGATGGTGTCATGGGTCCTGGTGAACCACCGAGAGATGGATTTTGACCCCAATATTCTTAATTTAATGCTGCGAGGTGATGCTCCATATCCTACAACAAACCCTGAGCTTCAAATTAACAACTATGCAAATTATTTAAAAAGTCAATGATTTTGCAATCACCAAATTATATATATATATAGGCATGAACCAGAAAACTACTCACAGCTATTGTTGTACCGAGGCTCTAAATCTTCAATGATAGCTCGTTTCTTCTGGAGCTCGTTATTAGCTTCATGTAGTTTTTCACTGTGAAAGAATAAATAAGTACTACATAAATTCAAAATAAAATTTAAAATAGGAATATGAAATTGTGGTTTTACAATTTTGGGTGATTATCCACCATAATAAAATACCAAATTTCCCTGAATTTAAGGTACATGCACCTACTCCCTTTGTAAACCTTCAATTTTCGGGGAAACAAAGAATATTTTAAAGGTTTTTCTCTTTTGTTTGTTTGTTTCAATGTAGCTTTTTGGTGCACTATTTCTTGTGATGTGACGAGGGAAGGTAAAGAAACTCTGCATTAGTCTATTTTATTAAGTCTATGGGTCTGTTGGGGAGGCAGCGGAAGCAGGAAGCAACACTTAGCTAAAATACAGGTAAACAGCCGCCTGGTAAGGGTGTAATCGTGGGGTCCTAAGGCTGGAGCCCTTGTTCTTCCTCCTCCTCTTAGAGATAAGATCCAAACTGGTGAATCTAAGGCACCATGAAATATAAGGTGAATCCCATTTTTAAGCCCCTTAAATTGGAAAAAGTGCACCGTAGAGTCAATGAAATACTGTAAAAAAAACAACAACAACAATAAAATTAAGGGTGTCATTTATCCATGCCATGCCATACCATGCCTATTTAAAAATCAAACACAGCAATCATACGCCCCAGATTCATTAACCCCAGCCACTCCTGCAAAATTCACCCTGCCACTGGTTTCAGGGTTACCCAGGGAGGGGAAAATGGTTATGCCCAAAAGTTCCTTCTTGCCCATTCTGTCCTGGCAGGATTTCGGAAGTAACTTTTTATATCACTCTTATCACCCCCAATCTCACAGAGGACTATTTTATTAGAAAAACACTATTGTTTTGTCAGCAGAACACTATTAATATTGGTTGACTATTTCTGATGAAAAAGAAAATGCCATTTTGAAATAATCTATCCACCCACTAAAAATGTATTACAACCAAATCCTAGGTGAAAATGAAGATGAAATTCATTGAGTTAAATATTGATTCCACACAGACTAGAAAATAAGAATAAAAAATATATTCTTAATTTAAAAAAACACTATACAGTAGAGTCTCGCTTATCCAACGTAAACGGGCCGGCAGAATGTTGGATAAGCGAATATGTTGGATAATAAGGAGAGATTAAGGAAAAGCCTATTAAACATCAAATTAGGTTATGATTTTACAAATTAAGCACCAAAACATCATGTTATACAACAAATTTTACAGAAAGGGTGGTTCAATACACAGTAATGCTGTTTAGTAATTACTGTATTTATTAATTTAGCACCAAAATATCACGATGTATTGAAAACATTGACTACAAAAATGCGTTGGATAATCCAGAACGTTGGATAAGCGAGTGTTGGATAAGTGAGACTCTACTGTAGTTACAATAAAAAATATTTAGGATTGCCATTCAAGCACAACTTTTCATAAGCTATTTTTAGGTTTTTTATGTCACAATATATTAAGCAGCCTCTGTTCGTTTCCCATTTTTATTTGTTTCCTTAAGACATTTATATATACTTCTTGTTCGGAAAAAGTGAGAAACAATGTAATACTTACAGATGTTCATCAAGTTTCTTTTTCAAAATGACAGACTGTAAATGGAAGAAAAATTATTATTTGGAACATTCATATTGATGTGGGCTGACAACGCTGAGGGTGGAATAAACGAGCATTGTATACTATATTCGAAGATCCTGCAATATTATGTGTTAATAAGATATGACAGATATATTACACTGCATATATTGCCTATTTTATTAAAATATTATATCGTAGCTTATATTTAATAAATCTATAATACATTATGTATATGCAAAAGAATTTTACAGTTTAACAAAAGATTCACTTTTAAATATTGGTGCCTTTATTCTCTTTCATACATACACTTTAATAATGTACTTCTGAAAATCTCAGAATTTCATCTGAAACATATTATCCATTCCAGCCTCTGAACCATCTATGCATTTTTAGGAATTCTTTAATCCATGGATGGATAACATGTGACCTTTCAGATGTTGCTGGATTGTAGCTTCAACAGTGATTTGCTAGGAAAAGCTGTTAAGACTTGCAGTCCAAAAACCTCTGGAATCCCACATGTTCCTTGTGCCTGTTTTATGTCTTGAGAAGCTGAAGTAATGGTAACAGCTCTGTTCCAATTTGGCACACTGTTAAGGGTCAGGAGAAGAGTTTCCAGCTATGGCTGGAAGTTGCAAAAAAGGCAGAGAGGGATTCTATACAGAAATGCATTGATTTTGGAATGTTCTGTGAACCAACTTCACTAGCAAAGTAAACTATGACTCTTTTTGTTCACAGGAATAAAGGAGAACACAGAAAGTGGATTGCAGCACCCAGACTATCATAAATAATTTTAAGAAAACAGAAAAAGAATTGCAAGACATTAAGTACAGATAAAAATCGACAGTAATCGAAACAGTCCTTGCCCATGACTTCATCTATATTTTTAAGTGAGCGTGCAGCTATCTCCCTTCAAACACTGCGACAATGACAGGACTCACAAAACAGTTGGCACGCGTTGTCCCCTACCGTTTGCTAAACAAACGGGTAGCACATAGTAGGTGAAAATGCAACATGAATAAGAACTAATATTTTATCCATTTAAACTCAGAAAAAGTCAGAGCCACAAATGGATACTGACTGATTTAGAACAGGGTAAAGTAAAGAGGAAGCCATACTCACAATAGCCTTGAGCAGAAACCCATGCCAAGAGACAAAGGCGACAGATTAGTACGAAGCAGAACAGCAGCCAACAGAAGACACAATTTAATACATTTTCAGGGAAACACATAGAAAGCAAGGCATTCCCACAGAGCATGCACATTTTCTTCTTTCCGTGCTCTCTAGAATTTCTTCCTCTTTTAGAGAGTTTCAAAAGGCCATTGCAAATGTGTTTCAAGTACATAAATGAATGTCATAAACAAGATACTGTTAAAAAATAAAGTACACAAACTAGAATTTCAAAATAGGAAGGCTGCAATCATTGTAAGCAGATACCATGACAGTATTAAACTTCCTATATCAGGGGTTTTTGATTTTTAAAAATGTGCAAAAACTACCAAAGTGGTTAAGATTTGTTGGCGTACACCTAACGTTGACACCAATAAAAAGTTTACAGCCTATTTCACTCCAGTCAAGTTCTTATTTGCATCAGACATTAGTACTGTATGGTAGCCTTTGAAGATTACAACCAACAGTGATTGATTGTGCAATACATACTTCCAAAACATTACTATGCTATTTCTAGTACAAAAGGGAGGAAAGTATACTCTTTACCCCTTCTGGGTGGACATAGTGCTTCTGCACAGTGCATTCAAAAAAGAGATAATCAATCCCATTTGTTCTAGTCACTTATTGGAAGGGAAAAGAATTGTCTGCACTAAAAATTCTCCCTTTCTTTTCTTTCAACCAGGTGGATTAAATAGCTATTCTCAGAGCCCACAATATCTACCTTCATTCTACAGCTTCGAGTGGGAATTGCCAAATATAGTTGGCAATGTAGGAATTAGAGTAATCCTAGTAGGTTAGCCTATAAGTACCCCCTCACACCATACATTCTGAGATAAATTCCAAGGAACACATACAATAGAGGTATCTTGCCAACTATGCTGCATGTAAAAATACGAGCCTTTGTAATAGCCAGGTTATTGGGCTATTGAGAAGATAGTAGATCTGTTGCACCACTATAGCATTCTCCTGATTATTTTATATCATTACATATTTTATGTATTCACTTTACTTTTACCTTGTTTTTCTCCTGATATAGGGACTCAAGGTGGCTGCCTTGGGTCCCAAATTGGAGGAAAGATGAGATATAAATAAAACAGAGACCTGAGAGCATGATTCAGTCTTGAATTTGCCAGTAACATTCATTTGACTAAACTTGATTTGGAAAAGAGTTTGATTCACCACTGAAACTACTACTATTTCAACTTAACATTTGAAAATAGTAAAACTTGGCAGAAAAAAATGGTGTAGGTGGTATCAGAATAGCAGGGAATAGAATTTATAGGACAATTGCCTCCCACATCCCAAAAACTTGTATCGTTATTTCCGCTTACATCTTCTGCTTTCGAGCCTTGCTCCTGTAATGATTTCTGTAATTCTTCAACTTGAGATTGTACTTCCAGCAGTCTCTGATTTACAAGCCTATAAATAATGAACAACATGTTACCTTTCAAACACTTATCTTATTTCAATCCCTCAAACTTCGGAGATGGCACCATGGGGAATAATTTGGCTTCCTAGACCATGGATATGAGGTTTAATGCAGTTGGGCTTCTGTAAGGAGATTAGTTGCATCTCTGGACACCACATTTTGAGGATATTGACAAACTGGAACGTGTCCAGAGAAGGAGAATGAAAACTATCAAAGGATTAGAATCCAAGCCCCACAAAGAACAGCTGAGAGAGCTGGGTTTGTTTAGCTTGGAGAAATGAAGGCTGAGAAGGGACATGGTAGCCATGTTTAAATGTTTGAAAAGATGTCACATTGAGGAGGGGGAAAGCTTGTTTTCTGCTACCCTGGAGACTAGAAACAGCAATGATTCAAACTGCAGGGGGAAAAAATATTTCACCTAAACATTAGGAAGGACTTCCTGGTGGTAAGAACTACTTGGCAGTGGAATATGCTGCCTTGGAACATGGAGGAGTCTCCTCTGGATGTTTTTAAGCTGAAGCTGGATAGTCATCTAATGGGAGTGTTGTGATTGTGTTTTCCTTCATGGCAGGGGGCTGGATAGCCCTTATGGTCTTTTTCAACTCTATGATTCTGTGTTTCAATACATAGTGCAAACATAGGTGAATTTCATCACCATCGTTCCACAATGAACAGAGAAGTTTTGAAGGGAAAATATAAATATCCACAAACATGCAAAACCACATGCCAGGGATGGTACTTAAACATGTTCACAAATATTTGCAGACGCAATGGCCTCCATTCAAATTTTTACTGTTGGTTCACTGTCTCCCTGGGGTAAAAATCCGAGATGTAATAGAGGGGATGAGATGACAATGTTACCATAAGTACTTCTGTCTTCCTTTGAAACAAATAATGTGGAATTTGTTAGAATAAACAAACACTATTTCTGTGCCATTTGATCTATGAAAGATATAGAAGATTATAGCATGCCTTAAAATAGCGTGTTTCTTCTTACATAAAGCAGGCATCATATTGCTTGCAAAAGGCAAGCAGTGTTTTGTTTTGTTTTTTTCGTGTCAGGAGCAACCGGAATTGCTTCTGGAGTGAGAGAATTGGCCGTCTGCAAGGACGTTGCCCAGGGGACGCCCGGATGTTTTGATGTTTTACCATCCTTGTGGGAGGCTTCTCTCATGTCCCCGCATGGAGCTGGAGCTGATAGAGGGAGCTCATCCACGCTCTCCCCGGGTGGGATTCGAACCTGGCAGCCTTCAGGTCAGCAACCCAACCTTCAAGTCACAAGGCTTTTATCCCCTAGGCCACCGGAGGCTCCTAAGCAGTGTTGATAAGCAAGGAGAATATGACCCCCCCCCCCCCCAAAAAAAAAACATATTAAGAAGGAAAATTGCCTTTTCCTACCTGTTTTCTGTCTCCAGTTCATTCTTTCTAAGATTGGCATCATCCAAAAGGCTCTGCAACAAGGCAATCTTCTCGTTATCAGATCCTTCTTGGTTAAGTTTCAGAATCTTGTTTTCATGTTGAAGACGAAGAAGCTTTTCCCTAGAAGATCACAGTAAGAACCATTGCAAAGTATCAACCATGGACTATGAATAACACTGCTATTACAACACAAAGTAATATTATTTCTTACCCGCCTTCCCTCATGGCGGGTCACAGAATAATTAAAACACATAAACAAATACACATATTAAAAGTGTATTTCTATAAAAGCTACATATTAAAACTTATTTCTATAAAATAGATGTTAAAATGCACAAAACAGAGATCATGGGTTCCTGATAAACCATAAAAGGAAATGACCAGGCTGCTACAGGTATGACATATCAATGAAGGATATGTTGGACCTGACAATGAAGCAGTGTTAGGATTTTTAATATAACCTCAGTGGTCTGAGGCCCAGGGAATTTTAATGGTACATGTTGTATTTAATAAGTTGGTTGTATATGGTTTATGTAATGTGTTATTCGTTTATCTGCTTTATTTTGGCTTTTGTTATGTAATTTATGTTGTTTTAACCATTTTTTGATGCTTTGAGTCCTACCCATGGGAGAAAAGTGGGATTAAAACTAAAACAACAACAACAACAACAACAACAACAACAACAACAACAAACAAAGGACACACATTTAAAATTCATGCTTAAAGACTGGCTGGGTGAGCCTGCTAGAAGCGATAGGTCTTTGTTTTTAAATTCCAACAGCTCACTTAGCTGTCAGAGTTCTTCCGGCAGATCGTTCCGCAGTCTTGGGGTAGCCAATGAAAAGGTCCTCTGGATGGTGGTTGCAAGTCAAGTACTGGCAGGCCAGAGCAGAAACTCCCCGGTGGACCTCAGTGTGCGGGGCGGATTGTACGGGAGAAGGCGACCCTGTAGGCAACCTGGACCCAAACCATGTAGGGCTTTAAAGGTCAAAACCAACACTTTGTACTTTGCCCAGAAACTAATTGGCAGCCAGTGGAGTGACTTTAGGATAGGTGTGATATGCTCACTCCTAGATGTTCCTTTAACCAATCTGACTGTAGTATTTTGAACAAGTTAAGAGTTTCCAAACTTGATACAAGGGTAACCCAATATAACGCACATTGTGCAAGTCCAACTTTGAGGTTACCAGCACATGCACTACCATCTTCTGGTCCTCCAAGTCTAGGAAGGGGCACAGTTGGCATATCAGCCAAAGCTGATAATAAGCACCACGAAGTGGTGCACTAAAAACATTTCACAGATACTGGAGACTGATGTCTGAAGGCTGCAGTACCCCACTGGATCAGAGAAGCTGAAATTATTTATGAGATCTTAGGAAAGGTAATTAAATTACCAACAGGAAAAAATGAGGTGAGCTTGATATAAATGCCCATCTTGCCCAGAAAGAAACGACTTTATGTTTAAGTTTACCTGATTTCAGGGGTAATAATTTCTGCTGCTAAACTGTCAGAGGACTCCTGACCTGCCAGTGGCAACAACCCTGTTTTGGAGAACAAAAGAGAAAAACTATTTAGATGTATAACTTATGGCATGACTAAGCACTTTTAAATTCTGATATCTGTGAATGCTTACATTGTTTTTTTAAATCAGGAAGTAATTTTTGAAGTTTTCTCAGTTCAGGGAAGGGAGGAACATGTCAGATTTAGTCCCATGCAATTACGACAGCTGGTGCAAAAACTTTTTGAACAATTTTTAAAAAATATATTGTGTATAAAATTACTTTCAGGCCATGTGGATATGACATATATGAAAAATAAATGATTTTTTTACATAACACAGATCTTGGGTCTCATCTCCAAGGTATCTCATAATGTATGTACAAGCAAATACAGGTATTTCCAAATCAAAAATCCTACATTTCTGGTCCCAAGCATTTCAGATATGGGATACTCAACCTGTACTTTATTCTCTATGGAGTTTATATTACGTATTTTATGAATTATGGCAGCCAACACTTTTAACTAAAAGAAAAATGAGGCAGAAATATGGTATCTCACCATGTAACAGTGACACTTTTTATCCCCCCTTTTTTTGGGGGGGGGGGCTACTATTACACAATGAAAAAAAAAGTTCCAGCTACAGGGGTTCACTTGCCCGGGTCTGAGTGAAGCCCATAGCTAGATTATTATTTTGGAGGCATATATATATATATATATATATATATATATATATATATATGGTGTGTGTGTGTGTGTGTGTGTGTGTGTGACTATTACGTGGTGGCGACTATCACGTGGTGAAATATGGTATAATTTTAAAGATGTCATGAGATATTTATGTCTATCAGGATTACTACTCTTACTATACACAATGGAGAGGAACCCTTCATCACTGCATCCAATTTATCAATGACATCAGAACTCTCCATATTTTTTATTCCATGAAGAAGGAATTATCCCCATCTCTATGAAAGGGACAGGCGACTGCAGCAAGGCTGGGGCCAATTTTTCTGTTCCTCATATGCACCAGAAGGCATACAGACAACCAAAAAAACTAACTCACACACACATCAGAAAGCCACCTGGTTTTGAAAAATTTACTGTGAAATCTTAAATAGCGAAGGATATTTATTTACCCTATTTATACCCTGCCTTTCTGTACCCCGAAGGGGACTCAAGGTGGCTAACATGTGGTAATTATTCAATGCCTTAATACATACAAAATTAATCTTAAAATAGATTGGATTAAAATTAATACATATTAACATTTAAACATTCATGCCCTCATACCCTGCTTAAATGGTAAACTACTGCTCTTGGAGGTTACTAAGAGAGACACATTTTGAAAAAAATGTACACTTGAAAGGCTAGAAGGAATAAGAACTGCAAGATCAGCCAGCATGTTAGAAGAAGCCCCACTTCTGCCCTGGGATAATTAAAGCAAATTACTCCTATTCATTTATTCCGATGTGAGCCAAAAGGTCCTAAGAGCAATAAAGATGTAATTAAAGGATTACACACATAACACCGAACAGCTACTAAACTAGATGGCATAATCGTTATTTAAATCTGCTGCTAAAGAGCAGTGCTTAAACCTTTTCTTGAACTACCAGAGGAATGATTTTTCAGCTATGACATTCTTCACAAAAAAAAAAAAAAAGGGGGGGGGGGCTATAGACTTTACATTTCCTTTACCTGATGTAGTAAGCTGCCCCTCTTGTGCTTGTACACAACGAATCTCTTCAATTGTTTCTTTGAGTGAATCTCTTTCTGTTCTTAAGCGCTAATATAGAGAGGAAAAGGCCAATATTTGATTATTCAACTAGTCAAATTCATGATGCAGAAGGCATTATGCCAACTGATGTAATTCTGAGGAAAAATATCTCCAATGTGAAAAAAACTTCTCAAATGTCAAACCAAACAATATTGTGCAGGGCTCAGTGATACAGAGCATGTACCAGTGCCAACTCATTTATTTATTTAAAGTATTTCTAGCTCGCTCTTCAGGATGAGGTAGAATCAATTAAAACAGCATGTTTAAAGTAACTAAATAATTAAAACAACTTGACGTAGTCAATGAAAAAAAATGCAAAAAATGTCTAGACTTCGATAGGTCAAAGCTATGGCATAGCCAGTGAGCCACAAAAGGGACACAACTTCACCTGATGCCAAATGACCTGAATGTCCTAATGGGGTTGTTGCACCTGAGAAGACCCAGTCCCACTTTCCTTGATGGTATTTCCATTGACTAGAGAATTCCATTAAAACCTCCAGAACAATATGGGAAAGGGGAGTAGGCCATGAGAGAAACAGGTGAAAAAGCAATGAAAAGTATGTGGGGTAGAGTGAGGTAGTAACAACAGAATGGCTTTGAAATAAGATATAAATAAGAGCCACCAGATATTGCCCTCAGAGTAACACTGGGGTGATTGGCATTTAGAACTCACCATATCAAAGACTTTGGTTAAAAAGAGTATTATGGGCTCTCACTAGATGTTATATGAAATCTTGGGGGAAAGAATAACTGAATGGCTGAAAAGTGTCCATTAGACCAAGAAAGAAAAACAGAAATGAAGCATGAAGAATTACCAAAAAAGAAAAAATATATTAGCAGCACTTAAAAAATAGATGACAGAACTGGATCATGGAAACTTTCCTATTTTCCTCAAGTGCTCAGAAAAGACCCTTGGAAACTAGGCAGACAATAAAGTACAATACACAAACATAACAAGATAGAGACGTGTCATCTGAATTTTAAAATATGACATCAGTTTCAAGATACAAGAGAAGAAACCCTAACATACGTACATCTTTTTCTTTTTGCAGACTGTCTACTTTTTCTTTCAACATCTTGTACTCAAATTCTAATTTGTCAGCTTTCTTGGATTCTTCAGACAATCTATTCTGAAGTTCAACTACCTAAAAGAACAGGATCAGCACATCACCAACACGAGAAAAAAAAATATATTTTCAGTCAGCCGTTATATAACCACTTAACACAACTGTTTATCATTTTCACTTATTTATTAAGTGAAATTAGTCATTCTAATCAAAATTACTAAACTGAGATGAAATCTAATGTCTATTCAGACTGTTGACTCACTAGCAGTAATATTGGTATCCAGGTTCATGTAAGTGAAGACAGTAGCTTAACACTGAAAACCTATAAGCTGCTTCCCACTCATACTTATATATATTCAGTTTCACCTCAATTCATCCTCAGGTCTTCTCAACTCATACAATTAGCTTGTATAAGCTTCTATTACATCTGATGTTTAGAAAATAAACTGTAAGATTATTCAGCTACAACAGTCATTTACTGTATATGCTTGTGTATAAATCAACTGCATGTTTTAAGTTGAGGGCAGTTCTTCAGGTCCAAATTTGCGACCTTTGATACGACACATGGATAGCCCATTCCTCAGAGAGGGGAAAGGGAGCCAGACACCATGGTCCCCCCCTCCCCGCAAGCATTCAAATAAGTCAGAAGTGGCTCCATAGCAAACAGAGTGGAGGATTCTTTTAAATTCTCCTGAGATGGTCTAAAGTCTCCTCTTTCAACATTTACTTATATTTGGTTTCTTTTTATAATATAACCTATAATTCCTGACTTCACTGGAAAAGAATGAAAAGTAGCATCATAGTTCCTATTGGTAACCTCATGTTGACCTGTGTTTCACTTACTCATTTTAATACCCCAGTTTCTACCCAATATTCTGCTGCTACATTTATATCATCCCACTTTTAAAGTCTTTCACTGGCTGTCTACCCTTTTAAACAATCCAATGTAAGTTTCTGGTTTTCTCTTTTAAAGCATACATGTCAAACTCAAGGCCCATGGGCTGAATCCGGCCTGCCATGACATTTTACATGGTCCTCCAGATGCTGGACTACAACTCCTATATTCCTCATCCTTAGACATAATGACTAGAGTTGATGGGAGTTGTGATACTGTAACATCTGGAAGGGTGCAGTTTGTTCAGTTTAGACATAAGGCTTATGGATATGATGTTTGATGTTAAAATGTCCTTTAACCTTTCCTTAGCCTCAGAGCCACAAGTACTGTTGGACTGCAATTCCCATTAACCTCAGTCCACATGGCAGATAATCAATAGTGATGGGAGTTGTCATTCAATAACATCTGGGTAAAAACTAAAGAGCATCAACCACTATGTAAAAAAATTATAGTTGACCCTCTTTATACATGGATTCTCCGCCCATGGATTCTATAGCCCCTTTTTAATTCATAATTTAGAATGGGAAGATCCAATCCGTCTTTAATATCTCAGTTTCTTTATTTTCTTTTTTAAAATACGTTCCATTGATATTTTCTCACAAAAATATGATTAAAAGCAGGGGTGGTGAGGAGTAGATGGGGAGGGGATGGGTGTGTGTGAAATGATGGGGTATGTGGGAAGGGAAAAATTCCATGGGGGGATTTTTGTTAACTTCCATTCTCTTTCTTTGGGGTTTTTATGCAGGGGTTTTTTGTCTCTTTTCTTTATGCACCTCCTTTTGTTACTTCTTCGCATGTAAGGATTCAATACCCCTTTGAAGGCAACCATAAGACTGATGGCCCTCAATGAAAATGAGTTTGACACCCCTGTTTTAAAGCCTTTCTAAATTTAGCTTTCCTCCATCTTTCAGCCCTCATTTCTCACTATTGCTCTGCTCAGGAGCTTTATTCCTTTAACTCCATATTTCTTATTCAACTAAAGACTTTTACTTTATAGCTCAACCCTGACCTTTCTCCCATTTCTCTCCATATTCCTAGAATCATTTTCATGCCTCTATTGTAGACTGCAAAATTATTGTTCAAAATTTCCACTACAACCTGCTTTTATCACGTTTCAAATCCCCTGACAATTATGTGTGTCTTATCATTTTAAATTAATTTTTTTGTATTTGACAGGAATGTCTGTTTTGTTCTATTTTTTACATTGATGGTGCCTGAATAAATGAATGAATGAATGCATGACAAAATGCCAATAAAAACAGCTAATAAATGTTGCAGAAAAACAATTTAAAACCTTGGAAAAAATGAAGTAAAACATGTGTTTAAAGTTCTTTGTGGAAGATCAAATGTTAAAAAAGCTTTCCAACTCACTGGAGGTGTAGCCAAAGTAGGTTCACATAGTGATTAAAATAATTACAGGGATGACTATAACTCAACCAACTAGTCTTACAATAGGAATTTTGGATCTACCTGGGTTATAGTTTTGTAATGATTTTGCCTTTCTGTGATGTCTTTTTATTTTACTTATATTTTAATGCTGCAATTCCTTCAAGAAACAATTTATTCATACAGCTTTGTACATCATACTTTCAGAGTTTATGGCCACTCAGGGCACATCTGCACTGAAGAATGGTAGATGCATCTAAGTGAAAGTATGATGTGCAACCAGAAAGCTGAATGAATAAATTGAGAGAACTGCAAATAACAATAATTTTATTACCCGCCTGTCCTTGAGTTAAAACGAGGTAAAACACTACTAAAACACACTGAACAAGATACACCGAGTTAAAATATAAATTACAATCCACTGATGAAATGCAGATTAAAATTTTGTTATTGAGGAATTGCTAGATTACAATGGTTTGACATCATTTAAACTGCCATGGCCCAATACCATGGAGTTGTTGTTTTACAAGGTCTTCAGCTTTCTTTGACAAATAGTGCTGGTGCCTCAACAAACTACAATTCTCATGATTCCACAGCATTGAGACATGTTAGATAAAGTGGTATCTTTGTGCTCACCTGTCTTTTATATGTCTCCAGCTGGCTGCGGGCTGCATTGGCTTTCCTCAACTCTTCTTCCAAGCTTACAGTGTTTTGCATGTACATCGTGTTCTTCTCCTCTAGGAGTTTAACTTGCCTTCGTAGATCTCCAAGATCTTCCAGCTTCTTCTTGTATGAATCCACTTGGCTTTCTAACTTGGCCACTTTGTCAGAGGAATGCCTAGAAGGAGAGAATGTTACAGAAATTCAGCAATCACATTTTGATAGATTCAGAATATTTATCACAGTCATCACAGAGTTGTAAGGAGTCACACTCCCCACCTCACATTCAAACCAAGTATTTTCAGAACTTGAATAAGTGTGGCCAGGTTCTTTCGGACAGTAAAAAAGTTTAAGTTATTTAATACTGTCATGTCAACCAGTATGATAAACTTTTTTTACTAAGAAATAGGGGAATCTATCTATCTATTTATCTATCTATCTTTCTTAAATCTATATCCATATGATTCTTTATGTTGAGGAATCATGAGTGTCCCAAATATTTCCTGGTGAGTTTGACTGCAGACTAGGAATCTGTCCAAGATGAACAATGTTTTCTACACTACACTGACCATCTTGCCTGCTCCTTTCCTCACAACTACTACTTTTACTGTCTTCTATATTGCAGAATGATCAGAGGAAGTCTTCAATTGAAGAACAGGCAGATTATAGCATGTTGCATGTTGCACAGCTGTGAAGGCTGCAAAAGATAAGAGGACACCAATTGTCAAGGTATCCATGCAATTGGACCAGAACTTCTTTCTGTGAAGACAATGCATTGGTTGATGTACACTGATCTCCACACAGAAAACAAATTCACATACAGGTTTCTTCCAAGCAAACCAAAACTAACAAAGATCCCATGGTGATCAGCGGCAGGGGCAGGACTGTGAAATCTGGAAGCCCCTAGCTACAGACCTCCGTATGGGAAGTGGATATGGATTCAGTCGTTCCAACCCACCACCAAGACTCTTTCTTGGAAAGACAACCCTACTTGGACACAACTGATCGCCTATAATGATGCATAGTTTTAGTTTTCTACTTACTCATATTAAAACTTTTATTTTGTCCACATATAGAGAGTTGTACAGACTTACCAATTTTAAAATAATCATTTCCTTTTTAATCCATATCACTTGTATTTTTACCATCAGTTCTATTTTTATTTTAGTACACACAGACACACATGAACACAGACATACAGGCACCATGAATCACCCCTAAAATACACAGCGATCCACTATTATAACACTATGTAACAATTGTGCTGTTGAAGGTTTTCATGGCCATAATCACTGGGTTTTTGTGAGTTTTCCAGGCTGTTGACATGGCCATATTCCAGAAGCATTCTCTTCTGATGTTTCGCCCACATCTATGGCAGGCATCCTCTGAGGTTGTAAGGTCTATTAGAAACTTGGCAAGTGAGGTTTATATATCTGTGGAATATCCAGGGTGAGAGAAAGAACTCTTGTCCATTGGAGGCATTCAAAAAACGGGTATTCCAGACAAGAAACAATCAGTGGTAGCTAACACTTCCCAACAAAGGATTCCATCAGGCAGGAAGCAGCTAGGCTTTGAAGCTGCAAGGCCATTCAATGCTAATCAAGGTGGCCAACTGCAACATTCACATCTGCCTCCAACAGACAAAGAGTTCTTTCTCCCACCCTGGATATTCCACAGATATATAAACCTCACTTGCTGAGTTTCCAACAGACCTCACAATCTCTGAGGATGCCTGCCATAGAACCTATTTGGAATTCATAACCCAGGAACAAAAATAGTGTTACATGTTAATAGTAATGAATTTTATTGATTAGCTTTAGGCCATATCACAATACCAAACCAAACAAAAAGGCTTGATAAGACTTGATTATTACACTCTACATAGTAAGTTAAATAAAACATAACGATACAGTAAATAAATATGATAAAACTGAGCAGACATATGGGAGAGAGTTCCTAAGGATTGCAGGTTTAAAGAATTTATTTTTGTTAAGTAACCATATTTTATTTTATCAAATTTACCTCAATAAGATTACCCTAAAGAGAAAAGCTCAATTAAAGTCCATGAAAGGTTTCTAAACTGAGCAATGGGAAAAAGGAAAAGAAGGAAGCAGCTTGGCATTAGCCCAGGCTCACTCCCTCAGCCAAAACACACCAAACAGCCAAGAATTGAAGATTGTTTTGCATGGAAAGGAAATGTAAGTAAAACAAACCTTACTCCTACAGCTAACAGATTTGAAATCTTAGAAGGAGAAACTCAGATAGAGCAGGGAATAGAACAGATAATGGAATTTCCCTTGCCTACCAGAGAGGAGATGGAAAGAGACCAAGATCATGAATTGGGACCCTCGCAGGTGTCGTTACTGTATGCATTTAGCCTAGATACCTGAGGCAGGGATCCTGAAATGAAGTCTAAAACTAAAATGTCAACTAAAAAACAAAACTGAAGATGGAGACACTAACATGGGAAAACTCAACAGAGTTTATGACAAAACAATGCCTGATCACAGCACAAAGTGTAATTTCGATATTTGATCAGCTGTCAGGTATAAGATACGCTGAACAAGCTAAAATGTGATATGGAGACCGTAATGCAAAAACACGGCTCTAGTCCTTTTACTAGTACAGTAGAGTCTCACTTATCCAAGCTAAACGGGCCGGCAGAAGCTTGGATAAGCGAATATCTTGGATAATAAGGAGGGATTAAGGAAAAGCCTATTAAACATCAAATTAGGTTATGATTTTACAAATTAAACACCAAAACATCATGTTTTACAACAAATTTGACAGAAAAAGCAGTTCAATACGCAATAATGTTATGTTGTAATTACTGTATTTATGAATTTATCACCAAAATATCACAGTATATTGAAAACATTGACTACAAAAATGGCTTGGATAATCCAGAAACTTGGATAAGTGAGGCTTGGATAAGTGAGACTATACTGTACATACATTGCTAATGGAACAGATGTGCTCAAGCCTCCTATTTATGCCCTACGTGCTGAGAAAGAGCAATTGGTTAAAGAAAATGTTAGAAGACTGGATAAAAAGTTATGTTACATAATGTAATCAAACTCAAATGCCCTGATAGAACTATACCCAAGCTTGCTCTATAAATCTGCCTCTAACACAATACTTTAATTAAACTAAATCCAACACTGTTGCTGCATAGGCATGTTGTAGCAAGGACGCAAACTAGAAATTAAAGGCACATCGTGAAGCTTTGGAGCACCATTTGAGGAACTGTTACTACTAGGGTGTTGGGGGGGGTGGTCATATTTTTCTAGGCAAATTATCTTCTCCTCCTCTTACACAATATTTCAGAAACTGAAGGTTTCTGGATTTACTTTTGCAGGAAAGGTACACACTACAAATTTGCAGTGAATTGTTACAGTTTATAAAATGACATCCACCTCTCATTTTATACCATGAAAATAAGAGACAGAAACAGCAAGCTGAAATGTATCATAAGGGAGAAAGTGCTATAAGATAACATAAACATGATGTTCAAAATGGTAAAACTGCTTTCCAGTTAACAATTTAGTTAGTAGAAAAATTATCCTTATAAAAATCTTCCTTAGTAATTTAACAGATGTTTTGTGATACTGCAACAGAAAAAGGACAGAACTACATCAATTGCAAGACAAAAATGAAATATGCATGAGAAATGAAAGGTAAACATTGTAAAGAATCAACTTATTTACCTTAGTACATCCATTTCATCTTTTAGAGATTGGGCTTCTTCAGCCAGATTTGTTAATTCTTCATTTTGTTGCCGCAATTCTACAATTTCTTTTTCAAGCTCTTCACAACGAATTCGATAATCATCCTTTGCTGCTTCTAGTCTACAAGAGAATGCCAGAACAGACTAAACAAAAATAGTCACTTCCCACAAAGAATCACAAATCTTAATTCTCTACTACATATTTTAAAGTATTGAAAACAGAACACACTGTGTGTTTTATAACAAAAGACAAAAAAAAACAACCCTTGAACGAGTGTGATCAAAATCCAAAACAGTTTGTGACACGGCTGTCTCAGGGTTTGATACTGACTAATTATGTGGAACACCAATTGCTTTACTACTTTTAATCTATCTTAAATGAGATTTTAATTGGTCTTAATTCTGTTGTTATTTAATACTGTTTCAACCTTGATTTCTATTTTCTTAATTTTATCTTTTATTGTATTTGTCTTTTTTCATGCTGCCTTGGATCACAGCCTGGGAGAAAGTGGCAATATAAATAAAGTGGTGGGTAGGTGAATGCATGGATAGAATATAAACAGATTCTCTCAAAAAAAAACCCTCCAGATTCCCAAAGATTATTCATTTTAAAAAATTAAGGGGATGTGGGAGTAATTTCACATTTTATTTTGCCTCTATGGTCTCTTTTGGCTTAGGAGGCCATGAGAGGCCATTTGGGACCATATGCATGACAGTAGGGTACAATTCTACAAATCTACACAGAGAGCCAATGTTGATCACTCAATCCCTGGAAATTGTTCACCAGAGTTATATCTCCTATTTTTATGATACAGACAGATCTAACTAATTTTAATGATCAACAGAAATGAACTAAGTATGAATAGGAAACAGTGACACCAGCAGGATTAGGATTAGCATCTTCACAGAACTCTTACCTAAAAGTTTCCTCTTGGAGCTGTTCTAATTGTGACTGTAGCTGCAGATGCCTCCGTCCAGCTGGGCTGTTGGGATCTTCTATGGAATCAGACTGATTCAAGCGTTCCATCAAAACCTGGTTCTCTGCTAGCAAACTACTCTTCTCCTCTTGCAATGCAGCAACCTGTTATCAAAATTCAACAACAATTGAATGGGCACCTGAGAAAGTAAACAGGCATCATAAAACTAAAAAGAATGAAGCAGCAGCTCACAAACTACGACTTATATTAAAATGCATCTCTGCTTATGCCAGCTTTCTTCACAAGCCAAATAACAACTAACTGTGTATGTATATATGCGTATAATGTTTTATTAAAATTATGGCATGGGGAGAAACAGAACCTGATTCAAACTGGGTTTCTGCAACTGCTGTGTAACAGAAGTGGTGTTTTACCTATTTATTTACATATAAGGAATGTAATGATTTACAACAATAACAAAAACATACATTCTTGTAACATTTATAACAAACCAGATATACGTATATACAGTCAGGGATATGAATGATTAGATCTTAGTAGCTTCCTCCATTATAAATTTCCTAGACTACATTGATATGTATGTTTACTTGGTAGTAACGATTAAATTCTATATACAGATTCAGAATGCCAAGTTGCAAATCGTTTGCTGTATAATAGTCTTCTTACCTGCATATCCAGTTCATGGCATCTCTGAGCAATTTCTTCTTTGGTTGATAATGCTTCATTTAATTCTTCTGTCGTTTTCTTCAACTGTGTTTTTAAATATAATACATTTTCATTTACTAAAATCACATAATGATCCATTTCTCTATGGCTACGATCCAAAGGAATCATTCATGCATTTGAAAGGAACTGTACATGCAGCCAAAGTTAACTCTGACAATTTATCTGCAAAATCTCCCAGTCCCAAAGAGACATAGCATTTGCCTCTTGGGTGCTGACAAGAATTGAAAAGAAATGTATGACACCATCAGGAGCATACATTGCCCATAATCGAATGACTTTAAAAAAAATTAAAGCACATAGCTGTAAGATCTACTGCCATGGCGCAAACACAAATGCAATCTAAAAACAAATAGCTAACATAAAACACAATGAGCCCCCAAAACTATAAATACCAGAAATAATATTTTGCACATTTTTAACTTTGCAAAACCACTTTTCTTTATGAATGCAAGGGATGAACTGTGTCCATTTCAACTGTTGTTGGTTTTTTTTGGCATACAACACAAACAACTGGGAAATGAAACACAAGGAAACACAACAAAGGTAAAACCTGCCAAGCTCTGTGGTTCTATTCCTACTGAGAATATTACTATGCTGATTATATTTAGGGGAAAAAGCAACTGCTTTCTTCCAAGTTGTATTATTTATCTATCTATCTGAACGAGATTTCCTCGAACAGTAGCAATTCTACAGTGTTTTAGAAAAGTGATTCTCCTATCAAAAGCATGGTACCTGATCTCTTTTTACCAAGAGACATCTAAAGCTGGGATCCCATGCATGAAAATAATATTGTCTACTACCAAGCTATTTCTTTCTCCCCAGTGTATCTTAACATATATGTATTCTTATAAGGGAATAACATTTATTGTAGTTATGATGGTCATACCCTTTCCATCAATACGTGTACGAAATTAGTAAAAAAAGATTGGAGAATGGATAATCACAGTCAGAATGAGTGCTGCTATGTGTGATGGCCTAGAACATTTGGAAACACAAATTACAATTTCAAGGTAGCTCCATTGCTCCCATGTTTTAACTGATTTGGTTTATTTCTTTCACTCAGAGGAAGGAGCATACAATATCCAGATACAAGTGCCCCATTTCTTTTCAAATATCAAATAATTTTTGTAGTTGGGAGAAGTTTATTCCATAATTAAAGGACTAAAATAGTAACCAAAATCTGTAGCCTAGATATATTCTATGTGAACATCTTAATTATGCAGCATAAGCTTCCTTTCTTTATAACAAGCAAGTGTATGTTTACACGCATTTTATGAGTTACACACTTGTTGTAGCTTGCTAGTGTACGGCGTTAATAGCTTTTGACAGAGCCAACCTGTTTGTTCAGCAGGGAGAGAAGGGAAAATGTGCAATAGGTGAAGTCAGAAATTTGACTGGATCAGTATCAGAAACATTGCTTCTTAAATTAAATAACCCCCTGCATTTCCACCCTTTTATTTTTTTTAGCACTGAAAAAGCAGTACATGCTGTAGAAGAAGGCTTCACCTTGGTCACATCTTTGGAAATCAGGTTTAAAGCACTAAAAGGTTGCTAAAATGGTGTGATATTCTGCTGAATTTACTCTTTAATGGCAACATCTCTGAACCTTTTATATTTTACATTTTATAGTTGGCCAACCACATTTGCAGGTTCGGCTTTTGTGGATTAGGTTAAAATGTTATCTCTAGAAATCACAAGGTCCTCCCATGAGATTTTCTGGTCATTTACCATAGACAATCTAAAGATTCCGAGATAAATGTTTTCTCAGATTAAAAAAAAAGATTTTAAAATGTTTTACAGTGTAGCTAATTTTGTGGGGGTGATGCGCCCGCAACCTCAGAAAATGTGGAGGGCTGACAGTAGTACAGATCTATTTGCTGCTTATACTGAAATTTCCCAAAAGATCTTAACAGATATGAATGTGAAAATGCAAAGAAAAAAAAGATATAGTTCTATTACAACTGTCTAGGAAAATGGTACATTGAGCTTCACTAATGAAAGGAAGAAGAAACATCTGGTGTTAGATACCTGACGATCAAGATCAACGTAAGCATCATTTCCAGCAGTGACTGGAGATTCTTTACTCATCAACTGCAATTAGATTACACTGGATTAGAGAAAGCAAAAGGTTTATTTGTATTCGTTAACGAAACAGGGCAATCTAAAATACAAGGAATCTTAGGGCAAAATCACGTATACAAAAGAAATAATCAACCAAAAAAGTAATTTACATTTCCTAGTTGGTTCCACAGTACAGTAACTCTTTGCATAAATTTTTGGAGAGTTGAGAAAAGTGGACAGGGGTGACACCTCTGTTGTTGTTAATGCTATGAACTCACAACATCTTATATTTCATGTCACTATTTAGTCCCTAAACTAACTCTGCATATTTTCCAGACACATATATATCCTTCTTTGGATACAGAATGTTCAAAATTGTGTATATGTGTATAAACTATATGTACTAAGTCACAGTCCCAATTTTATGTAGTGTGCTGAACAAAGCTGAATAGAACCTTAGGAGACAAGATCCTAAATTAGACACATTTCTAAATTGGACACATTTCTAAACCTTTGGATAATCAGGTTGTCAGGTTCTGTTAGCAAAACACAAGTAGGTAACTTATAACATATATTGGTGAATGGGTGCACAGATGTGATGGTACAAATATTTTTTTAAAATGACTCTGATCATGAAAAATAACATGAAAGACAAAGGCCGCCAGGAAAATGTGAAATTCTGCTCAGACATTGTGTAAAATGCCCAGACATCTTTTGTGCTTGATTTTGCATATGAAAACAGAACTCAAAGAGTGGCTAATCCTAAAATAATAACATTTACTGTCCAGTCTTGTGTGTATATTAATCCAAGGGTATATGAACAACTGCTAAAGCAGACTCAGATGGTTTCTATCATTAGTCCTTTCAAATTTTCTTATTCAAATGGGTATCTCAAAACGAATTGGAAAGGAGGGAACCAATGATATGATTGACAGTGTATATTTGTTTCTTTTCCCTAAAGAACATCATACCTCTAAACACATCCAGTGATCTTAGTGTGATTATCTTTAAAAGGTATTTTGCAATATTTTAATAGACAGCTATATTAAACCTATATTTTAGTCCAGTCAATGATGGAAGGAGTGGGATGAAATAATCCCTCGTGGATAATCTATGGCTGCTCTTTCTTTCTTTAATTTATATCCTACCTTTCTGCTTGCATTGGACCCAAGACCGTTTACATTGTTCACTACTAGACTATATAACAGAAGCAAATTTAAAATATGTTATGCTTCATGAGTTTCATAATGCTGATTCTTTTTATTCCAAACAATGATTCCCTCCCCCCTCACCTTCTGGTATTTTTAAGTATATGATTGAATAAGTACTTTTCACAGCTTCTTTTGAGGTTCACTGCACTGCTGAAAACTGTAATCGTTTCTGCCTGCTTCATTTCCCTCAAGAAGTATTTTCTAACTTCCTAGTTCCCACGGCATTTTCACTTTTTAAATTGTATAGCTGAGAATGACATCCTTCAACACAAAATGGTAGGACGGTACTTTAAAAGCAAAATACTAAAAAGCACTTTCACTTTTTCCATCACCAAATGCATTTTAGATTGCTTCCTTCACGTTCTGCTATAAGAGAACAGCATGAAACACACAAAGCACTGGTTTTCCTTCACCCAATTATGTGCCTCGCCCTTATGCTGAAAAAAGCCAAGGAGTCAGTGAAGTTTCTTACTGAGTCATTATTCAAAAATGCTCTCTGCAATAGCAAGAATAGTTTCACAGCCCTAAAAGTGTTTCCACATTATACCCCTTTTTTCTAGGACTGCCATCTTTTGCTCATTCAATTTCTACTGAGAATGCCCGTTAAGGCAATGTTATATTTTGTCATTCTCTGCATAATAATATCACGTGATTTCAGTAGATTCCTGTATTGTCAGGACATTGAGCTCAAAGGCCTTTGAGAGCCTTCCAACTCTAATTCTATCAATTTGTGGGTTGTGGGCCTCATTTGTGATCCCCACCCCCCAAAAAATGAAAATGTATATTCATTCTCCATCATATGGACAGGCAAAGAGCTACCATACCCTTTGGGGCTTTATGCAGTTCAGTTGTCTACTTCCCTTTTTGCAAGTATAATCTTTAGCTTGATTCCTGATGTTATAAAGTGAAAAAAATGATAACGAAGCCTATGTGAGTTACGTCAATGTCACTTCACTAGTATTTCTTTTCATGATTATTTGCATGTATATATTCATGTATATATTCATATATAAGTTGATCTCACATCAAGGGCAGGTTTTGGGTCAAAATTATGGATTGTGATATGGCCCATGGATAAATCGAGGGTTATTTTGTGGAAAGCGCCAATGCAGTTACAACTATTACAAAATAATGGGATGGTTCCTTTGTTAAAAAAAAAGTCTATTAACTTTTATCAAGAAAAGGAATTATCCTCTTTTTTGAGCAGAATGGTAAAAGGTAAGAGGTTATTCTGTCCCGGAGCATACAGCCCGCCTGTTACGTCAGCTCTACCAGCTGTAAGTTTTCTACCGAACACAATTCAAAGTGCTAGCTTTTGCCTATAAAGTTCTAAACGGTTCTGGCCCAGCTTACCTGTCCAAACACATCTCTCTCAATGTACCAACTCGAAGGTTAAGATCATCTGGGGAGGCCCTGCTCTCAGTCCCGCCTCCTTTGCAGATTCGGTTGGTAGGGACAAGGGACAGGGCCTTCTCAGTGGTGGCCTCTCAGCTATGGAACTCCCTCCCCAGCAAAATCAGGTCAGCTCCCTCCCTCCAGACTTTCAGAAAGCAAGTAAAAACAGCTCTGGGACCAAGCCTTCAGACAATAGTGCAGTGCAGTAAGTGAAGATGGAAAATGTATTATAACACCTGGAATTACTTTTTGACTATGATCTCAGATTACATTTTAATAAAATTTTAAATCTCTATATGGTTTTAAATTCATGATTTAATGTATATGGTTTTTTTAAATATTTGCTGTTGATATAGCATTGTTGCCTTTTGTATGGCCGCTCTGAGTCCCCTTCTTGGTGAGAAGGGCAGGGTATAAATACTGTAAATAAATAATAAAATAAATAAAAGACGCACCAATCCCCTCTACTCTCCCAGAGTTCATTTCAGGGAAAGTGCCAAAGAGCCGCCATTGTCACCATTTTCCCTCCCAAACATTAAAAAAAGCCAGAATTGATGCCATGGCAGAGAGAGAAGAGTACATAGGTGCTTCTTTTAGGTTTTTCTGGGACAGATTAAGCTTTCATCTTTTGCCAATCTATTCAGACAAGAAGATGATTCTAATTTTGTTAGGTGTTAAGTACTTAACATTGACTCATGCATAAATTAACCTGGTTTATCTGGATCACTTTTTAGTTATTTTTTCAGACTTTTACAGTTAATTGCTAAGCTTTTCCTCATAATTTCTTTCATGTTTCAATTGCAAAATAATACTGAGGGGGAAAAGAAATGAAATTAGCAATTAAATCCTCCTCCAAAAGAAAAAAGATTCAGCTTGGTTAATTTAGACATACAAAGAGAAAAAAACATCAAAGGCTATGTAATTCCTTGGTCTGGATCAAGAAGCAGCAATAAGCAGAGGAGCAACCTGTAAACAGTAGTATTTTGAATAGTATTGCAAAGGATCTTTTCACATTAGAATTTATTTGCGAATAGACATTAAAGAATGTTGGGAAAGGACGTTGCTGGATGCTATTGTCATTCTTACAGGTGTGAAAAGTGTGGACTGCAAGTACCCCATAGCTGTTTTTGTGGCCTCGGGTATCTCTCAGAAGGAAAAAGTGGGGGCCTTGAATCATGTTCTTACTTTTCTGAGACCAGGGAAAGCCTTTTAAAAAGAGACCCAAAAGGCAATTCTTATTTCAATTTCTGTTGGGGAAAAACCCCTTCCTGAATCTACAATGGTCCAGGCTGGATCAAGCCCAACACAAGGAGGGAGAAACCGATGAAACCTGTGAAGGTCCCCTGGGAGATCAATGCAGCCCCTTAACCCTAACCTTTGCTAATTCCTGCTATAGAGAGCTATGTGACACCTCTGCTCTTCCAGGCCTTCCTAGTAAGGTCTGTGCAGCAGTAACCAAAAAATCATGATACCAGCTATACAGGAACTACCAATACAGTGCAATGAAATGACAAATGGAATTGTGCTTCCAATCTCTCCTAAATTTCAATTTAAACCATGAGGATTCAAAGAAAGCTTCAGTTAACATACCAGCAAAGTCAGGATCCAAATTAAGGCCTAAAATGTGTGTTTTCCCCCCTCAAATGTGTCTGACAGTTGTCCTAACAGGACATTAACAGTTTCATGCCACTTAGTAACGTCTCTCCTATTCCATCTCAACAGAATCCACGTATTAGGCTGTTAAACTTTGGGAAAGCTGGGTAGCCAAACTTGAGCACTTTTTAGTCCTATTAATCAATAATAGACATTTAAGCATATATTTAATCTTGTATTTAAATTACTGGAAATTAAAAGTGCTCAACTTTGTTTATACTGGGATTCTAGTTTCCTACTCATTTCAATGAAACAGTATAATCATCATTGCATTATTAATTACTCATTCTATTTCCCACTGAGTTCAATAGGGTTCATTTCTGTGTAAGTATGTAAAATATTGCAGACAAAATCAGCCTTCCCAGTCTTTAATGGAATTAAAAGTCTGTAATCAACTCCCTCTACTTCTAAGCAATAATCCTGAAGTCTTGTGGAAATCACAGGGAAGGAAAGACAAAAAGGGAACCTAGTGTCAGATCTAGAAGTTTTAATCTTCTAGATTTAAAGAAAAGTGGAACATTTGATTAAATCTCTGCCTTACATTTAATTTTGCCTAGCAAGAGAACAACAAAATATCGTAAGAACATCAAATATCATATTTTCTGAGAATGGCTTCTTTCTGCTAAACTGAAAGAGGCAATTGCAATGAATGCTGTACATCTTCAATATGTCTTTCTCCAATTCCTTACCTCCTGAATGGCTGTCATGACAACATGTTGTACAGACTCCTCCATCATCATGATGGTCTGGATATACTCTGTAAGACATTTTAGCATGCAATCATTCATAAGCATCATTCACAACAGTCCCAAACTTCCCAAAGTAGGAAAAGATTAATTTTAAATAGTAAAGGTAGACTTTTCTTTCTAACTGTAAATGAGCCAAATGTTATGTAAAGGGGATTTGTTTTTTGCACACCTGTGACATAGTACTAGCTTGAAAAATACATACCATCAAATACAGGAGTGTGAGATAAATGCTGCTTAATTTTGAGAGATTTCCAGCCACTTTGACTGAAATTAACACTTTCTCAGTAAAATTTAAATGCTAAGAAAACTGAAATTTGTTTTAAACCACCACTTTCACATTCCCTTAACTACAGTAGCGGTGCTGGCATGATTTAAAGGACTAGTTCTGGAAGTAAGGGTAGGAAAAGGTTTTCCCCTGACATTAAGTCTATTTGTGTCCGACTCTGGGGGTTGGTGCTCATCTCCATTTCTAAGCCGAAGAGCAGTAGTTGTCCATAGACACCTCCTAGGTCATGTGGCTGGCATGACCGCATGGAGTGCCATTACTTTCCTGCCAGAGCTGGTACCTATTGATCTACTCACATTTGCATGTTTTCAAACTGCTACATTGGCAGAAGCTGGGGCTAAAACTGGGAGCTCACCCTGCTCCCCGGATTTGAACCGCTGACTTTTCAGTCAGCAAGTTCTGCAGCTCAGCAGTTTAATCCGCTGCGCCACCGGAGGCTCCCAGCTGGAAGTACTCTGTTGTAAAATCAGTCTGACCAATTACAGATAGAAGATGGCTCTACAGTACTTTATTCAGTTCAATGGGAAACTTTATTTGAGTATAGCTTATGTTAAAAGACTGAAGCAGTAAATGTCTCCCATGAGAACGTATGATATCTTAGCACTACAGAACCATCATACCTTTACACTACACCTTACTGATTTGCTTGGCATAATTACTGGCCTGAATATTTGTTTCTGAATTCTATTAGCTGTTCATCAATGTATGTATCCTGTTTAGAGTTGCTCAACAAACACAGTCCAATGTCCAGAAAACAGCCAGCTATTCAGAAACGTGCTATTGTTTCCTTGTTGTCTAACCTCAAGACTCTTGTGCGTGCACAAAGTCTCTTCACACACTTTACTCACTTCTGAATTGAGACTGGATGTCACACTCCTCCAACACGTTTTACATGAAACACTACAAACAAGAGGCCAAGGTACACCTTCAGCTGGGTGAGTCAAGGGATTGCCACACTTTGATAGGATTCCTTTTGTTACAGAACCTGAATATACGGTATGTCCTTCTTCTCTATTTGTTTCACAGATTATGTGATAAACAATACTCTCCATGAGGAGCCAGTCAAGGTTTGTAGCATTGTTTCTTTCCTGGATATTTCCAAAGGATATCTTTGGAAATAGTGAATGTCTACACTAATTCCTACACTAAAATAATGAATGTCTACACTAATTCCTTCTGTCCCATAACATCAACTTCATCAATGGATCTTTCTTCCATGGGATCAAGTGATTATGTACTTGCAGTTCTCTTTCCTTTGAAAAGGGTGTGGGGGTTATTTTCCTTTAAGCACTTTCACCAGTTTTTCTGTGCAGTTTCTCAGCCCACAAATCTGCAAATATTTTTGCCCCAACCTATTATACTGTAGAGCCCAAAAATTAAAATTAATTTAATGACTAAATGCAATATGTTTGTTTGAATAATTTTTATCACCACAAGGGTTTGGAGATTTTTGTTTGTTTGCTTTTTTTTTTTTGTCTATGAAGAAATAACTGACCATGACTAAGACTTAGGAATACTGTTTAAAACTCTTGATATGACAATGTCATAAATGTTTATTTTGTACCTCTAATCTTGTGAGAATTCAGGAACAAACACAATTCTGTAGTATTAAACTGTCCCACATATGGTAGGATAAGATATGTCAAGTGGCTAGAAATATTTTCTATAATGGAAAACTAATTGAAACAGCAGGTGTACCCTATAAAACACTTTATTATTCTGATACTTATTTAGTACAATGCTTTCTGTCTACATCTTCACCTTGGCTCTTTGAAAGTGAGAAGTTCTGCATTCTGGGATGGATGAGTAATAATACAATAATAAGTAAATAATAGTCAATGGACCACCCACGCACAATACAGGAGGAAGTTAATGACATGACAGACATAGTGTCAGTCACAATTGTCTAAAAAGAAATGTGGGCAGAGAGTGAAGCTGGGGAAAAAAGCAATGATATTTCAGATCAAGGATATAGGATCACAGAATATAGAAACAGGCCAATTATGTAAGCCATTTAAATGTTCCTTCTTGATCAAAAAGCATGAAGGAAAATTTATTCGAACAAATATTTAACACTCTTTAAAAAAATCTAAATCTCAGAGGCAAATTAGATAGTACACAAAAATGTGTGAAAAAGCCCTCCAAAGTATTTTACAGCCTAAAATGGCCAAATAGAATTAAAGGAGAATATGTGCTGGGCAATCTTTTCCCTTTGCTCTTTCTGATCAAAACCAATAGTGGGGGGAGTCAGTCTATCCTTCCAAACAAGGAAGTTCCACAATTTCCTTTTGTCACAGAAAAAGCTTTGAGTAGGGTCTCCACTAGCCTCACTTCTACAATCAGTGGTATGCAGAGAGGAATGTTCATATCAGAGAAGTTGAACTCTCTGTTAATCTGCCCTTACAGCATTTGGGCTTTACAGAAGGGAAAAGCAGCACTTTGATCTCAGATTAGAAACTTAAAGCGATACCAAGCCTAACACTACATAGTCTGTAAGATGCACACCAGACAAAAGTTTGGATGCCATGCTTTACACTTTCTGTCCCTGAATATATGCTATGGTAGTCTAAGTATGATGCGATCATGACACTGGTCACTTGTAAAGGTGGGGACACTGCTCACGTGTTAAATGAATTTGGGCAAAATACTGTCATTTCAATCATCTATGTGCAGAGTTATTTCCAAAGCACCTGCAAGTTGAGCGATCCTTCAGAGGAGACTGAACTTCAGAGCAGACTGTACTCCCAAACATAGTTTTTTCTACTAAGAGCCTACCATTTTGTCTATCTTGAGTCTAAGTTTAGTTATCCACATCTAATCTCTCATCACATCTAGACAACAAATCAGGACCTCTAGTCTAGGATTTCTTAAATATTTTCCACTTGCAACCCCTTTGCCTCCGATAATTCTTTATGTGACCCTAGATATATACAAATAGGTAAATACAAAATCAAACATGTACTGATAATAAATCAACATTTGCAAGGTTTGCAAACAGGCTGATTTTCCTTTTTGTGGAGGTGTTTTTTGCAGTAAGATATGAAAATAGTAAGACATGAAAATAGCAAAAAAATCACTCACACTAAAACAGTCAATAATGTGAAATGTACATCTGTAGTACGCTATCGTTTTAAAGCACTCCATCATTCCACAATGATCTTACTCATTTTCATAGAATCATAGAGGTAGAAGAGACCACATGGGCCTTCTCAAATAATATACTCAATCAAGACCCCAGAAAAGCAATGTTGTATGTACTCATGTTGGCATGGCCTCAGTATTATATTTATGCAGTTTGAATTATGAATCTTTAAAATTAAAGTTATGTTTACCTTGTTTTTGTTCGCAGTTTACAGCACATCCCAAAATAAGCTGAAGCATTCTTCCAAGCTCAGCAGCATCTGAGTGTTCCCCAATCAAGTTGACATCAGGAAGGATGAAATCATTTATTTGTTGCCCCAAAATCTGCATATAGCAAAATATAGTCAATCCAAAAATGCAGCTATTTTTGCATTCTGCATTTTCCAAGATCATGTGGCTGGCATGACTGCATGAAGTGCCGTTACCTTCCCGCCAGAGTGGGAGCTGTTGATCTACTCACATTTGCATGTTTTCGAACTGCTAGGTTGACAGAAGTTATGGCGAAGAGCGGGAGCTCACCCCGCTCCCCAGATTTGAACCACTGACCTTTTGGTCAGCAAGTTCAGCAGCTCAGCAGTTTAACCCAATGTGCTACTGCGGGCTCTATCCCCAAAATGTCATTATTTTGGCCTTGGAGGAAGAACGGAAGAGGCAGACTTTGCTCCATCATGCCTTGGCACAGAAGCAGATTAAAGACATCCTTCCCTGGAACATGCCTGGACATTTTATTCTGCACATATATCTTTCAGCTGGGAGTTGACTTCTGATCCTTCTCCTTTCTCTCTCATTGAGGTAAGCAGTACACAAATCATTACTGCCATGTCCTCGTTTTGCCTTCAGATCTTTAGCTGTCAGCTAAAGACTTCAGATGACATAGACAAGCTTTTCTTTGAACCCATGAATCAATATTGCTTTATTCCACAGCCATGCCATAATGTCCATTCAAGCCCACTGAACTGGCTAGTTCAGTCTCAGCTCAGATGCTTCTTTACAAAGGAGCCACTAGAATTTGGTTGAAGCCAAAATATTTTGTATACGACACATGAACAAACAGGATCCTTTTAGTGAAGACACCATTTATGCATAATCTTCTAACAAAAAGTGATTTCTTTCAAGGTTAAAAAAGGGGACCACTAACAAGCACAACAATCTGCTATCATAGTGTTAATATGAAACTGATTACATTTGAATATGCAATCAAAATTTAGAGGTAGATTATGGTTTCCATGTCGTTTGTGGTTTCTGAAGGCTCATTTGGAAAGCCAAAGGTACTTCAATTTGGATAAATCAATATTAGTATGCATTATTTTTAGGGGTTGGGGATAATAAGAGGAGAGGGGATGAATGATCCCAGCGAAATGTGGAATCATCCATCCCCTCTCTTCTTGGAATCCCAACCCCTAAAAATAATGCAGATGTACATTATTGGATCCTTGCCACACTTCTCTCCAAAGCAAACTGACTAAAGTCATATATTTGTTATCAAACGCCTTTCCAGAGTGTTAAGACTATACATGAAATTGATATGATAAAGAAATTATGTCATGAATGAAGCATCTATTGCTTATTAAAAATAGAAGAGGCTGCTAATAAAGCTTGGCAGGACTTTATAAACAATGGAGAAATATTCCTTTTCTATATATTTCTAAATTATTAAAAAGAGTATCCAAAACCTTTATAAATCAGCTTGTTGTACCGTGTTCATATTACACAAATTGCACAATGAAAGGTATGATGAAGTTGAATCAGACAGATTATATTCATAAATAAAAGCCATTACCTCGTGGTTATAGTCCAAAATTCCTTTTAATATTTTCTTCAGGTTGCTCACCTTTCAGAAGAAAAGGGGAAAAAATAAATATACAGGAACTGGGGTAGAGATTATAGAAAAACCCAATCGTACCCCAGAGTCTGAACAAGTTCTTATTTATAGCTTGAAGCAGAAACCCTTGCTGTTTAAAGCAGTTAATTATTAAGATCACAAAATTAAGATTTTGTAATTAAATCATTTTCTGATTTTTCTGATTTCTCTTTTTATTTTCTTGGAAACACAAAATAAACCAACAGACATGGGGACTACTTACACCAATGGGTTTTTGATTTGGATCTACATTCTCATATGCTTCCCATATCTAATGATTCTCCTCTGCAAGTCAGAATTCAAAATGCATTTTTGTTCTAAGCTGTGATATATACATGCAAAAGAAGAGTTTCTGAACCATTTCATGGCAGTATCTACTTGTCCAAATTGACACAGCCTAAAAAACAGCTTCTGACACAGCAGAAAGAGCTTCATAAGATTGTGGGTGGGAGACCAATACGTTTCAGTTCAAATAAAAACTGGACATGCTCAAAACTACATGACTACACCACAGTCTGAATATTAAATACAAATTGATGTCCTTTCTATTCATTAAGTTGAACCTTTCTTTGAATCTTTCCAAATGAATTGTAAGAAGTAAAATGTAAAAACGCTATTGCCCTTCACCCCTAACTTTTAGTCTTTTCTCATGCATCAACAGAAACCACTTAAACACTTCCTTAGAATTGATACTCTAGGCCAGGTGTCTGAACCCATGAAAGTGGTTGAAGTATCATTTGTCAGTGATATAATAAAATGTTTCATATGCTATACAATTAAGTACAAACAATACTGAGCAGTGATTATATGCATTCAGGTATACACACAGGTGGTAAAGGAATCACTACCAAACTCACAGAAGTTAACAAGTGGGATTTACGGAGAACAGTTCAACAAGATATTAATTACTGAGAAATTTAGACCACTCGGTTTCATTTGTCCTAAAGAAGTCAGCTGCAGTAGCTAAAATCCGAATCAGTAAATACATACAGGAAGCCTATTTTATCAATTCATTTATGAACTGAACACATGAATTTATGACTGGCAAAGTATATGTTCTTGAACAGCATAAGCCATTAATGTCCAGTTCATCCATTTTTTTCGTGTCAGGAGTGACTTGAGAAATTGCAAGTCACTTCTGGTGTGAGAGAACTGGCCATCAGCAAGGATGTTGCCCAGGGGACACCTGGTGTTATGGTTGAGCCTTATGGCTCCGATACTGGGAGACGTGGTCGTAAGACTCCTCGGGAGTCAGACTCTCTTGAGGAGCGAGAAAGGAAACGGCTGCGGGACTTATTTGCAGAACCAACTGACGAAGACTCCTTTGAGGGTTTTACCGAAGGAATGGAGGAAGAGATGGTTAGCTCTGAGGAGGATGATATGGAATGGACTCGTGTGAGAGAGGATCTGGGTGCCACTGGCAATGATAGTGTGGGAGGCGACTGGCAGGTTGCAGGATTAGACCCGTGGACAAGCTGGAGGGATGGAACGGGATCCACAGCTGGGGATGCTGTGGGGCGTAGTCAAAGGTGTTTTAGCTCTGATGAGGATGATGATGATGAGGCACCTGGAATTAGGGTAACAGCTGACAGCAATGAGGAGTTGTAACTGGCATAAAATGGGGTTTAGAATCCAGGGCTAATTGCGTTGGGCAAGGTAATCTGGACGAACGCTTGGGCTCTTGTTGGGAACTTCCTGAAGACGGGTGTGATTCGTTTGCTGAATACGTAAGTTACCAAGGACACTGGGCATAGACGGCGGGAGGAACTGTGTGGGCTTTTCCTGTGCAACATGTGTTTAATCTTAATAGCTTGGACCTCCGTCGTCTTTTTGACGGACACTAATTGCCTACTCTGGACTGACTGACTGACTGACTGACTGACTACGACCTCGGACTATCCTTTCTGTGGCTATCGGTGGAACTGGTGAACTGAAGACATCTGTACCTGGCTATCGACCTCGGACCGGATTGAGACCCCGCTGACCGCTGCTGCCCTGATTGATGTGTTTGAACCCGGAGTTCGCTCGCTGCTCGGAGGAGTAACATCTTAGTTACTCAACCACAGCTTTTGGGTAGCAGAGAGGAATCTGCTGCCAGTTATTTGTGTTTCTTTGAATCTTGTTTACCAGCTTTTGTTTGTTTAAAGTGCCAGGCTGAATTAAGCATTTTTGGTTCAACCCGGATTAAACTCCAGTTTAATCCGGTTTATCTTTTGAAACGTTTTTTAGTTTCTTTTTCTCTGAAGGCAAGTGTTTGCCTAGCCCTTTGTCTTTTACGGGCGTTTTTGGTTCTGTAACTTTA
Source organism: Anolis carolinensis (assembly GCF_035594765.1). Taxonomy (NCBI): domain Eukaryota; kingdom Metazoa; phylum Chordata; class Lepidosauria; order Squamata; family Anolidae; genus Anolis; species Anolis carolinensis. The sequence goes on from NC_085842.1 coordinate 200,582,525, forward strand.
ATAAACTGTGTTGAATCTTATTTTGGTGGCGTTCTGTCTCTGACACCTGGATGTTTCATGTTTTACCATCCTGTGGGAGGCTTCTCTCATGACCCTGCATGGGGAGCTAGGGCTAACAGATAGGAGCTCACCCCACTCTCTGGATTCGAACTGCCAACCTTTCAGTCAGCAACCCTACTGGCACAAGGGTTTAACCCACTGTGCCACCAGGGGCTCCAGTTCATCCATGATATTCAATGAGAGCAACACCGTCCCATACATTATATTTTTCTGGACAAGGAGATGTTATTCAACCATGTCAATTTCAGTATTAATATTGTGTTATGTGTATTCTAGAACAGAAACAAATACAATTTTATTTTGTTAAGGGAAGGACAAGCATTAAAAAATTATTAATCAGTAGCATGTTTCTTGCAAGCTACTTTTACATTCGTTATTGTTTACAAGGACACAGGTGTGTAGTGCAGACAAGAACCATCAGGAACTCTGTCAATCAGGCACAAATAATCACAAGGTCAGATCATTCAGAGGCAAAGAAAGAAGCAATTAATAATGTATGAAGTTATCTGTGACACCAATCCCACAAAGAATCAACTGAGCAAAGATTTCAGCAAGCACATTTGAGACTTCTAAAATCAATAAATGTGGAATGATGACAATAAGTGCAGCAGTCCTTCCCATTGCTTGATTTTATGTGGCCAAGAGGAATCTGGGATTCAAGAGTGAAGCTCCCATTTTACCTCTAGATCATCAGGTTAGACCTCAATGGGGTGAAAAGATTCCAATGGGAAAAATTGGCTTTCCCTTCTGCAAAAATGCACTGTAAACATAAAGAAGATTAATTTATACTTCTTACCCATGGTGTACAGCAACAGTTAGCAAAAATATTAATAACTAACATTAAATGGCCATTTTTAGTGGTGGAATGGAAAGAGGCAAGAAAGAAAATTCTTCACACAATGGAGCTGCTTCCTCTAGACTGAGAATTGGGTTCAATAAGATGTTTGGATTGGGGAGAAGAGCATTCAGGCCCGTGTTGTTGAAGCAGAGTGCGACACATATTCAGCACTAAGTAGAACTAGTTTGTAGGTAAGTAACTATGGTTCACCAATATCTGCTTTGCTTCTGATCTTAAAAAAGGGAATAAAGATTACAGTTTTACAACTGCATAACAATTAACCACCACAGCAGTGGTTCTCAACCTGTGGGTGCCCAGATGCTTTGGCCTTTAACTCCCAGAAATCCCAACAGCTGGTAAACTGGCTGGAATTCCTGGAAGTTGTAGGCCAAAACACCTGGGGACCCACAGGTTGAGAACCACTGCACCACAGGCTATCTCTGCTAACCAACATATGACACATCTTAGGAATGTGATTTGTCTATTGCTAATATTTACAATATTAATATAATATTTTAAAACCTCAACCAGACCCTACTAATAGCATGCACGAAGCAATACTGGGGATAAACATATATACAACGTAAGACTTGGTGCTGCTTGTTTTTAGCCTTAAAAAACATGGCTGAGAAAGAACCAGTCTGAATATACACCGGGCCCTTTGTATTTGATGGGGGTTAGGATCCCCATTTGATGGATCCTCTGTGAATATCAAAATCTCATTATGGACAATACCTTTGCTTTTTGGATCTTTTTTTGAGGGAGGTGTTTTCAATCAGTGGGTAGTTGAAATGCTAGATAAAGAACCTGTGCTTTGAAATCAAATCTGGGGGTAAGGAATTCCTCTTCACTACCATCCCAAAGAGAAGAGATGTTTTCTGTGCATTTTCTAGGTGTTTCCCCCAGTTCATCCCATCAGCAGAATACACATCATATTCTATCTTCAATCTTCAAACAAAAGCACCTCTGGTTTTACTCAGTGACCTTGTGACCATTTCACATAAGTGGCAAAAAAAAGTTGTAGGAAAAAACATGGGAAATGCAACTAAGCCCAATACCCCATATCATTATATCTAGAGCAATATTATCCTGTTTGGGCCTGTTTGGGGTGTGTGAGAGCAAAAGGGTTTTTTTTAAAAAAACAGAGACCAAATAGATTTTGTTCAATTGAAGAAATGAGGTAGCTTTGTGAAGGGTCCTCAATACAGTTCATTAAACCTCATAGAGAGTTTCTACAGCAGTCAGGAGGGTCAAGGGCCACAGAAACAGTCTGGGAAGCACATTTAAAGCCTCAGATTATAATAAGTACAATATAGGTGAATTACACTGAAATGCCACAGGAAAAAAATTACAGGCAGAGATTAGATGAAATATAAAACGGTATAGTTAGGAAGAAAAAAGTATTCAAAACACATGAGTCTTAAGAAGGAATTAGTTACTATGTGTTTAATTCAGCTTGATCTTTAATTCAAATTAATGTAATTATTATAATCTGTAGCCCACCCTAAGCCTTTTAAAAGGGCAGGCTAAAATCCCACATGCATATAAACTGCAATACCTTCAGACTAAAATGTCAATATTACAATTAGGCAATTAAAATACCTTTAGCCTCCAATTGTCTCCTACTTCTGTTTTGATTCTGTTTAACCAGTTTTCATCAAAGTATGATGGATCTCTGCAAAAACAAGAGCAAAATGTTTATTAACAATATTTAACCAAACACAATTCTTAATTAAAATGAGCTGCAATTGTTTAAAACTATTCAAAAAAATTCCCCATGTGCTTGCCGGGATTACGTATTACGTGTTAGATCAGAGCTTTTCAAACTGTGTGTAGCAACATATAATGAAAAACTTCTGAGTCTATGTAAATACGAAATACGGTAAATCATATATTTTTTAAAATATAGATCAAACATTTTCATGAGATGTTGTATCCTCACAGATTTAGCTATTACAATTTATGTATGTGTCTGTATCTCTTATAAGGGCTTGGTTTAACCTCTGGTTTGCTAGCAAAACTGAATTACTGTGGCATGTCCAAAAAGTCTGGCACAAATATGAAATGTTTGGAAAATTCTGTACTACACCCTTAACTAATTTCTAATAATTTCATTATTACCTATAGCAAGTGTTTTCAAACCAAGGAGGGCTGGGATTCCTCACCAAGCCTGTCATGTATTTCAGTACTAATACTGTAAATATATGAAGATCCACAATTTTGAAGTTGTCTTGCAAGGCCCTGTAGAACAGAATTGACTGTGTGCACTGCAGGACGTGTCATTTCCTGGAAAGAGGCTGAAGAAGCCCAGCAGACATGGCCAACACCCAAGCTTGCCTGGAACATTTCCTAAGATCCTCAACTATGCATAGAATTTCCATTGAGGACAAGCGACAATGATTTTATAAAAGCAGAAAAGCTGGTTTTAAAATGTTCCAAAGGCTACAAAACAGGATTAGGAGTATGTGGTCTTCCAAATATTGTGGTCTGCAACTCTAAATAAACCTTTGAAGATGCCAGCCACATATTCAGGTGAAACATCAGGAAAAAATGCTGCTAGAACACACACATACAGCCCAAAAATCACAACACTCCCTCTAAATAAACTCTTTTTTATATGTCCAAAATGGTGGAGGATTCAATCCAATGACATAGAGAATCTTATGTCCCAATTTCTTATGTAAGATGTGGGGAGGGGGCATGAATATGTAAAATGTGTATTTCACTCAATCAAGGAATGTGGGACTTCACAGCCTACACATTTTATATTTCAAAGCCTTTCTATCTCATTTAATTAACTGTGAAACAATTAGAAAGAACTTCAGTATCTTCACACTTTATTACATCTAAACATTAATTTTTCCAAAGCAACTGGTAGACTTCAAAGCACCATGTAACTAATTCAGTAAGACCTGCATTACTTGAAAAGTTGCTTCAACACTCTCCCTCTTTCCACACCAAAATACTTTTAAACATTAAGGGAGTTTCCAAAGGTCTTTCTGAGCACTTCAGAATCAAATTCTGAGTCTTAGTTTTGGGGAAAAGCTGGCTCATGAATGAATGAATGGAAAGTAATAATTAATCTGGAATATCCCAATCTTGTGAACAGCTACATATTTGATTTCCAATTACTGTAACAAAAATGGCAGCAAAATTTGAGTCTCTTTTGTACATAGAAAGGCCCTCAAAGGAGCATTCAGTGCTATGCAAATATGTGGTTTCTACATTTTCAACATCCATTTTTCTGACTATCTAATAAATGCATTCATTTAGATACCTGTTTACAATGCAAACATTTCCAAATATTTTCCCTGGAGCATTTAAGTATAACTCATATAATTTTTCCTCCTAATCTATTCACAGAATGTATATTTGTTGCTAGTGCCTGCCTGTACCACTGTATAAGATTAAGTGTATTTTCTGTTGTCTTCATGCAAAAATGTAAACAGTTCAGTCTAAATTCATAGACCTAAACCCCAATTACAGTAAATTCACTGAATCAACAGAACTTGTATGACTCAAATTTCAAATGACTCAATCATTCTATTCTAGCTGGGACCAATAACAGGATTTAGAGAAAGAATTTAGACTAGAAATAATGTACCTGCCCACACGTTAGAATCGTAGAATTATTATTTTGGAAGAGACCACGTGGGCCATTTAGTCCCCTGACAAATGGTCATCCAGCCTGTTTAAAAGCTTCCAAGGAAGGAACTTCCACCACACTCCAAGGCAGAGAGGTCCACTGCTGAACAGCTCTTACAGTCAGGGAGTTCTTCCTAATGTTCAGGTGGAAACTCCTGTAATTTTAATGAATTGCTCCGAGAGTAGTTTCCAGGGCAGCAGAAAAAAAGTCTGCTCTCTCTTCCTTATGGCATCCTTTCACATATTTATACATGGCTATCATGTCTCCTCTCAACCTTCTCTTCTGCAGGCTAAACGTGTTCAGTTCTTTAAGATGCTCCTCATAGGGCATAGTCTCCAGACCTTTGATCATTTTAGTCGCCCGCCTCTGAATGCCTTCCAGCTTGTCAATCTCTTTTGAACTGTGGTTCCCAGAATTGGACACAGTTTTCCAGGTGAAGTCTAACTAAAGCCGAATAGAGAGGCACCATGACTTCCCTCAATCTAGACTAGTGATTCCCAAAATGGGCGCTACCGCCCCCTGGTGGGTGCTGCAGTGATCTGGGGGGGGGGCAGTGATGGCACCTATTAGGACACAGGGGCGGGGTCAGGGGAGGGGCGGGGCCTCTTCCCAAGTGCCGGAGACAGGGCTGAGCACCTGAGGCTCCTGTTAGGGGCGGAGCTAGAGGAGCGGGCGTGGCTTCTTCCCAAGAGCCCAAGACAGGGCTGAGAATCTATACCTCTCCTGAGGCGCTTGTTGGGACACAGAGGGCGGAGCTAGGGAAGGGGGTGGGGCCACCTTCCAAGAGCCCAAGATAGGGCTGAGCCTCTATACCTCTCCTGAGAGGCCTTTTAGGACTAAATGGCGGGGCTAGGGGTGGGGCCTCTTCCCAAGAGCGTGAGACAGGGCTGAACCTCTGTATACCTCCCCTGAGGCGCTTGTTAGAACATGGGGGTGGGGTATAGAGGTTCAGCCCTGTCAGGCACTTGGGAAGAGGCCCTGCCCCTCCTTTAGCCCCTCCTCCTGTGTCCTGGCAGGCGCCGCAGGACAGGGATAGAAGCTCAGCCCTCCCTTAGAGCTCATAACTCCGCCCACCCCAGTCCTGGCCACCCATTTGTGGCCCCGCCCCCTCCCCCTCCCAGCCCTGCATCTTGGACTAGGGGAGAGGCTCAGCCCTGCCCTCTTGAGCAGGAGCCACGGCCACCCCTCTAAGCCACGCCCCCTTTTCCTGGGGGGCGCTGAGTAATATTTTTTCTGGAAAGGGGGCAGTAGGCCAGCTCCTTTTGATGCAGTCCAAAATCCCATTGGTTTTTTTAGCTGATGTTCACCTTGTCGCCCACGAAGACTCCAAGATCTCTTTCACATGGACTGGTGTTGAGCCAGGCACCACCCATTCTGTATCTTTGCGCTTCATTATATCTGCCTAAGTGTAGGATCTTACATTTGTCCTTGTTGAAATTCATTTTGTTAGGCCCAGCTCTCTAATCTGTTAAGGTCATTTTGAATTCTGATCCTGTCCTCTGCAATATTAGCTATCTGTTCTAATTGGTGTCATTTGCAAACTTGATAAGAACGCCCTCTAACCCTTCATCCAAGTCATTAATAAAGACATTGAACAGTACTGGGCCCAGGACCAAACCCTGCAGCACTCTACTTCTTTTCCAGGATGAAGTGAACTATTGGTTTGGTTGCTTAGCCAATTACAAATCCACCTAATAGCAGCATTGCCTAGCCCACATTTGACTAGCTTGCTTGCAAGAACGTCATGGAGGACTTTGTTGAAGGCCTTACTGAAATCAAGATATGTTACATCCACAACATTCCCTAAATCTACCAAGCTTATAACCAATGTTGAATCTAAAATGATCTGTTCCTTAATGTCCTTAAAGCATCTACATACGGACCTTGGGTTTCTGGATCCCCTCTTCCATCTAAGTAAGCTGTTTGCATTTTCTGTAGATGTAGCTCATTAGATGTTCTGTCAAGAAGACAAATATCCCACAGTCCCTTTGTGGTTGTTCTGGTGTTTGAGGAACTGATCCCTCTGCTTCAAGACTTGTTTTTATGGCTGCGTGTGTTTGAGACTGTGTGCTTAATGGGGGTGGAGTTTTGGCTCTGTGCTTGAGAAGAGGAGCTTCTGCTGTGTGTTCAAGGGCTAGAACTTTAGCTAGGTCATCTGACCTTTCCAGGGTGGAGACAACAGTTGAACTCCAGGGAAAGTACTCTACTTTCTACCACACTTTAAGAGACAAAGGATACCTCGAGCTAAGATGGCTCCCTGCTTCTTTCTTCTTCGGCTGCTGGAGCTCAACTCATTGGACTACACCTCACAGCAGCCACAGTTAAAAGTGAAATATGCTGGGAGATACTGTCTAATGGGGCTGCCTCTCATTTCAACAACTTTGATATATGATTAAAACGACCACCAACATTTATCCAAACCCACTTTCCTTAAGAAAAACACCCACATGTTTTATAAACATTGTTTTCTTTTCCACCAAGGTGAAGTTCAAAGCATCCTTCACTATTACAGCATTTTAGATTATTAACTCCTATACTTCAGAGAAAGATTTAACCATTGTTTGTGAAGTCTACTTAACACAATCTGGGCATGTCTTGCCTTTTGAAAGAAGCAAGCAAATAAGATAATGATTAATACAGAGATGCAGTGGGCAGTAACAGTAAAAGCAAATGATTTTACTCTATGTCTTCCCTGGGAGTTTTTGGCGATCCTGCCACATGCAGACAAGCAGCTAAATTACAACACCTTGCTCCCCCAACAATAAATAATGAATGGAAGGAGGAAAAGTCAGAGAAAAAATGTATAGATGCAAAAAGCAGTCTTTCTTGTAACTGGAGTATGTCTGTTTTTCTAGTAGGATTTAAAGAAGTTCAGATTTCCAAGCTAATATTAATATATGTTTCAGATGGTCTGTGAATGCTGTTGTCTATTCGTTCAGTCGCTTCCGACTCTTTGTGACCTCATGGACCAGTCCACGTCAGAGCTCGCTGTCAGCCATCACCACTCCCAGCTCCTTCAAGGAAAAGCTAGTCACTTCAAGGATATCATTCATCCATCTTGCTCTTGGTCTGTGAATAAACTCTGTATATTTTGAAGAGGCACTAATACAGGGCAAAAGGTAAAAATGTACCAAGAGGATACCATGCCAAACAAAACCTTGTCATGACCCCCTTCCATCTGGAAATCTATGGCCCCTTCTACACAGCCATATAAAATCCAGATCATCTGACTGAAACTGGATTATATGGCAGCGTAGACTGATATAACCCAGTTCAAGGCAGATGTGGATTATCTGCGTTGATAATCTGGATTATATGGCAGAAGGGGCCTATGCCCTCATTGTGAAAGACCATGTGAATCCAGGGTAGTTCTCAACAGTCACTTACAGGCCTGCCGCCAAGACTTTCTACCTTTTGAAGACAATTATACTCGGCCACCAGTGATCGCCTAGGATAATGATGATGTTGATGACAATTATTATTATTATTATTATTATTATTATTATTATTATTATTATTATTATTATACAATTATCCATTTTTAAAACATTTGACTAACACCTGAAAAATATGTTTGACACTTCTACTATGATTTTGCAACAAACCAACTGTGGTAGGTGTGGTTATGATTAAGTTGGAAACAAGCTAGCTAGCTAGTTAATACATCATTTTTTTTTCCTGGAGCAGGGCCCAAACTAGAAAAATTCCCCATATATGCAGCAGGTAAGGCCACACAGTTTATAATCTAGAAGGAAAGATTAATAGTTCTACAGTTATACGGTTGAATTTTGCCACTTTTGCTTGGCCTCCTTGTAACACTTTGTTTTTTGTTCCTGACTCTGGGTTATCATATCAGCTTGACACCTTCTCAAAATTCCAAATGTGCTCCTCAATCCTAAAAGCTAGGGATTGCAGTGAAAGAGAGTCACAAAACTACTGCAGTGAAAAAGAATATTCAAGGTTTTTGTGTAATCTTTTTTCTCTTCATGAAGGTCAAATAGTGCTTTGCAAACCTTTAAAAGCAGAGATAGCCTTTTCTCTCAAATTATAACCAAAAGCACACTTCAGCCATACTGTATAACCCTAAGAACAACTCATCCGCTGAAGAGTTCATCCCTTCTTTGTTTCTTGCATAAGCCATTGATCAGTGTGTCAGCAAGGGACAAGACCAGGACACTGACTCATGCAGAAAGATATCAAGCAGCCTTGTCTGCAGTTGGGTGCTGTCAGCCCAAAGAAATCTTTTTTTAAATTTTATTTCAATTGGCACCTGACAAACAGATCACGAATTACTGGCCTAACACCTACCTTTCTGCTGTCATGCCTTTCTATGCCTACAACGGTTTCTCCCCAAACTACTTGACTTCTGTAAATTAAATAGCTGTCTTCAAAACCAAGTCAAATTATTTTTTCTTGAGAATTTTACCTTTTATCTTGTCTCCAGTGATCAAAACAAATGAGGGGGTCTCTCTGGTGAAAAAAGCCTTCTTTTTTGGGGGTGGGGGGTCCTCTGGTGCAGAGAGAGCCAACATGGAGTTGGTCGGGCTGTGGCGCAGGCTGGTTAGCAGCCAGCTGCAACAAACCACTCTGACCAAGAGGTCATGAGTTTGAGGCCAGCCCGTGCCTGCGTCTGTCTCTGTTCTATGTTATGGCACTGAATGTTTGCCTTATATCTGCAATGTGATCCGCCTTGAGTCCCCTTCGGGGTGAAAAGGGCGGAATATAAATACTGCAATTAATTAAATAAATAAATAAAGGAGTAGATTGACCACACTGTCCAAATGCCCGATCACTATCTCCTGAAGCAATTACCTTATTCTCAGCTCAAGAAAGGAAAATGGAAAAAGAGATCTGAAGATGAGCTTAAAGCTAACTTTAAAAAAATGTGGAATACACATCAAGAAATGGGAAGCCCTGGCACTCTAGTTGGAGGTCAGCTGTTACCAACAGTTCTATGGATTTGAGGAGGCACAAAGGGAGGGCAAAAGCAAGAAACATGCCAAGAGGGAAGTCCATCAAGCAAACCTTTGTCAGGACCACCTTCCATCTGGAAATCTATGTTCTCATTGTGAAAGCCCTTGCAGATCCAGAATAGGCTTCCACAGTTATGTATGGACCCACAACCAAGACTCTTGGAAGATAATCATACTTGGCAACAAGTGATTGTCTATAGTAGTAATAATGGCCTGTTAGATGAGGAAGTTGGGAAGTCAGGGTTAAAATCCCTGCTCAGCCATGGAAATATATTGTGTAATCTTAGCATAGTTCCATTCTCTCAGCCTTAGAAGGAAGCAAAGATAAGCCCCTTCTGAATAAATATTAGCAAATTGTATCATTTGTTTGCTATAAGTTAGAAATTACTTGAGAAGTTACACACAACAACAACTCTGGTGTGGAAAGACTGTGTGAATGTGTGTGTGTGTGAGAGAGAGAGAGAGGGGGGGGGGAATGTCTACAAGTAAAAAAAAGCCAACTACAAGTACAAAAAAGCCTACTGTTTGGTTCAGATACGTAGATGACACCTTCACAATTTGGAGCCATGGAGAGGAAGAACTCAGCAAGTTCCTGGCCCACCTTAACAGCATCCACCCAAACATCCAATTCACCATGGAAAAAGAAAAGGAAGGAAAACTGCCATTTCTAGATGTTCTGGTCATCCGCAAACCAAAAATACTCCTGACCCTTGTACATAACTCAAACAGGAATTATAACTATAACTTCCTATCACATTTCAATAATAGGACATCTGCCAATATCCTACCCTTTCAAGCAAGGATATATCCAGGTTTTTAAAAAGATTTTGTTTTCCTAAATTGTTCGCCACCAAGGTACCCAGAATTTGTCCTTCTGTTTACGTGTGCATGCTTTTTATATACAGGAGGCAAAAACATGCTCTTTGAATTTCCACGTACGCAGCATTGAAAACAACACCTTTTACTTATGAACGTAAGAAATCTCTGGAAAATACTGAAATGTTGGACACCCGCAAAAGTAAAATTAGTATACTTTTATTATCCAAAAGGGAAATGCTGCACTCACTCTCAAATTGCACACATTGGTACTTTCAAAGTAATATGATAAATCCATGCTAAAGGCTTCTCTGAAATACGATGTATGTAATTATCATTTACTAATTATAATATCTATATAACTATTCGGTCCTATAGGTTTATAACTACACAATATTTCTAAGAAAGAACCTAGGCTATACTGATCAGTACGATTGTATTATCTGACAACTATCTGGAGCTGTCAGACTGTTTCCAGGTCCAATTCAAATGGCTAATTTCAATCTTAAATGGCTTCAGATTGGGCTAACCAAAGTAATGCATATTCCAGAAAGTACCTAGTAGTAGCAAATGGCTATGAGCATGAGGGCTCTTCTGCAGTTTTTTTATCACAAATTGAAACAAGTAGCTTCTGGTGTGAGTAAATCAGCTGTCTCCAAAGACATTGCCCATGGGACACCCAAATGTGTTACCATCCTGCAGGGGGCTTCTCTCATGTCCCCGTATGGGAAGCTAGAGCTGACAGACGGAAGCTCACCCTGTCTTGCGGATTAGAACTGCTAATCTTCAATTCAGCAGTTCAGATGGCACAAGGGTTTAACCCATTGCACCACCCATTCTATAGAACACCTTTCCCAGAAAAACTCACTTGTTTGCTTTATGTCCATTTGGGTACCCGGTGAATACTATTCTATCTTTATGGCTTTTTAAGATTTTATTTTTTTTAAATCTGCCTTTTCTTGTGGTTTCACTTTTGCTATGGTGTTTTATTTTTCCTGTTGGTTTTGTTATATTCATTCCGAAGGCTTGTATAAAAATGTGTTCTATACATCATATGGTAACCGTTGTAAATGAGAAAATCAAAAGTTATAATAAATCAGGGAATATATAAGTCAACAGCATTTCATTGGCACTTACCCGTCCCCCCACTTCCCTAATCATTCATTTATCCTGTGTTTAGAATATAGGTGTATGACCTGTTACATCCTTACACCCCAGAAAATGAATTCAAATTTATATTTGGTAGCCATGTTTACATGTAATTATAATGTGGAGGTCAGAGCTGTCACATGCAGTGTCCTCTGCTATGAGTGCTCATGTGATCCTCAACCATAGATAAGATTTTCATATACAAGATTTTTTTTCATCTGTCTCATGCAGTAAACTTCCAGGATTTAATAATTAACCTACATGCTTTACAGCTGATGTTACTGCTGGAGCAGCAATATCCAAGTTGCTGTGAATTTGATCAATTTTATCCTCAATGTTCTTAGCTTGATTTTCACTAACCAGGAACATCTTCTGATTTCAGACACCATACGCTAATTTATAAGAACCTGAAGTCATTATGTATTTTTAAGGTCAAATATAATACCAGCATAAGGCTATTCATAATCTAAGTTACAGTTAGTGAAGAATAACCCAGATCTCAATGGTGAATAGCAGGATAGTTGAGATCACAGGTGGAGTGTCAGGAACACCAACACACAAAAAACTTCCCTAAAACTGGTTTGGTTAGTTTAAGGAATGAATGAGCTAGCTTCATTTCTATTTGTGGAATACTGTGGAGAAAAAAAAACATTCCCAGTTCATGTCAGTAATTTTTGCATTCTTGAACAAATGTAAATTGCTTCCATGGAATATGTCTACCAAATGGTGGGTTTATGAATGGAACTATGAGCCTAACATTGCACCGTTGTGGAATGGATGCATCTATAATAACTGTCAGGACCCAGGCTGCAGAGCACCAATAACCATGCGCAGAGACCAGAATCTATCTAATATCTTTATTAAAGGAATATATAAAGTCAATAAAAACAAGTGAAGAATATAGTTCAGAAGTAGACCCTTCAGGAAAGGTCAAATATAGTCCAGGAAAACAATGTCCAATATGTGATATTAGAGTCCAAAGTTATAATCCAATAACCGAAACACACACTTTGCCAAGCAAAGTGTGGGGAAATGACAGGGTCCTTTAGTCCAATGGAGCTTGACAACAAGGCTGGAAGCAAACTAGATTCTTGGCAAACAAGGCTTGATACGTGGCAACAAGAGGCAAGAAGCAAGAACGAGGTCCGTGGCAAGATCCGAGGACAAGGCAGGCTTGGGACTAGAACAAGGTCCGTGGCAAGGTCCGGGAAACAGGGAACTGGAGTAGCGTAGTCCACACACGATCTCACTCCCGAAGATGACGAATTGACTCCGCAAGGATTTCCTTGCGGGTAAACACCTATATAGGATCTTGTTTTCCCGCCAAGGAACACTTTCCCTGGGGAACAAGAAACGAAACCCATACTGTGTCCAGATGCATGACTCCTTAAGATTTCCCAAGGGAAACAGGCTTAATCAGCTAATTGTCTGGCAGCAATCCTGGCGCTTCTGCGATTCGCCTCCCTAGCGCCTCTATCTCGATTATAATAATCCCGGCGAGAAAATGGGGGAGATTTCTGCTCAAGGCTTGTTTGGCTGACTTCTTGTGGGCAAACATCTTGCAGGTGCAAGGGCTCCAATTCTGGCTGAAACGGTGGGAAACCCAAGTTTTCCTCTTCATCTGCCACAATAGTACTAGGAACGGGACTACATGGCCCATGAGTCATCACAATAACTGAACTTTGCTTTCCTATTTTGTATTGGCCCTTGCTACATTTTACTCTTCTCCTACTTTAGCTACAACCTAATTGCAACTGCATTGTTTCTTTTTTCAGTCCCATTCAAGTGTACCTCATTCATGAAACCAAGAAATTCACAGAGAAGCAAAGGGTAAACAAATCAATCTCCATCTATGAATTCTCTGGCCCATCAGTTAGGTATGCCAGCTGCATATTATTTAGCAAAATGGTGTCAGTGGAAGACAGACTGATTAAGTCACAAAGGCACCAGTCATCCTTGAAAACAAAGCAAGACGAACTCCAACTCCTAGCACAGCACCACACATACGATGTCATAGGCATCACTGAAACCTGGTGGGATGACTCCCATCACTGGAATTTAACCATTGAGGGCTATAACCTCTTTCACAGAAATAGAACAAAGGGGAGAGGAGGGGGAGTAGCTTTATATGTCAAAAACAGTTACGTTGCAGAAGAAATGCAAGACTGTAATCCGGGAAACCAGCTTGAAAGCATCTGGATAAGAATCAAGGGAACCGGGACTCAAAAAGATCTTGTTGTGGGTGTCTACTACAGACCTCCGAGTCAGGATGAAGGACTTGATGAAGCCTTCTGTCAACAGCTGACCAAACAGGCACAAAGAAGAGATATAGTAGTCATGGGCGATTTCAATTATCCCGATATCTGCTGGAAAACAAACTCAGCCAAGAGTACAAAGTCCAACAAATTCCTCACTTGCCTTGCAGATAATTTTATGGTCCAGAAGGTAGAAGAGGCAACAAGGGGATCAGCAACTCTTGATCTAATCTTAACAAATGTGGAAGACCTGATCAATACAGTTGAAGTGGTTGGATCCTTAGGGGCAAGTGACCATGTGCTCCTGCAGTTTGCAATACAAAGGAATGCTGAAACTAAGACAAGTCAAACACGCATTCTGGACTTTAAGAGAGCTGACTTCCAAAAAATGAAGGAATTACTGAGCGGCATTCCATGGACGCCGATATTAAAAAACAAGGGAGTTAAGGATGGATGGGAGTTTTTCAAAAGTGAAATACTCAAGGCGCAAATGCAAACAGTGCCAACAAAGAAGAAAAATAAGACAAGTGCAAAGAAGCCAGAATGGATGTCCAAAGAACTTCTAACTGAGCTAAAGCTCAAAAGTGACATGCACAAGAAGTGGAAAAGGGGAGAAATCACCAAAGAAGAATTCAAACGTATAGCCAACTCCTGTAGGGAAAAGGTTCGCAAGGCTAAAGCGCAAAATGAGCTCAGGCTTGCCAGGGACATAAAAAACAACAAAAAAGGTTTTTTTGCTTATGTTGGTAGAAAAAGGAAGAAAAAGGAGGCGATAGGGCCACTGCAAGGAGTAGATGGGGTGATGGTGACAGGGGATAGGGAAAAGGCAGAACTGCTTAATGCCTTCTTTGCCTCGATCTTCTCACAAAAAGAAAGCCATCTTCAACCTCAGCAACATGGAATGGACGAAGGATTGGGGGAAATCCAACCCCAAATAGGGAAACAAGTTGTCCAGGAACACCTGGCCACTCTAAACGAATTCAAGTCCCCAGGGCCAGATCAGCTACATCCAAGAGTATTGAAGGAACTAGCGGAAGTTATTTCAGAACCACTGGCAATCATCTTCGAGAGTTCTTGGAGAACAGGAGAAGTCCCAGCAGATTGGAGGAGGGCGAATGTGGTCCCTATCTTCAAGAAGGGAAAAAAGAACGACCCAAACAATTACCGTCCGGTCAGCCTCACATCAATACCAGGCAAGATTCTGGAAAAGATCATTAAGGAAGTGGTCTGCAAACACTTAGAAACAAATGCGGTCATTGCTAATAGTCAACACGGATTTACCAAAAACAAGTCATGCCAGACTAATCTGATCTCTTTTTTCGATAGAGTTACGAGTTGGGTCGATACAGGGAATGCCGTGGATGTAGCATATCTAGATTTCAGTAAGGCCTTCGACAAAGTCCCCCACGACCTTCTGGCAAACAAACTAGTAAAATGTGGGCTAGACAAAACTACGGTTAGGTGGATCTGTAATTGGCTAAGCGAACGAACCCAAAGGGTGCTCACCAATGCGTCGTCTTCATCATGGAAAGAAGTGACATGTGGAGTGCCGCAGGGCTCCGTCCTGGGCCCGGTTCTGTTCAACATCTTTATTAACGACTTAGACGAAGGGTTAGAAGGCACGATCATCAAGTTTGCAGATGACACCAAACTCGGAGGGATAGCTAACACTCCAGAAGACAGGAGCAGAATTCAAAACGATCTTGACAGACTAGAGAGATGGGCCGAAACTAACAAAATGAAGTTCAACAGGGACAAATGCAAGATACTTCACTTCAGCAGAAAAAATGGAAATCAAAGATACAGAATGGGGGACGCCTGGCTTGACAGCAGTGTGTGCGAAAAAGATCTTGGAGTCCTCGTGGACAACAAGTTAAACATGAGCCTACAATGTGATGCGGCAGCTAAAAAAGCCAATGGGATTTTGGCCTGCATCAATAGGGGAATAACGTCTAGATCCAGGGAAGTCATGCTCCCCCTCTATTCTGCCTTGGTCAGACCACACCTGGAATACTGTGTCCAGTTTTGGGCACCGCAGATGAAGGGAGATGCTGACAAGCTGGAAAGCGTCCAGAGGAGGGCAACTAAAATGATTAAGGGTCTGGAGAACAAGCCCTATGAGGAGAGGCTTAAAGAGCTGGGCATGTTTAGCCTGCAGAAGAGAAGGCTGAGAGGAGACATGATAGCCATGTACAAATATGTGAGGGGAAGTCATAGGGAGGAGGGAGCAAGCTTATTTTCTGCTGCCCTGCAGACTAGGACACGGAACAATGGCTTCAAACTACAGGAAAGGAGATTCCACCTGAACATCAGGAAGAACTTCCTCACTGTGAGGGCTGTTCGGCAGTGGAACTCTCTCCCCCGGGCCGTGGTGGAGGCTCCTTCTTTGGAGGCTTTTAAGCAGAGGCTGGATGGCCATCTGTCGGGGGTGCTTTGAATGCGATTTCCTGCTTCTTAGCGGGGGGTTGGACTAGATGGCCCTTGAGGTCTCTTCCAACTCTACTATTCTATGATTCTATGATTCTAGAGTGATTTGAATGTGGTTTGAGATGACATTTTGGAGGAACTCCTTTATAAGTATTAGGTTGCAGAATCATAACAAAGTCTTTTAAGTTTCACTCTCTCTTACAATTTTATACCCTTTTCATAAAAAGATGCTTAAGATTAGGAAGTGGAAAGAATGAGAAACACAGGACATTACTGTTGATGACTTTATGAATATTTCCAGTTGTTAGATTGTTCAAAATTTGCATCTTCAACATCAAAATGTACAATCTCACTACAAAACCTAGAGAATGTACTATTTAGCCATCTTCAAGCAACTGAATGTCCTCAGAACAGCTAGACGTAACACTGCAGGAAACAGAGCCTCTCTGTTTATAAAAGAATGCACATTACGCAAGCAACAACATTTTCTTCAACACTGCCTTGACAGAGCCATGACACTGAGAGTCTAACACTGCTTTCAATAAAGGAAGTCATTACCAACATGATTCAGGAAGAATAGCTGTGGGGAGATGCAATTAAACAGACACTCAAGTCATACCAATCTTGTGGTTCCTCCACTACAGCATAATTTACTGAACATGCAGACATATCTTTATTATGGATGATTTGCCTAACTAGACTCAAGGGGATAAGAGGCCTATTCCTTCCTTCCACTGCTTTTTCTTGTGTCAATTTTTAGATTATTTCACATTTTCATCTAGCTTTTCTTTGTGTGTATTACACTAGAAGGAACCTTGAACATTAATTTTACTCTATCAAGTTTGTTAAAAATACCTCTAGGCACAGTTATTCATATTCAGATTAATATTAATGTGATGTAGTCAAAGAACTTCAATGAATACTGAATTTTACTATTGCCCTCTGACTAAAATTCAATGTTAACATAAATACCCTTCCAAATTGTATGTCTCCACTATGAAGAAACACTGATATAGTGGTTTTCTATGATCTAATACACATTTGAAATTATAATAAGCACATTCACACATATTTTCATTTTATCATGAAATGAAATGTACTAGTGAGTACCAAGCATGCGTAAGATAAAATACAATAGCATTTACTAATGCCTTTTAGATTCCTGGAGTTATCTATTAAATCTGAATAAGATAAATTATTTACAACAATGTACAAAATGTTCTCTTACATCTTCTGAAGGACTTGAGCCATCACAACTCCGCTGGTTAAATCTTCTACAGTCTGGCATGGTGCTTCGATGTTAAATGTTTGGATCTGAGGAAGAACACATATTTAATCAAGCAACATTCACTTCATTATACCAGGTCATTGTGAGATTTCAATACTCATAAGATATTTCCTAACTAAAACGTAGTAGAGAGAAGTGACAAAAGTAAACACTTTAGCCCAAAAGAAAAGATGCCATAACACATTTAGTACCAAAATCATACATATAAAGCAGCTAAGTATAGTTGCTGTAAACCAAGGCAGCCCTGTTCTTAGTACTGACAGTGATGTCTATCATTCTTTGGACCCTAAAACTGGTATCTGCCTGAAGTTTCCACTTTTAACCACCTTTAAAAAAAACTGTACAAAAGCATAGTTTACTAAACATGCAACTCTATCTTTATTACAATGCTTTCATAGTAATAAACCCTGTGATTTAAAATAAATTCTGTTCAGTATCTTGGGGAAAACCTTCAAAGGTTGGAGATTAGATGTTTACAGAAATGGAATCACTTTATAGGCAACCCTTTGCCAGTCTTCCCACTCTTGAATCCAGAGTGAGGTTTACTATATTTTGTGCTCTTTGGCAGTTGCTTTTTTTAAAAAAAAAAATCTAGTTTCCATACCAGTTCTCACTTCACTGCCACTTAATGGGAAATATCTGCAGGATCTAAGGGTTCCTTGATTCCTCCCATCACATGAAACATAATAGCAACTCTTACTTGACAATTCATAAAACTGGAAGCACATTGGCCCATGTTATTCTATTACCAAGTGGGCTTTTTGAACAAAAATGAAAAAAGCTTCCCTTTTCAGAAAATGAATTCCATTTTTGAATACAGTTTGGCTATATGTATCTTCAAGGTTTTTTAAAAGCAATAGCAGGGAATGCTTCCAGACTTGGGATTTTCTACTCTGGTGAGTAAAAGTATTTAAGCAATTCTTCCTTTAAAATAGGAAGCTAACATCCTCAAAAAAGAACGGGAATATAACTTAGGTCTGCCAAAGTTCATCCAGGTGCTAAATTGTTTCATTTGGAAAAAAGTATTTGCTGAGCAAGCCTGTAGGCATACAATCCACCCTAACCAGTTCTGAAAATGTTTACAAACGAGTTAGAGCGCTTGGGTGGACATGGCATGTTTTACAAGCAGCTTAACTCATGTTCTTGCCTAAGTAATAATAATAAAAAGAATTTTTGGATGTTTCAATAAATCAACCCCACCCAGCTAATTAATTATTTCTCACCTTGGACAAAACATAACACTGGAAATTTCCTTTCAGTTTGTCATTTTTGACAATGATAAAATTGTTTACATTTTAACAATACAGATGTGCCTGTCAAGGAAAGTGTGTTGCTATTTTATCTGTCAGACTATATCAGATGAAGTACAATCGATACACAAAAACTGTTTTGCTGTTTATGCTGTGACAGATACGACAGTCTCAACGATTTTGATTGTTAAGTTATTTCTGTTATTTCCTAATGGCTGGCCTAAAAGGAAGTTCTTCATAATAGGTACTACATTTTACAATAATAATTACAATATCAAACCCCCCATGCATACTGGATCTGTTCAGACACTGCAAATGTAATACAATAATACACAATTTATTAGCACGTTAACAGGATTATCCCCTTTCCTTGTGATGTTTATTTGAGTACTTGCTGGTTAAACCATAGTTTCTTGTAATCTCTGAACCAGAAGGTATGATTATAGTGATTCCTAAGAACAAGGTATCAAGCCATGGTTCAATGTCATGGCTTGCAGGGATTGCTTAAACCACTATTTTTCAATTTGGATACCATATAAAATTATGAACTGATTAAGCCCCAGAAATTCTAGGTTAAGTTGCAAATGAGAGGGGAGCACACAAACAAAGAATAATTCTGTCATAGAAAAAAGGTTTATCTGTCAAAGTGTTCTGATTAATGAGATCCTGGCTTGTTGTTAAGGGAGTTTCTCCTCTCTCTAACCATAACATTCTTGTAAAAGACAACTTTCAAGCGTTTTTTACTTTTTAACAGACGCACAATGACTGAGTGGGGTGGGGTAAATACAAAGTTCAGAAGAAAGCTCTACTATAGTCATAACATTTTTCTCTTTGGATCACAACCAATTTCTAAAAAAGGCATGGCAATGAAACAATAAATTGTGTTGTCGAAGGCTTTCACTGGGTTGCTGTGAGTTTTCCAGGCTGTATGGCCACTTGCCTAGTTTCCAACAGAGCTTACAACCTCTGAGGATGCCTGCCATAGATGTGGGCGAAATGTCAAGCAAGAATGCTCCTGGAACATGGCCATACAGCCCAGAAAACTTACAGCAACCCAAACATTTTTTTTTTTTGCATTGGTTAAGCCTAAGGTATTCTCATAAATTAAAGACCTACAACAGAACACAAAAGACTCAGGCTGACTGCTAACAAGCAATGTTATACACTGTTTTTATAAAATCTCACTGATATCAAGAGTAAGTCCAGCAGAACACCTTCTCTTTCTTACTACTTAGGAAATATGTATGTTAATATTGATCAAGCATTCACCAAACAATTGATTCATCAGATGTCTGCAAAGCTTTTACAAATGTAAGTTCTAATTGCAGCCCATGTAGTACTTGAGCTTTAAATATAGTTCAACTACTTTAACTGAAACACACATAATCATATTAAAATAAATGTTAATTCTGCAAAATAAGATACAAAAACTTTCTCCCAAAATTATGCTTCAGTTCAGAAACCCTCAGATATGCAGGGTATCAAATCTGAATTGTATAGTTAATAAAAGCATTTCTCATTTATTGTTTTTAATTACTAAACACATTCTGTTCCACAAATCAATAAACTATTTCCCTAATGGCTTTTACCAATTAGAATAGACTGGTTTTGAAAAAGCTACAAAAATTGGTTTCTGTAACAAGGATTTATCATAGTGAAAAAAGTCTTACAGATTCCTATCTTTTCCAAATGCTTTGGTTCTATGCAAATACTTATCCAAGCCTCCAGAGTCTCACTTATCCAAGCCTCTGGATTATCCAAGCCATTTTTGTAGTCAATGTTTTCGATATATCGTGGTATTTTGGAGCTAAATTCGTAAATACAGTAATTACAACATAACATTACTGCGTATTGAACTACTGTCGAAGATAAGCCGAGTTTTTCAGCCCTTATTTATGAGCTGAAAAAATTTCCCCGGCTTATAATCGGGTCAAGGCCGGCTCCCTAGCTCTTAATCAAGGGAATGTTTTGAAAAGAGAGACACCCTTGCAAGTCAGGAAGAAGAAATATATATATTAATCTTATGAAAGCATTTTCCCCTGAAATATTCATTAAACTGTCCTACAGATATATAGGCATTAACTCTTTGCAAGCTTTTGCCATCTCTATGTACCCTTATATGTGTATCTATCTATATACATTAATTTTATATATAAATTTCTCCTCATTTTTGCAGGTCTTTGCAAATCCTTTATACATGTACCTGTGTATCTGTAGCCATACATATACATTATTTTATATATGAATTTACTCTCATATGTTTGCAAGTCTCTGCAAATATCTATATAATGAGAGATGTCTGGATAGATATGAATATATTCTTACCTACCTATATATAGGGCTTGCAAATATTACAGAGGGAAAATGAACACACAAATATATATAGACATGTCTAGATAGATATGAATATATATATAGATAGATAAGATATAGATATATGACTTGCAAATATTGTAGGGGAAATGCACACGCACACACACACACACACACACAGGGGATTTGGGGTTCTTGGGGGGGGGAAAGTTGAACTGGAATCGGGGGGAAATGCATATGTGAAATTAGAATCTATAATTATAGATCTATATCTAGCTCTGCATTGTTTATATAAGCATTGAATATAAGCCTTTTGCTATGTTGGAAGCTGGCCCGAGTCCCCATGGGGAGATAGGGTGGGATCAAAATGAAGTTTTTTATTATTATTATTATTATTATTATTATTATTATTATTATTATTGGGTTATTGTTGATACCATATTGTTTTTGTTGCCCCAACATTTCCACTTATAGAGCTAGTTTATTGTTTTTCTTTGAAATATGGTAAATATTCAAAAACATTTAATCTACGGATGCCTCGATTAATGAAATTTTATTGTTATCTATTTTTATTTTGAAATTTACCCGTAGCTGCTACATTTCCCACTCTTGGCTTATACTCGAGTCAATAAGTTAACCCAGTTTTTTGTGGTAAAATTAGGTGCCTTGGCTTATATTCAGGTTGGCTTATACTCGAGTATATACGGTACTTTTTCTGTCAAATTTCTTGTATAACATGTTTTGGTGCTTAATTTGTAAAATCATAACCTAATTTGATGTTTAATAGGCTTTTCCTTAATCCCTCCTTATTATCCAAAATAGTCGCTTATCCAAGCTTCTCCCGGCCCGTCTAGCTTGGATAAGTGAGACTCTACTGTAGTAGTAAATGAGGAGCTCTCTGTAGAGTTTTTGGTTACATTGATGAGTCAGTTATGGGAATCACTACGGTCATATCAAAACCTGTCAGTTTAATATAGTAGTGATATGTAGGATCAACTAACCAATCAAACTAATTGACTATTTACAAACATATAAGGTAACTAAAAGAGCCAATTTGTTCAGTTCTGTAGGCTCATTGCAGGACAGACAATATATGTAATCTTCAGAATTTTCCATTTCAAATCTCCCCATTGCTAAATATTATGCATGCTTTTGTAACTGTACCCCATGGATCTATCTTTAGGAATGACTTTAGTCATGGCAGGCACTGAGAAGCAGAATTACCTTGCTAATCCAGTGTCTGAACTGTCTCCTTGTTCCCTTTCAAAGTGTCAAATATGACCTGCAAATGGTCAGACTGGGGCCCAACATACATGATATATTTAGGGATGGGGTAATCATTCATTTGACAAGATCCAAGATTTAAAAACCTAATATTAAACTCATCCACAACACATGGATTAAGATTACAAAATTATCATTATTCCATTCTCTGAATTGTAGAATGTTACTTCCTCAAAGACACACTGAGGATTAAACGTTTATCCATTTTATATTGATTGCCCTTCACTGGTAAGGGTTAAAGTGGTATGAAAATATAATGTTTATGTTTCTGTTCCTCCCAACAATTTCTTGTAATAAATCCTCATCCTTTTATAAATTAAATTGTAAATGAACTAGGTTCATTTAAAGCTCATGAATTTCCCCTTCTACAAAGTTATGCTGTCTTTATAACCCGAGAAGGATGAAGGCAGCAACAGGTATGGGATATATCTTTCTGCATTACAAATGGGAAAAGCAGGTATGTGAAGCATAAGAAACAAGGGCATATGAGATAATTACCCAATTTCTTTGATTCTAAGATGCACTTTTCTCCATATAAACTTCTCTTAAAACAGGGTGCATCTTAAAATCACAGATGTTTTTCATTTAAAGCTGTTTTTCTGTTGGTAGTACTGAAATAACTATGCATTTTACAATAGATGAAATAGAGTATTTAAAAATACTATAAAACTGGTTAGTAAAGCTATTTTTTGCTTTCACAATACAGAAAATAGAAAAATTAAATAAATTCTGTATTCCATTTCACTTTGGTGCCACCTCTTTGTAGGTGCATGTCTTCAACCTAAGGTGACCCTAAGCTAAATCTATCACTGCTTTTTCTTAGAAAGATTTGCGCAGAGGAAAACTGTCTTTCCTTTCCACGGAGACTGAAAGAGCCACATAATAGTTCCAGGAGCAAGAGGGTTATCAAATTATTGCTTTATTGTATCTGTTCTGTACTCAATTTTAAACATATTTTATTAAGTCATTTTACAATGTCTTTGCATGTTTTTAATTACGATATATTCCTTCGCACCATCCCAACATGGCCTGGTTATGTTTCCTAATATGTGTACACGCCTTTCTATATGTGTGCAAGATCTATATAATTATTGCATTGCCTTATGGTTTGCTAGCTGTAATAAAGACATTGTTTATGTTGATGTTGACCTAGTAGCTTTCACTCCTGCACAGGGAACTCTGGTTTCGAGAGTCATAGTCTGATGCTAAAAGGACTACACCACACTGGCACCTCTTTAATTACACGTTTACTACTGAGGCTTGAATGTCAAGCTCCAGTACATCTGAAGGAGTAGATTACAAACCACAAATGCTCATGTGAAAATCTAAAACAATCAAATAATGTGCCAATTTTATCCATTTTCAATTATCCTTGACTGTATTATTTGCCTTTCGGTTTTTAGCAATCTTGCCTTCCCAGGAAGACATTCAGTGCTTCTCACTTTACTACTGTTTTAAAAAATTTCTCTGCTCCTGTGTTTGCTTCATTCATTTCCTATACTTTCTAATATTTCTTCTTTAAAAATAAATCTTTGCACCTTCAGAGTATAAAAGGACACATCTTTGAGTGCATCCATATCCATCTTACACATCCATATAACAAGAGTCACACTTCTTCCTTCACTCCAGGAAAAAGATCTGATTTTCCCACTCAGTTCCTGCAAGAATGATCCTGTTGCAAAGAATAATACTTCCAATAATCATTACTTTAAATTTAATAGCTAATCAGTAACCTAGACCACAGCTTCTTAAACTATAGGCCCTGCTCCCAGATGAAGTCCCCCTGGCTCAGTTTGGCAACAATAAAAGGTTTCTGCATGCCACTTAGATATTTACACAAATCTATTGTGTAGTGTACACAAAAAGAAAAATCAGCCTGTTAAGCAAGCCTTGTAAATGCTGATTTATTGTCAGTTTTTTTATTTTTTATATCTACTTTATATACCTATATACCTGGAGTCACATAAAAAATTTCTCAAGTGGAAAAAGGTTGCTGGTGGGAAAGGTTTAATAACCCCTACCCTAGACCTCTCCCCTCATCATAGTATCAGGAGATAAAACAAAGTTACAAGTTAAGTATCCCTTATCCAAAATGCTTGGCACTAGAAGTGTTTTGGATTTTGATGTTTTTGGATTTTGCAATACAGGCAGACCCAGGTTGAGAATAATATATGTAGGTTCCCTAGGTTTGTTCATAAGTTGAATTTGTTTGTTGTGGAAACGAGGATTGGAGATAAAGCTTCAGTGGAGACACCTTTTCCCCATGATAACTCTTTTAGGGATATTCCCTTCCAAGGGATAGACTTCTCTCACTTCCTGTTGCTCACCCCCGTTCTCAATTAGGAGACATTTGTAGGTCAGATGTTTGTAACTCGGAGACTACCTGTACCTGTAATTTGCATATTACATACATAATGAGACAACTTGAGGTGGGATCCAAATGGGATCCTTGAACTTTTTCATTTCATATATACAGTAGTCTCTCGCTTATCCAAGCTCTGCTTATCCAAGGTTCTGTATTATCCAACACAGTTTGCCTTTTAGTAGTCAATGTTTTTGTAGTCAATTTTTCAATCAATTGCAAAATTTTGGTGCTAAATTCATAAATACAGTAGTTATTACATAACGTTATCGTGTATTGAACTGCTTTTTCGATCCATTTGTTTAAAGCATGATGTTTTGGTGCTTAATTTGTAAAATCATAACATAATTTAATATTTAATAGGCTTTTCCTTAATCCCTCCTTATTATCCAACATTTTCGCTTATCCAATGTTCTGCCGGCCCGTTTATGTTGCATAAGTGAGACTCTACTGTACTTTATACTAGTTTGAAGGTAATTTTATATAATATTTTAATAATTTTCTGCATGAAATAAAATATGTGTACATTGACACATCTGTAAGCAAAAGTATCACTATCTCAGGCACCCATGTGTATGATTTTCAAATATTTTGGATTCTGGAATTCCAGATAAAGGATGCTCAATGTGTATTAATAAAACTGATACAAACAATCTGTGATACAATCCTATTAACTGCTACAGTGCCAAACAAATAGAGAGGGTTTATTGGTCTCTCTCGAGTGCCTCACTCCAAGTATGCCATAAAATGTACCAAGACATGTGTACATAAGAGTGACCCAGTTGCATTTTCAATATATTTGCCTGATATCATCTTTTAATTCCTTCAGGCCTTAAAAAATACTGAGCCTGTCTGATTAAAATGTCATGCTTTTAATAATCATTTTAGCTTTAAAATTGCACCACGCTGTGTTTGGGTGTATTTTTGTGATCTGCATGCAGAATTAATTTAATTGTACATGATTTTTCTTTTTCTTAAATGATCTATAGAATTCCTCATAAAACAGCACTAAGGGCACCATATGATTGCGTCTTGAGTGCAGAAAACCCTGTTTTTCTTGGATAACATTTTGATTTCAATTTGTTCAAATCAAAGTATAAATAAAAATATCCTAGCTTCCAGAAGTGATCATAAGAGAAAAGATATCTTCTGAGATCAGCAGAACTCTTAACTACATATGTCTGCCAAAAACCAAATACACCAGTTTGAACTGGGTCTGGAAATGAACTGGAAATGATTTCAGAATAAACAACGCATAATAACAACAACAACAACTTTATTTTTATATCCCGCCTCATCTCCCCGAGGGGACTCGGGGCGGCTCACATGGGGCCAAGCCCAACAACATACAGTAAAATACAGAAGTATTAAATAAGAGTATTATCTAGAATAGGGGCCCTCAAGCTCAGGCCTGTAGACCATTTACGGCCCTCCAAGGTTATTTACCCAGCCTCCGCCCCAAACTTTAAACTTAGGGTCGCCCTAAATCTGAAACAACTTGAAGGCACACAACAACAACAATCCTAATGAACTTGACTATCTCACCAGCCAAAAGCATGACCATACTTCCCATTGCAATACTGGTAAGGTTTTGGTTATAATTGTTCTTCATTTTAAATACTGTATTGTTCTTTCATGGTTTTTGGACTATAAATAAGTAATTTGTTCCCATTTTTTTCAAACTATAGTCTACCCCTCCCCCTCTTGATGGATGATTTAAGCAGAGAGCTAAACAGGGGGACTATCACAGCATGATACCAATCTGGACTGAAGAGCCCATGATGTGTACACAGACCAGTCATTGCCACCCTGCTCCTTTCTTCACACCTCTAGGTAAACAAACTGGGAGTCACTGAATCCTGGTCTATAAAGAAGCAATTACCAATCAACTCTTTAGTAAATGAAATGGAAAACTGTGATTATTTGTAACTTTCTGGTTTCTTTGCCTGTCCATGCAAAGGAAGGCTCAGTCGGGCTACATGCCCCAAGACACCACTTATGTGCATAATGGTATATTAAGTCAGAACTGATAGCTTTATTGTGATGTCTAATTATGATCACAGAGTTATAAACATAAAAATGTGAATAGGAAAGTCCAGCACTGGATAACTTATGCACCTTGTTTTTCATCCATCAGTCCAACCTATTCAATATACAGCTGTAAAAATGAAAGTTCAAAAATATTGCTTTGTAGAATGTGGCATATATAAACTACAACTATAGCTTCACTTTCCCATTCATCCCACATTTGTAGATTCAAAGTTTAGGAAGGCAGCTTTCCACCAATTTTCCTAATACAGGTTGAGCATCTTTTATTTGAAATTCTGAATTCCAAAGTACTCCAAACTCCAAAATTCCCCACAAAGGTGGCTGAGATAGTGATGCCTTTACTTTCAGGTGCTTTGATGTGCACACACTTTATTTCATGCACAAAATTATTGAAAATATTGTGTCTAAAATTACCTTCAGGTTATGCATATAAGGTATATATTAAACATAAATAAATGTAGTGTTTAGACTTAGGTCCCATCTCCAAGATACCTCGTTATATTCATATGTGTATGTGTGCAAATACAGCTATTCCAAAATTTAAAAAATCTGAAATCCAAAACATTTCTGGTCCCTAGCACTATACACCCTTCCAGAGATAAGAAACATTTAAGTATTGTACCTTAAATTAATCAACCAACTAGAAAGCAAAACTTCACTCAGACCATATAATATCCCTGTATATATTTCTACAAAAACTTCATGCATAGCAGAAACCATAGAAGAAACCAGCAACAGGAAATCCGCTTCTTGCATGCACACACTGGGCTAAATAGACTGGAGCAACCACAACAACAACAGAATACTGTGTATGTTCAGACTTATCATCTCCCTGCAAGGGCCTCTACAAAATACGTAGAAGCACGGATGCATAAGGGTATTTTCCATATATCCCTCTGTATGACACATACCAAGAAATAGCCCTCTGGAAATAATTCTCTGTATATCTGTGAATGTGCAGAAGTAGTTTGGATCTTGAATTTGTTTGGACTTCAAAATATTTTGTTGTTATTTGTCTTCCAGTCATTTATGACTTATGTTAACCTAAAAGCGAACCTATCATGGAGTTTTCCGGAGCCGAGAATGTGTGACTTAGTACCAAACAATGGGTTTCCATTGATGACCTGAATTTCAAAGGGAAACTGAGGAAACTGTGACGTCTCCCACTTGTTCCTCTAATCCAAGACTTGCCAAATAAACCATGGAACAAGAGCAAAGAGAAGAAGCAGTGCATTGGACTTTATATAAACAAGACTGTTTCTGATGACCAAGTGAAATCTCAATTAGTGCAAAATCCACAGACTCCATTGCCAGGATATGCATTTTCTGTGGAGAAGAAGAGGCATCTAAAATTTCAACCCAATTGGCTCAACCAATTTCCCTGGTTAGCCTACTCATTTCATGTACAAGTTGCACTCTGTAACTTGTGGTGTTTGGAGAAGTTGGGGATAAAGGTGCTCATCAGAAGCTTGGTGCATGGGTTGCTAAACCATTTGTGAGATGGAAAGATGCAATACAAGTCTTCAAGAGACAACAAAAACAGAGTACCAGCAGAACAACTTATGATTGTCTGAAAACTTCTTGCTAATTCACAGTGGAAAACGTTTTGATGAAACCTGTCATCACAATAAAGGAAATTATAAGAAAGCAGAAGAAAACAGAAAGAAACTTTTACCAATTGTGGAAATTATTATTCTTTGTGGCCAACAAGAACTGGCTTTTAGAGCAGTGGTTTCCAACTTGTGGTCCATGGACCACCAGTGGTCTGTAAGAACTAAAATATGGTCCTCACCATTGCTACTCTGGATAATAATAAAGCCCAAACAAAACATTTTTTTTTCTTGGTGTCTTCAATTTTAGGCCTGTTCCCGGGGTTATTTGGGGTGCTGATTCAGAAAATTGCATTGGATAGACCACATCAGCTCTAGATTATTAAATATGGTTTTCTTTGGTTGAGCTAATGGTGACTATAGGATGGCATATGTTCTGTATCAGAAATTAGAGCTGATGTGGTCTATCCAATGCAATTTTCTGAATCAGCACCCCAAATAACCAAACCAAATCTAAAGTTGACCAAAAACTGATTCGTAACCCTTTTGGTACTAATGTTGGGAAAGTGGGCCCTGGTCCAAGTGGGCCCAGGTCAAAAAAAGGTTGGGAACCACTGCTACATACCTAAAGCAGTGGGAGGGGCTGCAGGTCATGTGACCGACTCAGTGACAGTTTTGAATGTCCAGTTTTTAAAGGATGACAGTTAAAAAGGACACTTGGGCCTTGAGCCTGATTAGAAGTCAGTGTTGAGCCTTGAGTCAGCTTGAGTATTGAAGTCTGTTAAGAGTGCAGAAGGCAGTGTAGGAAGCTAGAAACTGTTAAGGATTGTGTTTTCTTTGAAAGTACACTATTACTAAAGAGAGCTGTACAAAGCAACATAGTCTATGAAGAGACTATTAAAGTCTACCAGTTTAAGATACAAACTCTCTAAATGTTTTGAAGTTTTTAACCTGACAAAGAAATGTGCCGGTATCTTTGAATACATGAAGTTATCAGTGAACAATCTTGTTACTTTAAAAGAATTCCACTTGCAACATTGTCTGTTGAAAGCATCTAATATAAACAAAATATCTACATGCCCAGCTATCAACTATTACCAAATAAACACTCTCTGAAACTCTGCTATTCCATGAGGTTGTAATCTATACCTCGATGGGTTGTGATCCACTTAGGCAGAAAAAAATGAAATGCAAAGATACAGAATGGGAGATGCCTGGCTCAACATCAGTATGTGTGAAAAAGATCTTGGAGTCCTTGTGGACGACAAGTTAAACATGAGCCTACAATGTGATGCGGCGGCAAAATGGGATTCTGGCCTGCATAAGTAGGAGTATTGTGTCTAGAACCAGGAAAGTCACACTACCCCTCTATTCTGCCTTGGTCAGACCACACCTGGAATACTGTGTCCAATTCTGGGCACTGCAATTGAAGGGAGACGTTGACAAGCTGGAATTTGTCCAGAGGAGGGTGACTAAAATGATCAAGGGTCTGGAGAACAAGCCCTATGAAGAGCGGCTTAAAGAGCTGGGCATACTTAGTCTGCAGAAGAGAAGGCTGAGCGGAGACATGATAGCCAATATGTATAAATATGTGAGGTGAAGTCATAGGGAGGAGGGAGCAAGCTTGTTTTCTGCTGTCCTGGAGACTAGGACACGAAACTACAGCTTCAAACTACAGGAAAGGAGATTCCACCTGAATATTAGGAAGCACTTACTAACTATGAGGCCCTCTGGAGCACTCTCAGCCCACAGAGTCTTGCCCTCCTCCCGACATAATGGACAGCCCAAGTATCAGGGGAGGAGGATGGGGGCAGCCGCTGTGTATCTTGCCTTTCTCCTGGGATAAGGATGAGGTGAGTAGCTCCATCCTTATGCTAGGAAGACAACTTGAGGATGACTTGGCCCTAATCTTCCCCCTTCTTGCCCCGTCCTCTCCTGGACCCGCCCCTTCCCGGGCCCACCCCATCCAGCGTGTGCCCAGCCATTCTCGCTCTTGGCCCAGCCCTTCCAGCCAGGCCCGCAATGTGGCTCCAAAGCAAAAAAGTTTGCCCATGCCGGCAGTAGAATGTTGGTTAAGTGAAAATGTTGGATAATAAGAAGGTGTTAAGGAAAAACCTATTAAATGTCAAATTACATTATGCTGTTAAAAAATCAATCACCAAAATATGTTTTACAACAAATCAACAGAAAAAGCAGTTCAATACATGGTAACGTTATGTACTAATTACTGTATTTACAAATTTAGCACCAAACATCGTGATGTATTGAAAACACTGACTACAAAAACATTGACTACTAAAAAATTTGACTGCAAATAAAGATAGAATTACATAAAATGAACTTACAGTAACAACAAGTTAAATCTGTAAAAAGTTCAGTCCTGATAAGATTTTTAAAAATCTGTGATCCTTCCCTGCCTAGAGAAACAGCTATGGATCCAGGCAGGAGGCAGACTGCGTTGGATAATACAGAATGTTGCATGAGCAAAGGTTGGATAAATGAGACTCTACTGTACCTCATAACACACACAGGTGGTCCCTGAGTTACAAACATTTGGCTTATAAAAGACTCAGGCCCTTTTCACGCAGCTATATAAAATCCACATTGAACTGGACTCTTCAATGACAGTTCAATGGACTCACAATCCAGTCAGCTCTATGGACTCATGGAACTCTATGGACTCACAATCCAATCCAAAGCAGATGTTGTGGATTATCTGCCTTGATATTCTGGGTTATATGGCTGTGTGGAAAGGGCCCTAAAA
Source organism: Anolis carolinensis (assembly GCF_035594765.1). Classification (NCBI taxonomy): domain Eukaryota; kingdom Metazoa; phylum Chordata; class Lepidosauria; order Squamata; family Anolidae; genus Anolis; species Anolis carolinensis. The sequence continues at coordinate 200,613,549 of NC_085842.1, forward strand.
CTGGTAAGTTTCTCATTAAGAAAAGAAAATGTGTTGAACGTTGGATGAGCACAGGTTGGATAAGCAAGACTCTACTGTACATAGGGGAGCCCCCGGTGGCACAGCAGATTAAACTGCTGAGCTGCTGAACTTGCTGACCGAAAAGGTTGGCAGTTTAAATCCAGGGAGCGGTGTGAGCTCCAGCCCCAGCTCCTGCCAACCTAGCAGTTCAAAAACATGCATAATGGCGCTCCATGCAGTCATGCCGGCCACATGACCTTGGAGGTGTCTGTGGACAACGCGGGCTCTTCGACTTATAAATAAAGGTGACACCAACCCTTAAAGTCGAACGCGACTAGACTTAATATCAGAAGAAACCTTTACCTTTACCTACTCTGTGTTTATTTTATGTGTTGTTTTTAGGCACTCTGTGCCATATATACGTCCCTTCAGGGAGATGGAAGCGGGGTACAAAAATAAAGTTATGATTAATATAATTCCCAAGAAATTGTAATTTCGTATGCTTTTATGTTAATGTGGCACTGAATTATTGCCACTTTGGAAGCCGTTCTGCGTCCCCTTCGAGGTTGAGATAGAGTGGGGTAAAAAAAAAAAAACAGTAAGTAAATATTGAATGTTTGAACTGGTTGTAAGTGCCTTGGGCCCTTGACTGGGGAAAGGCGGGATATAAATTTCAAAAATAAATACATAGGACTGGGCCATGGCAGTCCCAAGCGGTGTCAAACTGGGTTAACTCTAGGGTGGTGATACCCCAAGCCGCTTCCACGGGATTCAGGGGCACAAATAAAAACACTTAATGGAGGGAGGAGGCGGCCCATAAAAGGGGCAGAAGCAGAGAACGCAAGGAAGAGGCAGCAAAAGGCAGGCCGCAAATCACCCTGACAGGGAAAGCAGCGCCGGGGCCTAGACTCACGACAAGACCTTCGCTCTTACCCAGGTGAGCAAGCTCTCCCCGAGCTCGGCTCGCTCTAGGCTCTCCACGTTGAACATGGCGCCGTCGAGGGAAGGAAGGAGGCCTCGAGGAGGAGGAGAAGCGGCGGCGGCGTCCAGACGAAGCCCTGCTCGCTGGCTGCCTTCTTCCTCGCTTCTTTCTTCTTCTTCTTCCCTCCTCTTCAGAGGCCAGGCCGGCCGAGCCGGGCCGGGCGGCTGTGGAGCGGCGCAGACACGTCACCGGGATCCGCCCGCGCGCTTCGGAGAGCAACGCGCATGCGCCCGCTTCGCCCCTCCACTCAGTCAGTCAGAAGAGGCCGAATCCACCCTTGCCCGCCGCCGCCTTCGGAGAGCAACGCGCATGCGCCCGCCTCGCCCCGTCAGTCAGTCAGTCAGAAGGGAGGGAAGAGCGGAGCAGGCCTTGCTTGCGGCGCTGGTGGAGGTACTTCAGGAATAGAGGTACTGGCCGGCTTTCCCCTCCTCTTCCTCCGCTATTAGTTTCAATGGCTGTCTATCCCCTTCGCGTTTTTCCCACTCAGGACCTTCGCTCTGGGAGTCCAGCTGTGTCTACATGCAATTTGAAACGCCTGGCTCCATGCTGTGGCATCCTGGGACTGTGCAGTCTCTGGAGGCCCCAGCCCTCTTTAACAGGCAGGGCTCAAGTCAGTGTGTTGTCGAAGGCTTTCATGGCCGGAATCACTGGGTTGCTGTGAGTTTGCCGGGCTGTACGGCGATGTTCCAGAAACATTCTCTCCTGACGTTTCGCCCACATCTATGGCAGGCCTCCTCAGAGGTTGTGAAGTCTGTTGGAAACTAAGCAGGTGGGGTTTATATATCTGTGGAAGGTCCAGGGGCGGGAAAAAGAACTCTTGTCTGCCTTATGCAAACGTGAATGTTGCAATTGCCCAGCTTGATTAGCATTGCATAGCCTCTCAGCTTCAAAGCCTGGCTGCTTTCCTGCTTGCGGAATCCTTTGTTGGGAGGTATTAGCTGGTCCTGATTGTTTCCTGCCTGGAATTCCCCTATTTTCTGAGGTCTCTTCCGCACAGCTGAATAAATTCCCACATTATCTGCTTTGAACTGAAATATATGGCACTGTGGACTCAGATAACCCAGTTCAGATATTGTGGATTATCTGCCTTGATATTCTGGCATGTAGAGCTATGTGAAACGGCTCTTAGTGTTGTTCTTTCTTTACTGTTCTGATTTTAGACAACACAGAAATGCTGGACCACTCTAACAACCCCCAGGTCAGACTACACAGAGAAGCCATTGAAACCCACAAGCATGTGGACAATTTCAACAGAAAAGAGGAAACCATGAAAATGAACAAAACCTGGCTACCAGCATTAAAAGAAACTCTAAAATCAGGACAGTAAATAAAGAACAACACTTAAGAAAACAGGGGGATTCTAGATAAGAAACAAACAGGGCCAGCTCACGCCAGCCAACAAAGGATTCCCCCAAGCAGGAAGCAGCCAGACCTTAAGCTGAAAGGCTATTCAATGCCAATCAAGGTGATTAATTGCAACATTCACACTTGCCTCCAACAGACAAGAGTTCTTTCTCCCACCCTGGACATTCCAGATATATAAATCTCACTTGCCTTGTTTCCAATATACATCACAACCTCTGAGACTACCTGCCATAGATGTGGAAAGTCTCAGGAAATAATGCTTCTGGAACATGGTCATACATTCCAAAAAACTCACAGCAGCCTAGTAATTCTGGCCATGAAAACCTTCGACAACACAAGTTAAAAGGCACTTCCGCCAACTTCTATGAGTTTATCTCCCATTCACAGTTAGTCATCCAATATAATTTCAGCTCACATGGCTTAACTGGAATTTTTAGCTTGGTAAGTTCTCTACTGTAGCCATTTTATGTCCCATATTGAAGGAAATATGAAATTTGAATCAAATTAATCAATAGTTAAGGGTCTAATATAGATCTCAAGCAGAGAATTCAAAGAATCTCACCAAACTAAATCCCAGGATTCATGAGGATTGAGGCATGATGGTTAAAATGGTATCAAACCATTTTGAATGTGTAGTGAGTGATTCACTTTTAAATAGACTGTGGGGCCCTCTACACTGTTTAACATCAAGGTATATCTGGGGTTTTTTTTCAAAACCATAAATCCAATGCTTGCCACTATTGCTATAATATTTTTGCTTTCTCCCCTCCTCCATCTTTAACCATCTACTCTTATATTGAGACATGCCAGTTCAAGTGGGGTCAAACTGAATTTGGTCTACTTTACGGTGTGGAGCAGGCATGGGCAAACTTGGTTGCTCCAGGTGTTTTGAACTCCATCTCCCGCAATTCCTAACAGCCCAGAACAAAACACAGAACGTTAGTGGACAGGAAGAGATTTAAAGATGGGCTTAAAGCATGTTTCAACAGAAATATATCATTTTTATATTTTTAAAACCTATAGCTAATTTTTTCATAAGCCCTGCTTACATGTACTATTCCTAGAAAATCAAAACTCTATGCCAATTTACTTTTAAACTTTCTAATGTGCATGCTCTTCAGTCAAAGCTATCATACTATCCATTTGCAATGATAGTTCGAATCATGTGGTTTTGTCTGCACTCTGTAGGTTTCATGGCTGCTATTTTTAATATTTTCTGGTATTTTAGTTACAGTATTATGGTACACCACAAGTTACCACATTGGGTGACACCAAACCTAGTGATAACATTGAGTAGGGTTTACTCCTATAGTAGTAGTAATAGTAGTAGTAGTAATAGTAATAATAATAATTTTATTTCTTACCTGCATCTCTTTGTGGCTTGAGGCAAGTTACAAAATAAATCAAACACATAAGCATTTTAAAAATACTGCAATACACATATTTAAATGTATTTCCATAAAATATACATATTAAACCGTATTTCTATAAAATACATGTTAAAATACACAAAACAGATTAAGCAAAGGACACACATTTAAAATTCATGCAGTACCTTCAGCATTAGAATATATATATTAGATACAGAATACATTTGTATATTCAATACAGTATATATATGTATATGGATAATATAGAATATATCCTGGAAGGTGTGGGTACAATTGACCTACAGATTCAACAAACAATTACTCAGATATATTTGGGGAAGGGGGAGATTCCAAAAGATAACTTTGGATTTTTCTGCATGCTGAGTGCTGTGCTATTGTGATAGTTGCCTCCCACTGTTTCATTGATCCTCAGACTTTCTCTGGCACACATCTGAGTTGTCTGCCATTTTTTAAACAAGGAATGGCATTTTACACTGCCATTGTGCCTAATGGAATTTGAGCAGGGAGTTCCAGAGCTAAACCCAGAAGACGCCAAGGGCCTACTGCACTTCAAAGGGAATCATGATAATTTGTCCTCCTGCAGTGTTGGAATGCATATAATAACAGGAGTATTTTGTTGTTGGTTGGGTAAACTATTGTGTGTGAGTTGTGTGTGTAAATATACCTGCTCAGGTATGAACAGGGTTGCCAGAGTGGAAACTGGAGATGGCTTTGTGTTTTTTAATTGTGTAAGAAAGGAATTCCAGATAATGTTGCTCATCACAACCAGGTAACAAGCAACGCCTGTTAAAAATCCCCCTTCTATACAATCATCAGAGTATAGCAGCCACCTCCAGTTTTCTGTCTAGCAACCCTAGGGATGAAAGAGTCAGTATGATCTAATGGTTCGAGCATTGGACTGCGATTCTAGAGACCAGGTTCAAATCCCCATTCAGCCATGTGTGAGCTTGCAGAAGTTGCACACTCTCAGCCCAAAAAGAAGGCAAAGGCAAACCCACTCAGAACAAGTCTTACCAAGAAAATACTGTGATAGGGTTCCCTTTGGTTGCCATAAGACATGATTTGAGACACAACAATCCTAAGTTTGAGGGCATGTCTAAAGGTGGAAATGATAGGAAGCCGAATTTGGCTTGTGCGATTTCTTCAATTTTTCAATTTTGTTCCCCCTCCCAATAACTTTCAGAATATGTCTTTAGGGAGGTGTTACCTTTAGGATATGAGTACACTGTTGTACCGGAATCTGCTTTATATGAAATTAGACCATTAGTTAGCCTAGCTCCTTTTGGACAAATAGTGGAACTGTGAGATTTCAGATATGGGTCTTTTCTATCTCTGTCAGAGAGATACCAGTCTAGTACTTTGAGTATGCTAAACCACAGAGCCTGTATCTTCTCCCTCAGGGTTGGGATCTGTGTTGGATCCAGATATTGTCAAACAAACAGCTATAAATCCTAATCATTATAGCTTGTGATCTAAGGCAGCCACTTTAGAAACTGTAGTCCAGCAACATTTGTGAATTGTGTGTTCAATAGCAATGAAACTTGTACTGCAGATTAATCTAGACCAGAGGTCCTCAAACATTTTAAGCTGAGTGCTGTTTCATGGTCCCTCAGACTGTTGGGGAACCGGACCATGAAAGAACAACACAATACAGTACAGTGTTCCCTCACTACTTCGCGGTTCACTTTTCGCGGATTCGCTGTTTTGCGGTTTTTCAATAAACTCTAAAAGACTATTATAAATCATAAAAAATTACAATTTACAGCCTAAGGAAGGGAGGAAGGAGAAGCCAAAGGGAGAGAAAAGGAGTTCAAGTGGCAACGGGAGGAAAAGGAGGTGATTTATCAACACACGATTGGTTGATAAAGATTTAAAATAGTGTATAACTACCAAAATAATGTATAAATATTAAATATAGCGTCCCTACTTTGCAGATTTTCACTTTTTGCAGGTGGTCCTGGAACCTAACCTCAGTGATAAGTGAGGGAACACTGTAGTTAAAATGGAGAACAATTTTAGTTAACATAAACTAACCAGTATTTCAGTGGGAAGTGTGGGCCTGCTTTTGACTGATGAGATAGTCAAGTTAACTAGGATTGTTGTTGTGTGTGTTCAAGTTGTTTCAGACGTAGTGCATCCCGAAGTCTAAAGTTTAGGGTGGTGGATGAATAAATGACCTTGGAGGGCCACAGACCTCACAGACCTTAGTTTGTGCACCCCCTAAGCTAGACTATATATATTCTTTATTTTAAATTCCTAGCATATTTTTCTTTATATTTATCTTTGGTTATCCCTTTCTCTCCCTTTGTATAGAGAGAAGCATAAAAATCCAATTTAAAAACTCCTCCCCATAGTCTTATACCAAGTATTCACTTCTTCCCGAGTTAAATCCAGCTCCTGTTTATAGTCTGAATCCCTTACATTGTAAAAACCTCAGGTCCCATTTTGAGAGAAAGAAGAGATACAAATCAAATAAGTCATACTACTTGCATATCTAGCCTAGTATTTCTTCCACTTGGACTAGTGACAGCAACTCTCCAGAGACTCAGGTAGCAGTCTTTTTCATCTGAATCTTTTGACTAGAAATGGTCAAAAGTGAACCCAGGACCTGTTGGATTCAGTGTGTGCAGTCTACCGCAAAGCACAGTGGGTTGGAAAACTTGATCTGCATCAGCTCCACTGACATTAACTATTATCATCCTGCTAAACCTCCAGTTTATTCCAATTGAAGTTACACAGAACAACTTTTTTTCCTGACCAGGTGGCAGCCTAACTTCATCTGTTCCTGTTCCTCTAGTGACCTTTACATTGCTTACCTTGGAAATTATCATCTGTGATTTGCTGCAAGAGCCAGTTCAGGAGCCAATGCAAAAGTAAGTAATCCTGTCTCCCAACTTCATGGCTAGAGACAGATGCCTCTGCTCATATTGCTTTTGTTTTTGCTCTCTTTCTTTCTGATTTAGTTGATTTTATCTTCTCCCACAGAGAGTCATATTTAGTTTATACTACTCTCTAAAGGACAAATCATACTATATTAATAAAAGCATGTACTGAGCAGCTGAGAAAAACACTACTTTTTCCTCCTAGGTTTTGAGTCTGATGTAATGGTTAAAATGGTCTTTTCCATGTGTCCTTTATTGCAGCCATAAAAGAATATAACTTGGTTTGAGCATTGGACTTGGAGCCTAATTGTCATAAGAGTAAAACAGTGAGAACAAGTCTTCAAGGAGACAGTGATTAATGGGGAATTAGGATTCCTACTCTGATCACATTTACTGTTATCTGACTATGACACATTTTGAATTCATAGGTATTCTTCATGGGATTTGGATAATACAGTTTATACATCTCTTGCTTTTAGGGGGTGTAAAACATATTTTCAACTTAGTTTATAGCATTTGTACATACGTTGTAACATTCTAGGTCACTTCGATGTTAGGCAGCATTTATTCTAGCAAATTTATGGCATAATACATTACTCCTTTTTTTCTTCCTTCCTTTCTTTTGTTTTCTTAAGTTGACTAGCATACCTACTTTTCTGACATTCCTGATGAGAAGAGTACAATGATGAGTTAGCTGAATACATTCTTGATGCCGTTTTTATTGTTACTGCACATAATGTGCTACTTTATTTGATTTATCTGAGTTTTTATGGTTTTAAATTGCATTGATGTATGTTATTGAATGGTATTAATAATACCATTAATATTATATAATAGTACGGCTGTAGAACTCCTTCCCCGTGATATTCGATCACCTCCTTCCCTTCTAGCCTTCAGAAAGAAAGTTAAAACATGGCTATGGGACCAAGCTTTTGGAGAATAACTGCAGTGCAATAAATGAATGTAGAATCTGTGCAATGACAATTCGAATAGCCCTGGATTACGATTTTGGATTACATGATTTTTATAACTGATGTATTTGTTTTTAGATGTTTTAATTCTCTGATTTTAATGTAGATGTTTGCAAATAGTATGTTATTTTAATGGCATTGAATTGTTGCCGATATTTGAGGCTGCTCTGAGTCCACCTTGGGGTTGAGAAGGGAGGGGTACAAATATAGTAAATAAAGAAATAAATATTATAAATATTGAAGCATTTTATAACATATTATGTTGATATTTTAAGGTACTGCTTATGTGTCCTGTAGCATCTGATACTGCTCCTTTGGCTCAGATGGTTTTGATCCAGTTCTTGACATCCTTTGATTATAATTTGTAATGTAACTGAATGGTTTAGTGGTTCTACAAATCGTGCATGTAAAATTACTAGTAGTTTTCTTCTGTTTACTTTGGTAGGATCACTGACTTCTTTGGCTGGAACAAGCTATAGTAGAGGTTTGGTTATACATATTTGACCTTCTACAGTAATTTGTTGGATTAGTAATAAATAAAGGTCCCTTTTGACATATAAGGTGGTACATTGGGCCCTTAGTATCTACTTGGGCTTGGTTCCAGGATCCCCCATGGATACCAAAATTTGCAAATGCTTAAGTCCTATTATATTCAATGGCATTGTAAAGTGGTGACCATAATATAAAATGACAAAATCAAGATTTTGCTTTTTGGAATGTGGGCAGGGGTGGGAGGGTGGAGTTTGAAGCTATGGATTCAGAATCTTTGGATAGGGAAGGCCAACTGTATTCTTGTTAGTGTCCTGTTGAAGCAGAGATTTTATGTGTTTTTTAAAAAAAAAGAAAATTTATTTTTGTTTTAAAACTAATCATGAGGCATGGCGACTGATTCCAAAATTGTGGTCTATATGTGAAATCTCAATCTGGTTACATTTTTTCAAGACTTATGCATTACCCAGGAGATACAAGAGCTGTGCAAAAATTGTTTTTGCATAGGTACTTCTCATGCTTGTTTAAAGGATTTCACTAGCTCTAATATGGATATATTTAAAAATGCTCTCACATCTCAACCTTAAATTCTACAATTTAGAACTTTTTAAATTTTTGACATGAAGTAGATGTAAAAAAAAATAGATCAGCAAATGGTTTCTAGGCATTGTATATTTTGAGAGTGTGGGAGGTAGAAAAAGATGTTGTACTGGAGGTGCCATTGATATCTGTACACTGCTTTTAAAAACATTAAATCATTTATGGCTAGAAAAGGGGTAAAAATGTTGGCAATTGGCAGGTTCTTTTTCTTAAAGATCATATCTATGATTAGTCAATAGTTGCTACATAAACAAACATTTAAGTATTCAATTACAGGTGAACACAATGTCTTCTGATCACCTATATTTTCAAATAGTATGTTTTCATTTTTCATGGTTTCCTAAGATCATGGAAGTGTTAATGCTTTAGATATGTGACATAGCACTATATGGTGTTCACATAGTGTGTTTTCAAGTGGAGTATGTTTATTTTTTCCCTGGAAAAGGACTAATTTGTTTGAAACTTGTTGCCATTTAGTTAATGTCTTTAGGGAAAATCACACAACACAGTTTTCTTGTCCTTCATTTCACAGATGCAAGCAATACAAAAGCCAATTAAAGTGACTTTTAAACAGGAATGGTCTTAGTGGTTCCACAAATGCAGACCAAGAGCCAGCAGATCTCCAAGGCAGCAGTACAAAATGGTGACATATAATGAAAGAACGTCACATTCCTTTCTTTGTGCATTAAGAACAGAAATTATGATTTTACAGTAACTGTAACAGTGCAATCCCAGATGTAAGATATTGGATTCACTCTAGCTTACTCCTATGTAACTGTCAAACTTTGAAATTTACTTTTATCCAAGGAGATGTAGTCCAGATTTCCTTTTATTTTGACAGCCTCATTTCAATTATTAATTGTATTTAATCAGGCACTGGAAGACAGTCTTTCTGAACCTTGCCATGTGGCAAAGTTACAGGATTTCCCACATGAACATTTAACCAGGTCTTTACAGTGTCTTCCGTATTAGCTATCTATTTTGAAGCTTAGTGAGATAATACATCTGCACTAACATGTTCCTTTGTGAGTTAAAATTCAATGCTCTTTTTAAAAGCTGTACTCAGATGAATAAAAGCCTCTGCTGTAATTAAAATGTGGTTGTAATGGTACTAGTCAGAAAGATTACTTATGGTTAACTTTCTGCCCTTGTACCAAAAAAAATCAGTCTTAAAAATATTTTTGCTGAAGACAAGGAAATTTTTTTGTCTTCTCCACTTTGTGGCCTAATATGTTAATGATGGTAAATTCTAATTGTAGTGTATCGAGATCTAACACCCACCCCCTGCTCTTGTCAGCACTTAATAATCTGATTATGTATGTGTGATTGAGGTGCCATTTCTCCTGATCCCTGCTGCCCGTCCTTGGGTATATATTTTAATCGAATCATGGTAAAGAGATTTTGATTTCCCTCAGTCACACAACCTATGTATAGTCTTCATGTTCCCTGTTTGTTATTATGTTTACCTTTGGTTAAATAAGCAGAAGTAGCTCCTTTCCCCACATTATTTTTGAGTACATATCCTTGTACTAGGCCTATTTACATCTTGTGTTACAAACACTAAGTAGATTGGAGCTCAGAGTTAATTAGGGCTTCTACCTAATAAGCATGACACTGCCAGTTTAAACCAATCTGGGTTAGCTTTATGTGTGTTGTACCCTTTTTTCCAACATAACCATATTAGGGCACCATAGCCCTGTTAGGTTAAATGTTTGCACTTTGAAGCTTCCCTCAGCACCATCACAATATAGCCACATCTTCTCTTTCACACACTTTGTTTCATCTCTATTTCACCGTGGAAGGTACAAGAAGCACTGTGACAGGAGCACATATGTGGGTCCTGTCACTTTTTCTGTGAGAATGCTTGGGAATATCCTGTGGCAACCATGGAGGTATACGGCAGTTCATAAAGCTCCCAGGGTAGTATAAAATTAAAAATATTCCTATGAACATAATGTAACAAGGCACCTTATGCTGAATCATTTTGTGGAAGAATAATGTTGTCCATGATTGCTAGTCATCATGGCTATATATTATGGATCAGAGACACTGTGATAGTTGTTGGAGATCATGAATAAGAAGGTGCTGTTTTGTTTACATCTGATATTTGTGCTTTCCTTAGGTGTTTTGTTTGGTCACTGTTTTTTTTAATGCTCTTTTACAGTACTTGTCTTCATATACTTTTATGATTTGACCATTTTTCCATCTAGCTTAATGTTGTCAACACATTGATATTAGATAGATCCCAATTCTCTTGGAGATATCAGGCACTGTACCTGAAGCCTTCTACATGTTGACATTCAATTTTTAAAATACAGTTGGGCCTCTACATTGGGGTGTTGTTCATGCATTTGATTATTATGGTCTCTCTAAGAATCTCTAGATCAGTGGTTCTCAACCTGGGGTCCCCAGATGTTTTTGGCCTTCAACTCCCAGAAATCCTAACAGCTGGTAAACTAGCTGGGAGTTATGGGAGTTGATGGCCAAAACATCTGGGGACCCACGCCTATATATCTGTAGGAGAGATTAACAAACATTTCAGGGGGAAATGCTTTTATAAGATGAATGGGTATATATATATTCTTCTTCCTGACTTGCAAGGGCTTTTTTCCCCTTTTCAAAACATTCCTTGGTTAAGAGCGACGGAGGCTTTGGAAAAGTAAACACTGATAAGGGAAGGTAAGATGAGAGATAAATATGTCATATATTGCAAGCAACAGCCTCCAGGCTCTGCTGCCGGCTTGACCTTGACCCGATTATAAGCCGGGGAGGCTTTTTAAGCTCATAAAAAGGGCTGAAAAACTTGGCTTATCTTCGAGTATATACGGTACTTTAAAACTGGGAACAATGACATCTTAACGTTTATATGGGAAAAAAACACAAATAAAATTAAAATATCAACAGGATATTTTGAATCTATATTACGAAGCAGCAGTGTTATCGTGGGTTAAAGAGTGGATCACCTTATTTAAAAAATCCTACTCTTGCTGGAAGGATATGATCTGAATATTTGGATGGCACAGCTCTTTAATATGCAGAAAAAATGGACATTAATTTTCAAAAATATGATAAGAAATTATCTTTTTAGAATATGGATTAAACAAAATTCCAAATATAAGAATAAGAAACTATTAAAATCCTTATTGGAACTCCAAAGCAGTGGACACTCACTCTCCGAGTTCTAATATTTTCAAATTTATTGGAGATGGCAAGATAATAAAAAGTGGATATTCAAGAAGCTGATACAGGATTAGATCAACAACGGCAAAGAAAAGACAAGCTGATTGCTTGAATCTACAAAGTATTACTAAAAAACCACACAGTGGAAGCTCAAGTAAAAAACCACATGATTAAATGGGCACAAAAGTATGAGAATACATGTGGAAAAAAAGGAATAAAATTCACCCACAATTACGGCCTTGATTAGGATTTTTGTAAGCTAATGTATTGTTGGTATGTGCTGGAACAACTAGCTTAAATGCAACCAAAGAGAAAAAATATTTGCTGGAAATTTAATGCAGCAGTTGGCTTCTTTTACCATATGTGGTGGCTATGCCCATAAACTAAAAAATATTGGACAAAAATACACAGAAATGGAAAATATATTAAACATCAAAAATTTTAGAGCCCTAAACTTTTCTATTAGGTTTACATAAACAAATTTCAAAAAAATATGAGATAATTTTTCAGTACATGGTTTCCACAACCAGGATATTATTTGCAAAATTTTGGAGACAACAGACAACGCCAAGAGTGGAAGAATGGAAAATGAAGCTCATAGAACTCTCAAAAATAGACAAGCTGTTCAGACAACTACAGAATCATTAACCATCTACTTGGAAAATTTAAAAATAACAATGACTGGCTTCTTAAATTGAACAAAATACATTGAACTGACAAAGGATTCAAGTTGAACAACAGGGGTTAGAAAGAATCTTCCAATATTATTGAGAACACAAGGTGGGTCGTCTCTACTCACGATGATCAAGTTACCTAATCAAGAAGAGGTCCTAGATAAACTTGATCTGATGGAACTAAAGGTTGATGAAAATATTATAAGAATCAGAGGCCTGAAGGAAGGTGTAGAAAAAAGGGAATCTAAAGCCCTATCTGGTAAAAAATGATAGCAGGCCTCATTGCAGAAAAAGACTCAGATGTGATTTATGTAATAATCCTAGCAGCGTACAGGGTCAACCCACAAACATCAAGTTACCTATCTTCTTTTCTATTCCTAAATTTTTGTAAATATAATAATATACTGAAAATAAATAAAATAATACTTTTAAAATTGTGTCACTTCGTTAATTATTATTTATTTATTTACAGCATTTATATTCCACCCTTCTCACCCCGAAGGGGACTCAGGGCGGATCACATTGCACACATAAAGGAAAACATTCAATGCCATGACATAGAACAGAGACAGAGACAAGACGCAGGCACCGGGCTGGCCTCGAACTAATGACCTCTTGGTCAGAGTGATTTGTTGATTTGTTGTAGCTGGCTTGCTTTCCAGCCTGCGCCACAGCAGTTTCATTCCCAAGAAGAAATATGATTTAATGGTGATTTAATTTGATCTATTTTGTGATGAGCTATGTGAACCTATCTGCAGATGTGGAAATAATTCAAATCAAAATGCTGTGTTGAAGTGTAGATTGAAAAATGTTCCCTTCTTCCAGAGCACATCCCAGAGTTTCTCAGCCCCTGAGTGTGTCAAACATTTCCTATGGATTGGAAGAAAGTTGCCTGATGACATGGTGCTGAGTCTTCCCATTTCCAGCTGAGGTAAATAGAAGAAATGAATGCTGTCAGGCTTATTAGACGAAACCAAAGATTTGGACTTTTTTCATGTTTATAGTTATGTCATTTGGGACTGGCAATGTTATCTCAAAAGAAATTGCTGTAAAGCAAAATGGATATTTAATATTTTAAAGATTTGATTGAGACATAACATTGAACCGTATCCCCCCACACCCCACTCATTCAGAGTCAGGGCATTGTCTGTCATGAGTTTCTGGCAGCAGATTGGGAGGAATGGGAGTATGAGTACTTCTAGGACACACTGCATATCCATCTCTGAGTATGCATTTTTCATTCCCACCTTCTAGTAAGAGCACATTTGAATCCAGATTGTACTGGTCACACCATTTCAGATATTTAAATTCTGCTACAGTTCGTCACTGAGGTGTCCCTACTTTAATATGTGAAAAACAGGTAGGTTCAATAGTATGAAATCCCCAGGTCTAACCTTGGTGATATGAATGTCAAGCTATATGTCAAAGTACCATAGGACACCAGTACTTGATGACTGATGCAGAGGAGCCATTTTTCCCCAGAGTGTACCATATGTGACGGAACATAGTTTGAAAACTTCTCTCTTTTGTTTGCCCTTTTACTTGGAAATTACAGGAGAAGCAAAAATAATGTTTCTTGTGCATACATTCATTTCTGTTTATGTGTTTCTTTGGTTCTAGCTCTGGAATGGCCAGTCAGAAAACAGAAGGTCAGACTCTGATATTGTATAATGATTCAATGATAGAAGGAATAAGTGATCAGGTTCTGCTGGCAGTCGTGCTCGGCTTCACATTCATTGCTGCACTGACATATATACTTTTCAGGTGAGATACAGAATCATAGAATCATAGAATAGTAGAGTTGGAAGAGACCACATGGGCCATCTAGTCCAACCCCCTGCTAAGAAGCAGGAAATCGCATTCAAAGCACCCCCGACAGATGGCCATCCAGCCTCTGCTTAAAAGCCTCCAAGGAAGGAGCCTCCACCACGGCTCTGGGGAGAGAGTTCCACTGTCGAACAGCTCTCACAGTGAGGAAGTTCTTCCTGATGTTCAGGTGGAATCTCCTTTCCTGTAGTTTGAAGCCATTGTTCCGTGTCCTAGTCTGCAGGGCAGCAGAAAACAAGCTTGCTCCCTCTTCCCTATGACTTCCCTTCACGTATTTGTACATGGCTATCATGTCTCCTCTCAGCCTTCTCTTCTGCAGGCTAAACATGCCCAGCTCTTTAAGCCGCTCCTCATAGGGCTTGTTCTCCAGACCCTTAATCATTTTAGTCGCCCTCCTCTGGACGCTTTCCAGCTTGTCAACATCTCCCTTCAACTGTGGTGCCCAAAATTGGACACAGTATTCCAGGTGTGGTCTGACCAAGGCAGAATAGAGGGGGAGCATAACTTCCCTGGATCTAGACGCTATTCCCCTCTTGATGCAGGCCAGAATCCCACTGGCTTTTTTAGCAGCCGCATCACATTGTTGGCTCATGTTTAACTTGTTGTCCACGAGGACTCCAAGGTCTTTTTCGCACACACTGCTGTCAAGCCAGGCGTCCCCCATTCTGTATCTTTGATTTCCATTTTTTCTGCCGAAGTGAAGTATCTTGCATTTGTCCCTGTTGAACTTCATTTTGTTAGTTTTGGCCCATCTCTCTAGTCTGTCAAGATCGTTTTGAATTCTGCTCCTGTCTTCTGGAGTGTTAGCTATCCCTCCCAGTTTTGTGTCGTCTGCAAACTTGATGATCGTGCCTTCTAACCCTTCGTCTAAGTCGTTAATAAAGATGTTGAACAGAACCGGGCCCAGGATGGAGCCCTGCGGCACTCCACTTGTCACTTCTTTCCATGATGAAGACGACGCATTGGTGAGCACCCTTTGGGTTCGTTCGCTTAGCCAATTACAGATCCACCTAACCGTAGTTTTGTCTAGCCCACATTTTACTAGTTTGTTTGCCAGAAGGTCGTGGGGGACTTTGTCGAAGGCCTTACTGAAATCCAGGTACGCTACATCCACGGCATTCCCTGTATCGACCCAACTCGTAACTCTATCGAAAAAAGAGATCAGATTAGTCTGGCATGACTTGTTTTTGGTAAATCCGTGTTGACTATTAGCAATGACCGCATTTGTTTCTAAGTGTTCGCAGACCACTTCCTTAATGATCTTTTCCAGAATTTTGCCTGGTATTGATGTGAGGCTGACCGGACGGTAATTGTTTGGGTCGTTCTTTTTTCCCTTCTTGAAGATAGGGACCACATTCGCCCTCCTCCAATCTGCTGGGATTTCTCCCGTTCTCCAAGAACTCTCGAAGATAATTGCCAGTGGTTCTGAAATAACTTCCGCTAGTTCCTTCAGTACTCTTGGGTGTAGCTGATCTGGCCCTGGGGACTTGAATTCGTTTAGAGAGCCCAAGTGTTCCTGGACAACTTGTTTCCCTATTTGGGGTTGGATTTCCCCCAATCCTTCGTCCATTCCGTGTTGCTGAGGTTGAAGATGGCTTTCTTTTTCTGAGAAGACCGAGGCAAAGAAGGCATTAAGTAGTTCTGCCTTTTCCCTGTCCCCTGTCGCCATCACCCCATCTTCTCCTTGCAATGGCCCTATCGCCTCCTTTTTTTTCCTTTTTCTACCAACGTAAGCAAAAAAGCCTTTTTTGTTGTTTTTTATGTCCCTGGCAAGCCTGAGCTCATTTTGCGCTTTAGCCTTGCGAACCTTTTCCCTACAGGTGTTGGCTATACGTTTGAATTCTTCTTTGGTGATTTCTCCCCTTTTCCACTTCTTGTGCATGTCACTTTTGAGCTTTAGCTCAGTTAGAAGTTCTTTGGACATCCATTCTGGCTTCTTTGCACTTATTTGTCTTATTTTTCTTCTTTGTTGGCACTGTTTGCATTTGCGCCTTGAGTATTTCACTTTTGAAAAACTCCCATCCCTTGTTTTTTAATATCGGCGTCCATGGAATGCCGCTCAGTAATTCCTTCATTTTTTGGAAGTCAGCTCTCTTAAAGTCCAGAATGCGTGTTTGACTTGTCTTAGTTTCAGCATTCCTTTGTATTGCAAACTGCAGGAGCACATGGTCACTTGCCCCTAAGGATCCAACCACTTCAACTGTATTGATCAGGTCTTCCACATTTGTTAAGATTAGATCAAGAGTTGCTGATCCCCTTGTTGCCTCTTCTACCTTCTGGACCATAAAATTATCTGCAAGGCAAGTGAGGAATTTGTTGGACTTTGTACTCTTGGCTGAGTTTGTTTTCCAGCAGATATCGGGATAATTGAAATCGCCCATGACTACTATATCTCTTCTTTGTGCCTGTTTGGTCAGCTGTTGACAGAAGGCTTCATCAAGTCCTTCATCCTGACTCGGAGGTCTGTAGTAGACACCCACGACAAGATCTTTTTGAGTCCCGGTTCCCTTGATTCTTATCCAGATGCTTTCAAGCTGGTTTCCCGGATTACAGTCTTGCATTTCTTCTGCAACGTAACTGTTTTTGACATATAAAGCTACTCCCCCTCCTCTCCCCTTTGTTCTATTTCTGTGAAAGAGGTTATAGCCCTCAATGGTTAAATTCCAGTGATGGGAGTCATCCCACCAGGTTTCAGTGATGCCTATGACATCGTATGTGTGGTGCTGTGCTAGGAGTTCGAGTTCGTCTTGCTTATTTCCCATGCTCTGAGCATTAGTGTAAAGACATGTAAGCCCCTGTGACCTCCCCTCGAACTGTTTATTTGGGATTATTGTGCTCTCTGTACTTGGTCCTTGCTGTGTTTGTGCAGCCCTCCGTTTAGCCTTTTGGCGGTTCCCTGTGGTCGTGGGTAATATAGTGTTCGCCAGGCTGTTGTTCCCCTCCCCCAGTGGATCTAGTTTAAAGTGCGCCTGATGAGGTTTGTGAGTCTGTGTGCAAAAAGATGTTTTCCTACTTGTGTGAGATGCACCCCATCGCTTGCCAGTAGTCCATCCTCTTGGAAGAGTAGACCATGGTCAAGGAAGCCAAAATGCTCCTCTTGACACCATTTTCTGAGCCAGTTATTGACCTGTACTATTTTTCCGGCCCTTGTAGAGCCGTGTCCTACAACAGGGAGGAGGGATGAAAAGATCACATGTACATTATACAGTTTTAGCTTTGTTCCCAGAGCTCGAAAATCATTTGTGATCTTTTGAAAAGTATGCCTAGCGGTGTCATTGGTACCTACATGAATCAACATAAGGTGTTGATAGGGAGAATGTGACACAAGGTTTTTATAGCAATATATATTTAAATGTGCCTGAATGTATATTTATATGTATAACTATGTAGGTTTTTAATGTAAGCTCTTAATTTTAATGTAATTTTTAATCTAAACAGATTTTTAAACGTGATGTAAACTGTTTTGATGTATATGCTCATATTGTAAGCCGCCCTTAGTCCCCTGATGGGTGAGAAGGGCGGGGTAGAAATGATGTAATAAATAAATAAATAAATAAATAAATAAATAAATAAATAAATAAATGTGTATATTTAAAGTAAATGCAGATCCTTTCTGACCTTGGGCCAATCACACTGCATCAGCCTAATATATTTCAGAAGATAGGTTATGATAAAATTGGGATGAGTATCTCTTTACATACATAATGCATATCCATCATATTTAAAATGAGATTGATATTTTAAAGAAAACTCCACACCCCAACCTGAATAACTAGTTATTGGGCTTTACCATTTTAATTCACATTTACACTCGCTACTTTTGATTTTTAATTAAAATAATAAAACCATTATATTGGCCCACACCTGTTATGTATTCCTATGGAAGCTGCTAAACCTGTAAATACATCTTTATCTGCAAAATAACATAAAATTATTTTAACTGAAGAAAAATAAATGCCGATGTATTGCTGGATATAAGGCTTCATTACTCGGATTGATAAGATAATAATACTTATTGCTAAAAGGTTTTTAAAAAATATATATATACATTTTCTATGTATAGAATTTTGCTGTGTACTTTAGTCTGTATTTTGCTTTGAACTGTAGTCATGTGAGATAGCATCCTACAGAATATGATAATATTTTACCAAACTGGAATTCTAAATGTGATAGACAAACATCATTGTGTCTGAATTAGCTCTTGAACTGTTTTGCTATTGGGTTGTTGTATGTTTTCCGGACTGTATGGCCATGTTCCAGAAGTATTCTTTCCTGACATATCGCCCATGGAACATGGCCATACAGCCCGGAAAACATACAACAACCCTGTGATCCCGGCCATGAAAGCCTTCGACAACACATTGTTTTGCTACTAGTATTAGTTTTCACTTTGTATTTTTTTTCTCAGCAGAAATGGGCATCCAGATATTCATCCAGAAAATCAGGAACTAGTGAGAGCTGTTAGACAGCAAATACAATCAGAGCAGGTGTGGTATTTTTTTCATGCTTGCTTTCATTTTTTGCATAAGTTATATTTATTGCAAGTGATCTGTCAAACTATTTTAGGTATATAATTGCCTGGTAGGTTTTGTGTTCTTTACAGTATCTTCTTGTGCTCGGATCAAATGGGTGTTAAAGGAGGGATAAATAGAACTATTACAGAAAAATAGGCATCTGAGGGTGCATCTGTACTGTAGAATTAATGCAGTTTGACACCATTTTAACTATCATGGCTCAATGCTATGGAATCCTGGGATTTACCAAGGCACCAGTACTCCTTGGCAGAGAAGGCTAAGACCTTGTGAAATTCCCAGGACTGCATAGCATTGAGTCATAGCAATTAAAATTGCATTACTTCTACAGTGTAGCTGTACCCTTCATCTACACTAGCAAAGATAACCAAGAATTTTGTCTAAGAATAGCTTTTAGTTTAAATTCTAAACTTCAGAAGAAACTAACTTTATGTGTATTTGCTCCAAGAGCAGTGGGCTTGGAAATTGAACTCTTGAGTGAATAGCTGCTAAGTAAAATCATGCAGTGATGTACATTTCCTTGCCAGAGAATGGTCAATCTTGTAAACTTTTAACTCTTAAAGTAGTGTTTGAAATTAAGGAGTGTACTATAATATCTGCATCTCAAAATATTGTACAATTTGTATTTTCATATGTAGTTAGGTATGTCCCTATTAAACTCAGAGTGAGAAGATAAAACTTGCTTTGTACTGATCACTGTAATTCAGCTGTATGCACTATAATTGGCAACTCTTCTCCAAAGCAGGGTTCCTCCCCAAATCCTGCTAACTGCAGATTCCTGCTAACAGCTGTGACACTATGCATGTGTCTTTATGGTGTAAAACTGAACAAAATACAGTATTGTAAATACTAAAGTATTTTTCTCACAAAAATAAGCAGTAGCCCAAAGAAAAAGGTCATGAATGATTTCTGAGTGAGACTTTAGTTTAGCCAAGTACCTTTAAGGAAATTACCTTTTATATATTATAACACTAGGGGCCCCTGGTGGCACAGTGTGTTAAAGCGCTGAGCTGCTGAACTTGCGGACCAAAAGGTGCCAAGTTCAAATCCCGGGAGCGGAATGAGCGGGTTAGCCCCATCTCCTGCCAACCTAGCAGTTCGAAAACATGCAAATGTGAGTAGGTCAATAGGTACCACTCCGGCGGGAAGGTAACGGCGCTCCATGCAGTCATGCCGGCCAAATGACCTGGAGATGTCTATGGACAACGCTGGCACTTCGGCTTAGAAATGGAGATGACCACCAACCCCCAGAATAGGTCACGACTGGACTTAACGTCAGGGGAAACCTTTACCTTTACCTTACCTTATATTATAACACTATGTAACAAAACATTTTAAAATTTCTGTTCCTAGTGTAAAAGTGTTATTTCCTGTTTAATTGTACAGTACTTACTTTGAAAATAGTTGTTACACTCTAGAAACTTTGTTTTTGTGGCTGCCGTAAACTATGTT
This sequence comes from Anolis carolinensis, assembly GCF_035594765.1. Taxonomy (NCBI): domain Eukaryota; kingdom Metazoa; phylum Chordata; class Lepidosauria; order Squamata; family Anolidae; genus Anolis; species Anolis carolinensis. The sequence goes on from NC_085842.1 coordinate 200,633,894, forward strand.
GAATTGATTGAAACTATGAGAGATTAATTGGAAAAACGATAGGAAAATGTGCTGCAGGATGCCCCATAAAAACAAAGTCATTTCAGTTTAATAAACTTTTTGCATGTTTTTATGATAAAACTCATTGGGAATGACATTTATAACCTAGGACAAAAATCTTGTTGCATAGTGTAATCTGCAACGTCTGATTCTTCCTATTCCTAATGATACATGGTTTATCACATATGGAATTCCCAATCACATATAAAGGAAAGTACTCTTATCTTTTATTTGATTGTACAGACCAGGTGTGTTTGCAGTTTCTGGCAGGTAATTTTGAATTGAGCCTCTCCGAGTCCCTTCGAGGAGATGGTGGCGGGATATAAGAATAAAGTTGTTGTTGTTGTTGTTATTTTGTCACCATTTATTCTGTGTGAATAGCTGCAATTTCTCCTTTCTTCCAGGATAATGCAGCTAGTGACAGACAGCGTTTCTACACTGATATGTCCTGCCCAGTGTGTCTGCAACAGGCTACGCTTCCCACTGAAACAAACTGTGGACATCTATTCTGTGGTATGCAAGAAAACAACAACACATATACTTCTATGTCATTTCATGCCTCTGAGATAAGACTGTTAAGATGAGCTGAGAAAAGTCTGTATAGTATAATGCTTTTGAAAATGTGAATTGTTTTGCACAGGCATCAAATTCCACTTTTCTAAAAAAATCTTTAAACTAATTTTCTGTAGTTGACTCTAGCTATTTTTCATAAGCATATTATAGGTTTTTTAAATTATAAAATGGTATCCGCAGTAACATTTAGCTTTTCAAGACATAATGAAATTACTGACTATTTGTAGTCATCATACCCATTTTAGATTTATATTATAATTTGTATATTTACCTAAGAGGATCCTGTACCACCCCATCCCATTCCCACTTCCAAGCCAACATCATTTTGGTCAGTTCCTCATTTCTGAGGGTTCTTATCTTTATTTATTGTTCATTAAACATTTGGATAATGTATGTTTAAGTACTCATTAATGGTGATATTTTCTTTAGGTCCCTGCATTATTGCATATTGGAGATGTGGATCATGGCTAGGTGCGATACATTGCCCCATCTGCAGACAAACGGTAAAAAGTTGATCCTTGAATGTCATATTTAAGCCTAGTTGTAAAAATATTATCCTTAGTTTTGTTTGAATAATAGGTTGATGGTAGATTTACAGATCACATTTGCTGCTTTTAAACTTAGTTTTAAAAATACTTGCTTATAAATCTACCATAGTTGATAGTCTGAGCTAGTGTAGATCCACTAAAGTAAAAAGGTTTACATAAGTGTTCCCCTGTCAAGAGCCTCTGTTCCTGTTGGAAATAAAAATCTCAGGTCTTACTTTTGGTGGTTAACTTTTAGTAAATTGTGTTTGTGTTACATCTTCTGCTGGGAACATTTTTTTCATTATAAATGTTGCATAAACTGCTTTAGCAAAAGGAACCTTGAATTCAGGTAGCATTTTGCTACATTTATTGTAACAGATGTATTCATGAATTAGATTATTGAGAGCATCATAAGTAGTCCCAAAACACATTATTACATCTTGTGCTGCATTTCCTGTTTTGTTTGGGTTATAGATAAATGCTACTGTACTCTTTTGATCCAGTTTTGGACATTATTTGAAGCAAAATGCCTGGTTTTCAAATTCTTATCAGATTATTGCAATGTACTATATATTGAGCCTTCTTTAAAAACTTAATTTACTCCAAAACAGCAAAAGTAGATTGTTAATTTGCTGTTGAAACGATCATATTATACCAGTATTTCATCTGTGAGTGAGGAAAATGAGAACAGGTGAAGGTCCGAACAGACAGCTTATCTCTGTTTTGCAGATGGGAAGTTGTCCTTACACTGAGTGAGATCCTTGGTTGACCTTCTACCTTGCCAAACATTATTGTCTTTGAAGGTCACTAGGAAAGGGACAATGCAACTATTGTCTTTACATTGCATTAGATCTTTGGTAGACCTACCTTGCCAAGCAATATGTAAGAACAACAACAGTGCAATAATTGTCCTGATGCTGAAGTAGATCCTTGATAGACCACCTACCTTGCCAAGCATTACTGTCTTTGGAGTCACAAGGAAAGGGAGAATGCAACTATTGTTTACATCATCCACTCCGTGCACTTTGGCCCAGTTTGTTTTTATAACTTTTACTCAGGTTTTTAGATTTTGTTTAGTTGATTACTGTGTCTTTTAATGTTTAATGTGTATAATTGTATTTTATGTCATGTGTTTTTATTTTTCTGATGATTGTAATTATCTGGGCTTGGCCCCATGTAAACTGCTCCGAGTCCCTTTGGGGAGATGGAGGCGGAGTATAAAAATAAAGTTGTTGTTGTTGTTATTGTTATTATTATTATTATTATCATTATTATCAGCTCTGATTCCCAATCTGGTTTCAGGCCCAATTTAAATGTAGGTTTATTTTGAAGGCTTTACATAGTTTGGGCCAGGTACATGACAGAGCATAATTTCCTGTATGTACTTACAGTGTTCCCTCACTATTTCATGGTTCACTTTTCGCGGATTTGCTGTTTCGTAATAAACTCGAAAATAATATTATAAATCATAAAAATTACAATTTACATCCTAAGGAAGGGAGGAAGGAGAAGCCAAAGGGAGAGAAAAGGAGCCCAAGCTGCAACAGGAGGAGAAGGAGGAGATTTATCAATACATGATTGGTTGATAAAGACTTAAATAGTGTATAACTACTAAAATAATGTATAAATATTAAAATAAATATAGTGTCCCTACTTTATGGATTTTCACTTATTGCAGGTGGTCCTGGAACGTAACCCCCGCGATAAGTGAGGGAAAACTGTATATGTATTTAGGGTTGTGATGTGAGGCTTTTCTACCAAATGAGGCAAAGTCTTTTCTACCAAACAAGATCCTTACTTTGAAAGTAGTTGTTATACTCCATAATCTTCTTTTGTGGCTGCTATTTTTAACCTTTCATGTGCCATTTTTAACCTTTTGTGCAAATTGCAAAAACTAAGTTTTTGCAATTTAATGAACCTTTTCCATGTTTTTTATGGCAGAACCAATTAGAAATAAAATATATAATCCAGGAAACAAACTCATGTTACATAGTGTATTTAAATTCATTTTTTATGAACTCCGCAATAGCTGTAAACCTTGCAGTTGGTAGAGATGTCTAACAGGAATGAGTCCTTATGGGGAGAAAGATGAAATATAAATAAACTTGATGATGATGATGATGATGATGTCTGCATTCAGCTTGGAGCTTGGGTGTAACAGGTTTAACCTTTCAAAATTATATTGTCATTAAATAATAATAATAATAATAATAATAATAATAAAATATGAAATCCAGCATATCTATCTTTGTTGTGTCATAGAATAAAATAATAAATATTGTCATTAATGCATTAAATGATTGGTTTTCAATTGGTGTTGGTTATTTTCTGCATTCAGGTGACTTTATTCTTACCACTCTTCACTGAGGGGCATGAGGATGCCACACAAGTGCTTCAGGATGTCAATGATTACAACAGGAGATTCTCAGGACAACCAAGATCAGTAAGTGTGGGGAGGGGCTCAGCAAGATTGAAAAATGTTATTCCATCTATTATGACAAGCACTCCAAGACTCTCTGGGGAGCATGATGAACCTCTGAAGATGATGATGGGCTGAGTTACTGAGGTGCACGCAGCACTTCAGTATCACAGGGCAATGCAGCTGTAGGATTTATTCTCATCCACATCCATAGTTACAGGATGAAATGCCCTGTGAGGAGCACTTTGGCCATGTTAAGCCCATGCGAGACCATATTTCCAAACAAAAAGTGACCAGAAGTCACATCTGAGTGACTTCTGGTTTACTTCAAATTTTGAAAAAGGTATTTCTTTGACCTAAAATGGCCCTGGGATGAGAGGACACAGTCAAAAAGCCTCTAAAACCTCTAAAATGCATTACAGCGGGGATGGTGTAAAATGTAAAAAAAAAAAAAAAAGCATTATCTTTTGGACCTTTGGGATACTGTGATGGCTACAGAAATGGCTCTGTGACCACACCTTGCCCACATCTGCTCTAGGGAGTCTGAGGAGCATTTCTGCCATGTTTTGGTCCCAACCTTGCCCAGTGTAAAGTCAAAAGATGCCTTTTTAAAAACAGGAAATGAACAGAAAGTGACTTTGGCTCAGTTCCTTCTTTTTAAAAAAGAAAACCCTTTGTGGCTTTCCAGTGATTCAGGAAGCTCCTCAAACATGATGAAAATTCTGCCTTTTACCTTAGGGCATTTAAGCAGGGAAAAGTTTATTACTTTTTTCCAGGAGTAAATGCATCAGGAATGCAGTCCTTCAAGGTCTTTGAGGGGCTGAAGTGGCCACTTACTCTTCCACAATTTCCCATCCCTGGAATTACTAGTCAATCTGACTTGGAATTGCTATAGCGATGTTATATGATGGTGGGTCCAAAAGTTTTGCCTCTTGTGTCATAAAAAAGTTATGAATGAACATATAACAGCAGGAGTTGCTACAGATCATAGCCTGAACTATCCTCTACGCAAAACTATTGTTAAGCATAGTCATCATCAATTTGTACACATTTGCGCCATCACCCAGGCATCAAAACCATTTTGGAAAAATTCAGGGTTTTGCTTCGTGACCCATTATTTGTGTAAAGGATAGTTCAGGCTAAGTTCTGTAGCAACTTCTGCTGTTATATGTTCATTCATAATGTTTTTATGACACAAGGGGCAAAACTTTTTGACCCACCGTCGTATATTTAGCGTTTCAGTTTTTGTCTACATTAATTCACTTGTGTATATGTTTAAAACAAGCCTTTAAAACTAATAACCAGTCAGAATAAACTGATATACACTATGTAATGTGTATAACCAAAAAAGCCCAAAATTTGACTTTATATGTCTTCTTCAGATTATGGAAAGGATTATGGATTTGCCCACGCTGTTGCGCCATGCTTTCAGAGAAATGTTTTCAGTCGGTGGTCTCTTCTGGATGTTCCGCATCAGAATATTCCTCTGCCTTCTGGGAGCTTTGTTGTACTTAGCATCTCCCTTGGACTTTCTACCCGAAGCTCTGTTTGGAATTCTGGGGTTTTTAGATGATTTCTTTGTGGTCTTTCTGCTGCTCATATATATATCTATCATGTACCGAGAGGTGGTAACTCAGAGGCTGAATCGATGAAGGCAAGTGTCAGTGAATAATATTCAGGACCATTAAGGGCAGGGGGTGCTTTGCTAAATGAGCCACTATGAAGAAAAGCATCTTGACACACTTTCAGTTTCTGCTGTTCAATCGCTCCTAGCCAAACATCTTATGCAAGCATGAGGAATTGAAATCATGGTGATTAGCGAACTGGAATTTCAATGTGTGTTATATAAATGAGACTTAATTCAAGATATAATACATGCCTACATATGTTTACAGCAGATGAGTATTTGTATATTAGTCAAGTTACTGATAGTTTTAAAAGGGATTTCTTTGGGAATGTTTAACAAGAAGAGTATTTGAAAGAGCTGAATATGTACTTAAGGCTCTGTTCAATGTATACTTTCATATTCAGTGTACAGTTTTGCAAACTACTTCATGTTTCACCATGGGCATGAGAGGTTGTTTTTCATTTTAATAAAAAAACTTCAACATCTTTGCCTGCACAACTAATGTTCAAGCAATACAATTTTCATAAATAAGCTTGGACTGTGACATAATATTGCACAAAGGTGGTAAGCACAGCATTGCTTCAACTCCAGTAATGTACAATTATATGGAGTTTCTCTCCATCTGTCCTTTGTACAATAGATGTGCACTGCCCATTGCTGAGAGACAGATCTTGAATACTGTTTGCTCCATGGTTAGTAATGACATGTGCTATGATTTTGCATTGCAAAGGTCAACAACTTTGGGGAGTGATTGAAAGCTAGTTTAGTGAGCTAACAGAAAGAGATGGCCAGCTTGTGACCTAAATGTTTTTGGAATACAATTCCCCACTTACCTTACTGTCCAGCTTCCACAAAAATAGGCTACAGCTGCTAAGAATTGAAATTCAGCATCCGGAGCACAACAGGTTACTCAGCCCTGGTTAGAAAACATTTGATTAAAACATGACATGGCCCTGTAATCATAGGCAGTACTAATAGAAGCATCGGCTGTCATCGATATATAAATTAAGGGGCGGGAATGGATTTTAGGGTGAATATGCTTGAAAAAACATTGGTAATTGGGACCATGGACATCTATCAGAGAATCTTACTTCGAAATAGCCTGCTAGAAGTAAGAAAGCTTGCTTTTGTTTGAATATGCATAAAGCAAGGCTGCATGCCTTCTAAGCATGTACCACATGGTTGTCCTGAAAAAAATCTGAAAAACATTGTTTCAGTCATTAGTTAGATTTAAATGGTGGTTAAAGGAAGAGATCAGGGCTGGATGGGGGTAAAAGCAAAGTGGGAATGCCATGATCTGTCATCAAGGTGCCACCTATTCATCTATTCAGACATACTAAGAACAGTAACACTAGTGCATTGAGTAGGGGAAGAGGAAATAAAATCTAAATAAACTTATTAGGATAGCATCTACCAAGCTTACAGGACCTACTTTCAAAATAAGAATAGATTATATAAACTGAGATAGATATTGTACATAATGCTCCTGCTTCCTTATCAGCCATAAAGTTTATTCTTTAGTTCTTGATATCTGGCAAACTCCTGCTTAGGGGTATTTATAGGGGGAGAGAAAGAGGATTTAACTTGTTGCTAAGATACATAGGCCTTAATGGGATTTTCTAGAACAGATATTGGGTCCTTCTTTTTAATATACTGAATAGTGGTTAATGTTAGCAAAGCTTTTAATCAGAAGTTCAAGTGCTGATTTTGAATAGTGCTTTAAAGTGATAAATTGGCTAGGCTTAACCACTTCAAGTCATGGTTAATCATGAAGTGAAATTCATGTCAAATGAAGGGATGTTGCTCTTTCCTGCCAATGACATAAAGGTGTTTAAGGAAGGACAGCAGTATGTGCAATTGTCTTTTAATACTAACTTTAAAGAAACAGCAACAAGGTTTTTAATTTAATTTTTAAAAACCCTAATACTCCTACTCACACAGCAGTTGTCTTTTAAAAAAAACTACTTGAAAATAAAGTATTTGGTCCTTTTATATTCATTGTAAGGACCTTTTCAAATAATCCTTTTGTCATCCATGCCTCTGTTTTGACATAAGGATTCCAAGTGCCAATGCACAAGTGTATGTTCAAATGCATGGGTCAAGTGCATTTGAGCAATAACTTTTGTGAAGTTATATTGTGTTTCTCTGTTTTGATTAAGGTCTTCTGTAAAAAAAAAAGCTTCAATTCCCACAACAAATGTTTAGCATGTCATTAAATGCAGTCTTAAATCTTTAAATTAATCATAAATAGTGGTTTGGGGTGGGGGTGGGAGTTAAATATTTGACTGTCCTAACCCAGTCTAAAGCTTATGACAATTTATTCTATCTATATTTGATCTGACTTTAAAAAAATGAAATGGAGACAGATAAAGACTAATGATGCAAATACTTGATTTTTTTTAGGTTGCCTCCAATTCTTTTTAGTACTTTTTTGGTCTTGCCATCACTAGTAGGTGGTAATAATTTTTTAATGAAATGTCCGATGATGTCACTTCACTCTGTAAGCCTTGTTTTATGTTTGCCCAGCCCAAACTCTTCTTTGGAGTGATAAAAGGAAATACAAAAGGATTACCATAGATAAAAGAAATAAAGCACCTCAGCCAAGTATATACGATTGCTTAATGGGTTGTTTCAGTCTTTGATAATCTTCCGAAGCCTTTAATGTACACCTGAAAGAGTTGTTGCAAAATTAAAGGTCAGGTTAAACCTGCTACATATTGCCAGCTGTACTTTTAGGTTGGTTTTTTTTTTTGTGACAGGAGCGACTTGAGAAACTGAAAGTTTCTTCTGGTGTGAGAGAATTGGCTGTCTGCAAGGACGTTGCCCAGGGGACGGCTGGATGTTTTTGATGTTTTACCATCCTTGTGGTAGGCTTCTCTCATGTCCCCGCATGGAGCTGAAGCTGACAAAAGAAGGTCATCCGCGCTCTCCGTGGGTTGGCTTCGAACTGGCAACCTTAGGATCAACAACCCAGCCTTCAAGTCAGCAGTCTGCCAGCACAAGGGTTTAACCCATTGCGCTACCGGGTGGCTGCATATTTATATGCAACGATACCTATGTTTTGAACCTACAATGATTTCAGTTGATTACAGTAACCAGAATTCTTTAGACACCTTAGTGCCCTATATCCCACCTGAGCTGACTTGGTTTATCTCCTGCATGTTTCACCAATACCATCAGGGAAGCCTTAGGATGCCTACCATACCAGAGGTAGTGTGAATGTGAATGTGTGAATGTACCCGCAATGTTTTCTTCACTACTGATAAGTCAGTAGTGTGTGATAAAAGGAAGGATAAATGCCATTGAGCCAAGGGAACTTCTAAGGTTGGCTGAGTGCTTTTGAGGTTCTAGAAGTCTTTAAAAATTGACAATATAGGAAATCTTTTTCTTGGCAACTATAGGGCATTTAGCAGTTTGCCAACTAATTTTGGCAACAAAAGTATCTGTTAAAAAAAAATAAAAGAAAGTCCCATATGTCCCATTTTTCTTGGCTTCTGGATACTAGGATCAAAGATTTCAGGGATGAAGTGCTAGGATTTTCTAATTCAGCAAGGAGAGAGGTGCCATTTATCGCCAGTATAAAGATTCTTATCAATCCTGGGTTTAATTAAAATCCTTATCAGTTTCTGGAGCAAGATGAAAAATGGATTTGCCCAGCGGCAGTGTGTTTTCACTAGTCATCCCGGTTTGTAATTCATAATATTTTGAGGTAGCTTGGTTTTTATTGAGCAATTTAAACCCGATTAATTTACAGAATAGCCGTTCCTGGTAAAGATTAAAACCGCTACAAATAGTTGGTTATGGAACAATACAGCTGGCAGCATTTTTAGGATTTTTCCTCTCCGTCTGAATATGGAATATCACATGATAAGCACTTGTGCTTCGAAGGTTAGTCCACTCCACTGTTGATAATGCTCTGATGCCTCTTCTACACAGCCCATATATCCCAGGATCTGATACCAGATTATCACCTTTTCCCAGATTATCTGGCAGTGGGGACTCATATAATCCAGTTAGAAGCAGATAATCTGGGATCAGATGCTGGGATATAGGGCAGTGTAGAAGGGGCCTGAGAAGTTGGCCTCATGCCTCTGTAATCTGTCACTACTCCGCAGTCCACTGTAGATAAGTATCTGTGCCCCTTGTAAAAATAAGGAGGGCATATTCTGTGTTTATTTCCAGTTCATATTCTGCACTCACATATCCTTCATTGTTGGAATTGTTTGCCTTTGCAAAACAGACTTTTTCTCTAGATACAAATTCACACTTATGTACATGTCCCAGAGATACCTTGTTGATTTCTTTCAGCTCACTTTTGTATTTAACTTTTGCATTTGTTGTAAAACTTTATATTTCTTTTTAAAAACTGGACTAATCAGTGTCTTATAGTATGGAAATGGTCATAGGACCTGATTAAAATTTCAGTTTACTTCCGACAAGGATCTGTGGAGGATAATCCCTGGATGCTATCTCGTTTTTCAAATTATTCTTCGGCCTTGATTGATAATGTTTGAACGTGAACCACCTGAATGTACTGCACACATAACATTGTCTTTATTGCCTCTGATAATGGTTTCTAACCACTGTCATTTCATTAATTCCCAATAGACATTAATGCAATGGTTCTACAACTCCCAGAAACCCCAGCCAGTTTACTAGCTGTTAGGATTTCTGGGAGCTGAAAGCCAAAACATCTGGGGATCCACAGGTTGAGAAACACTGCGTTAATGTCTTAGATAACAGGGATCATTTCAACTCCGCAATCAGACACTGTATTGCAATCAGGTAATACAGCTTTCAGTTTTATTTTAAGATACTTTGCATTCAGATTATTTTCCAGTATTAACTTTGCATGTTTTCTCACTCAGAAAACCTATAGTTTGCAAACCAACTCCATATAAAAGAACTGGATTAAACTAATAATGATGTGGGAAGGGCAGTATATATAGATTTTGGGAAGAGGAATTAGTTGTCTATTTTTCCTCTTCCAGTTCCCCAGTTATTGATATACACTCAACCCTCCATATCCATAGATTCAACTATCCACATCTTGAAATTCCTTAAAAAAAACCCAAAAAGCAAATCCTGGTTCTGCCATTTTATATAAGGGACATCTTTTTACTACACACAGTATGTAATGGGACTTGAGCATTCACAGATTTTGGTAGATGCTGAACATCCCTTACTCAGAATTTCCAAATTCCAAATACTCCAAAAACATCCATATGGATAGCCAAAATGGTGGGACATTGGCTTTCTGGTGGTTCAACGTACCCAAACTTTGTTTACTACACTAAAGATTTTTTAATGTGTATCCAATTACCTTCAGGGTATGTGTATAAGGTGCATAAGAAATATTTAATTTTGTTTTTAGATATGGGTCTCATCTTTCAGACATCATATTAAGTGTATGTAAGTATTTCAGAATCTGAAATATTCTGCTCCCATGCATTTTGGAACCAAACCACAGCAGATAACAAAGGTTCACTGTACATCATTATATAATGTTTCCCAGTTCACACAGAATAACTTGAAACCAGATTACCATCAACAAATTGCTATAGTCAGTGGAAATGCCATGTGGCAACTATCAGCACCGAACTTTAATATGAGAAAGAAGTTGTTATAATCCTATTATACGTTTCTTTGAATTCAATTCTATTGGAAAAAATACTGGTACTTCTGATATGCATAGAATTGCACTGTTAATGACTGGATCTAGTGTGAAAGATCTGTGGAGCTATATAGTACATGCTACTATAGCTCTTTTCTACTGAAATAAAAAGTGGCTCGGGTTTATTAATAAACAGCATCTGATATAAGATAAATCTATTTTTTTTCTGTCTTTCTTTCTATACCTTTGTAACACTACCATCATAGGTTTCATTCCCTAAAATATGTTTTAAGACATTAAAATTTAAAACACATAAAGATGTTTCCTTTTTAAAACAAGTTATTTATTTATCACGTCAGAAGCGAATTGAGAATACAGTTATAATGTATAAAAAACCACAAAGTTAAAAACTTGGCATTATTGTCAGAACACAGGCACCTTAAAGAGCCACACATACAATACTTAGTTTAACAAAAGGTTTATTGCAACTCAAAAACTTGCTCAGAGACACTTGACTGCAGTGTCTCTGACCAAAACTCAAAGTTCTAGCCCAAACTGGACTCAAAAAGAAGAACGGAAAATAATCCGGGTTAAACGGATGGATAACCCGGATTAAAACGCAGTCAATGAAACTGGAATCAAACAGCACTGTAACAGGCTTCCTTGAAGACAGCGCTGCACACAGGGAGTAACCAAAACCAGTCGAAGTTCCAAATTAGCCATAGAAGAAGGTCCAAATCAGCGTCGTCTCCAAAGTGTTTACACAAGCTGCAGTCGAGTCAATCCAAAAGCCAGGAAAAGGGAAAAGCCGCACTCACAATAAGCCAATCCAAAGGTAGTTTCCGAAGTGGTTAAACAGAGCCAAAGTTGAGTCAATCCAAAAGCCAGGAAGGGAGAAAGATGCATCCACGATAAGCCAATCCAAACGTCGTTACCAAATGTCGTCAAACAGAGCCGAAGTCGCTAGTCCAAAAGTCCAGGAAGGGAGAAAGCACACTCACGATAGTCCAATCCAGGTCGAAGAATCACAGGAACCAGGAACGCCAAGCTGTAGAGCCCGGACCCAAAACCCATCAGGAAAAACAGGCAGCGACAAACCTACGCAATAACAACATTTTGCCTTCTGCAAAGGATCCTCATTTCAGACCCTACTTTTAACTTCATCTCCTATCAAGACTTAGGTTTCCCCATGACCCAGATGTATCACCAGTTTGCCAATCCTCCTGTCCTGAAAACCCCACAAACGTATCACTAGAAGTTGGCTCTGCACACATATCCCTTATTTCTTGTACCTTAGTCCAGTCCAATGTGCCCTCCTCATTCTCATTACTCCCAGACCCATCATCCCCAGAGAAACCCAAAAATGACTCATCCTCTGTGGGAGCAGTAAGTATATCCCGGAGTTTCTTCCTCTCCCGTTCCTCATCTGATTCCTGCTCCCGAGTAACCCTCTTAGTGCCTCTATTCACATCCAGCCCATCTCCTTCCTCACTCATTGACTCCTCGCCACTTGAAAACCCTTCAAACGTGTCTTCATCAGAAAGTGCCATAAGTATATCCCGGATCTGTTTCCTTTGCTATTCTTCATCTGACACCTGCTCATGATTAACCCTTTTCCTCCTATTGGTACTCCTACTACCGTTTGTAACATTGCCTGCTGACTCAACTACAACAATTATCCTAAATTTCCTTTGACCAGAAGCTGGCCACTTCAAGTGCCTCTGGTGTCCCTGTAAGAAGATCCTCCATTGTGCATGTGGCAGGGCTCAGGCTGCATTGTAGTAAGTCCGTGGTTCTCAACCTGTGGGTCCTCAGATGTTTTGGCCTTCAACTCCCAGAAATCCTAACAACTGGTAAACTGGCTGGGATTGCTGGGAGTTTCCTTTGACCAGAAGCTGGCCACTTCAAGTGCCTCTGGTGTCCCTGTAAGAAGATCCTCCATTGTGCATGTGGCAGGGCTCAGGCTGCATTGAAAACCACTGTAGTAAGTAGTCTGTGGTTTGCTCTTCTTCACACTTGCATGTTGTGGACTACACTTTGCAGCCCCATTTCTGAAGATTGACTCTGCATCTTGTGGTCCCAGAGCAGAGTCTGTTCAGCGCCTTCCAAGTCACCCAGTCTTCTGTGTGCCCAGGGGGGAGTTTCTCATCTGGCATTAGCCACTGATTGAGGTTCTGGGTTTTAGCCTGCCACTTTGGGACTCTCACTTGCTGAGGTGTTTCTGTGAGTATCTCTGTAGATCTTAGGAAGCTATTTCTTGATTTAAGGCATTGGCTTGCTGGCTGATATCCAAACGGAGGATAGACCAAAGATGTCAATGCCTTTAAAACAACTGAGAATGTTCGAATTCAAGGGGGAGGTTGTAGTTTGACTCTATCAGCAGTTGAAAGAATAGCCAATGGCAAGAAGTAGTAGGACTTGTTCTCCATCCACAACTGAAGAGCTCCCAATCTTGACCCAAGCAATAGATTTCTGGGATAAAAGGGGATCATGTCTGTTCTGTTGCCCTCTTCAAAATCAGTTCACTACTATGCCACTGAACCATTAAAAATGGAATGCTACTATGCATGCAATTAGTATAGAGCCAGAAGGGGAACGTAGGGGTACATACAAGATTACCCAGAATGTCCCTAACTTAGACTGATTATACTGGAATGACATACATTCTTCCCCTTCTCATAGGTGCATGGCTAGTTGTAGCATCCCAGCTGTACTTCTCTTTACATTTGTCTTTTCCTATAAGGGAACATAGCAGCCACCTACTCTGACCCCACAGCCATTCCAGGAATATACAACTAAAATGCTCATGAGAGATTGCAACCCAACATGTTTTAAAAGGCCTTCAAATGAAAGCGTGTCCACCACCCCGAGGCAATCTACTCCACTATTGAACAGTTCTTAGTCACAAATATCATTCTAATCTCTTATTTATTTATCGTATCAGAAGCAAATTGAGGGTACAGTTATAATGTATTTTTAAAAACACAAACAAGGTTAAACCTTGACATTATACTAGATTTCCTTTGATGAGAAGCTGGCCGCTTTGAGTGACTGGTGTTGCTGTGAGAAGGTCCTCCATTGTGCATGTGGCAGGGCTCAGACTGCATTGTAGTAGTTGGTTTGTGGTTTGCTCTTCTCCAAACTCACATGTCATGGACTCCAGTTTGTAGCCCCATTTCTTAAGATTAGCTCTGCATCTTGGAAGGCACAGTCTGTTCAGTGTCTTCCAAGTTGCCCAGTCTTCTGTGTGCCCAGGAGGGAGCTTCTCATCCGGTATCAGCCATGGATTGAGGTTCCGGGTTTTAACCTGCCACTTTTGGACTTTTGCTTGTTGGGGTGTTCCTGCAAGTATCTCTGTAGATCTTAGAAAGCTGTTTCTTGATTTAAGGCGTTGGCATGCTGTGGACATGAGAGAAGCCTCCCCCCAGGATCGTAACACATCTGGGCGTCCCCTGGGCAAAATCTTTGTAAACGGCTGATTCTCTCACACTAGAAGCAACTTGCAGTATTCTAATCTCTTATTTTACTTAACAGTCTTTTTTCACTATCTCCATGCACAATCTTCCACAATACCCAGTATTGGCTAGAAATGATTTAAAAGAAGGATCATGTTCAGAGTGGAAATCATGAAGCCCTCCTGATATTGTTGGGACTGCAATTCCCAGCATTGTTCACTATTGGCTCTACTGGGAGGGGCTGCTAGAATTTGCAGTCCAACATCTATTGCAGTATGTGTTATACTCTTATTGATACAATTCCTACTTCAGATAGTTAAGCAGATGTAAATGAAGAACTAGAACTCTACCCAAAGAAAATTAATAATTTTTTTATTAATAAATAATGGCTAAGTTAATAGGATACAGTTTTCTTTCCCTTTCTGTTAGAGAAGATGCCGTTCCAGCATGTTCTTTACCTTGTCTGCTAATAAATTTCACAGGAAATATTCAGTACCATTGAAAATATATCTGTTTTCTCATTTAAACGAATACCAGAAATGGCGGCCTTTTTCATTTTACCCTCCTTTCTTTCTTTCTGCTTTAGTTTACAATCACCATGTTCGTCTTGTAGACTATCTAGTCCTGCTCTACTTGATTCAGAAAATCTGGAGCAAGCATATTCTTAATAAATGGCTATTGAGGCCCATGTAATACTGCTAGGTAACTAGTTCACTGCCTTTATACCCACAGGATTTTTGTGAGTCTATAATGTGATAACCCTCTCCATGCAACCCTATAGTTCTTCAGGGGGAGCTGGAATAATAATATTTTACAAATGTCCCCTTGCCCAACACCATTAATTGCAGAGAAAGAAAACATGAGAGAAAGCTGACTAGACTGATCATCCCATGAAAGGAACATTTTCCAACTCAAAAGAAACTTTTATTTTTAAGCAACATGGCTGACAATCTGGCTCTTATTTTTTAAGCCTCTCTTAATTATTATTTACAACAGATTTCATTTCATCTAAAATGAAATGTTTGTGCCTTGTTTCATAAGGAGATGATCTGTTTTTGCCTGGTGAGCAGATGCTTAATTGGTGGCAGATCAGGAGAAAGAAGAAAAAAGCAAGTGCGGATGGTAAACGAATGGCTCATTGCTGGCAGGTGACTAATGAGTAGTAGTGGGTATATCAGGTGTTACTAAGAGTTTGGCTCAAATTGGTGGCACAGAAAGCTGTTGTGCTCGGCTTGAAACATATGTTGTGTTTTGGATATCAAATCTTATCTCTCCCACGCTTCTCTGCAAATTTAGGCTGCCATCCACAGAAGAGTCCCTGAGAGAAACAAAGCTCATGAGAATAGTCATTCACCTACAGTCTAACATCACAGCTCAGTAAGGACAAACTGGGATGAAAGGAATCCATGCATACTTACTATATATATATATATATATATATATATATATATATATATATATATACACACACACACACACACATACAGTAGAGTCTCACTTATCCAACACTCGCTTATCCAACGTTCTGGATTATCCAACGCATTTTTGTAGTCAATGTTTTCAATATATCGTGATATTTTGGTGCTAAATTCATAAATACAGTAATTACTACATAGCATTACTGCGTATTGAACTACTTTTTCTGCCAAATTTGTTGTCTAACATGATGTTTTGGTGCTTCATTTATAAAATCATAACCTAATTTGATGTTTAATAGGCTTTTCCTTAATCCCTCCTTATTATCCAACATATTCACTTATCCAACGTTCTGCCGGCCCGTTTATGTTGGATAAGTGAGACTCTACTGTATATATAAAATTAATGCTTTACTACAACACTACAGTCATAAAACTAAAGGGAAGACGTGGGGGGGGAGTAGGGTTAGGGAGAGGTATGTGTAAAAGGTAAGTAGGTACAGGTATATGGGCTAGGGTGAGGAAGGGATAGTGCTCTGTCAGGGTGGGGTTGAGGGGTAGGTAAGATTTGGGTAGGAATTGAGGGGGGGGGATAAGGGAAAAGGTCTGTTTCCAGACCTGGAAAAAATTAACCGAATTAAGGGGGGGGAAGGAAAAGTAGACTTCCAGTCTTCCATCTTCCATTTGCTTTCTTCATCTGGCTTTCACAAAAGTTCATTTTTTCTTAAATATTCATCAAACATTGTCCAGTTTTTTTCTTTCATGGCACTCCCGGTATTCTTTTTTTTAATTAAAAATGTTAATTTATCCATGTTTCTTATATCTAGAAACCGGGCTGTGGGGCCGGGCTGTGGTGCAGGGCTGTGGCACAGGCTGTTGAGCAGCTGCAATAAATCACTCTGACCATGAGGTCATGAGTTCGAGGCCAGCCCGAGGTGAGCACCCATCAATTAAAAATAAAAAAAATAGCCCCTGCTCGTTGCTGACCTAGCAACCCGAAAGATAGTTGCATCTATCAAGTAGGAAATAAGGTACCACTTATAAAAAAAAAAGTGGAGAGGCAAGGTTAACTAATTTACGACCTGGAATGAGGAAGTGCTGTCAGAGTGGATGATGAAGCAGTTGCTCCCCCCTGTGGCCAGAATCAAACATCCTCTCAGGAGAAGGTTAACTTGCCTCTGCGTCTGTCTGTCTCGGTCTCTGTTTGATGTGTTTATGGGCATTGAATGTTTGCCCTATGTGTGTATAATGTGATCCGCCCTGAGTCCCCTTCGGGGTGAGAAGGGTGGAATATAAATACTGTAAATAAATAAATAAATAAATATTATTTTTTTCTAACCACATTTCTTTGGTAGGAATATTTAGCAATATTTAGCGGCTGTGACTAAGTAGGAGAAGACTTTATCTTTATTATAGTTATCTTTATTTTTATTAGTTTTTTCATCACTCTGTGAGTTATAGAGTCCTAGCAGATATTCTGGTTTGCATTCATAATTTGTATTTAAAATTTTCTTACATTCGGTATGAATTATTTTCCAATATTTGATTATTTCTTTACAACTCCACCATATGTGGAAGTACGAGCCTATACGTTCTTCACGTCTCCAACATTATCTATCCAAATTTTTATACATTTGACCTAGTTTCTTGGGGATCAAGTAAGGTAAAGGTGAAGGTTTCCCCTGATGTTAAGTCCAGTCATGTCTGACTCTGGGGGTTGGTGCTCATCTCCATTTCTAAGGCGAAGAGCCGGCGTTGTCCATAGACACCTCCAAGGTCATGTGGCCGGCATGACTGCATGGCGTGCCGTTACCTTCCCGCCGGAGTGGTACCTATTGATCTACTCACATTGGCATGTTTTTGAACTGCTAGGTTGGCAGAAGCAAGAGCAACAGCGGGCGGTCACTCCGCTCCCGGGATTTGAACCTGGGACCTTTCGGTCTGCAAGTTCAGCAGCTCAGTGCTTTAACACACTTCGCCACCAGGGCTCCCTGGGGGATGAAGTACCACCTATGTAATGTTTTAAGCCAATTCTCCTTAACATCCGTAGCCAATGTGTATTTAATTTTCTTTGTCTCCCATTCACTCAATTTTATCAGTCTTCAAACATTTCTTGTCCATTTTACCATTGAATCTTTGATCTCCTCTGTTTCTGTTTCCCACTCAAACAGTTTGTTATATAATATAGTTATATATTTTTTGCTTCTGTTTCCAAAATCCATTATTTCTATTCCCAAAATCCATTATTAAAATTAAAGCCCTATGCTTTATCTTTATTAAAACTTTAATTTGGAAATACTGATACCAGGATACATTTTTATTCTCAGTTTGAATTTCCTCTAATTCCTTTATTTAGGGTAAATCTTGATTTGTATTTGGTCTTCTTAAAATTTCTCTGTAGGTCGGCCACTTGGACCAACCCAATATCTTTCTCTGGTTAGCTTTTAAAGTAGAAAGCCATAATGGTTTTTTTTCATAAAAGTATCTTTTGTATTTGTCCCAATCAGGGCAGATCTAATGAAATGCTTCCCGAAATTCTTTTCTGCTTTAATTTTCCTATACTATAAATATCCATGCCAGCCCCTTCTTAAGTCATGTCCTTCTAAAGTTAAGATTTTAATTTTTTCCAATTTAACCCAATCCTTGACCCAATCTAGAGCACAGGCTTCATGATATAATTTAAGATTGGGAAGGCCAAATCCACCTTTGGTCTTAGGGGTAATCATTGTCGTAAATTTTATTCTGGGCTTTTTGTATTTCTATATAAATTTTGTTATTTCTTTATTCCAATCTCTGAACATTTTTGCATTTCTAATAATAGGAATATTTTGGAATAAGTAGCGTAAATTAGATAAGACTTTCATTTTTATCGTTAACGATCCTTCCTAAAAGGGATAAATTCAAATTTTTCCAATTCTCCAAATCTTTCTTGATTTTTTCCATTTCGCCATGTAGTTTAATTCAAGAAGTTAGTTATTTTTTTACCGCTATCCAAATTCCCAAGTATTTAATTTTCTTAGTTATTTCTAATCCTGAAATTTTTCTTAGTTCTTCCTAGTTCTTGATTGATTATTTTTTTCTTAGAATCACTGATTTCTTTTTATTAATTCTAAAACCTGCTAATTTGCCAAATTCTTCAATTATTAATTAACCAATTCTTCAATTATTAATTAACCAATCTCTTATTTTTGATTTTGGATCTTCAACTATGCAGATTACATCATCCGCAAAAACTTGAATTTTTATTTCTTGTTTATCTAATCTGATTCCCTGTAAATTATTGTCTTTTCTAATACTCCTTAATAATATTTCCAGGGCAAAAATGAAAATTAGCGGGGAAAGGGGACACCCTTGCCTTGTTCCTTTCTTTATCATAAACTCATCTGTTACATGACCATTAATCCAAATTTTCGCTTTTTGCTGATCATAGATGGCATTAATCGCATTTTGGAATTGCGTCCCTACATCTAATTATTTGAATAACAATTTGAAAAAATCCCAATTTACATTATCAAAGGCTTTTTCTGCGTCCAATGATAAAAATCCTATCTCCTTCTGATGATTTAACTCATAAAATTCTATTGCATCTATAATTATTCTAACATTGTCTTTGATACTTCTATTTGGCAGAAAGCCCGTTTGATCTTCTGCTATCTAATCCTTCAAAAATTCCGTAAATCAATTTGCCAAGATTTTAGTAAAATCCATGTATACTTTCTTGAGCTCATCAGAGAAAGGGCAAGATATAAATGGAATGAAGGGGGATTCAAGTTGTAGTGGTTTTAGGGGAGAAAAATCTAATCATTATTTGCCTTTCATTTTAATAGTTAAGGGGGGAAACAGAAAGGAGCCTTTCCTGTATTATGTCTTGGGCCCCTTCTACAATAAATCTAGTTTATCTTCTTTGAACTTGATTATCTGGCAGTGTAGACGGTAAAAATATCAAAAACATATGGACGTCCCCTGGGCAATGTCCTTGCAGATGGCCAGTTTTCTCATCCCAGAAGCAACTTGCAGTTTCTCAAGTCACTCCTGACATCATAATAATAATAATAATAATAATAATAATAATAATAATAATAATAATAATAATAATAATAATAATACAGTGTTCCCTCACTTATTTCCAGGACCACCCGCAAAAAGTGAAAATCTGCAAAGTAGGGACACTATATTTGGACACTATATAGAGACACTCCCGCCACTGCTGCTGCCTTGTGAGGTGAAAACAAAGCTGCTTCAGCCTCCTTTTCTCTCTCTTTGGCTTCTCCTTGCTTCCTTCCTTAGGCTTCTTCTTAGAAAGGAAGTAGAAAGAGGGATTTATGATATTATTTTATGATTTATAATATTATTTTAGTATTTATTTAAAAACTGCAAAACAGCGAGTCCGCAAAGTAATGAGGGAACACTGCAATATTAATAATAATAATAATAATAATAATAATAATAATAATAATAATAATAATAATACATCACACAGTCCTAGACACTTGGGAAGTGTTCGACTTGTGATTTTGTGATACGAAATCCAGCATATCTATCTTGTTTGCTGTGTCATAATAAAATAATAATAATAATATAGAACTGCAAAGATTCTGGCACAAACCAGTAAAGGTGGTCCCAGTGGTGATTGGCACACTGGGTGCAATGCCTAAAAACTGTGGCCAGCATTTAAAAACAATTGGCACTGACAAAATTACCATCTGTCAGCTGCAAAAGGCCACCCTACTTCGATCTGCACGCATTATTCACCGATGCATCACATAGTTCTAGAAACTACGGAAAGTGTTCGACATGTGATCCAATACAACAGCTAGCGTAGTGATCTTGTTTGCTGTGTACTAATCTTGTTGTGTGTCTAATAATAATAACAACAACAACAACAATGGCAATAATAATAATAATAATAATAATAATAATAATAATAATAATAATAATAATAATAAATCACACAGTCCTAAACGCTTGGGAAGTCTTCAACTTGTAATTTTGTTATACGAAATCCAGCATATACATCTTGTCTGCTGTGTCATACTGTGTTTTTGTATCAGTAAAATAATAATAATGAATGTATTACCTGCCTCTCCAAGCAGCTCAAAGTGGGATGCAACATCATTAAACAAGAGATAAAGCACTATGAAAAGACATATAAACAAGATACACAGAGTGAAAATGCAAGTTAAAATCCACCGATGAAATGCAGATTAAAATTCACAATTTAAAATTGATTGGGTAGGCCTACCGGAAGAGCTGGGTCTTCAATTGTGTCTTATTTCTTACATCGGGAGCTAGGAACCTTCCCTTCTTTCAACAAGACAGAAAATAACCAAAAGGTTGAAAGTGTTTTTGCGCAGACCCAGGGGAGAGGGTTGTGAAGGATCTTGTCCTGCATAATCCTCCAAAACCCCTCAATTTATTTTCCAAAACATGAGGCTGAAAAGACTTTTCCTAGTTGGAAATGAAATCCAGCACATTTGTTTTGACTTATAAACACTGTTAGTGCTGCCCTAACTGCAAAAGAGCAAAAATAAAATAAAATAAGCCTCCAGAAAGTGTGCAGAAATGGTTTCTGATTGCCTGAATGTAACTCCTGATTGTTATCAGCATGTTGATGTTGCCTGCCAAAAATGTCCCTCCATCGTTCAGTTTGTCTCCCCCACCAACACAGATATAAAATAATCTGGTGCCAAGCATTGTCTGAAATATTTGCTCAGTTGCTCAGATACCTGCAAGAGTAAATAAACAGTGTTATCTGGTATTATTTTGATTAGTTTTGCCAGTCACAAGGACAATGAATAGAGATAACATTCCCTTTCTGTGGAGATCTGTGGACAGGCTATCTGGATTAGTTTCTACTTCTGTAGAATAATTAGATTTCCATCTAATGAAGATTGGCTTCTTACCGCATGGGGTTTAAACTACCATTGCAATCAATTGTGAATTTGGTCTAAAAATATTGGAACTTCTATTATATTTTCAAGTTACTAAACAGTCATTAATGTTTTAACATATTGTCTAATGATTAAGGGGGACCACTTGTCATCAAGCAAGCTGACACCCTGGCCAGCCCTGCATTGGTTGCAATTACTAATTGTTTTAATTTGATTACTGTATATTTTTTTCTTTGATTAACATGGAGCCTCAATTGTACTCTGCATTTCTGAGACCTCATCTGAACTGCTCTCCTTAGTCTGGACTGATGGAGAGAAGATCAAAAAGGTTCTGCTAGTCTTCGGGGATTATCAGTACTCCAATGGTAATAGCATGTTCTCCTTCTTCCAAGACAGCTCTAGAAACACAAGTCCTTCTCATCAGATTGTGTGTGTGTGTGCATGTGTGTGTGTGTCAGGAGCAACTTGAGAAACTGCAAGTCGCTTCTGGTATGATAGAATTAGCCGTGTGCAAGAACGTTGCCCAGGGGATGCCCAGATGTTTTTATGTTTTTACCATCCTTGTGGGAGGCTTCTCTCATGTCCCCGCATGGGGAGCTGGAGCTGACAGAGGGAGCTCATCTGCACTCTCCCCGGGTTGGATTTGAACTGGCAACCTTCAGGTGAGCAGCCCAACCTTCAAGTCATCAGTCCTGCCAGTAGAAGGATTTAACCCACTGCGCCACCAGTGGCTCCTCTCACCAGATTCAAAAGCTACCAATCGCTTCTCTGCACATTTCCAACCATAACCAAGTGGGACTCACATTTATGGAAGGTATCTCTAACTAGGAGCCCCTGAAGTGCAATGGATTAAACTGCTGAGCTGCTGAACTTGCTGACCAAAAGGTTGGCGATTCGAATCCGGATAGCGAGGTGAGCTCCCGCTATTAGCCCCAGCTTCTGCCAACCTTGCAGTTCGAAAACATGCAAATGTGAGTAGATCAATAGGTACCGCTCCAGCGGGAAGGTAACGGCGCTCCATGCTGGCCACATGACCTTGGATGTGTTTATGGACAACGCCAGCTCTTCGTTGTTGGACACAACTAGACGTAATGTCAGGGGAAAACCTTTACCTTTACTATCTCCAACTAGCTACCCTTCCTTTAGATTTGCTGCCTGGGGATAATGAGAGTTATAGGGCATTGGCTCAGAAAAGATTGTCTAAGAAATCAGTTTTTAGTTTCCATAAAACAAAGACCTTTAGCTATGAAGCTGTACAAGCATCCAAAGAAATAATATCTCATCACTTGGTACAACACAGCCAAATGAAGCATAACTCTTTTAAATTGCTTTCCATTCCATTTTCCAAGACTGAGCAGGTAGGCCTTAGTGGAAACTCATATACTTTGACCCAACAAGAGGGCTGGATCCCTGTGCAAAAGCAGGCTAGTTTAAATATGCATGTCCCTTCGGTTATCTATTCACATCCCATTACTTATCATTACCACAGACCTTCTCACCTGCCTGGATGGACCTGCTTTCTGATGCAGATGTGCAACAGTGTTGAGAAATTGTACCCTAGGAATGCTATTACAGCTTGGCTGGATACATGGGACACTTCCTGAATGTCTTGTCTGGGGATTTAAAAGATTTTGTTTTATAACACTGTAAATCTTAAAAGTCCAACATGAACAGCAGTTGCAAACCACAACCTTAACTCATTTTGCAGCCAACAGTAAACTTCATAGCACATGGCGGACAAATGCAAAACCCACCCAGATATGAACAAACATTTCCATTTCCACCATCTTAGCAAGCCACAGCTCTACTTCAGTTACTATTTAAAAAATTATTTGTATGGACAGCCTAGTCTCTTTAAAAATCCCATTCAGATATTAAATATGCCTTATTACATAGATCAGCGTTTCTCAACCCCTGGGGGGGGGGGGGGTCGCAAGGAGGTGTCAGAGAGGTCACTAAAGACCATTACAAAAGACATTTTAAAGAAGTTTGGCCCAATTCTATTGTTGGTGGGGTTCAGAATGCTCTTTGATTGTAGGTGAACTATAAATCCCAGCAACTACAACTCCCAAATGTCAAGGTCTATTTTCCCCAGACCCCACCAGTGTCCAAATTTGGGCATATTGAGTATTCGTGCCAAGTTTGGTCCAGATCCATCATTGTTTGGAGTCCACAGTGCTCTCTGGATGTAGGTGAACTACAACTCCCAAACTCAAGGTCAATGCCCACCAAACCCTTCCAGTATTTTCTGTTGGTCATGGGAGTTCTGTGTCCCAAATTTGGTTCAATTCCATCGTTGTTGGAGTTCAGAATGCTCTTTGATCATAAGTTAACTATAAATACCAGCAACTACAACTCCCAAATGACAAAATCAATCCCCCCAACCCCACCAGGTATTGGATATTTGTGCCGAATTTGGTCCGGTGAATGAATTATACGTCCTGCATATCAGAGATTTACATTATGATTCATAACAGTAGCAAAATTAGTTATGAAGTAGCAACAAAAATAATTTTATGGTTGTGGGTCACCACAACATGAGGAACTGTATTAAGGGGTCACAGCATTAGGAGGATTGAGAACCACTGACATAGATTATACTTTAAAATATATTATATGTCACACACATATACTTTACCTTAATTTCCCTAGATAAATTTCTCTAATTTCTCAACAATATTTTTACTACAATCCAGAACATCATACCCTTTTTCATTTGTTGGAGGATGTTGGGAGGCAGCCGGATAGCCATCTGGATCTGTTTTCCCGTTACTGCCTGCAACTTCTGGACTGTCTGGTGGTCCTCCAGAAACCAAGGAGGCTGGCTTTTTCTTCCATTTGCCACTACTACAACAAAGCCAATGGCTATCTACTCCTTTTAGGGACTGGCCCTGAGCCCCCACAGTTTTTTTTTTGTTTTTTTCATCCTCTCTGCGCAAAAAATTAGGATGAAAATTCTCCAATGTTAGGGGGCTCAACTATATGCAAGAGAAAAGGGCTTTAATTTGCTACAAACCAAGCAACAGCTTGATACTGATTTCCAAAATTTAATCAATTTCTTGCTGCATTTTGGAAATAATTTACTTACTTGTTTGCTTTGGGAAGAGGCTCTTAAAATTTCCATAACCATTGTGAAGGCTCGGTTCCATTGAACTTAGACTACATCTATTATTATTATTATTATTATTATTATTATTATTATTATTATTATTATTATTATTATTATTATTATTACACCACCTTTCTCCTCACAAGGCCTCAAGGCTAACAGTCCCACACTTCGATTCCACCTGATTCCACCTTAAATGGGTCACTTTGGGAGCCGCTGCTGTCCAAGACTGTTGCCATCATGTCATCATGGAGGAGCCGCAGGATGGTGGACAAAGAAGGCTGAAGAAATCCAACACTTTGCAGACACCCATGATGCTCAGAGATTGTTCAAAGCCACAAAGATCATCTACGGACCAAGAAACCATGGCATACAGCCTCTACTCTCATCAGATGGAACCAAACTTCTGAAGGACAAAACATCAATTGCACTATGTTGGAAAGAGCACTATCAGAACCTGTGGCCAAAGAGGTTATCTCATAAATCCCGCAACAACAAGCCAGGGATGAGCTTGCAGCACTGCCTAGTTTGGAAGAAGTCAGCAATGCCATCAGCCAACAAAAAAACAACAAAGTCAGCGGACCTAATGGGATCCCTGTTGAAATCTTCAAAGAGGGTGGACCTGAGCTGATACAACAACTCCACCAGCTTATTGAAAAAGTGTGGGTGACCGAGAAAATCCCAGTAGACTTCAAGGATGCCAACATCATCACCCTTTTCAAGAAAGGGGATAGAACAGACTGCGGGAACTATCGCGGTATCTCGCTTCTAACCTCAGGAGGGAAAATCCTCGCAAAAATCCTTGCAAACTGCCTTCTCCCTGTTTCAGAAGACACCCTCCCAGAATCCCAGAACAGCTTCCATCCCTCCAGAGGAACAGTGGACATGATCTTCACTGCATGACAGCTGCAAGAAAAATGCAGGGAACAAAATCAACCTCTGTACATGGCAATCATTGACTTTGCAAAGGCATTCGACACAGTGAATTGCAGCGCTCTCTGGACCATCCTCCAAAAAATCGGGTGCCCTGACAAATTCCCACCAAATACACTTGAGTGGGTGGTGGGACAGAGAAAAAGCCCTCCCAAATCGATCATAGATGTCTGACAGGTGCATAGAAAGAGATACAGTCCTTCAGATAACTTGGACCATAGCTCTTCATGCTACTGCACCCCCATTTTCCTAAGGAGCCATTGGGGAGCCACCCAAACAGAAAACAGATAAGCCAAGATATGGGGAGATAATAGGACATGTGCCAGAACTTTACAATCTGCCAGTGTGATGAAGGATCTTGGCCCAAATGCTTTATTAATCCAAATGATCCTTCATATAATTGTGTGTTGTCTCAGTTCAAAGGAAAGAGTTACTTAACCATAATTAATCTGGCTTTATTTATTCGGCTTTAGATCAGACTAATATGGCATGTCTTGCCAGTCATAAAAAGCAGCTAAACAAGATATAATAATATTTAAGAAATCATGAGCATAATATAATAATACTTTATTTATATGTCGCCCTATCTCCCCAAGGGGACTCAGGACGGATTCCAGCATACACAAACACAAAGGCAAACATTCAATGCCTAGAAACAACGAAACACCGACAAAGGTAAAGGCTTCCCCTTCCAAATCTGAGGAGTGGTGCTCATCTCTGGCTCTGAGAGGTGGTGCTCATCTTCATTTCTAAACCGAACAGCCTGCGTTGTTCCATAGACACCTCCTAGGTCATGTGGTCAGCATGACTGCATAGAGTGCCGTTTACCTTCCTGTTGAGGCGGTACCTATTGATCTACTCACATATGCATGTTTTCAAACTGCTAGGTTGTCAGAAGCTGGGGCTAATAGGAGCTCACCCTGTCCTGCAGATTTGAACCTCCAACCTTTCGGTCAAAAAGTTCAGCAGCTCAGTGGTGCGCCACCACCACATTCTAAATACAATACTCCAGCAGCCTCCAAATTGAGTGAAAACAATTTTTTAAACAATACTTGTAAAACATCAAGTGGGAGTGAGCTTGAGAAGCTCTAATAAAAAAGGAATTCAAGACACAACCATGCAGAAGATCTTGTTGCTTCTGAATGAATACCTTGCTAACAACAAGGCATTCTTAGGAAGAGAGATAGGAATGTGAAGCACAGTGCTCTTTTGGATATCTTGGACTTAGACCATTAAGACTTTCTAGGTCACACATTTCAATTCTGCCATTTCGTTAGACTGTCCCGGGATTTCAATTTGAGTCTGGCTGCTGCACTCTGCTATAGTTTCTGACTGTTTTTAAAGGGCCACCAACATGCAGCATGTAATGATCAAGTACCAAAAGTAAGAACAGATCACGAAACTACTGACTGATTCAAGATTGGGAAAGGACTACGGCAGGGCTCTATACTCTCACCCTGTCTATTCAACTTGTACGCAGAACACGTAACGTGACCTGCAGGGCTTGAGGAATCCAAGGCTGGAGTTAAAATTGCTGGCAGAAACATTAACAACCTTAGATATGTAGATGATACTAGCTGAACGCGAGGAGGAGCTGAGGAGCCTTATAACCAAGGTGAAAGAAGAAAGTGCAAATGCTGGGTTGCAGTTAAACATCAAGAAAACCAAGATTATGGCAACCAGACTAATTGATAACTGGGAAATAGAGAGATAAAACCTGGAGGCAGTGACAAACTTTGTATTTCTAAGTGCGAAGATTACTGCAGATGCAGACTGCAGCCAGGAAATTGGAAGACGTTTACTTCTTGGGAGGAGAGCAATGACCAACCTCAATCAAATAGTGAAGAGTAGAGACATCACACTGGCAACGAAGGTCCGCATAGTTAAAGCAATGGTATTTCCCATAGTAACCTACGGATGTGAGAGCTGGACCATAACAACAACAACAACAACAACAACAACAACAACAACAACAACAACCTTTATTTATAACCTGCCTCCATCTCCCCAAGGGGACTCGGAACTGTTCATATGGGAACTGAGCCCAAGAATCAATAAATAAAAGCAAAACACAATAACATCATATATACCGTGTTTCCCCGAAAATATGACAGTGTTTTACATTAATTTTTGCTCCCAAAGATGTGCCAAGTCTGATTTTCAGAGAATGTCTTATTTTTCCATGAAGAAGAATTCACATTTATTGTTGAACAAAAAAATGAACATATATTATATACTATACAGTAGTTGTCATCACAAACCAACATAACCAGACAAACTGTGAATCCTATCAAGAATTTCCTGTTACTACCATTATTTCCATGTACAACTGGTATGTACATTTACCAATTCTGCATGCTCTGGTGTTCTGTTTGGCAGGCGCCGGGCATGCTTCCAAACAAAAACTTTTCTAGGTCTTACTTTTGGGGGAGGCCTTATATTTAGTAATTCAGCAAAACCTCTACTAGGTCTTATTTTCCGAGGATGTCTTACTTTTGGGGAAACAGGGTAGTTAAAACAATAAAAATATTCATAAAGTACATCAGCAGCTGTCAGGAGAAAAGGTGGAACTATTAATAATGGCAAGAGAAGGGAAGGCATGTGCAACAAACGCAAGGTAATAAAATTAGGAATTGAATTAAAGTGCTGGAGATTAGGGCAGTAAACAATTAAGATTGGGTGGTGATAAAAACTGACCCATTGTTCAAAGACACATCGGAACATCCAAGTCTTCAATATTTTGCAAAATGTGCTAGAGTGGGAGCTAATCTAATCTCCGTGGGTTGAGAGTTCTAGAGCTGGGGGGCCACCACTGAAAAGGCCTTCTCCCTCAAACCCACTAGACGTGTTTGGGACAGAGGTAGAAGAGAGAAGGGCCTTTCCAGAAGAGCTAAGAGCCCGCGCTGGTTTGTAAGTGAAGATATGATCATGCAGATAAGCAGGACCCAAGCCATTTAGGACTTCACAGGCCATAACCTGCAGTTTGAATTGGGATCAGAAAATTATCGGCAGCCAGTGGAGCTGCTTCAAAAGAGGCGCTGTGCACTCCCTGTAGTTAGCTCCTGTTAACCAGAAGAAAGATACATTTGAATTGTGGTGTTGGAGGAAAATTCTGAGAGTGCCTTGGACCGCAAGAATATCCAACCAGTCCATAGTCCAGGAAATAATGCCCAGCTACGCACTGGAGGGAAGGATATCAGAGGCATAGATGAAGTACTTTGGCCACATAATGAGAAGACAGGGAAGCTAGGAGAAGATCATGATGCTGGGGAACATGGAAGGAAAAAGGAAGAGGGGCCAACCAAGGGCAAGATGGATGGATGGCTTGACCTTGAAGGAGTTGGGGATGGCGACGGCCAACAGGGAGATCTGGCATGGGCTGGTCCATGAAGTCACAAAGAGTCAGAAGCAGCTGAATGAATAAACAACGAGATCACAGAATCATAGAGCTGGAAGAGAGTACAAGGGCCATCCAGTCCAACCCCCTGCCATTCAGAAATACACAATCAAAGCAATACCAACAGATGGTCATCCAGTCTCTGTTTAAAAGTCTCCAAAGTAAGAGCCTCCACCACACTCTGAGGCAGAGAGTTTTGTTGAACAGCTCTTACAGAAGTTCATACTATTAGAACATGCCAGAGATGAGCAAAGTTCTAGAATAAACTTCAGGTGATGAATTCCTCACAGATTTTCTTTGGTTAAATTCAAAGAAATGCTGACAATCTACTGATAATAAAGCAATCAAGATTGGGAAGGTGAATCAAATTGGAGATTAGTCACGGAATGAGTGGGTTTTAGAGAGGAGTGGAATGAGTCTGAAAATGTAAACTAGCTTGGAGTCCACCCACCATCCCGCCCTCAATGAGAGATGCGGGTTTCTTTGGGCTAAGAAACAGATAAGGGATAAAACAACTGGCTTCTTACCAAATTTTCTGCAGCTACAGGTTAGCTTTTTCTGTTTGTCTGAAGAATTTCAAGGATGCTCAGATTAAAACTCATGCACACCGAAAAGACAGATATGTACTGATAAATCATTCTTACTATGAGTAGTTCTTCATCCAATATCATTCTGGATCCAAACCTGGTCATGCTTTTCCATTAGGTTCCAGCATGGAGTAGAAAAAAATGATAAATTATTGGATAAAATAGCATCAAACTGCAATTTAAAACTACAATTTGAAGATCAAAACACAAATAGAGAACAAAGTTTCTCTAGAATCAAAACACAATCTGGTCTTTCAACCACATCAAAAATCTTGAATAAAGAGATATATCTTGACTTGCCCCTGGTGGCACAGTGTGTTAAAGCGCAGAGCTGCTGAACTTGCAGACCAAAAGTCCTAGGTTCAAATCCTGGGAGCGGAATGAGCGCCCGCTGTTAGCCCCAGTTCCTGCCAACCTAGCAGTTCGAAAACATGCAAATGTGAGTAGATCAATAGATACCACTCCGGTGGGAAGGTAACGGTGCTCCATGCAGTCATGCTGGCCATATGACCTGGAGGTGTCTATGGACAAAGCTGGCTCTTCGGCTTAGAAATGGAGATGAGCACCAACCCCCGAGTCGGTCACAACTGGACTTAACGTCAGGGGAAAACCTTTACCTTTTAACCTTGACTTGCCATCAAAAAGCATACAATGAAGGTACCAGATGGACCTCAGAATGGGGAGTATTCCTCAGCTTCAGGACTACCGCTAAAAGGACCAACTGATTTTAACAAGTCTACTCTGATTCCATATCCAACCTAATAAAATCTCTGTGGTTCTCAACCTGTGGTCTGTGGACCACCAGTGATCTGCAGGGACTAAAATATGGTTCGCGGCCTCACCATTACTACACCGTTGCAATGCCCTATGGGCTACGTCCCCTTCCTCGTGGCCATGGAGGATGTGAGAGAAAGCTGTTAGGGACAGTTCCTTGGGTCTCACACTCTGCTTTTTGTATTTTTTTTTCAACCTCAGCCCCCTCCTTTTCTTTTTTTAAAAAGAGCGTTAACAAAATCCATGGATAATAACACAGCCCAAACAATTTTTTTTCTTGGTGTCTTAATTTTTAGCCCTGTTCCTGGGGTTATTTAGGGTGTTGATTCAGAAAACTGCATTGGATAGACCACATCAGCTCTAGATTATTAAATATGGTTTTCTGTGGGCGAGCAGATGGCCACTACTGGATGGCATATGTTCTGATTCAGAAACTAGAGCTGATGTGGTCTATCCAATGCAGTTTTCTGAATCAGCATTCCAAATAATCAAACCAACTAATCCCCTCACTATCGCCTGGATCAGTGACCTCAACATGATAAGGTCCTATCCTAATGTCTTTTGTTACTGCAGAGTTTTGATATGCATGCAGACATATATCTATTTATTATGCTTATTAGAAGTGCCATATTCATCCTATAATAGCTTACTATGTTAATGGGTAGATGTTCTAACAATATAAATTTGCTGTTTAAACTGAAATATTTTGCCAGATTGGATTTGGACTAAGAAAGGATTGCCTATAACTGCTGATTTCTGTAAGCAATCAGAGGGACTAAATACCATTGTTCTATTGAACTCTTGGATTTAGTAAAAGTTCCTGCGTTACTTTGTTCTGCAAAGCTGAGTGGTGCATCATTCTGCAGGGTGTCTCTGGGCTCACGGGCACACGTAAGAGCTTCCATCTATCAACCACAATCCCTAACACAGCTGACACTCAGGTTTTCCTCAAATATAGATTATGGACCACAACACATGAAAGCAGAGAAAATGGAGAAAGCTGGGGAAAACAAAGTGAACTTTCTTCTTTTGTTCCCTAATGTGAGGGTCACGGGGCTTTCCATCTTCAGGGACGGCAGCCATCCCAAGTCCTTTCCCCACATTTCTCTGCTTCTATCTGTTTTCTCTCTGTCTTCTGTTTGCCCAAATCAATGTGCTGCACCACATAACAGCTAACACCTCCCAACAAAATATTCTCTCAGGTAGGAAGCAGCCAGGCTTTGAATCTGCAAGGCCATTAAATGCTAATCAAGGTGTCCAATTGCAACATTCATAGAATCATAGAATCATAGAATAGTAGAGTTGGAAGAGACCTCATGGGCCATCCAGTCCAACCCCCTGCCAAGAAGCAGGAAATCGCATTCAAAGCACCCCCGACAGATGGCCATCCAGCCTCTGTTTAAAAGCTTCCAAAGAAGGAGCCTCCACCACAGTCTGGGGGAGAGAGTTCCACTGCCGAACAGCCCTCACAGTGAGGAAGTTCTTCCTGATGTTCAGGTGGAATCTCCTTTCCTGTAGTTTGAAACCATTGTTAAGCCCCTGACCATTAAATAGCCCAGCTTGCTGTTGACCTATGCAGCCCCGAAAGACAGTTGCATCTGTCAAGTAGGGAAATTAGGTACGCTTTATGCGGGAGGCTAATTTGACTAATTTACAACACCATAAAACTGCCAGCAAAACATGAGGAAAGGAATGAGGAAGTACAGCCACTAGTGGACGGTGAAGCAACAGCTCCCCCGGAATCATGAAGCTGGAAAAATGTTAAATGCCTCTGTGTCTGTCTATACTGTATGTTATTTGTCTGTTGGCATTGAATGTTTGCCATATATGTGTTCATTGTAATCCGCCCTGAGTCCCCTTCGGGGTGAGAAGGGCGGAATATAAATACTGTAAATAAAAATTGTTCCGCATCCTAGTCTGCAGGGCAGCGAAAAACAAGCTTGCTCCCTCCTCTGCTTCCAACAGACAAGAGTTTTTTCTCCCACGCTGGACCTTTCACAGATATATGGACGCCACTTGCCTAGTTTCCAACAGACCTCACAACCTCTGAGGATGCCTGCCATAGATGTGGGTGAAATGTCAGGAGCGAATGCTTCTGGAACATGCCGATACACCCCGGAAAACTCACAGCAACCTAGTGATTCCGGCCATGAAAGCCTTCAACAACACAATGAATGTACTTCTAACCAATGAGAACTGGTCTGTAATTTGTACCAATCAGAACAAAATCTATCATTTTCAAATGACTATGAAATACTGATGTATGTGACCAGGAGGACTACCAGAACTCGGAAATCTTCCGGGCATCCTTTTTTTAAATCAATGAAGCAATGAATAGTTGATTCTGCCCTCATTGGAGCTGGCATGCCACAAATGAACTAGGGTTCGGGAGAAAGAAAGCAAGATGCTGCAACCCTTTGGGCTTGTGTGTTCTTCCCCATTAATAACATTTGTCATCTTGACCACACTCTGATGCTATTTGACCAAACACGTCCTGGTTTTCATCCATGAAATGTTGGAGGGTGCTCTATACTCACAGGAATGTTGGGAATGTAGAAGGGTTTTTTGAAATCATATTCCTAAGCTCTGAGTCATGGTAGGATGATAGTTGCACCACCCATTTCTCGAGCTTGGTGTCCTTTTCCCCATTCCATAAAAGTAAACATGAAAAACGTTTCTCCTCATGAAAAGAGAAAAGAATGTGTACTCAGGAAAAGCACAGAGAACAGAAGCAAAAACAAATACTTTGAGAACAGTCAGATTATTTGGGTTTGAACTTCTTGACTGTAAGCGCTGTTCAGCAGTGGGACTCTCTGCATTAAAGTGTGGTGGAAGCTCCTTCTTTGGAGGCTTTTAAACAGGGTGGATGGCCATCTGTCAGAGGTGCTTTGATTGTGCTTTTCCTGCATGGAAGAATGGGGTTAGGCTGGATGACCCATGTGTTGATTCCAACTGTATGATTCTATTATTCTTCCACTCTTCTCAAATTAAACCATACCATCAAACATCAGTTTCTCTGGATAAAATTGACCCCTCCATGCTAGAATGGTTCTGTGCTCATTAACCAGCTCAGGCATGGATTAATTAATCAAACAAATGATTAAAAATGTAATTATGATAGAAGGATTATAGCCATAAGAGGTTGATTATCATTCTGGCCATTGAAAAATCAGGCCAAAAGTCTCTTGGTCTCAAAATATAAACATAGAATGTGGAAAGTTAACAACAACAACAACAACAACAACTTTATTTATATCCCACCACCATCTCCTGTAAGGGACTTGGGGCAGCTTACATGACAACAAAAGTGCAATAGGTAAAGGTAAAGGTTTTCCCCTGGCATTAAGTCTAGCTGTGTCTGATTCTGGAGGTAGGTGCTGATCTCCATTTCTAAGTTAAAGAACTGGTGTTGTCCATAGACACCTCCAAGGTCATGTGGCTGGCATGAATGCATTGAGTACAATACAGAACACATAAAATACAACAAAAGTTTGCCCAAATCAATGAGCAGCACCAAATAAAATAAAATAACAACTTACAATAATTAACAGAATACGACTCTGATTCAAATAAAAATAACTGGTGACAACACAACAATAGACTGAAGTTAAACAAGAGCTATACAAACCAAATAGCATTTTAAAATGAATCTCCTCCGTTCAAAGCCCAGCTCTCATCACCAACTCCAATGGGTCCAACTTGGGAAAAAACAACATACCAATTGAGCCAACAGCCCCCAAAGTATGTACACACCTCCCTGAAACACCCTGCACACATTACAATATTTCTTCAATCCTAAGATGTACCTTTTCCCATAGAATCACATCTAAAAATGGGATGCATCTGAGAATCACAATTTTAGTGCACTTTGCAAATGGCAAATATTGAACTGCAATTGTAGACTCATATCATGCAATCGAACTGCACCAAACTGCACTATATGGCAGTGTAGACTCATATAATGCAGGTGAACTACATTTTAGATTCATATAATGCAATTGAACTGCACTGAAGTACACCGTGTGGTAGTGCAGACCTACATAATGCAGCTGAACTGTACCACAGACTCATAATGCAACTGAGCTGCATCAAATGGCAGAAAGTTAAGGTAGAAATTGTGTGGAATGTAATATTTTAAAAAATGTGCCAGCCCATCTGTGGCTAATATAAAAAACTGAAGATGTAAATAGATGACACATTGTTTACTGTATGCCATGTGAATGTTCCATCTGTCATCGGGAAAGCCAATTCTCCTCAGTGGTAGTTCTTGGTACTTAAGATACTTAGAAAATAGAGAAACATTCTCCCAAACTTTGGAGAACTGGGCTTCCCACTTTTAAGGCACAATCCCTCTTGATCTTCACAAAGATTTCCATATCTGAACAAGTAATATCAGGGATGAAACAGTTTGCATGATTCAAGGTGAAAGGGATCTGTAATAGTAAGGAAAACAGTTCAGATTTATCGGCAGGTCATCCAGGAATGGGAACATGAGCTTGTGTGAATCAGCTTTGGCATAGGCTACAGGCCTTTAACAAGAGGTTAGATGTATAGAGCAGGAATGTTACTCAGTGGTATACCAGAGTTTAATCCCTGGCACCACCAGACAGGACAAAGAAAGATCTCTCTGAAAAGAGCTTTAGGGAGTCACACTTAGGCCCCTTCCACACAGGATTAAAATCCCACATTATCTGCTCTGAACTGGAATATATGGCAGTGTGGACTCAGATAACCCAGTTTAGGGAGCTTCTGTTCATCAGTTTCAAAACTCCCTGCTTGAGTGGTGATGGCACGATCATCAGCATAGATGGAACTCTCTGTACCTTTTGGCAGTGGCTGATCATTTGTGTAAATGATAAACACTGATGGACATGAGAGAAGCCTCACCACAGGATAGTAACTCATCCGGGCATCCCCTGGGCAACATCTTTGTAGAGGCCGATTCACACCAGAAGCGACTTGCAGTATGATCCATCAATCAACCCAATAATTGGTGCATTACACTATGTAACACCATTTTTGTTCCTCGGTTATAAATGTCATTCCCTAATTGGTTTTATCATAAAAACATAAAAGGTAGAGGTAAAGATTTCCCCTGACGTTAAGTCCAGTTGTGTCTGACTCTGGGGGTTGGTGCTCACCTCCATTTCTAAGCTGAAGAGCCGGCGTTGTCCGTAGACACCTCCAAGATCATGTGGCGGTATGACTGCATGGAGCGCTGTTACCTTCCCGCTGGAGCAGTACCTATTGATCTACTCACATTTGCATGTTTTCAAACTGCTAGGTTGGCAGAAGTTGGAGCTAACAGCAGGCACTCACTCCGCTCCCTGGATTTGAACCTGTGACCTTTCAGTCTACAAGTTTAGCAGCTCAGCGCTTTAACACACTGCGTTTAATAACTGCAGGGCATACTGCAGCACATTTTGCTATAGTTTTTCAATGAATCTCTCATCAAGTCTCAACTATTCCAACATAGTTTGTGGCAGCTACAAAAACGAAATTTCTGGAGGATAACAACTACTTTCAAAGGAACTACCACACAATTAAATAGGAATAACACTTTCAAACAAGGAACAGATTTTTTAAAAAATGTGTAACATAGTGTTATCACTGTTTGTCTCTTTTTTCTTATCTCCTGCCTGGAACTCTGTTTTACACTCCTTTATCTGCCAAGGAAGACATACTCCAGAGCTACAAGGGGGCTTCTAAAGGGGAAAAGATGAGACTCATTATCACTTTAAAAATAAACTTTTCTTTTTTTTTTGCTTATGGGGTCCCTTTTTCCATTCTCTTAATCTCATTCTTCTAACATGCTTTTTTGTTTTTGTTTTGGTATTACGTATTACCAAGGAACAATTGTAGGGATTACATGGAGTCACGGGCATTATCCCTGTATCTTGTAATGTCAACTAATATCTTTAACTGTAGGTGGGATATTTTCCTGTAAAAGTTAGGTGCAAACTTGTGATTTTGACAGTTGATTCTAGCATATGGCAAAGGTAAGGTTGTCTGTTACTTAATTTGATATTTTCTGCTACACTGAAAGCTACTTGGACTTTCTGCAACAGGCTTCAAAATGTTTGGGCATGGTAAGTCCATTCTGATTCAGTTCTTTGAAAGTAACAGATCACAGATATCATAGCTACCTGCAATAAATTACCCTGTGAAGAAGAATGTGGGCATATCAAAGTTACATTTGAACAGCAACATAATGTGAGGGAATGATGCAAATGTGGGTGTGTGGTCAGTAATGTTCTCTACTTACTTTTCAGAGCATCTTTCAAGGACTCTTTCAATTTTTCCTATTATGAATCTTCTTCCCCCACTGCCAAAAATAATATGTGACTAATGCAATTTACCCAAAAAAGCAGCCATAATGGCAATGGATCACTTTCTGTAACAAGTTACATAACTTCTATTTTCAATATGTTATTTTCTATCCCTTGGGCATTGTCACCTGATAGAAAGTTTACATTCAGTTACTGAGACTCTTTTTAGGAAGAGCAGTAAGCCAGATGGTGTTATTTTGCAATATTTTGGTAAATATAGTCAACTCCAGGAAAGAGATAAGGTCAATCATGTGAACAACAAGTACATGCTGAAACCTCCCCCCATCTCGAATCCTTTTTATGCATTCTCTAATATAAAAAATAGAGAATTTGTATTTTGTAGCTGCTGAACCAAATTTTCTGCCTTCCTTCACCTCTGTTTCTGCTGTCTAGGGGTGTATCTACACTGGAGAATTGATTCAGTTTGATACCATGTTAGCTGCCGTGGCTCAATCCTACAGAATCATGAGAGTTTTGGTGGCACAATGGGTTAAACCCTTGTGCCGGCTGGACTGCTGACCTGAAGGTTGGGTTGCTGACCTGAAGGATGTGGGTTCAAATCCACGAGACAGGGTGAGTTCCCGTCTGTTAGCTATAGCTTGCGGGCCATGAGAGAAGCCTCCCAGCAGGATGGTAACACATCCGGACATCCCCTGGGCAACGTCTCTGTAAACAGCCAATTCTCTTACACCAGAAGCAACTTGCAGTATTCTCCCAATTTGCTTCAGACATGATTAAAAAATGGGAGTTGTAGTTTTACTAGGTCTTTGCCTTCTCTGTCAAAGAGTGCTAGTGTCTCACCAAGCTATGAGTAAATGGGTCTAACCCACAAAGTAACTTAATCAAAGTATCAACCTGACCAAATCATAACCTAATATGATGAAAAGTTTTTAAAACTCACACTTTCCATTTTATTACCATGTACACTTTTCTTGTGCACAGCTGCAAAGTGCAAAGGGCCATTTACAGAAAGCAGCTTTGTTTCAAACCTCCTACTGGTTTGGTGTTTAACTTTTATAGAGGTATGTTTTAATATGTTTATTTGTGGTATTTTTGCTGTGTTTATGTGTTTTAATTGTTCTGTAACCCACCTCGAGCCATGAGGAGAAGTGGATAATATTATTATTACTGCTGTGTGGTGATAGTGCCAGTTGTGTTACAAGTTTTCAGGCTGACTCCAACTTATCCCAACTCTATCCCAAGCTTTTCATCGGAAAATTCATTCAGAGGTCTTTGATTGTCATCTTAGGTTGAAAGAGTGTGACTGCTCAAGATCACCCAGTAACTAAGCCGGAATTTGAACCTAGTTCTAGTCCAACATTCAAACTGACATTTTATTATCAATTAAAGTCCCTGAAAACTCACACCCACAGGGTACAGAAATTGACCAGTGCTTCATATATCATATAATAATAAAACTTTACTTATCTTTCACCCTATCTCATCAGAAACATTAACAACCTTATATATGCCGATGATACCACTCTGATGGCTGAAAGTGAGGAGGAACTGATGAGCCTTCTAACCAAAGTGAAAGAAGAAAGTGCAAAAGCTGAGTTGCAGTTAAACATAAAAAACAAGAATATGGCAACCAGGCTGATTGATAACTGGCAAATAGAGAGAGAAAACGTTGAGGCAGTGACAGACCTTCCTGAAGGGCCTTCCTGGAAAATCTAAGAGCCTGGTTTGTAGGTGGAAGATACGATCATACAGATAAGCAGAACCCAAACCATTTAGGACTTCATAGGTCATAACCTACAGTTTGAATTGGGACTGGAAAATTATCGGCAGCCAATGAAACTGCTTCAAAAGAGGCATCGTGAGCCTCCTGTAGCTAACTCCTGTTAACAGTCTGGAAGGCTAAGCAAAGGAAGATAGACACATTTGAACTGTGGCGTTGGAGGAAAATTCTGAGAGTGCCTTGGACCACAAGAATATCCAACCAGTCCATACGCCAGGAAATAATGCCTGACTGCTCACTGGAGGGAAGGATATTAGAGGCAAAGATGAAGTATTTTGGCCACATAATGAGGAGACTGGGAAGCTTGGAGAAGATAATGATGCTGGGGAAAATGGAAGGAAAAAGGAAGAGGGGCCAACCAAGGGCAAGATGGATGGATGGTATTCTTGAAGTGACTGGCTTGTCCTTGAAGGAGCTGGGGGTGGCGACAGCCGACAGGGAGCTCTGTCATGGGCTGGTCCAGGAGGTCACAAAGAGTCAGGAGCGACTGAACAAATAAACAAAGACAAAATCTCCCCAGAAGGACTCATTGTCCACTGATGGTCTACCTATATGCCAGTATAATGCATACGAAGAAATATGGTCTCATGCCAAAGGTCTGGACTTGGTCTTAGATCAGCCTGCAGTAACGATATGTTTCCATGCAAGATTCTGCTGCTTTGGGCACGTCTCCTTTGCAAATGTCTTATCCGGGATTGGGTTCATTTTCACTGCCTCCACAAGCAGAGCCTTGTCTCCTTGCAAACTGCATCTCCACCCTGCCCAGGACAACATTTAATTATCTGCCAAAGCACTTTATGGGTAAATATTTGTTCTGCAGTCCCAGACACTACCTCATTCCTGTTTGACCAAGATCTTAATCCAGTGCTTTGAACATTGTGTTTAGCCCATCAACACCCTGAGGTGCTTGAATGCAAATTTAAGTATTTAGAAACACAACCCCGTGTGTCTACTTCTGTGTGCATTTTATGACACTTGATTCTATTCTGTTATACTGGAGACTACAGTACTCGCCTGCTTGCTACAGGTGTTAAATTATGATGTTGACAATTTCTGTTGTAGTAACTGGTTATTACACTCCTCTGGATCATTCTGCTTAACTTGTAAACACTTCAGTTTTTATGGTTTTTTTGGCTCCAATGATAAATCTGACAAGGGCAGCAATGCTGTTAACAGTCAAACAAGGTGACAGATCTGAAATGATCGTGCCTCTAATTCACATGGTGGACTCCTCTGGTCCTATAGGGTCTTTTTAAAGAGTCCAGCCCACAATAGCTCCCATTAGTCTTCTCAAGATGCATCCACACTGCCATATAATCCAGTTTCTGAACCCAGATTATCTGGTTTGAACTGGATATTACGGATTGATGATAAACGGAAGCTCTTACGTGTGCTCGTGATCCAGAGTCACCCACAGAACAATAACATGCCACTCAGGTTTGCAGAACAAAAAATACAAGAACTTTACTGATTCCAAGAGATCAAAAACAGTAGTATTTACAATGACCCTTCTGATCATTTACAGAAGTCTACAGTCATAAATAGTCCTTTCTCAGTCCACAAATCTGCTTCAGAGAAGAATACAGTCCTCGTTCTTCTCCCTTTTCTCAGCAGCAAACAGGCCTCAAAAATAGCAAGGCCTCTCTGAGTACACTGCTCTCTTCACCAGCAGTACTCAATCAGCACTGAAAAACTTTTCCAAACTGGTTCTGCAGCAGCAGAACAGAAACAGTATCAAGTCAATCCCCAGGTCTTTGCAGGCTCAGCCAATCGGCTTCATTTTCCAGTTAATACACACAGCACAGTGCCTTTTGCAAACCATGACACTAGATTATATAAGTTTACACTGCCAAAGAATCCAGTTCAAATCAGATAATTTGGATTCAGAAACTGGATTATATTGCAGTGTAGATGGGGAGTCTAAGTTAAATTATTTAGGAGACCATAGGTTCTCTGCCCAGATCTAACTCTATTCAGGAGCAAAAGATGGTGACATATAAATGACCAGATCCTGCTTGCATAAGCAGCATCTTCTATCACCACCACTTTAATCATAAATCAATCTGGCCAGGCACATAAAATCACAAAGTTATCTGTCCTCCTGATGCCAGTATGCCAAGAATGACATGACAACTAGGCCCGGGCTGTGGCGCAGGCTGGTGAGCAGCCAGCTGCAGCCAGCTGCTACAAATCACTCTGACCAAGAGGTCATGAGTTCGAGGCCAGCTCGGAGCCTGCGTTTGTCTTCTGTCTTTGTTCTATGTTAAGGCATTGAATGTTTGCCTTATATGTGTAATGTGATCCGCCCTGAGTCCCCTTCAGGGTGAGAAGGGCGGAATATAAATACTGTAAATAAAATAAAATAAAATAATACAATGAGAGTGGGGACAGCTTGAAATGTCCAGTGAGCAGACTTCCTCTACTTGATCACCTTGAAGAAAGCAACACAAGTGAGACATCATCAACTCAGAGGGCAAGAATTTAAGAACCACCTGGTTTCCTTTCTCAAATTAATACTATTTGCTTGAAAGATGTTGAAATAACTTTTCCTTCAATAATAATAATTACAATGAAATGAAGAGCAAACAAAGAAATCAAGGTGTTGATCCTGTGTTTCTGACCCAAATTATACTTGCTGTTCTTCGGGCCAGGGTGTAACCCAAAGCTGCTGTTAAAATAGTCTTTCGATATCTCAATCTACATGCCCATTTGAGTGGGTGCTTCTGAATCTGAGTGACAAGATTGAAAGCATGACAGCACTTCCAATGAAAGCTATAACAACTCTGGATAGAATTGGGGGCATAAAAAGTAGGGGTGGAACGCTACTGAACATCATTATCACCAAGCTAAACACAACCTCCCTGCTATGCATGGTGGCCTAAATCAGGAAAAAGAGTGGAAAGTCACTATAGTGGCTGGTGGGTTGGATTTGGTATGGTGGGTTACAATTTGTGCATGTCTACAAGTTGTACAAGCAGGATATGTTTTACTGTATCCACAGAAATTTTAACATGACAACTCATCTTCTTATCCAGGATGCACTGGATTGGCTGGTGCATGCTTATAATGCTCATGGTGGAAAAAAAAACTTCATTACCAAGTTAATTTTCAGTTTAATCTAAGACCAACCTTGTTGACTCCTAAATGGATGAGACTCTCTCAGACTACCTTCTCTGCGGAGCTGGTCTCGTAATTCACACCTTTGCTTGGAGAAAAGGTTGTAAATCCCTGCTTGGCCATAGAAACCCGCTGGGTGACCTTGTTCAGATAGGTTTCATTATCCTTTTGTTTCTGAAGATATACCACTCCCAGCTCTGATCCTAATGTTCTTCAAACATTGGTTGGAAGGCTGTAGAAGAGTACCATACAAATATCTTTGCCTCCTTCCTATACCTTATGCTTTACTGATACCTATCTTGAGCAACATGGCTAGGGAAATCTATACACATAATAAAAGTGAAAATATGTATCTATGTGTGTGGCTGGTGTGTCCACTTACACAGACAGGCTCCCACTTCCACAAATAGCTATAGCTCCCACTACTCAGGAGCCATCAACAGCCCTACCTCCAATGGCATTGCAGGTCATAGAGAGTGCCGTGAACATGTCCAAGAGCCCTGCCAATGCTCTCCACAAACACCAT
This sequence comes from Anolis carolinensis, assembly GCF_035594765.1. Taxonomy (NCBI): domain Eukaryota; kingdom Metazoa; phylum Chordata; class Lepidosauria; order Squamata; family Anolidae; genus Anolis; species Anolis carolinensis. Next base: position 200,675,967 of record NC_085842.1, read on the forward strand.
ACTGCCCACCACCCAAGTGAAGGCTTTCATACGAGGACAATTTCATCCTAGATTTTGTTTTTCCTCCACCACAAACATCCCCGTGTTTCTCTCTCCATTGATGTAAAATTTGCATGATCCCGCCCACTGCCTCTGCCATAACCTTTTCCTATCCTTTACTATGGCGCACAGCAAACAGAGGAATTGATTAGCAACTGAACATACTAGAGAGGTTTGGAGAGAATTCACAATGATTCATAGGAATTGTAGGTATTGGGATGTATAGGTCACCTGCAATCTAAGAGTGCTCTGAACTCCACCAACAATGGACTCAGACCTAACTTGGCACACACAACCCCCAGGAACAACATGAATATTGGAGGTCTTTAGAGGGATTTATAGGAATTGTAGTTCACCTATATCCAGAGCGCATTATAAACTCAAACAATGATGGATCTGGACCAAACTTGACATGCATAACCGATATGCCCAAATTTGAATACTGGTGGGTTTTGAGAGTAATTGGCCTGGACATTTTGAAGTTGTAGGTATGGGGATTTATAGTTCACCTGCAATCAATAAGCACTCTGAACTCCAATGATGGATCTGGAACCAACTTGGCACAGAGAACCCCCATGCCCAGCAAAAAATACTGGAGGTTGTTGGGGGAAATTCACCTTGGTTTGGGCGAGTTGTAGTTCACCTACATCCAGAGCACTGTGAACCCAGGGTTCTGAGTCCCTGTCTGGCCATTGAAACCCATTTGGTGACTTTCGGCAAGTCACAGTCTCTCAGCCTCAAAAGAAGAAAAAAGCCAACCCCCTCTGAATAGATTTTGCCCTCCCAGCATATGCAGGATAGGAAATGAAGGCATTCCACAATCAAGGTTTACTTTACCATTTTCCCTTCAACAGGGCAAAATAAGCTACAATAACAATGAAATGTTATGAATATAAAGCCATTTTAATGTTCTGATATTTATATCAAATACTCAGTCAAGTATTCATACATACAGTATTTTTAAAACTTAAGTTTAACACATGTACAAAATTGCACATAGCAGATTACAAAGTCATAAATGTAATCTTTATTTTCATGTAAACAGTTTCAGCACAAGAATGATCTACATTCCAGAACGCTTATACCTCTTTTTAAGAATATTCACTTCAGTCTATATTAATCATCCTAGTTACCAAGTGATAAAACCAGAAAATGTCCATGTTAGCCACTGCATGCAGGGCCATCCTACTTGAATACACATACAAGGCAAGCCGCCTTTTAGTCTTAAGTGCTTAACACAAAGATTTGGAGATCTAAAGGGTCCACATTAGTTTGCAATGGTAGCAGGATTGTAATTGCCATCCTAGGATCTCCAACTGCTATACTGTACAAAATAATACACAAGTTCTATTAATAAAAAAACAAAGTTTCACTGCTATATGGCAGTAAAAGCTGGGAATATCTTTCAACCACAAGTCAAGTAAGGAGGAATAACATTTTACCTCCTTAATCACGCACACAAACACAAAACCAAGTTGTACATTTAAGTTGACGCATCTGAATTTTTTTTAAAAAAGTGTTTTTATGTCAGCATTATCTATTTTTAATAATTTCTTGCTCTATACATCATTGATAGCATTGCTGGAATTTCACAACGGGCATGCTCAGATGCATTTTATTAAGTCCTGTGTTTTGCGCATATTCCATCTCCTTTTAAAATTTTCGACATGAAAACTTGCTAAACACCAAAAGAATGCAAAGCAGAAATCATGAATGAGATTTACTTACACAGAATTGCATTTGCCATTCAAATATGCACCGCCCCCAAATTCGAGAGCTCAATTTGATCCCATCCTAAATAATTTTGTGCCATCATCAGCAATCCTAGATCCAGATCTGTATAAGAGAAAAAAAAACTCAACAGCATTGGTCCCAATAGACTTTTGGAGGATCCTACTGTTCAAATCTTTTAACTGAGACTAAACATTTGTTCTCACTGCCTATTTTTTCTTCAACTACTTTTTCTCTTATTTCTCCTTTGATACAGTTGTTAGTTTTGGAGTCATTACCAATCTACTTCATCGCCAACATAATGGACCACTGGGCAGTCGAGAAGGCAACCCCTCTGTATTCATTCATTTTTTGACTTAATGGTTGGATGAGTAAGAAATCTGGTCCTCCAGATGTATTTTGATTTCATCTCCAATCTGCCTTAGCCACCATAGCTAGTCATGATTAATGATAAACTTTGTGATCCAACAATATTTGGGGGCCACAAGTTCTTTACTTGTGTGTTATGCAATTTAATTGACAACTATACAATATTTTAAATTATGAAAACTATACTTTTTTGCCTTATGATAACACTAAAGAAATTGCAGAAACATTTTGCCTTTACAGAAGATTAGATAAGAAGGTAAATTGTACAGCTTAAAAACATATACTCTCAATCTGGTTTTTACTATAAATAATAATGTAGCAACATCATGACAACACTTGGATTAAAACTTCACTTGACTGTTTCAGTGTGGGGTTTCTAAATTGTTAGAGCTACAAAACCACAGCAGTCAAGCCATAACTGGATGGGAGCAATTCAAAAAGAGAGCTAGTGAAGGTATCATTTACAACCATTCCCTCTCCTACAAAAAAAAGTCCCCTGTGATCAAAAAACAAAAACAGTGAACACCTTAGTTTTACAGACTACATCAAAGCATCACCTAGATTTTAGACATCAATTCCATGCCAAATGGTACTGGTCTGACAGCCACGAAAAGGGATATGTTCCAGATGCATGCTTATTCAATTGCACATGATGGAGTCACTTATCCTCAAGTTCAATTGATCTTTTGGAGATCAAATCTGACATATCCAAGATATCTAAAGCAGGTGGTTCAGAGAAACACCTGCTTTTGGGAACCTGTCAAAATGCTGCTACCCATATCTTACATGAAAAATTGTGTGGCTGTGAAGAATATGCAACTAAATCAATAACATAACCGTCCCCCTGAATTCTGAAGCATGAGAAGCGCTTTCTATCTTATCCTTCACACTCACTGAAGTCCATGCCAGGCCACAAATAACTTTAAAAAAATAAATAAGTGGATTGGATCCAGACTTCACCATACTTACAGCAAACCAACTGAACTAAATGTGACTGAAATCCAGTTTACTTCAATGAGCCTACTCTACTCAACTTTATACAACAATGTATTTTCCCCTTCAGGGATTTTCAGATTTTTCTTTTGTTCTGGTGGCTGCACCTTGGACATTATGAAACAGGATTTTCACAAGCTGGATACACAAATTGCTATTCTAAAATTTCAGTAAAAGTTAAAAATAACACTTCCTCTGTCGAAAGACTTTGTGTGCATTGTTAGCATTGGCCTTTTTTGTAAAAAGGAAGGGATCAGAGGGGGGTATTTCATTTTAAGAGAAACATAGGCTTTCGAAACTCCACATTAGGCAACTGCTCTGTAAATCTAACTATGGTGCTTTCTCTTCTGAAGAAAACAGGAGAAAGGGTGGATGCTCTTAATTAAGAACATGAAGGAATCTTACTTCAAGTAGTATGTAAGAACAGTAAAGAAATATAACATAAATAAATAAGGTTAAGCAAGAACCACCTGTTGTTATTACATATTCAAGACAAAAAATGAGTCGGGTAGTTTTGGATTAGGTTTCAATCCCATTTCACTAGGTGACCCTGGTGGTCACAATCTTTTGACTAACTTCCAGGGTTTTTTTAAAAGGTGAAAAATGATTTCTCCCCTCCAACAGGAAGCCTCTCTGCAGTGTGCCATAATAAGACCCTTATAAAGATTTAACAGTAGATTTTGTAGAAACCTACCAATCTGCTTCTCATTAAGAGCCTAATGCTAAAAGTTATAGTAATGTTTCCGACAGTGAGTACCTACTACCTACTATGCCAGCACATAAGCTATCATAAGGCAACATTCTAGGCAAATGCCAGCATGTAAAATCTTAAGTGACATTTATTTATTTATGAATATTTGTCATGTAGTATCTTTAGCAACTCATCATAGATTTATTTATATAAATTGAACTTCGGTTCGCACAGCAGTTAAGAATCTTACAACAATACTGTATGCAATGAGTTAAATCCAATACACTTCTGCAAAGAATTTAAAGGATATTTATAGTGACTAATTCATGGAATGTATCTGAAATGATCTAATACATGATTTAGTTAGCAGACACAAAATGTGGTGCTTAAGGTATCAGCAGAGAAAAAAGTGATGGTGGGATTTACATGATCAACGATTCCCTCAACAATCTTTTAGAAATACAGAATGTTTTGGCAGAGTTCCCAAAATGTGTGTCATCTCAATGAAATTTAGCATGAGAAGCAATGTTGTAAATTGGCCCTCTAATTTTATATGAGTAGGTCACATCTCTTTCACATCTTTTGGTTTATTCTTCTCTCAAAACACTGAAGTGGTGTGCATGTGGTTTACTTATTCTAGCCTCAAGGGTCCTGTGTGTTACGATGAGAAATTGTCAGAGATAAATGGAATTGTAATCTAATAGCATATTTACACCCAAAACCATTAATCTTTACTTCCTCCAAATCAGGCATAGCTATTAAATGGCAATTTAGTATAGCTTACTGCATGATAATCTGGAATTGCCCTAAAACTTATTGAGAACACAGTATTTTGGGGGCTATTGCTTCCAGAAGCAAGCTTTTATATTATTGCTATTTCCATTATTGGATACTGGCAAGTCAACTCTGGATATAATGCAAAACATTATTTAAACGTTGGCCCCATTGTCAAATGAAGAACAACATTTAGCATACAATATTCACAATGACCTTACAGAACAGGCCTCATTCTATGACCAGAGAAAGCTGGTAAAATCCTCTGTGTAAAACTTTACAAGCAGAAAAAACAGATACTCTGTCTCAAACAAATCCTTCTTACTTAGCATAACAGGTTCTCTGATTAAGTACCCTGATCATGTGGGCAAGGCATTTATGAAATGGACTGAAAACATACAGCAAGCTAAACTTTATAAGTAGCTTGAATTTAGAAAGTATTTCCTTCATGCTTATCCCAGCAAAGTTAAGGTTTGATCTGCCCTCCATTCCAAGTTTCCCAACTTTACCAATTCAAAATTTCTAGGATTAAGTATTCACAAAAATTATGGAGTCTTAGATCGAAACTATTGTCCTTCCACTAAGCTATGTGGTTTAAAAATAACTTCTGCATGTCATTATTTGACAATATCCAAATGCTGGATTAGAAGCATGTGTATTAGTAATCAATTAAATTATACTTTGTGATAAAATAAATGCTTTGCATTAGACAGGTGTCTGCTTAAGTTGTCAATTATCAAAGAGGATTTAAAAAATATATAAATAACAGCTAAACAGAACCATTCAATATATCAAACATGTAGCCAGTGAGCTATGTTATCTCTTCTAGGGTAAGCTTAACATTTAATAGTAGTCTTAACCAACACAGTGCAATGAAAGATGGATCCAAATCTGCAATAGAAAGCAAGAAATTATAAGCTTCTCTTATGCCCATATGAGCTTCACAACTCCTCTCCAGAAAAGCATTATTAAAATGCATTCTGGCAGTAATATAAAGAACCAGGAGATTTTCTGGCAAAAGTTAAACGTTTTTCTATCCCACTGATTTCAACGGCAGAGTTAAGCACATGTGTAAGACCCCCTGACTATAATTAATCAGGCTTAAAAGTATTTGGCTCTTTCCCCATACCTAAAGAAATCACTTAGTACTGATTTGTTTTCAAATACTTCCGAATTATAACACCACAATCTGTACCTTCCACTCCTGGAAACAGTTCAGCACTGGTTAAAAAGAAAAAGCACCTTCATACTTAATGGAAATATTAAAGCCAAATATTGATTTCTCACAGTTGAAGCACAAACTTGTTGTAAAAAAGCATACAGAACTCTACAAATAATTTTAAACAACTCCTTTATATCTAGCCCTACACTACAAACTATTGTCTGCAGCAAGTTAGTCCATACCTGAACTTAGGCTTCCACCCAATGACCAAAACCTTCCAGGAGAGACAAAACGATATGCTTGAAAGAGGCATCGGGTAGGAGTTGCCAAACATCATCACTCACCAAGTTAGTAACAAATTAGTCAGCCCCTTCAATCACACAGCCATGTGAATACCTGGGTGTTTATATGGGCTGTACAAGAAAACCAGCTGCCAATGGACAATTCTCACTATATGGCAAAATGATTTAAAATCCCACAAAGACAATCTGTTAGAAGGCTTCATGGCAAATCAACAAAGGACACCACTTAAACAACTGATATCATCAGAAAGTAATGAAGAGTTGAGGCAGGTGAGTACTATTCAAGCTTAGACCTTTTTTTAAAAGTATTGTTTTAAAGCAGTGGCTATCTATCTGTGGGTCCCCAGGTGTTTTGGTCCACAATTTCCAGAAATCCCAGCAAGTTTACCAGCTGTTAGGATTTCAGGGAGCTGAAGGCCAAAACATCTGGGGGACCCACAGGCTGAGAATCACTGTTAAAGTTATTTAAAAGTGATAATTAAAGCTCAACAGCCAAAGCATAAGAAAACAAATAATCAAATAAGTGTGAATGCTCATTAGCCTGTGGAACAAGAAAAAAAATGTTTGTTGATAATAAAGCAAAATGTTCAGCCACAAGTGATACTATCTTTAAATAGGGTCTTCAAAGATACAGGTTGCTGCTATCATAAAATGACAAAAGCAACATATCAACAAATTTGAGACAAACAACTGGACTATGTTTAAAGTGAATTATGTTAAAAAAATTCTGGAAAATATACTTTGGAGAGATGATTTGAAAAAAAGACAGTGGATGCAAAATTATTAGGAAGGCTATGGAAAGTGCAAAGACTACAAATATTTCAAGAAGTACATGATGCTTTGGTCCCAAATGATGTGGAATGCATTTCCTGCCTATTGCAAGAGACGTAATTCTCGTAAATAAAAATAATAATGATAACAAATCAACTCTAACCACTATGATTCTATGGTCATTCTGTCCCATTTCTCTAAGCCTGAACTTGTTTTCTTAGTATTAAATAACAGAATAGAATCCTAACCATGACATTTTGGCACATCAGTTATCTGAACTCTGTACAAAAATGTAGTAGCCCCTCTAGCTCCACATAGAATAATGCCTTTTATAAAAGCTGTCTACTTTGCCTCATCATTCAGTTATCAAAATTAAGATTATGAAGGTCAACACCTTTGTTACAGATGAAAATCTGAGAGCTATGCTTACTATCTCAACTTTATTCCCAACCACATGAAAAATGTTATAAATTATGAAAATATTACGAACAGAAATTTATCAAACAGGATCAGCAAAAAGGGATAGGAAAAAATGTTGGTGACATTTTTTGTAGGATTGTCTTCTATCAAAATTTGCAGTATTCAGTTTTTAAAAATGTCGTTTGTCAATCACATAATGAATTCCGTTTACTCTCAGAGCTGAAGGAAAATGAGAAGAGAAGTGAGAACTTTACTCCGCAAATGAAAAAGCAACATACACATAAACAGTAACAATAATACACAACAGAACTAAACTATTAATGGAAGAATTTTCGGTTAATGGAAGGTGCTCTGGTCAATATGTCTTGAATATTCTTAGAGGTTTACTTCTCTATTCCTAAACAGCTACACTGTATTCTTTGAGATGTCTCAAGTAATATTCCTAGTAAAAAAGACTTTAGCTGTGAGTTCTATTGGACATAAAAACAGGTTCATATAATTCATATATCTGTTTCAACTGCATCTTTTGTCTCTCCACTGCCTTTCAAAATATGCATTCATTCAGCCAAAAGCTCGTTCTGCAAAATACATATTTCAAAGAAGCTCTGTTGTATGGACCATAAGAGGGGAATCTGGAAACAAATTACAGGACATAATAAAGCTGCCTTTGAAGAAGCATTTAAACTATACTTCTGTACAATGAAGTGGGTGGAGGGACATCTCTCCTAACACACTTTGTTGGAGGTATACAAATCATATTACAGACAACAGTTCCTTTTCTGATTTCACTTTAAATTAAAAATGCAGCCAATACTGTACTTCCAACTCAACAGTTTGTTAAAATGCTAAAAAATTCCCTTTCCCCTCCCACCCTGAGAACTATAGAATATTTTACAAGTGAACCAACAAGAAAATAGCTTATATGCAGTTCTTCTGAAAAAATACAATTATACACATTTCTATGAGTTATTCAAAACATAGTACAATTGAATTAATTGTTTAATCTTGAAAATCCTATCTGAGCCTTTTTCTGCATAGCACATAAGTCACTGTAACTCCACAAAGAGAGCAATTTAAGCTGGAATGTACACAGTGAAAGATAAAGCAATTGATACCCATTCTTTGAAAACCATTTTCAAAAATCATCCTCTATGTTATAAAAATAAAACAGAAACTTTCTTAAATTTCAATAAATAAGCCTACAAATGCCCCATCAGTTGTTCTGGTGCGTACACACACACACACACACAAATAACATGGAGCTTATAAATCTAAGGAAAAATTTTTCCCCAACAACACTAATTCTTAAATAAATATTTTTATGTGGCACATCCATTTCCGCTGCTGATCTTTAGAACGGCTCATTCTTAATAGACCAAGTCAGAAAACTGAAATCAAGCTGCAATTTAAACTGTTCTCACTGCAGCTTGCCATTTCCAGGCTTCCGGTTTCCTCCTTCAAAGAAAAAATTACAGTGCCACATCTTCTATAATATATACAGCCTATTCCTAAATGTTTGAAATGCTGGGTCTCAAGCCTTCAGCAACTTTAGAAACATCTACAACAGGAAAATAACACATACAAGACGTCTTGGATTAGAGCTCTCTGTTTCTTGAGAAATATTTCACAAAGTTTTCCAAATGCAAAACTGCAGGGACTGTTATCTGTTGAAAATATTAATGATCAGTTGAAAAGCCTAGCAATTTGTCTGACATACAAGTGCTTATCAGACACTTTATACTCTGTCTTTTGAAAAAAATGTACTCCTTTACTTCAAAAGGAAAAGAATCAATAATAAGACTGCAGGTCCCTAAATACTGGCATTTGCAACAATCCCTGGGAATTTTTGCAAATGGAAAAAGACTTATCATCTATCCACCTTCCACCAAAAAAACCCAAACAATACAATACAATTCAGGAATCTCTAAAATGTAAAAAGTCTTTAACAAAGATAACTTCTATTCACACTGTTAGCTCAGGTGGCATCTCTGAAGCAATCTTTGGACTTTCAGCAATAATATGCATTTGTGTGTGTGACTGATCAGCAAAGCTTTTCTGTGAAAAGTAGGTCCAAGGCAAGCAAAGAAAAACAGCCAGCACGTTTTCCAAACTGGAGCCTTTTCAAGATCACAAGCAGCAGAAACGACACTCCAGGCGGCTACCTGACATAACCGGGGACCACTGGAATGGCAGCCATCAGCCCAGTTTGACCCCTGCACATTTTCCCTCAAAACCTATAACCACTGTTGTCACTGCAGGGATTTTTGGCGATGTCTGCGAAGAGTAGTTTGATGACTGAACAGTACAGTACTTGGGAATAGTGTCTTTCTGGAATGGATGAGACTCTATGTCACAAGATTTGGGAAAAAAATCTGTTTTGAAAGTGTTATTTCCTGTTTAATTGTGCAGTCCTTACTTTGAAAGTCATTGTTATACTCCAGAAACTTTGTTTTTTGTGGCTACAAACTATGTTGAATGGGTTGAGACTCAATGAAATATTCATTGAAAAACTAGGACAAAATGTGCTGCATTATGTCCCACGGAAACATTATTTTTGCATTTTAATAAACATTTTCCATGTTTTTTAATGATAGAATCAATTAGGAAATGACTTGGAGGATTCTGGGTACAACAACGCAAGAAAGTAACTTTTCCAAACTCTAGCTTGCACAACATCAAATGTAATTTGCTAATAGCAAGTACTAAGTCATCCCAACAAGGAGGGATGACTTAGTACTTGCTGGCTACTTGAAATCCTCAAAAAGGTTGCTGTAGCATTGAGGTCAGGAATAGAAAGCTAGCACCTGCCTTCTCATTTGTCTGGGTGGTTCTATATCCGATCAGACTAAATCTGTGAGAAGTCTCTTGTGTACATGTGTATCAATTGCAGCTTTTGCAAAAACAGCTTTTCTCTCTCCTATCTTTCTTTAGAACTGCCTATTTCCCCTTTCTCCCTCTTGAAGACTAGAGGAAACCATGACTGCGTTTACCCACAAACTGTGCAAAAGACTAGGAACAAAATCCATGTTACAAAATCTGGTGGCGCAATGGGTTAAACCCTTGTGCTGGCAGGACTGCTGACTGACAGGTTGGCGGTTCGAATCCGGGGAGTGGGGTGAACTCCTATCTGCCAGCTCCAGCTTCCCATTAGAGAAGCCTCCCACAGAAACATCCAGGTATCCTCCTGAGCAACGTCCTTACAGACGGCCAATTCTCTCACACCAGAAACGATATGCAGTTTCTCAACACGAAAAAAAATTGTGTAAAAATAATATTTTTTAAAAACTGCCTATTGCCCCTTTCTCTCTCTTGAGGAGTGATCCACACCAGTGGTGTGAGTAACCAACCAACCACCCTTGGGGAATGTGTATGCAGAGCGAAAATACTTTTTTGACACCAGTTTGAAACTGTTAAGCACAGAACAGGGGGGTGCTGTGACTCCAGGGGAGTTTCTTCTTCCTCTTCAGAGTTCCTTCTGAATATGTAAACCTGCCTTGCCTAGTTTCCAATAGACCTCAACAACGGATGTGGGCGAAAGGTCACAAGATAATGTTTCAGGAACATGGCCAGACAGCCCGGAAAACTCACAGCAACCCAGTTCCTTCCTTGGAGGCTTTTAAACAGAGGCTGGGTGGCTATCTGTCGGGATGCAGCAACCCAGTTCCTTCTTCCTCTCCTTCTTTGGAGGCTTTCAAACACAGGCTAGATGTTGGAATGCTTTGAATGCGGTTTTCCTGCTTCTTGGCAAGGGGTTGGACTGGATGGCCCATGAGATCTCTTCCAACGTTAGGATTCTGGCAGGTCCACAGAAGCACCCAAAGGCCTGTGCAGAAGAGCAGGCCCCTTTCCTCTTGCCTTCCCTAACTCCTGAGAGGCCTGGGTGGCCCTTTAGAGCCCATCGAGGGTGGGTGGGCCTTTCTTTCCTCCATCCTTGGCGCTCTGACTGGAGGGAGGCTTCAGCAGGCCTCGGCCTCGGCGGCGGGCGCCTCTGGCCCGGGCCCGGTGGCGTTGATGGGACACCCGCTGGAGAGGTGGCTCCGGACGCGGCCTTGGAGCTGCGCCACCTGGGCGCGGAGGAGGCTGGCGGTGGCGGCCAGCTCCGCGTTCTGCCCCTTCAGCGCCTTCACTTTCTCCTCCAGGCGGGCAATGCGCTCCAGCTTCCTCCGCCGGCATTTAGAGGCCGCGATGCGGTTGCGGAGCCGCTTGCGCTCGGCCTTGAGCCGCTCCTGGCTCTCGGCGTCCAGCGGGGATAAGGAGGCTGAAGGCGGCGGAGGGGAGTCCCCTGAGGAGAGCGGGAGGGGAGGAGGCGGCGCCGGCGGGATCCCCGGAGAGGCCTCGGGCACGGTCTGCGGCTCCTCCAGCGCCCTCCGGGAGAAGAAGGCGGAGGACGGCGCCGAGGCCGTCGTTACTCCCGACGGAGCAGGGCTGCCCGGGTCGAAGGCGCCCAGAGTGGTGTAGACTGCCTCCTGGCGCGGCGGCGGCGGGCACAGGGAAGGCGACAGCGGGGCGGGAGAGACGCCGAGGAGCTGGTTCTGCTTGTGGAGGTCGGCCAAGGCCTTGACGAAGCCGTCGGCGAAGCCCTCCTGCTCCTGGGTCACCGCCGAAGGAGGGGGAGGAGGAGGGGGCGCGGAGGGAGGCGGAGGCCGGAACAAGAAGGCCGAAGCGGGCGCCCCGCTACTGCCAGGACTCGTTGGGGAAGGCAGGCCCGGGAGGAGCAGCTGCTCCAAGTCCGAGGCCGCCCCTGGCAGCTTCAGCAGGCTCCCCTCAGGCCCCTGCGGCGCGGTCCGCGGCGGCGCCTTCTTGGCCCCCACAAGGAGCAGCTTCTGTTGCTGCTGGGCGCCGCTCTCCTCCGCCGCTGCCGCCTCTCCGTTGAAGCCCGGCGGCAGCTGCACGAAGTCCGGGAGCAGCTCCAGCCCGTCCTCGCCGTAGAAGGGGGCCACCTCCATCTTCACGGCCACGCGGGGGCCCGGCTGGCCGCTCATGCTGGGCCCCCGCAGGCAGGCAAGCAGGCAGGCCGGGCCTAGCCGCGCCTCAGCTTCTTCGTCGCCGCGCTCCCGCCTTGATGCATGTTCAGCCAGGGGCAGCTCTTCCCTCTCTCTTGCTCTCGCTTTCCCCTCAGAGGCGGAGGAAGAGACGTCAGAGCGCCCCGCCTTCGCTGGACCATCACCACGACGTCGCCACAACAGCGCCCTCTAGGGGCCTCCATCACGCGTGAGCATTTCCCCACTTCCATCCCTGTTAAAGGTAAAGGTATTCCATACCTCACTACCTATGAGGATGCCTGCCATAGATGTGGGCGAAACGTCAGGAGAGAATACTTCTGGAACATGGCCACACAGCCCGAAAGACATACAACAACCCTGTGATCCCGGCCATGAAAGCCTTCAACAACGTAAAGGTAAAGGTTTCCCTTGACCTTAAGTCCAGTCATATCTGACTCTGGGGGTTGGTGCTCATCTCCATGTCTAAGCCGAAGAGCCGGTGTTGTCCGTAGACACCTCCAAGGTTATGTGGCCGGCATGACTGCATGGAGCGCCGTTACCTTCCCGCCGGAGCGGTACCTATTGATCTACTCACATTGGCATGTTTTCGAACTGCTAGGTTGGCATGAGCTGGAGTTAACAGCGGCCGCTCCCGCCGCTCCCGGGGTTTGAACCTGGGACCTTTCGGTCTCCAGCTCAATGCTTTAACGCACTTCGCCACCAGGGCTCCTTCAATCCCTGTTACTGTACAGTATTGCTGTCTTGGGGACCCGGCGGTGCCCGGGTTATTAGAAGGCATTGTTTTGGGATGTCAGGTAATTATCACTTCAGTTTGGTCCAGATCTGTTGTTGGCTGGGTTCAGTGCTCTCTGGATACGGGTGAACTAAAACTCCCAGATTACCAGGGCAATCACCCCCAAACCCTGACAGTATTCCCAACTGGCCATGTTGGGTTTGTGTGCCAATTTTGGTCCAATCTGGATCCGTCGGCTGGGCTCAGGGCTCTCTGGATGAGGGTGAACTATAACTCCCAAAATCAAGGTCCATTCACACTAACCCATGCAGTATATTCAGTTGGTCATGGGGCTTCTCAGTGCCAGGTTTGGTCCCAGTCCATTGTCAGTGGGGGTCACGGTATCAGTGAAGGTACTGCAAGTCCCATTATCCGTGGCAAGTGTGGTCCAGATCCATCGTTGGTTGGGTTAGCAGTGCTCTCTGGATGTAGGTCAAATACAACTCTTGTAAATCGTGGTGAATTCTCCCCAAACCTTTTGTTCAGTTGCTGATCAATTCCTCTGTTAACTGTGTGCTATAGGAAAGGGTAGGAAAGGGCTAAGGTAGAGACAGTGGGTGGGGTCATGCAAATTAAGAACCCCTGGGATGTCAATTCTGGAGGAAAAACAGAACATCTAGGATGAAATTGTCTCTGCATGAAAAACATCACTTGGGTGGGGGGCAGTATGGTGTTTGTGGAGGACACTGGCAGGGCTCTTGTACACGCTCATGGTCCTCACCATAACCTGCAATATCATTGAAGGGAGGGCTGTTGCTGTCTCCTGAGTAGTGGGAGCTATAGCTATTTGTGGAAGTGAGCGCATGTTTGTGGAAGTGGGCACCCCAGCCACACACATACATATTTTCATTTGTATTATGTGCATCAATTTATTTTTATCCCACTTTCCTCCCATGGGTGGGATATGAAATGAATATATAAAACTATGGAAGATTTTTTTCTTGTTTCAGGCCATTTCACTTTTTCTTGAGGAGCTTATGAGCAACATTTTGCAAACTCCCCAGGAACTTTGAAATATTAAACACCTGAAGGTTAGGGATAGAGAATACGTCAATTTGGGACATATCTACATTGTAGGACTAATGCAATATGACACCATTTTGACTGCCATAGCTAGATGTTATGGAATCCTGGGATTTGTAGTTTGGCAAGCTACCAGCACTCTTTGACAGAAAAGGCTAAAAACCTTAGAAAACTACAACTCACATGATTCCATAGTATTAAGGCAAGGCTGTTAAAAGTGGTGTCAAACAGCATTAATTCTATAGTGTAGTTGCAACCTTTGCCAAAGGAAAAACCAAATGTGTTTAGGAACAGCCTAATAGGAGACGGGAGTATGTGCTGTCCCTGGAAAATGAGCAAAGTACTGAAAGTAAGTTATCCACAACAGAAAAATAATCCAGCTGCACAGATATATAAACCCCACTTGCTTAGTTTCCAACAGACCTTACAGCCTCTGAGGATGCCTGCCACAGATGTGGGTGAAACCTCAGGAGAGAATGCTTCTGGAACATGGCTATACAGCCCAGAAAACTCACAGCAACCCAATCCAGCTGCAATTCAGAGTAAAGTCAATCCCCACATTCACTGTAATGACAGGCACAAGACACTGCAAAATTTAAAAGCTGCTAATTAAAAAACGGCAGTTTGTTTATCTGAGAAAACACCTCTCTAGAAATCTCTAGTTCGGTGGTTCTCAACCTATGGGTCCCCAGATGTTTTGGCCTTCAACTCCCAGAAATCCTAACAGCTGTTAGACTGGCTGGGATTTCTGGGAGTTGTAGGCCAAAATACCTGGGGACCCACACATTGAGAACCAGTTCTCTAGTTCTTCCTGTAGAACTCTATGATCAATTTCCACATAAAGTTGACCATAGTCAATGGGCAACCTTGAGATTCCTAGAGAAGTGTTCTCTGAAGGAATTTCTTGGTCCTCTATTGTAACTCTGTGGTCAACTTAAAGTCCCTTGCTTTGAGGTCTGAATGAGGCACCCAGCCAATGAAGGAGTTAGACCAGTAGTTCTCAACCCGTGGGCCCCCAGGTGTTTTGGCCTACAACTCCCAGAAAACCCTGCTAGTTTACCAGCTGTTAGGATTTCTGGGAGTTGAAGGCCAAAACATCTGGGGACCCACAGGTTGAGAACAACTGAGTTAGACCTTAGAGCAGGGGTCTCCAAACTTTTTAAGCAGAGGGCCGGTCCACAATCCTTCAGACTGTTGAGGGGCCGAATTATCATTTGAAAAAAAAAATACAAACAAATTCCTATGCATACTGCACATGTCTTATTTGTAGTGCAACAACAACAATGACAAAAGAACAATACAATATTTAAAAATGAAAACAATTTTAACCAACATAAACCTGTTAGGATTTCAATGGAAAGTGTGGGCCTGCTACTGGCCAATGAGATAGTCAAGTGAATTAGGATTGTTGTTGTTGTTGTGTGCCTTCAAGTCATGTCAGAGTTTGGCCGAGCCTAGGTCTAAAATTAATTATTTATTTGCTGCATTTATTTACTACATTTATATCCCACCCTTCTCACCCCGAAGGGGACTCAGAGCAGCTTCATGTACATACAATATATTATATTATTAGCATAACACAATATTAGCATTATATATTACTATATTGAACTATACCACTATACTATTATATAATATGTAATATATATATATAACATATAATTAATATTATTATATGGTATTACGGTTAGTATTATATTGTATAACATAAGATTATTATCAATATTATATGTATATACAATATATTATATTATTAAAACTGATATAAAAATATATTATAAAACTGAGGGCGGGGGCCAGGTAAATGACTTTGGAGGGCCGCATCCGGCCCCCGGGCCTTAGTTTGGGGACCCCTGCCTTAGAGTATTAAGCTTCACAAGTGGACCTCTGCTGAAAAGCTGCTTGGCAGGGAAGGCTGTGATGGTGCTTTGGAGACACTGACAATTGGTGAAACTTTTTGACAGTTGAACTCTTTTCAATAGTAAGGACCCCATGCTACACGTTTTTAGAAAACATAAGCTTGCCATCCACCAATCTGTTTCCCCGATGCCACCCCAATTCAGATGGGCACACAACAAAAACAAGCACAGAATAGAGCTGGGCAACATGTGTCCCTCCAATTGCTGTTGGGTTGCAACTCTCTTCCTCCTTGACCAGCAGAGTCAATGATGAAAGAGGAAGGGAGTTGCAGCCTCTAGGAACTGGGACACCCCTGCCTGAGGTAAACATCTATTAAGATGAGGAGATCCAAAGGCAGACTAATGATACAACAGCACTTGATGAAGAAGAAAGTAGCCTCATTAAACAATTCAGCTGCCCTAGTGTTAGGAGAAAAGTTGACAGGGTGGCAGAAGCCTTTCAAGCCTGATGGCGGTGCTTTGTGACTACCTTAAGAGAAAATTAATTTTGTCATTTTCTTAGGGGCTTGGATTGTCCCGATCCTTAAGACAGTGAACTACATCAGTCACCAGGTGCAAGATGGTTATAGGGGTAGGTTGTCCAAGTTGTATGTACACCACAAGATATGCCTGCACCTCCATAAGTGAGCCTCTTTCCCTCAGGTGAAATAGCCTGCCTTGAGCTACCTGTCTGGTAAGCATCTGCACCTGGCATGGGGAATCCTAAGTCAACCAAATGGCTTGGGTTGGCCCTGACATCCCTGCCAGCAGCTTCTTTTTCCAGTTCCGTAGAGCTGGAAATTCCACTTTGGTTATAACAAGTTGGGGAAAATGAGATGTCAGAACTTACTGAGCATATTAATTCTTGGATAGGAAATGAAGCAATCCATACACTCTTGGATCTTATCCATATTCCAGCAGGAGTCCAAAATTCATTTTCTGTTAAAACGATTGATTCCTCTCCTTTCTCCCTCAGATAGTTCTAAAGTGTTGCCTGCAAACTGAATTATAATTCCTGATGTCACTAAAACTTTTTAAAAATTATGTATTAAAAATGACAGCCACACATTGGGTGGGGTAGATTACTCCTGGTCATTCAACTTTTACATACCATATCCCTCTCTTTTGGGACTCCATGTGCTGTGAATCATGCCACAAGACTGCATAGACAGTGAATGCTCTTTCTACCAGAGCTTTGCTGAAGTTCAATCCACCTCTGGTTTCCCGTGCAGCAGCCTAAAGTGGTCATCGCTGTTTCCTCTGCATCTGAACTTTGATTTCCTAACTGAATGTGTTTCTAATATTAATGCTTTGTAAAAAGCCATTTAGCCCCTCAAAAGTTGCCTTTTTACAGAGCTTTTTAAAAAATCTTTTTCTCTTGGCGGTAGCATGGTGTCACACCTTTTGTCTCACTCACATTGGATTTCAAAAATATTTTTATTTACTTTCTTCATCACCAGAACCATAATAATAATAATAATAATAATAATAATAATAATAATAATAATAATACAGTAGAGTCTCACTTATCCAACATAAACGGGCCGGCAGAACGTTGGATAAGCGACTATGTTGGATAATAAGGAGGGATTAAGGATAACCCTATTAAACATCAAATTAAGTTATGATTTTACAAATTAAGCACCAAAACATCATGTTAGACAACAAATTTGTCAGAAAAAGTAGTTCCGTACACAGTAATGCTATATAGTAATTACTGTATTTATGAATTTAGCACCAAAATATCACGATACATTGAAAGCATTGACTACAAAAATGCGTTGGATAATCCAGAACGTTGGGTAAGCGAGTGTTGGATAAGTGAGACTCTACTGTAAATACTACATAGCATTACTGCGCATGGAACTACTTTTTCTGTCAAATTTGTTGTATAATATGATGTTTTGGTGCTTAATTTGTATAACGATTACCTAATTTGATGTTTAATTGGCTTTTCCTGAATCCCTTCTTATTGTCCAACATATTCACTTATCCTGCCGGCCTGTTTACGTTGGATAAGTGAGACTCTACTGTATATTTCTAATCTTATATTATCTGCTCAGAACTGGATTATATGAGGCTCCTTCTTCACAGCTGTATAAAATGCACACTGAAGTGGATTATATGGTAGTGTGGAGTCAAGATAATCCAGTGCAAAGCAGATAATATAAGATTATAAATGGGTTATATAGCTGTGTTGAAGGGCCTTGAGTCTACACTGCCATATAATCCAGTGCGAATTAGATAATCTGTGGAAGAAGTCTAAGTGAGGCCTAAATCTGCCTGTCCCCTAACTGAAACCTGGCTGTCCCTTGGTTGCTAGGCAACCAAGTGGGCAGAGATTAGCCCTCTAAACTGGCAGCAATTGGATAAAAAAATTATTGCTCTCCCTCTAATTAGGACTTTATTTTTCTTTTCTTTTTGTTGTATCAACCTTGAGGCGTGGATGATGGGTTGTGTTGTCAAATTTTGAGGTTGGGGGGCCTGTACTTTTGTTGTTTTGTGAGTCGCCGTGATGCCATCACTCTTTTATATATATAGATAAAGCCCTGCCCTAAATGGTGTCAGACCCAAATATCTGAAGTAGGGGCATTCCTTAGCTATGACAACATGCTTGATTTATAACTACAGTAGAGTCTCACTTATCCAACAATCACTTATCCAACATTCTGGATTATCCAACACATTTTTGTAGTCAATGTTTTCAATACATCGTGATATTTTGGTGCTAAATTCGTAAATACAGTAATTACTACGTAGCATTACTTCGTATTGAACTACCTTTCCTGTCAAATTTGTTGTATAACATGATGTTTTGGTGCTTAATTTGTAAAATCATAACCTAATTTGATGTTTAATAGGCTTTTCCTTAATCCCTCCTTATTATCCAACATATTCACTTATCCAACGTTCTGCCGGCCCGTTTATGTTGGATAAGTGAGACTCTACTGTACTATAGGTTTTTCTGTCGCTCTGTAACTTCTATGAAAGACATTATTGTAATGAGTATGCATCCTGAGTGGTTTTTAATTGATTAGATACAGACTTAGTCATATCTTGAAATCAATAGGATTTAAGTTAACTGTGATCTATTGTATGAAGGATAAATTAGAAATAATTAAATATGTGATCAACGATTAAATGGTCAGATTTATTTTTCAAGGAAGATGACTCATAAGTGAAGTCTAGCAAAGGCGCTTCTGACTATAGCAGCTAATTTGGTCTCTGGGAACAGCAATGGATGCAAAAAACACTTCTAAACTATACATATTTTCCTTTTGAGCCATGTCCAGGTCAGGCTATATCAGCCTATAAAACTGTATATCAACTTATATCTAGGCTGGATTAAGTCAGATAGGTATCTGATGTGTTTGCATCTGATGTGCCTCTGCAGCCCATAGGGAAGAGCAATGTCAGTACATGCCATGCAGCAGGTGCAAGAGGTGGTAAACTCATCATGTGTGAACTTGTACTTTTCACTAGCTGCATTTATTTTATTGTGGCCTGGGTAAATATATTGGAACTATGGCTTCTGAAGTCAACCGAACTGTTTGCAGCCTAACTCTTTAAAACAATGTGAGGGAGCCACATACATTGCTTGTCCCTATTATAACTTTATAATTTCAGAGAGGATGCTACAATAAAAGAGTGCGCTTAGTTGTAAAGGTAAACAAAATTGTTATAGTTCTGTTTCATTTCTTTTAATGGTAACACATGCAAGGCAACTCGTAAACATGTGTAGCAAGTAGATGCTGAAGAATCATAGCAGATATTGTCAGGATCTGTGGGAGAGGGAAAAGCTGACTGATATGTCAAAAATGTAAAAAAAAATTATTTACTTCTCGTAACTCTGTGCTCTTCTAGGTGTGACTTCAACAGTATATTATTCACTAGGCAATGTCTATTCATTTGAAAAATCGTGTAATCTTTTTTCTCTTTAAAAATGAGCCAATATCAAACCTAGCAAAGTCCCCCATTCTTCAATTGTCCAGTGCTTTGACTGTATCTGTAAGGTGCTTTGAGGGTTTAAAAAAAAAACCAGGGCATAAATACGTAAACAAAGATATGTATATCCATAGGTAACCCTGAAAACAAGGAATGAGAAACCTTACACTGAGATGCCGGAAGACCTTCTCCAGGAGACCTTTTTGCAGTGGTTTCCCAGATTTTGCAATGGGTTGCCCTTTCCAAACTGCTACACCGGCTCTCTCACACAAATGAGCCCAAGAGTGCATTGTGTTAACAGTAGTGATGCATTTGGACACTATGTGAAATAAATAATGCCTCCCTGCCTTGTTTCCATCCTATGGGATCCTTGTGTCTGTAGTCTAGTTTAATCTGAGGCTGAACACTTTGCTAGCCTGCTGCTGCTATTGCTACAAGTTGGAGGAGGAATCACAATGGGCAAGGCCATGGAAAAGAAGAGAAGGCTCTATCTTGAAGAATGTTACAGCAGCCGTGATCTCAATGATCAACTATCAACAAAGCATGCACAAAGGGGATTAAGGTGTTTTCCGCTATTTTCTTTCTTTTTTTCTTACCTTTCTTTCTCTATTATAATGTATATAAAGTCAAATCAAATAGCTTATTGTACAAGTCCAAGGCCCTGATAATAATAATAATAATAATAATAATAATAATAACTTTATTTTTATACCCCGCCCCATCTCCCCAAAGGGACTCGGGGCGGCTTACATGGGGCCAGGCCCGATAAAACAAACAAAACAGTAACAAAACAATAAAACAATTATCCCAGTAAAAAACATCAACATCAATAAAAACAATCATTAAAATCAACAAGCAGGATACAGTGTTAAAAACAGGAGACTAATTCGTAGATCCCAGGCGAAATGCAGAGTGATATGAAATGGGAAAAGGAAATTTCACAGTTGGACAATAAAGTGCAGTATAAAATGGCAAGACAACAACAATGGGACTATTATGGAATGGACAGATAGATCAATCCAGCAACAACTAAACATCGAAGGTCTTTTGAAACAGCCAGGTTTTTAAGCTCTTCCGGAAGGAGAGGAGGGTAGGGGCCTGCCTGATCTCTCTAGGTAGAGAGTTCCAAAGCCGGGGGGCCACGACGGAGAAGGCCCTCTCTCTCGTCCCCACCAACAGTGACTGTGAAGGTGGTGGGAGCGAGAGAAGGGCCTCCCCCGACGAGCGAAGAGAACGTGTGGGTTCATAGAGGGAGATGCGGTCTCTAAGGTAGGTGGGTCCCAAACCGTTTAGGGCTTTGTAGGTGATAACCTGCACCTTGAATTGGGCCCGGAAAGTAAATGGCAGCCAGTGAAGCTCCTTAAACAGAGGCGTTGAACGCGCCCTGTAATTCGCTCCGGTTAGAAGCCTGGTAAAAACGTAGAGTGCATAGAATAGTACTTTCAAAGCAAACAGGAAGCAAAAGATAACAAAACAAAGGTCATCATCATGCTCACACAAAGAGCAAAAACAATGTGAATTATTGATAGCTACAGATAAATTATGGGGGAAGAATCAAATTAGCTACAACCCCAACATAGAGCTATGTCTAGAAATTAATGGGGATTTCAGTGCTTGTGGTAAACAAAGGGGATTAAGCTAATTTTTCTCCATTTTCCCTTTCCTTTTTTCTATTATAAGGAACATAATGTAAAAGTAGCTTTTAGTAATCAGTATGGTATACCGTATTTACTCAAGGCCACTGCAGGTGAGGGTACTCGGTTGGCTCCTAGGTACTCTTGATTTTTATTTTATCATTTTATTTTAATATTTGGGGACCCCAGTGGCACAGTGTGTTAAAGCGCTGAGCTGCTGAACTTGCAGACCGAAAGGTCCCAGGTTCAAATCGGGGGAGCGGAATGAGCACCCACTGTTAGCCCCAGCTTTTGCCAACCTAGCAGTTCGAAAACATGCAAATGTGAGATCAATAGGAACCGCTCCGGCAGGAAGGTAACGGAACTCCATGCAGTCATGCCAGTCACATGACCTTGGAAGTGTCTATGGACAACGCCGACTCTTTGGCTTAGAAACGGAGATGAGCCCCAACCCCGAGTCGAATACGACTGGACTTAATGCAAAAGGAAACCTTTACCTATTTTATATTTTAATATTTAGGTTTTAATGTTTATCAGCACTGTTAAATATTTAGTTTTAATATGTAGTTTTAATGTTTATATTTTATAATGCTGTTATCCGCCTTGGGCCCTTAAGTGGGGAAAGGCAGGATAAAAATAGCTTAAATAAATACAAAATAAAACTATGAAACTAGGCAAGGGAGGTTTATATATATGTGGAATGTCCAAGCCTTGCAGCTTCGAAGCCTGGCTGCTTCCTACCTGGGGAAATCCTTTGTTGGGAGGTGTTAGCTGTCTGGAATTCCTGTTTTCTGAATGTTGTTCTTTATTTACTGTCCTGGTTTTGGAGGTTTTTTTTAATACTGGTACCCAGATTTTGTTCATTTTCATGTTTTCCTTTCCTCACAACCTCTGAGGATGCCTGCCATTGATGTAGGCAAAACGTCAGGACAGAATGCTTCTGGAACATCACCATACAGCCCCGAAAACTCACAGCAACCCAGTGATTCCGGCCATGAAAGCCTTCGACAACAGAAAACTCAGTCCTACACCTGGTTGCTGAAGTTCACGGAAGCTTCAAAATCAAGAATTAGAACTGCAATTATCAGAGATAGACAGGAGTAAAGAAATAC
Source organism: Anolis carolinensis (assembly GCF_035594765.1). Lineage (NCBI taxonomy): Eukaryota > Metazoa > Chordata > Lepidosauria > Squamata > Anolidae > Anolis > Anolis carolinensis. The sequence goes on from NC_085842.1 coordinate 200,698,606, forward strand.
AAATATATTCTCCGCCTCAAGCTTCGTTTTAGAATCGGCTTAAAATCAGCAGCAAGGAAAGGACAGCTCGAAATAAACTCAGCCAGTCTATTCGGCCAGGGCAGGAAGCGACTGCGCAGGCGCGCGCCTCTTGGCGGGCCCAGGCACCCAAACGCTGCCCGTGCGTCAAAGTCCCGAGCGCCGCTCTCATTGGCCAGGCCGAGCCGAAGCGAGGCGCACCAAAACATCGCGGGGAGGGACCTGAGTTCTCTCGAGAGTTCGCCTGAAGCTGGCACCGCCATGTTGGAGTAGGGAGAGGCCACATCCCGCTGATGTCCTCCTTTCAGGGTTTTCAAATGTTTATTATTTGTTCCGAGAAGAACGCAAAGGCCTCTCTGAGGTCTTAAGGGCGGCGAGGCCTATCCTCTTGTTTGCCAACTCCCGCCAAAAAACAGAAACAAAGCGAGGATCGGCAACGAGAGGATGGTGCAGTCCTGCTCTGCCTACCGTTGCCGGAATCGATACGACAAAGAGAAGCCAATTTCTTTCCACAAGTGAGTAGCAGGGGCGGGGGCAGGACAGCTCGCAAGGAGAGAGAGCGAGCGAAAGAAGAGGCGGCAGCCAGGGCGCATGCGTGAATGAGTGTGCGCGCGCACGCACGCTCTTGAGGGGCGGGGTGGGGGGGCGCTTCAAAAAAAGGTCTTAAGTCAAAGCAAAGAAAGCAATGGCTGGGGTAGTCGCGCGCTCGTATGCATGCACGCGCTCTTTTTCCTCTCTCTTTCGCGCGCAGGCTTTCAACAGAACCGTTGGGACTGAGCCTTGTCTTTGGCTCGGGGCGTTAGAAGGCACGCGCGCGCATGCGCGCCTATTTTAACCGTCGATTGCTGTGCTGACAGTGACGTCGGGAGGGCTGTCATTTTATGTTTTCCAAATTGGTCAATGTTGCCATCAAACTGAATAGTCTCTTGGTCAACGTTGCTTCAAAGCCCTGTTGTTTTTGACCAGGCATGGGCAAACTTGGTCCCCCCCAGGTGTTTTGGACTGCAACTCCCACAATTCCTAACTGTCGGTAGGGCCCAAGTTTGCCCATGCCTGTTTTAGACACTAGGGATGTGCGATCCATTAAAAAATTGTTCAAACTGGATCACAGGATGGTAAAATATCCAGGCGTCCCAGAAGCAACATCCTTGCAGGCGGCCAATTTTCCGATACCAGAAGCGACTTGCAGTTTCTCAAGTTGCTCCTGACACAGAGAAAAAATACAATAAAATATAATAATATAATGTACTGCAGGCTCCCCCACAACAATAAATTTGTTTGCAGCTTAATAAACCTTTCCCCATGTTTTTATGATAGAACCCTAGGAAATAATGACATTGATAAACCTAGGAGCAAAAATCATAGTTACATAGTGTAATATATTGTAATATTATAATAAATATATAATTTAATACAATTATAATAATATAATTATGCTATAATACAGTTATAATAGATTATAATTTCATAATATAATTAAAAATATAATCGTAATGTAATACAATTATAATAATATAATAAGTAGTGATATCACTTGTTCACCTTGCTGGGGCCCACGAAAAGGATTTTCACTCTCAGTATCCCTCCTTTCTGTAGCTAGGCCAGAGACTCGACTTCACATAATTCGCCAAGCTGTCCCTTGTGGCCCTGCCCACACTGGTTGCTAAAGGGAGGAGACTGCTTGGCCATTGCTAGCACAGTTGGTAAAGGAAGGAGCTGCCTGCTACGACATGCTAAGAGAGGAGGGTACCGATTGGCTGTTGCTAAGGGGCATGGTTTTACATGTCTCAGATGTGACAGGTTTGTGATAGTAGGTATGTGAATACCTTAAAACACTCGTCAGTTTGGATGCTACGTTGTGTCTAAATTTCGTAGCAATCGGTGATGTAGTTTGGAAGATATGAGGTCCCCACAAACGGACATTACATTTTTATTTATATAGATTATTAGACTGACTCTAAACAGCTGACTGCTGCCGCCCTTATTGGGACTTTCTGTTACTGAGCTCTGCATTCTGGGAAATGTAGTTTAGGGCAAGACCTTTTGCATTCCCTGTCACGGGGGCCTCATCTTCCCAAACTATATTTCTAAGAATGCTGTGTTCTCTGTCTCCCGCCGATTAACTTTGCTAGTCCCACCTCCAGTGCCTTTGCTTATGGCAATCAGGACAAAAAAAAATGCAGGATTGTTTTTTGCACGTTCTCTTGGCTTTACTAAAGTTGCTTAATGCTTCTACTGAAAATTAAACTTACCTTGGGAGGCATCTGAATGTTACAGAATCTTAACTAAAATGATTGGTGAATGTTTATATTCTGAAATCCAACCTTTCCTGCAAGTTTCTAATATCGATTCATATGCACAAATTTAGCAAATTGTATCCGAATTTATGTCCTAGGATTGGACCTCTTAAAGGTTCGTGGATGATTGTTAAGATTTTTAAATGTTTTTATAGTTACGCTATTTTAAACCATGATGTCTCTGCACAATTTGTTTCATTGGTGGAAGTATGGGTAGTCATTCAAAGATGCTCAAGGTATATTTTGGTTGCAGGTTTCCTCTCACAAGGCCCGATCTCTGCAAGAAATGGGAAGCTGCAGTGAGAAGAAAAAATTTCAAACCAACGAAGTATAGCAGCATTTGTTCTGAACACTTTACTCCAGATTGCTTCAAAAGGGAATGCAACAACAAGCTCCTAAAAGATAATGCTGTGCCGACAATATTTTGCCACACAGAAGTAAACGTGAAGGTAAGTGATGTTGATGGGTTTTAAAAGCTGTTATTCACAGATCTGTTTATATATAATCAAGAGTATTATTTCTAAGCAACAGATACTGTGGGGAGAGGAAAGCAGCAGTGAGGAGGTTGAGTTATTTACCAACCTGAATTGCCTCTTCATAACATTGCCACTTTCTCCCATTAACCAAGCAGTTTTAATTTGTAGTTGCCACCTTCAAATGTAAAATAGAACAGAGACTGAGTCATTAGGCAGCAATTCTAAATGAGTTGTTATCCCATTTACATTTTCTTGCTAAGGATACATTTTTGTGTATGTGTCTGAAAGTCACCTGTAGACTTATGATCCCATCAAATTCATTGGGTTTTTAAAGGCGAGAGATACTATTACTCAGAATTGTTTTTCTAGTTCCTTTCTCTGAAATATAGCTTACAGCACATGATATTCATTGCTGCTCTGCCACCCAAGTACTAACCAGGCCTACCCTGCTTGACATCCAAGATCAGATTGGATCTGGTGTCTTCAGGGTATTTAAACTTGGAAAAATGATAACTGTTCATGCCCAATGAAAGATAGAGGCTCCATCTCACTGCCATATAAAATCCATATTATCTGCCTTGAACTGGATTATATGGCTACGTAGACTCATATAATCCAGTTCAAAGCAAATACTGCGGATTATCTGTTTTGATAATCTGGATTATATGTCACTTTAGATCTAGCCAGTGACTGTTCCAATCCTCTTCTTTCAATGTATAGTATGAACAGTTTAAAGGGGATGAGATAGGAAAACTTCCCTTTCTCTCATCCCTTTTTTAAGGGAAACATTGTCATATCTCTGTAGTGACATCTTGCAAGTCAATGCTCAATCAGAGAAATTCTGAGGAATTTCTGTATTATTATTATTTTTGGCCATCAAGCGATTTTCTTAACTTCCCTCATTGCCCCTTTATTTGTCTTAGTGATGGGAAGAAACAGTGTCATGCGGGAGTAGAGCTTGTGAAAGTTACTCTTAAACAATTAAAAATAAAAGGATACATGTCCTGACTTGATGTGTCGAATTGGCAGAGATGCTCCTTCATTTTTATTTATTTGTGAATGAAGCCTTGTGAAATGTGTTTGTTAACTATTCTATTGGCATCATAGTTAGAACCACAATACTCTGCTCTTTTACCATTTTTTCACCAGGCTGATTTGGGAGACTGTGAGGAACAAGTACAGGCGCAGGTAATGTCATATGCAAGTACATACAGGCAGTCTCCGAGTTACAAACATCCAACTTATAAATGACTCATAGATAAGTACAGGGTGAGACAACAGAAAGTGAGAGAAATCTACCCCTAAGAAGAGAAATTCCCTCTTGGAAGTGCTATTATCATGGGGGAAAGGGGTCTCAAATGAATCTTTATCACCAATCCTTGTTTCCACAATCGATATTTTTCAAAATCCAATAATCACAGGGACAGAAAGGGAGGTGAATTCTTCTGAACAGGGACACAGACAGCAAACACCACAACGTTTGTATATATAAAGCTGGAGTTACACTTAAAATGTATCAATTTCAACTTACATACAAATTCAACTTAACAAATTTACAGAACCTATTCTGTTCATAACTTGGGGACTGCCTGTAGTTCTGTAAGATTTAACTTAACCTATATAAACACAGTGGAGACAGTAATACTATTTCCTGATGCTTTTTGATAGAAACATTGCAGCAGAGAAATACTCTGAGTTCTTTTTGTAATCTTAAAGTAAAAATGTATTGATTTAATTTAAATTTATTTTTTATATATATATACTTGATTGTTTTAATGAACGTGGATGAGCTCCCTCTATCAGCTCCAGCTCCATGCGGGGACATGAGAGAAGCCTCCCACAAGGATGGTAAAACATCAAAACATCCGGGCGTCCCCTGGGCAATGTCCTTGCAGACGGCCAATTCTCTCACTCCAGAAGCAACTCCGGTTGCTCCTGACACGAAAAAAAAAATGTTTTAATAAATGGGAGTGTAATCTTGACCCCTTAGAGTGGGTTAGGGTGGCACATGACATTTTAAGTATTTAGGAGTTCGTTTGTAAAGCCTCATTTAAAATAGTATAGAAAATATAAGCAACTGCAATAAATAAATCCTGCATTGGATCGTTCAAGGTTGTTCTTTCAAATCGTTTAAATTCAAGCCCAATGAATCCCACATTAAAAGGATCTACTATCTCCTTTTAAACATTTTTTTAAAATGTTGGACGTTCTTCCAATCCCAGGCCTGTTGGAAAAATGTAATCTTCTGTTACATGAAGTATTTGACTGAGGTTTGGTGGTATCAATGGGCTATATTTTTCTCCATATTAAAATAAGGAGTAAGACCTGCTTTATTGTTTATTTGCTGCAGTTTGTACACCTTGTTTAGGAACAAACTGGTGTTTCCTTTTTAAATACATAGCTTTTAAAATATCTTGTTAGAATTAGGTTTCTGTAGTTTAGGGAAAATGTTTCAAAAACAGCGTTGGAAGTCATACATGTGTGCATCATATTTTCCACATCCCAGTTATTTATCTTCCCTAAACTTATACCCAACTTCGTTTCTTTCACATGCTCAAATGTACCAAAGATATAAAATGTTTGAAACTAACTATTAAATAGCTCAGCCTTCTCTAACCTTATACCCTCTGAATGTGTGGGGGACTACAGTTCCCCTCAGCTATAGTGATCACTGATGTTGGGAGTTATAGTTCCACAATTGTCCAATGTGAAAAAGAATAGGATTGTAATTTTTGTCAAACGGGTTGTGTTGGAAGTAGAAAACTGCAATGGTTGTTGATTATTTTTCCTTATCCCTTTTACAAAATAAATTCCAATGTATTCTCTTGTCTTGCTGTTTTAGTCTGAAGACAGCCAAGAACCAGTTGCCATACAAGCTCCTTCTTCTCCTTCACCACCACCACTGCCGCAAACTGACCCAAGACTAGTAGATCCAAGCATTGGATTATTAATGCCCCCGCTCCACACTCCCAATAATATTGCTGTTTTTTGTGATCACAATTATACTGTCGAAGATACAGTTCATCAACGGAAAAGAATTCAGCAACTGGAAGAGCAGGTGGATAAACTGAGGAAGAAGCTTAAAACTGCACAGCAGCGGTGTAGGCGTCAAGAGAAACAGATTGAAAAACTGCGGGAGCTTGTTCAATTTCAGAAGGAAAAAGATGCGTTGTCGGGCAAAGGAGGCTATGTGATTCTGCCTAATGACTTTTTTGAAATTGTAGAAGTACCAGCCTAGGAGGCTAAGATCTATATTTATGGGGCACTGCCAAATTTAGCCTCATCAGACTAACTCAAGATCAGTTTTAAAATGCAATGCTCTATTCTGTGTATAAACTATTTCACCCCAACAGAACAATAATAAAAATGCTATATAATTTTTTTGGTCATGGTACTTCTTGGCCTTTTAAAAAAGTTAGTGTTTAAATATGTATATAAAGGGGACTACTGTGCATGCTACTCATAAATACCTTTCTTTGTATCCAGTGAGGCTTACTGTCATGTAAATGAGAATGTACTTCAGGTCTTAGGTTGCAACCCTGTATGACTTGGAAATAGGCCACACTACAGTGGGGCTTGTTTATGAATAGAGATGTCTAGGATTGAGCTGTTGATTTTGGACAATGGACCAGAATACAACACAGGAATGACAGTTCATCCATAGTAATTACAGTAGAGTCTCACTTATCCAACACTCACTTATCCAACGTTCTGGATTATCCAACGCATTTTTGTAGTCAATGTTTTCAATATATCGTGATATTTTGGTGCTAAATTCATAAATACAGTAATTACTACATAGCATTACTGCATATTGAACTACTTTTTCTGCCAAATTTGTTGTCTAACATGATGTTTTGATGCTTAATTTGTAAAATCATAACCTAATTTGATGTTTAATAGGTTTTTCCTTAATGCCTCCTTATTATCCAACATATTCGCTTATCCAACATTCTGCCGGCCCATTTATGTTGGATAAGTGAGACTCTACTGTATATATATTTATTACACAATCTATTTTGCCCTTTGCAACAGTTCACGGTGGGCATCAATATATAAGATGTGTAAGATTGAATTTACAGTGTGGTATCAATGGGAGCTGGTGTGATGTAGAGTGGTAACTATAAGAGGGCAATTAAATTCTGAGTTTAAATTTTTACCTTGACCACAGATTTACTTGAATAGCTTCGTATAAGTCAATGTCTCATAAATGCCTTTCTTAGGTCTTGCTGCTTGGTTTTGGTGCATGGGTGACACAGTCAAACCCCTTTGATTGGTCCATAAAGGCATGATGGAACAAAGGAGAAAAGAAAGTATCACTAGCTGAAGTCAGTGGTCAAAATTAGCACCAGTAGTATTGTGCAAGAAATAATGGCATTTCGGTATCGATGCTACAGCACTAGTATCATGTGCTTGATTAGCTCATCTGACAAGAAGGGCTGCTGTGTCTGCAACCACTGAAGTTTGGGACAACTATCAAGAGAAGTCCTGTGTAAACTATAAGCCTAGCTGCAAGGTTATGAAGGTATGAACGATACTTGCTTGGCCCTGATCAGATATTTGGGATCATAGTCTTTTCATGAGAAGCACATTAGGCATTTCTACAGCTCCTGAAACATTACAAGTTTGCCATTTGAGAGGCAGAACTCTGTGTACAATGGGTGTATAGGACACATCCTTTAACATTATAGCCAGATTATCCTCCATTTGGTATTGAAAGTTGGGTAGATTTTAGGTAAGTACTGGTACTGTTGGATCTCTGTCCTTGAATCTCATTGAGTCCCATTTTTTAGCATAATAATTATGCTATTCTGGCATACAATTTTGCCAACAGTCTTATATACACCTTGAACAAGGAAAGGGAACTGGTCAATATTAGGCGAGCTCTAATCTATCTACACTGATAGATTTGGAGGTTCTAGCAAAAAAGGAATTAAAACAAAAAACAATTTCATATGCACCCGAGTTAGCCAATGAATTAGTCCTTTTCCTTTATCCAAATTCTCAATAGATTAATGTGAGCTTGTGAGAAAAAGCTTTTCACGAGCCATTCAGGTTCAGATACAGCCCACTCCCCTATAGTTTAAAGCTGTGCTAAAAGTATTGGCTCATAGTAAGCTGTTCCAATGGGCAAAAATATGGAATTGGTCCCTGGAATATAAGAGCTGGAAATAGGCAGTCTCCCCGAATCAAATAGCTTGTGGTGCATTGGTGAATATTACAGTAGAGTTTCGGTTATCCGACTTCTGGTTATCCGACCTACCGTATTATCTGACGTGCGGCCCAGGGTGCTTGCTGGAGGGACGAGATGCGGCTGGAGCAGACTCGCTCCCGGCAAGCAACCAGTTTAGAGAAGCCCACCGCATGTTGCTAGGCAGCAACATGTGGCTGGGCTTCTCTAAACCGGTTGCTTGCCAGGAGGGATGAGGCTTTTTCCTCCTGGCAAGCACCCGGCTTGCCGGGATGGATAATAGAGCCTCCCTATTAACTGACAGTTTCGGTTATCCAACATTCGGCCCGCCCATTTATGTTGGATAACCAGAACTCTACTGTATTTCATGAGATATAGATAACTGATACTAATTCAACACAATTTATTTTATACTCTACCCTTCTCCTGCTATAGGACCCAAGATGGATAAGTAAATATTTGTTGAATATACAAATAGCATCCTTTACCAATGAAAGAATGCAAATAACATTAATACGAATACAGTGCTATCCAACAGTTTGATTAACCATATATTAGGACATTAAATACCAAACAAAAATGTGACCACTGTTCTCATGGCTATTGCAATAGCTTGTGTCACTTCTGTTGTGGAGTGGAACAAGAGGAACCATTATACATGTAAATTATGGCTCTACCTACACTGCTATATACTCTAGTTCAATGCAGATTAAACTGGATTATATAGCAGCATAGATTCACATAATCCAGTTCAATGCAGTTCAATCTGCATTATATGAGCCTACACTGATCACATAAAGCAGTTCAAATGGCATTATATGGCAGTGTAGATGGGGCCATGGGCAGCTCTTCTCTTCTTTTTGTCAGTTTAGGGTGAAGGAAGTATTATCTGGTCTGTCTAGTTATAGCCTTGATTTTATTTATTCACTGTGATGTTCATATTCTGAAGTTGATGTCTCCTGGTTCCTTCAACAGAGTTCAACAGAAAAATCCTAAACACTACCTTTGACTGGAAATAAACACCTTGGTGAATTCATCGTATCTAAAGGTAACCTTATGTTGACTATAATTTATATATATATATATATATATATATATATATATATATATATATATATATATATTCAATATTTATATCCCGCCCTTCTCACCCAACAGGGGACTCAGGGCGGCTTACAATAAAACAGACATATAAAAACAGTACAATACACTATAAATCAGTTAAAAATTAACTTACATAAACATTCATAAAATGCATTTATAAAATATAGATAGGCGTGTACAAGTTTAAAAGACTGGGTCTGTCAGTTGAGTTCCAGCATACATAATAGTAATTAATGCTGCTGATTCTTATTCGAAAGCCTGGCCCCACAACCAAGTTTTTACCTTCCTACGGAAGGATAGGAGGGAGGGAGCCTGCCTGATTTCAATGGGGAGGGCATTCCATAGGCGGGGAGCCACTACTGAAAGGCCCTGTCTCTCGTCCCCGCCAGCCGCACCTGTGAGGCTGACGGGACCGTGAGCAGGGCCTCATCCGATGATCTTAAGCTTCGAGGTGGGTCATAGCGAGAGACACGTTCGGACAGATAAGCTGGGCCGGAACCGTTTAGAGCTTTATAGGCTAAAGCCAGCACCTTGAATTGTGCTCGGTAGCTAATCGGCAGCCAGTGGAGCTGACGTAACAGAGGAGTGGTACGCTCCCTGTACGCCGCTCCAGTTATTAACCTGGCAGCCTCCCGTTGGACTAACTGAAGCTTCCGAACAGTCTTCAAAGGCAGCCCCACGTAGAGTGCATTGCAGTAGTCTAAATGGGATGTAACAAGGGCGTGGACCACCGTGGCCAAGTCTGGCTTCCCAAGGTACGGTCGCAGCTGGCGCACAAGTTTTAATTGTGCGAAGGCTCCCCTAGCCACCGCTGAGACCTGGGGCTCCAGGCTCAACGATGAGTCCAGGATCACCCCCAGACTGCGCACCTGCGCCTTCAGGGGGAGTGTGATCCCATCCAGCACAGGCTGTAACCCTATACCCTGTTCAGCCTTCCGACTGACCAGGAGGACCTCTGTCTTGTCTGGATTCAATTTCAATTTGTTGGCCCTCATCCAGTCCGACACAGCGGCCAAGCACTGGTTCAGGACCTGAACAGCCTCCTTAGTGACAGGTGGGAAGGAGTAACAGAGCTGGACATCATCTGCGTACAGATGACACCGGACCCCGAAACTCCTGATGATCTCTCCCAGCGGTTTCATGTAGATGTTAAACAACATGGGAGACAATACAGAGCCCTGCGGGACCCCACAAGTCAACGGTTGTGGGGCCGAGCAGGCATCCCCCAATGACACCATCTGGGACCGACCCTCCAGGAATGAGTGGAGCCACTGCAGGACAGTACCTCCAAGTCCCATTCCCACGAGGCGTCCCAGAAGGATACCGTGATCGACGGTATCGAAGGCCGCTGAGAGGTCCAGCAGAACCAGCAGGGACACACTCCCCCTGTCCAGTTCCCGGCGAAGATCATCGACTAAGGCGACCAAGGCTGTCTCAGTACCATGCCCCGGCCTGAAGCCAGACTGCGCCGGATCCAGAAAATCAGTGTCAACCAAGAATCCCTGGAGCTGCGAAGCAACCACATGTTCCAAGACCTTGCCCAAATAGGGGAGATTGGAAATAGGCCGAAAGTTTCCGAATTGAGTGGGATCCAATGATGGCTTTTTCAACAGCGGCTTGATCACAGCCATTTTTAGGCTCGCTGGAAACTTGCCCTCCCGAAGGGAGGCATTCACCACCACCTTCACCCACTCGGCCAAACCCCCTCTGGCTTCTCTCACCAGCCAGGATGGGCAGGGGTCTAGGATGCATGTGGTCGGACTCGCCTCTCCAAGGATCTTGTCCACATCCTCGAGCTCAACCAATTGAAATGAATCCAACAAAACTGGACAAGCAGGTGCACTAGTTACATCCTCAGAGACTGCCGTTAATATGGTGTCAAAGTCGGAACGGATCAGAGCGACTTTGTCCGCAAAGAACCGAGCAAATGCTTCACAGCGGGCTGCCGAGTTATCAGGGCTCCCACCTTGACTGGTGGGAGTTAACAACCCTCTGATGACACGGAACAGCGCCGCCGGACGGTTCAGTGCGGACGCAATGTTGGCCGCAAGGTGGACTCTCCTTGCAGCTTTGATTGCCGCGGCATATGCCCTAAGATATTCTGTATTCAAAATGTATGTATTGAGCAGAAAGCACTATCCAGCCATTTTAGGTTGATCCCACAACAGAAATTAAACCTGGGAGACAATAGCTGTCTGAATGTTGGTAAGGAAGTAGTACATCAAGATGGGAATCAGATGTTCTCTAGATGCTGTTGGATTGCAGCTCCTCACCATTGACTACTACTACTAATAATAATAATAATTATTATTATTTATACCCTACTTTTATCTTCCCAAAGGGGACTCAAAGTGGCTTGACATAAAAGCATTAGTATACAATTTAAAATATATAAATATGCAAAAATTAAAATAAAAAATTAAACACAACCAACACTAAAAAATTCAGTTAAAGTCCATCAAAACAGTTACAAACCACAGCACCCTCTGACTAGATCTTAAATACCTTAATCTTTAAAAACCTGCCTGAATAAAAAGGTTTTAGCCTGCCACCAGAAGGACAACAGGGACGGGGCCATTCTGGGTTCCCTGGGCAAAGAATGTCAAAGTCGTGGACCACTGAAAAGGCCCGCTTTCTCATTCCCACCAACTGAGCCTGAGATGGAGGTGGGACCGAGATAAGGGCCTCTCCTGAAGAACACGGGACCTGGGCAGGCTTGGACGAAGGGATGCGGTCAGTCAAATAGCCTGGACCTGAACCATCTAGGGCCTTAAAAATCATAACCAGTACTTTGAATTGTGCCTGGAAATAGACTGGCAACCAGTGGAGGTCCTACGCGTACAACGGGGGTTGTCTGCTCCCTGTAGCCAGCCCCAGTGAACAACCTGGTTGCAGTTCTTTAGACCAGCTGAAGTTTCTGAGCACTCTTCAGAGGCAGCTCCACGTAGAGCATGTTACAGTCATCCAGGAGGGATGTAACTAAGGCATGTACCACTGTGGCCAGATCTGGTTTCTCAAGGAACAGGCACATTGGTGCAAAAGTTTTAATTCTGCAAAGGCCCCCAGGTTTAGTACTGAGTGCAGGAAGACCCCCAAACTGCAGATGTGTGCCTTCAGGGGGAGTGTGTCCCCATCCAGCACAGGCTGGTTCCCTATTCCATGGTCTGCCTTTCGACTGACCAGGAGTACCTCTGTCTTATCTGGATTAAGTTTCAATTTGTTTGTCCTCTTCCAGTCCATTGCTGATGACAGGCACTGATTTAGGGTCAGGACAGCTTCCTTGGCATGAGGTGCTCATTTTGTCCCCAGCCAGGAATGCAAGCAGGTGCTGGCAATCCAGAACTTGCCTTCAGTCAGGGCCTCGGTCTGCAAAGAGCCAGTCCTCTGTACCAGGAGCTGAAGTCAGAGGCAGCCCACAACAAGGAAACACTGCCTCCTCCTTTCAAGCTCCTGACTTTTGGTCTTTCTGGCTCTTCTGGATGGTGACTAGTGTTACTAGGATTTGCAAACAAACAGCAGTGGGAGGAATGTATGATTCCCATTCCTGCATTAAATATTATACAGTGCATGGCAATAAGCAGTGAACAGCTACTGGCTACATTCAGGTTAGCAGTCAAGAAAAGGAGCAGATTCAGGCACTGAAGAACAATTGAATTGATTTCTAAATGCTCACATTGTATTCAGAAAATGCGCTTCCCTTCAAGTTTAAGCTCTGAGGAAAAGTCTTTTTTTTTAATTTGAGCAAATGTAACTTCCAGATAGAACTAAAGGTTTTGCGCATGATGTTGCTAAAACATCACTCTGTGGCCAGTTCTAAAAATGTTTTTGTAGTATTTTTAAGGTCAAAAAAGACAAAGAAAAAAAGGCTTTGCAATTTTTGTGGAATGAAAAAGATGAAGAACCCATTAGAGTAAAGGTAAAGGTTTCCCTGACGTTAAGTCCAGTCATGTCCAACTCTGGGGGTTGGTGCTCATTTCCATTTCTAAACCAAAGAGCTGCCGTTGTCCGTAGACACTTCCAAGGTCATGTGGCCAGCATGACTGCATGGAGTGCCGTTACCTCCCCGCCAGAGCGGTACCAATTGATCTACTCACATTTGCATGTTTTTGAAGTGCTAGGTTGGTAGAAGCTGGGGCTAACAGTGGGCGCTCATTCTGCTCCCGGGATTCGAACCTGTGACCATTTGGTCAGCAAGTTCAGCAGTTGAGCACTTTAACACACTGCACCACCGGAGGCACCATTAGAACCCATTAGGGAAGGACAAACCCATATATGACCCAGCTGTGAAATGAGGAAGATGAAGAACCCAACTATACCCCTGAACCTACACCCTCCTTTCCACACGCCCCTCCTTTCCCCACATATCCCCAATTTTATATGTTTGCACTGTATATGAAAAACTCTCAATAAAAATTATTATTTTTTTTTAAAAAAAGAACCCAACTAAAGTGTAAGGGGAAGGACAAAAATATAAATGACCTAGAGTGTCACACGTACAATGTAAAGCTAGGAGAAAGCAGAGATGACTCAGGCCCTATCTACACTGCCATCTAATCCAGTTTCTGAATCCAGATTATCTGCTTGCACTAGATTATATGGCAGTTGTAGATGGAGCCACAGTGGATGAATCTTGTCCGACTGCTCTTTACTACAAAATGTGAGTTTTATCCCTTTTACTATTCCAGCTCAGAGTTGCTGAACATTATTTCAAGAAGATATTTTGCAGAAATAAGGATAATTTTGAGAAGTTGTTTATAAGGTAAGATCATAGGCATCAGACCGGCACCTGCTATATATTCTTAAGCAGGCCTGGTACTATCATGCACCATGGTAAGACTATTGGCTTTAAGTACAGACAAAAAAAAATTGATGGTAGGAGCTAGTGTTTGAACTCTGAATGGTGTGGCAGGACATTTTAAAATGTTGGCCATTGAGAAACCCAAGGCACTATTTTGGCCACACTTCAAGAAACAATATTGGCACTGTCCTTAAGCCAGCGTTTCTCAACCTGGGGGTTGGGACCTCTGCGGCAGTCGTCAGAGGGGTTGCCAAAGACTCTCTGATACTCTCCGGAGATAAGTGAACTACATCTCCCCTAAGTCACTGTTAATTCCTCAAATCCCTCCAGTATTTTCTGTTGGTCATGGGGATTCTGTGTCGGAAGTTTGGTCCAATTGTATCATTGGTGGGGTTCAAAATGATTGTAGGTGAACTGTAAATCCCAGCAATTACAACTCCCAAATGCCAAGGTCTATTTTCCCCAAACTTCACATTTCGGCATATTGAGTATTTGTGCCAACTTTGGTCCAGATCTATTATTGTTTGAGTCCACAGTGCTCTCTGGATGTAGGTGAACTACAACTCCAAAACTCAAGGTCAATGCCCACCAACCCCCTTCCAGTATTTTCTGTTGGTCATGGGAGTTCTGTGTCCTAAGTTTGGTTCAGTTCCATCATTGGTGGAGTTCAGAATGTTCTTTGATTGTAGGTGAACTATAAATCCCAGAGACTACAACTCCCAAATGAAAAAAATCAATCCCCCCGCTAGTATTCAAATTTGGGCGTATCAGGTATTTGTGCCAAATTTTGTCCAGTGAATGAAAATACATTCTGCTTATCAGATATTTACATTACGATTCATTAGTAGCAAAATGACAGTTATGAAGTAGCAACGAAAATAATGTTATGGTTGGGGGGTCACCACAACATGAGGAACCGTATTAAGGGGTTGCGGCATTAGGAGGGTTGAGAACCACCGCCTTAGCAAAATGCATTGGGAAGTTGTCACTTTTTTCCACAGGGGACATACACTTCCCTTGTTAATGATTTCATCACAGAAGAAATAATGCCACAAAACAGAACATATACAGTAGAGTCTTGCTTATCCAGCATAAACGGGCCGGCAGAACGTTGGATAAGCGAATATGTTGGATAATAAGGAGAGATTAAGGAAAAGCCTATTAAACATCAAATTAAGTTATGATTTTACAAATTAAGCACCAAAACATTATGTTATACAACAAATTTGACAGAAAAAATAGTTCAGTACACAGTAATGCTATGTAGTAATTACTGTATTTACCAATTTAGCACCAAAATATCACGATGTATTGAAAACATTGACTACAAAAATGCGTTGGATAAGTCAGACTCTACTGTATGTAGTGTTAGATGCCCCACTTGAACATGAAGTTAGAATGATATACTCCTCTGTTCCTCCAATAACTTTAATTAGCTATTGAATGACCCAAGGTCACTGTTGATTGGTCCATGCAGCAGTAACTACTTTGAGAAGAGCAGTTTGCTAAATACTAATTTTCGTTTACATTTCTTATTATGTTGATAAAGCCGTACCAAAATACTTTTAACAAATAAAGGGCATCTATAACTGTCCCAATGGTTAAAATTTGTTCCTGCAATAAACATTGAGTCCTATTTGATCAAAGATTTAGTTGATTAATCTTCTGATTCAGCTGATTCTATTTTGCAGCCCTTGCTATTTTCTCATCGAAATTGTGAATATCAGACTACTACGTTGCCAGGGAAGATACTCTTTTCTAATAGGAAAACAAATTACCAGACAATGAAAATTACTTTCTTTCTCATTCAGAGAGCTTTCAAAAAAAGTGTGGAAGAGATATTTATAGCAAGGCTATAGTGTCTTTGCTCCAGAAGAACACAAAAGAAAAAGAAACACAAACAGTACAATGGAAGAAGATTCCTGTGATTTGGAGTACTCAAGTGAAGAATCTGATGTGCTTTCTCATGACAGTGAACCTGAAGAAAATGTTTCCAAATCAAAAAAAGCTAATCGTTCTTCACAAGATAATGCACAATACCGGCGGGATAGATATGGACACATACACCTTCCAACCTCAACTAGGTCTTATAAGGAGGATCTAAGGGCAGGTTCTTACCGAAGAAGGAATCCTCACACTCATAGAACAAGATGTTTTGTTCATCAACAGGGAGATCCGTACCATTCTCAGGGTGACAGTAGTGTAAGTGTGGATGAAGTTCTTAACCTGCTGCCCACCTACAAAAGAAAGACACGCCAGCAGTGTCAACAGGAAAAGGAGGCAGCTATCACAATCCAGTCTGCCTGGAGAGGTCATCAAGTTAGGAGGCACATTGACACAATGAATGAAGCGGCTACCAAAATTCAGGCAGCTTTCCGAGGCCACGTGACACGGAAAGAACTGCCCTTGGAACTGAGTGGATATGCCAGGACTGACAGACCAAAAATACAGAGGAAAGCAAGAACTGATAATCAAAGCAAGTGTTGTCCAGAGCTCCTAAATTGCCTTCAGAAATTTGGTTTGGTATCTGGACCACACACGCAGAGGCAGAACATCGTCCTCCCAAAAGCCAGACCAAGTAGATGTCCCAAATACATCATAGAAGACTATCCTGTTTTGAATCCCAATGTATCCTTCTTTGAAATCAAATCACCTCTCAGACCTAACAGGGAAGTATTCACATACAAGTCTTTAAATGTCTTTGCCCAGACACAAAGATACCAGGCCGCTGCCACTACAATCCAAGCGGCATGGAGAGGGTACCAAATTAGACAGAAAATCCCCATTAACCTCACCATCAGGAAAACCTCTTGGAAACATACATTGTCAGGACATACTCTTGAGGCACATGAAATCCATCAGATCTTTACAAGACCCGTGCTGAGAAAGGCACCACGCATCCGAAATATTAACATTCGTACAGTGGTGAAGAACGCACCAGCTTCCTCCCAAAAGCCAAACATATCCATCCAAGTTTTGAGCCCCAGAGGTGTGATCCAGGGATTTCAGAGAGACATGAGCAGAGGTGCTCAGGCACTCTACACAGTTGCAAGTAAAAATGCTACAATACCATCTCAGATCTTCATTCATGTCACTTTGCAGAAGGGAAGTCCTCCCAAAAACTAAAAAGAAGAAGTACAAATCCAGAAGATGTCATGCAGGAAAGGATGTCTAGTAAAGACCATTCTAAGAAACTGAACATAAATGGAACTGTGATTGGAATGGCAAAGGCATTCACTCTCTGTCCACAATTATGATAGTGGCTATTTGGTTTGCAGAAGCGTGTAGCTCACTAAGGGCCTCAGGTTGTTGTAAGGCTGTTTGATCTCACAGATGCAGTTCCAGATGTTTGAAAAACTACCTTTCAACTGTAGCTCCCGAAATCTTGGTGATGGGATTCTCTGAATTATTTTCCCAAGGCTTGTGCCATATTCCCTCGACCTCCTTTGAAAATGGAGAGAATACAAAAATAAATAAACATCATGGGTAGTGATTAATGATATCAAGTAGGCCTGAACAAGTTTTGGCCCACAAAGCCAAGTCCAGTCCATTATCCATTTATAGCCTGGCATGCCTTATTTATCCTGGCATGCCTTATTTATTTGATTTATATCCAGTCTTTTTCCCAAGAATGGTACTCAGTGTGGTTTACAATAAGACAGAGTAAGTATAATTACAAAGTGAATACAAGCACAAACATTAAGCATAGTTCAAAAATACATTAATAAATAAAATACAGCATCCACTCAGTTTAAAAAAACCTTTCCACAGACACAAGATCAGTTACCAAAGGGGTCTGAATAAAAGTACTTGACCTGTCTATGGAAAGTCGTGGACATGAAAAGAAGTCAAACTGATTTTGATCGAGAGCTCCAGGGTCTAGGAGTGATGATCAGGGAAACTTTGTGGCAAAAGTGGTACAGATTGCTTATCCCTTTTCTGAAATGCTTGGATTTCAGATTTTGAAAGAGATGTATTTGCATATAGGTACATAATGGGACAGCTGGGAAATGACACTGAAGGCTAAACATGAAATTAATCTATGTTTCATATATATATACATACACACACACACACACACACACACACACACACACACACACACACATATATAGTAGAGTTTCACTTATCCAACATTCTGGATTATCCAACACAGTCTGCCTTTTAGTAGTCAATGTTTTCGTAGTCAATGTTTTCAATACATTGTGATGTGTTGGTGCTAAATTCGTAAATACAGTAATTACTACATAGCATTACTGCATATTGAACTACTTTTTCTGTCAAATTTGTTGTATAACATGTTTTGTGCTTAATTTGTAAAATCATAACCTTATTTGATGTTTAATAGGCTTTTCCTTAATCCTTCCTTATTATCCAACATATTCACTTATCCAATGTTCTGCTGGCCCGTTTATGTTGGATAAGTGAGATTCTACTGTGTGTGTGTGTGTGTGTGTGTGTGTGTGTGTGTGTGTGTATCCTGAAGGTAATTTCATATGATATTTTAAATAATTTTATGCATGGAACAAAGTTTGTTTACAATGAACCATCAGGAAACAAAGTTGTCACTATCTCAGCCACTCAAGTGGACAATTTTGATTTTTGGAATATTTTGGATTTCTGGATAAGGAATGTTTAGCCAGTAGCAGTCAGAGAAGGATTTCCTTTGAAGATTTTAGAACATATGTAGACTTTTATGGGAAAATTCAGAGATTCTGAACCCATGTCAATATCAGGCTTAAGTCTAGTAATAAGCAGTACTTCAAGTTGTTCCTGCAAACAAACAGTGAGATTGTAGTAACAAGGGAGTCCTTTGTGCTCTCTCTAAGTGACCTTAGTTGAGTCTGGTTGCAACATTTTGTACTGGGTGAAGTTTCAGAATGTGTTTCAAAAGCTGTTCCATATGAAACATGTTGCAGGAATTTCCCGTAGAGACTTAGAACTTGTAGAAATTATTTACAAGGCAGAACTGTTTGTCATCCATCCCCACAATGTTGTCAAAAACCGGATCTCAAAATGATGAACCCCATAGCTTGCGGCTCCATAGGGATGAATTAGGGAGCCCAATTTGACTTCATTCCTAGTTTCAGACTATCTTTCATTGAACCCCCTGGAATGTTGCACAAGCACGCTATACAGCTCAGACCTCAGGCTACACGTTAGTTAGCATAATCCCTTCAAAATATATCAGAAAAGCATACAGAACATACAATGGGCTTAAGAGAGAGCCACTGATTCTTTTCCTGTTTTTCCTGATATGATCTGTTTTTATTCCTGGGAACATTTTCTCACCTATGTTGCCAAATCGGACCCCATCCTAGGGATCTCCATTAAAATTGCCAACACCCTGAGCACCCTTTGGTTTACCTTACTGACACTCATTTTATGACTGGACGAGAGACATCAAATCCCATTTCAGCCCATTACCTCTTGTCCCACCACATTCCTTTTCACTCACACCTCTCTCCTGGGTGGATTGATTAATGGACACAAACCTTCAAAATAATCTAGCAACAGTTTATTAAATTTTCTGCCACTACTGGGACAAACCAGCAATGACCTCAGACAGAACCTTGGATGTATTTGGAAGTGGATCCTAGCTGGCACTGAATAGCTAAGTGCTATGAATAAACTTGTATGTTTGCAATTGTGGCATGTCAGTTTTTTGGAGTACTGCCTCTGATGACATTCTCTTTGGCCATTGAGAATAAAGCTTCTGATTATTTCCTTCAACCCATCTGCATCTCATTCAGTCCTTTGGAGCTAAATATGCTAGGCCCTAAAACTGTGGTTATTATGGTAGCTCCCATAACAACTATTCCAAACTTCATAGGAGCCCTCATCCAGAGGGTGATAGATTGCTTCTATGAACATCCAAGAACACATGGTAAGCATCAACATCTCAGGGCCTAAATATCCTAAAGGCACCAGATTCCATCTGATCTTGGAAGCTTAGCAGGGTTATTTGGACAGGAGACTGCCAATGAATCCAGCAACTGTTGGCTATATTTCACAGGAAGGAACAGACAAAACACTTCTGAGTATTTCTTGTCCAATAAATTTATGGTGTTGCCATATGTCAACATCTGACTTGAAGGGAAATATGTACACACATAGGTGGTAAAAGTAAGTGATGGATTTCCATGCCACAGATCACAGAGAGATGCTGCAAATATTTCAAGATTCCACTAGATGTCCCCATTTTTCTTTTCTAGTAGCTAAGCTTTTTGCTTAAGAGTTCTTTTCTCAATATCTAAGCCTCTAAGCATATTCTTTTATGGGTTTATTAAATTGTAAAATGTTAGAAGTCTTTTTTTATCTGTTATGGGCAGTTTGTGCTACAACAATATCCACTGGGAAGAAGATCTGAATAGAAGAAAACAGAAACAATCAAAAAAGTTGGGGAGATATGGGGAAGGAACATTGGTGTAAGAAGAATAGTAGGGGTGTGAAAATTTCAGGAAGAGTATTTGATATTTGATTGACAAAGAAATACTCTTTTGGGTGAGTCTTATATAACCAGTTTCTCCTATCAGCATCCTATATGATGGGGATCTGGATTCATGAGTTGGTGGAATGACTAAGGTGGGAAGATAATGTTTTATGCAGTGACTTCGATCTCCTTGAAAACAAGAACAACAAGTGAGCAATTTTTTGGGATGCAAAAAGCAAGAATTCAAAGGAGGAAAGCATAAGGTGCAAATGAGTACATAGTTAACATTGAGCTTCTAAGCCAGTGGTTCTCAACCTTTGGGTGCCCAGGTGTTTTGGCCTACAACTCCCAGAAATCCCAGCCAGTTTACCAGCTGATAGGATTTCTGGAAGTTGAAGGCCAAAACATCTGGGGACCCACAGGTTGAGAACTACTGTTAAAGTTCAAATTCATAGATGTAGAATGGTCAAGGATGACCATGTTAGGACTGTCTCAATATTTCAAGGCCAAAACCTGAGATCTTGGGATACCTACTTGTGATGCCATAGGAGGCAGGCATGGACCACATTAAAAAAGAGATGTTAGAAAAGGGAACCACTTCTATTATGCACAGTACATCAGTTTCACACTATATGTCATTCAAACAAAGTCTACCAAGGCTAACAAATGAATAATACACCCAAACACCTACACATGCACACACCCCTGGATTAGAGAAAAGGGTCTAGAGATCCTAGTCCTAAATTTAGCTAGGATTTCTAAGCCGTAGACTCATAGCCAGAACCCTTGTTTCTGGCTATGAGTCTATGGTTTGCCTTAGAACAGTGGTTCCCAACCTTTGGGCCTCCAGGTGTTTTGGACTTCAGCTCCCACTGTTCCTAACAGCTGGTAAACTGCCAGGGATTTCTGGGTGCTGAAGTCCAAAACGCCTGGAGGCCCAAAGGTTGGGAACCACTGCCTTAGAATAAGCTGTAGGCTTCAATCACAAGGAGTTAGAATTGCCATTTCAGAAACATTCCAGGTCCCGAGGTTTCCAGGCCAAAACCTAATAACTAGGGATAGACCCTAGTGATGTCATTAAGCACCATGAATGATGTACTTACTACACTTGGGTATTCAAGCACATGTGGGAAGAGGCTTATTTTGCTATTTGGAAATTGAGACAGAAATGTTAGCTATAAGGGTTGATTCCAGATAAAGTGAAATGTGGGGATTTTTCTTTCACACCAAATGAGAGTCGTGGGAAAAAGGAGATTTAATTCAGCCAATTTCCCCTTAGCTAAAGGGTAGATACAGAGCTGAGCAGAAGGTAAGTCCTGATGTAACACTTCACTTTATTTCTTAATTAGTTGCTCTCCACCAGGGTGCACCGAGCGACTTACAGTTTAAAATATCATTCCACAATATAAAAACATTCAACATAAAAACATTTGCACTGTGCATTTAAGTAACAGTGACCAGGAGGGAAGAAAAACCTAATGAGATTTGGGCTCCCCAGAGAGACTTTGCAGGTTGTAGCAAGAAATCAATTAAGCTTCAGAAATTGTAGCAAGCTGGTGCTCCCATGGCTGATCTGGAGATTTGCACACAGTCCTTTCCTTTTGCCCAAGGAAAAGCAATTGGCGAATGTGTATGCTTTTCTCCTGGCTGGAGATGACCCATGAAAATTGGAGCCACAGTTCCAAGTCTTCAGATCTGGCAACTCTGCTTGTTGAAGCAGCTGCTAAATGGTAACTGACAAAAAAACATTTATTCAGATGCCGTGTTGTCGAAGGTTTCATGGCCGGAATCACTGGGTTGCTGTGAGTTTTCCAGGCTGCATGGCTATGTTCCAGAAGCATTCTCTCTTGACGTTTTGCCCACATCTATGGCAGGCATCCTCAGAGGTTGTGAGGTCTGTTGGAAACTAGGCAAGTGGGTTTATATATCTGTGGAATGTCCAGGGTGGGAGAAAGAACTCTTTTCTATTTGAGGCAAGTGTGAACGTCTCAATTGGCTACCTTGATTAGCATTTAATAACCTTGCAGCTTCAATACCCAGCTGCTTCCTGCCTGGAGGAATCCTTTGTTGGAAGGTGTTAGCTGGCCCTGATGGTTTCCTGTCTGGAATTCCCCTGGTTTTTTTTAGTGGTGCTCTTTATCTACTGTCCTGACTTTAGAGTTTTTAAAATACTGGCAGCCAGATTTTTTTCATTTTCATGGTTTCCTACTTTCTGCTGAAATTGTTCCACATGCTTGTGGATTTCAATGGTGTCTCTGTGTAGTTTGACATGGTGGTTGTTAGAGTGGTGCTGTTTGCTATTCCCTTCTTCTTATACTGAATGACTGTGACTTACCCAAGGTTGACCAATGGGCTTCCATGGCTGAAACAAAGTTTTAACTCTGATCTTTGTGAATACTTGTTCAAGACTCAAATCACTACAACATGCTGGCTCTTACTTTTATTGTTTTGAAATGTTTGCAGATAGCTTATATTGTTGCTTTAATATAGTGGGTAATTGTTTTTTTAAACTTTTGTCATAAGAATTTGTATATGCTATTTTTTTGAATGTGTGTTGTGAGTTTCTAGGCTGACATGAAAACAGAAATTGGATGAACGAACAAATCAATAGCTGGAGAAAGGTAGGACTGTTTCCCTAATGCAATTGTTGCCCCAAACAGAGATTTCCTTCCTCTCCATGGAGTTGAAGTCTTCCTTCCTTGCTTTGCTTTGATCCTTTCCTGCAGAATAAGAGTTAGGAGCAAAATCCAAGCATTTGTAGGTTTTGTTAAAATAATTTTGGACTGATCTGCATGTAAAGTACAGACTTCAACTTAGTGGAGGACTGAAGCTTTGAATCAGAAGGTTTGAGCGAGTGAAATGTTGATTCTGCTGTGAGTTTTACCCTTCCACACAACCATATAACCCAGAATATCAAGGCAGAAAATCCCACAATATCTGTTTTGAAATGGGTTATCTGAGTCCACACTGCCATACAATTCAAAGCAGATAATGTGGGATTTTATTCAGTTGTATGGAAGGGGGCTGAGAGTACAAGGAAGTGCTGAACCTAGCTTGGAGGTGGAATTCAGCACTCTGGATAGTTCCCTTAAACTTTTATCTAAAATCTTGAGATAATAAACCACCCTACTGAGATTTTTTTTTGTGGTACCTGTTTGTACCACAAAGACTAGGAGCCTCGTGACTTGAAGGTTGGGTTGCTGACCTGAAAGCTGCCAGGTTCGAATCCCACCCGGGGAGAGTGTGGATGAGCTCCCTCTATCAGCTCCAGCTCCATGCGGGGACATGAGAGAAGCCTCCCACAAGGATGGTAAAACATAAAAAAACATCTGGGTGTCCCCTGGGCAACGTCCTTGCAGACGGTCAATTCTCTCACTCCAGAAGCAACTCCGGTTGCTCCTGATACGGGGGGGGGGGGAACCCACAAAGACTTTTGCTAGGTGGTGTCACTGAATTGACTATTGCTATTTGAACTACTGCCTGTTACTAGGTAAATAATAATAATAATAATAATAATAATAATAATAATAATAATAATAATAACTTTATTTATATACTGCTCCATCTCCTCAGGGGACTTTGGGTAGTTTCCAACATAGTAAGGAAACCATACAAAAACTTAAAACCATACAACAACAAAACATAATACATTAATGAGCATAAGTACACTAAACATGCAAATCAATCAATTAACCACAGGCTTAAGAACTAATAACAAAATAAGTGACCCTGGGAAAGAAAGGTGGAATGTGTATGAGGGGAAGGAATTGAGGAAAGAATGGAAGAAGGAAGGGCCAAAAAGAGCCATTTTGTCATGGAAACATTGTGAAGTGGGCCCTCTCAGTGCTGGAGAAGGGAGAAAGAGGAAGGAAAGGGAGGAAGGAAGGAAAAGAAGAAAGAGAAAAAGAAAGGAGAAGGAAGGAAAGGAGAAAGGAAGGAGAGTGGGATAAGAAAGGAAAAGGAGGGAAGAGAATGAGCTGGTCTTATGAGCTGGTCATTGACCGTAATAAAGTGAACTTGGATTTGAACTTGAGAAAGGTAAGGGGAAAAGGTATGAAAGAGAAAGAGAAAGAAGGAAAGAAAGCAGTGGGGCAACAGCTGAACCTACACTCACTCAGGCAAAGGTCAGTATATATCGGTGGTTCTCATCCTGGGGTCCCCAGATGTTTTTGGCCTACAACTCCCAGAAATCCCAGCCAGTTTACCAGCTGTTAGGATTTCTGGGAGTTGAAGACCAAAAACATCTGGGGACCCCAGGATGAGAACCACTGGTATATATGCTCATACTTTTGCAATTGTGAAAAAACACAGGTGATGTGAAACATCCTGAGAACAGGAAGCAGCCAGGCTTTGAAGCTGCAAGACTATTCAATGCTAATCAAGCTGGCCAATTGCATCATTCACACTTGCCTCAAACAGGCAGGAGTCCTTTCTCCCACCCTGGACATTCCACAGATATAGAAACTCCACTTGTTTCCACAACCTCTGAGGATGCCTGGCATAGATGTGGGCAAAACGTCAGGAGGGAATGCTTCTGGAACATGGCCATGTAGTTCGGAAAACTCACAGCAATCCTGAGAACTGTTATTAAACAATACTGGGTTTGACAGGCAAACACTTTGATCTGAGCAAATAATCTGGTAAAAGGCATCTCTTTATGTTCCTAACCTTGAAAGGAATCCTGTGATGTTTTATATCAGACGTCACACTGTTCTTTTTCTTATAGGTATTTACAACTATTTACAGATGATAACTTTCCACATTAAAAAGAACTCCGTGAGCTCTGGCTTACATCTCATTCTGTCTCATGCTCCTTACAGAAATAGCAAAATATAATATATATAACCAAGAAATAAAAATCATGAAGCATTTGCCTGTAGCATGACACGACTTTGAAAGAAAAATTGGGGGATACATGAAGCTGTTCGAGAAATGTTATCCTATACTTGAGGCAGGAAACATTGATCCTCCAGACATTTTGGCCTAAAGCCCCTATGACCCACTCCAGCATGGTAAGTGGTAAGAAAAACGGGAGACATCAAAAAAGATAAAGGACCACAGGTTCCCCATTGTGTTACCTGTTGAGGAAACCAAATGCATTTTGTACCTACTATCACCTTTTTGTAAAAACAGGAACTCAGCTTTGTTCAGGAGCAGAACATTCATTGCAGTGTCAGGCACAAATTTGCCGTCCCCAGAAAACAGACAGATTTTGGATGTCATGCTCATGTCAAGAGCAAGCAAGAGATGTGTCAAGAGAGTACTCCTGCCAGCTGGCCCTGTTGATTTCTGCAAGATTATGGGCACTCAGGGCTGTCAAGCCTTGTTGGAAATACAGATTAGGCCACTGGTACCAGAAGCCTGTCAAATCCTTTCTCCCAGGGAGGAATCACACTAAGCACCTCAGGGGCTGAAAAGTCTGGAAAACTCAGTTCATTTCCCTGTTTGTCATTGTCATTCATTTTTGCATAAAGCAGAACAGAATGTCTAAAGCCATGGGACAATGTACCCTACAACCTCTGGCTGTGTTTCTAATGAGTTCAGAGTTGGATAGGATCCCTACCAGCTCCATGCAGCCAGGCTGACAATACAAGACCATGAGAGTCTAAAACAGTGGTTCCCAAACTTATTTGGCCTACCGCCCCCTTTCCAGAAAAAAATATTACTCAGCGCCCCTGGGAAAGGGGGGCGTGGCTTAGAGGGGTGGGTGGGGCTGAGCCTCTCCCCTAGTCCAAGATGCAGGGCTGGTAGGGGAAGGTGGGCGGGGCCACAAATGGGCAACCAGAATCGGGATGGGCGGAGTTATGAGCACTGAGGCAGGGCTGAGCTTCTATCCCTGTCCTGAAGCACCTGCCAGGACACAGGGGGTGGGGCTAGAGGAGGGGGCGGGGCCTCTTCCCAAGTGCCTGATGGGGCTGAACCTCTATACCCCACCCCCGTGTTCTAACAAGTGCCTCAGGGGAGGTATACAGAGGCTCAGCCCTGTCTTGTGCTCTTGGGAAGAGGCCCCACCCCTGCCCCTAGCCCCACCCTTTAGTCCTAAAAGGCCTAAAAGGATAAGTAGATTCTCAGCCCTGTCTCAGGCTCTTGGGAAGAAGCCACACCCACTCCTCTAGCTCCGCCCCCTGTGTCCTAACAGGTGCCTCAGGTGCTCAGCCCTGTCTCCGGCACTTGGGAAGAGGCCCCACCCCTCCCCTGGCCCCATCTCCTAATAGGTGCCATCACCGCCCCCCTGGATCGCTGCAGCACCCATCAGGGGGCAGTAGTGCCCACTTTGGGAATCACTGGTCTAAAACATCTCAAAAGCAAAAAGAATCATACTGATGTCCCATTTGGTAGATTAGAACATATATTTTGATCAGATGGGTCAGACTGTTGGGGTAACTTCTGAATGGGCTACAGGGAATAAACTCCCTAGAGATATGGCTACAACATCTGTTAGGAGGAACTTAAGAGTCTCAATTTGTGGATGGCAACTGGGAGATCCTGTAAAAATCTATTTAAAAAACCTTCTAATCTTGAGAGACTTTGGATAAAACATTATTATTATACCCAAGGGCTCCCTGGAGCACAGTTTAAGAAATGCTATTATAGATGATATATAGAATTTTTAATACTTTGAGTAGTATGTGTGTAGATATAACAGCTGTGAAGAAATAGATGTATCAGTTCTAATTTTGTATGTTTACTCCCCTCCTCTGATCTCCCTTCTCTCTGTGCTACACTACATATCAGTGTATGGGGCCATGGTGGCACAATGGGTTAAACCCTTGAGCTAGTGAACTACTGACCTGAAGGTTAGCACTTTGAATCTGCAGGATGGGATGAGCTCCCACTGTTAGCCTTAGCTCCTGCCAACCTAGCAGTTCAAAAACATGGAAATGTGAGTAGATAAATGGGTACTTCCTCAACGGGAAAAGGCAAAAAGATGCTCCAAGCAGTCATGCTGGCCACGCAACCAGGAATTGACAGAGCAGGCTTCTTGGTTTGTAAATGGAGAAGAGCACTGCCCCCAAATGCAGAGATGAGCACCGCCTCCAAAGCTGGAAATGAAAGAGAAGCCTTTGTCTTTGTCTCTGTATGTGTGTTTCATTGTAATAAGGCATTTGATGTTTGCCTCTGTTTGTTTATATATTGTAATCCACTCTGAGGCCCCTTGGGGAGAAGGGCAGAAAATAATAATAACAATAATAATAATAATAATAATAATAATAATAATAATAATAATAATAAGCTGATGACCCAAAATGCAGACTGTGCAAGGAAAGCGACGAAACCATTGATCATATCCTCAGCTGCTGTAAGAAAATTGTACAGACACACTACAAACAGAGGCACAACTATGTGGCCCAAATGATTCATTGGAACTTATGCCTCAAGTACCACCTCCCAGCAGCAAAGAACTGGTGGGATCACAAACCTGCAAAAGTATTGGAAAATGAGCATGCAAAGATACTGTGGGACTTCCGAATCCAGACTGACAAAGTTCTGGAACACAACACACCAGACATCACAGTTGTGGAAAAGAAAAAGGTTTGGATCATTGATGTCGCCATCCCAGGTGACAGTCACATTGACGAAAAACAACAGGAAAAACTCAGCCGCTATCAGGACCTCAAGATTGAACTTCAAAGACTCTGGCAGAAACCAGTGCAGGTGGTTCCAGTGGTGATCGGCACATTGGGTGCCATGCCAAAAGATCTCAGCCGGCATTTGGAAACAATAGACATTGACAAAATTACGATCTACCAACTGTAAAAGGCCACCTTATTGGGATCTGCGCGCATCATCCGAAAATACATCACACAGTCCTAGACGCGAAGTGTTTGACTTGTGATTTTGTGAGATGAAATCCAGCATATCTATTTTGTTTGCTGTGTCATATAATAATAATAATAATAATAATAATAATAATAATAATAATAATAATATAGTAAAGACTTAACTCACCAATAATAACTTCATTACCACCACTTTTTTATTCCTTTTTTTGTCTTTTCCCCAACTTTCCCATCCCCATTTTTGTGTCAAAAAATAATTGGAAATGTTTCATAAAAACATCCCAAAAACTTATTTTGGGACCACAACCTACTATAGTGATCCTTAAGCCGAAATGCTCCTTTAAGAACTCAGATGCAAATGTGTGTGGTAGCTGAAAACAACTCAGCTCAAAGCTTCATTTGTACCAAGTGTAAAAGAGACATGCTGTAAGTGTTATGATAAAGCTTCATCTCAATGAGATATAGAGTAAAGAGTGAGCGTGACAAAAAGATAGATCAGTATTCCTGGCCTCCCTGTCTGTGAATGTGAAATGGGAATGATAAATCTCTGGTTTAAATAGGTTTTCACAAGGCCACCAAATATAAGCACTGTTTTCCTGAGAACAGTACAGCAGGTCATGGCTGAAATAAAAGAACATTGATAGCTAGAGGCAGGGTGAGCACTACCATTATGATGATTGAGGCATCTGCTTCAGGAGGCAGATGCTGTGGGAATGCAGTGTGCTGGGAAGGTTTTAGAGGGAGCCACACAGCATATTCCACATCCCATAACTTGCTTCTTTCTGATGCAGTGACTTAAAGACAACACATCTTGTCTGATCTTGGAAGCTAAGCTGGGTCAGACTGGATTAATACCAGGATGTGAGACCACTAATGAATTCCAGGTGCTATAGGTTATGTTTTAGAGGAAGAAATTGGTCTTATGAAATGTATGTGCTTACCATAGGTTGATAGATTACTTGAACACACACACAAATACAATGGAGGAGGATGGCTATTAGAGTTGTGCGTGAAATTTGTTTATCCTGTTTCTTTCGTTTCTTCAGGAGCATGAAATGGAAAGCCCCCCCCCCCCCCCCCAAACAAAAATCAGCTCAACACAAAAGCAAGCAGGCTCCAAGCCTGCTTTCATCTGTAGATGAGTGTTACCCAGAACTTGCCTCCTTGCCTTGGAAAGACAGTGCATGTATGGCATGCAGGCCTGAAAAGCATGCATGCCTGCCAGTACCTACAGCTGAGCGCCTCTTACTCTAGCACTGGCAGGCGTACATGCTTTCCAGGCCTGCACACCATACACAAATTCTCTTCCCAAGGAGAGTGGTGTGTGGCGTGCTGTGCAGGCCTGGAAAGTGCACACACCTGCCAGTGTCTGCAGCCAAGCGCCTCTTACTCTAGAGTAGAAACAGCAGGTAAGAAGCCTCCTTAAAGTGCACACTAGGAAGGGGAGCCTGGGTGGGAAACCCCCCCCCCCCCATAATGGTCTGATAGAAAATGAATCTTTCGGGGCCCCAAACCGAAAACAGATATCTGCCTTTCCAATTTCAGGAGGCTCCCAAAAAAAGGCCCACCCACCGAAAGCCAGGACATGAAACAGATCAAGGTTTACCCCAAATGCACAACCCTAATGGCTATCTTCTTATCAGTGCTGAAGAAAAATGGAATTGCTAGTTGAACACACTTCTGTGTGTAAAATTGGGGAGTGAGAATAGGGGGTGGAGGGATGCCATCATACAATTGCCTCAAGCCATCATATATCTGGGACCATTTCTGCTTAGAAATCAAAGATAGGCCTAGCTGTTTTTGCTATTAGCATTTTTATTCAATTCTAGCAGGAGATTAACATACATTTCTATAGTATTATCAGAAAAAAACCAGCCGTATTATTATCTCTCAAGTCAGCAGATCCTCCCTCTGCAGATCCTCTTTCTAAACATAACCAAGTATAATTAATAATAAGAGGCCTGGAGTGTTTAAGCCAAGAAGGAAACACAACAAAATATAAAAAGTGTTTGTGTGACATCCTTTGCCAAGTGAAGGCTGATCAAGCCCAAAGACCAATGTTCAGTTAGAAAATCTTTACTAGAAATTTCTGCCAAATGTACTGTTGTTTCTCCTGTACAGTTTGTCTGCAATACATTTTGTAAAAAAGAAGAAGAAATAAAACAAAATACTATAGTTATCACTCAAGCTGATGACAACAACAGCTTCCAAAGCTGAAGTGCTGCAATTTGTTTTACTACAGTAGTGATGCTGGCAATACAAAATAGCAGTCTTTGGAAGGACTGTAAGATTTGGATGCAGCCCAAAATGAGATAACTGAAAGAGAAGCACAGTTTCTAAGATATCATCTTTGGCTATTGGCTGCAGAAAGAGCTTTGACTTCTGCTTCATTCCAGCACTAAATTCAAAGAGCTCAAATAATTATTCCTACAGTGCTGCCTTAGCATTTCTTTTCAGAGCAATAGGAATGTTTAAAAACTCTAACTGCCCAAGAATCATGATACTTAAAAGATAATTTACTACTACGTGAATCTGTCCTAGAGCTTGGAAAAGTACTAACATAATGTATATGTTTTGCAAAGTCCTCCAAAGTAATTCACTGCTGATACTATTAGGAAGACAGAGCCAGAATGGTTGTAGTGGTTTGAGTCTGGATATGAGTCTGGAGACCTGGGTTCGATTCTCCACTTGGCTACACAAACCCATTGGGTGATCTTAGGTGAGTCACACACTCTTAGCCTCATGATAGGTTCACCATATGTCAAAATGACTTGAAAAGACACAACATACCATTATGAAAAAAAAATATTTACTGCATTTCTTGATACTTCCTTGATACTTTTGGATAGGTAGTAGAATGTGCCTAAAAGCAGTGAGAAAAAGGCACAAGCTCTTATGAGGATGAGTTGGATAAATTTAATAATATCCATCATCACTATCATCTCCCCAAAATGCCCTGCAAATGCATTTTAGCTGAAAAGAAGAAATGTGACCTGTTACATGGAGAAATGGAAAAATAACTAAAAGGGGTAATAATAATAATAATAGTAATAATAATAATAATAACAACAACAACAACAACAACAACAACAACAATACACTTTATTTATATTCCGCTTTATCTCCCTTGAGGGACCCAGAGCAGATTATAGTATACGCACATAAGGTAAACATTCAATGCATTTTACACAGTGAACAACAACAACAACAGAACTACACAGACAAAGGTAAAGGCTTTCCACTTTCATCTCAGTCGTTTGGAGGCAGTGCTCAACTCTGGCCATGGGAAGGTGCTCTTGTTCCATTTTTCCATGCCGAGGATCCTGTTGTCCATAGACATTTCTGATCATGTTGCTGGCATGTCTGCATGGCATGCCCTTTTACCTTCCTGTCAAGGCGGTACCTATTGATCTATTTGCATTGCATGCTTTCAAACTGCTAGGTTGGAAGAAGCTAGGGCTGACAGTGGGAACTCACCCTGACTCGTGGCTTCGAACTGCTGACCTTCTGGTCAGCAGATTTCCTGCAGCTAGCGGTTTAACCCACTGCGCTACCACAGCCCCTATGGATTAATTAAGAAATGCCAATTGCTATACAAGGAAATTGTATTTATAAAAGGAATGGTGATATGGCCGTGTCACCTGCAAATATGGCATGTTCAACAGGGTCATGCCTTCGTTTTGATGTCTTACATTCAAAGCTGCGATTTCTTCCACTCCATAACAACATCACAAAAGGCCTTGTATATGACAGTCTTTGGTAAAAACAAGAAAGAGGGACTTCACGTTTAAACTTTATAGTCGAGCTTTACAAATTGTGTGTCATGACATGATGCTATGTTTGCCACAGTGTATTGGCATGTCACATGAAAATAAGGAGAAATCCCTGAGTCGTATGTGAAAAAAGCAAGAACAACTTGAATTTGCATTTTATATAGCAAAGGCGTTGTTTAGTATTAGTAGCATTATTAATATTAGTATTACTAACGTACTGTTTCTCATATATGAGAAAAATCTTGAAAAGATATGTTATTATCTTACAAATCATATATTAAAAATATAAATACAGTAGAGTCTCACTTATCCAAGCTAAACGGGCTGGTAGAAGCTTGGATAAGCGAATATCTTGGATAATAAGGAGGGATTAAGGAAAAGCCTATTAAACATCAAATTAGGTTATGATTTTACAAATTAAGCACCAAAACATCATGTTATACAACAAATTTGACAGAAAAAGTAGTTCAATATGCAGTAATATTATGTTGTAATTACTGTATTTACGAATATAGCACCAAAATATCACGATATATTGAAAACATTGACTGCAAAAATGGCTTGGATAATCCAGAAGCTTGGATAAGCGAGGCTTGGATAAGTGAAACTCTACTGTAAAAGGTTTTCAAGAGATATGTTTTGTCTCCATACATTTCATTATTGCAATTTATACATATATGCACGCACATACACAGAATGAGAGCAATCAGCAATGCATCTGGCCAACAGAATTAATCTGGGAAAACCTGGAGGAAGAAAAAGGTCTGTGTAGCCATCCATGCTCACAAGACGTGCCTGTACTTTTGGCCAAGTCACCTTCCCTGAGCTAAAGGCAAACTGCTGCAGGACAAATCAAGGAACTTCAAGGCACAGAGACACAAAAAATATACATAAACAGAGTTGGAAAAAAGTTACTTTTTTGAAGATTGGGACACTATTTGCCCTCCTCCAGTCTGGTGGGACTTCTCCAGTTCTCCAAGAATTCTCAAAGATTATTGCCAGTGGTTCTTAAATTCCCTCTGCTAGTACCTTTAATACTCTTCATCTGGCCCTGGAGATTTAAATTCAGGTCATAGAATCATAGAATAGTAGAGTTGGAAGAGACCTCATGGGCCATCCAGTCCAACCCCCTGCCAAGAAGCAGGAAATCGCATTCAAAGCACCCCCAACAGATGGCCATCCAGCCTCTGTTTAAAAGCCTCCAAAGAAGGAGCCTCCACCACAGTCTGGGGGAGAGAGTTCCACTGCCGAACAGCCCTCACAGTGAGGAAGTTCTTCCTGATGTTCAGGTGGAATCTCCTTTCCTGTAGTTTGAAGCCATTGTTCCGTGTCCTAGTCTGCAGGGCAGCAGAAAACAAGCTTGCTCCCTCATCCCTATGACTTCCCCTCACATTCCTGGACTACTTTGTTGCCTATTTTGTGTTGCATTTACCCTATTACCTTATCCACTCCATATTGCTCAGGTTGAACAACAATCTCTTTTTGAGAGAAGACACAGATTCCCACAGGCAGCATGGCCGGCATTCCAACATCAATAAATCATCAATGAAGGATATTGGAGGCAAAGTTTAAATATTTTGGCCACATTATGAGAAGACAGGAAAGTTTGGAAGAGATCACGATGCTGGGGAAAATGGAAAGAAAAAAGAAGAGAGGCTGACCAAGGGTGAGATGGATGGACGGTATCCTTGAAGTGGCTGGCATGAACTTGAAGGAACTGGGGGCGGCGACAGATGACAGGGAGCTCTGGCGCAGATTGGTCCAAGAGGTCACGAAAAGTCAGAAACGACTGACCAAATAAAGAAGAAGAAGACACTTGCATGTCGCGGACTCCACTTTGTAGCCCCATTTCTGAAGATTGCTTCTGCAATCTCTTCTGAACAACCCTTACTAAAAATAACAATAATAAATCCTGTGACAGGGTTGCTTTGAAGGTCCACAACAACACCAATAAACAGATACGGTTTATACGCAGGCAAACAGTGTCTTCTCATGCATTTGTTAGTTGAAGGAATTGATTTATTTGATGTTGATCCATGATAAAAGTATATCTAAAAAAACAGAGGACTGAAAGAAAAAAAGAGGAAGGTGGGAAAAGATTTCCCCCTGTTTCAACATTTAAACAGATTGAAATAGTGTTTGAAAAGAGGACTTTGACCACAGTTGGAAAAGCAATGAAATATTTCTCACTTCTTACTTCTTACTATATAGAATAATAGAGCTGGAAGAGTCCTCGTGGGCCATCCAGTCCAACCCGCTGCAAGAAGCAGGAAAATCGCATTCAAAGCACCTCCGACAGATGGCCATTCAGACTCTACTTAAAAGTCTCCAAAGAAGGAGCCTCCACCACACTTTGAGGCAGAGAGTTCCACTGCTGAACAGCTCTCACAGTAAAGTTCTTCCTCATGTTCAGGTGGAATCTCCTTTCTTGTAGTTTGAAGCCATTGTTCCATGCCCTAGTCTCCAGAGTAGCAGAAAACAATCTTGCCCCCTCCTCCCTATGACTTCCCCTCATATATTTATACATGGCCCACATCATGTCTTCTCTCAGCCTTCTCTTCTGCAGGCTAAACATGTCCAGTTCTTTAAGCCGCTCCTCATAGGGCTTGTTCTCCAGGCCCCTGAACATTTTAGCTGCCCTCCTCTGGACACATTCCAGCTTGTCAACATCTTCCCTAAATTACGATGCCAAGAATTGGGCACAGTATTCCAGGTGTGGTCTGACCAATATGGCACAAAGGCTAGGGACAGACATTCATGGGATTGAGGACCTTATCATTTTGGGATATAATCTGTTTATATCAGCATGCATCTCTTATTTTTCAGACTGGATGTATATTTTATTGAGATGGGATGCACACTCTCCTCATCACATCTGATTACTACAATTCTTATGATTTGAAAATACTTCACTTTGACTCATCACACCAGGCTGGCTCCTGTCAATCCATTCAAAACACACCCTACATCACCCAATGATCTTTTAAAAAGTATCACTGCTGATGGGATGCAGAAAGATTTTCCTATCACACACAAAAACAGTGCTTCGGCAATGGAAGAATTCACAGTATTTCAAAAAACACGATTGGAATTCCATCTGCAAATAAACCGCTCCTGAGACACTTTGCAAACGGATTCTGACGGAATACTGACGGGATGGGGCAAATGTCATGTGATGGGAAATCATTCTCAAACAGTCTCAGAAATAAGAGTATTTCCTAATATGATAAGGTCCTGTGTGTAGGTTCCCACCTGGTTTTCTCCCTTAGGTGTTCTTTGAAGTCACATAACTAGCTCTGAAGCGTGTCCTGAGTATCGGACAAACAAGGCAGAGTTTAGGACCCAGGGATTATTTTGTGTGTATGTTTTTTCTCCTCTTTGGCTTGCAGCCTGTGACAGCTGACCGAAAATCAATGAAGTGTACTTTAAGAAGCTTCACAGTGGTGCAAGATAAGGCTCAAAAGCGATTCTCCTTGTTTCCATCCTATTAGCCCTCTTGGTTTAGCATTATTTTGCTGTAACTGGGTTCTCAGATGGAAATGGTTTGCCTCTGAAGATCAAGAAATCCAGCACGAGATGTGGCTGTGATAATGGGGCTGCTAGATGTTATTACAGTCTCCCTCCTTCTTTGTGCTCGCAGTTCAGGTAAGTGAAATTTTTTTCAAGTTAAATATACAACCAGGAAAAAAATGTGGCAGCTCTCAAGACTACTCGCAACCACACAGTGATGTGTTTATGTGCAAAAATTAAGCTCACTGGGTCTTACCGGGGAAGCTTATTTGAAATACTTAATGTGTTGTGTGAGTATGCACTTGTGTGTGCATATGTAAAGAGACAGAGAAAAAGAAGGACACACACACACACACACACACACATATATACACACACACACACACACACATATATATACATACATACACACACACACATATGCACACACACACACACAAAAACTACAAGCTATACTTGGTAGCGCTTAGCTGACTTTGGTAACGCTGTCCTGGACTTCATCTTCCGAGCAAGTATTTCCTCTTTGAAAAGACTTTGAATAATTGCGATATTATACCCGTCACATTCATCTCATCACACAACAACTAATAATAAAACAACAAGAGTTTGTGGTTGATTTATTTCACATAGTCAGTATATACACACAGTGCGTTTCTTAGAAAATATCAGCAAAAGACAGACTTCAAGTGCAATGCTATCCCATGCTTGGACTACTCATTTTTAAAAATATTTTTTATTCGGTTTTTAGTATGTGATACATAGATTAAAAGGAATAACAAAAAAACATATCAAGAAGCAAGTCATATTGAGTTGCATCCTAAATTTGGATGAAGGAGGAAGAAAGACCGAGGAGGAGAAGCAAGGGTATTGAAGGATAATACAGTCCAAATGTGCATCCTTGCTTTTTTCTCAAAGCCCCAGCTGTCAGGGATCAGATGTTTGAGAATAAAGGCGGTTTGCTTTTCCTTAAATGGATATGCAAGAAGATTTATTCAGGCTAGTATAAATATCTAGCTTTAAGCAGAAATAGTAAAATATGATAAGTATCAGTTTTTCTCTTTTACTGAATGCCTATTATTAACTACAGTACTTGTGAGTTGGCTTCTCAAAACTTCTCAAAAGGTTCTCTATTTACTTTTCTTTTTGGTCCCCATTTCCTCCACCACTAAACTAAAAATCCTTGGAGGAAATAATCCTTTCCCATGTTTCCCCTTTGAGCATTGGGAAGCCCCAAGGCAGACTTTTATAAGTTAAATTGCCCTGTGAGAAAGAGAGAGCTGAAAGCTTACAGACCAATCTCCTGGTGAGTTTACCAAGATATCAATCCCATTTATTTTCAGTGGGGATTACTTTGGGATGTTTGTACACCCAGGATGTAAACAGCTTCCCTTCTGCCCCACAGATTTTGGTTTCATTTTGTATGTAGTTTTTAACATAGGTGCTTTGTCATATGGATCCAGATGGGCAAATGCTTGTAAACAAAGGAAAATTCCTATCTGGTTTCGAAGGAAAAAATGGTGCTCTTAGAGAGGAAATCCAGTATTTAATACACTTGAATACGATTTATTAAAGTATCATTTATTATTATTTATTGTTATTTTTTAACGGTGCTCCCTGCAGTCATGCCGGCCACATGACATAGGAGATGTCTATGGACAACACCGGCTCTTTGGCTTAGAAATAGAGATGAGCACCAACCCCCAGAGTCGGACACGACTATACTTAATGTCAAGGGAAACCTTTACTTTAATACGATTTAATCATATAATGTACTTTCCCCTAGCATGCATTGTCAGTTCAGGAACATCCTAGGCCAAAACCTGAGATCTAGAGATACCTACTGTTCACGTGTTTATACATACAGTAGAGCCTCACTTATCCAAGCTAAACAGGCTGGCAGAAGCTTGGATAAGCGAATAACTTGGATAATAAGGAGGGATTAAGGGAAAGCCTATTAAACATCAAATTAGGTTATGATTTTACAAATTAAGCACCAAAACATCATGTTTTACAACAAATTTGACAGAAAAAGCAGTTCAATACACAGTAATGTTATGTTGTAATTACTGAATTTACGAATTTAGCACCAAAATATCACAATATATTGAAAACATTGACTACAAAAATGGCTTGGATAATCCAGAAACTTGGATAAGCGAGGCTTGGATAAGTGGGACTCTACTGTAATACACTAAGCATAATACATTAAGCACCAACCACAATTGTTCAGCATATGTAATTCAAATAAGAAACATCAGGTGTAAGCAATGCAAAAATATTACAGTACTCCAGTTAGAAATTAAGTTTTCGAAGTTCTGCATTGAATGAGTAGCAGATTTATGCAGTTTTATTTTTTAACACTTTTATAAACATTATTTTCAAGAGCACGTTAACATTGTAGTACAATGAAAAAAAGTTTTCTAGGCTTCGTTTTCCACATTAAACTCTCTGCAATAGCTGCTTCAAGGGACTAAGCACTAACTAATGTGTATAATTTTGAAGGCAGTGCTCTAACTTTGAGATTTCTCCTCTGCCCTGAAATCTGGAGAAGAGGGTCCAGGTCCTGATATCTAGGAACCATAGATCCCTTCCAGACAGGCATTGTATCCCAGGATCTGATTCCAGGTTTTCTGGTTTAAACTGGATGAGTCCACACTGTCAGATAATCTGGGATCAGGTCCTGGGATATAGGCCTTGTCTGGAAGGGCCCACAGATGCTTGGGATCTGTGGGGAACCCATAAAATGGAAGGAGTCTATATGTATCCCATAAGTTGAGTGTTGTTCACCAATGGTCCTGACCTCAAATGGGGTCCTCTTATCTCAATGCTGGGGTCATAAAAAGTTTGGCAATGATAAAAGGTTTCTGAATGTCACCTAGTGACTGTTTCAGACATTTACACAACTCTGTTAGCAACAGTGTGCAGTGTTTACAGGGGGACTCTGCAGGAGATGCTTCAGCTACACTTCATAAAAAGGAAAATCCGCCATCTTCGCAAGCCTTGCAAATGTTGATTTACTCTCAGTGAATGTTTGATTTTTATGCCTATTTTATGTACTTTTATACCTCGGGTCCCATTGGAAAGAGGCTGAAAGTGGGAAAGGTTTCAGGAGCCCTGGTCTAAAAAACAATCATTAACTACAAAATACAACACAGGTATTCAGGAAGTTAATAAGCGGCCATGGTGGCGCAGCAGCTTAAACATCTAAGCTGCAGAACTTGCTGACCAGAAGATCAGCATTTCGAATCTGTGGGATGGGGTGAGCTCCCGTTGTTAGCCTCAGCTTCTGCCAATGTAGCAGTTCAAAACATGCAAATGTGAGTAGATTAATAGGTACCATCTAGGCTGGAAGTTAACACCACGCCATGCAGTCATGCTGGCCACATGACCTTGGAGGCATCTACGGACAACTCTTTGGCTTACAAATGGAGATGAGCACCACCCCCAGAGTCAGACTCGACTAGACTTAATGTCAAGGGAAATCCTTTAACTTTACTAATGAAGAGGATACAGAATGCGCCTTGTGTTTCAAATTCTAAATACTTTCCTGAGAATAAATCCCATTGGAACTAGTGGGGCATGTTTCAGGAGAAGCATACATAAGATTGTGCTGTTATCTGTACAGATAATAATGGTAATGCTAATGTTGTGAGTCTTAAAATAATTGCTGACTTATGGCAGACCTAAACAAATCTACTATGGGGATTTCTTGCCAGATTTGTTCAAAAGAGTTTGCCCTTGCCTTTCTCTGAGAGTGTGACTTACCTAAGGTCACCTAGTGGGTTTCCATGATGGCTGAGTGGGGGTTCGAACTCTGGTTTACGACTTTCCTTTTCCAACATTAAAACGACTGTGCCATGCAATCTCTCATAATGGCTGGCAACACTTAGCGGTTGTAGTGTACTTTTAATGCCTGCAAACGTTTCACATACATTATCTCTTTAATCCTTTGTAAATATGGCAGTATTATGACCTTGTATGCACTCAACCTCAGGGAAGGACTGAAGCAGAGAAACATTGACTTGCTTAGTGCAACTAATGAGGATATGGCAGAGCTGAAGTCTGAGCTGTGGGTGCAATTTCAGTTAATTCTGAAAATGGTCAATAATATTTCCATTATTATGGAAGCACTTTCCTACGTCAGAAATATTTTTCTGAAGTCCTCATTTGGAGGATAAAGCTGCTAACAAACCTTCCAGCATTTCACAAATAAACTCAGCATATATATGATCAAGCAACATCTGAATTTAATACGAGTAATAATAATATAATATAATATACTTCATTTATATTCTGCTCTATCTCCCTAAGGGAACTCAGAGTGGAGTACATATATGGCAAACATTCAATGCCGTTATACAATTGACAATAAAGACAGGCAGTACATAAGCAGAGGCAAGGCTTCCTTCTTTTTCCATCTCCGACATATGGAGGTTGTGCTTGACTCAGTCATGGGGAGGTGCTGTTGTTTCATTTTTCCATGCCAAGGAGCCTGTTGTCTATGGAGGCCATCTTGATCAAATTGCTTGCATGTTTTCAGGGGTGCATTTTACCTTCCCGCCAAACGGTACCTATTTATCTACTCACATTGCTCTTTGCGAACTGCTAGGTAAGCAGAAGAGCTAGGGCTGATGGCGGGAGCTCACCCCAACCCACAGCTTGAACTGCCAGCCTTAAGGTCAGCAAGATTTTCTGTAGCTGGCGGTTTAACCCGCTGTGCTACTCGCAGGTTATTAAGAAAGCTTCAACACACAAGCCAGCTATTTTCCTTTTGCTTGAGTTTATAGGGAAGGGAAAGAATCTGCCTTATCTCCTCAGTTGAGTTAATTGAGGGAAAACTACATTTGCTCATTGAAATAATTTTATAGTAGCTGAAGTAACCTGAGGGTAAAGGGAGGGAAACTACAGCATTTTAAAAGCAGCTGGAAAAAGTGGGATGAAAGAGGATTAATGGGAACTATTCGCTGCCAAATTAAGGCAGTTGGAATATACGTACCAATAGTTACTAGGCTTGGGCTGTGGTGGCGCAGCAGGTTAAACCACTAAGCTGCAGAACTTCCTGACTGGAAGGTCGATGGTTCAAATCCACGGGATGGGGTGAGCTCCCATTGTTAGCTTCAGCTCCTGCCAACCTAGCAGTTGGAAAACATGCAAATGTGAGTAGATCAATAGGTACCACTTCGGCAGTAAGGTAACAGTGCTCCATGCAGTTATGCCAGCCACATGACCTAGGAGGCATCTAGGGACAACTCCAGTTCTTCGGCTTAGAAGTAGAGATGAGCATCAACCCCAGAGTCAGACTCAACTAGACTTAATGTCAAGGGGAAACCTTTACCTTTAATTTAGTTACTAGGCATAATTTATATTTATCTATATATATAAAAGAGTGATGACATCACGGCAATTCACAAAACAACAAAAGTACAGGCCCCCCAACCTCAAAATTTGACAACACAACCCATCATCCACGCCTCAAGGTTGATACAACAAAAAGAAAAGAAAAATAAAGTCCTAATTAGAGGGAGATCAATAATTTTTTTATCCAATTGCTGCCAGTTTAGAGGGCTAATCTCTGCCCACTTGGTTGCCTAGCAACCAAGGGACAGCCAGGTTTCAGTTAGGGGACAGGCAGATTTAGGCCTCACTTAGGCTTCTTCCACAGATTATCTAATTTGCACTGGATTATATGGCAGTGTAGACTCAAGGCCCTTCCACACAGCTATATAACCCATTTATAATCTTATATTATCTGCTTTGTACTGGATTATCTTGACTCCGCACTACCATATAATCCACTTCAGTGTGCATTTTATACAGCTGTGTAGAAGGGGCCTCAGATAATCCAGTTCTGAGCAGATAATATAAGATTAGAAATATACAGTAGAGTCTCACTTATCCAACGTAAACAGGCCGGCAGGATAAGTGAATATGTTGGATAATAAGAAGGGATTCAGGAAAAGCCAATTAAACATCAAATTAGGTAATCGTTATACAAATTAAGCACCAAAACATCATATTATACAACAAATTTGACAGAAAAAGTAGTTCCATGCGCAGTAATGCTATGTAGTATTTACAGTAGAGTCTCACTTATCCAACACTCGCTTATCCAACGTTCTGGATTATCCAACGCATTTTTGTAGTCAATGCTTTCAATATATCGTGATATTTTGGTGCTAAATTCATAAATACAGTAATTACTATATAGCATTACTGTGTACTGAACTACTTTTTCTGACAAATTTGTTGTCTAACATGATGTTTTGGTGCTTAATTTGTAAAATCATAACTTAATTTGATGTTTAATAGGGTTATCCTTAATTCCTCATTATCCAACATATTCGCTTATCCAACGTTCTGCCGGCCCGTTTATGTTGGATAAGTGAGACTCTACTGTACTGTATTTACAAATTTACCACTAAAATATCACAATGACTTTAAAACACTGACTACAAAAACATTGATTATGAAAAGGCAGACTGCGTTGGATAATCCAGAACATTGTATAAGCGAATGTTGGATAAGTGAGATTCTTCTTTAATATGAAATAATTACTGGGATAGAATAATGCAGAACAATATAATCTCTAAAACCAGGACAGTAAATAAACAGGGGAATTCCACACAGGAAACATTCAGGGCCAGCTAACACCTCCCAACAAAGTATTCCCATCATCAAAGTCTGGCAAATCCTGTTTTCTCAGGGCCACAGACAGTAGAAGCACATAAAATATCGCAAACAACATCACTCTGAAAACAAGGGTATTCCAGACAGGAAACAATCAGGGCCAGCTAACACCTCCCAACAAAGTATTCCCATCATCAAAGTCTGGAAAATCCTCTGTTTTCTCAGGGCCACAGACAGTAGAAGCACATAAAATATCGCAAACAACACCACTCTGAAAACAAGGGAATTCCAGACAGGAAACAATCAGGGCCAGCTAACACCTCCCAACAAAAAATTCACTCAGGGAGGAAACAGCCAGGCTTTAAAGCTGCAAGGCCATTACATCATTTTTCCTAATTGCAGCATTCATACTTGCCTCCAACAAACAAAAAAAACCAATCAGAAATATTGTATATTCACAACCTTTAGGAAATAATATCCCCTGATGGCGCAGCGTGTTAAAGCGCTGAGCTGCTGAACTTCTGGACTGAAAGGCCACAGGTTTAAATTGGGGGAGTGGAGAGAGCCCCCACTGTTAGCTCCAGCTTCTGCCAACCCAGAAGTTCGAAAACATGCAAATGTGAGTGCATCAATAGGTACTGCTCCGGCGGGAAGGTAACGCCTCTCCATGCAGTCATCCCACAT
Source organism: Anolis carolinensis (assembly GCF_035594765.1). Taxonomy (NCBI): domain Eukaryota; kingdom Metazoa; phylum Chordata; class Lepidosauria; order Squamata; family Anolidae; genus Anolis; species Anolis carolinensis. The sequence goes on from NC_085842.1 coordinate 200,741,298, forward strand.
GACCTTGGAGGAGTCTACGGACAACGCCGGCTCTTTGGCTTAGAAATGGAGATGAGCACCAACCTCCAGAGTAAGACACGACTGGACTTAATGCCTGGGGAAAACCTTTACCCTTGACCTTAACTACCACCAATTCCTCAATACTTTATTTCCCATACCACCAGACTTCGCCACAGCAACGCGTGGCCGGGCACAGCTAGTTACCTATAAAAAGGTAAAGGTTTTCCCCTGACGTTAAGTCCAGTCATGTCTGACTCTGGGGGTTGATGCTCATCTCCATTTCTAAGCCGAAGAGCCGGCATTGTCCATAGACACCTCCAAGGTCATGTGGCCGGCATGACTGCATGGAGCGCCGTTACCTTCCCGCCAGAGCGGTACCTATTGATTTACTCACATTGGCATGTTTTCGAACTGCTAGGTTGGCAGGAGCTGGGGCAAACAGCGGGCGCTCATTCCGCTCCCGGGATTTGAACCTGGGGCCTTTTGGTCTGCAAGTTCAGCAGTTCAGTGCTTTAACACACTTCGTCACCGGGAAAATGTTGGAAAGGAAATTGACCATAAAATTGTGCTAGATGTCCAGAGAAAACACTTCTTTCGGCATTTTTCTATGCCCTCCATAACGTAGAATATCTATGATATTCAAAGTTATTATTGTATAGATGAAACCTTGTTCAAGGAGCTCAGTAAAAAAAAAAAACTCCTTGCAAAAGTATATGTTGTACTATTGGGTAATATCTTTAACAGCATTAATGGATCAGCCCTTCTGGCTTATTAAACATTATCCATTAGCACAATATCATAATACCTTCTTCTATGTCAGAGTTTCTGGTGTAGATGGACCAATTTGTACACACTGGATTTTAAATGCACAGTTATTTATAAAATTCTGGATAAAACATCGCTGATGACATTATTAGCTGGTTGCCAGGCTAGAAATCTTCCCTGAACTTCATTTTAGATTCCTATTGTGGGCAGGATACTGCCCGCGTTGAATAGTTATTCTCTGACCCATTCATGGTTAGTCTTAAACAGAAGAGAATTTTAAGAACACCTTATTGTCATTATTTCTGTCTTTTTCTGTGCCTCTTAATTATTACAACACTTATCAGCACAGGACAGTCATCTTTTCCCCTTCTTCTCTCCCTTCAATTTATTTTTTAACCAAAAGATTAATGCCTTTGGGATGCTGCTCTAATACAGCTCATGCATTTTTAAAATCCTCCAACTCCTCACAATGATTACATCAAATGGTATAACTCAAACACATTTCTTCATTTTCTATGGCTTATGAAACAAGCTCTCCTTTGCTGGCTTAATACCTTCCTCACTTTCCTTCCCCTTTAGCTTTACAGCACTTAATCTTGATCCAGTTTGGAATCAAAATATTATAGCCAAGTACTTCCCCACCATGCTTGGATATAATTAGCCATACTAGTATTCTTTCAAATATCTTCTTATCTAACATTAAATTCACAATATCTGATGTTTGCTAATCATAATGGTGTGGTGTAATGGTTTCCACAAAATCAAACATGTTTTTTTTTTTACCACTATAGCATATTCTTTGTTCACATAACTAGGTTTACCTGGTGGTGGTCTGGATATGATGATTTTAAAAAATGTTACTTTTTAATTGGGGCTTTATGATTAATATAGCACATTAGTCATTGCCTATGGTTAATGAATGAAGTCACATTATAATTTTCTTATTATTATATTATTATTTTCTTATAATTTTCGTATAAAAGGCCACCACCAGCTCAATCCCTCCCGCAAATAAACCAGGTTATAGAATTTGGAAAAATGTTGAAATTGTTCTCATTAGAACTCTAAAAAGTAACAGTATTGCTTTTGAAGGTAGAATTCAAATCCATCACTATGTTTGTTTATTTGCTATATTTATACCCCACCCTTCTCACCCCAAAGGGGACTCAGAGTGGCTCACATACCCCGTTTCTCTGAAAATAAGACATCCCTTGAAAATAAGACCTAGTAGAGGTTTTGCTAAATTGCTAAATATAAGGCTTCCCCTGAAAGTAAGACCTAGCAAAGTTTTTGTTTGGAAGCATGCTAACTGAACAGAACACCAGAGCATGCAGGATCGGTAAATGTACATACCATAGATTGTTGCACATGGAAATAATGGTAGTAACAAGAAATTCTTGATAGGATTCAGTTTGTCTGGTTATGCTGGTTTGTGATGACAACCACTGCACAGTATATAATAAATGTTAATTTTTTTGTTCAACTATAAATGTTAATTCTTCATGGAAAAATACGACAACCCCTGAAAATAAGGAAAATAAGACCTAGTACATCATTGGGAGCAAAAATTGATAGAAGACACTGTCTTATTTTTGGGGAAACATAGTATATATAGGCAACAATTCGATGCCACACAAATACAGCAAATACACATATACATTCCAACCGTTAATACATCTCAAACATTAAAACCAATGGTTAAAACCTTGTTGATCTGGAATACATGTATACAAAGGGATCCTGTAGATTTTAGAGACAGAGAGGATGAAGTTGGTAGCATAAGCTTTCATAGAGTAAATCTACAAATGCATTCAAGGAAGTAGACTTAGTAGGAACTGGGCCAGAAAATGCTCCTGGATGTCCCGCCCCCACCCCCGATGTCCAGGAACCAGGGCCGACCCCACCATAGAGGCCACATGAGGCGGCCGCCTCGGGCGCAGGTCCCCGGGGGGCACCGTCAGGCTTCCCCCGCCCCTGCGGGGGGGGCGCTTTTCCCCACCCCCTGCGCGGCACCGGCGGGGCGGGGGGGCGCTTTTCTCCACCCCCGCTTAATATTTTAAATTATCTCAGGCCGGCCCTGCCTGGAACTTCTGGTCTTTAATGTTGGGTAAATCAGGATGAACCAGTTTGTTGCTGTTGTTTATTTGTTAAGTCACTTCCAACTCCTCATGACCTCATGGACCTGCCCACGCCATTGTTTCCTGTTGGCTGTCGCCACTCCCAGCTCCTTCAAGGTCAAGTCAGTCACTTCAAGGATACCATCCATCCATCTTTCCCTTGGTCGGTCCCTCTTCCTTTTTCCTCCCTTTCCCCCCAGCATCATTATCTTCTCCAAGCTTTCCTGTCTTCTCATGATGTGGCCAAAGTACTTTATCTTTGCCCCTAATATCCTTCCCTCCAGTGAGCATTATTTCCTGGACTGGTTGGCTCTTCTTGCGGTCCAAGGCACTCTCAGAACCAGTTTAGTTCCACTTTAATGAAAGTCAGGTAATGCTTCAGGGTTTCACTAAAATGCTGAAGCATCCTTTTACTTTAAGAAAAGGGTGGACCACAGACTGACTCCAAAGCAAGACAGTCTTTGTCACTCCCCATCACTGATGCAGAGAGCCACAGAGCTCCAAGTGAGCTGGTGGCCCTTGTGGGCACCTTTGCTGATGTCAGAAAAGATGCTTGCAATGGCCAGAGCTCTCATATAGCCTCATCAGACGCAGTCTTTTCTGCATCTTCTCACCTTTTCTCTACACTGCCGAAACAGAGCCCCGTGGGCCCATCACATCCAGTGGGACTTTGTGGAGCTCCATTTTCATAGTGTAGAGAAACAGAGTTCTGAGTGCCTTTCGAGGAGTTGGGTGTTACCTAACAATAATCGGAGAACACGAAGAGGAAGTTGGGAAACAAAGGCAAAGAATGAGAAATAACATAGGATGGGAGGCCATCCCAGAAGATAGAGAAATATGGTAGGGAATGAAGGAGGACAATTCCCTCCAATTTCCTCCTATCTGTCCATTGAAGTCTCTGGAGTGCTGTGGCTATCTGACAGAGCCGGCAATAATAGGAAAGGTAGGATTGGCAGTCCACCTGGACTGAATTAGTTTTGGCATGGCCGGACCATGTAAATTCCACCCTCTGCTGTTGCTGCGGGTTGGGAACAAGGAGTCTGAATATCCACAGGGTCCAATCCAGTACATTTCTTTTCTGGAATGGTCCTGCTATAACTGGCAGGAGTAGATGACTCCCAAAATTTACAAAACCTTTTGCTACTGACTTTGTTCTCTCAGTCTCTAAGGCGCTACAAGATCCCTTTGCATAGAATTGCCCCTCGTTACTAATTTAAAACGAACAAAACAATGAATAAATGAACAAAACAATGAGTAATGTTTTTATTAAAAAGGTAAAGGTTTCCCCTGACGTTAAGTCCAGTCATGTCTGACTCTGGGGGTTGGTGCTCATCTCCATTTCTAAGCCGAAGAGCCAGCATTGTCCATAGACACTTCCAAGGTCATGTGGCCGGCATGACTGTATGGAGCGCCGTTACCTTCTCACCAGAGCGGTACCTATTGATCTACTCACATTTGCATGTTTTCGAACTGCTAGGTTGTCAAGAGCTGGAGCGAATTATAATTTTTTAAAAATTACAATTAAAGTTGCATGCAAGATGGTTAATGGTGATAAAAGGAGCATCGAAGCACATTTCAAAAATGCCCACAAGAATGCCCACATTTTATGTCACTAAAACAATCTAAGGACCTCATCATACTACAGCTTGGATCCACTTTAAATTCACATTAAATCCACTTTAGGGAGGGGGCTTTAAACAGCTCAGCCAGACAGGTTCTGGGCCCCACCAAACTACTTCAGGAGGCAGAAACTGGATTTAAAGTAGATTCATGCTCTAGTGTGATGAGGCACCAAAACGGAGAAATCCAACAGTTCTGATCCCACCTTAAAATAAGTGCCTATAGTGAATGAAGAGCTCTAGAGTCGATTGTTCCTCAATTCCAAAAACATCAGTTTTGACACAATTTAGAAACAGAATCCCACAGACAACCAATGGAAGTACTTTCGCATCATCTAATGCGTTCCGTGGGACTTTGTCTTTAAAATGTCTCTTGAGTGTTTAGAAACGGGAAAAAGCCAGCGTATGATGAAGTCCTATGTCCACTTCATTCTTTCATTTTAATTATAATATGGTGAGCCATAATTTCAATTTCCACACTGTTCTGGACTTCACACCTACAATAGTTTTAAAATTGTATATATTTCAAGCTGTCTTTTACATACATTGTTATCTTACTGGAGTCACATCTGATGCAAAGGGAATTATTAAAGGAAGAGAGTTAGGGCGGGGCTTTAGCACAGCAGGTTAAAACACCAGCGGCAGTAAAGCTTGTCAATCAAAAAAGGGTGAAAGTTCAAGGCCCAGGTCAGGGTAAGCTCCTGGCCTTTAGCCCAGCTTCTGCCTATCTAGAGGTTTGAAAACAAAATGTGAGTAGATAAGTAGATAAATAGGTACCACTTAAAAGCAGGGAGGTATTTAAAGGCATCCATAAGGAAATGCCAGAAAAATGCTAGCGATTTGATCAAGGAGGAAGTTTATGAACAAAGCTCATTGGCAGGGCGATAGAATGACAGCACCCCCCCCCCCCCCCCCGTGGCCAGACCGAGAACAAACCTCCAAGATGCCGAAGATGGGAAAAGCCTATATGCCTATATCTATGTACAATTGCCTGTCTTGTCAGTGTATAAACAGCATTGAATGTTTGTCATATATGTATGTTGTGTGATCCACCCTGAGTCCCCTTCGGGGCGAGAAGAACGGAATATAAATACTGTAAATAAATAAATAAGAGCCAGGACACTATCACCGCATAGTTTCTCTGCTCTCATTCTTCTTATGGCCGCAACGGAAAGCTAAAGTACGTGGCAAAAGTCTACTGAGTATTACTGTATTTGGATGATGCAAATATATCTCGACATCAGTTTCCATTTCCCTCCTTCTTCTTCTGCCCTTCTTTCAGCATTCACTGTGTTCAGCTCATTTGCTGAGAATGAAGATGCACTTTTGCGGCACTTGTTTCGTGGGTATCAGAAATGGATCAGACCAGTGAGACATTCCAACGATACTATTAAGGTCTACTTTGGATTGAAGATATCCCAGCTGGTAGATGTGGTAGGTCTTTGATCTGATCTGGCATGTGTCCCTTATTCCATCGGAGCTGAATTAGGCCAAAGTCGAGGGTGGAGGGTATATATACAGTACAGCTGGGATTGGCTGGCTCCCCAATTAGAAAAACAATTGGAGAGCAAGTCTGGTCCTTCTCTGAGTTTACTGCAGCCTTGCCTGTTACCTCATGCACATCTTTCTGGGTCAAAATAGAACTCTGGTAAACAAAGATGGTGGGAAGTATTTTTGTCTAGAACTATTTTGCTGTGGCACAGGCGGGAGAGCAAGCCAGCTGCAATTAACTGCAATGAATCACTCTGACCAGGATGTCATGAGTTCGAGGCCCCTCGGAGCCTATGTTTGTTTGTCTTTGTTCTATGTTAAAAGGCATTGAATGTTTGCCTATATATGTAATGTGATCCGCCCTGAGTCCCCTTCGAGGTGAGAAGGGCGGAATATAAATGCTGTAAATAAATAAATAAATAGTGAGAAATGTCTCAGTTGGGAGCTGAATAGAACAACCAGGGTAGCCTCAGCATTCACCCTACCTTTTTCCTAGGACCTTTGTCTGATTATTTTATCAGAAAGCATTGGGGCAGGAAGAGTTTCCTGTCCCCATCTTCTTTTTTAAAACAAAAAGAGATATAGAGAATTAGATGTGCTCTCTGGTGGCGCAGCTGCTGATCTTGCTGACTGAAAGATTGGCAGTTCAAATCCGGGGAGCGGGGTGAGCTCCTGCGGTTAGTCCCAGCTTCTGCCAACCTAGCAGTTCGGAAACATGCAAATGTGAATAGATCAATAGGTACCACTCCGGCGGGAAGGTAACGGCGCTCCATGGAGTCATGCCAGCCACATGACCTTGGAGGTGTCTAAGGACAACGCCGGCTCTTTGTCTTAGAAATGGAGATGAGCACCAACCCCCAGAGTCAGACTTAACGTCAGGGAAAAGCTTTATCTTTACCTATTCCTATTGGTTCTCTACTAGCCTTGAGTCATGAGATAACCACACTGAAAGACAAAACTCAAACAGCTGGCTTCCTTTCAGTTGTGCAGCTATAAAAGGCTCAAGAACAGTTTTCAGTGGATGTAACTCAAGCATAAGAGCTATCTTAGTAATTGCTAAGTAGGACTACACTTCTCACCATTAAATACAAATAGCCATGTTAACTGAACCAGGTGTACCATTAAAGGGTTGGTTAGTTTAGCAACTCAGCTCATATGTAGGAACTTTCCTGGGAAGTAAGATACTCCAGACGGCTTTGAAAGGATAGTTTCCTCTTAGGCTGAGGTGGATGATGTGAGGTTTTGTTTCCTTTGGGAGAAACTAAAGACTTCTTATCTCTCTCTCTCCATAGGATGAAAAGAATCAGCTGATGACAACGAATGTGTGGCTAAAACAGGTAAAAAAAATTGGCACAGTTTTGTTTTAAATATTTTGTTTTGAATAACTCATGATTGCCAAGAGGCTGCAATTTTGATGATGTCTTGTAAATATTTTACAACAGTATGGAGACAGGGGTTCTTGAATTAAAGGAAATACAGCCCCATTGACCTCAGTGGGTATAAGCTGGCTTACATCCCGGATACTATGGTCCAATGGGTTATGACATGAGGATAATGTTGATTGATTGTCTATGAAAATAGGTTTAGTAAATCTGTACAGCAACAGATATATTGGTGGCTGAAAATGGCTTTTCTAACAGAGCAGTTTCCAAATTGTGCTTTTGTGTTAATTCTATGATAGTGGTTCTCAACTGGTGAGTCCCCAGGTGTTTTGGCCTACAACTCCCAGAAATCACAGCCAGTTTACCAGCTGTTAGGATTTATGGGAGCTGAATGCCAAAACATCTGGGGATTCCAGGTTGAGAACCACTGCTCTATAGAAAAAAAAAGTGTTGCTCAAGCCAACATGGCCAGCACTGGTGAGATTTCTCAGGATGGCATATCTTCGAGAATGTGTAGGATGTGCCCAAACTGGACAGCATTCCCCATTAATATAGAATGAGAAAAAGGACCACTGGACTCTGTATATATTTTGGGGAAACCTATTATTGTTATTATTATTGTTATTGTTATACACTGCAGAAATTTCCACAAGATACAGTAAATGTATTTGAGAATCCTGCAGTCAGATTTTGGTCAACATGCACAAACATCTCTAAAAAGCAAGCTTCATAGAAATGGATTGCAACATATGAACACATTCAGTCATTAAAAGAGGTTGCACCAAACTCATTTTTCCCCTCATTCAAGAGACATGAGCCACATCCACTGCTTTGGGACTCTGTTAAGTGCAGAGGCTGGACCAGCAACTGTCAAGGAAATGGACATAGAAGGTAGGTTGCACCATGTAGAAAAGGCCTCTTCCTTTGACTGCCATGCATTTTCTCTTTGTTTAGCATAGTGGCTCCTAACCCTTTTTTTGACCAGGGACCTTTTTTTGACCAGGGACCACTTTGACTAGGACCACTGTCCAACATTAGTACCAAAAGTGTTATGAACCAGCTTTTGGCCAACTTTAGATTCGGTTCGGTTATTTGGGGTGCTCATTCAGAAAATTGCATTGGAAAGACCACATCAGCTCCAGTTTTTGATACAGAACAAATGCTATCTAGTAGTCATCACCTGCTTGCCCATAGAAAACCATATTTAATAATCTAGAGCTGATGTGGCCTATCCAATGCAATTTTCTGGATCAGCACCCCAAATAACTCTAGGAACAGGCCTAAAAACAAAGACACCAAGGCGCTTCCACTTCCAGGCGCTACATGGAATGGCTCCGCTCAGGGGAAGGGAGGAAGAGGAGAAGCAGCAGTCAGGAGGCTTATTGGTACACCTTTCATGGATAGTCAGACCCTCCCCTCCCGACATCCAAGTTGCCTCGGTATTGTAAAAGGGGTTCGCAAGACCAGTCACTCTCATTGCAACAGTGTAGTAATGGTCCACGAACTACAGGTTGGGAACCACTGGTTTAGCAGAACTGAGAGGCATTTACTTTAACTTTACTACTCTGCTATTTGAGCATTTTAGAGCAAACTTCATCTATACAGTTGATGCAAGGCTGGATGGGAGCCTGAGATGTAACGACCTTCAGTAAATGTCAACCAATGTCTTGAAATTTCATTTGTTGTTTGCTTAAGTCATTCTCCAAAAAATATAATGAGACAAAGACAGGCAGGCAATATTCTACGGTCACTTTTCCATTTGCATTTTTGACTTTAATGGAATCTCTAGGTCCTCCAGTGCAATTCTGTGGTCAGTTTCCAGTAGAAGCTGACAACAGAGTTGTGCTGGAAAACCTAGAAATTCCTAGAAATGTAACCCTTTTTCTCAGATTAGATTATTCATGTTTTTTTCAATTCCATGATGGTCCTGTGCCCCTAACTCCAGTGAACATTGAGAGCTGACCGTACTACCAAATGACCTAGTCTAAAAACAGTCTACTGCTGTTTGTGGACTTGGAAAAGTGTGACACTTCCAAATCTTATTAAAATTCAATTGAAAGTGATTCTTAATCTAAAGGTACCCTTAAATAACTTCCACAAAATGACACCGCATAACTTTGAATGTTGTTACAATTTATCTTAAGCTTTACTGAAATCTTACTTCACTTCAGATAGTGAGTTTCATTTACTTTTCAGTAGAATGATAATCCATATTCCATTAAAAGACATCACTGCAAACCACCACATAACTGAGATCACAGTATATTAGTACTGCAGACAAGCTATGAATTGAACAGAAACACACATACAAACACTCAAAAATATATGAAACCAGAATCAGGCAAGAGATAGGTCTAGGGAAAAAGCAAAAAAAAAAAATCCCAGATAATAACAAGAACAACAACAACAACAACAATAATAATAATAATAAACTTTATTCTTCAGTTGTGGTGTGTATTCCAATTCCCATCAGAATATGTCTCTTGATCTATCTTATAATGGCTTTCTGGGTGAAAAGTTTTTCCAAGATATTATTGTGGTGGGATAGCAGAACAATGCACTCACACAACAGTAGCTTCTTGGTAAATGTGAGATGGAGGTGGTTTTTGGATATATGGATTTTTTGTGTGTCAGGAGCGACTTGAGAAACTGCAAGTTGCTTCTGGTGTGAAAGAATTGGCCGTCTGCAAGGACATTGCCCAGGGGACACCCAGATGTTTTTATGTTTTACCATCCTTGTGGGAGGCTTCTCTCATGTCCCTGCATGGAGCTGGAGCTGAAAGAGGGAGCTCATCCATGCTCTCCCCGAGTTGGATTCAAACCAGCAACCTTCAGGTCAGCAACCCAACCTTCAGGTCAGCAGTCCTGCCAGCACAAGGCTTTAACCCGTATCATTGCTATAGGCTTGCTGAGTTGGGGTTAACATGAAACATTGGAATTCCAAGTTAAAAAAATGCTTCTTTTCTGTATGATTTGTGCTGCAGGATCGGGCATGTAAAAGTATCCTTTGCTCTGTTGGCAAAGCAAGCCATGACAGCCCTTAGGGACTATTAATTCTGTCTTGGAGGACACAGGGGTGGTTAGTAATGTCATTCGGTAGCCTTGAGCTTTCTTCAGTCAATGTAGAAAGGCATTTTCCACCCCCATCTGAATCACGGAACTGCATCTTGTTCGTTTCCTATATGCACACACAGTCTGAAACCCTTGGCTGCAAGTTGTGCTGCTTTCAGACGTCTTTTTTTAGGGAGTTGCTCTAGGTTAGGAGCCCTTGGTGGCACAGTGGGTTAAAGCGCTGAGCTGCTGAGCTTGCTGACCGAAAGTTCAGCAGTTCGAATCCAGGGAGTGGAGTGAGCTCCCGCTGTCAGCTCTGTAGTTTGAAAACATGCAAAATTGAGTAGCTCAGTAGGTACTGTTCCAGTGGGAAGGTAACGGTGCTCCATGCAGTTATGCCAGCCACATGACTTTGGAGGTGTCTATGGACAATGCCGGCTCTTCGGCTTAGAAATGGTGATGAGCACCAACCCCCAATGTCAGACACAACTGGACTTAATGTCAGGGAAAAACCTTTACCTTTACCTGCTCTAGATTTGCTAGATACAAAAGAGGACAGGGATCCTATATTGTAGTCCTCTGGAGAAATTAGAGAAGCGTTCAACAGGATTAGCTTTTGTGGCAAAAAGGAATTCCTAGGTTCACATATTGAGAGGAATCCTTGTTATTAATATATTTCTATCCTAATCTGTATCACAAAATATTTTTTGGGGTGTGTAAAATAATTTTGAATCAAATTATGAAATATCCCTTTCCCATGAACAATTAAAGCCTGGAACCACTGAACAATGAAAACAGTTTACACATGTAATTGCGAGACCTTGTTGTGTTCTTTGCGATCTTCTGAGATGAACAATGTGGGTGACCTTCCCTTTAAGGGGCACAAAAACAAATTCAGAAGTCTTGGAGAAAGTAGCATAAGAAAAAGTAGTGGAGAGAATTAAGCATGCATCATATATTCACAGGGTATAATTGATTATTAGCATCGGAAGCGTGTAAGCATCAAAGAGGAGGAAGAATGCTTTCATACATTATACAGAGCAGCTTAACTAGGAATAACCAAATGGAATTAAGAAACTAAGGGTCCAGCTATACACTGGACCACAATATGTATGTAAAAAGAACATCTGAAGGTGAAGATTTAAGTGGAGAAGTAGGGAGGGAGAAGAATATTTAACCCTTTCCCTCTCTTGCCATTTCAGTACTTCAAATATAGGGGCCGCAGTGGTGCAATGGGTTAAACCCTTGTGCCAGCTGAATTGCTGACCTCAAGGTTGGAGGGTCGAATCCGTGAGATGAGATGGGATGAGCTCCCATCTGTCAGCCCTAGCTTCCCACGTGGGGTCATGAGAGAAGCCTCCCAGCAGGATGGTAACACATAATAATAATAATAATAATAATAATAATAATAATAATAATAATAATAATAATTGAACTTCAAAGCCTCTGGCAGAAACCAGCGCAGGTGGTCCCGGTGGTGATGGGCACATTGGGTGCCGTGCCAAAAGATCTCAGCCGGCATTTGGAAACAATAGACATTGACAAAATCACGATCTGCCAACTGCAAAAGGCTACCCTACTGGGATTGGCACACATCATCCGAAAATACATCACACAGTCCTAAATGCTTGGGAAGTGTTCGACTTGTGATTTTGTGATATGAAATCCAGCATGTCTATCTTGTTTGCTGTGTCATACAATAAAACAACAACAACAACAACTTTATTGATATACCTCTCCATTTCCTTGGAGGACTCAGGGCGGTTTCCAACAAGTGTACACAAACAGTCAATTGTCAAAAACATGATACAACAACTTAAACATAGTAAACAAATAAAACAACATAATAGGAACAGAACCAAAACAATTATATTAAAATGGACACAGTTACAAATCCAGTCAATATAAACACATCCAGGCATCCCCTGGCCAAATCTTTGTAGACAGCTGATTCTCTCACACCAGAAGAGACTTGTCGTAATTCACTTCTGACACAATAAAAAAGTACTTCAAATTGAACTCCAGGCACTGTATATACTTGTGTATAAGTCAACCTATATACATGTCAAGGGTCATTCCATGGAGTGGGGAAAGCACAAGTTCAACCTCAGGAAGTCAGCCGGCCCTGGGTGCCAGCCTCATTTCCCCATCCAGGTATTCAAAAAGGCCAAAAATTATGACATGGTGGGGAGAATATAGAAGATCAGGGCTTCTTTTAAATCTTCTTGGATCAGCCTAAGCTGTTACCTTTTGCGACTCTAAAGAGAGAAAGAAATAGTTCCTTTTTTGACAAGAGCTAAGATACACTACTTATATTGACCCATTGATAAGTTTTTTTTTATCATACTTTCTAGACTTATACATGAATATATCTGGTAACGTCTGCCCACTATCTCATGTGATTCAAAATCCCAGCCAACTAGGGTTGCCAAATCTCAACGCCTGGCCCTGGCCCTGGCCCTCATAGGCCAGATCCAACCAGGTAATGCAATTTCTCCAGTTGGGATGGGCTCAGTTCTAGGCAATAAGAAAAGACTGGATGCAATTCTCCAGCTTAATTGCTGCAACTTGCAATGACACTCTAGATCTATTTACTAAACTATTTTCTATTCCCCTCTCCCCGCACTCCTTTAGTCATTATGGCATCAGGTTTAATTCTCCACTCTGCTCTGTATTCACCTTCTGGCCAGAAACCAGTAAAACAAGTAGGCTAGAATAAATATTCCTTATCTCCTGTCCTCTAAGTGAATTTTACTTTGATCTGGGACATTTCCTTTAGTTAAGATTTCTATCTTAATTTTCAAATAGAACACATGAGCGTGCGCAAGCTTCACTGACAAGCTCTGAGCAACTGTGGTTAATAACCTCATACACAATGTTTGATGTCATCACCATAGGCTGTCCCTAGGCCTGAGATGATCCTGAATCAGCAACCCTAAAGCAAACATGCCTTTTAAAAATTATGTGTGTTTGTATTACAGAGGAGTCTTTTGTGAAAGCTGAGGAAGAGTAGGGGGGTAGAAAGCGATTCTGAAGATCATTTAAGAGAGCGGGACAGGGGGCTTATTTGTGAATAAGCTAGAACAGGCAGTCCCCAAGATATGAACAAGATAGGTTCTGTGGGTTTGTTCTTAAGTTGAATTTGTATGAAAGTCAAAACAGGTATCTTTTTATAGTATAATTTCAGCCACACACACAAACATACACACACACGTATAAGCTTTGGATAGTGTAGGGAAGCAGTGTTTGTTTTGACGTCTTTGCCCCTGTTCAGAAGATTTTGCCACACTATCTGATTGGACTTTGAAAAATGTGGCTTGTTGTGGAAACAAGGATTGGTGATACAGCTTCAGGAGACACATTTTTCCCATGATAACTCTTTCAGGAATGAAATTCCATCACTTCCTGTTGTCTCACTGTATCTCCCTCTATGAACCACCTCAGAAGTTAAGATCTTTTGGGAGGCCCTGATCTCGATCCCACCACCTTTGCAGGTGTGGTTGGTGGGGACAAGAGATAGGGCCTTCTTAGTGGAGGCCCCTTGACTGTGGAACTCCCTCCCTAATGAAATTAAATTTTCCCCCTCCCTCCTGACCTTTAGGAAAAAAGCTAAAGATGTGGATGTGGGACCAGGCTTTCGGATAGTAATCTTCAGTGCAATAAATGGATATGGAATGGTGCAATGGCAACTGGGAAGACCTTGGACTACGATGTTGGATTTTAATAATTTTAATGTTTGAGTTATTTTTAGAGCTTGGTTTTAATGTATATGTTTATTTGAGTTGTGTGTTTGTATGGTATCGAATTGTGCCTTTATGTGAGTTGCTCTGAGTCCCCTTCAGGGTGAGAAGGGTGGGGTACAAATATGGTAAAATAAATAAATAAATAAATAAATAAAATTTCATACTACAATAAGACCTTTACATCCACTAGGATTAGAAGCACAGAATCTCTCCAAATAATACTGAGAATAAAACCAACCCATTTTTTACTTCTATGTCCTCCGGCGGGGCCCCTGGTGGCACAGTGTGTTAAAGCGCTGAGCTGCTGAACTTGCGGATCAAAAGGTCCCAGGTTCAAATCCCAGGAGTGGAATGAGTGCCCGCTGTTAGCTCCAGCTCCTGCCAACCTAGCAGTTCGAAAACATGCCAATGTGAGTAGATCAATAGGTACTGCTCCAGTGGGAAGGTAATGGCGCTCCATGCAGTCATGCCAGCCACATGACCTTGGAGGTGTCTATGGACAACGCCGGCTCTTCGACTTAGAAATGGAGATGAGCACCAACCCCCAGAGTCGCATACGACTGGACTTAACGTCAGGGGAAAACCTTTACCTTTACCTATGTCCTCCAGCACAACTCTGTGGTTAGCTTACAGCAGATGTTGGTCGTGGATTTGCACTGATCTAGAGATTCCTAGGTGAACCATATTAACGAACCCATTCCCACCATTATCAAATCCACAAAAATTGACCTACAAATGTGGAGGATCAACTCTATGCAATTTTTTCCGACTCGAGAAATTGCAAGTCGTTTCTGGTGTGAGAGAATTGGCCATCTGCAAGGACATTGCCCACGGGATGCTCGGATGTTTTACCATCCTGTGGGTGGCTTCTCTCATGTACCACCTTTATGCAATGATGTCCCATTACTGTCTTGGTTGCATCCGATGTAATCCTGGAGTTTGTACTCTGGTGAAGCAATAGAGCTATCTGGTTGAGAGCTCCCCGAATTCCCTGAATTACCAATCCTATGATTCCATAGGATAGAGAGCCATTAAAAGTAAATTTATAAGAGCACGTGAAAGAGTCCCATGAGACTGCCATCTGCCTTGCTGTTGAAAACAGGCAGGAAAGAGGGGTGCGTGTACCATATTCGATTCTAAGTCACCATCAACTGTAAAACGCACACTAATTTTAGTACCATCAATTGAAAAAGCTTTATTTATATACTGCATTTCATCAATTCTTAGATACCATTGGTTATAAGATGCACAGTAATTTCAGTACCACCTACAGAAGAAAACCTACCTTTATTTATATTTCAAAAAGCACCCACAATTCTCAGATGCACTCCATTTTTGTAATGTTTATATAGGAAGGAAAGTGTGTTCTTGGAATCAAAGAGATACAGTATATAAAAAATCACCCATGATTTTAAGATTCACCCCATTTTAGAGATGTTGATATGGGGGGAAAGTGCTCCTAAGAATTAAGAAATACAGTATTTAATTTATTTTCAGTTTTACTACGCATGGCACAAGTGCAACACAAAAAGAAGGTTCTATGAAAATTCCTCAGGTACTCCAGAAATAATAAAGAGTGTGCTGGAGTTGCAGAGGACATAGGTTTTATAAGAGTCCTGTGCCTGAATTCTGTGCGGGAAGATGCTTTCGTTGCTGGCATTGATTTTAGGTAGCATGCTCATTCTTCTCTCGCCTTCCCACAGGGCAACCTTAAAACTTATAAATAATAGATATAAATGGAGAGCTACTCTCTTTTCTTTTTATTACCGTAAGCAAGTTGTCATGCCGAGATAGTTTGAGTCATGCACTGCAGTATGGAGTCAACATTCGATCAGGAGAAAGAAAACAATTTGGCAAGTCCTTGTTTTGTTTTGAGGGCAGCTAAATCTATAGCCTAAGCACCAGTACTTGACTGGGAGTTCACCAACCAATACCAGGTGCTTTAGGCTACATTTCAAAGGAAGGAACTGCCATATTTCAGAGGAAGGAACTGTCAAAACCAGTTTTGAGTCTTGCTTGCCTAAGAAAATCCTGCAGAATTAATGCGGTCATCATAACTTGACAGGCGAAGGCACGCACACACACACAAATCTGTAGAAATCAATGCAGGAGACTTTGCCTGAGACAAAAAAAATTATCCTGGTAGAGACCACAAAGGGGTGCTAGAGAGAGAAGGATAGTCTATTTTACAGGGGGGAGTTGAAGAAAACCATTTCCCCCATTTTCAATGGTTATTCCCCTTCCCCACTTCCCATTTCATAAATGAAAGTTGTTTCAACTACGGCGACATGGGTGGGGGAAATAATAGGAAAACAGGGGGAAATGGTTTTGCTATTTCAACCCAGCCTGTACCCCCGTAAAATGGACTAGCTTCCTCTCTCTAGTGCCCCCTTGTGGCTTCTGCCTAAATAAGGAAACAATACCATAATGCTAATGTTTGGAGAGATTAAGCTTCTTTTAAACGTACTTAAAACACACACACACTTTCAATGGTCTCCCCATTGCACTTGTGGACTTTGTCTTGCAATTTATAAAGATAGCTTAGACCAGTGGTTCTCAACTTGTGAATCCCCAAATGTTTTTGGCCTTCAACTCCCAGGAATCCTAACAGCTGGTAAACCGGTTGGGATTTCTGGGAGTAGTAGACCAAAAACATCTGGGGACCCCAGGTTGAGAACCATTGGCTTAGATTAACATTTCTTCTTTTTCAAAAATCAAACTTGGTTTATTCCCTAATGTAGGGCTGTTCCAGTGTTGTCTGAAGAAACAGTTGTTCTCATGATATGGCTTCTTGGGGGTTATTGGGTTTTGCTTGTTGTTGTATCCTCTGTATGCAGTGTACGAGGGTTATCCAGAAAGTAGATTACGTTTTGGAATTAAAAATGAACAAAGTATAGGAGAAAACATTTACCATATGCAGTTGAAAGCCACATCCAAATATCACTTCTCAACATAGTCGCCATTCAAATCTAGGCACTTATTATAGCGATTAATGAGCTTGGCAACTCTTTCCCCACTAAACTCTGCCGCTTGCGTCCTCAACGCAGCGTTTTGGCGATGATGCGCAGCTGCGGAAAGGGGTGATCGGCTGGTTGAGGACGCAAGCGACGGAGTTTTGTGGGGAAGGAGTTGTCAAGCTCATTCATTGCTATAATAAGTGCCTAGATTTGAATGGCGACTATGTTGAGAAGTGGTATTTGGGTGTGGCTTTCAACTGCATATGGTAAATGCTTTCTCCTATACTTTGTTCATTTTTAATTCCAAAACGTAATCTACTTTCTGGATAACCCTCGTATATACCTTTGTATATCCTCTGTGTCCTGTGTATACCTCTGTATCCACCCCCACTTTGGGGGGCTCTGTAGTGATTCCCTGGATCTGTATTATGACTTTGGCTTGCTGGTGGTTTGCTAAGGTACTTCTGGGGTATGAAGGGCAAATTTTCAGTCCATAAGTGCTGTTTCACTAAAGCACTATTGCACCATGACTTTAAAAAATGTAAAAATAAAGGAAGAAGAGAATTAAACAAGAAACTCACTTCAGGGTAAGAATAATGCCGCCGCTAATGTCAGGACAAATGTCTTTCGAATCTTTCAAAAACACTCGTACTACAGCAAAATATTCTTGCAACCTCCCAATAACATGGAAATAATGGGAACTGTAGCCCAAATTCAACTGAAGGCTGCTTTAGGGGATTCTTGGCATTTCCAGGAGGTCTGCTGGTTATAGAGAGGTTTGAGTCATATAAATGATTCAACACATACAGGTTGAAAATCCCTTTTCTAAAATGTTTGGGACCAAAAGCTTTGGAATTTCAGATTTCGATTTTGGAAAACTTGTATAAACATAATGATGTATCTTGGAGACAGGACCCAAGGATAAGCACAAAATTTTATTTTGTTTCATATATACCTCACACACATATCATAAAGATAAGCATATACAATATTTTGAATAATTATATGCATGAATCAAGGTTTGTGTACATTGAATCATCAGAAAGCAACGGTGTCACTATCTCATGTGGACTATTTTGGAGTTATTTCAGATTTTATCATTCTCAATAAGGATGCTCAATCTGTGAAAAATACTTTTTTGTGACCCTTGCATGGTTTTTTAACCATATGATCATGGTCTGAATCACTTCTGTAGTTGTTTTTCTCTGCTTTAATAATGAAACTGAAATTTAGCTGTTTTTTCAGGAATGGATTGACAACAAATTGTGTTGGAACCCTGAAGACTATGGTGGGATCACTGCCATTCGGGTCCCATCGGAATCTCTCTGGCTCCCAGATATAGTTTTGTTTGAAAAGTGAGTATAAGAATCCTTGCACATAAACCAGCATTTGTTTTGTCCTTAAAGTTTCCAGCCTAGCTGTCCTTTATATCTGAACTCCCAGAGCACAGATACATAAGATGTTCTACATGACTGAGTTCAAAAGAGATTGATGTTAAAACTTGATAAAGCCTGATATAATTGATTACATACAGTAGAGTCTCACTTATCCAAGCTAAACGGGCCAGCAGAATGTTGGATAAGTGAATATGTTGTATAATAAGGAGGGATTAAGGAGAAGCTTATTAAACATCAAATTAGGTTATGATTTTACAAATTAAGCACCAAAACGTCGTGTTATATAACTAATTTGACAGAAAAAGGAGTTCAATACGCAGTAATGCTATGTAGTAATTACTGTATTTACGAATTTAGCACCAAAATATCACGATGTATTGAAAACATTGACTACAAAAATGTGTTGGATAATCCAGAATGTTGGATAAGCGAGACTCTACTGTATGTGTTAGTTTTATTAAGATATTTAATGTTTGCCATTTTGTATGTTGGAATCCACCCTGAGTCCCCCTGGGGAGATAAGGCGGAATATAAATAAAGTTGTTGTTATTGTTATTAATTGTTCAGAATGGGATACCTATCTATCATTACCAAAGCTTGTTGCTGTTGTTGTTGGCCTTCAAGTCATTTCTGACTTATGGCGATCCTAGGATAAACCTATCACAGGACCAGGTTTGTTCAGGGATGTGCACGGCCTTTGCCTCCTTCTGATGCTGAGAAAGTGTGGGCTGACCAGGGTTGCCTAATGGGTTTCCATGACTGAGTGGAGATTGGAAGACTGATGTTCAGAGCCATAGCATAATTCCCAAAGCACTTAACAAAGTTAGGGAAATTAAAAACAAAAATGTTAAGGAAAATGAAACTAGTCAGCTTGAAATACAGTTCAAAACTCTTTATTCTTCCCGACTCCCTTTTCCAGTGCTGATGGGCGCTTTGAAGGTTCACTGATGACAAAAGCAATTATAAAATACAACGGGATAGTAGTCTGGACACCGCCAGCCAGTTACAAAAGTTCGTGCACTATGGATGTGACCTTCTTCCCATTTGACAGGCAGAACTGCTCAATGAAATTTGGATCATGGACTTATGATGGTAACATGGTTGACTTAATCCTAGTTGACGAAAATGTGGACAGGACAGATTTCTTTGATAACGGGGAGTGGGAAATCCTGAATGCAAAGGGAATGAAGGGCAACCGAAAAGACGGACTGTATTCCTACCCTTTCATAACTTATTCTTTTGTTCTCAGACGCCTTCCACTCTTTTACACTCTCTTTTTAATAGTCCCGTGTCTGGGATTGTCATTTTTAACAGTGCTGGTGTTTTACTTGCCTTCTGATGAGGGAGAGAAACTTTCACTCTCAACCTCTGTTTTGGTCTCCCTCACTGTTTTCCTCTTAGTCATTGAAGAAATTATCCCTTCGTCTTCCAAAGTCATACCCTTGATTGGCGAGTACTTGTTGTTCATCATGATTTTTGTCACGCTGTCGATCATCGTCACGATTTTTGTAATTAACGTGCACCATCGCTCTTCCTCAACCTACCATCCGATGGCTCCCTGGGTGAAAAGACTTTTCCTGCAGAAGCTCCCCAGGCTGCTCTGCATGAAAGGACACGTCGATCGCTTTTCCTTCTCTGATCCCGAAGGAACGCTGAAACAAAAGCTGGCGAGAAAACATAAACATAAACATTTCAAAGACGGAGAAAAAGTCGTGATTGCATTCTTGGAAAAGGCTGCAGATTCCATCAAGTATATCTCCAGGCATGTTAAAAAAGAACACTTCATCAGGCAGGTATGTTAGAGGTCAAGCATGGGCTGATTTCAATCTTGCACGATTGAGCCTTTTCAGATGAGAATCACAATGGTCAGCTAACGTGTTTTAACTTTAGAAAACAAGCATGCAGACTCAGGATCTTGCAGTTGTTAAGGCATAACTAATTGGTATAAGGTAATCCTTTGAAAGCACTTCGTGTTTAAGAATTTAAGAAGTGTTGAAGAATTGGGCCAAGATTTCCTGCATCCAGAATTTACTTAGTCAAGGAATGAGCAATTATAGGGAATCTGAACCAGTTGCAACCCATTCATCCTTGTCTGATATGGTAGGGGTCATACCCCTGCCTCTGCTGTCAAAATATATTGGTGTGGCAGCAGGAAAACGTCACTTAAATAAATGTGCACAGGGAATGGACAACATATTTTAAAGCATGCTTCCAGGGTAAAATTCTGCTTTAAAACAAGGTGTAAGCTACCCAAGAAGACTACTTGGAAGCACAAATGTTGTTACCATTTACCAGGCCTTTGTAGTAGTATTGTGCAATAAGTTTATTTTATTTATTTATTTATTTCTCACATTTATATCCCACCCTTCTCACCTGAAGGGACTCAGGGCGGCTTACAACAGTGGCAACAATTAGATGCCCATACAAACCAATATAAAACAGCACATAAAACAGTTAAAACTATTAAAATACATTATGAATTACAAAATACAAAGTTCACTTGAAATCATGCAATTGACTTTGGATCGGCCTTAGATCTTGCTTTTTGGATGATGTGTCTTAACATTGGACTGTATCTTAATTATGTTTTTATGTATGCTTAATTTAAATTTAACTTATTTCATATTTTTATGCTTTAGGCACTATGTAGTGCCACTTGTAAGCTGCCCTGAGTCCACCCAGGGGCAGAGAAAGGTGGGATATAAATATGGTCAATAAATAAATAAATAAATAATACAATGCCACTGAATTTGGTAGGCTCAGTGGCAATGAGAACTGCCAAAACTGGGAAGATAACTTGTGATGTCCATCCATGGCCTGGTCCTAAATTATCCATTAGAAACTGCCCCAAATCATTTGCTAAACTATGTCTTACCTTCTGTTCAACCCATGTTATTTTGTTTTCTTTTTTCCAACCCCTCAAATAGGCTAAGGCTAACAGGTCTGCTCAATCTTCCAATGAAATGTGTGATATATTATGACTTCTCTCTCTCTTATAATCGCACACATTAATGAATTTCATATCTCTACATGGGCTGTAGTCCCTTACATAGCTCATCCAAACTGTTGACAGTGCTTATCATTACAATAAATCTGTTCCTTAGCACAAATGGAGTGGTAGACAGCACACTACCAAAATGATCACAACATGATGGCTTACACTGAAAGGAATTTGTTTTATTTGGATTGAAACATGAGTCAAAATCTGTCACTTCAGCAGTTAGCCTTTTCATTGCTGAGAAACTGCATGATTTGATCTCAGCTAAGACAATTTAAACTGTTGAGTTAAATCATCAGGAGACTATCCTCATTTAAATTATTAATTAAATTTTTTCCTGAAAATTCTTTTTTGACTTTACATATGTAAATTTACATCTTAGCAGAGCAGTACATAAATTCTAGTAGAGCACTCTGTTTTTGTTTATTGATATAGATCAGTGTGAGGCAAGTGTGACCCATGAGCTGCATATAGACTCCTGAGCCACATTGGGCAGCCTATGAAATTTCCCTCTGAGTCCCCATGTTATTTTTTCTGGTCTCTAAAGATCCGAGCATCTCCCAAGTCCCTAAGACACAGCCAAAATCAGTCAAATAGGGCAACCACAAGGATGTCACATCACTTCTGAGGCATGGCATGGCCTTCATGGTGCATGAGGAAGGGTGAGAATTAGCCTCTGTCCACTGTCATCCCAGAAGCTCATATCTAACTTAGGCAACAGGGTCTGTTTAAATACTCTAAAGACACCAGATGCCATCTGACCTTAGTATCAAATCAGGGGCAGTCCTGTCTAGTACTTGGATGGGAAATGATCAGGTGATGTAGGAAAGAAGTAACCGGCAAAAGCACTTTTCAGTGTTCCTTCCTAAGAAACCTTGTGAAATGCATGGCATCACCACCTTGGAGGCACATTCGCACACAGTACATTAGATCACATTTCATGGGTTAATTGACTACTATTGTATCTGAAAATTGTAAGAAATAAGTCACTCACACAGACATAACAGCACTCAGACCTAAATCCAATTGTTTATCCCAAGCAAGTAGATCTATTGAACCACTGGGAAATTGTCCAATCAATAATAATAATAATGATGATGATGATGATGATGATGTATTGCTCCCCTCTCTTCACGGCTTGAGACGGGTGGCGACATTGCTAAAACACACATTCATCTAAAACATTCTTTAAATTACACATTATTATTATTATTATTATTATTATTATTATTTTATTATTTTATTATGACACAGCAAACAAGATAGATATGCTGGATTTCGTATCACAAAATCACAAGTCGAAAACTTCTCAAGTGTCTAGGACTGTGTGATGTATTTTCGGATGATCCATTCAGATCCCAGTAGGGTGGCCTTTTGCAGTTGGCAGATCGTAATTTTGTCAATGCCTATTGTTTCCAAATGCCAGCTGAGATCTTTTGGCACAGCACCCAATGCCTCGATCACCACCATTATTATTATTATTATTATTATTATTATTATTATTATTATTATTATTATTATTTCATTTCTATCCCGCTTTTCTCCCATGGGTGGGACTCTAAGTGGTGAATACTAAAACATATTTCCACAAAATTCATATTAAAATACAGAGCAAAGATTAAACATAAGATTCAAGTTTAAAATTCATCATTTAAACTAGACTCATGGGAGCGGTGGGAGCGGCCACTGTTAGCTCCAGCTCCTGCCAACCTAGCAGTTCGAAAACATGCCAATGTGAGTAGATCAATAGGTACCACTCCGGCGGGAAGGTAACAGCGCTCCATGCAGTCATGCCAGCCTCATGACCTTGGAATTGTCTACGGACAACGCCGGCTCTTCGGCTTAGAAATGGCGATGAGCACCAACCCCAGAGTCAGACATGACTGGACTTAATGTCAGGGGAAACCTTTACCTTTACCTTTAGGTTTAGTTGAATTGATTTAGGCATAGACTATTAAGCCAAAGTATTTCACATGTGCTATCACATAGAGACCAGCTAATGGCTAACTGGGGGTGGGTGGGGGGGCATATGTATATATAGCACCTGTTCATCAGCTTATGGGCATCTACATGCCTTATATACCCAGCAGACCCATAGAAGACAGCACCCAAAAGACACCGGGGAGCTATATGTATGCAGATAGTAGTGGATCTTGAACTGAGAAACCAGAACTGAGACCACTTATCCCACCATACCAAATCACTTGTTTTTAATTAATTTTTCAATTAAAAATATATTCAATTGTAGTTTTTCAGTTTTCAAAAAATTTGAATATCCCATGGCAGTGTGGGTCTCCAGGTGATGTTGGGGTGCAATTCCCAGCAGTCCTAGCCAACATAGCCAATGGCGGAAAGGCCTGGGGACTACATTCTTAAAAGATCTGGAGGGTTACACATTGTCTGACTCTGGGATATGAAAAAATCCGAATAAACCCATGTCTACCTTTTCTTTTCTAGGTCGTACAAGACTGGAAGTTTGTTGCTCAGGTTCTTGATCGCATCTTCCTGTGGCTATTTTTGGTGGTATCTGTGATGGGCTCTGTTCTTATATTTACTCCTGCGTTGAAGATGTGGTTGCACAGTGGTTTATAGATCACGTTGTCTTCTTATGTGAGAACCTGCTTAAAGGAAGGATGGAAGCAGAGTGCCAAAGCTGATGTTTCACTAATGTCCTGCTGAGAAGACTCAAAATGTCACTGCCATTTGTAGAGAATCAGTGTAGATGATAAGTGTACATCTTGACAATGTTTTAAGGCTGAATCTTGTGCCTGCTGTCCTGTGAGTAAGCCCTATTCAACTTACTTGGGATTTAAGTATAGTTAGGTGTGTACAGGATTGCACCAGTAATCTTTTGAATTGTTGCACAATTCAATATCCATGTCTGTTATTTTTGTAGTTATTTATATGTTACCTTAGATGCACCAGAAAAATATACCTATATATGGTGTATATAAACCTATATATTGTAAGCACATAAACCAAAAATATCTCAGCTAAAAATTGATATCAGTTTTATGCCCATTTATACTGTTGGTGTGGAGAACCTGTGGACCTCCAAACAATTTTGGTCTACCCAGCAGGAGTTGTAATCCAATAACATTAGAAGGTTGCCTTTTTCTCATCAGTGGTTTAAATAGCCAATGCTTTCCTCCAAACCACTAGTAAAGCCTGTGAAGTGTGCTGCAGATTCTCTGGGGGAAAAATTATACTTTCCATACAACAATTGGTGAGAAAAACTAGAAAGCAGAAGAGGAAAAAAATCATCTACCTAGAGTTTGACTGTGGTGGGCAGATACATACTACTTTTAAAGCTTTATTTTTGTTTCAGTTTGTCCAAAATTATCTATTTAGCAATAACCCACTGATACTGGAAAGATTTCTAAGATCACTGGCTAAAAACATTTATGTATAAAGATTTAAATTGAATTTTACTCAGTCAAATTTAATATTATGATTTCTTCACTCAGATGTAAATATTCCATTTGATGAAAATGATATATGGAAAGTTGATATCCTTATTTATTTGTTGCACTATTTTTAAAAAAATGTTGAATTATATATAAAGGCATAGGGCATGTGCATAACTTTAAGTATAATAAGCACAAATACTTTATATTTTAATAGAATGATAGCTGAATATATATAGATATAGATATATTTATTGCACACAGTGCACAGTTACTTGCCCTTTGTGGGTGAAATGTCATGTTTGTTTTCATTTTTGAAAGCCTTTCTCATTTTCCTCTTTGGTTTGGCAAAGTCGCTCCCACTCAACTCTTTAGAGGTTTTTGGAGTGTTTGCAAATGTCACTGAAGAATTATTTAAATTCACTAACTTGGAGTGCTTAACTCTTGTAGTTTCCCTACCAGTAAGTTAACTGAACAATGTCAATTGAACTCACATTTATACAAAAGGAAACCCAAGCAAATCACAGGCTCATAAACATCTATGTCCATTGTCTAGACCAGTGGTTCTCAACCTGTGAGTCCCTAGGTGTGTTGTCGAAGGCTTTCATGGCCGGGATCACAGGGTTGTTGTATGTCTTTCGGGCTGTGTGGCCATGTTCTAGAAGTATTCTCTCCTGACATTTCGCCCACATCTATGGCAGTCATCCTCAGAGGTTGTGAGGTATGGATAAACTAAGTAAGGAATGAAATCTGGCTACCAGTATTAAAAAATTCTAAAATCAAAACAGTAGATGGGAACCAACACTCTGAGGGCAGAGGGCAGCTAATGACAGAACAAAGGATGCCCCCAGGCAAGAGACAAAACCTTTCCAATGCTAATTAGGGTGATTAACTGAAACATTAATGCTGGCTTCCCAGTGACAAAGGACTCTTGCCACACCCTGGACTCTCCACAGATATAGATTCTTTCCTTTCCTTACTTAGTTTATCCATACCTCACAACCTCTGAGGATGCCTGCCATAGATGTGGGCGAAACGTCAGGAGAGAATACTTCTGGAACATGGCCACACAGCCCGAAAGACATACAAGAGTCCCTAGGTGTTTTGGCCTACAGCTCCCAGAAATCCCAGCCAGTTTACCAGCTGTTAGGATTTCTGGGAGTTGAAGATCAAAACATCTGGCGACCCATAGGCTGGGGACCACTGGATTAGACTCACAGAGAATTTGTGTTGGGACATTAGTTGGGTATGAAACAGCAGAGATAGTCAACATGCAGTCTAGAATTCTTAAGTGAAACATAATTTTGATTTATATTTTAATGAGGAGTGCCAAATAGTCACTAATTTGTCCTCAGTGGCAAGAAAGCAAGCATTCCCTGTTCATCACCCCACCAGGAATCTGGTGGAATAATGGATTAATTCTAATTATTGTCAGTCTTGTTGTAAAGTGAGGTCACACAATATGGATCTCACCAGATGGAGATCCAGAAGCCAGGAAACAGCAGGGGAAACCACGGGGCAGCGCCCAGCTTCGTCCCCCTATTATCCCAATGTGTTTCCTGGCTGTTCCGGCTTGTTAAATGAAGATACAAGTAGTCATCCATATCCTCAGGACTTTCTCGAAGCATGCTGCTGGGACGGAGCCCCAACAAAAGTAGCCCTGCATCATATGATGGACTTTGTCGGGCTTTCTCCCAGCTCTATCTCAGCAAAGTGCTAGGATGGGGAAAATCCCCTTGTCTGATGATGCCCTATGTTTTGTTATGTTGGTAATCAGTATCCTAGGGCATATCAGGTATAAAAGATTTGCTGTGGACAAAGATGGATGAGAGAAAATTTTGTTATTATGTCTATATACCCAATCCTGTATTCTGTGGAGCCATCTTTTAAACATTGCTTTTAAATTTTCATTTCCTGTGAGTCTTTGAGAAGCCCTGCAAAAATGGCCAAATGGAGACTCTTTTAAAGTTTTGGGTGAAAAGGTCAGGTACAAAAATATTTTTTCCCCTGGCAAAAATGTTTTTGTGCAAAGAAAATATATATTTCTGTGCAAAATGTTTTAGTAAAGAAAACATGCATTCTGTACCCAATACAATTTTCTGTGCGAAAAGCCCAATATATTTTGTAGAAATAAATGCTGAAATGTAGAAAATTGTTTTGAAAAGTGTTTTTCCAATCTCACTAGTGGGGAGAAGAGTTTGGCAATTATATTTACTTGCATGCAAGAATGAAACGAGTGAAGATTTATATTCCTAACAGGAACCCTTTGCATTAGTGCCTAGAGATTTTTATAGCACTTTATAACCCGTCCTAAAATATTTCAAGCTTTTAGTTTGTGGAAGCTGAGAGCAGACTTTTTTCCTATAGAGACCCTTAGAGGACATGACCAAGACCCCCAGGAATTTTATTTATTTATTTATTTACAGTATTTATATTCCACCTACTCACCCCGAAGGGGACTCAGGGTGGATCACAGAACATATATGCGGCAAACATTCAATGCTGCTTATAACAATAACAAGATGGACAACAGACAGAGGTGTATATATAGGTTTTTCCATCTTTCGGCATCTTTGGAGGCTGTAATCGGTTCTGGCCACCAGGGGTGCTGTCACTCTATCTCCTGCCGAAGAGCTTTCTTTGTTCATACTGATCAAAACGCCGAGCCTAAATACCTCCCCGTTTTAATGCAGTTCCTATTTACCTACTCACATTTGTTTTCAAACTGCTAGGTAGGCAGAAGCTGGGTTAAAGGTTAGGCGCTCACCCTGACTTGGGGTTCAAACTCTCAACCTTCTTGTTGGCAAGATTTATTGCAGCTTGGTGATTAACCTGCTAAAGCCTAATTCAATTCTGTATTCCTGGAAATAAAAATTGTATACCAGTCTTTCCAGAAACTCCCATACTAGTTCTAGGGGCAGCAATAGCTAGTTCAGGAATTGTACCGGTGCTGTCGAATTCTACACTTGTCAACAAGACTGTTGTTCTTTTATATATGCACTGATTTTATCTGAAATAATAGGATCAAATAATGTACTGTGTTTCCTTGCAATAATTGGATCACTAAATATGCATGCTGCAAGCCTGAGGCTCCTTTGTTTGCTCCATCTCATAGAACACTTCATACAGTGACTTACAAGATGGCATTTTGCTCTTTGTTTACAGGATGTATGTACCTTGCGAAAATGCTACAGCACCTATCTGAACTGTTTGTGAGCATAGCGCTGCTTTAAAGATTATCAACCAGTAGTAGCATTAGGTTGTCACAGACAAGAACTGCACTTGGGTATAAACACTGTTAATAAAAGGCAATAATAAATAAATAAAAATTCTGAGACAATGTGTGGTTTTTCATTTACTGGTAAAAACTGGCAGAGAAGAAAAAATAGTCTTGGGGAAATGTTGGGAATCCTAAAAACAGAGACAAAAATGAGCAAAAATGGGTCCTTAGCTCTACTTACGATATAGCTTTTTTTGCTTCATGCCTGTGGTGCAGCAAAATGTGACATTCAAACTCCAGACATGTAACAGTTCATCATGTCATGTTTCCTTTTCTCATTTGATATTGATATACACAATTTTGTCAGTATCTCTGTTTTGCACCACCTGACATTTTGCCCACATCTATGGCAGGCATCTTCAGAGGTTGTGAGGTATATACCTCACAACCTCTGAGGATGCTTGCCATAGATATGGGCGAAACCTCAGGAGATAATACTTCTGGAACATGGCCATACAGCCTGGAAAATACACAATAATCCTGTCATAGCTCCTAAGTTTTTAAACCCTTGTACTGGCAGACTGCTGACTTGAAGGCTGGATTGCTGACTTGAAGGTTGCTGGTTCGAATTCAACCTGGGGGAGAGCACAGATTAGCTCTTTCTGTTAGTTCCAGCTCCATGCAGAGACATGAGAGAAGCCTCCCTCAAGGATGGTAAAACATCAAATATCCGGGCATCCTCTGGGCTAGATCCGTGCAGATGGCCAATTATCTCACACCAGAAGCGAATTGCAGTTTCTCAAGGTATAGGGTTACAGCCTGTGTTGGATGGGATTACACTCCCTCTGAAGACAAAGGTTCACAGCATAGGAGTTCTGGATTCATCGCTGAGCCTGAAACCCCAGGTCTCAGCGTGGCCAAGGGAGCTTATGCACAATGAAAACTTGTGTGCCAGTTGTACCTTGAGAAGCCAGACTTGGCCACAGTAGTCCATGCTCTTATTACACCCTGAATAGACTATTGCAACATGCTCTACGTGCGGTTGCCTTTGAAGCTTCAAGTAGTACAACAAGCGGCAACCAGATTCCTCACTGGGCCAGCATATAGGGAGCATACAACCCCCCTGCTATGTCAGCTTCACTGGCTGCCAGTCTGTTATCCAGCACAATTCAAAGTGCTGGCTTCAGTTTATAAAGCCCTAAATGGTTCCGGCCCAGCTTACCTGTCCAAACGTATCTCCCTCTATGATCCACCTCGGAGCTCTTCTGGGGAGGCCCTGCTCTCGGTCCCACCTTCTTCGTAGGTGCGGTTGTTGGGGACGAGAGACAGGGCCTTCTTAGTGGTGGCCCTTGTCTGTGGAACACCCTCCCTAGCGAAATTAGAATAGCCCCCCTCCCTCCTGACCTTCAGGAAGAAATTAAAAGTGGTTATGGGCCCAAGCTTTTGGATAGCAAGTTTTAGTGCAATAAGAGAATAAGGAATAGTGAATTGACAAATGGAACAACATGATTTTAATAACTGAGTTGCTTTAATATTTTTGGTTTTAATGGAAAAGTTTATTTTATTATATGTATGTTTATGGCATCGAATTGCTGCTTATCTGTAATGCCACTCTGAGGGTGGAAGGGCAGGATATAAATCCAGTAAATAAATAATAAATACTTAACTAGAGGAAGGCAATGCATTTTGAAAAATTCTGCCAAGAAAGCCCTGAGATGGTTTGCCTTAGGGTTGCCTTAAATCAGAAATGACTCGAAGGAAAACATCTCTTTCAAAAATCTTTTAAACAGAATTTCTTTATTTGAGCCTACGCTCCCAAGAGTAGCAGAAATCACAATAGTAACTATCTACTGAAGGTTCAAAAATACCACTGGTTACATGGAGGGAAAACTATTTTGGATGATAGATTTCATGGGGATGGTAAAAATACTGTGTGGATGTGTGCACCCTATGAAGGTCTCAAAGGAAGGCTCATGGGGCATCAAGCCTTAGTAGCTGTTCACCCCTTGACTGAACTGGACTTCGGAGGCTCTAGTCCCCACTGAATCACAAACAATAGGTGACTCATGAATCATACACACTTTCTTAGCCTAATATGTCTTGCACAGAATGTGGATAAAGTGGACAGAAGACAGGCATGTATGCTGACATCCGCCCATTGGAAAAAAGGTGGAATATAAATGAACTGAATAAATAACTAAGAAAGCTGCATTCCCCCCATATACAGATACGATCCCTTATATTCCAACAATAAAGTCCACTAAATAATATATTGTATATGCATATAATATTGATAATAATACTAATAAAAATACAAAATACTAATATTAATTATATATTATATATTACATGTAATATTACTAATAATATTACAATATAGTGGTATAGTACAATATGGTAATATATAAGGCTAATATTGTGCTATGCTAATAATATAATTTATTTTATGTACATACAATTTGTAAGCCACCCTGAGTCCCCTTCAGGGTGAGAAGGGCGGGAGAAAAATGTAGTAAATAAATAAATAACCTTGATTGGAGTAAATGCACTAAAATCCATAAAACAATGCTGAGCTGTATTCATTAAAAATTGGCAAAGGAGGGTTTGACTTAAAAAAAAACCTTTATGAAACAGCAATAGGGTGTGAAATCGTTTCTTAGCATCTTAATTTAATTTATGGGAAATTGTTAAAAAAATTCTAGCAATCAGCAGTAATTTAATTATAAGCCTAGCGAACAATTAACCAATAATTTAATCTCATTTTATGATCATAATTCTTATAATGCATTTGAAAGACCATCAGTCTTGTACCATTCCCTCAATATATCTAAACTTATAGCTCTCTGATTCTTTTAGGTTCCTGGCTTGCAGGTAAGGACTGATAAAAAAGAAACCATTACTGTAATGATGTCCACTGATCTAATTCCAATTGTCACTTCCGCATTGAATCAATGGAAGCTTGTAATCAATACTTGTGTAATAAATACCATTGATATAATGGGTCTACATGGACTAACAATTGGATCTAGGCCTTTCCTTCTGTTTGGACTTTTATGTAACTCGATTAATGCTTAATGGCCTTTAATGGCAATTGGCCATTTCAAGCTATAGGAATTTGTACTGCAGACACTTTGTGTGACAATAATGATAAAAGCAGTTTCTGAGTTTACTGGTTTGGAGAAAAAGCTCTCCCAGGTACTAACTCTCTCCTGACTCTTTGAAAGCTGAAGATTTTGCTATCAAGGAAATGATTCACTGAATATCTTTCTACTTCAGAAAGTAAGGAGCATGGAACAATGTCAAGTATAATTTTTTCACTCAAATAATAGAAGAATAGGGTTGAGATCCTGAACCATGGAGCACAATGTTCTGGCAGATTCCTTTCCTTTGCTCCACTCCCTTAATTTCCAATTTACCTTTCTGCTATCACAGTTGTCCCCATCTTCTAGCGTCCAGCTATATTTCCTCTAACATCTCCAGAGGGCCCCAGGGAAACATCATTTTCATGCTTTCCCAGATGCTATATAGTGCCCCAGTTCCAGACAGGTAGGCTACATGGACAAAGAGTAATTGTGGATGGTAGTGCTGGGTGACTCTTTATATAACAGTGGTTCTTGACCTGTGGATTGTGAACCACTAGTAGCCCCCAAGAACTAAAATATGGTCCACAGCCTCACTTTGTTGCAATGAGAGTGACTGGTCTCGCGAAACTCTCTTATAGTGCCAAGGCAACGGGGATATTGGGAGTAGAGAGGCTGACTATCCACAAAAGGCATCACAAGCAGCCTCCTGACTGCTGTTTCTCCTCCTCCTCCCTCCCCTTGAACAGAGCCATTCCATGTGGTGCCTGGAAGTGGAGGTGCCTTGGTGTCTTTGTTTTTAGGCCTGTTCTTGGCTTTTTGGGGTGCTGATTCAGAAAATTGCATTGGATAGACCACATCAGCTGTAGATTATTAAATATGGTTTTCTGTGGTTGAGCAGGTGGCGACTACTGAATGGCATATGTTCTGTATCAGAAACTAGAGCTGATGTGGTCTATCCAATGCAGTCTTCTGAATCAGCACCCCAAATAACCAAACCCAAAGTTGATCAAAAACTGATCCGTAACCCTTTTGGTACTAATGTTGGAGATTGATCTCTGATCAAGTGGTTCCTGATCAAAAAAAGGTTGGGAACCACTGTTATATAATGACCATAAAAGGATTTACCCAACAGCAAATTTCGCTAACAGTATCCTGCCCTTTCCCACCTTTATGAAGTTCCAAGAGTTAAAATAATACTACACAAGGCATTGATTTCTATGTATATTTGGGAAGACTGAATCAGCATCTCTCCAAGTTATTAATATAGATCTCCAGATTCCAGAGCTACTTCTCCTGTTCTGTATGGCCCATTGCCACCTTATAGACTCAAAGTAGATAATAAATTTCTTTGATGCTTAGCCACAGATTCTTCCAAACAAAATTGGGATTTAATCCTACATATAAAGTAGATGAGTGTAATGAAAAGGTAGAAAGCTGAGTTTGGAGAAAGGACGGCCGTACTCCAGGTGGCTCCAATGCCAGTGGGGCAATAGAATCTACTCCAGGTTTCAGTTCAGTCTTTAAGATACTACAAAAGGAGCTAAACCTTATTCTAACATAGATTCAGTATTTTTGTTAAAGTTTAGGCTAAGGGCATGTCTGTACCAACAGTTTGTATTAATGTGCTCCATTTTCAAAAAACTATTAGCTTGACATCTAAAACAGAGACTGGCACAATTTTTTCAACAAAACTGAAACTTAATGAGCTGTTTAAAAAACTTATTTACTAATTTTATTTAAAGCTTCTTAAAATGTGTCACATTGTCAAAATGTACAAACATATTTCAAATAAAATGACAAATGCTGTGAATCCAAGAAATCATGAACTTTGGATTGGGTCAGAAAATTCAGTGAATTATTGGGCTTCTTTCAGTGTTTCCATGGGGTTTATGTACATCAAGCTGTGTTAGAATATTGCCTTTCTTTGTGTGTGAAAACCCCCCAGAATGATACATTTTGCATGCATATTATTGTAATATTCACAAACATGTTTCCTTACATGAACAAACCAAAGTGCTACTGTCATAGTAATTGCTTTGCAAAAATAAGCAAAGTGGAAGGAATGCTATATATGTACACATGAACTTTATTTATAATTTTTATATACAACTCCACCACATCCCATTGAACATGCCCAATGTTTGATTTTGGAAGCTAAGCTGGGCCAGAACTGAGCAGTACTTGTGAGACCTCTGGAAGGAAACAACAGGGTTTACTGGGTAAGTCTATGGGGAAAATCCTTCCTGAAACCCAGGCAAGAAGACAAGAATGCAATCAGAATTAATAGTATTAGGCTACATTCCCTCCAACCTTTGACAGATGAAAAGCAGAGCACATGTGGCTATGCAATATCCGAGTGTGGTCAAAATGAGAAAAACAACAACAGGTAAGTTAGGAGAGACTACAGCAGTTTGCTTTTGCTGGGCCTAGTGGATAGGGCAATGCTTTGTGTCTTCCTCTCTTCTCACAGAGTTGAGTGCAAACTTCTTTTACACTTTGAATTCAATGTGCAGCAATCAAAATAGGGAACACGGGGAAATTGGAAGGAGGATAGAGAAATTGAAATATTTTAAAAATAGTTCACAATGTAGGACAGGGGATTAATTGGACAAGTCAGACCAATTGCAGGGTATGGGACTAGATGGAGCAATGGTCTTAGTATAAGGGAAAGTCCTTTCCCACCTTCCAGCAAGGAGATTTTGGCCTTATGTGGCCTAGTTGTGTGTGCATTTTATTACTAGCTCTACATGCTCTGCTATCCAAAACTAGATGCAAAAGAATGGTTCAGAAGGTGAAACCAATAAATGATTTGATTCCACGAATCACATATTGCGATGACCTGAAATCTGATATCTAAATTTACTTCTGAGTTACTCTGATCATGGATTGTACAAATGTAATGGGGCAGTGTGTTAAAGTGCTGAGCTGCTGAACTTGCAGACCGAAAGGTTGCAGGTTCGAATCCAGGGAGCGGAGTGAGCGCCTGCTGTTAGGTCCAGCTTCTGCCAACCATAGAATAATAGAATCATAGAATAGTAGAGTTGGAAGAGACCTCATGGGCCATCTAGTCCAACCCCCTGCCAAGAAGCAGGAAATCGCATTCAAAGCACCCCGACAGATGGCCATTCAGCCTCTGCTTAAAAGCCTCCAAGGAAGGAGCCTCCACCACAGTCTGGGGCAGAGAGTTCCTACCTAGCAGTTCAAAAACATAAAAATGTGAGTAGATCAATAATTACCACTCCGGTGGGAAGGTAACAGCACTCCATGCAGTCATGCTGGCCACAAGAGCTTGGAGGTGTCTACGACGGCTCTTCGGCTTAGAAATGGAGATAAGCACCAACCCCCAGAGTCGGACACGACTGGACTTAACATCAGGAGAAACTTTTACCTTTACTTTAATACAGGGAAAGTATTATTGCTTTCATAAAAAAGGAAGCCAGATCTTCCATAGAAGTGGGTGAACTGTCAGGAGAGAATGCTTCTGGAACATGGCAATACAGCCTG
Organism: Anolis carolinensis; assembly: GCF_035594765.1. NCBI lineage: Eukaryota > Metazoa > Chordata > Lepidosauria > Squamata > Anolidae > Anolis > Anolis carolinensis. The sequence continues at coordinate 200,776,032 of NC_085842.1, forward strand.
GAAAACTCACAGCAACTCGAAGCCAGATCTGTTCCAATCCATGGCAAGCTGTTCAGTGATCTGCCACTAGATAGATTCTGATCTACTTTCTGCCCGCACTTGCTGATGTAAAACTTCCTCCAGAATTTCTCAACATACCCTATGAATTTCTCAAGAAATGCTCAAAAGTGGTTTTGTCAACTCCTTCCTATGTAAAATAGTCTAAAGCAGGTGGAATTCATTGGTCGTGACCCCTCCAAGTACTAGCCAAGGCCAGTCCATCGTAGGGAATGCAAAATACGTGTCTAAAGAAAAGACCAGCCACTGGCAAAGACAGGGGATGATTTTAATCTTGAAATATAGATGCTGCTGCACCTGTTAAAGTCTCTTGCTTGTTTGATTGTTCACTAATAGACAGGGATGATATTTCCTCAGGAAGAGCTATAGCTGGAGATGATCCAGTAATGTATCTGAAAAGATAGTCTTAAATTTGGGCAGAGTGAGAGAAGAATGATTTGTAGCTGTTCATTAATGGTGAGAAATCTTTGGATTGTTTTTGTTGTTGTGATATCTCCTTTTAAAACTTACTTGCTTTCAAGCAAAAATATAGCTAGAGAAAATCTTCCATAACTTCCTCAATTCCCACCATTACATAAAGATAATCGTTTGCACTTAAATACTTACATTTGTTTTGCTTGCATTCCCTGTAACTGTGCCTGCCCCTTTGGTTTAGAAGCCTGAAATTCATGTTAAATGCTCAACTGAAAGTTTGAAATACTACAATGCTGAAAATTTGGGAAGTGAAAGAACATTCCTTACTTATTTTGCCCACATCCCTATTACTAAACACCCAACTTCCAGGAAACCCTACATCAGCTTTCTCCAACCTGGTGCTCTTCATATCTGCTGGAGTAGACTTCCCATCATCCCAGTCAGCATCGGATGAAATTAAGATGTCTCCAAGGAGGAAACAGAGGGATTTCTGGGTCTTTTGATGAGGAAACTGACTCTGTGTTATTTGTAATGCTACTTCATACTACTTCATATGAAATATGAGTTGATTTAGTTCTGCTCTAAAATGAGCAAATATATAGCAAGATTAATACATTTCAATTACAGTAGAATTCCTTTATCTGACTTCCGCTTCTCCAACACATTGTATTATCCAACTTGCAGGTCTCTCTCCCCTCCCGGCGGGTGCCTGGCGCTTAGAGAGGCCTGATGAACATTGCTATTTTTCTAGGCAGCCAGGTGATTGCTGGGAGGGAAAAGTCTCCTCCCTTCCAGCCAAGCACCCGGCTTGGAGAGGCCTCCTACACGTTGCTGCCTAGAAAAAACAGCTGTTTTTCTAGGCAGCAGTGGCCCCTCCAGGCCGAGTGCTTGCCGGGAGGGAAAAGTCTTCTCCTTCCCAGCCAAGCACCCGGCTTGTCGGGAGGGATAATAGGGCCTCCCTATTATCTAACAGTTTCAGTTATCTGACATTCGGCCAGCCCATTTATATCGGATAACCAGAACTCTACTGTATGTCTTTATATTATGTGTCACCTTAACAAAAACACATTGCACAATCAATTCTAGCATTATGAGCATTCATAAATAAATTATATCTCAATCATTAATGACAAATGTACATGAATTATAGCTGTGGAACATGTGGAAATAAATGCAGAGAAACTTGCCAAGCAGAGATTTTGCTGCTGCCTAATTCTCCTATTGGGATTTAAATACCATTTTTATCTCTCAGTGCCATCACAGAACATTTTTCCAAGTTTACCCTCTTGAACAGATATGCCAATATATTCTACTACCATTTTCATAATCCCCAACCTCTTATGGGAGTTGTAGTCCCAAACATTTGGAGGATGTTTACTTGGGGAATGCAACGTCATTCCAACATCATCAGTCACCAAGACACAAAAATGAACACTATGTATTGTGATTAGCCGTCCCAAGCCAGCCAACAATTAATATGGACCAAACTTACTTCAAAGCCTAACAACACATTTCCAGTAGTATCTCTTGATAAAATGTTTGGGTGTGGGAAACAAATACAGTAGAGTCTCACTTATCCAACATTCGCTTCTCCAATGTTCTGGATTATCCCAACGCATTTTTGTAGTCAATGTTTTCAATTCATTGTGATATTTTGGTGCTAAATTCGTAAATACAGAAATTACAACATAACATTACTGCATATTGAACTACTTTTTCTGTCAAATTTGTTGTATAACATGATGTTTTGGTGCTTAATTTGTAAAATCATAACCTAATTTGATGTTTAATAGGCTTTTCCTTAGTCCCTCCTTATTATCCAACATATTCGGTTATCCAACGTTCTGCCGGCCCGTTTATGTTGGATAAGTGAGACTCTACTATATGTGACCCCTGAAACTATATTTCATTAGTTGTTCTCCGTACCTTCTTTTTAGTTTAGGCCTCTTGAACTGATCAGATATTTCCTTCTTCAAAATGTTAAAGAATTGCTGCTTACATATCTTTCCCCATTGATGTCACTTTTAATTAAAGGTAGAAAGGTAACTAACTTGTCCAAGTGAAACTGTAGTGATCAGCCCCCTCTGATACTTTTGGTTGGCTTATCACACTTATTTATGACCTGAACTTCCTAGAAACTCCTCAGGAGTTTTCAACCAGGATGGAGATGCAGCCACAAGGGAGCAATTGATTTTCTAGGTTATACTTTTGGGTCATGTGGGATGAGTTGGGGATTTGTTGTGGAGTTACTCCCACACTAGGGAAATCTAGGGGTTGAATTCAGTCTTCCTTTACCTGGCATTCTTTAAGTGTGTTGGACCCTGGTATCCCCCATTCCCCATACTGGCTGAGGAAGATGGACGTTGCAGTCCAACCTATCTGGAAGATGCTATGTTGCAGGAAGAATGACTTAGAGAACTAATGCGGGTTCATCCAGATCTTGTCATTAGTGTTCCGTGTTAGCCCATGTTTAAATAAAATGGAGAATTAATACTCCACCATCACATTTGTACTTCTTATCTGGATTCTCCTGCATCATTTGCCATCTCACGCATTGGTGGAGTCCTCGCTATTCCACTTCCTTCACCTTTTTTTCCCTTAAAAGACCCACCCACTGCGTGAAAACGGGAGTATCTCTGTGGTGGGGCAGAGAACTAAGGATGACATCGCACCGGCACCTGGTTGGGCCACTTGACTACTGAAACGGAGGTCTACACAGTTATTACTTAATCAAGACGAGCGGGGGGTTCCCAATATTTGTTCTTCGTGGACTTGTTGTCCATGAAGACTCCAAGATCTTTCTTACATGGACTGTTGTTGATATCATAATGCAAAACATTTCTTTTAATAAGGGGAGACTTAACTTTTGACTGCAGGGACTGACAGTAATGATAGACCCAAGGAAGTAATGGTGGTGAGAGAAGTTAACAGTTGTAACTGCCCACGGACTTCATAAAATGGTTTGGCACAACAAAAATGACCAGTTGCCATCACATGGGAAAATCCATAATCTCCCCTACATCTAGGCATGTACAGATGGCTGGAGCTGGTAGACTGCCGGCTCCAAAAAACATGCGGTTTTTGAATGAAAGCACTGAGGACCATCGGGTGACCACTAAATGTAGGCTTCCATCATGTGATGGCAACCGAGGGACTTCAATTTAACAGCATCTAGAAATGGGAACATTGTCTAATGCAGTGGTTCTCAACCTGGGGCCCCCAGATGTTTATGGCCTACAACTCCCAGAAATCCCAGCCAGTTTAACAGCTGTTAGGATTTATGGGAGCTGAAGGTCAAAAACATCTGTGGACCTCAGGTTGAGAACCACTGATCTAATGGGATGAGGTCCTTAATGCATTGTGAGGAGACAAAGAAGAAAATATTGATCTTCAGATCAAGGATAAAAAACTCGGTTCTATAAAAGATGGGCCCTCCACTTATTGATGAATTCCTACTTTCATGGTACCTCACAGGCTGACTATGACTGATGGGAACTGGGCCACCGTTTTTCCAGCAATGCTGTATAACTGTTGCACATGGGTGATTTGAATATACACCTGAAAAAAGGTGTGAGGGCAGAGGTTTATCCTGAAGGGACCAAATACAATCAAATTATGTGTCTGCTATCAGTGGCTGAAGGAATAATCCTCCAGTCCCAAAAACACAAAGAATGATGAAAACCCACAGGAACACTCTGTCAATCACCATGGCGACATATTTCCAATCATCTTCTACCTGCAATACACAAAAAGAGAGATACATTTTCATGCAGTAGCAATAAAAAAGAGCCAACTGTTTGCCAACAGTATGGGGAACAGGGTAAGAATTCATTCATTCATTTATTTATTCATTCATTCATAAATAAATAAAGTAAAATCATATTAAGAGGACATGCCCATTGTAGACGTATATATTGGGATGATCTATATGGAACTGGGACTTTGGATTAATAATAATAATAATAATAATAATAATAATGGGATCTGCGCGCACATCATCCGAAAATACATCTCATAGTCCTAGACACTTGGGAAGTGTTCGACTTGTGATTTTGTGAAACGAAATCCAGCGTATCTATCTTGTTTGCTGTGTCATACAATAATAATAATAATAATAATAATAATAATAATAATAATAATAATAATAATAATAAATTATAATCCATCTACCCCTGTGGCTTGGGGCAAGGTACAACATGGTTAAAACAGATAGATACAACACCATTAAAATGCATATATTAAAATACACACAACAAAGACCAATACGAATAACATGCAGGTTAAAATGTACGGTTTAATATTGACTGGGGTAGTCCATGTATTCTGTGTGTGTTTCATATTTTTCTGATCTTAGCCAAAAGGCCGAGAAGCCACCCACCTGAGAGATTTCTTTATCTCACAAAATGGGATCCCTTGTCATGGGCCCAATGATCCACCGATTATGTCACTTCACACTTTGATTTTTTTTTTTACTGCAAATAACTGGGATTTTATGTGCATTGGTGTTTTAATACTTATGTCACTGTGTATATAATTATGCATTGTTGTTTATGTGCAGGAGATGGTGGTGGGGTATAAATAAAGATTTCTTATATTATTATTATGGTGATGTACCTATCTAAATTCTCTGACTGACTCCTTTACACTTGTCACTCTATTCCTCCTGCTTTCAATTTGTAGTTTAATCCATTTATTATTTAATCAAGATTTATTGTGTTTTAATTTATTTTAGTGAATTTTTACAAGAGTTTTAGCAAATGTTTAGTGTCTATTTATCTATGTTATTTCTGCTTTTGTCCTTGTTTTTTATTGTTGATATGATCAGTGGACTAATCAATAAACATATCAATCTATCATATTTTTATTAGGCAAGAGATATGCAGGTATAGTTTTGCTAGTCCTTTCCCAAAACATAGCCTAGAGCAGCTGCTATTCCCATAACAAGTACTCATCTCATCCTAGCTTCTAAGGGCCCTTCCACACAGCTATATAACCCAGAATATCAAAGCAGATAATCCACAATATTATTATTTATTTTATTTACAGCATTTATATTCCGCCCTTCTCACCCCGAAGGGGACTCAGGGCAGATCACATTGCACACATAAAGGCAAACATTCAATGCCATGACACAGAACAGAGACAGAGACAAGACGCAGGCACCGGGCTGGCCTCGAACTCATGACCTCTTGGTCAGAGTGATTTGTTGATTTGTTGCAGCTGGCTTGCTTTCCAGCCTGCGCCACAGCCCGGTCCTGAATATCTGCTCTGAACTGGGTTATCTTGAGTTTTCACTGACATATAATCCAGTTAAATGTGGATTTTATACAGCTGTGTGAAAGGTATCTAAGAGCAGACAGAAACTAGTACTTTTAGGCAGTCTTCAAGTTAAAAACAAAATAGGTTGTACAGGTTTGTTCTTTAGCTGAATGTCTATGTGAGTCAGAACAGATGCATTTGTAAAGTGTAACACCAGCCCTATCTATCTATCTATCTATCTATCTATCTATCTATCTATCTATCTATCTATCTATCTATCTATCTATCTATCTATCTATGGATAGCATAGGGAAGGGTTAACTCCCCTGTGGTGCCCCTGTTAAGAAGATTTTTCATCTCCACTTTCCATCCCTGTGATAATTTGATTTTGAAAAAAAAATGGAAATAAGGATTGGTGAGAAAGCTTCAGTGGAGACACCTTTCCCCCCATGATAGCAACTCTTCCAGGAGTGAATTTCCCTTACTAAGGGTAGATTTATCTCACTTCCTGTAGTTTCAACCCTGTTCTAAACTGTGAATCATTTGTAAATCAGATGTTTATAACTCGGGGACTGCCTGTATTAAGGCCCATTGCTCAAGGTCATCCAGTGGATTTGAATGGTTGAGTGAGAGCTGGAGCCTGGTCTTTCCAAGTCCTCATCCAATACTCAAGCTATTACAGTATAACAAGAAAAGATGTTCAAAAGTCTTGCCACAGCCTTCCTCTGAGGCTGAGTGTGACTTGCTCAAGGTCACCCAGTGGATTTTTATGACTGAGTGGGGAGTCAAACCCCCATTTCCTAGAAGCTTACTCCAAAATTCAAATCACTAAACCACAGTGGTTCTCTAACATATTTATGGTAGCGTCATCAAGTGATTGAAAAGGGCTGGTACTCAAATTTGACAGGCTAAGGTAAGATTTTCATTGACATTAAGTCTTGCTGTGTCCGACTCTGGGAGTTGGTGCTCGTCTCCATTTCTAGGCTGAAGACCCGGTGTTGTCCATAGACACTTCCAAGGTCATGTGGCCAGCATGACTGCATGGAGCGCCATTACCTTCCTGCCCGAGTGGTACCTATTGATCTACTCACATTTACATGTTTTCGAACTGCTAGGTTGGCAGAAGCTGGGACTAACAGCAGGAGCTCACCCCGCTCCCCAGATTTGAACCGCCGACCTTTTGGTCAGCAAGTTCAGCAGCTCAGCGATTTAATCAATTGCACCACAGGGGGCTATATTCAAGAGAGTATATTCATGTTAATATTTAAAGCTGGCGATAGTCCACGTTTGGCCAAATAGGCCTCTGGATGCTGACCCACGTCTCAAAATGTCTGCTAGAGATCCTTCAGAATTCTTTTTGTCTACTTCTTCCTACGGCGCCATGATCCGCCCCCCCTCCCCCCAATACATTACAGTAAAAAGGTAAAGGTAAAGGTTTCCCCTAATGCTAAGTCCAGTCATGTCTGACTCTGGGGGTTGGTGCTCATCTCCATTTCTAAGCCAAAGAGCTGGCGTTGTCCGTAGACACCTCCAAGGTCATGTGGCCGGCATGACTGCATGGAGCACCGTTACCTTCCCGCTGGAGTGGTACCTATTGATCTACTCACATTTGGCATGTTTTTGAACTGCTAGGTTGGCAGAAGCTGGAGCTAACAGCGGGTGCTCAATCCGCTCCCGGGATTTGAACCTGCGACCTTTCGGTCTGCAAGTTCAGCAGCTCAGTGCTTTAACACACTTCGCCACTGGGGCTCCCTACATTACAGTAAGGATAGCAATATTTTCAGTTTTCAACTTACTAAGAAAACAATAATTGCAGTGATTGTTGTTATTTAAACAGCTCTTTGCACAGAGTAGAATAGACACCAGCCATGTATTAAGATGATTGTTCCTGTAATTCCACTACTGCAAAGACCTTGATCCTGTTGGGCTCCTGCATTACGAAACATAGCAATTAAACCAGGCTTGGCTGTCAAGCTGCAGTTTAACTCCCAGTTATCTATTGGGATATTTCCTACCTTGCTGCATGCATCATCATAGTTCTGCAGAAGTCAATAAAGTTTCATTGATTGAACGCCATCTTGAGATGACAATCTAAGTCCCCGCAGGCCTCCTAAGAGAGTCTTAGTGCCTAAGCTAAAGCTCCCTCCTTGTCCAAACATGAAATATTAATCTATTTAAATAATCAAAACCATTAGCACAATTGCTGAGTATGATTTTAAAAACCATTGTTTCTCATAGTTTACTTCTAAATATAGTCCCATAAAACGCTGTTCTTTGATGGGCAAAGTGCTCATCAACTGATGCAAATGGTTATGAAGAAGGTTTGCAACTGTTATTCTCCATTATATGAGGCCATCTTGATTCTCTATCTTTTTGCTGCCAGACAATGCCAGCATTAGGGATCAGCAGCACTACCAGGCACCTGCTGAGAACAACCATGCACCAGAAAAGGGCCCATTGCAAATACAGATAAGAGCCCGCTATGAATACTCCAGTTGTTGTAAACGGAGTTCAAAAAGAATAAAAGTGGAGGAAGAAGGAAAATTGTTAGAGTTGAGTATCCCATATCTAAAATGCTTACGACCATTTTTTTTGTATTTTTTTTCCTGATTTTGGAATAGTGGTAGTTCCATATACAGTGTTCCCTCACTTATCGCAGGGGTTACATTCCAGGACCACCCGCAATAAGTGAAAATTAGGCCCGGGCTGTGGCGCAGGCTAGTGAGCAGCCAGCTGCAGCCAGCTGCAACATATCACTCTGATCAAGAGGTCATGAGTTCGAAGCCAGCTCGGAGCCTGCGTTTGTCTCTGTCTTTGTTCTATGTTAAGGCATTGGATGTTTGCCTTATATATGTAACTAGCTGTGCCCGGCCACGCGTTGCTGTGGCATTGTCTGGTGGTGCTGGTGAGAAATTGTTGAGGTAGTGGTGGTACTGAATGTCTGTTGTATGGTTGTCTGTATGTTTAGTATGCATTTGGTTGTTTGTATACTGTGAAAGTGGTGAGGATCCTGTGTAGTATTGTATAGTATTTATACGTTGTCCATGTGTTGTGAATGCTTGGATTGTGTCCTGCTGCAATAGTAGAAAGGGTTGGGCTGGATGGCCCTTAGGGGTCTCTCCAAACTCTTGGCTTCTATGCTTCTATTATCATCATCATCATCATCATCATCATCATCATCATCATCATCATCATTATGTAGAGGCTGGATGGCCATCTGTCAGGAGTGATTGGATTGTGTCCTCCTGCATGGTAGAAGGGAGTTGATGTGGATGATCCTTAGAGGTCACTCCAAATCTTAGGATTGTATGATGTTGTTGTTGTTATTAGTAGTAGTAGTATTAGTATTGAGAGGCTGGGTGGCCATCTGTTGGGAGTGGTTGGATTGTGTCCTGCATGGCAGAATTGGGTTGGACTGGATAGCCTTTAGGGGTGTCTCCTAACTGTCTGATGGTATGATTCGATGTGTATTATTATTGTGCAGATATTGGATGGCCATCTGTCAGGAGTGGTTGGATTGTGTCCTTCTGCATGATATAAGGAAATTGAACTGGATGATCCTTAGTGGTATGTGCTAACCTTAGGATTGTATGATCTTCTTCTTCTTCTTCTTCTTCTTCTTCTTCTTCTTCTTCTTCTTCTTCTTATTATTATTATTATTATTATTATTATTATTATTATTATTATTATTGAGAGGCTGGCAGGCCATGTGAAAGGAGGTGGAAAGAGGAGTTTTTGGAGGAGCCTTTTTTTCCCTTTAAGGCTTGAGTTGTTTGTTTGCTGGGTTTCCTCCGTGAGGAAATGTGCCTGGGGGAAGAGGGCAGCGGTGGTCAGAGAAGGGCGATCTGGCTGGCTGAGCCCTTCCCTCCCTGATCCTCTTTCCCTGGGAGTCCATACCTGTTCTGAAGAGATTTTTTTTTCCTTTGAGGTTTGGGGGGGGGGGGGGAGAGAAAGGAGGTGGAAAGAGGAGTTTCTGGAGGAGCCTTTTTTTTTTTTTTGAGGCTTGAGTCGGCTGGCTTTCCTCCGTGAGGAAATGTGCCTGTGGGGAGAGGGCAGCGGTGGTCAGAGATGTAAGTGTTCGTAGTCAAAGGGGTTTGGGTGAGTGAATTGGGCGGACTGGCGGGAAGCAGGAATTGGCCGTTTTTGCACATGCGCAGATGGCGCAGCGTCCGTAGTCAAAGGGAAGCGCGAGGAGGGCTTCTTTGAGCAAGCGGAGATGGTGGGTTGTGGGTTGTGTGATTTTCTGTCCCTGTGAAGGTGCATGATGTGATTTGTCATTGTTTCAACCTTAAGGCGTGGATGTTGCATTGTGTGGTTAAATTTCTATGTTGGGGGGTGTTTAATTTTGTTGTTTTGCTCGGCGCTCGAATTCCATTACTCTTTTCTATATATATAAAAGAGTGATGGCATCACGGCAATTCACAAAACAACAAAAGTACAGGCCCCCCAACCTCAAAATTTGACAACACAACCCATCATCCACGCCTCAAGGTTGATACAACAAAAAGAAAAGAAAAATAAAGTCCTAATTAGAGGGAGAGCAATATTTTTTTTAATCCAATTGCTGCCAGTTTAGAGGGCTAATCTCTGCCCACTTGGTTGCCTAGCAACCAGCCAAGGGACAGCCAGGCTTCAGTTAGGGGACAGGCCGATTTAGGCCTCACTTAGACTTCTTCCACAGATTATCTAATTTGCACTGGATTATATGGCAGTGTAGACTCAAGGCCCTTCCACACAGCTATATAACCCATTTATAATTTTATATTATCTGCTTTGCACTGGATTATCTTGACTCCACACTGCCATATAATCCACTTCAGTGTGCATTTTATACAGCTGTGAAGAAGAAGCCTCATATAATCCAGTTCTGAGCAGATAATATAAGATTATCAATATACAGTAGAGTCTCACTTATCCAACGTAAACAGGCCGGCAGGATAAGTGAATATGTTGGATAGTAAGAAGGGATTCAGGAAAAGCCAATTAAACATCAAATTAGGTAATCGTTATACAAATTAAGCACCAAAACTACAGAAAAAGTAGTTCCATGCGCAATAATGCTATGTAGTATTTACAGTAGAGCCTCACTTATCCAACACTCGCTTATCCAACGTTCTGGATTATCCAATGCATTTTTGTAGTCAATGTTTTCAATATATCGTGATATTTTGGTGCTAAATTCATAAATACAGTAATTACTATATAGCATTACTGTGTACTGAACTACTTTTTCTGACAAATTTGTTGTCTAACATGATGTTTTGGTGCTTAATTTGTAAAATCATAACTTAATTTGATGTTTAATAGGGTTATCCTTAATTCCTCATTATCCAACATATTCGCTTATCCAACGTTCTGCCGGCCCGTTTATGTTGGATAAGTGAGACTCTACTGTACTGTATTTACAAATTTACCACTAAAATATCACAATGAATTTAAAACACTGACTACAAAAACATTGATTATGAAAAGGCAGACTGCGTTGGATAATCCAGAACATTGTATAAGCGAATGTTGGATAAGTGAGATTCTTCTTTAATATGAAATAATTACTGGGATAGAATAATGCAGAACAATATAATCTCTAAAACCAGGACAGTAAATAAACAGGGGAATTCCACACAGGAAACAATCAGGGCCAGCTAACACCTCCCAACAAAGTATTCCCATCATCAAAGTCTGGAAAATCCTCTGTTTTCTCAGGGCCACAGACAGTAGAAGCACATAAAATATCGCAAACAATACCACTCTGAAAACAAGGGAATTCCAGACAGGAAACAAGAGCCCCCACTGTTAGCTCCAGCTTCTGCCAACCCAGAAGTTCGAAAACATGCAAATGTGAGTGCATCAATAGGTACTGCTCCAGCGGGAAGGTAACGCCGCTCCATGTAGTCATCCCACATGACCTTGGAGGAGTCTACGGACAACGCCGGCTCTTCGGCTTAGAAATGGAGATGAGCACCAACCTCCAGAGTAAGACACGACTGGACTTAATGTCTGGGGAAAACCTTTACCCTTGACCTTAACTACCAGCAATTCCTCAATACTTTATTTCCCATACCACCAGACTTCGCCACAGCAACGCGTGGCCAGGCACAGCTAGTATATATATAGATGTGATCCGCCCTAAGTCCCCATTGGGGTGAGAAGGGCGGAATATAAATACTGTAAATAAATAAATAAATAAATAAATAAAATCCGTGAAGTAGGGACACTATATTTATTTTAATATTTATACATTATTTTAGTAGTTGTACACTATTTTAAGTCTTTGTTAACCAATCGGGTGTTGATAAATTGCCTCCTTTTCCTCCCGTTGCCGCTTAGGCTCCTTTTCTTTCCCTTCGACTTCTCCTTCCTCCCTTTCTTAGGCTGTAAATTGTAATTTTTTAGGATTTTTAATATTCTTTTAGAGTTTATTAAAAAAAACCCACGAAATAGCAAATCCACGAAAAGTGAACCGCAAAGTAGTGAGGGAACACTGTATGTACATGATGAAATATCTTGGACCGGAGTCACTTGTTTCCTATATACTTATACACAGGGCTGGAGCTGGGAGTGGTGGTGGTGGTGGTGGTGGTAGGGATTCCCCCCCCCCCAATTTTTCAGGTTTTAAAAAAATCTGGTTTATTCATGAATTTTAACTGATTAACCAAATCCCCATGAGTGTCCACTGAAATTTATCAATGGAGACGGATTTCTAAATCTGATGTAAACTTTTTTTGATATGTATGTTTATATTGTAAGCCGCCCTGAGTCCCCTGATGGGTGAGAAGGGCGGGGTAGAAGTGATGTAATAATAATAATAAAAAAAATAAATTATTTTGAGTTATGGAACTACTCTTCGTGATTCACTAAAAAAGGTTTCAACCCCCTTTTTTCTGGCTATGGCCCTGATTATATACATAACTTGAAGATCATTTTGTATACAACTTGTGTACTCTGAAGCATCAGAAAACAAAAGTATACTACCCCAGTAGCATGGGGAGGATGTGGAAATATTCTAAAGTAGGGTTGCACATTTTGAGATCAGGAGATCCAAGACTCATGATCTTCTAGATCTCAAAAAATTCAACCTATCATTTTAACCATTTCACCACACTGGGTCTCCCATCATACCAGCTCTCTCAATTCCCAAGTAATCCTCTGCAGTCTCATTTGAGAGTCTTGTTTTCTCTGTCTTCCTCACATTTTCTCTCTTGTCCTCAACCTACTGTGTTCTTCCTCATGAATATATTTTGACCACATTCTGATGTGTCCTGTTTCCATTTGTGAAATTTTAGAGGGTAACAATTTCACAAATGAAAAACCAGCATAATTTATTTCATATAATAATAATAATAATAATAATAATAATAATAATAATAATAATAATAATCTAATAAATAATGTCACATTTAATCTTCTTTTGAAAAAACCAAATCATGAAAACTTTTGAGTTTATTCAACAATCATATTGAAAGAATAGTATCTTGGATGGGAGATAGAATGGCTGGATGGAGAAAAGCACAAGGTTCATGTACCTTTGATGAACCATATGGAAATGAGAATTTCAGCAGATACAGCTTGTCAGTCACACAAGGTGTAGTTGCTGCTGTTCTTTCTCTACAAGGTTCAGGAGCCTCATCTTCCTTTTCAGAAGGCTACTCTAACAGAAGATTTGGGAAATGCTGGCTTAAAATAGTGGTGCCCATCCTTTTCAGTCAACTTTTCACAAATGGCACAAACACTCCTTCTGCCTATTGCACATTTGCTGAAGATTTCTGATGTTGTATTACACTTTTGCAAGTGAAGTCTCTAACTGTGAAAGGTTCAGTTGGTATCCAAGAAAAGACTGTTCAGGAAATTAACCTATTATCAAAATGGTGGACACAACCCAGGTTTTGCAGAAAGGTGTAATTTTCAGTGTGGCATTGACAATGCTGGCAAGGGGATTTGAAAGTTGTTACCTAAACAGAAAAATCCCCCATGTTCTGCCAACCTTTAGAATAACCCTAAAGGTCAGAGAGTCCAAAGTCAGATCAAGCAGAGGAAAATGGAACAAATCCTGCAAAATTTGTCACCCTAATCAATTTCTTTCTACAGTTGAAAAGCTCTGTGAATAATCACTGCAGAACTGCTCACATAAGTATTTCTCTCTGAGGTGCAGCCTATTGCTCTTCAGGCAGCAGTATTTGCATTATTTACATTGCGACAGCTAATTAAGACTACCACTGAGATTAAATCCCAACTGTCCCAGATTCTATATGAACTTCAAAGAAACATAAAACATAAATTGTTTCTAGTTTTAAAACACACAGCAGCTGGAAGATGGTACACAGTGCCTGCAAAAGGTCTCACATTCAAACTCAAGCATCTCTAGTGTGGAGAAAGGACCTAAATCCAGTTGCTAGTCCCGTCTACCATTGAATTAATGGTATTTACAAAACTGTTGATTCAGTCGGTCTGCGATAACTGGAACTAGTAACTGGATTTAGGTTGGAATGGTTCAGTTGATTCAATGTCACCAGGGCTCTCAATGGCTAAGGTAGTGGTTCCCAAGCCTTTATTGGACCAGGGCTCACTTGACCAGGGCCCACTTTGAACAGGGCCCACTTTGACCAGGGACTACTTTGACCAGGGACCATTTTCTAACATTAGTACCAAAAGTGTTACCAATCAGTTTTTGGTCAACTTTAGATTCAATTTGATTATTTGGGATCAGATTCAGAAAATTGCATTGGATAGACCACATCAGCTCTAGTTTCTGATACAGAACATATGCCATCCAGTACTCGCCATCTGTTTGCCCACGGAAAACCATATCTAATAATCTAGAGCTGATTTGGTCTATCCAATGAAATGATCAGCTCTGAGAAAAGACACAGAAATAAAATAAATAAATAAAGGGGAAAGAGGTTTGTAGGCTGGATTTTCAATGGGCCGCGGCTCACAGGTTGGGAACCACTGGGCTAGAGCAGGGCTCCTCAAACAGTCCACTATCCTTCAGACTGTTGAGGGGCCAAATTATCATTTGAATATATATATATATATAAACAAATTCCTATGCATACTGCACATGTCTTATTTGTAGTGCAACATCAACAACAAAAGAACAATACAATATTTAAAAATGAAAACAATTTTAACCAACATAAACCTATCAGGATTTCAATGGAAAGTGTGGGCCTGCTACTGGCCAATCAGTCAAGTTAGAGATAGTCAAGTTAATTAGGACTGTTGTTGTTGTTGTGTGCCTTCAAGTCATTTCAGACTTTGGCCGAGCCTAAATCTAAAATTAATTATTTATTTACTGCATTTATTTACTACATTTATATCCCACCCTTCTCACCCAGAAGGGGACTCAGAGCAGCTGTATGTACATACAATATATTATATTATTAGCATAGCAAAATATTAGCATTATATATTACTATATTGAACTATACCACTATACTATTATATATATGTAATATATAACATATATTTAATATTATTATATGGTATTATTATTAGTATTATATTGTATAACATAATATTATTATCAATATTGTATGTATATACAATATATTATATTATTAAAACTGAGGGCGGGGGCCAGGTAAATGACCTTGGAGGGCCGCATCCGGTCCCCGGGCCTTACTTTGGGGACCCCTGGGCTAGAGGCTCAGTGATGCAGGGAGAAGACACAACTTGGCTCCCCTTCTTCTCAGGTCATTTTCTGAATCTCCTGTTATTGTCAGTATTTCATGTGTCACTTGGGCAACTAAGGGCCCTTCCAAACAGCCATATAACTCAGAATATCAAGGCAGATAAATCACAATATCTTCTTTAGACTAGATTATCTGAGTTCACACTACCATATAATCCAGTTTTATGTAGATTTTATACAGCTGTGTGGAAGAGGTTGTTACTCTAACAAATGTTGCAGCACTGTTCTCTATTACATTTTACTTACCTATGTTACTGTCCCTAGAATAACTAGATCTAAAATTGTTTCAGGGCCCTGGCTAGCTTTTAGTTCACCAAGGGCCATTCTACACAGCCCTATACCCCAAAATATCAAGGCAGAAATCCTACAATATCTGCTTTGAACTGGGTTATCTGTGTCTACACCCTGATAATGTAGGATTTTCTGCCTTGATATTCTGGAATATAAAGCTGTGTGGAAGAGCCTCAAGTTAAGGATCAATTAAATTCTACTCCAGTTCAAACTGACTATCAGGTGCTTCTTTTGGGACTCATTCTACCTTACCTCTTTGGTCTTGTTCTGGCTCCTCATATTTTCTGCAATGAGCTGGACACTGGTAATGACTTGCTTGACCTCAGGGGAGTAGTCCATTTGCTCAGCCACCCACTTTGCAGACTGGCTTGACCTCCTTTTCTTACCCGTAGCTGGTTCACTGAGTTTGTCGCAGTGGCAGCACCTGTGCTCATCGAGGACTTTCACTTCTCCCAAGTCATCAGCTTTTTCCTTGCTTGCTTTTGTGGCCTTTTGCTCCCCAGCCTTTTTGGGTTTCTTAGGTTGAGTTTCAACATGTTTTTGTATGGGCCTCTTCATCATCAGCACTTTGGGCAGGAGACTGAGGAAAACAGTTCTGACCCACTTGGGCATAGAATGAGTTGTCGGAGTCCTGTAGTGGATGTTCAGCACAAACACAGTGACAACGATAGAGAGTGTCACAAATATCATGGTGAACAGCAGGTATTCTCCTACCAGAGGGATTACCAGTGAAGTGGAGGGAATTGTCTCTGTGATTACCAAGAGGAAAACAGTTAAGGAAAGTAGGACAGAGATGCACAGGGTCACCTTCTCGCCACAGTCAGATGGCAGGTAAAAAACTAATACAGTCAGGAATGAAATGAACAGGCAAGGGATGATCAGATTAATAGTGTAAAACATAGGCAGTCTTCGGATATAAAAGGAGTAGGTTATGTCGGTATAGATCTCCTCACAGCAGTTGTACTTGATGTCGTGCTTGTAGCCAGAAGCATCAATTATTTCCCATTCACTGTTCTCCCAAAAGTCATTCATATCCACTTTGGAGCCAATAATTAAAAGATCAATTTTAGCTTTGTCGTAAGTCCAGGATCCAAATTTTAGTGAGCAGTTCTGATGATCAAAGGGGAAGAAGGTAATATCCATAGGGCAGGAGCTTTTGAAGATGGCAGGAGGTGTCCAAGCGATGGTGCCATCATATTTGAGAAGAGCTTTGGTCCGTCCTTCCACCTGGAAATCTCCAACAGCACTAGAAAGAAAAACACAAAGAAGACTTAGATTGTCTTGCATCACATTAATACATCAACTTTTTTTTAAAAAAAAAAACAAATGCTTTTAAACCAACACATACTTGTTGTACAGCACAATATCAGGTTTCCAAATTTTATCTGCTGGCACCCGGATAAATTCAATACCCTCATATTCTATTGGATTCCACCGCAGTTTATAGTCGTTCCAAATCTAAAAAGAGAAAAAGGGAAAAATGGGTCCTAGAAATTCATCATGTATTTACATCTTGGTTCTCAGGCCCTTTCCTTTCTCCAGCCCTCTTTGTTTGATGAGATAGGAAGTAGATGTAAACCTGGAACATTTTTCATACTACAAGTCCCAGATTCTTCAGTAAGCATGGCCGTGGTGCCTGGTAGATTATAAGAGTACTTTTAATCCATCAAAGTTATTTTTCCTGTTTTTTGGGCAGGAGAATTCCCCTTGCTGACATTTCCTAACAAGAAGAGCACTAGGCAAATGTAATTGAAATAGCAAGTGTTTTTAATTCTTCTTTAAAACAGTGCTGAACACTGTTAGTTTTCTTCTGAATGAAAATCAACCTTGAGGGGCTCCAACCAGATCACGAGCACAGTACACAGATGCTGGTTTTCAAATGAAAGTAATTTATTTGCCTGTGAAGAAATTATTTATAATGCATTTAGCATTTATAATGATTTAGCATGACAAAGTAATAAGCTCTATGTCATGTTACTTTGTCATGCTAAAATAGAAATGGGGAGACTCTGAGTTAGTAGCTGAATCCCGCTCTTCCAGGGCTCAAATCCTGCTTGGTGATGGAAAACCATTAATGATTTAGACAAATCACATTCTCTCAGCCTTGGAGGAAGGCAATGGCAAATCGCTCCTGAACAAATCTTATCAAGAAAAACCCATAACAGCTTTGCCTTAGGCCTCCTTTCCCACAACATCATGGTCCATCTTTTGGACAGGTCCCTATCTTGGTCCAAATGGCTGAGATACCTCTTTTAAGATGTGTCTGCTGACAGTGAAAATGTAGTAAAATACAAAGGCTCAGCCAATTTGTGGTATATTTTTATTCTGTATATCGACCATCTCTAGGTGGACCACAGTTTCTTTTAGAACCCAATTTCTATACTCCACCTAGGCAGAAAAAAATGAAATGCAAAGATACAGAATGAGGGATGCCTGACTCGACAGCAGTACATGTGAAAAAGATCTTGGAGTCCTCGTGGACAACAAATTAAACATGGGCCAACAATGTGATGCAGTGGCTAAAAATGCCAATGGGATTTTGGCCAGCATCAATAGGAGTATAGTGTCTAGATCTAGGGAAGTCATGCTACCCTTCTATTCTGCCTTGGTCAGACCACACCTGGAATACTGTGTCCAATTCTGGGCACCGCAATTGAAAGGAGATGTTAACAAGCTGGAAAATGTCCAGAGGAAGGCAACTAAAATGATCAAGGGTCTGGAGAACAAGCCCTATGAGAAGCGGCTTACAGAGATGGGCATGTTTAGCCTGCAGAAGAGAAGGCTGAGAAGAGACATGATAGCCATGTATAAATATGTGAGGGAAAGTCATAGGGAGGAGGGAGCAAACTTGTTTTCTGCTGCCTGGAGAGTAGGTTGTTGAACAATGGCATTAAACTATAGGAAAGGAGATTCCACCTGAACATTAGGGAGAACTTGCTCACTGTGAGAGCTGTTCAGCAGTGGAACTCTCTGCCCCGAAGTGTGGTGGAGGCTCCTTCTTTGGAGGCTTTTAAGCAGAAGCTAGATGGCCATCCGTTGGGGGTGCTTTCAATGCGATTTCCTGCTTCTCGGCAGGGGGTTGGACTGGATGGCCCATGAGGTCTCTTCTAACTCAATAATGATATGATTCTATGATTCTATCATAACTACACTTGTAAAGCTCAGCAGTACTGTAAACAAGACTTCACTTTTTAGCAATGTTGTAAAACCTGCCTTGAACCATGAAGAGAGGTGGACAAGACATAATAATAATAATAATAATAATAATAATAATAATAATAATAATAATAATAATTCACTTACATGTCGCAGCCAGAGGTTGGTTTCCATAATCTGGTTGACTTCATCCTATGAATAGAAAAAGGCAAATGCTGTAGTCCTGGAGGTTTGTTATGAGTTTGTTCCATGCTTTTCTTTGACATGCAAAGTCTTTAGGGTCCCTTCCACACAACTGAATAAAATCCAACATTATCTGCTTTGAACTGGGATATATGGCAGTATGGACTCAGATAACCCCGTTCAAAGAAGAGGGTTTTGAAAAGGTACTCAGAAGATATAAGATGTGGACCTCCATGGGCTAGAAGTCATCATACATAGCCACTTTTGAAAAAAATATGTTCTCTTTAGGCATTTTCTAGATTCTATAGCTTGAGAACATATTTTATGGTATGATTCCACTGAATGCTGTCCATAGTTAGAAATGCTATAGAAGTGTTTTCTCTAGACATTTTCTAGGTCTTGCAGCATGATTCAGTGCTTAACTTCTGCTGGTTGTTCATTTCAACAGGATTCGCTATTGGAGATTGTACTGTATAGTACTTCATGTTTGGTAAATATGATGGACTACTGCCAGCATAGCTATAGAAGTATCTATCATGATTCTCAATGAAATCCATACAAAGTGGCTCAGTGTACTTTAAAAATTACACATTTTTCTCTTTTTACAGGATAATTTCATTAACCCCTAAGCTCTCTGGCTAAAAATGTCCATAAGTGGACTTCTGAAGGGGAAATAAGCTTCAATAACTTCACAGATTTGTGTATCCAGTATCCACGACGGTCCTTCTGCAGCAAATTATCGAAGGGAGTAAAATGACAAAGTGGGAAGGACATTTTTTATTGTTAATACTATTCATGTTTAATTCCAATTTAATGTTTGTATATTTTTAGTTTTTAATTGTACTGTTTTTGTTTTACTGACTGAATGGGAAGAAGCCATAGTAGCAAGACAGAAAGTAGACTTCACAATCATCCTAATATCAAAGAACAGTGAGAATTTACATACTGGTGTTGTTCTTCCTAGAACAGTGGTTCTCAACTTGTGGGTCCCCAGATGTTTTGGCCTTCAACTCCCAGAAATCCTAACAACTGGTAAACTGGCTGGGATTTCTGGGAGTTGTAGGCCAAAACACCTGGGGACCCACAAGTTGAGAACCACTGTCCTAGAAGAATTCCCTTTGCTTCCATACAATACAAATAGTGACTAGGTGCAGATAAAGAGTTCCTCAAAGTACATATGATAAAGTTCCTCAGCAGCTCAACTGCAAACACAGAGCTTCATCTGTGCTGGGAGTCTCCTAACTTCTCTTATGATGGGAGAAGATTAGTGTAGTCTTAGGAATTTCGGTATTTAACACAGAGGAAATCTCAAAAGCCTCATAAATGAAGATTGGAAGATCATCAAGTGAACAAAGCAGTCCATTAATTCAATTCCTATGTATAGGATAGAGCACCATAGCAGGATCATATTGTAATATTGTGACAGCGGGGATCCTGGCCTGTGCAGGACTCAAATACATGAACTGTAGCCTTACCACATTTGCAAGCTGTGTAATTGCCAACTCAAAATATACTGTAACTGGATCAGACACATTTTCCACAGGTCTGATATGCTGGTTGTAACGGGTGAAGAGTTTATGAAACAGCCTTTCTTCAGATTTACATGCCAAACAACCTGTGCAGCAAAAAAAGATAATAAAAAGTTGTCAATATGGAGAAGGCAAGAAAATGGAATAAAGAAAATAAACATACAAATTATTAGACATTTTATTTAATATCCCATTTAACACCAAATAGCACAGTTAGTTTTGAAAATCATGCTACAATGTACTGCTGTGTGCTACATGAATTGACTGGGGAGCCACCAACTTATTTTTCAATAATATATTTAAACGTAGTAATCCTGGGAGCGGAATGAGCGCCCGCTGTTAGCCCCAGCTCCTGCCGACCTAGCAGTTTGAAAACATGCCAATGTGAGTAGATCAATAGGTACCGCTCCGGCGGGAAGGTAACGGCACTCCATGCAGTCATGCTAACCACATGACTTTGGAGGTGTCTACGGACAATTCCAGCTCTTCGGCTTAGAAATGGAGATGAGCACCAACCCCCAGAGTCAGACATGACTGGACTTAATGTCATGGGAAACCTTTACCTTTTTTATTTAAACGTAGTAGGGAACTCTCAGGCCCCGTCTATGCTGCCATATAATTCAGTTTCTGAATCCAGATTATCTTCTTTGAACTGAATTATATAGCAGTTTAGATTTATATAATCCAAAGCAGATAACCTGTAGTCAGAAACTAAATTATATGGCAGTGTAGATCCAGTCTCAGTCAAGAAAAATGGTTATTGGTTAGGGATGTACATATATATGGATCAATATCAAAGACAAGGATGCAGACTTTACTAACTGAACTTGGTTCACCCATAGCTCTAGAGTGGGTCTCATATCATAATGATTTGATCTTCTCATGATTCTCTTCACATGTATGTGATTTCTGCGCAGAATGGTGGCTTGCAATCTGTTCCCAGTGGAATTGCACTTCCCATAAAGGACCAAAGCAGAACTCTGTTATTTTTTTGGCTAAAGCTTTCAGACTTTTCCCATTCTGTTTGGCCAGTGAAATTCTGGGAGTTAGTATCCAAAAACTAACTTCCCAAAATGCTGGATCAGGATCACAACCTGGCAGTGTTCATTATCATTTCCACTGGATATGGAAGAGGCTTCAGTGGCAAGAGATGACTGGTTTTGCTTTCCATCAGCTGCTGTTCCAGCTGTGGACCCTCTTCAACCAAAACTGCCTAGATCTGTTAAACTCACAGGCTTGAAGCCATTATCCATGCTCTGTTAAACTCATAGGCTTCTGTGGATATTGCTTTTTGATGAGGCCCTGCACTTCTCATGAGAAGAATTATGTCCCATGCTACTCTGACTACATATTATTAAAATTGCCCAGATAATAGTTAAAATATTATTCCTGTTGGTTCGAGATTGTTTTTATTTTGTCACAACTACTATGCTGTTATAATTGTTGTTTTATTCTGTTTTATGATATTGTGTATGTATTTTAATGAGATTATATTTTACGATGTTGACCAGGCTCGTCTCCATGTAAGCTGCTCCGAGTCCCCTTGGGGAGATGGAGATGGAGTACAAAAAGGTTATTGTTGTTGTTGTTGTTGTTATTGTATGACACAGCAAACAAGATAGATATGCTGGATTTCGTTTCACAAAATCACAAGTCGAACACTTCCCAAGTGTCTAGGACTGTGTGATGTATTTTCGGATGATGCGTGCACATCCCAGTAGGGTGGCCTTTTGCAGCTGGCAGATCATAATGTTGTTAATGTCTATTGTTTCCAAATGCCGGCTGAGATCTTTTGGCATGACACCCAATGTACCGATCACCACCGGGACCACTTGCACTGGTTTCTGCCAGAGTCTTTGAAGTTCAATCTTGAGGTCCTGATAGCGGCTGAGTTTTTCATGTTGTTTTTCATCAATGCAACTGTCACCTGAGAAGGCGACATCAATGATCCAAACCTTTTTCTTTTCCACAACTGTGATGTCTGGTGTGTTGTGTTCCAGAACTTTGTCAGTCTGGATTCAGAAGTCCCACAGTATCTTTGTCTGCTCATTTTCCAATACTTTTGCAGGTTTGTGATCTCATCAGTTCTTTACTGCTGGCAGGTGGTACTTGAGGCATAAGTTCCAGTGAATCATTTGGGCCACTGTTTGTAAGTTACAGTTTGGGGATATAACTCCCAGAATCTCTCAGCCAGCAAGGCTAGTATTTATGCTGGATAGGTTGTTCTGAAAGATCATGTTTCAAAATGTAATTTTTCCAAGTTCAGTTGCTAAGTGCAACTCAAACGCACAGACGTTCATGTAGAAATCCATATATTCCTTGGGATCTGTGTAATTAGCATGGATAAAATGGCTTTTACCCATGTCAGTCTGCCTGTGCATCTAGGTCAGTGGTTCTCAACCTGTGGGTCCCCAGATGTTTTGTCTTTTAACTCCAAGAAATCCTAATAGCTGGTAAACTGGCTGGGGTTTCAGGGAGTTGTAGGCCAAAACACCTGGAGACCCACAAGTTAAGAACCACCCATCTAGCTGATCTATGGAATCCCTTCTTCATGTTTTCCTCTTCTTTTGTATGTATGGCACCTCAGGTGACACCCTCCTTGCTTATGGTTTTCTGTTTGTCTTGCTTGCGTGCTAATGTTCCAGTGGCAGGCAACATTTTCCCAATGTCAAAATTCTTACATTTGTTTTGTAATAAAAGTGTATTTTTTAAAAAGAAACGTTTAAACTCTCATTATAAGTGCTACTGTTTCAAGTTGCTCAGCTCCTTTGATTTGCCAGATAGTTTCATTTGTGAAAGGTACCAGATCCTCTCTGATCTCGGAAGCTAAAGTAGGATCAATCCTGGCTCGTACTTGGATGGGAGACAGGAAATGTTGTAGGCTATATTTCAGAGGAAGGAACTGGCCAAACCATCTCTGAGGTTTCCTTGCTTAAGAGAAAACCCTATAATATGCACAGCGTTGCCTTAAGTTTGTACGTGACCTAAGTCACATATATAGAATTCATTCATTTTCTGTATATCTGAAGATCAGAAACTAGTGTCTTTGTTTATGTAGCCAAAATAATCCCAACCCCAAAAGGAAGGGCTCAGTAGCCTGGAGGAGGGGATTTATGAGAGGAGGATGACCCCATAAAGCAGTGGTTCTTAACTTGTGGGTCCCCAGATGTTTTGGCCTTCAACTCCCAGAAATCCTATCAGCTGGTAAACTGGCTGGGATTTCTGGGAGTTGTAGTCCAAAACACCTGGGGACCCACAGGTTGAGAACCACCACCATAAAGAGTGCAACGACACCCCTTTGTGCTCAGTAGGCAGAATGCTGACTATTGAGGGAAAATGATGGAGTAGGGGATGAGCACAGTATTACGGGAAAAAGCATGGCTGGCTGACTGATGCACAATCACTCTGTACTTTTATGTTTTGTAACAGTCCTCCCCCCCCCCACCTTAATAGTGCTATTGTTTTGTTTGTTGTTCCACCAAAATAAACTTTTTTCACATTCTTTTTGTGCAAGTCCAAATTCATACATGTATCAGAGGGAAAAGGATAGAGAGCTAATGACATCCCAGCTATATTCCAACTTTTTGAGATTTTTTCTTTTAAAAATGGCAAATTAGTTACTCTATCATTAGTGTGCATGCTCCAGGTGGTATTTAGATATCACATGAATGCCTGAAATGGGACAAAACAAACAAACAAACAAACACACACCATACATGTATTCACCATACATGTATTCACTTCAATCTACAACTTTATTTGCATTGGCTTCTCTATGTCCTTGGAAATAAATGCTGGAGTCCCAATTATGTGGAATTAATCCTCTGTGCATACAGTTCTGCAAAAGGTATGGGGGGGGGGACTCTTTGAGGCCTTGTAGTGCATGAACCCTAACCCCTAACCGCTGGTGCAAGGGGTTAAACTGCTGAGTTGCTGAATTTGTTGACTGAAAGGTCACCGGTTTGAATCCGGGTAGCAGGGTGAGCTCCCACTGTTAGCTCCAGCTTCTGCCAACCTAGCAGTTCGAAACATGCAAATGTGAG
Organism: Anolis carolinensis; assembly: GCF_035594765.1. Classification (NCBI taxonomy): domain Eukaryota; kingdom Metazoa; phylum Chordata; class Lepidosauria; order Squamata; family Anolidae; genus Anolis; species Anolis carolinensis. The sequence goes on from NC_085842.1 coordinate 200,800,655, forward strand.
TAGATGAATAGGTACTGCTCCGGTGGGAAGGTAACGGCACTCCGTACAGTCTTGCTGGCCATATGACCTTGGAGGTGTCTATGGACAATGCTGGCTCTTCGGCTTAGAATCATAGAATCATAGAATCATAGAATAGTAGAGTTGGAAGAGACCACATGGGCCATCTAGTCCAACCCCCTGCTAAGAAGCAGGAAATCGCATTCAAAGCACCCCCGACAGATGGCCATCCAGCCTCTGCTTAAAAGCCTCCAAGGAAGGAGCTTAGAAATGGAGACGAGCACCAACCTCCAGAGTCAGACATGACTAGACTTAATGTTAGGGGAAAAGCTTTACCTTTACCTATTACAGTAATGATGTATATGTGGCCGCCTAGTTTTTGTTGGGCTGCAACTTGTAGAAACATAATTATTTTAGCTGCTAATGAAGGATATTAGGGGCTGTAGTTCATTAACATCTGGAGGGCTACAGGATTCTTCATTCTTGTCACAATGCATAGTGGCATTTAGACGCCCCTATAGCACTATCCACATTTTCTCCACCTACCCATGGGGATAAATATTGATCTCCATGGTGTGAAAAGCTTTAGCTCCTGTTTTTCTTCACTTCACTGCATTGCTGAAGGCACAAAAGCAGACCAACAGCAACAACTTCATCCTCTTGTTCCTTTTTGTCAGTTGGCAATACAGGTAAAGAGAATAAATAGCTTTAGAAAAACTGCAGGAATCTCAAGGGGGAAAAGCTGGCCATGCTACATCAGAGCCAGACAGGGGTTGGCAATGACAAGTGAGCCATTTCCTCCTTGTTAGAAGAGTTTGACAATAACTGCCTGGCAAATACGAGCTACAGGTTGTTATGTTGCTGTTTGAACCAACTGTGCTCTTATAGTAAATTTCAGCAGGCAAAGTTTGGCCGCCCTCCACTCCACCCTTGCTTCCAGCATCACATTTCTTGCATGCTAAGAAAAAAAGTTTGCCAACTTAATTTTTTGCACGTTAGAGTTTTGTTAGAGACACAGGAGCAACTAAACTAAAATAATTTTTTTTCAAATTCCAACCACAGATATAGAGATGTTACAATTTGCCTAATAAATTCATGTAGAAACTGTTGTTTTTAAGAGGTCTGTAGGTATCACTTTCAGCCCTTGCCATTGCCACAGCCAGTCGCTATGAAGGCTGGCTAAGAAATAAGTTCCACCGAGTTTGCTATAATGTATTCTCAAGAAAGAGAGCAGACGTTTGTCATCCTATGTGGGAAAGAGCCCTACATGACCATATTTTCCAATCTAAAATGACTTCATCAATTGAAACAACACATTCCGTTTGATGATTTATTATAGGCTGGGCAACCGCTTTCCCACAAGGTAAAGCTTTTCAATTAAATTGCAGCAAGTCAAACAACCCCTGTGCTCTTAAGTATAAGAATCTCGTACTTTGCGGTGACAAAGAAAGCAGAATATTTGGGTCAACTACCTAAACATCGTTCAGAATAATAAAAGCACACACAAATCTTTCCTTTTAAGCCGGAGTCAAAAGGATTAAGCAGCCAATAGTACAAGTGTCGAAAGAGATAGATAGGATCGCCAAGGGGACTGCAGAGACAAAATATAATTAAATGAATCAAAGGAACTTACCTTGACGGAAGAAGAGGGATATATTAGCCCATAAGTAGAAAGTGAAGTACAGCACCCCCAACCATTTCTGCGAAAGCATCATCAAGAGCCAAGTGAGAGAAAAGAGAAAAGAAATGTGCTTTGAAGCCAAACAAAAGACTGGGAGGTGGAGAATAAGACCCCTGGATTGCCGGTGCTGCTGCAGTGACTATTTCGGTTTCCCATCCAGAGCTGCAGCTATCCCCAGTTGATGGCTTTAAATAATGTAGCAGCCTTTTGAAGAAGACGAAGAAGCAGTCTTTAGGAGACTAAAGATTTTTTACCGTCTGTAAGTTAAGAGGAGGCAAAACAGACCAATGTCAGGAGGCTCCTCACATTTCACAAGTGTGTGTGCGAAGGGGGGCATATGAGAACGAGGGAGCGAGGAACACTGCACAGCAGAGAGGGTTGGGTAGCACAAGAACACATCCCAGGTCCTCCTGAGAGCAGTGTGTGCAGCACTGCAGCATTACTTTGTGGATTTCCAAATCTTCTGCTTTGTACTTTTTTCTGTAGAGACACCGCAAGGTGCAAGTAGGCATCTTTGACTTCTGCTCCCATATCCAAAGCTAGGCAGAGGAAATAAGTGATGAAGAAATAACCTTACTAAGAACAAGGAGTCCACTTCATGGTTGTATTTTCTGCCTTTAAAAACAATACCATTGAGTATTTTTCATTCACAAGGTTAGTGTTTACCTTCGTGTCTTCATGATTCGATTACCACCTGACTGAACTTTGAGCTGGTGCCCACCAACAAGGTCATTATTCAATTGGACTTGCGATCTTATCAGATGCAGTCTTTTCCCTGTTTATGCTGATGAAACTGAATAATCTATATATATAAAAGAGTGATGGAACCCTGGCGACCGCCAAAACAACAAAACTAAACACCCTACAACCTCGAAAATTGACAGCACAACCCATCATCCACGCCTCTAGGTTGATACAACAAAAAGAAAAGAAAAATAAAGTCCTAATTAGAGGGAGAGGAATAATTGTTTTTATCAAATTGCTGCCAGTTAGAAGGCTAAGCTCCGCCCACTTGGTCTCCTAGCAACCCACTCACCCAGGGGACAGGCAGAGTTAGGCCTCAGGCCTCTTCCACACTGCCTATAAAATACAGATTATCAGATTTTAACTGGATTAGATGGCAGTGTAGACTCAAGGCCCTTCCACACAGCTATATAACCCATTTATAATCTTATATTATCTGCTTTAACTGGATTACCTGGACTCCACACCTTTACTTTAACTACCACCAATTCCTCAATAATTTATTTCCCATACCACCATACTTTGCCACAGCAACGCATGGCTGGGCACAGCTAGTAGAATAATAAAATCATAGAGTTGGAAGAGACCTCATGGGCCATCCAGTCCAACCCCCTCCCAAGAAGCAGGAAAATCACATTCAAAGCATCCCCAACAGATGGCCATCCAGCCTCTACTTAAAAGCCTCCAAAGAAGGAGTCTCCACCACACTCTGGGGCAGAGAGTTCCACTGCTGAACAGCTCTCACAGTTAGGAAGTTCTTCCTCATGTTCAGGTGAAATCTCCTTTACTGTAGGTTTGAAGCCATTGATCTGCGTCCTAGTCTCCAGGGTAGCAGAAAACAAGCTTGCTCCCTCCTCCCTATGACTTTCCCTCACATATTTATACATGGTCCTCATCAAGTTTCTTCTCAGCCTTCTCTTCTGCAGGCTAAACATGCCCAGCTCTTTAAGCCGCTCCTCATAGGGCTTGTTCTCCAGACTCTTGGTCATTTTAGTCACTATCACATGATGCAAAGCAATGTCCGACAGAACTCCATGGGGCTCCATGTTGACAGCATAGAGTAACTGAGCCCAGAGTGCCTTTTGATTGTGAAGAGGAAGTGGGGAAAGGATGGGAAATCATGTGGGATGGGAGGCCATCCCAGAAGACAGGGAAAGATGGTAGGGAATGAAAAAGGACAGTTTCCTCCTCTTTCCCCCTGCCCGTCTGATGAGGTCCATGGTGTATTACATGGTGGACAATCTGTAGCCTTAGAGGTACATGTTGAAAAATGCTTCCCACCCAAGTATTCTTTTTAACCTCCTTCATCATTATGCTACTAAAGCAATGAGACTTTGGACAGGAAGAATTTCTTACATGCTCCTACCATATACATTTTATGGAACTTTCTCCATTTTTTTTAAAGTCACCCATTATTGGAATATATCTAAGCAAACACACTAAGTAACTTTCAGGTGTATTTGCCTCCAAATTGCTCTTTTTGCATTTGCTCCAACATAGAATCATAGACTTGGAAGAGACCACCTGGGCCAGCCAATCCAACCCCCTGCCATGCAGGAAAAGCACAATCAAAGCACTCCCAACAGGTGGCCATTCAGCCTCTGCTTAAAAGCCTCCAAAGAAGGAGCCTCCAGTACAATCTGAGGCAGTGAGTTCCACTGTTGAATAGCTCTTAAGGACAGGAAGGTGTTCCTAATATTCAGGTGGAATCTCCTTTCCTGTAGAACCCACTGCCCCGATTCTTACTCTGCAGGGCAGTAGAAAACAAGCTTTCCCCCTCATCCTCACCTTCAAGATGATACATCCAGGCTTTGATGAGCCGATCTTTTCTCTAGTCTCAACACAATCTTTCCTGTAGTTGTGTTGTTGAAGGCTTTCATGGTCGGAACCACAGGGTTGTGTGTTTTCCAGGCTGTATGGCCATGTTCCAGAAATATTCTCTCCTGATGTTTCGCCCACATCTATGGCAGGCATCCTCAGAGGTTGTGAGGTATATTGAAAAAACTAAGAAAGGAAGGTTTATTTATCTGTGGAAGGTCCAGGGTGGGAGAAATAACTCTTGTCTGTTGGAAGCCAGTGTGAATGTTGTAATTAATATCCTGGCTTCTTGCTGCCTGGGGGAATCTTTTGTTCAAAGTTGTTAACTGCCCCTGATTGATTCATGTCTGGAATTTCTTTGTTTTTAGAGTGTTGTTCCTTGTTTGCTGTTCTGATTTTAGAGTTCTTTAATACTTTAATACTGGTAGCCAGATTTTGTTCATTTTCATGGTTTCCTCCTTTCTGTTGAAATTGTCCACATGCTTGTGGATTTCAATGGCTTCTCTGTGTAGTCTGACATGATAGTTGTGAGAGTGGTCCAGTATTTCTGTGTTCTCAAACAATATACTGTGTCCAGGTTCGTTCATCAAGTGCTGTGCTATGACTGACTTTTCCTGTAGTTAGCCAGGACTTAGTCACTGCATGTTTGAATGTACTTTCAAATGAAATTGATAAAGTTTTTTAGCTATGAAATATGCATACTGCCTGTTTGCTTTACTTTGCTAAAACCAAGAGACCCAAGAGAGTCAGCACTTCCATTTGTGAAATCTGCTATAGGAGTCTGAGCCTGGTTCTACACTGTATAATTAAAGTGGTTTGATACTAATTTAACTACCACAGTTCAATGCTATAGAATCCTAGGAGTTGTGGTTTGATGAGTACCATAGGAGCCATTATCTGCCACTGGCCTCAGCACTGTCTACTCCAGTGTTTGTCCCCAAGAGAAAGAATGCACGGAAGAAAGGTTGTCCTCTCCTGCTGTAGAAGCTCAAAGCATGAGCCAGGCTCTTGCAACTTCTTAGGACTTCATCCCATGGGGTGGGTGAAGCATCATATTAACCTATCATTTAGTCCTGTTGTGTTAAAAAGCAAATTGTATCATTTATTAGTACCCATCACATGGTGGTGTTTCTTGCCTTTTCTCACGAAATTATCCATTTTCAGATTTGCCACACGAGCGAATGCAGCTAAGGCAGACCCTATGGGCTCTTCTTCTCTTCCTCCTAGTGGAGCTTTTATGGATCGTTAACTCTAGTTTTTAAAAAGGGGAAAGAAAAGGCAAGAAAGAGCACAATATAGAAAGGTTAGAATCAAGCGAAGGCCAAGTACTAATCGCCTGAGGTAGAGCCATTTATACTATTGTATAAAAGTAGTAAAGGTAAAGGTTTCCCCTGACATGTCTAGTCGTATCCAACCCTGGGGGTTGGTGCTCATTTCAATTTCTAAGCCGACGAGCCTGCATCGTCTGTAGACACCTCCAAGGTCATATGGCCGGCATGACTGCATGGAGCGCTGTTCCCTTCTCACTGGAGTGGTACCTATTGATCTACTCACATTTGCATATTTTCAAACTGCTAGGCTGGCAGAAGCTGGGGCTAACAGCGAGAGCTCACTCCACTCTCCAGATTCGAACTGCTGACCTTTCAGTCAGCAAGTTCAGCAGCTCAGTGGCTTAATCCACTGAGCCACTGGGGGCTTCATACTAAATACATTGAGTTAAAAAATACTGTGCAAGGATCCAGTGGCTGGATTTTGGGAGATTACCGAGGCATCATTGCTTTGTAGGACACTACCTGTAGAAACACCCATTCTCCCACATCACCAAATCAATTTAATTCAGGCAAATCTGACAGATCCCATCCCATGTGGTTTTTGCCGTTTTCTACTGTTTCATAACAATTTCTGAGCTCAGAAGATGATTGCTGCCCATATCCTCTCGCCCATGTTTTAAAACACTTCCTGTGTCATTTGATGGGCTTCATTGTACTTTGTTTCCTTAATGTTTTTGAAGTGTTTTGAAACTGGGAAGGGGGTGGCTATGTGGGATAATGTCCTTAGTTCAGATGCTACACCTTCTAGAACTTTGGTCAACTGTCATGGAGGTGATCTGGTGCCATCATCGCATCAACATTTTCAAAAGCATTGCTTTAATTTGTTGCCTTTCCAGAAATTGCAAAAAAACAAATATGCTTTGGTAGAAGGAGAGCTTAAATTTTTGGATTACAATTAACAGTGTTTCCTAATGTATAACACCATGGCTGTGATGGCTGGGGATTTCTAGGAGCTGTGGGGTGACCAACTTTAGACCATAAGTTTAAGGAAGGTTTAGATGACTGCATTTTTATGAATTTTAATGTCTTACATTGTAATAATGTATGTGTTGTTGTTGTTGATTCGTTCAGTTGCTTCCAACTCTTTGTGACGTCATGGACCAGCCCACGTGAGAGCTCCCTGTTGGCCATGGCCACCCCCAGCTCCTTCAAGGTCAAGCCAGTCACTTTAAGGTTACCATCCATCCATAAACTGAATTATGTATGTGTGTGGTTGTAATTCTGTGGTTTTATCATTTCAGATTTATGTATTATCTACATGCGGCACTTCTTTGTATTTTGTTGGCTGCCCTGAGTCCCTTCGGGGAGATGGTGGTGGGGTAGAAATAAATTTTATTTATACAATTTATATATAGAAGACAAATTTAGTATTTTTTAAGCAGCGCTGTGCCACTCCAGCAAATGTTCATGGAACTGATAATATTAAACAAAACAATTAATTTACGTTATATATAATATTCAGGTCACCATATAGAATGAAAATTTACAAATGTGTATGCTTCCCACCTCACAACCTCTGAGGATCCCTGCCATAGATATGGGTGAAACGTCAGGAGAGAATGTTTCTGGAACATGGCCATACAGACCGGAAAATGCACAACAACCCACTCAATTTTTGTTCTTTCTGGTCTATGAACAACAGGTTAAGAACTTCTTTAATTACTCTCTGATCTTTGACTTCTGTTTCTGAACCCACAATCAGATTATCCTTGGAGATATTTTTCCCTCATTACACAACTCAAGGTATAGAACAAAACAAAACGTGGAAAGGTGACTTTTAAAGACTACACCTCTTAGAATCCCCCAATTAGAACAGCCAAATAGTCCCCAAAATAATTTTTCCAAGCTCTGTTCTAGAGTGCAAGTGAGAGCTTTAAATTGCAGTACAGGTTCTGCCAGGCAATTTGTGAAGGAACGACCAACAGATTATATGGCTGGGCTGCATGGCTTTAAAACAAGTCTGGAAAGTAGATCACAGCTGTCACATTCTTGCATGCACAATAGTTATTACACTAATCCATAATCAGAATGACCAAAGCAGCCTTCTGCTGGGCCTTATGTAAGCAAGGAGCAGCTGGGGCACTAACCTTTGATAACCGAGGGTTACAGAAAAGCAAACAAATGGGCAAATCGGAGCCAACTCTCCATAATTGACAAAATAAAGAGTCTGGGCAATTGAAACATTAATTACCACCTATGCCAATGTAGCTTTCTTCTTGGGTATCTCAAATCCCAATCTCAAATCAGCTATGTTCCTTTAAAATGGCATCTACAAACTGCTCCTTTCCTTTTCATCTTCACAACAATCCTAAGAAATAAGATTGCTACTTGCCAAAGACAATACATGGATGATTATAAATCTGTACTCACATTTTCGTGCTCCAGTTTCAATATCCCACTCAGCATGCCACATCCTAACCACTACAGAAGAGAGAATAATGATTTGGTTTTAATTGTAGATGGAAAGTGTAATTTTGTGACTTTGTTATTTTATTCCTGTGGACCACGTGCCCATGGAATAGTAATGTACTATATAGTCTCCATTCAATGATGGCAGATGGTGGCTCCATTATCAGTGTGGCAGTAAATGCTCTGCAGAATTAAAGGAGCTGTCCAAGGTATGAAACCTTATTCTGAAAATATGTTAAGCACTTGGACAGCTCCTTTAAAATTTGGAATTAAACCTAGAGTGTATTCATTGGCACAATGCTGCCAGATCTGCTTGTTATCCCTGTCTTCAGTGCAAAAAAGCATTGTAGTTTGATACATACTGATAAACATATATACATGGTTAGGATATTGTATATTGACTAACTTCCATTATCCCTCAATATGAGTTATGGTGTTAACTAGTGCTGACGAGAATTGCAGTCCAACAACTTCTGGACTGTAATGCATCCCCGCCCCAAATATTTCCTTGTGGGCTTCAGTAATCATTCAAAACATTATAATGAAGTATACAAAGTAAAGTTGGAGTAAGGGATGCACAGCCTTATAGAAGCTGTTGGACTGCAATTCCCATCAGCCAGAGCAAACAGCATAACTTGTATTGAAGGGTGATGGTAGCTACACATCAACATTTGGAAGGTCATGGTTTGCCCAACCTTACTATATCTAATTTCAGTTTGGAAGGATTAGAGCCACTCAGGGCGTAGCAATATAACAAAGCTCTGACTGTATTTTTATATTTCTTTTTGATTTTTTGAAATGCCTATACCCTTAATAGATTGTAGGAAGGGAAGAGTTAACCCTGAATTTACTTTTTGCCCAAGGAAAAGAAACATATGTGGCAGCCATAAATAGCAGCATCATTATATAGGAAGGGATTTTGGCAGGAAACTGACACAGTGAGAAGAGATTAACCCCGACCCCACAGTGTCATAGGTCAGATCCAAATCAAGCCCGTCCCCAGGTTGCTCTTTTGAAAATAAATGCCTGAAGCCAGAATCCTATTGGTGAGAATTTTCATTGAATAAATTATTGAGTCAACATTTATAAAAACAATGTCTGTTATAGAACTTCAATATGCTGATGATATTGTAGTCTGTGGTCATTCAGAAGAATACTTACAAGCCATTCTAAACTTATTTGTCAGAAGCATACAAAAAATTTGGCCTCTCACTGAACATCGAGGAAACCAAAGGGCTCTATGAGCAGGCGCCAGCCAATCCCTCTGCAATGCCAAAAATATAGCTTAATGGTGTAACATTAGAAAATGTTGACCATTACCACTACCTTGACAGCCACCTTTCCACAATGGTCAACATTGATACTGAAATACTACACCATCTCAGCTCTGTGAGTTCAGCATTTCTTTGAATGAAGCAGAGCGTGTCATTTGTAGGGAGTCCAAGATGCTTGTTTATAAAGCTAATGTCCTCCCAACCCTGTCTTACACCTGCAAAATGTGGACAGTCTAAAAACGTGGTTCTCAGCTTTTGGGACAATCGTATCAGTGTTGCTTTTGAAAAATCCTACAAATCTCTTGGGAAGACAGGTGGACAAATGTCAGCGTTCTGGAAGAAGCTGGATTGGCCATGTTGTCCGAATGCCCAATCACTGTCTCTTAAAGAAATGTTTATATTCTCAACTCAAAAACAGAAAACAGAATGTTGGTGGAAAGTAAAAGAGATTTAAAGATGGGCTTAAAGCTAACCTTAAAACCTGTGGCATAGACACTGTGAACTGGGAAGCCCTGGCCCTTGAGCATTCTAACTGGAGGTCAACTGTTACTAACAGTGCTGTGGAATTCAAAGAGGTACAAATGGAGGCCAAAAGGGAGAAATTTGTCAAGAGGAAGGAGCATCAAGCAAACCCTGACTGGGACCACCTTCCATCTGGAAAATGATTCCTCGTTGCGAAAGAACATACGGATCAAGAATAGGTCTCTACATTCACCTACGGACCCATCGCCAAGACCCTACACTTGGAAAGCAATCATACTCGGCCACGAGTGATAGCCGATGATGATGATGATGATATAAATCTCATTGATTCAATGGGACTACCAATAAGATCCAGGCCCAAATAGCTAACAATGCAGTCATGGATGCCTTATTAAGTCTCATTTGGCCTTTATACTTTTATGAGAGTGTGAATGATTAATCTGCTGCCTTGGTGGAAATGTGATTATCATTTTATAAAATCATCTTGACCTTACCCTAGGAACTATGTTGTTGTTTCAGGCACATGCTTATGAACTTTCTTCATTTGGTTGCAACATACTTTATTCACAGCAGCAGGGCAAACTCTTGGGACACTCTGCACACAGCATGCAATGTGGTAAATAGGTTGTGTCTGATCTCTGACAACATTCCATATAGCACTATTCCCCAAATGCCCAGTTCCAAAGCCAGGTCTTAACCTTTTTCCTGAAAACCAGAAGGTTTAATATCATTGGAGAGGGAGTTCCACAGCCGAGGGGCCACTGCTGAGAAGGCCCTGTATCTCATCCCCATCAGTCACTCTTGTGAAGCAGGTGGGAGCAAGAACAGGGCCTCTCCAGCAGATCCTAATGCTCTAACTGGTTTGTAGGGAGAGATACTTTCGGAAAGTTGGGCCAGAGCCATTTAGGGCCTTTTATAGGCTAAAGCCAGCACTTTGAATTGTGCTCGGTAGCAGACTGGTAGCCAGTGGAGCTGGTATAACAGGGGGTTGTGTGCTCCCTGTACACTGCTCTGGTGAGAAATTTGGCTGCCACCCATTGGACTACTTGAAGTTTCCGAACAGTCTTCAAAGGCAGCCCCAAGTAGAGCATGTTGCAGTAGTCTATCCAAGATATAACAAGAGTGTGGACCACTGTGGCCAAGTCTGGCTTCTCAAGGTAAACATTCTATAAATACACATATTAAAATGTAGTTCTATAACATATATTAAATACGCAAGACAGAGATTCAACCACAGGACACACTTTTAAAATTCAGGCTTAAAACTAGTAGGGTAGACCCTTTGAGTATGTTCCAATTCTATAGTTCTAAGATCTGGAGGGCCAGAAGATCTTTTGCTCCTCAGAATAAAATAGGTTAGGTAAAGGTAAAGGTTTCCCCTGACGTTAAGTCCAGTCATGTCTGACTCTGGGGGTTGGTGCTCATCTCCACTTCTAAGCCGAAGAGCCGGCGTTGTCCGTAGACACCTACAAGGTCATATGGCCGGCATGACTGCATGGAGCGCCGTTACCTTCCCGCCGGAGCGGTACCTATTGATCTACTCACATTTGCATGTTTTCGAACTGCTAGGTTGGCAGAAGCTGGAGCTAATAGCGGGCGCTCACTCCGCTCCTGGGATTTGAACCTGGGACCTTTCAGTCTGCAAGTTCAGCAGCTCAGTGCTTTAACACACTTCGCCACCGGGGTTAATACCTGGGAAATTGCCTTATGCACTAGCCCACCTCTCAAAGGAAAAACAAGTGCCAGGGACAAGTCAAGGAAGTAAGATGTTCTGGAGAGCTCTATCTAGAGTTACCCAGAACTTCTTGCTTCCTGAAGAGGATCAGAAAACGGTGCCTCCCAACCCAGTCAAAATGTCAGGGTTGTCTCTAACATTATGTAGAGTGAAACATCAGCCTCAGGCAGCTCATTTTGGGTGTCGTGAAAGGGCAGCAAAAGGTTAGCTATTTAATATAATTATTGTTCCATTTTTCCTTGCTTGTAACTGGGAAAGCTGTTTGTAGGATTTTCTGCCTCATGGGCTCAACTAACCTCGCTGGTGTTGAGCATTATGCACCTTGATGTGTGTTGGTCTCGTTGTATGCTCTGTCTGTTGGTGATCCTGTCAAATACAGAGTTTCAGAAAACAATGAAAACATTTCAACACTTGAGGCCAAAACCCCCACACTGCCTTTCCCCACCATGCCAGTAAAAATACTACAGCTAATAAATAAGTAATCATATGCTGCCTTTGCACGATATCTAAAACTCAGCTGTCTGATGCCATGACTCAAGGAGTTCTAGTGCATTCTACCCTACAAATTGCCCTCCTGAGAATGAGAAATGGGGAGGATCTTTCACATCATACTGTTCTATGACAAGGTCTGGAAGGTGCTGAATTTCACCACTGTTATCTGTGCTTCAAGAGGTTTTATTACTGGTAATTTCAGATACATATTTCTAAAACATTTCTTTCTTTTTTAACTTGTTTTTATTGTTCTTTTGTCGTTTTATCCCACTCCCACCTTCCCACCCTCCCCTCCTTGTACATACACTTTATACAACAAACTACAGAAATTACATTTGAAATATCAATCTCAATCTTAATTTTTCCACTCCACATCTTAGTACATTCTCTAAATAGTTCCTAACTGGTTCCCACATCCCCTTGATTATTGCAATATTTTCAATTTTATCTATATTATTCCATTTGCAATTTGTGATTTCTACATTTAACATATCAACTATATACTTATACCAATTCGTCAGAGTCCATTTTGTTTTATCTTTCCTCACTAAAACAATTTGTGCACATGCTATTAATTTGTCAACCATTTTTTCTTTTTGTATATTCTTCACTTCCGTTATCCTTGCATGTAGTACATTTCTATTAACGATTACTATTTGTAGATTTAGCATTCTATTGATTTCTCCTTCAACCATTCTCCAGTATTTTTGCACTCGATAACACTCCCATATCATATGATTAACACCCCTCTTTGTTCACAACCGTGCCAACACCTATCTTTCATCCCTGGTAAAAAAACGTGAAAGTTGTGCAGGAGTTCTGTACCATTTTTGTAACATATTTCTAAAATATTTCAGTTGTAGATATACAAGTGTAAGGTAAGGACACAAGTAATAGATTTGCAAATGTTATTGAAAAAAAAACTCAGAGAGATAAAATATGACATAGAGCAGTGATTCCCAAAGTGGGTGCTATCACCCCCTGGTGGGCACTGCAGCAATCCAGGGGGGTGGTGATGGCCGCAGGTACATAGATCTTTCTGTTTAATTGCTATTTAAAAAAATTAAATTAATTTCCGGGGCATTGAGTAATATTTTTTTTGAAAGGGGGCGGTAGGCCAAATAAGTTTGGGAACCACTGACATAGAGTCTTAATGTATACTCTTGGTAAAAATCTATCTCCCCGGAGCCTTTTCATATGACACATAATTGTGTTATAATTAACACCATGATTCCACTTTAATTATTATGGTCGTTAATGTGGAATCTTTAGATTTGAAACCTGTTAGAATATTAGAAAACTTTCTCACTGAAAGAATTAAAAATATTTCTCTATAAACTCAGATCCCAGGATTCCATAAGAGCTTACCTGTCTGAACATATCTCCCCCATGAACCATCTCAGATATTAAGATTGTCTGGGGAGGCCCTGCTCTCGGTCCCACTTCCTTCGCAGGCACAATTGGTGGGAACGAGAGACAGGGCCTTCTCAGTGGTGGCCCCTCAGCTGTAGAACTCTCTCCCCAGCTATATTATATCAGCCCCCTCCCTCCTAGCCTTCAGAAGATGGGTAAAAACTTGGCCGTGGGTTCAGGATTTTGGTGAATAGTGAAGTGCAATAACAGATTTGGAAATATATGAAATGACTATGAAATGGCTTGGACTACAATTATGGATGGCATAATTTTAATTATTGAGTCTAATGTTTCTAAATATTTAATATGTTTTAATTTAATCTTACTTTAACTGTAATTTTTGGAATTTTATGTATTTAAAACATTGAATGTAAGCCTCTATGTAAGCTGCCTTGAGCCCCCTTTGGGGGAAGAGAAAGGTGGGGTATAAACAGAGCAAACAAACAAACAAACAAACAAATAAAATGTTGCATTGCAGTTAAAGAGGAATCATAGGGCCACAACTGTTTAGTGTGAAAGGGCTCCTAATAACCAAAGAAGTGAGACACTTTTGCTGTCAAGATGCATTTCCACAGTGGAAAAACAACCAAGTTGTGATTTTCTGACCCGTTCATGATTCTTGGGACTGTGATACTTGTATATGTAAAATTCAAATCCATAGGTTTAATGGGCCAAATCTAGAGGTCCTCAAGGCTTGCCAAGGTTGATCTAGAAGGCATTCATGGCTACTCATTTTGCTTGAGAAGTTTCAACTAATGGCTTTCACATGATTTTATGATAAGTTTATCCAATAGTATAGAAATCCCATGCCTCTTTGAAAGTGTTAGTCTCTTTCCAACAATGCAAAATTGTACCTTGAGTCATACTCAGTTCACGAGGTTGAAGTATGCGTTAGTCAGGTTCCATGTTACATCTACTATGACCAAGGATCCAGCCTATTGCTGCCTTAAATCCTATTTCATTTGTCTATTTAGAGCAGTGGTTACCAACCTGTGGTCCGTGGACCACCAGTGATCCCCAAGAACTAAAATATGGTCCATGACCTCACTGTCACTACACCATTGCAACAAGAGTGACTGGTCTTGCGGAACCCTCTTATAGTGCCGAGGCAATGGGGTTGTTGGGAGGGGAGAGACTAACTGCCCACAAAAGCCTCCTGACTGCTGCTTCTCTTCCTCCTACCTCCTCCTCCTAAGCGAAGCCATTCCATGTGGTGCCTGGAAGTGGGGGCGCCTTGTTGTCTTCATTTTTAGGCCTGTTCCTGCGGTTATTTGGAGTGCTGATTCAGAAAATTGCATTGGAGAGACCACATCAACTCTAGATTATTAGATATGGTTTTCTGTGGGCAAGCAGATGGAGACTACTGGATGGCATATGTTCTGTATCAGAAACTGGAGCTGATGTGGTCTATCCAATGCAATTTTCTGAATCAGCACCCCAAATAACCAAACGAAATCTAAAGTTGACTAAAAACTCATTCATAACCCTTCTGGTACTAATGTTGGAGACTGGTCCTTGGTCAAAATGGTCCCTGGTCAAAGTGGTCCCTGTTCAAGTGGCCTCTGGTCATTGTGAACAGTAGTCAAAGTAGTCCCTGGTCAAAAAAAGGTCAGTAACCATTGGTTGAAAGGAAAGCCCATGTTATCAAGATTGCAACCCTATGGCTTACCATTGTTGTTGTTAATTGACATCAAATCAACATGAAGGCAAGACCTCCAAGTCACCTTATCAACAGCCGAAGTCCTGCAGACTGAGGATTATGGCATCCTTTGATTGAAGCTATTCATATAGAATGCAGTATTCCTCTTTTCCTAATGCCTTCAACCTTACCAAGCATTCCTGTCTTTTCTAGTACCATATATACTTGAAGATAAGCCGAGTTTTTCAGCCTTTATTTATGAGCTGAAAAAGCCTCTCCCGGCTTATAATCGGGTCAAGGTCAAGGCCAGCAACAGAGCCTGCAAGCTATTGCTTGCAATATGTGATCTGTTTCTCTCTTCTCTGCCCTTATCAGTGTGTTTTCTTTTGCAAAGCCTCCATCTCTCTTAATCAAGGGAATGTTTTGAAAAGAGAAAGACACCCTTGCAAGTCAGGAAGAAGAAAAATATATATTCATTAATCTTATGAAAGCATTTTCCCCTGAAATATTTGTTAAACTCTCCTACAGATATATAGGCATTAACCCCTTGCAAGCTTTTGCTATCTCTATGTACCTTTATATGTGTATCTATCTATATATATTAATTTTATATATGAATTCCCCCTCATATGTTTGCAAGTCTCTGCAAATATCTATATAAAGAGAGATGTATGGATAGATATGAACATATTCTTACCTACTTATATATAGGGCTTGCAAATATTACGGGGGGAAATGACCACACAAATATATATATATATATATGTGTGTGTGTGTGTGTGTGTAGGGCTTGCAAATATTGTAGGGGAAATGCACACTATACACACATACACACACACACACAGAGGTGATTTGCAAATGTTTCAGGGGGAAATGCATGTGTGAAATTAGTATCTATAATTATAGATCTATATCTAGCTCTGCATTGTTTATATAAGCATTGGATGTTTGCCTGTTACTATGTTGGAAGCTGGCCTGAGTCCCCATAGGGAGATAGGGTGGGATCCAAATGAAGTTTATTATTATTATTTTATTATGACACAGCAAACAAAATAGATATGCTGGATTTCATATCACAAAATCACAAGTAGAACACTTCCCAAGTGTCTAGGACTGTGTGATGTATTTTCGGATGATGCGTGCAGATCCCAGTAGGGTGGCCTTTTACAGTTGGCAGATCGTAATTTTGTCAATGTCTATTGTTTCCAAATGCCGGCTGAGATCTTTTGGCACAGCACCCAGTGTGCCCATCACCACCGGGACCACCTGTACTGGATTATTATTATTATTATTATTATTATTATTATTATTATTATTATTATTATTATTATTAGGTTATTGTTGATACCATATTCTTTTTGTTGCCCCTACTTTTCCACTTATAGAACTAGTTTGTTTTTATTTGAAATATGGTAAATATTCAAAAATATTTAACCTACTGATGCCTCGATTAATGAAATTTTATTGGTATCTATTTTTATTTTGAAATTTACCCGTAGCTGCTGCATTTCCCACTCTCGGCTTATACTCGAGTCAATAAGTTATCCTAGTTTTTTGTGGTTAAATTAGGTGCCTTGGCTTATATTTGGGTCGGCTTATACTCGAGTATATACGGTAAGTCATATCTTCTCATGGCATGATCAAGTACAACCATATCCATCCTCTTCTCTTTTTCCTCTGAAGCCTCAATGACCTAAGCATTATCAACGTTGTGTGAAAGTTTTTCCCCTTTCAGCACTGAATACTCTCTGGTACATGCTATCTATTTGACAGCCCACAGAATATTGAATGGGAAACCTACTGTAGGGACTTTTTTGTATACAGGAAGCAAGCAAAATTGAAATATGACCATCACCTTTGGTAATGATCCCTGTCACATGGTACTGTGTGCATCCTGTTGCCTGTCCATCTTCTTTCCATGATAAAACCATCAATTCCTATTGGTGGTTATTGATATTCCCATCACCTACTAGAGTTGCACAAGTGCAGAGACATGCAACAGAAACTGTGCTCTGTCGGTGATCATGCAACTACCGTGGAATAGTAGCTTTGTGGGATCAAGTCCGTTTAAGTAAGTTTATCCATAAAACAAGTTCTCTACATGGCCTAAATCTAAAGGGAATATTTTATTAGCTTTAAATTGGGGAAAGAAAGTAGGATTAAAGAACATGTAACATTAACTCAGATGAAGGTGATACCTTACTAGGCTGGGATATAAAGTACTGTATTGTTCTTTGTAAATGGCAGAAAAAGATTTTGCTGAAATGTAGGTCATTAACTCTTTGAGCAGCAATCTGTTTTGCTGATGGGTCGTACAATTATTTGCTAGCCAGCAAAGGAACACACTCTGATACCCAAGTACTTCTTAAAATCATTTGCTTCATTTCACTTAGCAATCCATTAGCAAGGGAGAACATGCTTGATTGCACTGACCATGAACTTACATAGGGCCAACAAGGATTTTTTTTCCAGTTGCACTGCACTACTTTAACTAGGATTACATAACAAGTGCAAAAAGGACCTTGAATATTTTGGGACCAGGGTCAATTTGCACCAGATATTTTGGAGATTTGGAGGCAACATTCCTTTCAGTTCTTGCTGCTGCTCCTTTTACCAGTGCTTTTTATTTGGTCTTTTTGAGTTAGACTCCCCAAACTGCTGATGTTTTAGCTGCAAAGGATTGTATCTGAAAAAAATACCTTTTCTCATAGGAATCTGTTTGTACAATAAGATTATCAGATCAAATCACAGTGAAAGGTCATAGCAGGATGCTAAAGTACATGCTTAATACCAGGGCTTCTTAAACCATTTTCATTCATGACCTCATTTCACACTAGAAATGTGTACATGGCCCTTGGTATATAGGTATAGAAATTAAAGTTTAAAAAATATCAGATAGTTAAATCCATGGATGTTAAGAAAATTAAGACAAGGACTCTAACAAAGATAAACTGTTCACTTTTTTTTGCTATGGCAGCAAGAATGTCCTTTGCAAAATTGTGGAAACAAGAATTAATTCCAACAAAGACACAATGGTTAGATAAAATTCTGGAAATAAAGAATATGGATAAACTGACTTTAAAAAAACCCAGAGCAATGGTAAAGGTATAAAATGACTGATTGGTCTATCTTCGAAGATTACATAAATAAGAGCAAATAAATATTTTTAAATACATCAGGAGTATTATGAAGGGAGGAAAAGACTAAAACAATATTATTGGGTAATTTTGCTGACTCTAACAGGGTTATGGATATATACCCATACCATTAAGGGTATAACACTTTATATCCCAGCCTAGTAAGGTATCACCGTCATCTGCGTTAATGTTTCATGTTCTTTAATTCTACTTTCTTCCCCCAATTTAAAGCTAATAAAAGATTCCCTTTAGATTTAGGCCACGTAGAGAACTTGTTTTATGGATAAGCTTACCTAAACGGACTTGATCACACAAACAATGATAATTTTTAACTGATCTATATTGCACTGTATAATTTTTATAAGTGTGATTTTTGTAAGCCACCCTGAGTCCCCTTTTGGGTGAGAAGGGTGGGATATAAATATTGTAATAAATAAAATAAATAAATATAAGGAGGAAGAACGGAAGTCTAATATTTTTTTTCTCTTTTCTTTTCTAATAATTTTAATATTTTTTTCCTTTTTCTTTTTGGATTTTGATGAACTGTTGGTGTGGGCTTTTTTGCTGTTTTTTCTTTTTTCTTTTCTCTTGATTTATTCTATCTTTTCACCCACCTTTCCTATTGAAAAATTGTTCTCACACTTTCGCTGTATTTAATATTTGAAACTTTAATAAAAATATATTTTTTAAAAAAGAAAATTAAGACAGCATTATGTATGTATTTTGAAATGGTGACTGATTTTGATATTATTGAGCGCTGATGCTTGAGGCTCAGATGTCGGCAGTGGCCAGAAGGGCCTTTGTGCAATTAAAACTTGGGTGCCAACTGTGACCACACCTCGAGAAGCTTGATTTGACTATGATGGTCCATGCTTTAGTTACCTCCAGGCTGGATTACTGAAATGCACTCTACGTGGAGCTGTCTCAGAGGTTGTGAGGTCTGTTAGAAATTAGGCAAGGTGGTTTATATATTTGTGGAATAATGTCCAGGGTGGGAGAAAGAACTCTTGTCTGTTGGAGGCAAGTGTGAATGTTGCAATCAACCACCTTGATTCGCATTGAATAGTCTTGCAGCTTCAAAGCCTAGCTGTTTCCTGCCTGGGGGAATCCTTTGTTGGGAGGAGTTAGCTGGTCCTGATTGTTTCATGTCTGGTATTCCTCTGTGTTCATTGTGTTGTTCTTTATTAACTGTTCTGATTTTAGAGTTTTTTAAATACTGGTAGCCAGATTTTGTTCATTTTCATAGTTTCCAGGCTGGTTCATCAAGTCCTGTGCTATGGTTGATTTCTCTGGTTGAGTTAGATCCCTCTTGTCCTTTTCTGAATGTAGTATTTGTTGGATTTTCTTAGTGGGTCTGTAGATAGTTTGTAACTTGTGTTTCGTCATCAGTTTCCCTATGTGGTCAGTGGTTCCCTTGATGTATGGTAAGAACACTTTCCCTCTGCGTGCATCTTTGTCTTTACTCTCGTGTCTTGTTCTTGGCCTTGCAGCTCTTCTGATGTGTGTGGTGGAGTATCCATTGGCCTGTAGAGCCCAGTTTAGGTGGTTCAGTTCCCCTTGCAGCAACTTCCCTGCCTGATATCCCCAACATTTGTATTGATACTATTGATAACAACTTGTATACGTTTGGTGAATGTTTCTTCGTGCTGCAGCTGAATCACATCCATTACAGATCATTAAAAATTCATCGAAGATGAATCCCAGTAGGATATCTTGCTGGTATCTTTAATGTGCATTCTTAGAGAAAAGTTTAAAAAGTTTCATTTAACAACTCAAATATCTGTTGAGTGGGCTTTTTGTATGAGCCCTTGGCAGAAATTCTGCACACAGTTCTCACAGAAGCCAATAGAACTTAAGAGGACACAAATAAACATTTTTTCCCTCTTTATTCTTGGCTATAAGACATACAGTTTATAAGCGGATCCTTGGAGGCAGGTGGTGAAATATGAAGTGATGGTGGGTTACTTATGGCTAGTACATCCTCCTTTTTATGGCACTTTTGCAGCCTTGCTACTGTAAAATCATCACCTCCATCCAGATTAGTGAAATTCCAGATATGGGTGTATGTTTATACCCCACCATACTCTAAAACAGGGGTCCCCAAACTAAGGCCCGGGGGCCGGATGCGGCCCTCCAAGGTCATTTACCTGGCCCCCGCCCTCAGTTTAATAATATAATATTTTTATATCATTTTAAATAATATAATATATTGTATATACATATAATATTGATAATAATATTATAATGTTGTACAATATAATACTAATAATACCATAAAATAATAATTATATGATATATATTACATATAATATTACAGTATAGAGGTATAGTTCAATATAGTAATATATAATGCTAATATTTTGCTATGCTAATAATATAATATATTGTATGTACATACAGCTGCTCTGGGTCACCTTCAGGGTGAGAAGGGCAGGATATAAATGTAATAAATAAATGTAAATGAATAAATAAATAAATAAATAATTTTAGACTTTGGCTCTCCCAAAGTCTGAAATGACTTGAAGGCACACAACAACAACAATCCTAATTAACTTGACTATCTCATTGGCCAGAAGCAGGCCCACACTTCCCATTGAAATCCTGATAGGTTTATGTTGGTTACAATTGTTTTCATTGTTGTTGTTGTTTTGCACTACAAATAAGACATGTGCAGTATGCATATGAATTTGTTCAGTTTTTTCCCCTCCAAATGATAATTCGGCCCCTCCACAGTCTGAAGGATTGTGAACCGGCCCTCTGCTTTAAAAGTTTGAGGACCCCTGCTCTAAAACCATCCAAAGGACTGTAGGTTTTCCACTTCTGAATAAGAAAGGCTTAGATAACCTGCTTTGTTGAGATCAGCTATAGATCTGTCCAGGGTGCTGAAATACCCATCTCACTTCTGTTTCTAAAATATTTCCTACCTCATCAGGCCCCTTCTGCATTGCCATATAAAATCCAGATTATCTGCTTTGAACTGGATTCGATGGCAGTGTAGACTCATATAATCCAGTTCAAATCATATAATGTGGATTTCCTGCTTTGATTATCTGGATTATATGGCAGTGTAGAAGGGGCCTCAGTATTTTGTTCTGGCCCTTTGTTCTGGAATACTCCCTAATCAGCTTTCTCATTATGGGATCATCCTTCCCAGAATAGACAAGTGGGCAGTTTTGTTTTTAAAAATCTCCTTTTTTAAAGGTTAAAAGCAGCAAATAGAGTTCCATAAACTAACTTAAGGACACAGCTATCACTTCTCTCCCTGCATCCTTTCTCTCTATCTCTGTGTGACCGAAGTAGGCTTGAAATATATTACTTTAGCACGGGCTTTAGCACAGCAGATTAAACCATCAGATGCAGTAAATCTTGTCAATCCAAGGCTGACAGTTCAAAGCCTGGGTCATGGTGAGCTCCTGGCCTTTAGCCCAGCTTCCATCAATCTAGTGGTTCTAAAGCAAAAAATGAGTAGATAAATAGGTACTGCTTAAAAGTGGGGGAGGTATGTTAAGGCACCCCTAAAAGGAAAAATGTCAGAAAAATGCTGGCGATCTGACCAAAAAAAGGATGAAGTTTATGAACAAAACACCTCTTTGGCAGGGAAATGGAGCAACAGCACCCCCTCATGTCCGGAACCAAGCCTCCAAGATGCTGAGGATAGGAAAAAGCCTATATATACTTCCTTCTTTGTACAATTGTCTGTCTTGCCTGTGTATAAAAACGGCACTGAGCAACCACCCTGAGTCCCTTTGGGGAGACAGGGCGGTCTAGAAATAAAGTTGTTGTTGTTGTTGTTGTTGTTATTATTATTATTATTATTATTATTATTATTATTATTATTATTATTATTATTGAATGTTTGCCGTACATATATGTTCTGTGATCAGCCCTGAGTCTCCTTCGGGGTGAGAAGAGCAGAATATAAATACTTTAAACAAATAAGTAAATAAATAAATACTTGTTGAGTAGAAATACTTCTCTCAAAGAACTAAAATCCATGGTTTCTATTCAGCTGGCACAAGGCAGAGAGGGGAGAGATTATTTGGCCTCCTTCTCCATCCTCTCTTATAGTTGTGCCAAAAATCATGCTTTTCCTCTCTGGGAATAAAAGGGTTGCTATATGCCTCAACATTTTCCCCATAATGGTTCCTTCACATCTGGCCTTGTTTAAATGGCTATCCCACATTCCTCCCACGTCCTCTTTCCAGTCTCAGGACCCTTCCACACAGCCATATAACCCAGAATGTCAAGGCAGATGATCCACAACATCTGCTTCAAACTGGGTTATCTGAGTTCACGCTGCCACATAATCCAGTTCAATGTGGATTTTATACAGTTGTGTGAAAGGGGGCCCAGACTTCCCTGCTCCACTTCTGTACTAGCAGCCAAAATGGGAGGAAAAGGAGTGAAGAGAAAGAAAGAAAGAAAGAAAGAAAGAAAGAAAGAAAGAAAGAAAGGAAGGAAGGAAGGAAGGAAGGAAGGAAGGAAGGAAGGAAGGAAGGAAGGGAGGGGGAGGAAGACCTCTTCCAAATCCCAATTCAGGATCAGTCCAGCTATTATGCACAGATATAGGATGGCTGACACCTGGTGTGAAAACAATACATGAGAAAGGAGTCTAGGAGTTTTACTAGAACACAAGCTTTGTGTGTGTGCGCCAGGAGCAACTTGAGAAACTGCAGGTCGCTTCTGGTGTGAGAGAATTGGCCGTCTGCAAAGACATTGCCCAGGGGATGCCCGGTTGTTTTGATGTTTTTACCATCTTTGTGGGAGGCTTGTCTCATGTCCCCGCATGGAGCTGGAGCTGACAGAGGGAGCTCTTCCACACTCTCCCTGGGTTAGATTCGAATCAGCAACCTTCAGGTCAGCAACCCAACCTTCATGCTAGCAGTCCTGCCAGCACAAGGGTTTAACCCACTGCGCCACCAAATGTTCCAGAACACAAGCTAAACACGAGTCAGTAGTATGATACAGCAGCTAAAAAAGCCAATGTGATTCTAGGCTGCATGGATAGAAGTATATTGTTTAGAATGATCAAGGGAAGTAGTAGTCTCACTCTATTCTGTGTTGGTGAGACCTCTCCTGGAATATTGTGTCCAGTTCTGGGCACCCTCTTTGAAGAAGGATATCGATGAACTGGAATGGTCCGGAGAAGGGTGACAAAAATGATCAAAGATTTGGAAGCTGATCCTTAGCCAGAATCATAGAATCATTGAGTTGGATGAAATCACAAGGATGATCCAGTCCAACCTCCTGCCATGCAGGAAAACACAATCAAAGCTGCAAACAAACAAGAGCTGTTTCTCCCATGCTGGATATTCCACAAATAGATAAACCCTATTGCCTAGTTTCAAACAGACCTCACCACCACCACCACCACCACCACCTCTTTCTTCTTCTTCTTCTTCTTCTTCTTCTTCTTCTTCTTCTTCTTCTTCTTCTTCTTCTTCTTCTTCTTCTTCTCACAACCTCTGAAGATGCCTGCCATAGAATGCTTCTGGAATAGTGCCATACAGCGCAGAAAACTCACAGCAACCCAATGATTTTGACCATGAAAGACTTCGGCAACACACAGCCAAAGCAGTTTGACAGATAACCATCCAGCCTCTGTTTAAAAGTCTCCAAGAAAAGAGCTTCCACCAAACTCCGAGGCAGAGAGTTCCATTGCCAAACAGCATTCATTTGTACTGATCTTTCGGTCTACCTGAGGAGACCCAAGGGAAATATGCTTTTTCCAATCCCATCCACTATGCAGTGAGAATCAAAGAGTACTGAGTAGTTTTATTTGACTTTCTGTAACACTTTGTTAGGAAGGTTCCTTATAGAATATATTCCAATGTCCTCACATGCATTGCCCCAGAGCTCCTTATGTCAAACAGCAAGGTCTGAAGGTTCAAGTCAATATTTAGCTGTGAAACAGATGGCTCCTTCAGATGGGGCAAATGTATAAGGCTGCAGCGTCAGCTGCTATTGCTTTCGTTTTTAAAAAAAATCCCATAGGATTTTCAGTTGTCCCAGATTATTTTCTGGTAATCCCTGGCCCCTTCCACACAGCTGAATAAAATCCCATATTACATGCTTTGAACTGGATTATATGGCACTGTGGACTCAGATAACCCAGTTCAAAGCAGATATTGTGGGATTTTCTGCCTTGATATTCTGGGTTATATGGCTGTGTGGAAAGGCCCCTTGTTACCAGGTGCAACATTTTATTCCCACACTCAAGGAAATTCCTTCTTAATTTTGAGATGTACCAGAAAGGCAAAAGTCTCTCCTTCTCTTAGGAGTTATAGTTCAAAAGTGAAATGGCATTTTTATCTATAATACCATAACTCTAATAAAAATAATCAGGGAGGGCAATATTTTCTTTTCAAACCACAGGGCGACCTCAGGATAACATGCACCAGCGCCTTTTGAAAATAAATCCTTTGGAAGAACATGACTTTAAATGAAGAAATTCACTATCAACAGTCTCCCCAAAAGAATGAGAATGGATGTGGCTGTGCCAACACCTGACAAACCCCAAGGAGGTACATTATGAAAATCCCATCCATTATGACTGACATGGAAGACTTCTTATTGGGTGACTTTAGGTTAGTCATTTACTCACTTTCAGTTGAGCTAGCCCATGGGGTTTTTGCTGTGAAGAGGAACAGGCCACATTTGCCTCCTAGAACTCATTATAGGATAAGGTGGATAGAAATTCAACAAACAAACAAAATAACACATTAACAATATGAGAAGGTGGCTTAATATTCAAGTTGTGCAACTGACAACACCAGTGAGTTGGACACATGGATGTCCACCACTCAATAAACTTATCATGTTATAAGGCAGTGGCTTTCAACCTGTGAGTTCCCAGATGTTTTGGTCTTCAACTCCCAGAAATTCTAACAGCTCGTAAACTGGCTGAGATTTTTGGGAGTTGTAGGCCAAAACACCTGGGAACCTACAGGTTGAGAGGCACTGTTATAAGATATGTAGAGCAGTGTTTCTCAAACTTTGCTTCTCCAGGTGTTTTGGACTTCAGCTCCCAGAAATCCCAGCTAGCTTACCAGCTGTTAGGAATTGTGGGAGCTGAAGTACAAAACATCTGGATGATCAGAGTTTGGGAAACACTGAGGGCCAGCAATCACCACAAATCAAAAGTCTTGGCTTGAGATTTCCATTACCTTCTTTCCCAGTGTTTTTCAGTAGAATCAGCAATGAGGAGTTGTTATGATGTCTCTATCGTGGCTCATTTCTCATCCCTATATTGTCATTACCTGCTATTTTGTCATTCATCGCCATGATGGTTCCATGTGGAAAAAGAGATGGCACATTTTCAAGTTGGGCAAAAGTAAAATCACGTGGTGTGTATACGCATGTATGCATATGCATGTGTTTGCTAATCTACAAGTCAGAACTGCACCTTCAAGGTTAATGGCAAGATAGGGGGAAGTGCCTTTGTGATTTCTTGAATGCATGGCTTTCTGAACATCATATGTTCAGACATTTCTGGGGCAGCAAAAGCCTTCTGTGCCTTTGCATGCCTCTAGTCAAAGAAAGAGAGAGGGGGTGAATTAAGTAGTAATTCTGACGTCATTAGAATTGGAAGGATGCCTCTGTCTTGCTCGGAGGGGATGGAGACAGCATATGGCAAAAAGTGAAAATTATACAGGAGGATAGCAAGTTGCCTTGAAGGATAAGGAGAATGTTAGTAATTAGCCAGCCCAGTAAGCAAGTGGTAATGCTGATGGCAAGATTGGAGTAGAATGGTATTTTTCTTTTAGTGATCAGATTTACCTCTTTCACAATTGCTTGTTTCAATTTCATTGCATTTGTGTCGACAATAGCCATTTAAACTGGAGCAGTATTCCCGACTTAGATAATAGCCTTGTGGCAATATCCTAAAGCAGTCCTGGAGAACCTGTGGACCTCCATTTATTGAGATGAATGCATTTTCTTACTTGGAAGTAAGCCTCATGACTACTACAGGGGCCTGCTCATAGAATCATAGAATAGTAGAGTTGGAAGAGACCTCATGGGCCATCCAGTCCAACCCCATGCCAAGAAGCAGG
The DNA here is from genome assembly GCF_035594765.1 of Anolis carolinensis. Taxonomy (NCBI): domain Eukaryota; kingdom Metazoa; phylum Chordata; class Lepidosauria; order Squamata; family Anolidae; genus Anolis; species Anolis carolinensis. Next base: position 200,826,862 of record NC_085842.1, read on the forward strand.
AAATCGCATTCAAAGCACCCCCAACAGATGCCCATCCAGCCGCTGTTTAAAAGCCTCCAAAGAAGGAGCCTCCACCACAGCCTGGAGGAGAGAGTTCCACTGCTGAACAGCTCTCACTGTGAGGAAGTTCTTCCTGATGTTCAGGTAGAATCTCCTTTCCTGTAGTTTGAAGCCATTGTTCCGTGTCCTAGTCTCCAGGGCAGCAGAAAACAAGCTTGCTCACTCCTCCCTATGACTTCTCCTCACATATTTGTACATGGCTATCATGTCTCCTCTTAGCCTTCTCTTCTGCAGGCTAAACATGCCCAGTTCTTTAAGCCGCTCCTCATACGGCTTGTTTTCCAGACCTTTGATCATTTTAGTTGCCCCCCTCTGGACACATTCCAGCTTGTCAACATCTCCCTTCAACTGCGGTGCCCAGAATTGGATGCAGTATTCCAGGTGTGGTCTGACCAAGGTGTGCTGTATCCCACCAGTGTTTAAAATTATATTCTACATTGACTACTTATTTATATAGAATCTGGTAGACCCCTGCATCTGTTTTCATGCGCCTCCCAAAAATGAGTGGATAGCCGCATAGCCGTTTTAGTTTGGCTGCTGAAAAGTACAGCTAGATCCAGCCAATTGGTAGCAATGGGGAACTTATGAGGCTCCCCTTTCCGCTCCTGGGAACTTTTCATTTTTTCCTTTCAAGGGAGCTTGGGTTTCAGCAATGGGGTTAAGGAAGCAGACATAGCTTGTGTGAGACATGTCATGACATTCTTCTACTCCAATTGGTACAACAGACAGGGCTCACAGGAAAACCCTGTGAAAGGAGGAGCACGTAGTGGCAGCCTCTTTGCGTGCCGTGTGCTCCTGAAAAAGCAAGGAGGAGCCGTGATAGGCTTGATTGAAGAAAAATGGCTAAAATGGCTAAAACAGATCAACGCACATGCCTATGTGAGATATATATATATATATATATATATATATATATATATATATATATATGGAGAGCCTACATCACAACTAGCTAATGAAAATGTTCGATAAAAGAAAGAGTTTAACTCAGAACTCACCACATTGCTGATGGAGAAGTTAAGCATAATTAGAAGAGATGAAAAGGAATAGGAAATGAAGCAAAAACTGCCATATAATCCAGTTTCTGAATGCAGATTATCTGATTTAAACTGGATTATATGGCAGTGTAGACTCACATAATCCAGTTTAAAGCAGAAAATCTGCATTCAGAAACTGGATTATATGGTCAGTGTAGATGGGACCTTAGTTAATATGCTCTGTATATTTAACTAAATAGGTGACAGAGAATAATGGTCAGCATTCTTATTTGCAAGTGTTGAGAGTTCCAATCACAGCATTTTGGATGTGAGTAATATGTCTTTTGAATACCTTGATTTTCATAGCCTTTATCCAGAAGCTACTTCTTTCCTTATCTCAACTTTCTTTGTTTGGTCATAATGGGAGTGGGTCTTAGCTTGAACTTGGAACAGTTACTTGTTTGGACTTCTCATCTCAGTATCTCGAAGCTATCGTAGGAGTTGTAGTTCAAATTCAAAGATTTTCAAATTCTACTCAACTACACCATGTAACAAAATTTGAAATATGTTCTGTTACCGGTTTGAAAGCGTTATTCCTGTTTAATTGTGTAATACTTACTTTGAAAGTAGTTGTTATAGTCCAGAAACTTCCATTTTTGTGGCTGCCAGAAACTATGTTGGCTGAGACTCAATGAGATATTCATTGAAAAACTGTAGAAAATGTGCTGCAGGATATTCCACAAAAACAAAGCTTTTGCAGTTTATTAAACGTTTTCCATGTTTTTATGATAGTCCCAATTAGGAAATTACATTTATAACCCAGGAACAAAAATAGCATAATCAGAAATATCAAAACTTACCAAGAAGCTCCAATAGACAATTATCATAAACTTTGCTGAATAGAAGAATAGTTTTTTTCTGACTGTATGAGCAACAGGTTGGTGACATGACTGATAGTCAAACTTTCTTACAGACAGACAACCAACCAACACTATGGAGTTACAGAAATGTGGAATAAAGGGCATCCATGAATAAAACAAGGCTGTCTGGCAGTTCGAGCCATGGACAACACTTGAAGGCATAGGCAGGGAGAGGCGTAAACCACTCCAGAGGATGTGTGAATGATTCAAACTGCTTTTATGTTAACGGCTGCCTAAAACAGTCTGTCTGAACATCATGGTTTTTCTCTTTGGCAATCCAGTGCTTCCCTAGGATAACTGTAGCAGAAATGCTTGGCATCCTTGCCAGCACTTCAGCCTTTGTTTCCTAGTTTGAAAGATTCCCGATGAATGATGAGAAAAAGACAGAAATTTTCACATTGCATATTATTCATTTTGGAAGTTGCAAGATGGCTGAGAGGTACTGTTTGCACACGGATCTAGTAACCTGGGGCACATCTAGATGGTGGGATTAATGCAGTTTGACACCACTTTAACTACAAGGTCTCAATGCTATGAAATTCTGGGATTTGTATTGGGTGAGGCACCACCACTCTTTGGCAGAGAAGGTTAAAGGTCTTGTAAAATTGCAGCTCCCATGATTGCATAGCATTGAGACAATGCAATTAAAATGGTGTCAAACTGCATTAACTACAGTGTAGATGCACCCTTGAAGGGCAGCTATCTATTTAGGTAAAGGGAAAGGTTTTCCCCTGACATTAAATCTAGTTGTGTCCGACTCTGGGGGTTGGTGCTCATCTCCATTTCTAAGCCAAAGAGCCGGTGTTGTCTGTAGACACCTCCCAGGCCATGTGGCCGGCATGACTGAATAGAGTGCTGTTACCTTCCCACCAGAGCGGTACCTATTTATCTACTCACATTTGCATGTTTTCGAACTGTCAGGTTGGCAGAAGCTGGGGCTAACAGTGGGAGCTCACCCCGCTCCCCGGATTTGAACCGCCGACCTTTCAGTCAGCAAGTTCAGCAGCTCAGCGGTTTAACCTGCTGCCCACCAGGAGCTATCTATTTATTATCTATTATTTGATTAATTACCATACTGTCTTCCTCCCAGTAAAGGACCTAAAGCAGTTTACAGCACAAAACAAAACACCTAAAAATTATTCAATTATGGCATCAGAAAACGGTTTTAAAAGGGTAAATACACTATTATTTTAAAGCCAAGCTCAGAATCAAGACAGTTTAACATATTTTAAAACATAACAAAAAAAGGCAAAAGAACCATAATAAATCTCTTAGTGGTCTAAAGCCTAATAGGATAAAAAGGTATTTTAATACTGGTAGCTGGAGAGCAGAGAGGGGCCAGCTAAGCTTCACATGAAAAGGAGTTCCATTCACTACACCATGCTGGGTCTGTAAATAAGAACATTAACTAACAGACAAGGAAGATCTTACTTTCTGTGGAAATGTAAATACTGTAATAAGGATGCCAAGCACATCTTCATTGGGAATGCATCCAACAAATTGTGAGGAGGCAAAGCCAGCACGATGTAGTGATTTCAGCGTTGGACTACAACTCTGAAGATCAGAGTTTGAATCCCCACTTGCCCATGAAACTTACCAAATGAACTTGGGCAAGTCACACTCTTGGCCTCAGAGAAAGACAATGGCAAACCTCTCGGAACAAGCCATGCTAAGAAAACCCTATGATATGTTCACCTTAGGGTCACCATAAGTCAGAAACAATGTGAAGGCACACAACGTCAACAAACACTGATAGGGTCTTTCCCCATGTGTGTGGATGATATGGACAAGTGCCCTATCAAAAAAAATGCCCAGAAGTGTCTTGAAATGGCACAAAATGCCCCAAGCGTGTCCTGACGGTTATCCCGTTTCCCTGTGATAATGACCACATTATGTTACTGTTTATTTATATGGCAACGTAAGGGGGAATTGTACAGTGCTGGCCCAACATAGCGGCCAATTTAAACACCCGCTTGTGGCACATTGTCCCCGGGGGCGCCATTGAGGCGCCCCCGTGGTGGTGGCGGGGATCAGCAGCTCCCTCCTCACCGAATGCGGAAGGCTTCAGACTGAGGCCTAGCTCTTCTCGCAAGGTCTCGCAAGTCCTCGCGAGACCTTGCGAGAAGAGCTAGGCCTCAGTCTGAGGCCTTCCGCGTTCGGCGAGGAGGGAGCCGATGGTCCCCGCCTCCAAAGGTATGTGTGTGGCCTTGTGGGGGGCTCGATTTCGGCGGGGGGGGGGGCGGCCACTAGGTTCGCCTACAAGGCAAAATTACCTAGGGCCGCCTCTGGAATTGTATTTTCATTGGATCTTAAGTAAAGAGTCCCATGTTCTTTCTAAGCTGTTTTCCCAATTGAGAGGTTAGCATTGTGACTGTTGTTTCCACATTGCTTTGTTTTGTGCATCCTCAGGTCTTAGGTTGGCAGCACACATGTCTTCGTTGATGGTGTCCATCAATCTTTTCTTTGGCTGTCTACATGCTTGCCATCCTGCAATCTCCAAATGTAGTGCTGTTTATGCTACTGAAGTTGGTTCTCTTCTCATGACATGGCCATGCCACTGTAGACTTGCTTGTTGCATTTTCTTGCTGATTGCTTTTATTCCTAGTGTTTGATATATGTCATCATTTGACACATGGTCAAGAAGTGTCAAGCCAAGTGTCCATCTCAGCATTTTTACTTCCATTGTGTCAAGAGATTGTCAACGAAGGACCACATAGTTAAAGCAATGATATTCCCCGTAGTAATCTATGGATGTGAGAGCTGGACCATAAGGAAGGCTGAGTGAAGGAAGATAGATGGCCCACAGGGAGCTCTTTCTAAGCTATTTTCTAAGCATGGGCTGGCCCATGAGGTCAAGAAGAGTCGGAAGTGACTGAATGAATAAACAATAAAGGGCTTGTTTGTGTTTCTTTGTCGCTGGCCAGCACTCTGCCCTATAGAGGGATAGCGGGTGAACAACTGTAGTATAGATCTTAGCCTTGAGTTGTTCAGGCATTTTTGAGTCACATAGAATGCCAGTAGTTTGCTGCCATTTCAACCAGGCTGCATTTATTCGTCACCGTACGTCTGACATTGTGTCACTCTTCTATGGAGACCCTAGATATTTAAATTGAGTGGCATTCTTTAGTGCTTGTCCATTAATTTGAATTGTTTTTCCAGCTTGAAGGCCACATTTCAGATACTCTGTTTTGAGTATGTTCAGTTGAAGTCCATTTTCATTGAGTCTGTCACTCCATGTCTGCAGCTGTTGTTAGAGGTCTGTACATTTTTGGTGGCCAAGTGCTATGTCATCTGCATATAGGACTGTCCAGGGATGCATAGTCTGCAAATATGCTGTAGCAGTGTCCATGCAGCATATGAATAGTAATGGTGAGAGATGACCCCTGATGAAGGCCAACAGTGATGTTGAAGGGTGGCGAAATCCCTGTAGGGCAGCAAACCATACTTGTTGTATTATTGTATAGTAGGTTTATCCATGTTGCATAGTCTTCTGGTATTCTGTGTGACCATAGTGCTCACCAGATCAGGTCATGGGGAACCCAATCACATGCTTTTTCGAGATCAAGAAATGCAAATTGCAGTGGTTTCTTCTTTTCCCAATGTTTTTCCATCAGTAAATGGACAGCATGTATTGCATCTATTGTGCCACACCCCCTGACAAAGCCACACTGATTTAGTGTAGTGGCTGTGTGACTTCTAAATCTTTCATCCAATATTCTTTCAAATATTTTCATTGCATGACATTTCATTCTTTCCTAATGACCATGTGACCTAAATTCTGAGCCTGCAGGAGACAAAAAGGAAGGAGCGAATAAGCTCACAAGGTCAGCAAATGCAATTGCATATACTTAAGCATCATTTCAGGATTTATAGGCGGTAAGATCATAAGATGGAAAGGTCTTAGGCAAGGATGGAAAAAAATAGCCCTCCAGATGTTGATAGACAACAGCACCCATTAGTCATACCAAACATGAGGGCTGAGATGGGTATCATTTAGCAAAATCTGGAAGTTTACCTGTTTTCATTCCTCAGTTGGGTAGGTTATATCATAAAAACATGAGAAAAGTTGATTAAACTGCAAAAACTGTTTTTGCGGGACATCCTACAGCACATTTTGCTACAGTTTTTCAATGAGTTTCAACCAATTCAGCATAGTTTGTGGTAGCCACAAAAATGAAGTTTCTGGAATATAACAACTACTTTCAAAGTAGGTACCACACAATTGAACAGGAAATAACACTTTCAAATCAGGAACAGATTTATTTCCAATTTTGTTACATAATGTTATTTATCTAGAGCAGTGGTTCCAAACCTTTTTTTCACCAGGGGCCACCTTTATCAGGGACCACTCTCCAACATTAGTACTAAAGAGTTACGAATCAGCTTTTGGTCAACTTTAGATTTGGTTTGGCTATTTGGGGTGCTGATTCAGAAAATTGCATTGGATAAACCCCATCAGCTCTAGTGTCTGATACAAAAGATATGCCATCCAGAAGTTGTCATTTGCTCACCCACAGAATCATAGAATCATAGAATAGTAGAGTTGGAAGAGACCTCATGGGCCATCCAGTCCAACCCCCTGCCAAGAAGCAGGAAACCATATTTAATAATCTAGAGCTGATGTGGTCTATCCAATGTAATTTTCTGAATCAGCACCCCAAATAACCCCAGGAACAGGCCTAAAAACAAAGACACCAAGGCGCCCCTGCTTCCAGGCGCAACATGGGATGGCTCTGCTCAGGGGGCAGCAGCAGGAGGAGAAGCAGCAGTCAGGAGGTTTGTGCCTTTCGTGGGTAGTCAGCCTTTCCCCTCCCGACATCCCCATTGCCTTGGCACTATAAGAGGGTTTCACGAGACCAGTTGCTCTTGTTGCAATGGTATAGTAATGGTGAGGACGTGGACCATATTTTAGTTCTTGGAGACCACTGGTGGTCCATAGACCACAGGTTGGGAGCCACTGATCTAGAGCATATACCCCATCTTTCAGTTATTTCAAATGAGAAATGCTATAATTTTGTTCCTCCCATCATGGTTACACCCCTGATTCTCTCATGCAAGTCCTAATGCTTCCAAAGCTGAGTTAACCAAAGCAGGAAGAAATAAAAACTCACGCCAAACTTGCCTGTTTGACACACAAGCTGAAGGCTTTGCGATGAGCCACTAACCATTTTCTTTTGCAGGAGGCATTTTGCGATATGTGGTACTCCTCTGAACCCTACCTTCCAGCTTAGAAGTATCACTCAAGGGGCTCTCAGCCTCCACTGCTCCATAGCCTGGGATTAAAATAGCAGAGCCACAAAGTCGCTAGGATGAAGATGATGGACAGCTTTGCAAATTGTTCCAAGTGAACCATAAAACTGTCACATAAATGAGACATGCTAGTTGTGATGGCCCCGTGCTTTCCAGAAAGCTTCCAGAAATAAAGCAGGGCTATAATGGAAGACTTTGGTATGGCATTAAACATTAATTAGGGCTTACACAAGATGAATATAGAAAAGGATTAGCAACACACTGTGAATTTGCCAGAGTGAAGATCAAGCAGAAGCTTTTGGGTTTTTTTCCCCCATTCCTTATTTGTTATGGTGTTTGAACTTTGACATCATGGCTCATTATACTCAAGAGGGGAAAAAATCACATTAGAAAAATAATGAATTGACAGAAGAAAACACTCTCTTTTTTAGTTTTGTTCCTTTCAGTCATCTCTTCCATTTGGCTCACACAAACAATGTAAGGGAAGTGCTTCTTCTCAATTATTCACAGAACGACTGACTGGAAGGGCATTTGAAATGCTGCTGCCATCTGAGGTCATTGTGAGGTATTTGTGGAGAACTGGATGCTTGAATTGGACTGAAAAGCTACTAATTCAAGTAAGCCTGGATGGAGGTATATGCTTCAGGAACTTCCATTGCCAAAAGACGGAGTGGGAGACATTGAATTTTCATTGTTAATTCATATCAAACTGGCTTTGATTTATGATGACCCTGTGGACAAGAGATCTCCAAATCACTCTTTCATCAACAGACCTGCTTAGGTCTTGTCTTAGGCTCAATTGATTGAGTCTATCCTCTTCCCCTTTGCCTGACCAAGCATTATTGTTTTTTTCTGAGTCATGTACAGCTGGCCCTCCAGATCCACAGATTCTGTACCCATAGATTCAACCATCCACATTTTGAATATATATATATTTTTTAAAAATCCAAAACCTTGATTTTGTCAGTTTCTATAAGGGACGATACCATTGTATATAATGTGACTGGAGTATCCACAGATTTTATTATCCTTGTAATAAAATAATAATAATAATAATAATAATAATAATAATAATAATAATAATAACTGAGGCCCAGCCTATGTTCGGATATCAGCCAGCATGCCAATGTCTTAAATAAAGAAATAGCTTTCTAAGATCTACAGAGACACTTGCAGGAACACCACAGCAAGCGAGAGCCCAAAAGTGGCAGGCTAAAACCTGGAACCTCAATCAGTGGCTGATACTGTTAGTGTGTTCTGTTGTTAGAGTGAAATGTTATATCAAGTTATGCTGTTGGGTGTCTGCAACTGTATGTTTCTGGCAGAGCATTCCAGCAGCACATGGGTTAAGCATAAGCCAGCTTGATTGATTGCCCTCAGGACCAATAGGTCAGGGCTTCTGTTTGAACTGTCTGGTCAGAACTTTCATCATGAACTGAGGGAGCAGAGAAGACTTGCCATGTGTCCGGAGAGTTATGGCTTTCAGTCATTGTAAATATTTCTTGTAAAATAAAGTAATTAGACCTGCTAGGATCAGCAGTAAACAACGACTGAGCTGTCGTTTTGTTGGTGCCACTTTTGCTGCTGCATGAAGTGGTCCTTCGGGTGAGCAGACGAATAGAACTGACTCATCAAATCAGTCAGGGTGACGAATGATTGATTTAACTCCCTATCCCAGGGTCCCCATGACAGATACCAGATGAGAAACTTCCCCCTGGGCACACAGAAGATTGGGCGACTTGGAAGGAGCTGAACAGACTGCACTCTGGGACCACGAGATGAAGAGCCAACCTTAAGAAATGGGGTCACAACATGGAACCCACGACATGTGAGCGTGGAGAAGAAAAAACCACAGACCACTTACTACAAAGCAGCCTGAGCCCTGTCACATGCACCATGGAGGACCTTCTTATAGCAACACCAGAGGCACTCCAAGTGGCCAGCTTCTGGTCAAAGGAAATTTAGTATAATACCAAGTTTTTTACTTTGTTTGTCATTATAGTTTTTATTAAAGTATCAAAGTTAATATACAGTGAAAGTGTGGGAACAATAACATGATAGGAAAGATGGGTGAAAAAAAGTGAAGGGGTGTAGGGGAGGGGAAAACTGGAAAAAAAGGGGAACAAGAAAAAGAAAAAAGGAGAAAAAGTAAACAAAATAAAAAAGAGAAAAAATAGAAAAATAATAAAAAATTTAAAAAAAGAAAAAAGAAAAAGAAAAAAAACCTAAATGAATAATAAAATGGCTTTCTTCTAATCCTTAGCGGTTTGGTTCTTCTTCTTTCTTTCCTCTAAAAATGCTCATTTTGTCCTTCTGACCCTAGTTCTTCTCCCGTTGATAATAATCTTTTAATTCTTCGTTCTTCTAAAATAATTCTCTACCGGTTCCCAGTCAGTTTGCTTTATAGGGTTTCCCAAGTTCTTTTTCAGTAAAAAATTCAATTGGTCCATGTCTTTTACTTCCCTTACTTTATTTCTCCAATGGTCCAACTCTGGTGTTTCCTGTAATTTCCAAGTTTTTGCATAGACGATCCTTGTGGCAGTTGTCAAATATGTAAACAAAATGTCCCCATTCTTTGTCAAAATCAGATCCTTATCTAGTAAGCCTAAAAAGTAATATTCTGGTTTTTTGGGGAAAGTTCTTTTGAATTTATTTTGAAACCCTTCATGTATCCTTGTCCAATAAGTAGAAGTTTTCTTACAAGTCCACCACATATGGATGATCCTGGCATTTCCAACAATTTTTTCCAGCATTCTTGTAAGGTTTTTTACTTTGTTCATGGTTTTTCTATACATTATATCTGTATTCTCAATTTGCTTCTGACACGATAAATAAAATAAAAAATGGTAAGTCGGATGATTGTAAATTGGGAACTGCATGTATTATTATTCAATAAAAATGCAAACAATATGGCAGCTCCAGCAGTAAATGCCTCTCTGTATCTTTAACCAAGATACAAAATTAAATTGTGTTAATTTGATACAGGAGGTAGAAAATGTGTCAAAAGCATCTTCTTGTCCCTAGCATTAAAATGCAAAAATAAATTAAATAATAATCTTTTTTTACCAATTCATGACACCCAAATCTACTTCCCAAGGCACTCTGCCTATTGGAGGGCCAACTCGGCAAAACAGGAAAACATGGAAAAAAGAATGGGAAAATGAAAGAAGAAGGGAAGGGTTAGTCATGCAAATCAAATGAATTCTAAACTTGGGGACAGGACAATAATAAGAATCCATATGTGCAACATGACAAAGAACAAAAACCAAAAATAAAAATAAAAAATGCCACTGCTTCCAGACAAGTGGCATCTCAGACCCAGCACAGTAGGTAAGGCTGAAATCTTATATTAACATTGATTATGCTATACATTAGGAGCCGCTGTGGTGCAATGGGTTAAACTGCTAAGCTGCAGAACTTGCTGACCAGGTCAGCGGTTTTAATCCGTGGGATGGGGTGAGCTCCTGCTGTTAGTCCCAGCTTCTGACAACCTAGCAGTTCAAAAACATGCAAATGTGAGTAGATCAATAGATATCACTTCAGCGGGAAGGTAATAGCACTCCATGCAGTCATGCTGGCCACATGACCTAGGAAGCATCTATGGACAATGCCATCTCTTTGGCTTAGAAATGGAGATGAGCACCACCCCTCAGAGTTGGACTCGACTAGACTCAAGGTGAAGTGGAAACCTTTGTTTTACTATGGTATACATTATTTAATTTTAATTTTAATGTTTATATTCAAGGTATATTCAAAGAACTCAGGATAATGTGCAATCAATTCAATGTAAACTATTTAAAGCAATGAAAATTACAAGAGGAAAAGATAATTTACAATCCAATAATTTACACGTGTGCACATACAGACTAATTTTTTAAAAGATTAAAATAGTTAAAGACTTGTACAGGTACAAACTGTATAAAGACATTAGAGACTCCAATCCATGGACAGGATCATATGGGAAGGGCTGCTCCTTCAGGTATGGATACTGTATCTCAAGTCATTTAGGGCTTTAAATGTTATCAGCAGCACCTTGAATTTGAACTAGAAGCATATTGACATTAAACAACATTTTTGTATAGTTTATATAAGATGTTTGGTCAGCAATATAGCTGCCCATTTTGCCTTAGCTGTAGTTTCTGAGCCATCTTCAAAGCCCCATTGCAGTAGTCTAATTGGGAAATCAATAGTGCATGAACTAACATGCCCAGGTTGTCCTTGCCTTGGTTGTGCAAGCCAAATTCATCAAAATCCAATTATCACAGGGATAGAAAGTGAAGGGAAATTGTTTGAACAGGAGCATAGACAGCAAAAGAAACACTACAGGGGTGTGAACCCTCGCTATGCTATTCAAATACACGGATGAAATGTTCTGACTTACATACACATTCAGCCTAAGAACAAACCTAGAGAAGATACCTTGTTCATAACTTGGGGACTGCCTGTACCTCACCAAACTATCAATCCCAGAATTCTATGGGACAGAACCATCACAGATGAATAGGTCTTGAGGTGCTATCCTGGTGCAATATGGATACATATTGGTTTCTTGGTGTTTCTGGTACTCTACCATCCATTAAGTCTCTACAATCCATTATGTTTTGCATTTTCTCATTAGGATAATGGATACTAACTGACTTCATTTTAATGCGTCAGATACGGAATGAGCACTATACTCCTGAAAGGTGTCCCCCCGCCTTCTTGCTTTGATTTACTCTGAGCCAAAGAGGACATTTTCAGCCTTAGACCAGCCTGGCCATTTTATTTATGTATCATTTCTTCCATGCTGTAATTCTTAATATAAAAATACTCAAAGCAACTTATGAGATTCCTAAAATATATACAATGGACAAAAGTAAAAGTTTCCCCTTGAAATTAAGTCTAGTTGTGTACAACTCTGGGGGTTGGTGCTCATCTCCATTTCTAAGCCGAAGTCATGTGGCTGGCATGACTGCATGGAGCGCCATTACCTTCCCGCCGGAGCAGTACCTATTGATCTACTCACATTTTCATGTTTTTGAACTGCTAGGTTGGCAGAAGCTGGGGCTAACAGCGGGAGCTCACCCCACTACCTGAATCTGAATCGCCGACTTTTCTGTTGCAAGTTGAGCAGCTCAGCGGTTTAATCCGTTGTGCCACTGGGAGCTCTACATATACAGTGGATAGAGCAATCCGAAAAATTATTCAGCTAGGTATCATCTAATAAAACAAAGCACAGGTTAAAACCATTCAATTTAAAAGCATAAAGAGAAAGGTTTTAATCCACATTATACAAATCGAATACAAAGGTTTTAGGGCCCTTCCAGGCAGGCCCTATATCCCAGGATCTGATTGCAGGTTTTCTGCTTTAAACTGGATTATATGAGTCCGCACTACCAGATAATCTAGGACAAACAGAAAACTTGGGATCAGATCCTGGGATATAGAGCCTGTCTGGAAGGGTCTGTAGTGTAGAAGCTCTCCAGAAACTTGAAAGGTTTCCCTTTCTTTATATAATTGGCTGCCACAGAAGATGTGTGTATGTGTAAATTAATAGGAGCGGATATTGACTCCCGTATTAGTGGGGCAATGAACCTGCTCTGATTCTAATCTGAACTTTAAAAGAGGAATCCAAGGTTCTGAACCCTGTATCCTAAAAAGTTCAGCCCCTTTATGTATGTGCCTCAAAGTCTCCTGTCAAATTATGGCAATCCCATTAATTTCTTAGACAAAGAATTCTCAGAAACGTTTTTCTCAGTTCCTCTGAAATATACTATTAGTCTACAGTGCCTGCTATTTGTTGGTGGTCTCCCATTCAAATACTAACCTTAGTAGCCCAATTAGTCCTGCTCTTAACTTTGAACAAGATGTCGAAATCCAGAATCATAAGCTGTTCACAGCCAAGAGACACCGACTGTGGCCAGGAGCAAGATAACTGTGAGTTTTAAACAATCCTGAGTCAAGCAAACCATAAATCAGAATCAGAATTCCAGAGAGGAACTGTAGCCAAGTCATTAAAGTCCTGCAGGAGCTGTACATAAATCTATCAGCAACAACTTTATAAGCTGAGCTCTCAAAGAGGAGGGCTGACAATGTTTTCAAAGAAGTATCTGGTGTTCATAATTGCCTTTTATAGGTGGCATGTTCAGCCAGGCAATATTTAAGGAGAGTTTTCCACTGCTATTCTCATCCCAATGTCTTAATTAAAGGTAAAGGTTTTCCCGTGACATTAAGTCCAGTCGTGTCCAACTCTTGGGGTTGGTGCTCATCTCCATTTCTAAGTCGAAGAGCCGGCATTGTCCGTAGACACCTCCAAGGTCATGTGGCCGGCCTGACTGCATGGAACATCGTTACCTTCCCGCCGTAGTGGTACGTATTGATCTACTCACATTTGCATATTTTCGAACTGCTAGGTTGGCAGAAGCTGGGGCTAACAGCGGGTACTCACTCCGCTCCCTGGATTTGAACCTGCGACCTTTTGGTCCGCAAGTTCAGCAGCTCAGTGCTTTAATAAGCTGCGCCATTGGGGGCTCCCATGTCTTAATTGCCATTTCTCAATTTGTCTGTAGAGAATGGTCTGGGCCAGAAATTGGAGCCTTTGCCTTTATCTAGGACTGGGAGACCTTTCCTCCAGCTGAACATGATTTGAATTGCCAAACTGAAGGAGAACATGGCTGGCTGTCAGACATCTTTTATGGCTCCTCCATTGGTAAGTCTGGCGTTCATCTTCTGATGATGAAGAACTCTTGTGTGGGAGGGCATGAGACCTTTACTAGATCCTTAAAAGTTTGGATTCACTCCTAACTGTTACTGGTTGTATACATCATTCATGTATTGGACACACACTGGAGCCCAATCGGATTCATGCTGCTTCACCCCAGCGCTGTTAGCTGATGATAGCAATGAGAAGAAAATATTTTAAGGGCAAGCTCCTGAAAACACCATGTGATTTAGATCCATTCACACATATTGAGCTACTTGCAAGTTGAACATCTTATTCAGAAGGACTTTGTCCTTCAAATCTCCATGTTCAACAATGGAGAATGAGGCAGGGATTGCCCAAGAGCATAATGTCAGAGTCTAGGAGCTCAGCTCTACTTGGGAGTCAGTGAAACGTAAAAAGGAAAGTATGGTATATAATATGTAAGTACTATGTTGGTAATCTAATATTATCTTCTATATGAACAACTCTTAGTGGCACTTGTTATACAAGCTGCAAAAGAAGGGGATTATGGTGATGTATTAACATCAATCTAAACTGGATTTGACTAGAAACAGTGGTAGATCATAGCCCCGTCCCTATGGAATCTCTTACGTTTACTAGTAGTATATATTGCAATGAATACTTTACTTAAGGTATCCACTACTTGTATTCTCATTCACTACATTAGTATAGTTCTTACCATAAAGGAATACACTTGGCAACACTTGCAAAGGTATTATGGAAAAACTATTCCTATTTATAGGGTTGTTGTATGTATTCCGGGCTGTATGGCCATGTTCTAGAAGTATTCTCTCCTGACGTTTCACCCACATCTATGGCAGGCATCCTCAGAGGTTGTGAGGCATGGAGAAACTAGGCAAGGGAGGTTAATATATATCTGTGGAGAGTCCAGGGTGTGAGAAGAGTTCTTTGTCAGTTGGAAGTCAGCGTGAATGTTGCAGTTAATCACCTTAATTAGCATTGGAAAGTTATGTCAAATAGAAATAAAAACCAGCAAAGTCTTATTATTGACTTAATAACAATCAAAATTGCTGTTGCAGTGTTAAAATTCTCAGGGCGGTCCGTGAGAAGGCCTTACATTTATTATTTAAACTGTTATGTTTATTTATATCATGATCTGATCACCATGCTCAATATATCCCATATGCATAGGGGTACTGGGATAACAATACAAAAGGTTTGCTAGGGTAGATCCTCTCTCACCCAGACTCAGCCCCCCCCCCCCCCCGAACCAAAATCCTGGCTACCCTACTGCTTTGAGCAGTGGTGATTGGTGGCTTTCATGTCAGTAAGGCAAGAAATCCACTCTGGGTTGTGGTCCAAACTTTAAAGATGCTGAATGAAATTGGTGGTAGGGTCCAGCACCTTGGATTATGCATTTAAAGTCTTTACCTAAACCCAGAAAGGATTCACTGCCTTAATGACATGGAAGGTGGCAGTTGTGACTGTTCATGAGTGCCCTACACAAGAATAAGGCAAACACGAGGCATCAGGATAGAAAACACCCATCTGTGGTTCTTAGAGAAAACATTTTTTCCCATTCCTGGTGAGTCCCTTCATGTCTTCAATGCGATGTTCTACTACTTTCTAGCTTGAAGCTTCCCCATTGAGTCACTCAAAACTCTGCTTTGGAGGGCTTCTCGGCCTTCTGGAGCAGACATAGATAAAGTAAAGGGACTACCCAGTCCTCTGGAGCATGCAGGAAATCAACCTTTTCCAAGATGGAACAGCAAGCTTCTTCCAAGAGACCAAAGGTCCACTGAGATAGGCTATGGAAAGTCAACATGGGGTCATGGTAGATGTGTTGAATTATAAAATCCTTGAGTAGAATTGTCTTGACTTGAAAGCACATTAAGAACAAAGGTAATTTCCACATTACTAATAATATACTTTATTTATATTCCGCTCTATCTTCCCAAGGGGACTCAGCGTATTACAGAACACATATACGGCAAAGATTCAATGCCGTTATACAATTAACAAGGACAGACAATACATAAACAGAGGTAAAGGCTTTTCCATCTTTTCCATTTCCAGCATCTAAAGACTGTGCTCGACTCCAGCTACTGGGGGAGGGGTCTGTGTGTCCTTTTGCACCATCTTTGTTATCCATAGACGTCCTCCTGATCAAATTGCTGGCATGTCCTTATGGGGACCTTTTATTACCTCCCCACTAAAGTGGTACCTATTTATCTACTCACATTTCTGTTTTTGATTTGCTATGTGGGCATGGAGCTGGGGCTGATGGCGGGTGCTCACCCCGACCCAGGCTTAAACTACCAACCTTTTAATCTGCAAGATTTTCTGCAGTATAGTCGTTTAACCCACTGTGCTAAGCCCGACCCCTTGACACAGAGTGAGAAAACGAAACCTCTCGTATTTTCTTACTATGGCAGACATATTTAGCATGCTGTCTTCTTTAGCTATAAAACTAAGGCTGGATCTATACTGCCATATAATCCAGACTATCAAAATAGATAATCCACATTATCTGTTTCGAAGTGGATTATATTAGTCTACATTGCCATATAATGCAGTTCAGAGCAGATCATTTGGATTTTATATAGCAGTGTAGAAGGTGCCTAAGGGAGAAAAGGACTCAATGGGATTTTCAGGGAATTTGATTTTTCTATTGGACTAGAAGTGAGGAAACTACGTTTCACATCTTCTTGAGGCTTTGAGACTTATTGGGTGGTCTTAGGCCCATCATGATTTTTCATCCTCCTTCTCATCACCTGGTTGTTATGAGAATAAAAAAATGAAGGAAAGTAACCAGTAACCATGAACTTTGAGAAAAGGCAGTGCATATATATTTTAAAAATAGCAGCTTTGATATAAGCCCTAACTACAGCTTGCTACAAGAAATCCCCTGTTCCTGCAGAGAACATTTTTATTGCTAGTTATAATCCAGAGTAGTGGGAAGATGGGAAATTGGACCTTGGCAGACTACAGCTAGGCCCAGCATGGTGTAATATTTACTGAAAACCAATTCACTCAACAGGGATTAGTTTATTGTCTATTTCTGCTGCTCTCTTAACAGATTCAAGGGAGAAAATAAAGCTATCATCACCACCACTGTCATCATGAGCAGAAGACCAAGATGGTTCATGTTATGATTGAGCCTCATGGCTCTGTTACTGACAGACGTGGGCGTAAGACTCCTCGAGAGTCAGATACTCTCGAGGAGCGAGAGAGAAAAAGACTGCGAGACATATTTGCAGCACCATCTGACGAAGAGTCTTTCGAGGGGTTTACGGAGAGAATGGAGGAGGGGCTGGTTAGCTCGGAGGAGGATGAGATGGATTGGACTCGGGTAAGGGAGGAATTGGGTGCCACTGGCCATGATGGGATAGAAGATGAATGGGGACCTTCAGGATTAGACCCATGGCTTAGCTGGAGGGATGGGACGGGATCCACAGCTGGAGATGCTGTTGGGCGTAGTCAGAGGTGTTCCAGCTCTGACGAGGAAAGTGATGAGGAAACGCCCGGGTTAAGGAGGACAGCTGACAGTGATGAGGATTTGTAACTGGCATAAAATGGGGCTTGGGAGCAATTGCAAATTGCGTTGGGCAAGGTAATCTGGACAAACGCTTGGGATCTGTGTGTGTGGGACGCTTTCCTGAAGACTGGTGTGTTTTCCTGTGCTGAGACGTAAGTGGTTTTGGAATTCAGGGTCAGACGGCGGGAGGAATTGTGTGGGCATTTGTTTGTGCAAACCTGTGCTTACTCTTATTAGCTTGACCTTCCGTCGTCTTCTTGACGGACGCCATCTCCTGCTTTGAAAACTCGGACTGAACTGACCACGGCTTGTCTTCCCCCCTTCTTGGACTTGGAAAACTACAAACGTCTGCTTCTGGCTTTGATCTACGGAACGGAACTGGTCTACTCTACTGCTACAATCCTTGGCTGATCTGCTCGTGTTGGAAATCCTGTCTGCTGTGTGTGTGTGGGAGCGACGCAAGTTACTCTAAGCACAGTGTTGGCAGCAGAGAGGAATCTGCTGCCAATTAGTTGCATTCTTTGTATCTTTTGTTCCTTGGCTTTCGTTTTGTTTATCTTCAGGCTGAAGCAAGCAGTTTGTTTTTACCCGGATTAAACTCCGGTTTAATCCGGTTTATCTTTTGAACATTTACTTTTGTCCCTTTTTGCTCCTAAAGGCAAATACTGCCTGGCCCTTGTGTTTTACGGGCATTTTTTGAGTTCTGTAATCTAATAAACTCTGTTACTTTGAATCTTGTGGCGTTCTGTCCTTGACAGATTGCCCAACGCCCATAAAAAGTTTATTGCAGCAATAAACCCGTCAGGAAGACGATGGATGAGTTAAGGGCCAAATTTGACCAATTGCAGACGGCTTTTATCGTTAGCCAAACAGCTCATGCTGTGAAAGGACATGTTTTGACTCCTGAACGCTTTGACGGAACCAGGTGCAAGTTGCCAACCTTTTTGGCACAAGTGGAGCTTTATTTTTCTCAGCTCAGTGCTCATGCTTTTCCTACAGACACTAGCAAGGTGGCCTTTATTTTGAGTTTGTTGACCGGTCCCGCAGGACAATGGGCCACTAATTTAATTTTGGGAAATGACCCAGTCAAGGACAATTTGAATAATTTCAAAAAGTTGTTAACTGATACTTTTGGGGATCCTCTCCGCACGGAGAACGCTGGGTGGGCTCTGTATCGGTTGAAACAGGGAAAGGGGACTGTTAGTTTAACCTGTATCGCCACCAGCTGGATTGGGGGGAAAATGCATTCATGCTTTTATTTACTGCCGGGTTAAGTGATATGCTCCAGGATGAATTAGCACGCTTGGAGCCGGCTGAAAGTTGGGACGCCTTAGTAGCTAAGGTGCTGCGTTTAGACGCAAGGTTCGAGGCTCGTAAACACTCAAAAGCAATGTGTGCACCACCCAAGCATGTAACCAGGGCACCTGTGGTGATGGGGGAAGAGCCTATGGAGCTTGGGGTCTTTAAAAAGCTGTCTACAGAGGAAAAGAGCCGTAGGAGGCAGCTGGGCTTGTGTTTATACTGTGGGAATGCTGGGCATTTTGCCAAAGATTGTAATGTGAAACCTTCCCAGCTTTCGGGAAAAGGCCAGCCCTAGTGCGACGTGAGTCCAACGCACTAGGGCTCCTCAAGCAGTCAACCGAGGGGAGGAAGCATGTTTTCGTACCCATTACATTATCTGTTGGGGGAAGGGAACTTGTTTCTACTTTGGCACTGCTGGACTCAGGGGCTACGGTCTCTTATGTAGATATTGAGTTTGCTAAGAAGCATGGCATTCCTAGAGTGCGCAAGGCATGCGACGTGTGGGTGGAAGGAGCAGATGGGAGACTGCTGGAGACTGGGGTGGTTAACCATGAAACCTCAGCAGTAATGTGGGAGGTGCAGGGAGTAACGGGAACGTTTGTGTGGGATATTACGAGCTTGCCTAGATATGATGTGATCCTGGGGATGGATTGGCTAGCTGTAGTAAACCCACAAGTAGATTGGGCGACACGTAAAGTGATCTTAAAGAGGCAGGATTGTTGCACTCTAAATGTTACTCATTCTGATATGGAGGGAGTGCCTGCTGAGTATGGGGAGTTCTCTGATGTATTTTGTAAAAAAGAAGCGGACAAATTACCACCGCACAGGCCATATGATTGCGCCATCAAGTTGGCAGAAGGTGCGAAATTGCCAGCAGGGAGGCTGTATGCCTTGACTGTACCGGAAAGGCAAGCTTTGCGGGAGTTTCTAGATGAAAATTTAGCCAAGGGGTTTATTCGCCCATCTAGTTCTCCAACTGCGGCACCAGTATTCTTTGTAGCCAAAAAGACTGGGGAACTTAGGCTGGTCTGCGACTATCGGATCCTAAACAAATACACCATTCGGGATAGGTACCCGCTCCCTTTAATCTCGGAACTGTTATCAAGGGTGCAAGGGGCTAAGGTCTTTACCAAGCTTGACCTGCGGGGGGCCTATAACTTAATCCGTATACGGGAAGGGGATGAATGGAAGACGGCATTTAACACGTGTTTCGGATGCCACGAGTTCCGAGTCATGCCTTTTGGGCTTTGTAATGCTCCTGCGGTCTTCCAGAGGTTCATGAACGATGTGTTCAGGGACCTAATTGACCAATTTTTAGTGATTTATTTGGATGATATCTTGATTTTTTCTAAGGACGAGAAAGAACATCGTCAACATGTCAAGCAGGTTCTGCACCGACTGCGGGCTAATGGGCTTTTCGCCAAGGCTTCCAAGTGCGTCTTTCATGTGCCTGAAGTGGAGTTCCTAGGTCATGTAGTGTCAGGTAGGGAACTTAAAATGGACCCACATAAGGTTGACTTGTATTTGGGTGGTGGTGGATTTATTTAGTAAACTGGCTCATTTTATTCCTTGTTCAACCATTCCGGCGGCCCCTACGTTGGCCTTACTATTTACTAAGCACATCTATCGTTTGCACGGAGCACCCGAGGTGATTATTTCAGATAGGGCTCCGCAATTTGTGTCACGCTTTTGGAAACACTTCCATGAGTGCTTGGGGACTAAGTTAAACGTTTCTTCAGCCTTTCATCCGCAAACGGATGGACAGTCGGAACGGGTTAATGGGCTCTTAGAGCAGTATTTGCGTTGTTTTTGTTTAGATCAACCCACGGCTTGGGTGAAGTGGTTACCGGTGGCGGAATTTGCTTACAACAATGCGGTGCACACGTCTAGTCAGCATACGCCATTTGAGCTAACTTATGGTTTTCACCCACGGGGAGGTGTGGCGCCGTCGACCAATGTGGTCTCTTCGGACCCTGTGTACCGCTCTACGGAAATGGCTGCATTGCATGATGTTGCCCGTCGCTTACTGTTGGAAGCTAAGGCAACGCAGAAGACTCAGGCTGACCGCCACAGGCAGGCAGGGGAGGAGTTGGAAGAAGGGGATTTGGTGTGGTTATCTTCCAAACATATTAAACAGGCTGGGGGAAAGTTTGCGCCTCGGTATTTGGGTCCCTTTCCTATCGTTAAAAAGATATCTTCCGTTGCGTTTCGTTTGCGTTTGCCGTCTAGTTTAAAGGTCCATCCAGTCTTTCATCGTTCGCTGTTGAAACTTGATACCTCTAGTCGTCGTGGTGCTATAGCGGAGGGTATCACTGCCACTTCTCCGCCATCGGGGGAGGAGGCCTTTGTGAGAGGAGATAGTGTTATGATTGAGCCTCATGGCTCTGTTACTGACAGACGTGGGCGTAAGACTCCTCGAGAGTCAGATACTCTCGAGGAGCGAGAGAGAAAAAGACTGCGAGACATATTTGCAGCACCATCTGACGAAGAGTCTTTCGAGGGGTTTACGGAGAGAATGGAGGAGGGGCTGGTTAGCTCGGAGGAGGATGAGATGGATTGGACTCGGGTAAGGGAGGAATTGGGTGCCACTGGCCATGATGGGATAGAAGATGAATGGGGACCTTCAGGATTAGACCCATGGCTTAGCTGGAGGGATGGGACGGGATCCACAGCTGGAGATGCTGTTGGGCGTAGTCAGAGGTGTTCCAGCTCTGACGAGGAAAGTGATGAGGAAACGCCCGGGTTAAGGAGGACAGCTGACAGTGATGAGGATTTGTAACTGGCATAAAATGGGGCTTGGGAGCAATTGCAAATTGCGTTGGGCAAGGTAATCTGGACAAACGCTTGGGATCTGTGTGTGTGGGACGCTTTCCTGAAGACTGGTGTGTTTTCCTGTGCTGAGACGTAAGTGGTTTTGGAATTCAGGGTCAGACGGCGGGAGGAATTGTGTGGGCATTTGTTTGTGCAAACCTGTGCTTACTCTTATTAGCTTGACCTTCCGTCGTCTTCTTGACGGACGCCATCTCCTGCTTTGAAAACTCGGACTGAACTGACCACGGCTTGTCTTCCCCCCTTCTTGGACTTGGAAAACTACAAACGTCTGCTTCTGGCTTTGATCTACGGAACGGAACTGGTCTACTCTACTGCTACAATCCTTGGCTGATCTGCTCGTGTTGGAAATCCTGTCTGCTGTGTGTGTGTGGGAGCGACGCAAGTTACTCTAAGCACAGTGTTGGCAGCAGAGAGGAATCTGCTGCCAATTAGTTGCATTCTTTGTATCTTTTGTTCCTTGGCTTTCGTTTTGTTTATCTTCAGGCTGAAGCAAGCAGTTTGTTTTTACCCGGATTAAACTCCGGTTTAATCCGGTTTATCTTTTGAACATTTACTTTTGTCCCTTTTTGCTCCTAAAGGCAAATACTGCCTGGCCCTTGTGTTTTACGGGCATTTTTTGAGTTCTGTAATCTAATAAACTCTGTTACTTTGAATCTTGTGGCGTTCTGTCCTTGACAGATTGCCCAACGCCCATAAAAAGTTTATTGCAGCAATAAACCCGTCAGGAAGACGATGGATGAGTTAAGGGCCAAATTTGACCAATTGCAGACGGCTTTTATCGTTAGCCAAACAGCTCATGCTGTGAAAGGACATGTTTTGACTCCTGAACGCTTTGACGGAACCAGGTGCAAGTTGCCAACCTTTTTGGCACAAGTGGAGCTTTATTTTTCTCAGCTCAGTGCTCATGCTTTTCCTACAGACACTAGCAAGGTGGCCTTTATTTTGAGTTTGTTGACCGGTCCCGCAGGACAATGGGCCACTAATTTAATTTTGGGAAATGACCCAGTCAAGGACAATTTGAATAATTTCAAAAAGTTGTTAACTGATACTTTTGGGGATCCTCTCCGCACGGAGAACGCTGGGTGGGCTCTGTATCGGTTGAAACAGGGAAAGGGGACTGTTAGTTTAACCTGTATCGCCACCAGCTGGATTGGGGGGAAAATGCATTCATGCTTTTATTTACTGCCGGGTTAAGTGATATGCTCCAGGATGAATTAGCACGCTTGGAGCCGGCTGAAAGTTGGGACGCCTTAGTAGCTAAGGTGCTGCGTTTAGACGCAAGGTTCGAGGCTCGTAAACACTCAAAAGCAATGTGTGCACCACCCAAGCATGTAACCAGGGCACCTGTGGTGATGGGGGAAGAGCCTATGGAGCTTGGGGTCTTTAAAAAGCTGTCTACAGAGGAAAAGAGCCGTAGGAGGCAGCTGGGCTTGTGTTTATACTGTGGGAATGCTGGGCATTTTGCCAAAGATTGTAATGTGAAACCTTCCCAGCTTTCGGGAAAAGGCCAGCCCTAGTGCGACGTGAGTCCAACGCACTAGGGCTCCTCAAGCAGTCAACCGAGGGGAGGAAGCATGTTTTCGTACCCATTACATTATCTGTTGGGGGAAGGGAACTTGTTTCTACTTTGGCACTGCTGGACTCAGGGGCTACGGTCTCTTATGTAGATATTGAGTTTGCTAAGAAGCATGGCATTCCTAGAGTGCGCAAGGCATGCGACGTGTGGGTGGAAGGAGCAGATGGGAGACTGCTGGAGACTGGGGTGGTTAACCATGAAACCTCAGCAGTAATGTGGGAGGTGCAGGGAGTAACGGGAACGTTTGTGTGGGATATTACGAGCTTGCCTAGATATGATGTGATCCTGGGGATGGATTGGCTAGCTGTAGTAAACCCACAAGTAGATTGGGCGACACGTAAAGTGATCTTAAAGAGGCAGGATTGTTGCACTCTAAATGTTACTCATTCTGATATGGAGGGAGTGCCTGCTGAGTATGGGGAGTTCTCTGATGTATTTTGTAAAAAAGAAGCGGACAAATTACCACCGCACAGGCCATATGATTGCGCCATCAAGTTGGCAGAAGGTGCGAAATTGCCAGCAGGGAGGCTGTATGCCTTGACTGTACCGGAAAGGCAAGCTTTGCGGGAGTTTCTAGATGAAAATTTAGCCAAGGGGTTTATTCGCCCATCTAGTTCTCCAACTGCGGCACCAGTATTCTTTGTAGCCAAAAAGACTGGGGAACTTAGGCTGGTCTGCGACTATCGGATCCTAAACAAATACACCATTCGGGATAGGTACCCGCTCCCTTTAATCTCGGAACTGTTATCAAGGGTGCAAGGGGCTAAGGTCTTTACCAAGCTTGACCTGCGGGGGGCCTATAACTTAATCCGTATACGGGAAGGGGATGAATGGAAGACGGCATTTAACACGTGTTTCGGATGCCACGAGTTCCGAGTCATGCCTTTTGGGCTTTGTAATGCTCCTGCGGTCTTCCAGAGGTTCATGAACGATGTGTTCAGGGACCTAATTGACCAATTTTTAGTGATTTATTTGGATGATATCTTGATTTTTTCTAAGGACGAGAAAGAACATCGTCAACATGTCAAGCAGGTTCTGCACCGACTGCGGGCTAATGGGCTTTTCGCCAAGGCTTCCAAGTGCGTCTTTCATGTGCCTGAAGTGGAGTTCCTAGGTCATGTAGTGTCAGGTAGGGAACTTAAAATGGACCCACATAAGGTTGACTTGTATTTGGGTGGTGGTGGATTTATTTAGTAAACTGGCTCATTTTATTCCTTGTTCAACCATTCCGGCGGCCCCTACGTTGGCCTTACTATTTACTAAGCACATCTATCGTTTGCACGGAGCACCCGAGGTGATTATTTCAGATAGGGCTCCGCAATTTGTGTCACGCTTTTGGAAACACTTCCATGAGTGCTTGGGGACTAAGTTAAACGTTTCTTCAGCCTTTCATCCGCAAACGGATGGACAGTCGGAACGGGTTAATGGGCTCTTAGAGCAGTATTTGCGTTGTTTTTGTTTAGATCAACCCACGGCTTGGGTGAAGTGGTTACCGGTGGCGGAATTTGCTTACAACAATGCGGTGCACACGTCTAGTCAGCATACGCCATTTGAGCTAACTTATGGTTTTCACCCACGGGGAGGTGTGGCGCCGTCGACCAATGTGGTCTCTTCGGACCCTGTGTACCGCTCTACGGAAATGGCTGCATTGCATGATGTTGCCCGTCGCTTACTGTTGGAAGCTAAGGCAACGCAGAAGACTCAGGCTGACCGCCACAGGCAGGCAGGGGAGGAGTTGGAAGAAGGGGATTTGGTGTGGTTATCTTCCAAACATATTAAACAGGCTGGGGGAAAGTTTGCGCCTCGGTATTTGGGTCCCTTTCCTATCGTTAAAAAGATATCTTCCGTTGCGTTTCGTTTGCGTTTGCCGTCTAGTTTAAAGGTCCATCCAGTCTTTCATCGTTCGCTGTTGAAACTTGATACCTCTAGTCGTCGTGGTGCTATAGCGGAGGGTATCACTGCCACTTCTCCGCCATCGGGGGAGGAGGCCTTTGTGAGAGGAGATAGTGTTATGATTGAGCCTCATGGCTCTGTTACTGACAGACGTGGGCGTAAGACTCCTCGAGAGTCAGATACTCTCGAGGAGCGAGAGAGAAAAAGACTGCGAGACATATTTGCAGCACCATCTGACGAAGAGTCTTTCGAGGGGTTTACGGAGAGAATGGAGGAGGGGCTGGTTAGCTCGGAGGAGGATGAGATGGATTGGACTCGGGTAAGGGAGGAATTGGGTGCCACTGGCCATGATGGGATAGAAGATGAATGGGGACCTTCAGGATTAGACCCATGGCTTAGCTGGAGGGATGGGACGGGATCCACAGCTGGAGATGCTGTTGGGCGTAGTCAGAGGTGTTCCAGCTCTGACGAGGAAAGTGATGAGGAAACGCCCGGGTTAAGGAGGACAGCTGACAGTGATGAGGATTTGTAACTGGCATAAAATGGGGCTTGGGAGCAATTGCAAATTGCGTTGGGCAAGGTAATCTGGACAAACGCTTGGGATCTGTGTGTGTGGGACGCTTTCCTGAAGACTGGTGTGTTTTCCTGTGCTGAGACGTAAGTGGTTTTGGAATTCAGGGTCAGACGGCGGGAGGAATTGTGTGGGCATTTGTTTGTGCAAACCTGTGCTTACTCTTATTAGCTTGACCTTCCGTCGTCTTCTTGACGGACGCCATCTCCTGCTTTGAAAACTCGGACTGAACTGACCACGGCTTGTCTTCCCCCCTTCTTGGACTTGGAAAACTACAAACGTCTGCTTCTGGCTTTGATCTACGGAACGGAACTGGTCTACTCTACTGCTACAATCCTTGGCTGATCTGCTCGTGTTGGAAATCCTGTCTGCTGTGTGTGTGTGGGAGCGACGCAAGTTACTCTAAGCACAGTGTTGGCAGCAGAGAGGAATCTGCTGCCAATTAGTTGCATTCTTTGTATCTTTTGTTCCTTGGCTTTCGTTTTGTTTATCTTCAGGCTGAAGCAAGCAGTTTGTTTTTACCCGGATTAAACTCCGGTTTAATCCGGTTTATCTTTTGAACATTTACTTTTGTCCCTTTTTGCTCCTAAAGGCAAATACTGCCTGGCCCTTGTGTTTTACGGGCATTTTTTGAGTTCTGTAATCTAATAAACTCTGTTACTTTGAATCTTGTGGCGTTCTGTCCTTGACAGATTGCCCAACGCCCATAAAAAGTTTATTGCAGCAATAAACCCGTCAGGAAGACGATGGATGAGTTAAGGGCCAAATTTGACCAATTGCAGACGGCTTTTATCGTTAGCCAAACAGCTCATGCTGTGAAAGGACATGTTTTGACTCCTGAACGCTTTGACGGAACCAGGTGCAAGTTGCCAACCTTTTTGGCACAAGTGGAGCTTTATTTTTCTCAGCTCAGTGCTCATGCTTTTCCTACAGACACTAGCAAGGTGGCCTTTATTTTGAGTTTGTTGACCGGTCCCGCAGGACAATGGGCCACTAATTTAATTTTGGGAAATGACCCAGTCAAGGACAATTTGAATAATTTCAAAAAGTTGTTAACTGATACTTTTGGGGATCCTCTCCGCACGGAGAACGCTGGGTGGGCTCTGTATCGGTTGAAACAGGGAAAGGGGACTGTTAGTTTAACCTGTATCGCCACCAGCTGGATTGGGGGGAAAATGCATTCATGCTTTTATTTACTGCCGGGTTAAGTGATATGCTCCAGGATGAATTAGCACGCTTGGAGCCGGCTGAAAGTTGGGACGCCTTAGTAGCTAAGGTGCTGCGTTTAGACGCAAGGTTCGAGGCTCGTAAACACTCAAAAGCAATGTGTGCACCACCCAAGCATGTAACCAGGGCACCTGTGGTGATGGGGGAAGAGCCTATGGAGCTTGGGGTCTTTAAAAAGCTGTCTACAGAGGAAAAGAGCCGTAGGAGGCAGCTGGGCTTGTGTTTATACTGTGGGAATGCTGGGCATTTTGCCAAAGATTGTAATGTGAAACCTTCCCAGCTTTCGGGAAAAGGCCAGCCCTAGTGCGACGTGAGTCCAACGCACTAGGGCTCCTCAAGCAGTCAACCGAGGGGAGGAAGCATGTTTTCGTACCCATTACATTATCTGTTGGGGGAAGGGAACTTGTTTCTACTTTGGCACTGCTGGACTCAGGGGCTACGGTCTCTTATGTAGATATTGAGTTTGCTAAGAAGCATGGCATTCCTAGAGTGCGCAAGGCATGCGACGTGTGGGTGGAAGGAGCAGATGGGAGACTGCTGGAGACTGGGGTGGTTAACCATGAAACCTCAGCAGTAATGTGGGAGGTGCAGGGAGTAACGGGAACGTTTGTGTGGGATATTACGAGCTTGCCTAGATATGATGTGATCCTGGGGATGGATTGGCTAGCTGTAGTAAACCCACAAGTAGATTGGGCGACACGTAAAGTGATCTTAAAGAGGCAGGATTGTTGCACTCTAAATGTTACTCATTCTGATATGGAGGGAGTGCCTGCTGAGTATGGGGAGTTCTCTGATGTATTTTGTAAAAAAGAAGCGGACAAATTACCACCGCACAGGCCATATGATTGCGCCATCAAGTTGGCAGAAGGTGCGAAATTGCCAGCAGGGAGGCTGTATGCCTTGACTGTACCGGAAAGGCAAGCTTTGCGGGAGTTTCTAGATGAAAATTTAGCCAAGGGGTTTATTCGCCCATCTAGTTCTCCAACTGCGGCACCAGTATTCTTTGTAGCCAAAAAGACTGGGGAACTTAGGCTGGTCTGCGACTATCGGATCCTAAACAAATACACCATTCGGGATAGGTACCCGCTCCCTTTAATCTCGGAACTGTTATCAAGGGTGCAAGGGGCTAAGGTCTTTACCAAGCTTGACCTGCGGGGGGCCTATAACTTAATCCGTATACGGGAAGGGGATGAATGGAAGACGGCATTTAACACGTGTTTCGGATGCCACGAGTTCCGAGTCATGCCTTTTGGGCTTTGTAATGCTCCTGCGGTCTTCCAGAGGTTCATGAACGATGTGTTCAGGGACCTAATTGACCAATTTTTAGTGATTTATTTGGATGATATCTTGATTTTTTCTAAGGACGAGAAAGAACATCGTCAACATGTCAAGCAGGTTCTGCACCGACTGCGGGCTAATGGGCTTTTCGCCAAGGCTTCCAAGTGCGTCTTTCATGTGCCTGAAGTGGAGTTCCTAGGTCATGTAGTGTCAGGTAGGGAACTTAAAATGGACCCACATAAGGTTGACTTGTATTTGGGTGGTGGTGGATTTATTTAGTAAACTGGCTCATTTTATTCCTTGTTCAACCATTCCGGCGGCCCCTACGTTGGCCTTACTATTTACTAAGCACATCTATCGTTTGCACGGAGCACCCGAGGTGATTATTTCAGATAGGGCTCCGCAATTTGTGTCACGCTTTTGGAAACACTTCCATGAGTGCTTGGGGACTAAGTTAAACGTTTCTTCAGCCTTTCATCCGCAAACGGATGGACAGTCGGAACGGGTTAATGGGCTCTTAGAGCAGTATTTGCGTTGTTTTTGTTTAGATCAACCCACGGCTTGGGTGAAGTGGTTACCGGTGGCGGAATTTGCTTACAACAATGCGGTGCACACGTCTAGTCAGCATACGCCATTTGAGCTAACTTATGGTTTTCACCCACGGGGAGGTGTGGCGCCGTCGACCAATGTGGTCTCTTCGGACCCTGTGTACCGCTCTACGGAAATGGCTGCATTGCATGATGTTGCCCGTCGCTTACTGTTGGAAGCTAAGGCAACGCAGAAGACTCAGGCTGACCGCCACAGGCAGGCAGGGGAGGAGTTGGAAGAAGGGGATTTGGTGTGGTTATCTTCCAAACATATTAAACAGGCTGGGGGAAAGTTTGCGCCTCGGTATTTGGGTCCCTTTCCTATCGTTAAAAAGATATCTTCCGTTGCGTTTCGTTTGCGTTTGCCGTCTAGTTTAAAGGTCCATCCAGTCTTTCATCGTTCGCTGTTGAAACTTGATACCTCTAGTCGTCGTGGTGCTATAGCGGAGGGTATCACTGCCACTTCTCCGCCATCGGGGGAGGAGGCCTTTGTGAGAGGAGATAGTGTTATGATTGAGCCTCATGGCTCTGTTACTGACAGACGTGGGCGTAAGACTCCTCGAGAGTCAGATACTCTCGAGGAGCGAGAGAGAAAAAGACTGCGAGACATATTTGCAGCACCATCTGACGAAGAGTCTTTCGAGGGGTTTACGGAGAGAATGGAGGAGGGGCTGGTTAGCTCGGAGGAGGATGAGATGGATTGGACTCGGGTAAGGGAGGAATTGGGTGCCACTGGCCATGATGGGATAGAAGATGAATGGGGACCTTCAGGATTAGACCCATGGCTTAGCTGGAGGGATGGGACGGGATCCACAGCTGGAGATGCTGTTGGGCGTAGTCAGAGGTGTTCCAGCTCTGACGAGGAAAGTGATGAGGAAACGCCCGGGTTAAGGAGGACAGCTGACAGTGATGAGGATTTGTAACTGGCATAAAATGGGGCTTGGGAGCAATTGCAAATTGCGTTGGGCAAGGTAATCTGGACAAACGCTTGGGATCTGTGTGTGTGGGACGCTTTCCTGAAGACTGGTGTGTTTTCCTGTGCTGAGACGTAAGTGGTTTTGGAATTCAGGGTCAGACGGCGGGAGGAATTGTGTGGGCATTTGTTTGTGCAAACCTGTGCTTACTCTTATTAGCTTGACCTTCCGTCGTCTTCTTGACGGACGCCATCTCCTGCTTTGAAAACTCGGACTGAACTGACCACGGCTTGTCTTCCCCCCTTCTTGGACTTGGAAAACTACAAACGTCTGCTTCTGGCTTTGATCTACGGAACGGAACTGGTCTACTCTACTGCTACAATCCTTGGCTGATCTGCTCGTGTTGGAAATCCTGTCTGCTGTGTGTGTGTGGGAGCGACGCAAGTTACTCTAAGCACAGTGTTGGCAGCAGAGAGGAATCTGCTGCCAATTAGTTGCATTCTTTGTATCTTTTGTTCCTTGGCTTTCGTTTTGTTTATCTTCAGGCTGAAGCAAGCAGTTTGTTTTTACCCGGATTAAACTCCGGTTTAATCCGGTTTATCTTTTGAACATTTACTTTTGTCCCTTTTTGCTCCTAAAGGCAAATACTGCCTGGCCCTTGTGTTTTACGGGCATTTTTTGAGTTCTGTAATCTAATAAACTCTGTTACTTTGAATCTTGTGGCGTTCTGTCCTTGACAGTTCAGCCACAGTTATAAGCCAGACTCTTGGTTATAACTCCAGAGAATGGCATTGATTAATAATAATAATAATAATAATAATAATAATAATAATAATAATTTATATTAGTATATAAATATTTATTTATACCCCGCTTTATCTCCCCCGAATGGGAGTCAAAGCAGCTTAATGAAAAGTATCAGCATAGCCATTTAAAAATACAAATATACAAACATTAAAACAGGATAAAATATAAGTATTTTTTTAAAATCCCAGTTAAAAACCATTAAAACAAATTCAAAGTTAAAAACCAGAGCATCCCCTGAATTGATCTTAAGAACCTTCATCTTTAAAAGCCTCTCTAAATAAAAAGGACTGCAAATCTCTTCCGCCATTATTTTCCACCAGGAGGAGCTGTCAACCAGAATACAGTGACTTAGCAACCCTTGGTGCAAATATGTTGCCCATTCCCTTAAATCCAGCAGATCCTTCTTGCTTGCATCTGACTCATGTATTGTCATCACCTAGTTTTGTGGTAGGAATGTATAGGAATGTGAAGTTTGATGCTTCCCGCTCTGGCGGGAAGGTAACAGCGCTCCATGCAATCATGCCGGCCACATGACCTTGGAGGTATCTACAGACAACGCCGGCTCTTCGACTTAGAAATGGGGATGAGCACCAACCCCCAAGTCAGACATGACTGGACTTAACATCAGGGGAAACCTTTACCTTTACTGTATTCATTTAAATAAGAATGTGTGTTTTGCTTCCCAAACACAGCTATTGCTGTGCTCATGAGAAAAAAATGAAGCTAGAAGGGCAGTGTTTTAATTGAGAGGGACTCAGCAGTTGAATCTTTGGACAATTCCTCCGGGAGTTAAGGCATCAGTAGAGAGAATCCACCTACAGCAGACTTCCTTACAATTGCTATACTGACTGTAATAGGAGTACAACATCAATCACTCCCAGGCACCACATCTGGAAATACTGTGGGATTCTCTGATTGCATGATGAGATTTATAGCCCAACACATCATCTGGGTGTTGAGTTTGAAGATTATTTATTTATAGTCTTCTCTGAAGAGAAGATGTACAGGCGTGATTAACTAGATGCTTCTTAATTAAAATTTTTATCAGCAGTAATAGAATTAGGACTAGAAGAAATAGCAACAAGATACTAGGGTTGTGCTTGACCTGTTTTGTGTTCTGGCTTTCAGTGTGGGGCCACTGATCCATTTTTTGGGAGCCTCCGAAATCGGGAGGGCAGATATCTGTTTTCGCTTTGGGGTGCAGAAAGATCTGTTTACTATTGGCCCATTATAATGGCGGGCTCCCCTTTCCCGTCATAAGCATTTAAGCTGTTTCTACTCTAGAGGAGAGGCGCTCAGCTGCAGGCAAGCATGCACTTTAAGGAGGCTTCTCTTACCTGTTTCTTTACTCTAGAGGAGAGGTGCTCAGCTGCAGGCAGGCTGAATGCCACACATGCACTCTCCAAGGCAAGGAGGCAAGTTCTGTTTCTTACTCTAGAGGAGGCGCTCAGCTGTGGGCATTGGTACGTGCTTTAAGGAGGCTTCTCGTACCTATTTCTTTACTCTAGAGGAGAGGCACTTGGCTGCAGGCAGGTTGCACGCTGCACACGCACTCTCCTAGGCAAGGAGGCAAGTTCTGTTTCTTACTCTAGAGGAGGCGCTCAGCTGCAGGAGGCACTTTCTGGGCCTGCACACCGTGCACATACTCTCCAAGGCAAGGAAGCAACAGGCAAGTTCTGTTTCTCTACTCTGGAGAAGAGGAGTTCGGCTGCAGGCAGATTGCATGCCACACATACTCTAAGGCAGGGGTCCTCAAACGTTTTAAGTGGAGGGCCGGTTCATGGTCCCTCAGGCTGTTGAGGGGCCAAATTATCATTTGAAAAAAAACACGAACAAATTCATATGTACACTGCACATGTCTTATTTGTAGTGCAAAAAACCCCCCCCCAACAACTATTTATTTATTTATTTACTACATTTATACCCCACCCTCTCTCACCCCAAAGGGGACTCAGAGCGGCTTACAAGTTGTATGTACATACAATATATTATATTATTGGCATAGCACAATATTAGCATTATATATTACTATATTGTCCTATATCACTACCATAATATTAGTAATATTACATTTAATATATAATGTATAATTAATATTATTATATTGTTTAATTATTAGTATTATTATATTGTATTATATTGTATTGGAGCCCCCAGATGGCGTAGTGGGCTAAGTGACTTGAAGGTTGGGTTGCTGACCTGAAAGCTGCCAGGTTCGAATCCCACCTGGGGAGAGTGCGGTTGAGCTCCCTCTATCAGCTCCAGCTCCATGCGGGGACATGAGAGAAGCCTCCCACAAGGATGGTAAAAACATCAAAAACATCCGGGCATCCCCTGGGCAACGTCCTTGCAGACGGCCAATTCTCTCACTCCAGAAGAGACTCAAGTTGCTCCTGACACGAAAAAAAAAATCAATACTATATGTATACACAATATATTCAATTATTACCATAGCACAATATTAGTAAATGAAAGGACAATACAATATTTAAAAATAAAAACAATTTTAACCAACATAAACCTATCAGGGTTTCAATGGGAAGTGTGGTCTTGCTTCTGGCCAATGAGATAGTTAAGTAGGATTGTTAGTATTGTGTGCCTTCAAGTCATTTCAGACTTTGGGCAAGACGAAGTCTAAAACTGAGGGTGGGGGCCAGGTAAATGACCTTGGAGGGCTGCATTCGGCCCCCGGGCCTTAGTTTGGGGACCCCTGCTCTAAGGCAAGGAGGCTGCTCACGAAAAGCAGGCAAGGAGACGGAATCAGCTCCTGCTTGTTTTCAAATCAAGCTGATTTTCATGTGGGCTTCCCATTATGTGCTCCCGAAGGTAACAAAAGTAACGAAAGCACAAATGTAATGAAAACAGGTTCCACACACAACTCTACAAGATAAGCAGCAAAATTCCGAATCCACAAAACAGCACGGTGTAGTGGTTTGAGTGTGCACTATAACTCTGGAGACCAGGGTTCAATTCTCCCACTTGGCCATGAAAACCTACTGGACAGACTTGAGTGAGCTGCATATTGTGCATAAGCTCATCCCCAGAAAACTCTGTGATAGATTTGCCTTAGGGCCATCATAAATTGGAAACAACTTGGAAGGTGCATCCCAAGAAAAATAAAATCTTACTTCCATTATCAACCACGAAGATATGGTGTCTTGCAATCACCATATGTACGGAATTATCCTCGCTGGTTAAAGCTAGCCAAGTATAACCTATTTTGCTATAGTCTCCCGTGGAAGCAAATATCATGGCCTCCTCCAGAGGTGCATTGTAGCAGTGGGTACATGAAATGCATTAGTTTTTAAAAGAAGATGAAAACAGATGAGGGAAAATCTTCCCTGGCAGGTGTATAGAGCTTTGCTGGAATTGACTGCTCTTTCTAATGTTTTATAAGGCTGTTTGACTGTTCTAATCTCAAGGTAATATACCTTTAGATTAAGAGAAGGATGGGGGAAAATAACAATGTTAGTAATCTTCTGTGCAACAGAAATCCGCAGCATGCATTATCCACTGCGAACTGTGCTTTTTCACATCTATATTTGTTTGCGTAGATACATACAGTAACTTAATTGCTAGGAAAATGTAGCTTCCACAAAACCAATACAATGCTGTGGAGTGAAAGAAGAACCTCATCAAGAAAGGCAGGCAGTTTCTAAAATAAAACTATGAAGCAGTGTTGTTTGTACTGGGGTGAGGGGGTGGACCTATTATGAGAAATGCCGAGAACACTTTCAAATAAGAAGCAGCTGGAAATCCCGCAGGACATTGATACAGAATGTCTCTTCTCTGGTAACTGGAAGTGAAAAAAGTGTTACTTAAAAATACACAGAGTGCTTCCTTCCTCAGGTGAAACATGAGAGAGAGAGAAAGAGAAAAAAAGAGAGAAAAGCATCCAGGTTGATGCTCAAGTGAACAGCCCTTTTATATTTATACATCAGATTTCAGTATTCATTTCCCTTGAGTCTCTTTGAATTTTGATGCCAAGCAACCATTTGAAAAAATTATTTATCACATTGTACTTTGCCCTTCTTCCAAGGAGTACTGGAATATATGTGTGTGTATGCATGTGCATACATGACGCACACATCTCATTTAAATACAACTTTGTAAAATGAATGTATTGAACCAAGTGCTATATGGTAAATACATGAATATCTTTTTAAAGCATTAATAGCAGTCATCTCTGTGGGTGCATTGGAAGAAAAGATACATGCTGCACAAAAAGTCTTTTAAGATGACTTTGGGGGCAACTTCCTTTCTGTTTGCCCTATAGGGCAATACATCAACCATGTGTTGATATTGTAGATCTCCAGTGTGAAAGTTCTACACTACAAAATATTCCCTACTTTAAATTAACCAAAGTATCTACAACATTCTTCCCAGTAGGCTTTATGTTTAATCTCCAAAACACTGGAGATGGAGCTCCATTACTAGTATTTTGCTATTCGTTTTCCAGTCTTTTATACTGAGCATCCATTTCTCTCTAGCAAACCTGAAAACTTGCTTGCTTGCCTTTAACAGATATAGCAGAAATGGAACTAAGAAACAAGTAGGGAAAAACAGCCATTGTAACAGGATCTCCAATGATATTCAAGGGATCCTGAAGAGTCAAAAACCCTCTCTCCAGTTTCTGTCTTAAATTCAACAAGTTATTTGGGCCTCTTTAATGTTAGAAACGGAGCCCCCGATGATGCAGTGTGTTAAAGCTGCTGAACTTGCAGACTGAAAGGTTGCAGGTTCGAATCCGGGGAGTGGAGTGAGTGCCTGCTGTTAGCTCCAGCTTCTGCTAACCTAGCAGCTTGAAAACATGCAAATGTGAGTAGATCCTGGCGGGAAGGTAATGGCACTCCATGCAGTCATGCCGGCCACATGACCTTGGAGGTGTCTTTATCAGTTACCTCATGTTTGCAACTTTTACAAGGTGCACTTTACCCAGTCTATTATTACAACCTCATGTTTTTAATTTCATGTTTTACTCAGTTTGTTCTTTATCTTTATAAATTAATGTTTAAATTTTATAATTGTGTATGTTTTTGTCTATGGATGTATTTTATATTGTTATTGTTTTTATCCGGGCTTGGCCCATGTAAGTCCCCTTCGGGGGAGATGGAGGCGGGGTATAAAAATAAACTACTACTACTTATTATTATTATTATGGACAACATCGGCTCTTCGGCTTAGAAATGGAGATGGGCACCAACCTCTAGAGTCGAACATGACAGGACTTAACGTCAGGGGAAACCTTTACCTTTTTAATGTTAGAAACATATAGAACTATGCTTCTACTTTACTACCATGGTTCTGCATGCCTTTCAGTTGTCCCAGTTTGAGCTAGTGCTCAAAGTACTGACATACCCCAACTGTGAGCACATGGGTTATTTAAAGCAGTACAGAACAATTGAAAATTGTGTGCTGGCTTCCCATTGGTTTTGAAGGGTACTGGCTAGACTCTCTAGCTTCATTGGAGGAGGCATGAGTCTGCTTGATTTTCCATTGTCCCTAGAAGATGCTGGCTAGGATACACAGCCTCTTTGGAGGAGGTAAGGAAAAATGTGAGGAAATGAATGCTAATGATGGTAGTTTTCCCAGCTTGGATGAGGACAGTGCTATGTGCTGGTGAAACAATTGATGTTAATTAGCTTCAATAGTGCCTAGGAAGAGGGGGGAAATGGCATTGGGCATCTTCTGTGACCTCTGGCTTTCTCCATTGTTAGATGTATGGAGGCATTGTTAGGGAATTCCAAGGTGTGGTGAGGCAACATTCCAATTTATTTATCATGTCAGAAGTGAATTGAGGATACAGTTATAATATATTTAAAAACACAAAGTTAAAAACTTGGCATCATACTAGATTTTCTGTGACCAGAAGCTGCTTCTGGTGTCACTGTGAGAAGGCCCTATATTGTGCATGTGGCAGGGAACAGACTGCATTAAAGTAAGTGGTCTGTGGTTTGTTTTGTCTCCACACTCGCATGTCATGGACCCCAGTTTGTAGCCCCATTTCCTAAGATTGGCTCTGCATCTTGTGGTGCCAGAGCACAATCTGTTCAGTGCCTTCCAAGTCATTCCAATGAAATTCACAGAAGGTTAATTTTTAGTGCAATTAAAAATGATCACGTGGCTAGCTGTATTTTCCAGTGGAGCCATATCTTATTTGATATAATTCATATTGTTGGGGAATCCAATTCATCAATAACATAACTCACACCACTCATTGCCAGTGGTTCTATATGTTAGGCTGGATGAAAGTTGCAACCACCAAAACATTTGGAAGGGTGGCACAATTCCCACTCTCCAACCAAAATTACTCACAGAAGTGGTTAGGTGCAAACTAGAACTTCCAAATCCAGCTCCGTTGTTCTATCCAATCCATCATCCAGGCTGTACAAGTCAAGAGTCCACTTCCTACCAATGTCCAAGCCTGGTCATAGAACAACTGTAACTTTCAAAGTGGGGGTGAGAGATTTCTTGACAAATTGTTAGTACTTTTTGCCCTATCAAGTGGAGCAAAACATCTTCAAAACTATCAAGATGGATAAATTACAGAATGCCTCTCTGTCTGTTAGTTCTTTTTTCTATGCCTGTAATTTCAAGCCCCACCCTGGCTAGGAACCTCAGGCTCAAATACTTCTTTTTATTCCGAACTTGTTTGGAACTTGGCTACAATAACACTATGTAACAAAATTTGAAATATTTTTCATTCCTGGTTTGAAAGTGTTATTTTCTGTTTAATTCTTTGAAAGTAGTTGTTATACTCCAGAAACTTCATTTTTGTGGCTGCCACAAACTATGCTGAATTTGTTGAGACTCAATGAGATATTCATTGAAAACCTATAGCAAAATGTGCTGCAGGATATCCCGGAAGAACAAAGTTTTAGCAGTTTAATAAACTTTTCCCATGTTTTTATGATAGAACCAATTAGGAAACAACTTTTAGAACCTAGGAACAAAAATTGTGTTACATAAAATAATTTAAGTGAGTTTGTTGGATTGTCAAGATTTAGTACATCATGCCCACTGGCAACATGAATGGAAGACACATTGTATGAGTGTACAAAAATAAGAGTTAAAAATGCAAACCATAATAGGTTGATTTTCCCTGCCAAAGAGGCAAAAAGGAAAAGTATGCAACCTGTCCTCTACTTCAATTTACCTCTCAAATTTTAAGTCCATCCAACTGAAACAAAAACTGTACCTGATCCATTTTCTGGCACAATAATAGCAATATACAGAAGTAGCTGTATTTAAAAAGCACAGAAGAAGAAATACAAGCACAATTTAAACCATTATTGTAAAAAGAAGCATGTCAAATTCATTCCCAGTGACCAGGTGCCACCTCCTGGCCAAATAACCACAAAGTACATTCGTTGTAGCTGGGTTTAAAAAAGAAATTGGAGTGTCCCCATGAATTCTGTGATTCAAATAGCTTATTTAGATATGACTTGGGATATATGGTAACCATATACTCAAGGACGCTAGCATTGCTTGGAGTGATTTTCTTTGCATATATTCTAGTTTGTAGGTCAAAGGACTGTTCATCTCACAGCCAATACTTAATCTACCTTCAGCTTTTCAGGCATACATTATCAACACAGTTAGACAGCAAAAGGTTAAATATGATTACTAGTTATGCTTCCAGGGAGGATTCTGGGAACTGTAGTAAAAAAGGCTGACTAACTCTCAATGCAATAGGTAAGGTAAATGTTTTCCCCTGACGTTAAGTCCAGTCGTGACCGACTCTGGGGGTTGGTGCTCATCTCCATTTCTAAGCCAAAGAGCTGGCGTTGTCCGTAGACACCTCCAAGGTCATGTGGCCAGCATGACTGTATGGAGCACCGTTACCTTCCCGCTGGAGTGGTACCTATTGATCTACTCACATTTGCATGTTTTTGAACTGCTAGGTTGGCAGGAGCTGGAGCTAACAGCGGGCGCTCATTCCGCTCATAGGATTTGAACCTGGGACCTTTCGATCTGCAAGTTCAGCAGCTCAGCGCTTTAACACATGTCGCCACCAACACTGATTATTCTACATGAATGATATCCACAGTAAATAATGTCTAAATCAAGAATTAGCTTTTAAAAAGACACATTGATGCAACCAGGAATGCTGATAGATGTTAAAAAGATTGGGAACCTGGGCCAATGGATCATCAAACTTCATAAACCTGAGCCTGCTAATTTTTTAAAAGGAATTTGTTACAGTTCTAGTGGCATAGTAATTTGAAAATTAGATTATGGGTCCTTCCACACAGTTATATAACCCAGAATATCAAGAAATATAATCCACAATATTGGCTTTGAATAGGGTTATCTGAGTCCACACTGACATATAATCCAGTTCAATGTGGATTTTATACTGCTGTGTGGAAAGGGAAAGGGAAATGACTCTGCAGACCAGGATCTCCTGCTCAGTCCTGAAAACCCACTGGGTGACTTTGGGGAAGTCACATTTGTCTCAGCCACAGAAAGCCCAGTGATAGGTTTGCTTTAGCATTTCCATAAGTCAGAAATTACTTGAAATTATTATGAGTATATTGTTGTTGTGTTCAGGTATATTGTTGTTGTGTTCAGGTGTTCAGGTGTTGAATGTTAGCCTTTTATGTTTGAAAGCAGACAGCAACAACCATCAGTTATGGGACCATCATACCTAGCTAGTTATAAGCAGTCCTCAAGTTATGAACAAGATAGATTCTGTAGGCTTGCTTTTAAGTTGCATTTGTAAGTCGAACAGATCCATTTTTAAGTGTAACTTCAGATATAGATATAGAGATATAGATATAGAGGGGTGGCTTTGTATAGCACAGGAAATGGTTAAAACCTCTGTGGTGTTCTTCTTGCTGTCTGTGCCCCTGTTCAGAAGACTTCACTTCACTTTCTGTCCCTGTGATAATTGTATTTTGAAATATTTGATTTGTTGCGGAAACAAGGATTTGTGATAAAGTTTCAGTGGAGATACCTTTTCCGCATGATAATGACTCTTTTAGGAGTGAGTTTCCCTTCCGAGGAGTAGATGGTAATGCTACCATAATACCTCTGATTATTAGCTACCATCCGTATCCATGCCTCGTTCACCCCCATCAGCTCAATAGACGTCTTGAACAATGATAAATTTATTTGCCCCTAAGAACCGGGAAATTGACATTTCTGTCCAATGTTTGATGTTTTTTTCTGATATAACAGGTTGCGTTTTTATTTACTTTGAGTTATTAAGTCATAATTTGCTTTTATATGTTGGGTTATAAATTTTTCGTTATTATGAGTATATTGTTGTTGTGTTCAGGTGTTGAATGTTAGCCTTTTATGTTTGGAATCCACCCTGAGTCCCTCCGAAGACTTGGGTAGAATATAAATAAAGTTTTATTAATAATATTATTAGTTTTATTATTAGATTTCTCTCACTTCCTATTGTCTCACCCCCGTTCTTAACTATGAGTCGTTTGTAAATCAGATGTTTGTAATCCGGGGATTTCCTGGACTCTTATAGGGCCCTTCCACACAGCCATATAATCCAGAATATCAAGACAGATAATCCACAAGATCTGCTTTGAACTGGATTA
Source organism: Anolis carolinensis (assembly GCF_035594765.1). Lineage (NCBI taxonomy): Eukaryota > Metazoa > Chordata > Lepidosauria > Squamata > Anolidae > Anolis > Anolis carolinensis. The sequence goes on from NC_085842.1 coordinate 200,866,818, forward strand.
TCTGAGTTGAATGGGAATTTTATACAACAGTGTAGAAGGTACCTATTTACAGTTCTTTAAAAGTAACACTTCTCTTTTCAATTTCTCAAAACAATTGCCACTTTAATTTCTTTTTCAAAAACTCAGAATGCTGAACAGTTACAATGTCACAATGCAAAAGGAGTGACATTAACCTATGTGATTAAGATCCCAAAATAACTTGGATACACTTTATCTATTGCAAAAAGAGTTTTTTTTGTTTTTTTATTGTTTTTATTGTTATTTTAAAGCTAATTGTATTGTTTTAATCTATTTCTGTCAACCGCTCCGAGCCAAACTGGGAGTAGCGGTATACAAGTCTAATAAATAAATAAATAAATAAATATAAATTTGTTACAAATTTTGCAACTAGTCATTTGAACCCTCTGGGGGGAAAAGTATGTATGTAAGCCTATTGACATTCAAGGCTCTTCCACGCTGCCCTTTATCCCAGGATCTGATCCCAGATTATCTGCTTTAAATTGGAATATATGAGTCTCCACTGCTAGATAACCTGGGATAAACAGGTAATCTGGGATCAGATTCTCGGATAAAGGGACAGCATGGAAGGGCCCTCAAAGTATATCAAACTGATCTGGGGCCCTGAGAAAAATTTAGGGTTCAAATCCCATGGGCTATGGCCTTTGAATACTCAAAAGCAATCTTTCCTGTTTGGTGTATTGTCGAAGGCTTTCATGGCCAGAATCACTGGGTTGCTGTGAATCTTTTGGTCTGTATGGGCATGTTCCAGAAGCTTTCCTCTCCTGATGTTTCACCCACATCTATGGCAGGCATCCTCAGAGGTTGTGAGGTATTTTGGAAACTAGGCAAGGGAGATTTATATATCTGTGTAAGATTTATATATCTGTGGCAGACTCAATTTACATATCTAGGTGGAAATACTAAGTGCACAACAATTGTATAGACAAGAACATATATATGGATGCTTGTTTAAATTGCCTAAATATGAAAAACCAGTGGCAAAGCAAAGTCATCATGAAATACATGCCTGCTATGCTAAATAAAATACTGAATGTGTGATAGGAAACATCCACCATGCATTTAAAACCATCCATTACTGGTTCAACAAAGTCAGGGTTCACAAGGTTAAAATCTGGAACTTTTTGATGACATCACCCATATCATCTCACTCTATCTCTCATATGAACACATATTTTTTTCTGTCTCCTCTGAATTTAGCTCCAACTCACAAGATAGATGCCAGAAAAAATATTTTCCTGACAATAGTATATTGTTATGAGTTATCTATGATATATTTCCAAAATGTGTGTGTGGAGGTGAGCCTTACAAAAGTTCTCTTCATGGTAGAGATGAAAACAATTTAGATCTAGAAGTTTTGGACTTTTTTGGGCCCATCCTATCCCAGGATCTGATCCCAGGTTTTTTTTTGTTTGTTTATCCCAGATTATCTGACAGTGGGGACTCATATAATCCACTTTAAATCAGAAAACCTGGGATCAGATCCTGGGATATAGGGCCTGTCTGGAAGGGCCCTTTGTGGGCTACCACAAAGACCATCAACAAACTGTGGCAGTGTTACTATGTGAATCCTCAGAATACTTGACCATCCTGCTGTGAGTTTTCTGCAGTCCTCTGGAGATGGGTCTTTCTGTCAATGTTTTATTTCTTGCATGAATTCCCTACATTCCTAATAGATCTTGTATATAAACATGCGAACACTAGATGGCAGCAGGATTCTTCAGTGACAAGCTCCCTATTTATTTGACAGTGATTAAGTGGACTTTGGCAGATCATTAAGCTGCAACTATTATAAATCATTCCTAAAATTACTCCTGATGCTTGGTAATTGTTTACAGATCTCAGAAGTTTAGCACAGAGAGTAATGTGGCAATCTTTAATTCACTGCTGACCAAAGCAGCAATTCTGTAATAAGTGGGAGGAAAAACTTCAGAAATTAGTACATGTGAAATTTTCCGAAGTACATGGATGGCTTGTAACAAATGTATAAACTGCATGTTGTTGCTGTTGCTACACATTTTTACAGTATATCAAGAGGGGCTTACTGTATGTGGATAAAACCAGCTTTTATAGCTTGTGTGTATGTGTCTGCTTTGAGGTCATTTCAATTAATGTCCCAGCAAATAATTATATATGACTAGCCATTCTCATTCAAGAATTTTGGGAGTTGTGGTACAAAAGGTAATTTTAATTATCTATTGTGAACAGAAGAGCTGGACAAGCCTGGTTGGTGCCCCCGGGAGAAAGCAAATAAAACTGGGGTTTGTCTCTGAAAGAAGAGAGAAAAGGGAAAGGATGACAAATAATGCAAACTTATAATCGAGATCAGATAATCTGGTGTTGTTGCATTTCTGGTGGTGTCAGTTTGAGGATGTCCGCTCTAGAGGGAGAAAAGTCCTCCCAGACCGCGATTTACATTGTGCTGGCATATATAGACACCAGATGATATACATTTGTGTGTGAACCAGCCTACAATTAGTACAGTTGTTTATCTAGCCTGTATTGATGGATTCAAATCTCATTGGTTTCAACTGTAATACTGTATTATTATGGGCTTTCTGCAAGCTGCGGTGGTGCAATGGGTTAAACCCTTGTGCTGGCTGAACTGTGGACCTGAAGATCTGAAGGTTGGCAGTTCAAATCCATGAGACGTGGTGAGCTCCCATCTGTCAGCCCAAGCTTCTCATGCAAGGACATGAGAGAAGCCTCCCACAGGATGGTAACAAATCCAGGTGTCCCCTGGGCAACGTCTTGTAGATGGCCAATTCTCTCACACCAGACATGACTTGCAGTATATTTTCCATTCACTTCTGACATGTTAAAAAAGGGCTTACTGGCCATTCTCTGAGGCCCATTCTACACTGCCATATAATCCATACTATCAAAACAGATAATCCATGTTATCTACTTTGAACTGGATTATACGAGGCCCCTTCTACACAGCTGTATAAAATCCATATTGAAATGGATTATATGGCAGTGTGGACTCAGATAACCCAGTTCAAAGCAGATGTTGTAGATTTTTTGTTTTCGTGTCAGAAGCAACTTGAGTCGCTTCTAGAGTGAGAGAATTGGCCATCTGCAAGGATGTTGCCCAGGGGACGCCTGGATGTTTTGATGTTTTTACCATCCTTGTGGGAGGTTTTTCTCATGTCCCCGCATGGAGCTGGAGCTGATAGAGGGAGCTCATCCGCACTCTCCCTGGGTGGGATTTGAACCTGGCAGCTTTCAGATCAGCAATCCAACCTTCAAGTCATGAGGCTTTAGTCCACTACGCCATCAGGGACTCCATTGTTGTAGATTATCAGCCTTGATATTCTGTGTTATATGTCTGTGTGGAAGGGCCCTAAGTTTACACTGCCATATAATCCAGTTCAAAACAGATAATCTGGATTTTATATGGCAGTGTAGAAGAAGGTTAAGGGCCTTTCCACACAGCCCTATATCCCAGAATATCAAGGCAGAAAATCCCACAATATCTGAGTCCTTACTGTCACATATTCCAGTTCAAAGCAGATAATGTGGGATTTTATTTAGCTATGTGGAAGGGGCCTGAGTCCCCACAAGAGGGCCTTTCCACACAGCCCTATATCCCAGAATATCAAGGCAGAAAATCCCACAATATCTGAGTCCTTACTGTCACATATTCCAGTTCAAAGCAGATAATGTGGGATTTTATTTAGCTATGTGGAAGGGGCCTGAGTCCCCACAAGAGGGCCTTCCACACAGCCCTATACCCCAGATATTATTATACATGTCTATTTTTAGTATGGTTTGTATTTTGTAGGCTTGCTCAAATAATTCGTTTTCCCCGTTACCCGTTATTAATTCGTTATTTTCGTTTGTTTTGAAGCAATTTTGAAGCATTGGTTGTCCACACGTCTGGATATCGCGGTTTCGAATCGCGAGAGGCCGTTTTTCGTTATGTCGTCGTTTTTTTCGTTAGGAAAAAAAAGCTTTTGCAAATCACCCAAGCTCCCACCATTCAAGCCCTTTCCTTTTGCCCCTCAGCAAAAGGGGCGTCACGGGCTCAGCCAATGGGAGGGGGCGAGGGGGAAGGAGGCCGAGGAGGAGGAGGAGGAAGACGGAGGGGGGAAATGGCCGCCGCCGCCGCCGCCTCGCCTCAGCTCAGGCCTGGTGTCTCTCTGTGAGGCGGGAAGGCGGCGGATGGAGCCGGGAATGGAGAGACCGAGAGAGACAGAGAGGGGCCCGGCGGTGAGGAGGAAGAGGCCCGGGATGCGAGGGGGTGTGGGCCAGGCCCGTCCTCGGCTGCTCCCGGGGAGGGAGGGAGGGAGGACTACGACTCCCAGGGGCTCAGATTCGCACCCTCCCTCCCCCCAATACAGGTCTCCAGTCCATACCACGCTACATGAACTTGAATGGATACTGTGGTTGTGTTGTCGAAAGCTTTCATGGCCGGGATCACACTGTTGTGGTATGTATTCCGGGCTCTATGGCCATGTGCCAGAAGCATTCTCTCCTGACGTTTCACCCACATCTGTGGCAGACATAGAGGTTTTGACGTCTGTGCGAAGCTAGGCAAGTGGGGTTTATATATCTGTGGAAGGTCCAGGGTGGGAGAAAGAACTCTTGTCTGTGGGAGGCAAGTGTGAATGTTGCAATTGGTCACCTTGATTAGCATTGAATAGCCTTGCAGCTTCAAAGCCTGGCTGCTTCCTACCTGGGGGAATCCTTTGTTGGGAGGTATTAGCTGGCCCTGATTGTTTCCTGTCTGGAATTCCCATTTTCTGGGTGTTGTTCTTTTACTGTCCTGATTTTAGCTTTTCTGTAGCTAAAAATGCATATAAAATTGATTCTATAGGGAGGATAAATGATTGGATTTCAACTCCTACAGCTTAGCTTTCTCTGCCAATAATGGTACCATATCAAACTAAACCTCCCAAGATTCTGTAGCAGTGAGCCATCTTGGATATTGTAAGGGATTTATTATTATTATTATTATTATTATTATTATTATTATTATTATTATTATTATTAGACCTTGCTCCCAGGAAGGTGCCTTCGCTGTGGCTCCCAACTTATCTATCTATCTACCTTTCCACATATTCTCCACATTGTGTGTATGTGTATGTATATTATATATACATGAGCCCCGATGGCAAAGTGTGTTAAAGCACTGAGCTGCTGAACTTGCAGACCGAAAGGTCCCAGGTTCAAATCCCGGGAGCAGAGTGAGTGCCCGCTGTTAGCTCCAGCTTCTGCCAACCTAGCAGCTTGAAAACATGCCAATGTGAGTAGATCAATAGGTACCGCTCTGGTGGGAAGGTAATGGCACTCCATGTAGTCATGCCGGCCACATGACCTTGGAGGTGTCTATGGACAACACTGGCTCTTGGGCTTAGAAATGGAGATGAGCACCAACCCCCAGAGTCAGACATGACTGAACTTAACGTCAAGGGATACCTTTACCTTTACCTATATACACACACACACACACACACATTATGCAGGGACTATATACACAGTATATATCACACACACACCAATTTAACAAAGTTTCAGCCACAAAAACAAAGTTTCTGAAGTAGAACAATGACTTTCACAGTAAAGACAACCCAATTTAACAGGAAATAAGACTTTCAAACCAGGAACAGATTTCTGCAATTATTAAAAAATTGTTTATTATAAAAGCTATGAAAATTCGCCAAAAATCAGAGGATAAGGGAAACGTTCCAAATTTTGGTGAGCTATCAGTGTTAAATGTGTTCTACCACTGTACCAAGTTGGAAGAAGATCACTCAAAAAATGAGGGTGGGAGAGTCCTGTAAAGTCCTCTCCCTCTGTGCTGTTTTTGGGAATTGCGCATGCGCGTCCGCCATTAACGAATTAATTTAGAAAATAACGAATTTTCGTTAATTTCGAATTTTTTGGGGGGCCAAATTCGGAAATACCATCAGAAACGAAAAGCTGCACCCCTCTAGTTTTGAAACGAGTTTAGAATCAAATTTTTCGTGGATCGATCAAGCCTAGTATTTTGACTCAATTTACATTTATATCTATGAGAAGAAATAAGACAGCAGAGCAGCAAGATATACTACCTAAAGCAAACAGAGGGAACTCCAGGATTACCTGAAGAAGGTCTACCTGAAGAAGGTCACCGAAACTGGATGCATACACGGGAGACCAGTCGTTGCTATTGACATGGAACTTTGTTGCTATTGACATGGAACTTTGATTTACTTTGAATGAGTTACTATTGACATGGAACTTTGATTTACTTTGAATGATCGATTTTGAAGAAGAGTATTACAAACCTTGAGAACATTATCAAGATTATATTTGTTAAAATTGGACATTGAAATATGTACTTATCTGTACAGTTGGAATATATAAACTGATATTACAATCATAATATATGTGATTATATCACTTGAGGAAATATAGAACTATAACTTACTTTAAAGTATAATATATACCATACTTTTCCTTTTTTCCTTTTTGCTATATCCCAGAATATCAAGGCAGGAAATCCCACAATATCTGCTTTGAACTGGGTTATCTGAGTCCACACTCAGATAATGTGGGATTTTCTGCCTTGATATTCTGGGACATAGGTCTGTGTGGAAGGGCCCTAGGGCGCTGGTTCCCAATCTTTTTTGATCATGGAAACCTTTAGAAGACTCCCCATTCCCCCATCCCTGGTTTTTACAAAGCATTACGAGTCCACAAAGTTTTTCCTTCTTTCCTCCACTCATATTGCCCTAATGTTTTGTATAATAGAGTAGGTGGAAATAAAGAGAAACCACAACCACGAGATTGCCATGAACTGAACAGAATGAAGTGAGTAGTGGTATGCTACTATTTATAAGACAAACAATGGGTATTGTTAGAAAAGCCAAGAACAATTCCATGCAATTTCCTTGAGTCCGAGAAGTTGGGCTGTAATAAAACGATTTCCCTTGGTGAGTAGATGTTTGCAGAGAACCTCCACTCCCCCTTCCTTCACATTAGAGACAATTGAGTAGTTGGCCTCCTGCAGTTTTATTTCAAAATCCATTTTAATTTTGACTTTAAAGTTTTTTGTGCAATCCTAGGTTTTTGCTGAACACAATTTGGGGACCGCTGCATTAGAGGTGATTGACTTTCAGCAGGAACTGTACATCAATTTCTGTGCCCCTCTGGTGTTTTTTAAGCCTTTGCAAAAATGTTGCATTTATTAGAAAAATGAAAGGTAAAATCTGGTTAAGTATGTGATGCAAACTAAAGTGATCAGTTGTGGTGAGAACATACACTGTTGGGGGTGATTGACTTGAAGGGATTTTAAAAGGTCTAAGGCATGTGGCAAGAGATGGGGATTAATTAGACTCAGGATAGTTAGGCTCAAGAAGGATTATGAGAAGATAGTGCAAGAATTAATGAGATGTGTTAAGAGTCAATTAGGAATTAGAGCATTAAATAAATAATAGTAACAACAAAATATTGAAATTCTGTAATCATAAGCTGCTAATCTTTAACTTTATATTGAAATTCTGTTCAATACATAATTTTTGTATTTTATATGCGGTCATGGAGCTGTACAAAAGAGCTATTGGAGGCACATAGTGTTTATAATGTCAGCAGTGGTTCAAGATGCTGCTGCCTAATGGTGGGATTATATCTCAACACATGAACCCAAGGCATCTACAAACTTACCACATTTGGTAAGTGATAGGAAATGTTAGATACAGCAGAATCCCAGCAGGAAGGGGAAAAAGTAAGACAGCAGCCAGTGCACCCAATCTCATAGTTCCCTTGTTGCAGGATAAAGAGCAAGGTCTCACTGAACTCAGGGATGGGATTTAACCCCCCCCCCCCCCCCCACTATCACACAAATAATAACATAACAAGTTGGATAAATCCATGACATGTTTTCCCAAATCAGCTTTTCCCACACTGGAAGCCTGGAATACAGATCCCCAAATCCTTCATCCCACACAATTCATTCAATAATTGTCTAAAACAATGTTTCTGGTAGTTGGGACCTCTGGGGGGTTGTGAGGGGGGTTTCAGAAGGGTTGCCAAAGACCATCAGAAAAAACATATTTCTGATGGTCTTAGGAACCAAAATTCCTCCAGTATTTTCTGTTGGTCTTGGGGGTTCTATGTGGGAAGTTTGGCCCAATTTTATCGTTGGTGGGGTTCAAGGGAGTCTTTGATTGTAGGTGAACTATAAATCCCAGCAACTATAACTCCCAAATGTCAAGGTCTATTTTCCCCAAACTCCGCCAGTGTTCAAATTTGGGCATATTGAGTATTGGTACCAAGTATGGTCCAGATCCAAATTGTTTGGCGTCCACAGTGCTCTCTAGATGTGGGTGAACTACAATTCCAAAACTCAAGATCAGTGCCCACCAAATCCTTCCAGTATTTTCCGTTGGTCATGAGAGTTTCATGTGCCAGGTTTGGTTCAGTTCCATCATTGGTGGAGTTCAGAATGTTCTTTGATTGTAGGTTAACTGTAAATCCCAGCAACTACATCTCCCAAATGACAAAATTAATCTCCTCCCAAACCCACCAGTATTTAAATTTGGGCGTATCGGGTATTTGTGCCAAATTTGGTCCAGTGAATAAACATACATCCTGCATACCAGATACAGTAGAGTCTCACTTATCCAACATTCTGGATTATCCAACACATTTTTGTAGTCAATGTTTTCGATGCATTGTGATATTTTGGTGCTAAATTCATAAATACAGTAATTACTACATAGCATTAATGTGTAATGAACTACTTTTTCTGTCAAATTTGTTGTATAACATGATGTTTTGGTGCTTAATTTGTAAAATCATAACCTATTATGATGTTTAATAGGCTTCTTCTTAATCTCTCCTTATTATCCAGCATATTCGCTTATCCAACGTTCTGCCGGCCCGTTTATGTTGGATAAGTGAGACTCTACTGTATTTACATTGTGATTCATAATAGTAGCAAATTACAGTTATGAAGTCGCAAAAAAATAATTGTATGGTTGGGCGGGTTACCACAACATAAGAACTGTATTACGGGAACATGGCATAAGGAAGGCTGAGAACCACTGTCAAAAACAACTTGAGGGATCCAGGTTGGAGGATGCTACCACATGCTGGATGTGACATGAAGATAATGTGGGTTACAATATGTGATCTAAGCATGTTGGGGTTTGCGCGTAGATTGATGTGTTGTCCATTATACATATGTTGTGAATTGGTTCATCCCAGATCTCAATTAGATCTGCTTACTTATTACTTTTTTTTTTGGCACTTGAAATTATTTAAGAGCGGAGAAGCCAATTCCACCCCTATACATTCCTATCAGCGTGACCATTGGCCAACAATGATGATGGGAGCTAAAGTCCAATGCACATGGAGGGTGCCAACTTTCTTCCCATGGATGTAACAAGTTTCCTGAGAAATATAGGAAGTCCTTTCTGTAATAGGCTGCTGGGTTAGTTCTCTAGGCTACATTTATTACTGTATTCCCCCATTCCTATCTGCTTTCCCCAGGGCTTCAGACAGATAAGGTTATCTAGCTACCTGTCAGATTTCCTTAGCTAGACATTTGGTATTTTCATCAGATTGCTGCCTGCAGTTCTGATAGTGTCTTGACTGCCTGATAGATTCTAGGTTTGGTTTTTAAATTGTGGGCGAAAAAACTGTATGGGTTTCCTTTCAAAACTACATCTACTTCACAGTTACTTATCTCCCAAAAACCACCCAGATGGAATAAAGCTTTCTTTTTTTCTAAAACTGTGACAATCACGGACTGGAACAATTAGTTAAAGCTTCTTTTTACTCCTTTTTGAGTCATTTGCATACAAAATAAGAGTTGGAATGGACAGTTCCATCTATTTCATCTCTCCCATGTTGTTTATTTTTTTTTAAAAAAAAAACCATTCATTCAAATTGTGGCTATATGGCCATGTTCCAGAAGCATTCTCTCCTGACGTTTTGCCCACATCTATGGCAGGCATCCTCAGAGGTTATGAGGTTTGTTGGAAGCTAGGCAAGTGGGGTTTATATATCTGTGGAATGTCCAGGGTGGGAGAAAGAACTTTTGTCTGTTTGAGGCAAGTGTGGATGTTGCAAACTGTCATAGCCTTGCAACTTCAGAGTCTGGCTGTTTCCTGCCTGGGGGAGTTCTTTGTTGGGAGGTGTTAGCTGGCCCTGATTGTTTCCTGTCTGGAATTCCCATGTTTTCTTAGTGTTGTTCTTTATTTACTGTCCTGATTTTAGAGTTTTAAAAATACATTCACATTTGTTTCCAGCAGACCTCGCAGCCTTTGAGGATGCCTATCATAGATGTGGGCAAAACGTCAGGAGCGAATGCTTCTGGAACATGGCCATATAGCCCGGAAAACTGAATATAAAGTAGGGATATTATAAACATCCTATTATACTGGGTTGCTATGAGTTTTCCAGCTATATGGCCATGTTCCAGAAGCATTCTCTCCCGACGTTTCGCCGACATCTATGGCAGGCATTCTCAGAGGTTGTCAGACCTCGCAACCTCTGAGGATGTCTGCTATAGATGTGGGTGAAACATCAGGAGAAAATGCTTTTGGAACATAGTCAAACAGCCCAGAAAACTCTCAGCAACCCAGTAATTCTGGCCATGAAAGCCTTCGACTACACATTGTATCAAATGCAAGATTTTTTTCTTTCAATTCTGTCAAGTTCTTTTTAAAAATAAATTGAATGAAATTCTCAATCAGTCCAATACAGCAGACACAATTATTATCAATGTAGGGAGAACATACTGTTGGCCTGCTTGCTGTGTTGAAGATGAGGAACCTGTCAGAAAAAATTAGATGACAACCCTTACTCAGCACTGCCAACATGGCTATGTACAAGGATTCAAGTAGACTATTACAAACTCAGCTCTTAAAGATTTCTGCTTTAATTGGCAAATCTGTCAGTTTTGTTCCCTGCATACACTTTTCTTTTTAAAAACCCAGTATTCTTTCCATTTGATTTACAAAAATATATATATAAGCTTTGGAAAGCTCTTAAGAAAAAAAATTCTCACTGAGCTCTAGAAGAGGAATGAGTTACCCATGGCCTTTGAGGTGCTTTGAAATTGCAGTTCCAATAATCCCCCTTGGCTGGGTCTGATGGGTGCTTTTGATCCAAAAAATTTACCTAAACCAGGCATGGGCAAACTTGGGCCTTCCAGGTGTTTTGGACTGTGACTTCCACAATTCCTAACAGCCGGTATGCTGTTAGGAATTGTGGGAGTTGAAGTTCAAAACACCTGGAGGGCCCAAGTTTGCCCATGCCTGACCTAGAAGGTGACAGTTGCCTGTCTGCCTCTTTCTTAGAAACACAAATGTTGCCTTTTACTAGAAATTATTTTTGCTCCTCAAAAATTATCATAATGACTTGCAGATTATTTTGTAACATAATTTGTCATTTCCTAATGGGTCTATCATAAAAACATGGAAAAAGTTTATTAACTGCAAAAAAGTTTATTAACTGTTTTTATGGGATATCCTGCAGCACATTTTGCTGTAGTTTTTCAATAAATATTTCATCAAGTCTCAACAATTCTACCTAGTTTGTGGCAGCCACAAAAACTAAGTTTTTGGAGTATAACAACTACTTTCAAAGTAAGTACCACACAACATGTACTGATGTCCTCACAAACTCTGAGGATGCCTGTCATAGATGTGGGCAAAACGTCAGGACACAGCCATACAGTCCAGAAAACTCACAGACACCCTTATCACTCTCTCTTTCAGTTCCTGGCTGTCATCTTCCAGTATGTGCTATCTGAGGAAACTCATTTACTGCCCAATACAGTGTATGAGAAAATGTGGTGCCTGAACTAGCCTTAGATATTCTCCAAGGTCCCAGACTAATCTTTAAAAAAAAAATCAAAGAAACCTTTGCCCCCAAATAGTCTGTTGATATGAAAAACCATAGCAAAGTGCAACAGTTTTGATCTTCTCCCAGGCCCAAAATCTACAAAAGTGTGTATATTAGGAAGAAGTCAAATGTGTATGTTGGGGGGAACCAAATGAAGGTCAAAGTGACATTGCACCATTTCTATTTTCACTTCAGAATGGTAGAGTGCCCTGGAGTGTGGAGTTAACTCTACTATTGGTCTCATCTATTCTTAGATCCCGTGGAATGTTATACTGACAATGCAAAACCTTTGCAGGTAGAAGACTACAAGTTTAAACTCAAGCATCTCTGGATCCTTTCTTGGTGGCATGGAAAAACTGTACCAGAGATCTTGAAGAACTGCTCCTTGGGAGAGTAGACATGGTTTTGAATATTACGGTAAGACTTAGAACAAACCCTGAGCTCATTTACTTCCTGCTCAGGGCAGAATCTAAAGTATCAGGTACAACCTCAATCTGCCTGACAGATGGATATCCAAGCCTCTGCTGAACTAAATCTAGTGAAGGCTAGAAGTGGGAAAGTATGGTATAGAGTTCCTTATTACTTACTTAGGCGATCCCTCATTGTCCAAGTATGATGGCCTTCTAAGTTCTTGAAAGACGCCTGTGTGTGAGTTTTTTTAATCACAGCAGATCAACAGACAGTCTTCACCAAACAAGGGTTCCAACCAGTGGCATGGCTAACATGGTAACAGTGGCTTCTCAATCTGTTGCAGCCTTCTTCCACCTTCACAGCCGTTGTAACATGTACCATGTTATCTTCCACCTGATCCACTGTTCAGGTCTTTGGATTGTGCTCAGTCTGGAACCTCCCCTGTGGTCCACCCTGGGAGTACATGACTCCAGTGGTTATGCCCACAGGTTCATGGGAACACGCAAGCCCCCTCACCATGACAAGGTGATAATTCATTGGGTAGCTTATTATGATGGATCTGAAATGGGTGGGCTCTGTAGGTTCTCCTAAATAATATTGTATTCCAGATCCTACCAATCCTAACATAGCCACTGGGGAGGAGTGCTGAAAGGTGTAGACTAATAACATCTGGAGAGCTTCATGATTCACACCCAAAATGTTCTTCAAATCATTTGATGGAAATTTGTTCTTTTAAATGGTAAATATGGATGTCCTTAGGCCAGATTCTGGGTTGGATGGCTTTCTTTGTTGTCATGTCTCTAACAGCTGATGTCCCCCATGGTGAGTTCCTCCTCCATATTATTTCCTTTGTCCCTTCATCTGCTCGTCAGTTTAGTTTTGCCTGCCCATCCTTGTCATGAACATTCTCTCCATATGGTCCCTTTCCCACTGTCACTTCAAGCTGTGCTGCTTGAAGGCTCCTTCAGCTTGTTTGCATATCTCTCTAGTTTCTGTGACTCTGATAAAGTCTTACATGACACTTACTTTCAGAAGCATCGGTTGCCTTTTGTAGGAGATCCTTTTAGGTCAGTGAAAGCAGTTGTCTTTCCTTTTCCAAGGGATGAAACTCGGTGACACATATTCCCATTCTCCTTCACAAGGTATATTCTGCTTGACATTGAGATTTGTATTTCCGCTTCCCAACAGGCTTTTCACATCATGTTTTGTCAGCTCTTACAGAAATGGCACTTGATGCGTTAACAGGCTGACACTTCATGTGACATGTTTCATAACAATTGTTTTGAATTCAAAATATTTTACATTTTCCGTAACAGCAGTCTGGGTTTGTTTTACTAAAATGTTGGGCATGAGAAATTGTCAGCTCCTGTGAGCCAACTATTGTCTGAGTAGGGCCAGCTCTGCCATTAGTGATACCATGGTCTATTATCACCATCGTTTTATTATTTAGAAATCTCATCTGGCCATGATAACACCTGCCTTGGTTATATTCTGTTTGGGTTACCGTAATGTGCTTTAGATGGCTTTTCTTTTGAAAAGTGCTTCAGCCCACAGAGCTGAAGCCAGATTGCTACCTGGAGCTGGCTCCAGGAAGCACAGAACTGCCTGTAGTAACAGCTCCATTGGCTGCCAGTGTATTTCCAGACATAATTCAAATTATTAGTTGTGAGCAGTAAAGATCTATAGTGCTTGAGTCCAAGCTTTTCGAAGGATCAAATCTCCCATTATGAGCTCATTAGAGCTTTAAGATTATCTGTCCTACCACCTTTGTATGCTCCTTTGCAGGGAATAGGGGATGAGGCCTACTCTGCGGCTGCTCCCAGATTATGAAATTCCCTCCCTAGGATGCCTTGCTTTTCTTTCTGTCAGCAAATTAAAATATTTTTATGACATTAGGCTTTTGAAAACCGACTGGCATGTTTTTATTGGAGTTTCATATAGCCTTCATTTGTATTGTCTTTAAATACAGTTGCCTTGAGTCGATGGAGAGAAAGGTTGGATATAAATGAATGAAATGACGACAACAAATAGTACTAGTCACAGAGACAAGAATGCACTAGTGGGATTTTCTGTCTCAGGCATCAAAATAACTTGACTAGCTGCTGGTTCTGTGTTAGCCTTGACTTATGTCTCTTCCTACTATACAAGTTGCGGTTAAACCCTTGTGCCGGCTGGAATACTGACCTGAAGGTTGGGTTGCTGAACTGAAGATTGCTGGTTTGAATCCATACGACGGGGTGAGCTCCCGTCTGTCAGGTCTGGCTTGTGGGGACATGAAAGAAGCCTTCCAGCAGGATGGAAACACATCCGGGCGTCCCCTGGGTAATGTCTCTGCAGATGACCAATTCTCACACAACAGAAGCGACTTGCAATATGTTCTCAAGTCTCTTCTGACATGATTAAAAATAAATAAATTGATACCGCTTTATCATTGCCAAAGCTTCATCCACTTGAATTCTGGGTTTTGTAGTTTGCAATGCTATATAGATATCTCAGTCAAATACCCCAGTTCACCAGACTACAAATCCCAGTGTTATCAAAACCCTGGAACCCCAAAACAGATCCCAATACCCACAACCCAGGGAGTGCCAAGACATGGCACTCTCAGGTGACCTTTCCCCTAGAAACCCAGTTCCAGGTGATCTTTAGCCAGAACCCACCTAGTTGCATAAAGCACATACATGCACATCAGGGCAAATCTCATCACCTCTTTCAGGCAGGAGACAAAATCCCTTCACAATAGCTCCATACACTTAAAACAGAATCCAGACTGAAGTTACACAACATCCAGCCTGACCCTCCTTCCATTAAAACTGTTCCAACACCCTTGCCACCCATTGTTAAGCCAGTTGAGTTCCATTGTCTCAGTCCAGCCAAACAGGAATGAGGCTAATAGCACCCATTAATTTGAAACTAACCATATTCCTTCCTTCATGCACCCATGAAAAGCAGAGCAAGAAACCGTTACAAGACCTCAGACCATTAATTTATTAATATTCCTGCCAGACCCAAGACCCAATCAGCAGCAGATAGTGCATCTTATCCAAGCAGCATATGGATCCTAGCTGGCCCCACATTGAGCCAATAAGCACTCGGGGTGGCAAAAGTCTTTTGTTTTGAACTGCTGCCAAAGTCCTAAAAACATTTATGTAAATTGTGAATAAAGCCCCTGTTCCTTTTACCTTCAACTTGTTCATGTCTCATTTGGTCTTTCGAGCTTGGCACGCTGGGTCTCCAAACCTGGTGGTAGTTAAAATCACCCATTACCAGGATTTCGTAAGACACAACTATGGCCGTTGAAATGGTATCAAAGTACTACAATTGTGTAGTGCAGTGGTTCTCAATCTTTGGTCCTCCAGGTGTTTTGGGCATCAGCTCCCTCAATTCTTAACAGCTGGTAAGATGACTCAGATTTCTGGGAGCTGAAATCCAAAATAATTGGAGGACCAAAGGTTGAGAACCACTGGTGTAGTGTGACAGTGTCCTGACTTGCAAAAGGCTCTTTCTGGTCTTTCATCGGCAGCAAAATTATTTAGGATACTCATCTACAAAAGGTGTTATCTATGGTATTTATGCATGTGTCCCAGCTCAGGCCCTATCTCTTTCTAGTCACTCTCTTCTGGGTAGAAATAATGTGGTTTTCCCCCCCAATGCATCCAATGTAATCAACTCTTTCAGCTGCTTCCAGCGAAAAAGCTTCAAATGTTACTTTTTTGGCAGCATGAGATAACCATCCAGCTTCACTCCATCCAATTGTAGTTTAGTGCTAGAGCACATAGTTTGAATCTCCAGGCAGAGCTAAACAAAAAGCTGTCCATCTGAACCTTAGAGAGAAGCTTCTGGCCACCAATGGGTTGGTAACTACACAATGTGTGGAAACTAACTTTATATGAGGGTGGGGCAAAAAGTTTTGCCCCCTGTGTCATAAAAAAGTTACAAATAAATATATAACAGCAGAAGTTGCTACAGATCATAGCCTGAACTATCCTCTACACCAAACTACTGTTTAACATAGTCGCCATCAATTAGTACACATTTGCACCATCATTTAACCCAGGCAACAAAACCATTTTGGAAAAATTCAGGGTTTTGCTTCATGACCCATGATTTTAAAGCTGTTTTAACATCATTCAAGTCATTGAATCTGAAACCACGTAGGTTGTCTTTTTAAAACCATATGCAGACAACAAATTTAATCTAACTTCCATAGTTTGGGAGTATTTTAGAGGCATCTGCCACTCCTATTTTTCATAGATTTTCTGTGCTTCCAGTTTAGATTATGAAAAATACCATGGGTTTAAGCAGAAGAATCAGGTGACTGCCATCTAAGTAGTACAGTGAATTTAAGGTAAAGGTAAAAGTTTTCCCCTGATGTTAAGTCTAGTTGTGTCCGACTCTGGGAGTTGGTGCTCATCTCAATTTCTAAGACGAAGAGCTGGCATTGTCCATAGACACCTCCAAGTTTATGTGGCCAACATTACTGCAAAGGAGCACCATTACCTTCCCTGTGGAGCGGTATCTATTGATATACTCACATTTGCATGTTTTTGAACTGCTAGGTTGGCAGAAGCTGGGACTAACAGCAGGAGCTCACCCCGCTCCTCGGATTTGAACCACTGACCTTTTGGTCAGCAGGTTCAGCAGCTCAGCGCTGTAACCCGCTGTGCCACCGGACACAGCGAATTTACTCTAGTCTTTATACTAACTAAACTGTAAAGGAGCAATCCAAAATGCTGGACCTATTTTGGGCATAAGGTTCAGCACTTTGGATAACTCCTTTAAATACCAGATTGAAACCCAGAGCAGATTTACTAGCCTATTAATATGAGAGCTACCAACCACTATTAGGTGTAATTATGATTATAATATGGACTTTAATCCCCTCCCCCCACTAACCAAAAGAGCATTTTAAAAATGTTCATCCCCTTACCATAAAAATTATTCTTTATCAACAATTACTGGAATCTCAGCCAGGAGTGTGAAATATCTGGCAAAATAACAGTGCCAGTTTTTCCAATCCTTATATTCACATTCAGTGTTTTGATACTGTCAACAAGAGGCCGGTTGATCTCTTAATCTTAATCTTCTGGGTCAATGCTCTAAAAAAAAAATATGAAAATGATGATTTATCTCTTTTCAGTATGTGGCTGTACATGCAGGGGCAGAGAGAGTAAAGTGTGAGAGAACTGAGATTATTTATAAAAGAAGAAGAAAAATAATTACACTGAATAAATTTAATTGCTGAGATGTCTCTATAGAAAATTAGAATTATAACCTTAATTATGATTACTGTTGGGTTCACATGAAGTCCCAGCATACCATGAAAAACTGGGGCTCTTTTGCCAATGCTTCTTTTGTGTTGTATCATGATGACAGTAGTTAGCTATTAAAATTAAATGGGAAAAGAGACGTCTGATTAGCTGGATTTTAAAAGGTCATGAGGCTGAACAACTCTATTAACACTCTTCCACTGTAATAAACAATCAAATCTGCTAACAGATTGCTTCAAACTGCTGACCTAGTCAAAGTGTAGGTTGGTTTTAATTAGACATCATTTCCTGTAAGGTATTAGAATATGGTGTCATTGCAGCTCCTTTCTATGAATGAGTTTTGCATGTCTGCAAGGGACAGTGTAGCTGATGGAGATCAGCAACTATTGACCCCTGGGCTAAATTCACCCCTTGGGAGTCAAAGTTCCACAATAGACAATTCAGAAGCAAAAGTGTAATATGGAAGCATGTTAAGTTGTTGTCATTTCGCATACTGACAAGCTCCTTCAGAGGTGGATGTCCCGGTTTCAGGAAGACAAGTCCCAGTGGCAAAGTCAAGTAGTTCAATGTCAATATCAGTAAAATTCACACACCCAACAGGCAGATCAGGACCTCAAAGCTTGAGGTCTTGTAAACAGAGCCACAGTAACAACAAACTCCCATTGGGGAATCAGGCAAGCCATGTGCAGGGGAGCAAAAGTCAAAGCCTGACAAGAGCCAAAGGTCATGCATGAGCAAAGCAAAACAAAACATGAGTTCAGGAATAATATAATTTATAATACACTTTATATTCCACTTTTCTTCCCTAGAGGACTCAGAGCAGATTACAGTATTTACATACATAGGCAAACGTTCAATGCCCTTACAATCACAGATACAGTGACACACACACACATAAACAAAGACAAGGCTTCTCCTTTCATTTCTGTCTTCTGGAGGCGATGCTCATCTCTCACTTCTTGGAGTTGCTTTTCTCCATTTTCAAGTTGAAGAGTGTTGTTACTTCCTGATCGTGTGGCCGCAAGATTGATTGGAGCATCTCTTGCCTTTTTCCTGCTTGAAGCGGTATCTATTTATCTACTCATGTTTGCATGTTTTCAAACTGCTAAGTTGGCAGGGAAGCTAGACCTGACAGAGGGGAGCTCATCCCATCTTGCGGATGTGAACCATCAACCTTCAGGTCAGCAGTTCAGCTAGCATAAGGGTTTAACCCATTGCACCACCGTGGCCCTCATAAATGCTCACAGACCACATGGGCACACCATTTTCATCAATTTTACATGTATAGACTCGTGTTCTCATCAATAATGATAATAATAATAATAATAATAATAATAATAATTATTATTATTATTATTATTATTATTATTATTATTATTATTATTATTATTATTTGTTACCCACCTCTCTTCATGGCTCGAGGTGGAGTGGAACACAGTTTCAACACATAGATGAAACACAATACAGTAAAGTCTCTCTTATCTGACATAAACGGACCAGCAGAATGTCGGATAAATGAAAATGTTGGCTAATGCAGAGTCTTCTACTATTACTCATCTGACACGGTGCTAGACACCTAGAATAACCCAGCAGGAAGTGCCTAGAGGTGGAAGAGGAGCATGAAAATCACAGAGGGAAGGAGGGAGGATGCTTTTGCTTCTGTCTTATCCAACACTCTTATCCGACCCCCTGTTTTCCTCCAGCATTTCCCCTTTAATTAAAAGAGTGCTCCCCAACTCTCTCTCCATCCCCAATAAGTGAAAAAGGCAGAACAAGGAGGAGGAGGAGGAGTATTGTATGTCGTTCTTGTTCACTGTGTAAAAGGCACAGAATGTTTGCCTTATATGTGTATACTGTAATCCTCTCTGAGTCCCTCTGGAGAGATAAGGCAGAATATAAATATATAAATAAAGTGTATTGTTGTTGTTGCTGTTGTTATGCAACAGTGAACTGTGCTTCTGTATTCTGCAATGGAAAACACTTCTGAATTTGTACATGGCACATTGTGCTTTAGACATTACATTAGTTCTTGATATGCACTGCTCAATGTTGCAATTATGTACATAGGTTGTATAGTCTTTGCTAGTATCTTTAAGCATGAGGACACTTAGCTAGACCTCACTGGGACACTGCCATCTGTATTACTGTTCCAAAAGTAGGCAGTATGGCCAAGCACACCTCTTTCTAGACGTTATTCCAGAATGTGGGCACTACCAACACACAAAAAAGGGACTTATCCTTCAAAGTCATTTGTCACACCTCCATCAGAAATCCTCAGTAGAGGAACAAAGATGACAAACAGTTCAGCGTGGGAGTAAGATGTCCTTAAAATGGTAACATTTCCTCATCCGAACTGTTGGCATAAACTTATCCTAACTTGAACTGCACAATAAAGAAGGACACAGATTTTATTTCCATTAGCAGATTGAACCAAAGCAGCTTTCACAGATCAGTTTAACATTAGAAGAACTGAACTGTAGGGAGTAGGCAGAGACTGCCAGAAGGTGCCTGCTGTGACTGTGGAAGAAGTCTGAAGCAAGTCATGTTCTGTGTTTAGGGATGTTTGTTCAACAGGCCAGGAAAGTTGTTGGCATGTTCACCATCAAAGCTTTGGATACGGGAAACAGTACACCTCCATATGATTGTGTTCAAACAACACTACTTTAAAAACAAATTCCTGGGAGACAGAGCAATATTGATCTTAAAGTAGAATAATAACTTCATTGAAATAGGCCTAGGATTGTTCTGGTCTTCAAGAAGGCAATGCAGATGCTAGTATGTTTACAATTTCTGTCTTGAACTCAGAACATTCAGTCAAACATTTGTCAACATTGAAATGCTATGAGTTTGTCTTTTAACTCGGCAATACACAATACAAGCAACAAAAAATGTAAAGAGAGAGTGAAAATGTAAAATAATACACCTCCAGGCCATCTAAGCAACTTTATATTGGCCTCTGCAGTATTTAATCTTAAATATATTTACTTGGAAGCAGACCCGATTGTACCCTGAATGTGCTATTCCAATTTACTTAGTTCTTTGGTATCCCTTTTTATAACCTGTATCATTATGAATAAGCATAAATAAGTATTATACAAAAGGCATTTCATTTAAATGTATGTCCCATTAATTCTTTTCATAATTTAAATTCTGTATGATTTGTGTGCAAAAAAATGATTAATGCGGCAAAGCCCTTTATATCTTTGCTGGCATGCACCAAGACTAAAGCTTGTACGTAATGCATTAGACATAACAGTGTTATCCGTTAACTTGTTATTTTGATCTTTTTGTCTTGTAAGGAGACAAAGAGAAAAAGAAGCAATGATTAGTAAACATTATGATGTCTTCCTCTGTAAGAAGTAATGGTTCCCTGCTATTTTTAAAAATTTTCTGGGGGGCTAAAATACTTTTGTGGGTAATTTTCATGCAAGTTTTAAGATTTTTTTAAAAAACCAAAGCAATGAGCAATGCTCCAAACAACTTAACAAACATTTTTTTAAAAAAAAATGTGCATGGTAACAAAGGGGACAGTATCGTGTAGTGATTTGGGTGTTGGCCTATGACTCTGGGGACCAGAGTTTGAATTTCTTCTAAACAAATCTTGGCAAAACAAATCCTCTGATGGGTTGTTGTAGCTTGGAAATGACTTGAAGCCACACAGCAACCACAAATTGTGTTTGTGTGTGCGATCCATACTATAATGAACAATATTCTCAAAGGAATGTTCTAAGCTCTGCCTAGGACACCGAACTAAAATTAATCTTAAAGGAAAGGCCCTTGTGAGGAACACATGTATTTCCTTGACTTGAATATGGGATAAACTATAAATGTGCACCAGTCTCCCACCCATTCACCAGTCTCCCACCTGTATTTCCAATAACTGGAATTCACTTCAAAACCTATGAGCAACCATCTCTGCTGAAATCATTTTTGCGTGGGATCCTTTGCCTCTGTAACAGAGGGTTACATTGTAGAATTAATGTGGTTTGACACCTCTTAACTGCTATGGTTTGATGGTATGGAATTGTGGGAGGTCTAGTTTCACAAAATCATGTCAAAGAGTGTTCCTGCCTGGCCAAACTACATGGCAATTAGAGTAGTATCAAACTGCATTAATTGTACAGTGTAGATTAATTCCTAGGGTATGTCTACACCAGGGGGTCCCTTCGAGGGCCAGATGAGGCCCTCGAAGGTCCAGCCAGGTTGCTAAACGGGGTTGGCTACAGGAAGCGGGAAATCCCCCTGTTGCAGCAGCTCCATTGGCTGACAGTCTGTTTCCAGGCAAAATTCAAAGTGCTGGTTATGATCTTTAAAGCCCTAAATTCTCTGTGTAGTCTGATGTGGTGGTTGTTAGAGTGGTCCAGCATTTCTGTGTTCTCAAATAATATGCTGTGTCCAGGTTGGTTCATCAAGTGCTCTGCTATGGCTGATTTCTATGGTTGAATCAGTCTGCAGTGCCTTTCCTGTTCCTTGATTTGTGTTTGGGCAATGCAGCGTTTGGTGGTCCCTATGTAGACTTGTCCACAGCTGCATGGTATACAGTAGACTCCTGCAGAGGTGAGAGGATCCCCCTTGTCCTTTGCTGAATGTAGCATTTGCTGGATTTGTTTGAAAATATGCAAATGTGAGTAGATCAATAGGTACTGCTCCAGCGGGAAGGTAACAACACTCCATGCAGTTATGCTGGCCACATGACCTTGGAGACGTCTACGGACAATGCTGGCCCTTCGGCTTAGAAATGGAGATGAGCACCAACCCCCGAGTCAGACACGACTGGACTTAATGTCAGGGGAAAACCTTAATCTTAAAAATGTAGACTTGTCCACAGCTGCATGGTATATGGTAGCCTCCTGCAGAGGTGAGGGGACCCCCCCTTGTCCTTTGTTGAATGTAGCATTTGTTGGATTTTCTTAGTGGGTCTGGAGATAGTTTGTAGGTTGTGTTTCTTCATCAGCTTCCCAATGCAGTTAATGGTTCCCTTGATGTATGGTAAGAACACTTTTCCTCTGGGTAGATCCTTGTCTTTCCTCTCGTGTCTTGTTCTTGGCCTTGCAGCTCTTCTTATGTCTGTGGTGGAGTATCCATTGGCCTGTAGAGCCTAGTTTAGGTGGTTCAGTTCACCTTGGAGGAGGTGGGCATCACAGATTATTTTTGCACGGTCATCTAGCAATGACAGTTTTCCTTCATTTTCTTTTCCATTATGAATTGGATGTTTGGTTGGATGCTTTTGAGATGGTCCAGGAACTTGTTTAGTTCTTCTCCATGGCTCCAATGGTGAATGTCTCACCACCATCTCCAACTACACAGAGAAACCATTGAAATCCATAAGCATGTGGACAATTTCAACAGAAAGGAGGAAACCATGAAAATGAACACAATCTGGCAACCAATATGCAAAAACTCTAAAATCAGGACAGTAAATAAAGAACAGCACTTTGAAAACAGGGGAATTCCGGACAGGAAACAATCAGGGACAGCTAACACCTCCCAACAAAGGATTCCCCCAGGCAGGAAGCAACCAGGCTTTGAAGCTGCAGGGCTATTCAGTGCTAATCAAGGTTATTAATTACAACATTCACACTTGGCTCCAACAGATAAGAATTTTTTCTTCCACCCTGGACCTTGCACAGATATATAAAGCCCACTTGACTAGTTTCCAACAGACCTCACAACCTCTGAGGATGCCTGTTGTAGATGTGGGCAAAACGTCAGGAGGGAATGCTTCTGGAACATGGCCATATATTCTAAAAACCTCACAGGAACCCAAATCTGCTGCTGCTGCTGTTGCTCCTTCTTCTCCCCCTCCTCCTCCTCCTCCTCCTCCTCTTCCCCTTCTTTGAAACACAGTAAGATGAATCCACAGCAGACACTCTGCTGGCTGTTGTATTGGATCACACAAACACTTCCCAAGTGTCTAGGACTGTGTGATGTATCAGGGAATAATGCCTGCAGATCCCAGTAAGGTGGCCTATTGCAGCTGGCAGGTGATCTTTAAATCCTCAGTTGTTTCTCCTCAATCCTGCAGTCACCTGGGATTGCAACATTGACAATCTATACTTTGTTTTTTAAAATGATCGTGAGGTCAGGAGTATTGTGCTAAAACTCTGTCTGAATTC
The DNA here is from genome assembly GCF_035594765.1 of Anolis carolinensis. Classification (NCBI taxonomy): domain Eukaryota; kingdom Metazoa; phylum Chordata; class Lepidosauria; order Squamata; family Anolidae; genus Anolis; species Anolis carolinensis. Next base: position 200,890,477 of record NC_085842.1, read on the forward strand.
GGAAGTCCCAGAGTAGCTTGACATGTTCATTCTCTGTAACTTTTTCTGGCTTGTGATCCCACCAGTTCTTTGTCGCAGGTAGATGATATTTGTGGCACAAGTTCCAATGAATTATTATTATTATTATTATTATTATTATTATTATTATTATTATTATTATTATTGTATGACACAGCAAACAATATAGATATGCTGGATTTCATATCACAAAATCACAAGTCGAACACTTCCCAAGTGTCCAGGACTGTGTGATGTATTTTCGGATGATGTGCGCAGATCCCAGTAGGGTGGCTTTTTGCAGCTGGCAGATCGTGATTTTGACAATGTCTATTGGCACGGCATCTTTTGGCACAGCACCCAATGTGCCAATCACCACCGGGACCACCTGCACTGGTTTCTGCAAGAGTCTTTGAAGTTCAATCTTGAGGTCCTGATAGCGGCTCAGTTTTTCCTGTTGTTTTTCATCAATGCGACTGTCACTTGGGATGGCAATGATCCAAACCTTTTTCTTTTCCACGACTGTGATGTCTGGTGTGTTGTGTTCCAGAACTTTGTCAGTCTGGATTCGGAAGTCCCACAGTATCTTTGCGTGCTCATTTTCCAATACTTTTGCAGGTTTGTGATCCCACCAGTTCTTTGCTGCTGGGAGGTGGTACTTGAGGCATAAGTTCCAATGAATCATTTGGGCCACATAGTTGTGCCTCTGTTTGTAGTCTGTCTGTGCAATTTTCTTACAGCAGCTGAGGATATGATCAATGGTTTTGTCGGTTTCCTTGCAGAGTCTGCATTTTGGGTCATCAGCTGATTTTTCGAACTTGGCCTTAATTGCATTTGTTCTGATGGCTTGCTCCTGGGCTGCAAGGATCAGGCCTTCTGTCTCCTTCTTCAGGGTCCCATTTGTCAGCCAGAGCCAGGTCTTCTCCTTATCAGCTTTTCCTTCAATTTTGTCAAGGAACTTTCCATGCAGTGTTTTGTTGTGCCAGCTGTCAGCTATAGTTTGTAGTGCAGTTTTCTTGTACTGTTTTTTTGTCTGCTGCGCTTTGAGGAGTTTCTGATTTTTGACTTCAATCAAAGCAGGTTCTTCACTTTGCTTGACATATTCTGCCAGGGCATGTTCTTCTTCTTTGACTGCTTGTTTTACTTGTAAGAGTCCTCTGCCCCCTGATCTTCTAGGCAGATATAGCCGGTCAACATCACTGCGAGGGTGCAGTGAGTGATGAATGGTCATGAGTTTTCTTGTTTTTCTGTCCAAATTGTCCGCCTGTGTCCAATTTATAATGCCAGCAGTATATCTTATGACAGGTATGGCCCAGGTGTTTATGGCCTTGATGGTGTTGCCTCCATTGAGCTTGCTTTTGAGAATTTTTCTGACCCTTTGTGTGTATTCTTTGCTGACCACAGTTTTCACATGTTCATGCTTGATGTTGTCCAGCTGTAATATGCCGAGATATTTATAGGTCTCTGGCTGGTGACACTTTATTGTTTGGCCATTGGGCATATTTATGCCATCATTTTCAATGATTTTTCCCTTCTTCAATGCCACTGTCGAACATTTGTCCAAACCAAACTCCATGTTGATATCAGTGCTAAAAATTCGGACAGTGTTGGTCAGAGACTGGATTTCAGTTTGCGTTTTCCCATATAGCTTCAGGTCATCCATGTACATCAAATGTGAAATTTTGTGGGAATTCTTACATGTTTGGTAGCCGAGATTTGTTTTTTGTAAGATTGTTGACAGAGGGATCATGGCAATAATGAAAAGCAGAGGGGACAATGAATCTCCCTGGAAAATTCCTCTCCTGATGTTGACAAGTCCATAGCTTTCATTTCCAACAAACAGTTCAGTTTTCCAGTGCTCCATCATGTTTTCAATGAAGGTGCCAACGTTTTTACTAATCCCGATGGCGTCCAGGCACTTGATGATCCAGCTGTGTGGGAGTGAGTCAAAGGCCTTTTTGTAGTCAATCCACGTCATGTGAAGATTAGCTTTTCGGCTCTTACAGTTCTCCAGAATCATTTTGTCAATCAATAACTGGTCTTTTGTGCCCCTGCTTTTCCGTTTGTTGCCTTTCTGTTCATCTGGCAAGATGTTTTTTTCTTCAAGATAGTCTTGAATTCTGTCAGCTATGATGCCAGTCAGTAGTTTAAACATAGTGGGCAGACACGTTATTGGCCTGTAGTTTCCTGGTGCTGCTCCTTTTGCTGGATCCTTTTGTATCAGGTATGTTCTTCCAGTTGTTAGCCATTCACTGATACTTCCTTTCTGCAGCATCTCATTGAATTGTTGGGCCATTTTTCCATGTAAACTAATCAGATGTTTGAGCCAAAATCCATGAAGTTGATCACTACCAGGCGATGTCCAGTTCTTGACTTTTTGCACTCGTTTGCTGATCCTTTCAGTTCTTATTTCCATCAGTTCCATTTTGTTCTGTGAGAATTTTCCTTCAAAGTCCTTTATCCACCCAGCGTTTTTTGTTGTAGTTTTTATTATTTTCCCAAAGTTCTTTCCAGAACTTCGTTGTTGCAGTTTTCTCTGGCTTTATGGTTACTGTGTCTGTTGCTTGGTTCAGACTCTGGTAGAACTGTCTTTGGTCTGATTGAAACAGTTGATTTTGTCTGTACTGGATGATTCTGGCTTCATACCTTTCCATTTTTCTGGCTGTTGCTGTAATTTGTTCTTTCACGATTTCCAAAGCTTCTTCAATTTTTCTGGTGTTTAGCCAGTACTTTCGGATCAGGTATTATTATTATTATTATTATTATTATTATTATTATTATTATTATTATTATTATTATTATTTCACTTGGCCTTCTGTGCCAAAGAGAACTAAACTACTACTCCTAGGATTCCATAGCATTGAGCCATGGCAGTTGAAGTAGTGTCAAACTGCATTCATTCCATAGTGTTTGGGGCAAGTCATCCAAAGGCAACAGGTGCAGAAGTTGGCTGTCAGTAACTGCCATTTCCAGGGAGACTTTTGACCATGTCTTTGGGAGGAAATGTGGTGCTTCTGTATGACTGGAACTAGAAGGGAAGGCAACAAGGAAAGGAAATGTGGGGGAAGCTTCTCCATGACATCTATCTATCCCTTTGGGGAGCCAGGTGCCTTCAATGTCCTCCAACGCCAACTTTCTCACGTCCCCTGTCTGCCATTCGAGGGGAAGGGCTGCGTGAGGTAAACGCGGTGTAATTTCCTGACGGATATTTGCGCTTGAGGCGATCTTATTATGACAAAGGCGGGGGAATGAGAGAGAGAGAGGACAACAAAGGAGGCGCCTCCTCCTCCTCCTCCTTTTCCTCCTCTTGGCAATCCCTGCCATGGCTTCGGACTCGTGTAGAAAACCCAGGCGGAGTTGGCTTTGAGTTGAAGAGTCACACAGAGAGGCAATGTGTGAGGAGGAGGCTGGGGAAGCAGCATCTCCGCGTCCGTTTGGGTTCCCAGTCTGGCGGTAGAGAAAAGCGCGGGGTGACGGAGGAAGCAAGCCACATTCATAGCCAGACACCACCACTTCGATGTAATTGGGACCAATGCGCCTTCCCTTCGGCTGGGCATCGCTGACAGGAGGCTGACAGGAGGAGTCGCTGACTCTTTCCTTCTCCCTGCTGTCTCGCCGCTGCTTCGGATTGTGCCTCCTCGACCATGCTCTCGTCAGAGAAGGGTCTGGGATTCGTCTACACTGGCTTGTACCTTTGGGCCTCCTTGTTCCTCTCCTTTTGGAAAGGTAAGGCTCTGGATGAGGAGGGTTTTGTGTCTGAAGGTGCCTTCTTGGATTCTCAATGCGCCTGGAAACTTTAAGGACGGGGAGTAGGGGAGAGACTGTGGTTGTTTCTCCAAAAACAACCATACATGCCAGGGACTCAGATAGGGCTGTGTCTAAACTGGTGATGCTCCCATTGCTCACCCTTGAAAATATGGAGCCTTGTTAAAAGGACAGGCAGGACACAAATTAGATACGAAATAGCTTCTGTAGGTTTGAAGTTTAATGCTTATGAAAGTAGGAACAGGGACATTTCTTCAGTGTGACTCCATCCATATAAGGTTGCTGTGATTTTCCCAGGCTGTATGACCATGTTCCAGAAGCATTCCCTCCTGACATTTCACCCACATCAATGGCAGGCATCCTGCTGGATGTGTTGTCAACGGCAATGCCTTTTTCAAATAACCTGGGCATCGTCAGGTACTAAAGATAGTATACATATAAAAATAGGATATCTATTCATCCCTCAGTCCTCAAAGATATACATTAGAGTCTCATCCAAAGGTAGTATATATATAAAAATAAGATATCCATTCATCCCTCAGTCCTCAAAGATATACAGTAGAGTCTCACTTATCCAAAGGTAGTATATATATATAAATAAGATATCCATTCATCCCTCAGTCCTCAAAGATATACAGTAGAGTCTCACTTATCCAAAGGTAGTATATATATATATATATATATATATATATATATAGTATATCTATTCATCCCTCAGTCCTCAAAGATATACAGTAGAGTCTCACTTATCCAAAGGTTATATATATATATATATATATATATATATATATATATATATATATATGATATCTATTCATCCCTCAGTCCTCAAAGATATACAGTAGAGTCTCACTTATCCAAAGGTAGTATATATATAAAAATAGGATATCTATTCACCCCTCAGTCCTCAAAGATATACAGTAGAGCAGGGGTCCCCAAACTAAGGCCCGGGGGCCGGATGCGGCCCTCCGAGGTCATTTACCTGGCCCCCGCCCTCAGTTGTATAATATAATATATTGTATATACATATAATATTGATAATAATATTATAATGTAATACAATATAACACTAATAATAATACCATATAATAATATTAATTATATATTCTATATTACATATAATATTACTAATAATATTATAGTATAGTGGTATCGTTCAATAAAGTAATATATAATGCTAATATTGTGTTATGCTAATAATATAATATATTGTATGTACATATAATTTTTAAGCCACTCTGAGTCCCCTTTGGGGTGAGAATGGTGTGATACAAATGTAGTAAATAAATGCAGTAAATAAATAAATAATAAATAAATACATTTTAGACTTAGGCTCGCCCAAAGTCTGAAATGACTTGAAGGCACACAACAACAACAACAACAACAACAACAACCCTAATTAACTTGACTATCTCATTGGCCAGAAGTAGAAGCACACTTCCCATTGAAATCCTGATAAATGTATGTTGGTTAAAATTATTTTTATTTTTAAATATTGTATTGTTCTTTCGTTGTTGTTGTTGTTGCTTTTGCACTACAAATAAGACATGTGCAGTGTGCATCAGAATTTGTTTGTATTTTTTTTTCAAATGATAATCCGGCCCCTCAACAGTCTGAAGGATTGTGGACCGGCCCTCGGCTTAAAAAGTTTGAGGACCCCTGCAGTAGAGTCTCACTTATCCAAAGGTAGTATATATATAAAAATAGGATAACCATTCATCCCTCAGTCCTCAAAGATATACAGTAGAGTCTCGCTTATCCAACCTTTGCTTATCCAACATTCTGTATTATTCAACGCAGTCTGCCTTTTAGTGGTCAATATTTTTGTAGTCAATGTTTTCAATACATTGCGATGTTTTGGTGCTAAATTCGTAAATACAGTAATTACTACATAACGTTACCATGCATTGAACAGCATTTTCAGTCAAATTGTTGTAAAACATGATGTTTCGGTGCTTAATTTGTAAAATCATAACATAATTTGATGTTTAATAGGCTTTTTCTTAACCCCTCCTTATTATCCAACATTTTCACTTATCCAACGTTCTGCCGGCCCATTTATGTTGGATAAGCGAGACTATACTGTATAATATTTGTCTGCATGTGTTGTCAAAGGCTTTCACAGCCAGAATCACTGGGTTGCTGTGAGTTTTATGGGCTGTCTGGCTGTGTTCCAGAAGCATTTTCTCCTGACGTTTCACCCACATCTATGGCAGGCATCTCCAGAGGTTGTGTTCTGTTGGTCATCAGGGTTCTGTGTGCCAAGTTTGGTCCAGATCCGTCATTGGTGTGGTTGAGAATGCTCTCTGGATGCTGGGTGAACTATAACTCCCACACGGGTGGGTTAGGCCCCACCTGAACATCTGCAGTAGGTTTATTTGATCACCAGTGTTCTGTGTGCCAAGTTTGGTCCGGATCTGTCGCTGGTGAGCTTCAGGGTACTGTCTGGATGAAATTGAAGGGGTTCAGAATATGTAACTCCACATATCTATCTATCTATCTATCTATCTATCTATCTATCTATCTATCTATCTATCTAGATATAGATATATACACACAATACATGTACATATATGCTCTCTGGATGCTGGGTGAACTATAACTCTCTCTCTCTCTCTCTCTCTCTATATATATATATATATAGAGAGAGAGAGAGAGAGAGAGAGAGAGAGGAGGGGGGGAGTTATAGTTCACCCAGCATCCAGAGAGCATATATGTACATGTATAAGGTAAAGGTAAAGGTTTCCCCTGACTATAAGTCCAGTCATGTCTGACTCTGGGGGTTGGTGCTCATCTCCATTTCTAAGCCGAGGAGCCGGCATTGTCCGTAGACACCTCCAAGGTCATGTGGCTGGCATGACTGCATGGAGAGCCGTTACCTTCCCACTGGAGCGGTACCTATTAATCTACTCACATTTGCATGTTTTCGAACTGCTAGGTTGGCAGGAGCTGGAGCTAACAGCGGGCACTCAAGCCGCTCCCGGGATTTGAACCTGGGACCTTTCGATCTGCAAGTTCAGCAGCTCAGCACTTTAACGCACTTCGCCACCTGGGCTCCATGTACATGTATATGTTTAAATATATATGTGTGTATAAATATCTATATCTATATTTCTTTGGATAGCATAGAGATAGATTAACACCCCTGTTTGGGTTTTTTTTGTTGTTGTCTGTACCCCTCTTCAGAAGACTTCACCACACTTTCTGTCCCTGTGATAATTTGGTTTTGAAACACTTGTTGTGGAGACAAGGATTTGTGAGAAAGCTTCACTTGAGACCCTTTCCCCCCTGATAACTCTTTCAGGAGTGAATTTCCCTTCCAAGGGAAAGATTTCTCTCACTTCCTGTTGTCTCAGACCCGTTCTCAACTAGGAGTTGTTTGTAAGTCAGATGTTTCTAACTTAGGAACTGCTTGTATCAATAATAGGAAGAAAAAAGCCTCTTATGGGTAGAAATATGCATTGTTCAATCTCCAACAGGAAAACGACATACTTATAGTCACAAAAATAACACTGTAAAGGTAAAGTTGCTTTCAAAGGCTTCCACAATTGCTTTATGGGACTTGGAGAAAAAAGATTAAAATATATGTTTCATTCTTTTTCCTCTTCCCAATGTATATTGTAAGACTCAAAAGATTTTTTTTTAAAAAGTAAGAGCATTAAAAAAGAAACCCAATTCACTTTGTAGCTGGTACAATGCTGGATTAAATCTTATATATTTCAGGCATGCCAAGTGGTCTAAATAAGTTTTGGCTTAACTTTGGTTGTTGGAAGAGGATAACAATCTATTATGTAAGAGAGACAGGTAAAAATGAATCGATAAATGTAATCCTATGATTTATAGTTACAATAAGACAGGAATGTGATAGAGCTTTTTAAAGTCATGGAATTATGACTGCCCTAAAATATATCTAGTAGGCCATAATAAACTTGGTAAAAAGCTTTGCAGGTAGGTATCCATGCAACACAGAGGGGTAAAACAGATCATGCAACATCACGCAACATCACGCAACACAGACGGAACTTAAGAAACTTGACTTATTTTTGAAGGAAAAAAACCTTATAAAAGTAGAATATATAGATTATATTCATATACTTCATTTGTTTTTAAATATATATATAGCATATTTCACGTTATCTCAAAAGCACTGAGAGAGAGAGGATGAACCTTTCCTGCTCCTAAGCTTTCTGCACACTGCTCAGTGGTTGGAGAAATTCCATGCACTAAGAACCTTGAAAATGAAAGAATGAGGGGGAAAACATGTGGGAAAAGCCCTGAACACATATTGTTACTCGTGCATAGTGTATCTTCAAATATTCAGCTGAACACAGAGAGGTAAGTAGTAGGGAAGATATGCATGAGCCCTCTAATGCTACCATGTTTCCCCGAAAATAAGACAGTGTCTTATATTAATTTTTGCTCCCAAAGATGTACTAGGTCTTATTTTCAGGGGATGTCTTATTTTTCCATGAAGAAGAATTCACATTTATTATTGAACAAAAAATGAACATTTATTATTTACTGTACAGTAGTTGTCATCACAAACCAGCATAACCAGACAAACTGTGAATCCTATCCAGAATTTCTTGTTACTACCAATATTCCCATGTACAACACTCCATGGTACGTACATGTACCTATCCTGCATGCTCTGGTGTTTTGTTTGACGGGCATGCTTCCAAACAAAAACTTTGCTAGGTCTTACTTTCGGGGGAGGCCTTATATTTAGCAATTCAGTAAAACCTCTACTAGGTCTTATTTTCTGGGGATGTCTTATTTTAGGGGAAACAGGGTAGGACAGAACCTTTCAACTGGACTGTGGAAGCATTGGGTAAAACATTGGTAGGATGTCCATTCATCCCTCAGTCCTCAAAGAGTCACATGTATAGCTTCCTTTTCTTACATTGGGTCATGCCTACGACCTTGGAAGAATGGTTGCTCAATGCTGTCAACTCTCTTCTTCTGTAAGATCCTGCAATGAGATTCATAGCTTCCTCAAATCTAATAGGTCGCTGTTGTTATCAGTGCTGACAGCTTAGTCACCTGCTGAAGCCCCCGGTGGTGTAGTGGGTTAAATCCTTGTGTCAGCAGGACTGCTGACCGACAGGTCAGTGGTTCGAATCCAGGGAGAGCGGGTGAGCTCCTTCTGTTAGCTCCAGTTCCCCATGCAGGGACATGAAAGAAGACTCCCACAAGGATGGTAAAAACGTCAAAACATCCAAGCGTCCCTAGGGCAATGTCCTTGCAGACGGCCAATTCTCTCACATCAGAAATGACTTGCAGTTTCTCAAGTTGCTCCTGACATGAAAAAAGTCACCTGAACGTATGAGTCACCTGTTTAGAGTTGTGATACCTAAAGAAATCTAGTCAGACCCATAAAAAGTATAAAGATCCCCAGCCAGGGTATGCTTCTTCCATCTATTTAAAGTGTGTGTGTGAGGGAGAGGGAGTATGTATGTACAGGTTTGGTCTAACATGATTTTGTATAAATACCCTGCAGCAATGCATGTGCTTGGCATCCAAGGCAAATTATTTTATCACCTGAACCAAAACCACCAATATGCCACCAATACCTTTTCCATCTCCAATAAAATGTACCAACAACAAATATCTATTAATTGTTGTTGCATTTTCACATACAAAAAAATTGTTGTCTGAGGCAGCTGCCACATTCTTCCTTATAGCAAGGCCTGAGATTCTACTTGAGAAAAGCCACAGTTTCAGCCTAGATTAGTGGTTCCCAACTTTCCTTTGTCCACTTGACCAGGGGCCACTTTGATCAGGAACTACTCTCCAACATTAGTACCAAAAGAATTATGAATAAGTTTTTGGTCAACTTTAGATTTGGTTTGGTTATTTGAGGCGCTGATTCAGAAAATTACATTGGATAGACTACATCAGTTCTAGAGCTGATGTGATCTATCCAATGCAATTTTCTGAATCAGCAACCCACATAACTCCAGGAACAGGCCTAAAAACGAAGACATAAATGGCTCTGCTCAGGGGGAGGGAGGAGGAGGAGAAGCAGCAGCCAGGAGGCTTGTTGTCATGCCTTCCTGGATAGTCAGCCTCTCCCCTCCTGATATACCTGTTACCTTGGCACTATAAGAGAGTTTCGTGAGACCAGTCACTCTCGTTGCAAAGGTGTAGTAACTGAGAGACAGCAGATCATATTTTAGTTCTTGGGGACCACTGGTGGTCCATGGGACACAGGTTGGGAACCACTGGCCTAGATTAATTCAGGAGGTCTCACCATCATGATTATTGACATTTATACACAGTGCTTTGACCTAAGTGCTTCAGGTTTTCCCTTCAGTGATCCGCTGTGGTTATAGTGATTTTTGGTACTTGTGAGTTCAGCCTCCAAACTATGCATATTTTCCTGGATTACTAATTTAAATGGGACTTACTCTCAGATGAATGGGTATGGGATCTTGGCCCAAGAAATTGTATAATGCCTGCTATCTGGCCTGTCTTCTGTCAGAGCATCAGATTTTGATGCAACAATGGTTCTTAATCTTTGTTTCGTAAGATGTTTGGAACCACAGCGGCCAGAAGCCTCAAACACATGGCCAGTGTTTTCAATTGTGAGAGCTGAATGTTGAAGTTCAAAACACCCAGGGAATCTAAAGCTGAGAATCAGTGAACAATATCAATGTTTTTAGTCCCTTGTTCAGTGGTGTCACCATGTCATATCCCATGAATCTCCTCCTATACTAGACCATTCCAAAATATCATAATTAAAATTCCAGAAAATTTGGCAAAAGCAAAAACAATAATGCTTGTATCATGTGTAGTCAAAACTGTGTGATTTGAAGCATTATTATAAGTGGTTGACAATGATAATTTTAAGCAGAGCATTAGAAGGTTCAAAAAGTAAATCAGCATAGAGCTTTAATCTTCTAGATATAGCAACATAATACATATAAGCAGGGCTTATGAAAAATGGTTTTTTTGGAGTTATGATTGCATGAATTTTATTATTATGGTCACAGATCAGGAGTATAAAACATTAAAAACAGAGGGTTTTTTTTAAGTGTTAACATTAAGATCAGAGATTAGAAACATTAAAAGTAGAAAGTAAATGATATGGAGTCGACCTACACGGTTTCATATATGACCTTCTAGAAATAGTAATATAATACATGCAAGCAGGGCTTATAAAATGGTTTCGTAGTTACGGTATATTTAACTACAGCGGTTTTACAAATAAATATGATAAATTTCAGCTGAAACACTGTACAATTGTTTATAGATAGTTATTTTGCTGTTACCCCTTCTGATGGTGTTACCCAATGTGGTCCACACACACCACTCCCTCCTTGTGACAGCATTGTCCTTGCTCATGAGTTGTGTGAACCATCGATGTTGAATAAACTTCAGACATAACTTGTAAAGTATCGTGAGCAATATTTGATGACATCTAAAGAAGGAAAGGAGCCCCGGTGGCGAAGTGTGTTAAAGCACTGAGCTGCTGAACTTGCAGACCGAAAGGTCACAGGTTCAAACCCCAGGAGCGGCATGAGCTTCTGCCAACTTAGCAGTTTGAAAACATGCCAATGTGAGTAGATCAATAGGTACCGCTCCGGCGGGAAGGTAACGGCGCTCCATGCAGTCATGCCGGCCACATGACCTTGGAGGTGTCTACGGACAATGCCGGCTCTTCAGCTCAGAAATGGAGATGAGCACCAACCCTCAGAGTCAGACATGACTGGACTTAATGTCAGGGGAAACCTTTACCTTTAAAGAAGGAAAATAAAGCTAATTCCATCTAAATTCAAGGAACAGAAAAAGCAAAACAAACTGTTTATGGATTTTATGTTAAAACATATTTTTTCATTCTTTCTATCCTCTCTCGTAATAATCAATTTCAGATAAAGGTTTTGTTTTATCTACATAATGCATTACATTATTGTGTGGTCTCTGACCAGTTTTTCCTTTAACAGTATCACATATAATAAATTAATCCCGCCATAAAACTTGATTATGTATACTATTGTGGGTAAAAACATTTGCTAGAGGCTCTTCTTTGAATCTCATCAGAGCTGTGAATTCATTGCATGATCATGATTTGCTGCCCCACCTCAATTCTGAAATGTAAGTTTTGAAATTCCACTGCTTTACACAATATTAAGCATTTTTGAGTTACATTAATATTATTTATGATAGCAATAACATATGCTATCCACATCTACCCAGAAGCAACTTGCACCACACTGAGTGGAATTTCCTACCAGGGAAGTGTGTAATACAATTGAATCCTACATTCTGGTTACATCTGATACACAGGTGAAATATTTGTGCAGGGCTCCACTATAGATATTTCAGGAAAATTACCACTAGTCCTCCTAGACATCTTCGGCACACAGATGATGTCATCAGTGCGTGCCAACTTCCAGAGCTTTCTTGGCAGCCTAGAGCCTTCTCAGTATACTATAGACTGGGCATAGCTCCATCCTGGAAATATCAACCATGGGGTAAAAAGGAAACACACACCCATGCCCTTCAGCAGTGTTGGTATTATTGCCATCCTTCAGATGGATTTTGGGCTATGACTCACCTCATCTTTCAGGAGCAAAACACAATTTTCTCAGTGATGCTCCAGAGATCCCAAAGACTTTGTTGTAAGTTGAATGTGCTAAATGTGTTTGTCAAATGTTTGGCTTGTAAGTTGTATGTGCTAAATGTGTTTGTCAAATGTTTTGGTACAGCCGTTAGGCTAATAAATAAAATGCACCTACTGTGTGAAAAACACACTTTATTGGTATTGTTGATGGCTTTCACGGCCAGAATCACTGAGGTGTTGTGTAGTTTCCAAGCCGTATGGTTGTGTTCTAGCAGCATTTTTCTCCTGACATTTTGCCTGCATCTGTGGCTGGCATCTTCTGAAGATGCCAGCCACAGATGCAGGTGAGACATTAGGAGAAAAATGCTACTAGAGCACGGACATACAGCCCAGAAACCACACAACACCTCACAAACTTTATCAGTTTTGAATGATACAGCAGAAGGCATATTGCAGAAAACATCTCAGCCCTACAGCATCTGTGTCCCAGGTTGCATCTACGCTATAGAATTAATGTATTGTGACACCACTTTAACTGCTATAGTATCACAGGAGCTGTAGTTTTACAAAGCCTTTAGTCTTCTCTGCCAAAGAGTGCTGGTCTCTGACTAAACTACAGCTCCCATGGCATTGGGCTATGGCAGTTAGTGGTGTCGGAGGCTGTATTGTAGATGCACCCTCAGAGTCCCCTGGAGGCATGTGGCAGAACTGGGCTTCTATGGCCACTTCCACACATCCATATAACCCAGGATCTCAAGGCAGAAAATCCTACAATATCTGCTTTGAACTGGGTTATCTGGATCCATACTGCCATATATTCCAGTTCAAAGCAGAAAATGTGGGGTTTTATTCATCTTAAGAAACTTAATTCTTCCCAAACTATATCATAACTGATAATTTGGATCTTAGTTGCTGATGGAAGATGGACTCCCGAAGTTCATGTATTACAGTCAGGGCCGTAGCCAGAAAAAAATTTCGGGAGGGGTTTTGAAAATTTCGGGGGGGGGGGGGGGTTGAACCCCTAGCACAGACCCCTCCCCGCTACAAACCTGTCAATATCTGCTTGAGATAGTGCCTGGAGAGACTCTTAATGTTTTGCATCTCATAGACTTAGCATGGGGATTTGGTTAACCAGTTAAAATTCATGAGTAAACGAGATTTTTTTTATAACTTGAAAAATTTGTGGAGGGGGGTTGAACCCCTAACCCCCCCCCCCCCTCGCTACAGGCCTGATTACAGTAGCAAATGAGATAAAACGAAAATGCACAAGAACCGTAGAAGCAGATTGCTTACAAATCTCAAGTGTATTGTAATTAATTTTTTCAGTATTCATAACCTCAGTTTAATTCTGATTGAACATTAATGAGAAATAGCTTTACTTTTTTTTGCAATCTGTGCGGTCTCACTGCTTAGGTGTATTTTATATAAAGGGCTAGTGGCATGTCCCAGTCTGATTTGTTAATGGCAACTATTTTGGTTACTTTGTGATAAGAAACTACAGTTTGTAACTCTAACAATAAATAAGTACTTTGTGGCTTTGAGTTATAACTGTAGCAAACTGCTGACTTAAAAGTAATCCTCAAAGGCATGTCTTTCCCTATATTATTCAAATCTTATTCAACGCCCAGGTGTTCTGAAGCAACTCTAATTCACCTTATGGCTGTGATGAAAGGTCCTTGAAAAAGGTGTAATTGTGAATTTCCAGTAAAATATAACTTTCCTCAGTCTCATCCTTTCATGTGCCATGAAGAGTGACCTGTACTGTTATTATTCCACCCCCCTGAAACTCTCCGTTTGGTTGGGAACACCCCAGTTAATACTCTGACATCCCATTTTTAAATATGTATTTTCAGACAGGAAACAATCGGGGCCAGATCACACCTCCCAACAAAGAATTCCCCCGGGCAGGAAGCAGCCAGGCTTGAAGCTGCAAGGCTATTTAATGCTTATCAAGCTGGCCAATGGCAACATTCACACTTGTCTTAGGCAAACAAGAGTTCTTTCTCCCACCCTGGACATCCCACAGATATATAAACCCCAACTTACTTAGTTTCCAACAGACCTCACAACGTCTGAGTATGCCTGCCATAGATGTGGGCAAAATGTCAGGAAAAGTGCGTCTGGAAAATGACCATACAGCTTGGAAAACTCACAGCAACCCAGTGATTCCAGCCATGAAAGCCTTTGACAACACATTGTATTTAAGATGTCCCAATTTTTTCCCCCTACTCCTCTCACTTCCCACTTTGTCCTTGACTTACTTCAATTGCTGCAACTGAGTTCAAAGTGCAAACATTATTGTACTTCATTGTATAGTAATTGCCACTGTATAATATTTACATCCTCATTTTTGGGTCCCAAAATGAGCTTCTTTCTTTTCCTTGGGTAAACATAACAAGTAGTTTTAAACAAAACCAAAAGCTGAGCTCTCCCTGCTCCCTTTCCCACTCAAATATAGTTCAAAGAAAGACAGCTTTCTTTTCACCCTCTTCATCTTCAAGAGAAACTTGCAAATACAAGGCACCAATTTTATTTCATCATATAATAGTCGCACTCCCTTTTTCCAACAAAAAAGGATAAAAGTATATGAGATGAAGTATGGTGTTTCCATTCAGCTAAACCAGGGGTCCTCAAACTTTTTAAGCCGAGGGCCGGTCCACAATCCTTCAGACTGTTGAGGGGCCGGATTATCATTTGAAAAAAAAAATACAAACAAATTCTGATGCACACTGCACATGTCTTATTTGTAGTGCAAAAGCAACAACAACAACAACGAAAGAACAATACAATATTTAAAAATAAAAATAATTTTAACCAACATACATTTATCAGGATTTCAATGGGAAGTGTGCTTCTACTTCTGGCCAATGAGATAGTCAAGTTAATTAGGGTTGTTGTTGTTGTTGTTGTTGTTGTTGTTGTTGTTGTTGTGTGCCTTCAAGTCATTTCAGACTTTGGGCGAGCCTAAGTCTAAAATGTATTTATTTATTATTTATTTATTTACTGCATTTATTTACTACATTTGTATCACACCATTCTCACCCCAAAGGGGACTCAGAGTGGCTTAAAAATTATATGTACATACAATATATTATATTATTAGCATAGCACAATATTAGCATTATATATTACTTTATTGAACGATACCACTATACTATAATATTATTAGTAATATTATATGTAATATAGAATATATAATTAATATTATTATATGGTATTATTATTAGTGTTATATTGTATTACATTATAATATTATTATCAATATTATATGTATATACAATATATTATATTATACAACTGAGGGCGGGGGCCAGGTAAATGACCTCGGAGGGCCGCATCCGGCCCCCGGGCCTTAGTTTGGGGACCCCTGAGCTAAACCAACAAGGAGAAGAGGGGTGGGAATACAATGTGAAACTTCTTAATGGGTACATGCAGAAACCAACTGGTGCAGTTTCTCCTAAATTGTGTTTTCTTTCTCGTTAATATATTTTGCTGTCTTGAGGGGACTCTGGTTTTGTTAGACCACATGCATCCTGGATTTCATTTGTGAAATGCTGGAGTTCTGCAACCTGGATTGGAGAAAAGCAGGCACTGCAGATCTTAAATATGTTTGCCAAGTTGCAGCTTGAACTGAGTACCTTCAATCACAGAGATAAAGCAGGGGATTTACTGGTAGGAGCTGCTGCTATCCATTTCTCCTCACCCTCTTTAGCCTCCCTCTCACCTGCAGTAGGAAATGGAGCTCCATGAATGCCCAGTTACAAGTGTTAGAGGATTGCTGGCAGAAAGGACCATAAAAGAAAAGCGGGGCAGCAGCAACGGGTGCTTTCTCTCCCACTGTGTGAGTGCATTAAAATATAAATGCAAAAGACAGAACCACCCAAAGATCACTGGCCTGCAGGGAAAACAACCCAGGCTTATCTCCACAGCATGATGCTGAATTAAGCCCATTAAAATTAATATAGCCTGTGACAATGGAATGGTTGGAGATCAGAATCCCAGTCAAGCAGGAATTATGAAGCTACATGGTATTTTAGAAAGCACTTCAGTACTATAATAAATTAGGCCATGCCTGCACAACTTCTGAGCTGCCAAGCTGAACCCATCTGGATGATTTGTGCACCTGCCAGGTGCTCAATGGCCCCTCAGTTTGTGTGGTCCTAGGTAGGCGTTAAAAACAATAGACTTACGTAAGGCCCCTCAGGATGCTAGATGAGGATGGTGGGATGGACCACGTTCTTCAGGCCTTATTTGGCTTGAAAGAGTCAAGGACAATGCGGGTGAGGGTGCATGGAACCAACAACTTTACACTGGAAGTGTTAAAGGGCAGTTTGTGCAAAATATATATATATATGGCAACACACCCTCATTCTACACACACACAAAAAGGGGGACCTATGAGGGAATTTCCTTTGGTGATAGAAGAATTAGTGCCAAGGCATTATTATTTTATACTGTTTCCCCTGTATTTTTAATGCTGTAGTTCTGTTTGGTATGTAATACAGGGAAACACTGAAGGAAAAGATTTATTAATGTGACAGCTTCTGTATAGTGTCCGTAAGAATGTGCCAGTTTAGCAGCCAAGTCTGTGAATAGTTCCTCTGCAGAGCTGAGGAGGAATTTTCAAAACATGCCTCAGGCACCGATTTGGCAAACCAAGTAAGGCATGTGCTGAGCTACCTAGTGAATGGCATGTAAGCCATTTACATCCACAAAGGAGCCTCGGGTACATCTGATCACCCCAGGACTGGTGAGCCAAAGCATAGAAGCTATTTCTGCAAGTAACAACACTGCTAAGCTCTTTGGATTGAAATGGCTTACAAGTAACAAATGGCTTTCTTGTAACATGTTTTTTTGAAAGTGGAGGTTAATGATGTTGCTTTGAGAAGCAATGTAATGATTTAACAGCAGGCTTTGTAATGTGGTGAGAACAGTTTACTCATTATATGAAAAACTTATCTGGGAGAATCATTTAAGGGCACCGGGAATCTCTTTCTTTACCTTCTACTTTTTGGTATTTTAAAGTGAGGTTTATATATCTGTGGAATGTCCAGGGTGGGAGAAAAAACTCTTCTGTTTGAGGCAAGTGTGAATGTTGCAACTGATCACCTTGATTAGCATTGAATAGCCTTGCATCTTCAAAAAGTGGCTGTTTTCTGCCTGGGGGAAGCCTTGGTTGGAAGGTGATTAGCTGGCTGTGATTGTTTCTTGTATGTTTTTGAGTGTTGTTCTTTATTTACTGTCCTGATTTTAGAGTTTTTTTTAAATACTGGTAGTGTGATCGAGGTGACCCCCCCCCCCCCCAGGACTTTGTAAAAGATAGTTCAAAAATCAAGACTTTATGTTCTATATTCCATATATTTATAGTAGAAGGTGATTGAGTTTACTGGAGTTTACTGTGGTTTACTAAAACTCTGCACTCTGAGGCAAGAGATAACAACTTCATGAATTGTAAAATCATGCTGATAAAACTCCACTTTTATGAATTTCCATGCTGGGTTCTCCAGATGTTATGAACTTCGTTCTTATCAAATATTTTCAATTGTTTATATCATTCATGATTCCCCTTTATGCAATGTAACTCACTTTTATGGATTCTCCCTTATTTCCATGAAATCTATCTATCTGCCTATATGTATTTGTACTCTTTGGGATCCCCGGAAAATATGTATTTTTCCCAGCATGGTTTATATTCCAACTTTATTTTATTTTTCATTTTATTTCATATAATTGTCAAATCATGAAATCAAATAGGAAATATTTTGAACTCAACCTGAACCCCAGAACTTATCCCATTTCCTATGACCCAGGCTTCCTTTCCCAAAAACAAAAGGATAATCTGCCACCGCTAAATCCAATCAAATTCAAATTGCATGGACAATATAGGGCTTGAGTCGCCGAATTCGGAGTTTGCTGACCTAAAGGTGATTCGCCCCAAGGCAAACATTGTCATATCTCACCCAAAGGAAAAACCAGGACACCTCAGGAAGGCGCCCTGCAGAGCCTGTCAATATGGCTCATCACCACCCATCTTTGCTTCCATGTCTGACACCCCAAGGCATATCTAAAATCTGTATACATGACAGAAACCCGGACACCCTTGATTGCTGCCATTAATAAATTAAGCACCCTTTAGAAATCGGTCTAGCAGGACTTAATCCGCTAGTTCCTGTCCCGTCACCTCATTGTTTCGATAACTCCCGCCTTCTCTTTCCTGATTGGCCCGAGTAGAGACAAAAGGCAGCTTCCTATTGGGCCAACGGAGCAAGGCGGGAAACGAAAGCCCGCCTCGTTCAACCTTCTAGCCTATCAACGATCAGATGGGCGGGGAAGCAGGGCGGGAAATTCAAAGGGTTGTCAGACTGAAATTTTGTATAAGTATGGCTTTATTTTGATTGTATGGTACCCTAGTAGACCGAATGATCGCTACTAGAGTCCTCTTCAGCTGAATTGCTCAATAAAGACTCCTTGGCGGATTTTCCTTCAACTTTGGCGGACCTTCTTCATTTCGGCTTCAGGTTGTATTGCGGCTCGTAATTCTCCTTTTGGCTTCGCCAAGGTCCGTTCTCTCAGGACCGGATCGGGTCTCTCCTTAAGGGCCCGATCCCCTAAAACGCGGTCGACAACAGTAGCCAGATTTTGTTCATTTTCATAGTTTCCCACTTCCTGTTGAAATTGTCCACATGCTTGTGGATTTCAATGGCTTCTCTGTAATTTGTCATGGTAGTTGTTAGAGTGGTCCAGCATTTCTGTGTTCTCAAATAATATGCTTTGCCAGGTTGGTTTATCAGGTGCTCTGCTATAGTTGACTTCTCTGGTTGAATTAGTCAGCAGTGCCTTTCATATTCCTTGATTCGTGTTGTATAATTATAAAAACAATTGGAAAGTAACACGTGTAATGGCTTTCTTTCCAACTTCAGAGAGAGATGCTAAAATGTATTCCCTCTGTTTCACTGCCTTTTCCTGAATGGCCATGACAGTTCACAAAACCAAAAATGTAGATGTGTTGACCCCCAATACCATCACTTTTTCTTCCTGCAAGCCATTTCCCTATTCTCTGTCCGCTGGAAAAGACTATGCAAAGTCATGCATGATATAATGTGTACCTCCTGATTGAGGGATCTCTGCAAAATTATTCTGATTTTTTTTTCTTGTTTAACAGTCCATACAACTACCCCTCCCCAACTTTCCTTGACAGCATATTATTAATTAAGAATGTTATTGTAAGCAATGAGCCGTGATCATTACTTTTTAAAAGGAATGCTAGGAAACGTTCTGCAGTGAAGGAAGCAAGGCATCTTTCTGTACCTTTAACAGTGGACTAAAGAAAGGAATTCTAGCAGTTGGAGCCCATTAGGTAAGGGGCAAAATGTGTGCAGAACGCTAGATTTCTTAAAGGGGTATTATTTCAGTCTTCAAGAAGTATGTGCACAAAGAAACATACACAAGAGATGAGGACAAGATTTTTAGCAATGTTTGAAAGCCAGCTTTGAGATGTAAAAAAAAAAAAAAAGCTAAATGCTGAATTCCAGAAAATTGTTATGCATTAAGAACATTGTGTGTGTGTGTGTAAATGCATGTGTGTCTTCAAGTCATCTGTTGGCTACTGATAAATGCTGTAGCTCCAGCAGTGATTGAGAACTGGTCTGGCATAGTGACTTAAGAGCCTGGATAATGGAAACTTGCTTCAGCCATAAGCTGTCAGTGGATTTAGACAAGCCTCTGTCTTTCAGCCTCTGAATCCTTCCTTCCATATGGGAATAAAGATGAAGATTAGGAGGTGCTGAATTGGTGTTAAACTGTATGGGGGCCTATACACTAAAAACTCAAGTCTGATAAGATAGGGATGCTGTTGGTAATTGGGTTGTCTGATAAAGAAGATGAAGGATTGTGCTCCCTCTGAAAGATTAGATGTACACTCTAAAGCCATGTATCCATGGCCCATGAGTGACTGTAGGGTTTTTCCCCTTTCCTCCCAAAACCACAAAGCTCATCTGAGCCCTGAAATAGCACAGTATACATGCTAAGTATTATTGTCATCACTGTAATTGCCTCAGATCAAACAGAAATGCTCTTTTTATTCTGGAGTAATCCATTTGTGCTTTTAACATGCAATTGTGAGTAGATAAATAGGTACCGCACCGGCGGGAAGGTAATGGCGCTACATGCAGTCATGCCGGCCACATGACCTTGGAGGTGTCTATGAACAATGCTGGCTCTTTGGCTTATAAATAGAGATGAGCACCAATCCCCAGAGTTGGACTCGACTAGACTTAATTTCAGGAGAAAACCTTTACCTATGTCTACCTTGCTTAAGTCAATAAATTGTTGTTAATAAAATAATTTGATGCATGCAATGGGTGGGTCTAATTTTGAGAAACCTTTCCTTGGAGCTGCTCATTCCAGGAGGAAACTGATAGCACTGGACAAGTGGTCTTTTACGGCTGTCGAAATACTATTGCAGCATACTATGGTAGGATGAAAAATAGCATCCTATATAGCCAC
This sequence comes from Anolis carolinensis, assembly GCF_035594765.1. Taxonomy (NCBI): domain Eukaryota; kingdom Metazoa; phylum Chordata; class Lepidosauria; order Squamata; family Anolidae; genus Anolis; species Anolis carolinensis. The sequence continues at coordinate 200,911,310 of NC_085842.1, forward strand.
CAGCAAAATACACGTAAGGTCAAAGACTAATTCTAGATAGGTAAGCAATTACTTGGGGCCTCTGGTGGCACAGTGTGTTGAAGTGCTGAGCTGCTGAACTTGTGGACCAAAAGGTCCCAGGTTCAAATCCCGAGAGCGGAATGAGCGCCCGCTGTTAGCCCCAGCTCCTGCCAACCTAGCAGTTCGAAAACATGCAGATGTGAGTAGATGAATAGGTACTGCTCCGGCAGGAAGGTAATGGCGCTCCATGCAGTCATGCCGGCCACATGACCTTGGAGGTGTCTGACAACGCCAGCTCTTCAGCTCAGAAATGGGGATGAGCACCAAACCCCCAGGGTCTTGCATTGCAGAGTTTACTGCATATTTATTTTGGTTTTCCGTGAATTTTAACATTTTTTCAGTGGTTTCTTTCTGATTACTTTAAGAACTGTCAGAGGACTCTTCCCAAGATGATCCTGTGTTTCATTTAGATTAGAAAAACTATTTAGAGAGTGACTTCTTTTTCAATCATTCTTTATTGTGCCCGTCTCTTCGCCATGCTTGCGCATCCGGAAGTCTTTTTCAATCATTCTTAAAATGTGGAGAAACTCTTCTTGCTGGAATGACTTATTTCACCATTGAATTGTCATGGTATGAGACTGAGATATGTCACAATAATATAAATATTATAACATTTTTATGGTCAGTGAAAGAACATGCATGCATCTAAAAGGAAGCTTGTGGCAGTAACCCTGGCCCATCGTTCTCACAAACGATATATAACAGCATTGAATGCTTGCCGTATGTATGTTCTGTAATCCGCCCTGAGTTCCCTGGGGGAGATAAAGCGGAATATAAACCAAGTATATTATATAGGGTCTGAACTCCAAATTCTGGTTGTGAAGATCAATATATTGAACATTCTTTCACCAGAGTCTTAACATTGTGTATATACCAAGCATTGGCTTCTACTCTAGAAATGCTGGGTTATTTGTTTGTTAAATATTCATAGCTTATGAATGGACTTCAGAGATGACATATATAAAAATCTTTATATGTTTTTAAAAACACATTCTCCAGCAGTCCCCATTTTCTTTCTTCCTTTTAACCCAGTAGCTGCCTAGAAAAGACAGTACAGATGTCAAGAGGAGCATTTTGGCTTCCTTGACCATGGTCTACTCTTCCAAGAGGATGGACTACTGGCAAGCGATGGGGTGCATCTCACACAAGTAGGAAAACATCTTTTTGCACACAGACTCACAAACCTCATCAGGCGCACTTTAAACTAGATCCACTGGGGGAGGGGAACAACAGCCTGGCGAACACTATATTACCCACGACCACAGGGAACCGCCGAAAGGCTAAACGGAGGGCTGCACAAACACAGCAAGGACCAAGTACAGAGAGCACAATAATCCCAAATAAACAGTTCGAGAGGAGGTCACAGGGGCTTACATGTCTTTACACTAATGCTCAGAGCATGGGAAATAAGCAAGACGAACTCCAACTCCTAGCACAGCACCACACATACGATGTCATAGGCATCACTGAAACCTGGTGGGATGACTCCCATCACTGGAATTTAACCATTGAGGGCTATAACCTCTTTCACAGAAATAGAACAAAGGGGAGAGGAGGGGGAGTAGCTTTATATGTCAAAAACAGTTACGTTGCAGAGGAAATGCAAGACTGTAATCCGGGAAACCAGCTTGAAAGCATCTGGATAAGAATCAAGGGAACCGGGACTCAAAAAGATCTTGTCGTGGGTGTCTACTACAGACCTCCGAGTCAGGATGAAGGACTTGATGAAGCCTTCTGTCAACAGCTGACCAAACAGGCACAAAGAAGAGATATAGTAGTCATGGGCGATTTCAATTATCCCGATATCTGCTGGAAAACAAACTCAGCCAAGAGTACAAAGTCCAACAAATTCCTCACTTGCCTTGCAGATAATTTTATGGTCCAGAAGGTAGAAGAGGCAACAAGGGGATCAGCAACTCTTGATCTAATCTTAACAAATGTGGAAGACCTGATCAATACAGTTGAAGTGGTTGGATCCTTAGGGGCAAGTGACCATGTGCTCCTGCAGTTTGCAATACAAAGGAATGCTGAAACTAAGACAAGTCAAACACGCTTTCTGGACTTTAAGAGAGCTGACTTCCAAAAAATGAAGGAATTACTGAGCGGCATTCCATGGACGCCGATATTAAAAAACAAGGGAGTTAAGGATGGATGGGAGTTTTTCAAAAGTGAAATACTCACGGCGCAAATGCAAACAGTGCCAACAAAGAAGAAAAATAAGACAAGTGCAAAGAAGCCAGAATGGATGTCCAAAGAACTTCTAACTGAGCTAAAGCTCAAAAGTGACATGCACAAGAAGTGGAAAAGGGGAGAAATCACCAAAGAAGAATTCAAACGTATAGCCAACACCTGTAGGGAAAAGGTTCGCAAGGCTAAAGCGCAAAATGAGCTCAGGCTTGCCAGGGACATAAAAAACAACAAAAAAGGTTTTTTTGCTTACGTTGGTAGAAAAAGGAAGAAAAAGGAGGCAATAGGGCCATTGCAAGGAGAAGATGGGGTGATGGCGACAGGGGACAGGGAAAAGGCAGAACTGCTCAATACCTTTTTTGCCTCGGTCTTCTCAGAAAAAGAAAGCCATCTTCAACCTCAGCAACACGGAATGGACGAAGGATTGGGGGAAATCCAACCCCAAATAGGGAGACACGTTGTCCAGGAACACCTGGCCTCTCTAAACGAATTCAAGTCCCCAGGGCCAGATCAGCTACACCCAAGAGTACTGAAGGAACTAGCGGAAGTTATTTCAGAACCACTGGCAATTATCTTCGAGAGTTCTTGGAGAACGGGAGAAGTTCCAGCAGATTGGAGGAGGGCGAATGTGGTCCCTATCTTCAAGAAGGGAAAAAAGAACGACCCAAACAATTACCGTCCGGTCAGCCTCACATCAATACCAGGCAAAATTCTGGAAAAGATCATTAAGGAAGTGGTCTGCGAACACTTAGAAACAAATGCGGTCATTGCTAATAGTCAACACGGATTTACCAAAAACAAGTCATGCCAGACTAATCTGATCTCTTTTTTCGATAGAGTTACGAGTTGGGTCGATACAGGGAATGCTGTGGATGTAGCGTACCTGGATTTCAGTAAGGCCTTCGACAAAGTCCCCCACGACCTTCTGGCAAACAAACTAGTAAAATGTGGGCTAGACAAAACTACGGTTAGGTGGATCTGTAATTGGCTAAGCGAACGAACCCAAAGGGTGCTCACCAATGCGTCGTCTTCATCATGGAAAGAAGTGACAAGTGGAGTGCCGCAGGGCTCCGTCCTGGGCCCGGTTCTGTTCAACATCTTTATTAACGACTTAGACGAAGGGTTAGAAGGCACGATCATCAAGTTTGCAGACGACACAAAACTGGGAGGGATAGCTAACACTCCAGAAGACAGGAGCAGAATTCAAAACGATCTTGACAGACTAGAGAGATGGGCCAAAACTAACAAAATGAAGTTCAACAGGGACAAATGCAAGATACTTCACTTCGGCAGAAAAAATGGAAATCAAAGATACAGAATGGGGGACGCCTGGCTTGACAGCAGTGTGTGCGAAAAAGACCTTGGAGTCCTCGTGGACAACAAGTTAAACATGAGCCAACAATGTGATGCGGCTGCTAAAAAAGCCAATGGGATTCTGGCCTGCATCAATAGGGGAATAGCGTCTAGATCCAGGGAAGTTATGCTCCCCCTCTATTCTGCCTTGGTCAGACCACACCTGGAATACTGTGTCCAATTTTGGGCACCACAGTTGAAGGGAGATGTTGACAAACTGGAAAGCGTCCAGAGGAGGGCGACTAAAATGATTAAGGGTCTGGAGAACAAGCCCTATGAGGAGCGGCTTAAAGAGCTGGGCATGTTTAGCCTGCAGAAGAGAAGGCTGAGAGGAGACATGATAGCCATGTACAAATACGTGAAGGGAAGTCATAGGGAAGAGGGAGCAAGCTTGTTTTCTGCTGCCCTGCAGACTAGGACACGGAACAATGGCTTCAAACTACAGGAAAGGAGATTCCACTTGAACATCAGGAAGAACTTCCTCACTGTGAGAGCTGTTCGACAGTGGAACTCTCTCCCCGGGGCCGTGGTGGAGGCTCCTTCCTTGGAGGCTTTTAAGCAGAGGCTGGATGGCCATCTGTCGGGGGTGCTTTGAATGCGATTTCCTGCTTCTTAGCAGGGGGTTGGACTAGATGGCCCATGTGGTCTCTTCCAACTCTACTATTCTATGATTCTATGATTCTATGTGTAGACTGACTGGTATTAAGTACAACCCCTATATCCACATGACTGATACCTGTGGCTTCATTTATTTACTTCCAACAAAATATGGCATCTCTTGGAATTGATTTGGTCCTCCAGAGAAACTTTATGGGATTCTCAGGCCAGAAATCCTTTATTTCAATAGTTTCCTGTTATCCATGTTTTCCGTATTCACATGAAGTCCAGTAATGTATCTCCTACAGAAATGGGAGATGTACTTTATGTAGTTTTGTAAACTGATGCTTAAAATACATTATGCTGATATTAAAATTATTTGTGTGGATTTGTCCCATAACTATAAATAAGGAAGGAAAAAATCACAAATACAGTAGAGGCTCACTTATCCAACATAAAAGGGCCGGCAGAACGTTGGATAAGCGAATATGTTGGATAATAAGGAGAGATTAAGAAAAAGCCTTTTAAACATCAAAATAGGTTATGATTTTACAAATTAAGCACCAAAACATCATGTTATACAACAAATTTGACAGAAAAAGTAGTTCATTACACATTAATGCTATGTAGTAATTACTGTATTTACAAATTTAGCACCAAAATATCACAATGCGTTGAAAACATTGACTATAAAAATGTGTTGGATAATCCAGAACGTTGGATAAGTGAGACTCTACTTTTAATAAGTTATTTGTGATTTGTCCCTTTTTTTTAAAAAAAGGAAAGAACAATACAATATTTCAAATGAACAATTTGAACCAAAATTGTCAAGGACAGAACGCCACAAGATCAAAGATAACAGAGTTTATTGGATTACAGAACTCAAAATGCCCGTAAAATACAAGGGCCAGGCAGTATTAGCCTTTAAAAGCAAAAAGGGGCAAGGAAAAACGCTCAAAAGATAAACCGGATTAAACCGGAGTTTAATCCGGGTAAAAACAAAACAGCTTGCTTCAGCCTGGGGATAAACAAAACAGAAGCCGGGGAACAAAGTGTTCAAAAGAATGCAATTAATTGGCAGCAGATTCCTCTCTGCTGCCAGCACTGTGCTTTGAGTAACTTGAGTCACTCCTCCACACAGCAGGCAAGATTTCCAATACACACAGATCAGCCGAGGATTGAAGCAGTAGAGTAGACCCAGTTCCTTTCCGTAGTTCAAGCCAGAAGCAGACGTTTGTAGTTTCCAAGTCCGAGTAGGGGGAAGTCAAGCCGTGGTCAGTTCAGTCCGAAATCCAAAGCAGGAGATGGCGTCCGTCAAGAAGACGACGGAAGGTCAAAGCTAATGAGATTAAGCACAAGTTTGCACAAACAAAAGCCCACACAATTCCTCCCGCCGTCTGACCCCAAATTCCAAAACAACTTACGTATCAGCACACGAAAACACACCAGTCTTCAGGAAAGCGTCCCACACAGATCCCAAGCGTTCGTCCAGATTACCTTGCCCAACGCAATTTGCAATTGCTCCCAAGCCTCATTTTATGCCAGTTACAAATCCTCATCACTATCAGCTGCCCTCCTTAACCCGGGCGTTTCCTCATCACTTTCCTCATCAGAGCTGGAACACCTCTGACTACGCCCCACAGCATCCCCAGCTGTGGATCCCGTCCCATCCCTCCAGCTTGTCCATGGGTCTAATCCTGAAGGTCCCCATTCATCTTCCATCCCATCATTGCCAGTGGCACCCAATTCCTCCCTCACCCGAGTCCAATCCATCTCATCCTCCTCCGAGCTAACCAGCCCCTCCTCCATTCTCTCCGTAAACCCCTCAAAAGACTCTTCGTCAGATGGTGCTGCAAAGATATCTCGCAGTCTCTTTCTTTCTCGCTCCTCGAGAGTATCTGACTCTCGAGGAGTCTTACGCCCACGTCTGTCAGTAACAGAGCCATGAGGCTCAATCATAACAAAAATAGACCAGTACAGTAGAGTCTCACTTATCCAAGTCTCGCTTATCCAAGTTTCTGGATTATCCAAGCCATTTTTGCAGTCAATGTTTTCAATATATCATGATATTTTGGTGCTAAATTCGCAAATACAGTAATTACAACATACCATTACTGCGTATTGAACTACTTTTTCTGTCAAATTTGTTGTATAACATGATGTTTTGGTGCTTAATTTGTAAAATCATAACCTAATTTGATGTTTAATAGGCTTTTCCTTAATCTCTCCTTATTATCCAAGATATTCGCTTATCCAAGGTTCTGCTGGCCCGTTTAGCTTGGATAAGTGAGACTCTACTGTATTTCAATGGCAAGTGTGGGCATGTTTTTGGCTGATGAGATAGTCAAATTAATTAGGATTGTTGTGGTTGTGTGCCTTCAAGTAGTTTCAGACTTCGGATACTGCTAAATCTAAAATTTGGGCAAATGACCTTGGATGGCCATATCTGGCCCATAGGCCTTAGCTTGGGGACCCCTATGCAAGATCTTAGTTCATCCTAGGAGAACCTAAAAGAAGCACCCATCTCCTCTGCTATTTGCCAACTTCTGGCCATTTTCAATGCCTAGGGATGGGAATGGTGGTAGCTGGGATTCCTGAGATGGCATTGGTGCTTCCCCCCTCCATAAAATGACCCTTGACCTATCCATGGGTCATATCAAAATGCATAATTTTGGCTATAAATCTGTCCTCGACTTACACACAAGGTTGTCTTAGGACCTCTCATCAGATGGGATGAATTCAGTATCTTAGGATGTTTTCACCCTGTCTAGAGGACAGAGCTCCACACTGGACATCACACAATGTTGTGTAAGTTCTGGCGGAGACTCCACCTCCAACCAGGGTGAAAGCATTGCCAAACATTTTCCCTCCTACACAGGAGTCCTCCTATGTTGTGTTGGCTTCAATGGAGCCAGCACAGGGCCTCCCTGAGAGGGCAACACTTTCTCCATGTGGTGGCAAAAGTGTTATGGAGAGGGATCTGTGTGTGGTGTGACAAATTCACCCTGCTGCTTCCTCTTTCCACTTTGTCTATTCTTTATGTTGAGGCTGTCATACATGAGTATATACTGGTAAGCTACATTATGATTTTAACAATGAGTAGTAACACATTTCTTCTGGAATATAAGTGTAACCTTTAGTTACTTCCATAGTTCTGTGGATTATGTCCTCACTAAATGGTGGAGGAGCTTGCGAATCGAGTGCTTTGTTCTACTGTGACTTGTGCCATTCAGATGATGTTAAAAGTAGTTAAAAGTTTCTTTGAGAAGCAGGAAATCAATGCGGAACTTTTAAAGGGTAATCTTAAATTATAACAGCAACTAACCACTTTGGGGGCCATGAACTGTAATGGTAATTGATTTTAAAGTAACTCAACAAGAGTTGGGTATCAAAGAAGAAAAACACATTTTTATTTTTAAATGTATAGTATGTGATATGTGTGTGTGTTCTTTCTCTCAGAACTTTGCTTTTAGAGAAAGGAAAATACAGAAACGTGTCTGTATTTTTTGACCAAGACTGGGAAAGTGCTTTCTTCTTTAACCCCTTCCCTTACTTCAAAGAGTAAAACATGGGGAGCAAGTCTTCAATACCTGACCCCAAGTGCTAGGCAGTAGATGTACAACAATCTTCCCTGATTTTAAAATATACTAATCAATGAAGCTGCCACTGGGACACGTGGCATGCTTGTGTGAGGAATGTACAACTCAGTCTGCTTTTGTGGGATGTTGGTAGCAGCAGTGGCAACAGCAGAACCTGCACTGGTGCAGAAAGCAGAGACAAATTCATTGCTATACATAACACATGACTTTCTGCCTCAGGCTCAGTGCTAAGCTAGTAAGGCTGTGAGGAAAAGATAAAGCATATGAATAGCTTCTTGTCTTTGGGGTGGTAGGAAGATGTGGATGACCTCTAGCTCAACTCCTTTGAGAATTTGAGTTTTTCTTGTTTAATATTCCACAGTAAACAAAAGGGCAGTGCAGTAGTGAGTGTGAACAAGTGACATGTGCCTCCATCTCCAAACTGTAGTAGTTTTAAAGAGTGGATCAGAAACGTCTTGTGTCAATTTTTTAAAAATAGCTAATCCCAAGTTGGTGGCCTCTAGAAGTCTGGCACAATAGCATAGTTCCTGTGACATAGATTGCTAACATTGAGAGCTCACACAACTGAAATGCAACAACTTGGAGAAGGCTGGTAAAATGTTATTTACAATTTAAATGATTGCTGTGAGTTTTCTGGGCTGTATGGTCATGTTCCAGAAGCATTCTCTCCTGACGTTGCCCACACCTATGGCAGGCATCCTCAGAGGTTGTGAAGTCTGTTGGAATCTGTGGAATGTCCAGGGTGGGTTAAAGAATTCTTGTCTGCTTGAGGCAAGTGTGAATATTGCAATTGGCCACCTTGATTAGCATTGAATGGCCCTGCAGCTTCAAAGCCTGGCTGCTTCTTGCCTGGGGGAATCCTTTGTTGGGACATTTTAGCTGGCCTTGATTGTTTCCTGTCTGGAATTCCCCAGTTTTCTGAGTGTTGTTTTTTATTTACTTTATTTACTTGTCAAGCAGACAAGAATTCTTTCTCCTACCCTGGGCATTCTACAGATATATAATCCCCACCTGCCTAGTTTCCAACAGACCTCACAACCTCTGAGTATTGTTACAGTGATGTTTGTCTGAATCAAAGTAACATCTGTGGAGACATCTGCTAAAAATTAAAATATCGATTGCCATGAATGATGACTCACATTTATGTTCAAATTCCAGCATCTGCAAAAACTGTGAATTCTGTGTGTCACACTTTATGGGATTCATTACATTTCTACTTGGAAACCGTAACTTTGTCATGCATGAGGAACTTGTCACGCATGAGGTGAGCTACAGCCTATCCTAAATTGAAATCAGGATCCTACTTACAAATTCCCCAAAATGAAATGTAAAAGTCAAGCATTAAGTGGAAAGCCCACACATGTGTAAAATTAGGTACATTAGGTACATGTCCCTGTATGATTCTTAGGAGCTGTGGTCTGTATCTCTGTGATTGCCACTTTTGAATATTTTAAAAGGGACATACTCTATATTTTATTCACATATGCTATGCAGACTTGACAAGAGGCTCATATATTTTGTATCGGGGCATCTCCGAATGCAAAATGTAAAACAAAAACCAGTTCCTATCCAGATTTCAAGAGTCAATAATTTTTTTTCTAAATTAAATGTCAGAGTTTGCCTGTTTGGGCATAAGACCTGATCAGGGACAGCCAAGTATTTTTCTGCCTGTAGCAGGCCAAATGGCCTCCCTTCTGCTAAATCAACTAGTATAATACTCAAAGCCAGTTAAGGTACTTTCATCATTCCATAAATTCTTCTTCCTATTCTGCTGTAAATAATAAGAGTATAGATTGCTGTGAGTTTTCTGGGCTGTATGGCCATGTTCCAGAAGCATTCTCCCCTGATGTTTCGCCCACATATATGGCAGGCATCCTCAGAGATTGTGAGGTCTGTTGGAAACTAAGCAACTGAGGTTTATATATCAGTGGAATGTCCAGAGTGGGAGAAAGAACTCTTGTCTGTTGGAAGCAAGTGTGAATGTTGTAATTAATCATCTAGATTAGCATTGAATGGCCTTGCAGCTTCAAGGCCTGGCTGATTCATGCCTGAGGGAATCCTTTGTTGGGAGGTGTTAGCTGGCCCTGATTGTTTCATGTCTGGAATTCCCGTTTTCACAGTGTTGTTCTTTATTTTTATGTTATTGATTTTAGTTAATGTTATGTATTGCTCAAGTACCGTGTTTCCCCGAAAATAAGACAGTGTCTTATATTAATTTTTGTTCCCAAATATGCACTAGGTCATATTTTCAGGGGATGTCTTATTTTTTCATGAAGAAGAATTCACAATTATTGTTGAACAAAAAAATGAACATTTATTATATACTGTACAGTAGTTGTCATCACAAACCAGCATAACCAGACAAACTGTGAATCCTATCAAGAATTTCTTGTTACTACCAATATTTCCATGTACAACACTTTATGGTACGTACATTTACCGATCCTGCATGCTGTGGTGTTCTGCTTGTTGGGCATGCTTACAAACAAAAACTTTGCTAGGTCTTACTTTCAGGGGAGGCCTTATATTTAGCAGTTCAGCAAAACCTCTACTAGGTCTTATTTTCTGGGGATGTCTTATTTTAGGGGAAACAGGGTATGTATATTGGCGGCATTGAATTTTGCTGTGTTGTGCACTGCTCTGAGTCCCCCTCGAGGTGAGATTGAGAGCAGTATAGAAATGCAGTAAATAAATAAATAAAATTTCATTTCTTCAAATATAATGACCCGGAAAACCCTGAACTTTTTGTGTGGGATCCAAAGTGAGTCCAAATCTAAAATCCACCAGTTTCAAACACAGCTGTCCTGTCAAATGCATCAACAGAACTGGTGTTTGGAACACCTCCCTCAATACTAAGAATGCTGTATCAGAAAATGTACATTTCTAAATCCGTAAGACAGACTGTGACACTTAACTAAGGCAGTCGATGGATGTATTTAAAAAACCCACTCTTATGGCATTTTAAATAGTAACAAATTTATTATGGCATAAGCTTCTGTGGATCATGCTTCCCTTGATCAGATGTACAACCTGTCACCCAGAATTTCCAGGCATATGTCCAGTACTTATGATTAGAGTTGGGATGTGGGGCTGTCACATTGAGAAAAGGGCAAAAATAAATGTGGAAGGCACCGACAGTGATAATTACATTAAGAATATCTGCCATTCACAAGCTCTGCTGTTGATGTCAGAAATATTTTTTTCACTAGATAAGTGAATTAACACATTCAGTGTGATAACCGTCATCTTGAGTCAAGCCTGAAACTCTCCCATGAGTTGTTATAAACCTCTGTTCTTCCTTAGGAGTTTCTTTCTCCCGGATGTCCACAGAATTTCCTAGGGATCTGACGTATGCTCCCACTAATGCCCGTTTATCTATCTATTTATAAATATTACCATTTATTCCTTTTTAATATGGAATCTTTTCTAGTACAGTTATAACCATACGTTGTTCTTCAGTACATAACATTTCATTATGCAAACAAAATAAACCATTCTTTTTTCTGGCATCTGATATGACCAAGAATAAAATTATAAGATATCAAAGTGGCAGGAAAAAGGAGAAGCAGCCACGAAATAATTTGTCTGTCTCAATCATGTTTACAAGACCATGATTGAAAGGCTTTAGAAAGTCCTTTTACATTAAAAGGAGAATCCTTTATAGACCAATCAATTGCTCCTGAAACAAACAACACATTTAGTTAGAATTGACAGGGAACCTTTTATCTTATATGACTAAAACCCATACAGTAAATTCATAGAGATAATGCAACCATTTTATTTCTTACTAAACAGAGAACAATAATTATTCCTTGTCAGGCACATACCCAGCTATTATAAAATACCATCAAGGTTTTAACATCCCCATCATCACACAGAATAGATGTTCCAATTTTAAAAGCACATCAGAGAATGGTTCACATGCAACACGAAAGAATTCAAAGTAAATACATATTTTAAAAATCCTCTTTGCAACAACAGCCTATCAATATCCACTATTACATAGGAGTATCCTATCTTTCAAAACTTGAAAAAAATAGGGAAAAAACATTTTCTCTATGAGAGCTCCAAAGCAGAGGGGGGCATATGAGGTGGCTACATAATGATTCCATGAAGACTAAAGATATCAGCTTCCTTGATAATACTGTTAAAGGCAGCCTGGCTTACTTAATTTTGAGCAGTTGGAGAAGAGCTAAGCAGGATATGGCACCGCGACCATGTATGTAGCAGGAGAAAAAGACATTTAGCTCTTATTTTTGCTTATCTGGAGAATTTGTGCATCAGAAAAAAGACAACCCTAGCTTTGGACTGAATTGGTTAAGTAGCAAGGCTTTACTGATTACACTAGGCACCTTATCGCATTAAGGCTGGGTCTTGATGAGGGCTGGAAGGGGCTTGTCACCACATGCCCCACATTGCCCAACTTACTGCTGGCCCCATCCCACGGGGGTGAAGTGACTGCTATCCGACTCCCCCCCCCCCCATGGCAGCGGTATATTCCATTTGCTGTCCCCTTTTGCCACTGAGCTCCTCTGGAAGTAGATGTACGTTGTGTAATGGGCTCCGTGGCAAAAGGGGAGAGCAAGCGGCATACAATGGGCAAATTAGCCTGTATGTTAAGGTCGTAACAAAATTTGAAAAATTGTCTGTTCCTGGTTTGAAAGTGTTATTTCCTGTTTGTTTGTATCGTATTTACTTTGAAAGTAGTTGTTATACTTCAGAAACTTCATTTTTGTCACTGCTACAAACTGTGTTGAATTGGTTGAGACTTTATGAGATATTCATTGAAAAACTACAGCAAAATGTTCTGCAGGATGTCCCGCCAAACAAAGTTTTTGCAGTTTAATAAATTTTTTCTCTGTTTTCATGATAGACCCAATTGGGAAATGATATTTATAATCCAGGAACAAAAATTGTGTTACACGGTGTTATAATACTCGGGGTGTGTGTGCTAAGCAAACAGGTATTCACACTGAGCAAAGTTTGGCACAAGTTTTTATATCCCTTTTCCCCTGCTGCTCATTTTCTCCCTCCATTGGAGGATTGCAATTTTCTCGACCACCTAGATGAGAGGTTGTCAAACTCTTTAAGCCAAAGGCCAGTTCACAGTCCCTCAGACTGCTGGGGGGGGGGGGGGGGGTTAATAATATATATTTTAAAAAATATGAACCAATTCCTATGCACACTGCATATCTCATTTGTAGTGCAAAATAATTAAAGAAAAATACAATATTTAAAAAGAAGAACAATTTTAACCAAGATAAACTTTACCAGTATTTCAATGGGCAATACAATGCAATAATATCCTGTCAGAGCCGGCCCTAGGTATTTTTCAAGTGGAGGCAAACAGAATTTTGGTCCCGTCCCCCCCCAAAAACCAATCACTGAAATATAAAAGCGTTGGATAAGCGAAAATGTTGGATAATAAGGAGGGATTAAGGAAAAGCCTATTAAACATCAAATTACATTAAGATTTTACAAAGTAAGCACCAAAACATCATGTTTTACAACAAATCAACAGAAAAAACAGTCTCGACTGCGCCCCCATATGTTTTGCGCCCAAAGTGACCGCTTAATTCGCCTCATTGTTGGACAGGCTCTGCATCCTGTGGAAACTTACTGATAGTGCATGAGGTGCAGACCCAAAATTAATAAGAATATCAGCCCTGGCTTATCATGTTCAACTGCTGAGTATGCCTGCCCCGTCTGCCATAAATCTGCCCATGTGAAGCAGGTGAATATAGCACTGAATGAAACATGCAGAATAATCACAAGATGTCTTAAACCTACATCTGTTGATAGACTTTACAAGCTAGCTGGCAGTGCCCCCCCCCCCTCCCACGGATGTGCAACGGGAAGTTGCTGCCAATCGTGAGAGAAGTAAAGCTGAGCACTGTGAAATCCACCCACTGTATGGCTATCAGCCTCCTCCCAGTAAACTAAAACAAGGAAAAGTTTCATGAGAATCATCAGTCCTCTAAATGTTCCTCCAGCAACAGCAGGAATATCCCTGTGAGCAGCAAAATCAGGCAATTCCAATTGGATGCCCCCCCCCCCCCACAAGGGTTTTCCTCCAGGGGCAAACCAAGAATGGGCAACTTGGAAGTCCCTGAATAGATTCAGAAGCGGAGTTGGCAGATCAAAAAACAACCTGGCAAAATGGCACTACCTAGAAGAATCCACCTTTCACAACTGTGGATCAGAACAAACAGCTCAACATATGTATGCTTGCCCACAATGTCCTGCCTCATGAACAGAGGAAGAATTGTTTAAAGCTACAGACAATGCAGTCGCTGTTGCCTGTTTTTGGTCTAAAACTATTTAGCAGCTTGTGCTCCCTTTATTTTTTTTTCCAGTTTCAAACTTATCTATATATGCAATGGAGCCCCGGTGGCAAAGTGTGTTAAAGCACTGAGCTGCTGAACTTGCAGACCGAAAGGTTCCCAGGTTCAAACCCTGGTAGTGGCATGAGCAGCCGCTGTTAGCTCCAGCTTCTGCCAACCTAGCAGTTCGAAAACATGCCAATGTGAGTAGATCAATAGGTGCCTCTCCGGCAGGAAGGTAATGGCGCTCCATGCAGTCATGCTGGCCACATGACCTTGGAGGTGTCTATAGACAACGCCGGCTCTTCAGCTTAGAAATGGAGATGAGCACCAACCCCCAGAGTCAGACATGACTGGACTTAACGTCAGGGAAAACCTTTACCTTTTAATTTATGCAATGCTTTTGACATGGAAATAAATAAATAAATAAATAAATAAATAAATAAATAAATAGGAAGTTTATGGGTCAACTTTTGGCCAAGATAGTCAAGTTCATTGGGATTGTTGTTATGTGTTATCAAGTTGTTTCAGACTTTGGGTGACCTTAAATCTAAAGTTTAGGGTGGGGGCCAGGTAAATGACCTTGGAGGGCCACATCTGACCCATGGGCCTTAGTTTAGGGGTCCCTGAACTAAGCAATGATCTAACTTTCTAAATCAACAGTGCTTTTTTTCTTATGCCAAATACACAGTTTTATCAAAGTTGCAGCAAGGTATGCAAGCATGTCTATTGATAGGCAAGTAGGAAGTCTTATCAAAGTTACAATAAGGCGTATGTGCCTGAACTGGCAAAAGGCAACATTATATCACACTTATAGCAAGGTCAGGATTCATAATTGTTTTCAAAACATTTTCTAAAATTAGAGAAGGCAACATTCCTACTATCTCTAGCAAGGCCACACAAGTGTGAAACATTTCTACATCAAGTAACTCCTTACTACATACAGTAGAGTCTGCCGGCCCAACATAAATGGGCTGGCAGAATGCTGGATAAGCGAATATGTTGGATAATAAGGAGGCATTAAGGAAAAGCCTATTAAACATCAAATTAGGTTATGATTTTACAAATTAAGCACCAAAACATCATGTTATACAACAAATTTGACAGAAAAAGTAGTTCAGTATGCAGTAATGCTATGTAGTAATTACTGTATTTATGAATTTAGCACCAGAATATCATGATGTATTGAAAACATTGACTAAAAAAATGCGTTGGATAATCCAGAATGTTGGATAAGTGAGTGTTGGATAAGTGAGACTCTACTGTATTAGTAAAAGCAACATTTTTTTTCTTTCTTCTCATACCCATATCAGATGTTCTAAAGGCAGTATGCCAGTGAAATCAATACAAATCATATAATACATTGTAAAAGAAACACAGTAAGAGGAAATGTTGGAATAATATTTACCAGTTTAGGAGTTCAAAACAAGTTGTTATTGTTGTGTTTCTTCAAGTTGTTTCTGACTCATGGTGATCCTAAGGCGACCCAACCCTATCATGGGGTTTTATTGACTTTGTCATTGTCTTCCTCTGAAGCTGAGAGAATATGACTTTACTCAAAATCAACCAGTGTGTTTCCATGGCCAAGGAGGGATTTGAAGCCCGGTCTCCCGACTTGTAATCCAGTGCTCAAACTATTACACCATAGTAGCTTTCTTAAAGCAAGTTACAACAGTTTGATTTCATGGAAATGCTTGGATGAAATCATTAGACACACAAATCTCAAATAAAAACAGTTATTTTAATCAGAAAGAGGTAGGTTTCAATAGCTCAGAAGGGAGGACATTGTACAATCAAAGCACCTCAGTAAATATTTATTTATTTATTTATTTATTTACAGTATTTATAACCTGCCCTTCTCACCCTGAAAGGGACACAGAGTGGCTTACAGAACACATATACGGCATACATTCATGGCAGGTTATACATTAACAAGGACAGACAACACAGAGGTAAAGGCAGTTTTCCCCATCTTATTTCTGGCATCTTGTGGAGGCTCTGCTCAACTTCAGCCATGGGGGTGCTGTTGCTCTCTCTTTCATGTTGAGAAGCTTTCCTCCTGATTGATGTCCTTAAAGGCACGTTTATACCTCCCCACTAAAAATGGTACCTATTTATCTACTCACATTTCTGCTTTCGACCTGCTAGGTGGTCAGGTGAGCAGGGGCTAATGGCGGATGCTCACCCCAACCTGGGGTCAAACTGCCGATCAAATGATTTTTCTGCAGCACAGTGGTTTAGCCTGCTGTGCTAAGCTTTGCCAATTCCTCCTTTTGAAATATCACATGTGGCACCTATTCCTTGGAAATCTCTCTTTATCCACCCCTGCTCTAGGGCAACAACTTCTCATTTATACCATTATTATATGTGATATTTTGTTGGCAGAATGGGCATAAGATGGTAAAAATGTGTTCAGATAAAGATATTTAAAATGACCATGAGACAAACTGATGTAGCTTGTGTTATAGAATAAACTTTTTAAATGTAAGTCTGAATTAAATGTAAGGAAAGGAATGGCATATAAGAGTTCCCTAGGAGCTCTTTGGTCACATAGGCATGAAGTTTTATTTTTCAGTGCATTTGGTGTTCTAGTATTACAAGGCAACTGAGAGAGACAGATGACATCTTGCTATATATCTGACAGCTGATTTGAGAAAAGGTGATAAGCACACTGTCATTCTCCCAGGACAAGTCAGTGGAAGTAGAAGAGTTGATACCAAAAGATGAAAAGCATCCACACCATAGTGCTGTACCTGTGGACTCTGAATTAAGTCCCATTGAGCTCAGAGGGGTTTATTCCTATATAGGTGACTGCAGCTTTATAGGAAAACAGTAAAAAAAAAAATTCCAAATTTCACATTTCAGCATCACAAAATCTACTGTGTGGGTTTAATAGATTTCCATAATTAATCTTTTATTCAGAAATAGCCATCCTTTTATCTGGAAGCTATTTGTTACTGACAATTTAATCATTGCTTCATATCCTATCTCCTGTATCAAGAGCAGATAGATGAAGAAAAGACTAAAGTTTTAAACAATCCACATTTTTATTCTAACAATTTTCTACTGTTTGAGGATTCTGGTATCTTTTTTAAAATGATGAGAGCACAACCAAATTCAAGATAAAACGTCAGGTCTATTGGCTTTAGTATTCTAGTTGGAAGGCATTTAGGGACAAAGGGTTTAATTGGGGCAGTGGAAGATGCCCCCCCCCCCCAAAGTTCCCTGGGGTTGCAATGTGGCCTCCTAACCCCAATAGTTTTTTTATTGTGTCAGATCCAACTTGGGAACATACTTCAAGTTGCTTCTGGTGTGAGAGAATTGGCTGTCTACAGCGGCGTTGCCCAGGGGAAGCCCGGATGTGTTGCTTGGAAGTTCATGAAGGTTGTTGTTCTCATTATCTGGTGGTCTGACTATTGCTTTCCTTCCTAGTTTGGTGGCATGGTTGGGTTTCCCATTCTTTGGAAGTTGATGCACTATCTAATCTGCCTTAATGTTGGCATGGGTATTAGTATGTGAGGGATCATTGCTCAACCGTCTTAACAGCCTCCACACCTTCTGGCCACTCCTGCCCATATCCACTGTTCTTTCTTGGGTTCAGAGATGGAGGACAGAATGCTCTGCGCTGCCTGAAGAGTTTGCTCACTAAATGGGTCTTCATTTTGGAGCCTGTAATAGTCTTCCAACAAGGCAGCTGTATGAGGAGTAATGCCCTGAAGGTAGTGTGTTCTGTAGCCTCTCGGTATGCCATGAGGCAGGTGAAAACTTTTTTATGCAGACAGGGTTTTTTAAAAGAAAGTTTTTAAGAACAAGCCAGGGGGGTGCTTTAGGGTGTTTTTTTATTTTAACTATTTTTAATCACTTTAAGTGTTTTAAATTATTTTCATTGATTTGCATGTTTAATTCTAGTTTAATAGGCTTGCAGAACATTTGTTTTATTTCTAAAAAGTATATGCACCATGATTTATTACTAGGGGTGTGTTAATCCTTCCTTGCTAAGCTCTGACTATTCAGATAGCCGCCCCCCTCCCGCCTAGCCACATCTGCAATTTTCTTATTCAGTTAATAGCAATTATGTTGTTGCCATCAGTCATTGTGTAACAGTCTGTTGTGTAACAGTGTGGTCTTATAGTTTTCTTATGGACAACAAGGGAGCCAAATTGGAAGTGAGCAAGTTCTGTAAAGTGAACAGAGTCCCCAGTGCATCTGAAGTTACAGTATGTTAGTCACGCACATCACCTGGTAGACTTCAGTAGACATGCAATCCCTTCCCATATGTATCAATTAGTAAATCCAGTTGATGAAAGGCTGCCAAAATGAGTATCACTGGAGGGATGTATTTCTGCTTTTCATGCTTAAGGAACTCCTTTTCAAGACTGGAACATTATCCCTTTACGGGAAATATAAGTTTCATTTCAGTTGGGGCCAAGGGGTTACCAAAACTCAATCAAAATTTTCTTTTCAGGTTCTGTTCAAATCCCCCAAGATCTTTCTTTTTCAGACAGTAACATAATTTGAGGAGACAAGTAAAATCTCAATTCTTTCTACTGGAACAATTCTTAAAAGTCAACTTTGCAATTCTAAATTTTGCTCATATATATTATTCAGCCTAGAAGCTTAAAATGGTCTTTAGAATTTAACTCTCTTAACTGTAGTGGAGAGATGGCGAAGACATTTTCTATCCAAAATTTGCAGATGTTTCAATGTGAGAGAAAAGCAAAATGACATACAGATGGCCCCTCTATATCCACGGATTCTGCACTCACAGATTCCGCCATCCGGGGCTTGAAACTATCTCCTTCTAATTTCCACAAAGCAAGTCTTGGCTTTGCCAATTTATGTAAGGACACCATTTTACTATTATCATTTTTACTATGGGACTTGAACATCTACAGATTTTGTTATTCCACGTGTGTGACTGTATACTGGGATCAAACTCTGCTGCATATCAAAGGCTCCCTATATTTGCGCATCTCTCAACTTGATTGTTCTTAGTTGATGAGTGTTGGAAATAGCAACCTTCTTCAAGCCTCCACTAGTTGCTTGTTATGCAGTTTTACCTTAACTTTGTTGTGGGAGGGGCTGCAGAACATGTGATCAAATCTAGGCTTGTTCAGGACTCAGACTCCATTTTAGAACAGTACAACTTTAGAAGTCAGTAGAAATGTATGCTTAGAGACTTCAGTAAAAACAGATGTATACTTTTAGAAGACTGTGGGTACAGAATGCTGTACAGAAGCTATTAGCCTTTCAGTGTAGACAGAGACTCTATTAGACTCTCAGACAAGAGAGATGCTTTGGACTATGGACTATTGATTCTAAGAAATGATGTCGTGTGTTACCTACACAGATAAACTACTTCAAATCCTATCTGTAACTGGACTGATAAGCAAAGTACCTGTATGCTGAATACATGACGTTTGTGAGTAAACCAACTATGTTACTTTTATTATAATAATAATAGTAATAACTTTATTTTTATACCCTGCCACCATCTCCCCGAAGGGACTCGGGGCAGCTTACATGGGCCCAAGCCCATAAATAACAGACATAGTAAAAACACGTCAAGCAAAACAAATCAATAGAATATATCAATAAAATAGATCAATAAAACATAGATTGAATAGAAGCATAAAAATGCATAAAAATGACTGGGTCATAAAGGGCATAAAGTGAAGAATGAAGTAAAAAAAAAAGTACCGTATATACTCGAGTATAAACCTATCCGAATATAAGCCGAGACACCTAATTTTACCATTAAAAATTGGAAAAACTTATTAACTCGAATATAAGCTGAGGGTGGGAAATGCAGCAGCTACTGGTAAATTGCAAAATAAAAATAGATACCAATAAAATTACATTAATTGAGGCACCAGCAAGTTAAATATTTTTGAATATTTACCGTATTTCAAAGAAAAACAGTAAACTAGCTCTATAAGTGAAAAAGTAGGGTCAACAAAAACAATATGGTATTAACAATAACTTAACAACAACAATAAAACTTCATTTGTAATAATAATAATAATAATAATAATAATAATAGCTTTATTTTTATCCTGCCCTATCTCATGGGGACTCAGGCCGGCTTCCAACATAGTCACAGGCAACATTCAATGCCTATGTAAACAATGCAGAGCTAGATATGGATCTATAATTACAGATACTAATTTCACACATGCATTTTCCCCTGAAACGTTTGCAAATCCTCTATATATGTGCATTTCCCTCCTGTACCTATCTAGAAATCTCTATATGTGTGTGTGCACATTTCCTCTGTAGTGTTTCCAAGCCCTATATATCTATATTCATATATATCAAGCTAGACATCTCTCTTTATATAGATAATTATATCTGCATAGGATTTGCAAAGACTTGCAAACATGTAAGGCAAACATTCACATATAAAAATAATGTATACACATAGATACAGATATACAGGTATATGGAAATCTCTAGATATCTATATGTATATAAGATTTGCAAAGACTTGCAAACATGAGGGGAAATTCATATATAAAATTTATATATAGAGAGAGATATACAAATATTTAGGTACATAGGGATTGCAAAGGCTTGCAAGGAGAAGTGCCTACATATCTGTAGCAGAGATTAACAAATATTTCAGGGGGAAATGCTTTTATAAGATTAATGGGTATATATATATATATTCTTTTTCCTGACTTGCAAGGGCTTATTTTCCTTTTCAAAACATTCCCTTGGTTAAGAGCAGGGGAGGCTTTGGAAAAACAAACACACTGATAAGGGAGGAGAGAAATATATCATATATTGCAAGCAATGGCCTCCAGGCTCTGCTGACTGGCTTGACCCCATTATAAGCCAAGGGAGGCTTTTTCAGCTGATAAAAAGAGCTGAAAAACTCGGCTTGTCTTTGAGTATATACGGTACACGAGACTGTTATCATAGGTAAGGGGCTAAGGATAAAGTCTGATTATGTTTGTCTCTTTATTTATTTTGTGTCAAAAGCATTGCATAATAAATAAGTTTAAAAGGGATAAAATAAAGGAATTATTAGTTTTAGACCAAATGTGGGCAACAGCAATTGCATTGTCTGTAGCTTTAAAGAACTCCTCCTCCGTGCATGAGGCAGGGCAATGTGGGCAAGCATACATATGAGGAGTTGTTTGTTCTGCTCCACAGCCACACAAGGTGGAGGATTTCTCCAGGTACTGCCATCTTGCCAGGTTGTCTTTTGATCTGCCCGCTCCGCTTCTGAGTCTATTCAGGGACTTCCAAGTTGCCCATTCTTGGTTTGCCCCTGGAGGAAGACCCTCATGGGGGCCATCCAATTGGAATTGCCTGGTTTAGCTGCCCAGAGGGACACCCTTGCTGCTGCTGGAGGAACACCAAGAGGAGTGGTGGTTCTCATGAAACTTTTCCTTGATTTAAGTCTACTGGGAGGAGGCTGATAGCCATAGAGTGGGTGGCTTTCACGGTGTTCAGCTTTATTTCTCTCGCAATTGGCAGCCTTGCAGCTAACACCTCCCAACAAAGGATTCCCCCGGGGGGAAGCAGCTAAGCTTTGAAGCTGCAAGGCTATTCAATGCTTATCAAGCTGGCCAATTGTAACATTCACACTTGCCTTAAATAGACAAGAGTTCTTTCTGCCACCCTGGATCTTCCACAGATATATAAACCCCACTTGCTTAGTTTCCAACAGACTTCACAACCTCTGAGGATACCTGCCATAGATGTGGGTGAAATGTCAGGAGAGAATGCTTCTGGAACATGGCCACACAGCCCAGAAAACTCACAGCAACCCAAAGATATGTATTGCTGAGGTTTTATGCTGAAGAAAGGGATAAAGATATTATAGCTGTTAAAAGTCTAAATGTTATTCTCTAAAAATAATTTGTAACATGGATACATTTATGACCTTAACATTTGCTTTTTGGTAGTCACTTAGGAAATTATCCACTTTATTTTTTCAAGTAGCTTTTTAAAAAGTGAACTAGAAATAAACTTTCTAAAACATGTTATTAATATGGTATTGTTCTCTTCCATTCTTCATACTCATTATTCTGCAAACGTTGCATATTGTTAATGAGCTATCTTTTAAAAAAAAAATTAATTAACAGATATATCCTTTTTAAAAATGACCTTTCAGATTCTGCACACATTAATGCATGTAGACACTTTAATCTGGATAAGCAGATACCTATTTTAAAGCAAAGCAGCTCTGCAACGTCTGCTATTCTGGCATTTCAGCCAGACACTTCTCAGGTCTGCTAAAACAAATGCTTTGGCTTGCCTTCTGCCATGTTTGCCTCTGATATTGCATTCTTAAATGCCTAACAGCTGAGATGTGAGATGGAAAGGACTACTGCCAGATGCGGATGAACATCTCTAATCTAGACTAGGTTCGACCATTATCCTCATTAACTCTGCATTCACAGCAGCAACACTGATCACTTTCTCTTTGTGATACCTTTTGTGGAATTCCCTGCATGCAAAACTGGGCCATCAGTTTCCATTTTTACACCAGCTGTAAAGCAACTCTCTGTAACTCATTTGCACACTTTTGCTCTATTTTGATTGACGGTTAAAGGAGCAACCTTTTGTCCTGTGACTGTCCATATGTTGACAGCTCCTATCATCCCTCCATCAAGAGCTATGTTCACTAGGGCTGATGAAGGTACGGCCAGACCACAACCTTCTATGGCCTTGATTATTGGCAATTCTCAGTGGGGCTGATCATGGGAAAACAAACTATGTATCTGTAGTCTATGTCAAGTAAAAGACTTGTGCATTATTTGTTAGTCTGCCCATTGTATAGTGACCCAAGAGAAAGATACCTGAAACACTTGATGACACAAGGTAAAGGGAACTCTATTGCAGAAACACTGCAGTTTCTGCTGAGCGACACAAACAACTGTGTAACTTACAAAGCAGCGCTTTCTGCTCTATCTGCAAAAAATAAATAAATCAGAAAGACAGAGTTAAATAAAATTGCCATCAACTGCCAAGGAGATTCTAAGGGTTAACTGGACCCTCTTTCAAAATGTATTTTAATTCCTCTGAAAACAGAGGAATTCCAGACATGAATCAATCAGGGGCAGCTGACGCCTCTGAACAAAGGATTCCCCCAGGCAAGAAGAAGCCAGGACATGAAGCTTACAAGGCCATTAGTGCTAATCAATGTGATTAATTACGACATTCACACTGGCCTCCAACTGACAAGAGTTCTTTCTCCCACCCTGGACTTTCTACCCTTGCTTAGTTTTCCAATATACCGCACAATCTCTGAGGATACCTGCCACAGATGTGGGTGAAACATCAGGGGAGAATTCTTCTGGAACATGTCCATACAGTCCGGAAAACACACAACAACCTTATTTTAATTATTGTTAACTTATATTGTTTTTGCTCTTAGTGGGAGCATGATTATGGTTTTTGTTTAGTATCTTTGGTGCCTGTTGCTTTGAGGTTACTATTGTGTGCATGTGGTGCTTTTTGTCATGGCCTTGGGCCCGTACAATAAACTATTTTGATGATGATGATGAGTGGGGCTGATGGGAGTTGTGATTTAGTTACTTTCCTTTCTGGAAAGCAGTTGAAGACTTTTTGTTAATTTTTGAGAGATCCAGCATGGTGAACTATGGTTTAAGCTTAGGCATACAACTCTAGACATCAAGGTTCAAATTTCTGCTTGACCTTGTAAATGTACCTTGGATGGCCTTAGGCAAGTCTCACACTCTCACCCCCAGAGGAGAACAGTGGAAAAACCCTCTGAACAAATCTTGTCAAGAAACCCCTTGTGATAGATTTGTCATAAAGTCGCCATGAATCTTAAGTGCACCAGGAATCTTTGATTGCTCTATTCTGATGTGCGTTATGCTTCATTTGCAGTTCCAAGAATACACTATTGTTCTATTTATTACATTTATATCCCACGTTCTTCAAGATGGTATACTTACCCCCTTTTTCATAACAACCTGGGAACTGGAGCAAGGCTAGTCACTGAATAAACTGGCCCAATTTGGACTAGAACCTGGGCCTCGTAAGTCTCAATTCCAAATTCTAAACACTATATCCCTTGGACTCTTGGAAGTGTTTTCTTTTTAGAAAACAATAGATGGCAAACCTCATTGATAATTTATCATATTGATAATTTGATAATTTATCTTGGGACAATTATATGTGTCTAGTAAATCACTAAGTACACTCTTTGGTTTTAATCAGTGCAGGGCAGATAATTGTACATTAAATGACCATAGCATGCAGAAGACAGCAAAGGCCCTTCATCAGTAAGCAGTTGTTGGGTTGGGGGCAGTTATGTCCAGGCAGGAATCCTCAGTAACACGATTATAAATGCACAAGACCATCTCTAGTTAGTTTCAACATCTCTGTGAAACAAGATAATAAATTAAGAAACAGCTTCGTAAGATCTACAGAGATATTCACAGGAACACCTCAGCAAGCAAGAGTCCAAAAGTGGCAGCTTAAAACCCAGAACCCCAATCAGTGACTTGAGACCAGATGAGAAACTCCCTCCTGGGCACACAGAAGACTAAGTGGCTTGGAAGGCGTTGAACAGACTGCGCTCTGGGACCATGAGATGCAGAGCCAACCTTAAGAAATGGGGCTACAAAGTGGAGTCCATGACACGTGAGTGTGGAGAAGAGCACCACAGACCACTACAATCTAGTCTAAGCCCTGCCACATGCACAATGGAGGACCTTCTCATAGTAACACTAGAGGCACTCAAATTGGCCAGCTTCTGGATAAAGAAAATTTAGCATAATGCCAAGTTTTTAACTTTGTGGTTTTTAAAATACATTATAACTGTATTTTCAATTTGCTTCTGACACGATAAATAAATAAAATATGTGAAACATTAAGAGGGGATGCAGTCCAGATGGGAGAGGCACCCCTCTTTTCAAGGTATGCCCCAAACTTTGATTTCTGCCACAGGTTAGCTTACCCATATTGTCAGAGTCTCAGCAGGCATTCTGAAGAAGTGATAAAAAGAAGACACTAATTTAAGATAGAAATGAATAAACTTGCCCTGATTTTTTAAATTGAATTTGCATTTTTAAGTTTAAAGAGTTTCTGTTCTGTTTATGTCAATTTCTGCTCTGTTTATGCCAGTCTACATGGCTTAAAATCAGTAGGTAGAACTGTTCCAAGCATGGAGATAGCAATGTTTGCTGGATGCCATTTCAGTGGAGTAGTGAATCTATGTTTTATTTCAAAGTTTAAAGGAGATAGCCAGAGTCCTGAACTCTATCATCAGAAGACTTTTAAAATTAGCATTAAATCCAGAAGAGAAGTAACTGCTTGGATCACATGACAGCTACCATCCACTAGTAGTTGTCACTGGCTTCCTTGTAGTTGTGAAAGACAAGATGCCTATTAGTGGGGGGAACATGGCTGGATACAAAGGGATTCATTGAAGAGCTGAGTACGGAAAGCCCCAGTCTGGCCAGGTAAAGGGTGGGCAACTTTACCAGGTCCAGAGGACTGTTTTTGCCCTTGCACAGGCATTGGCTGGATACATATCCCTATTTTTTAAAGCCTCAAACACATGGCACCGAACAGTTTGATCAAATTTGTAAAAAAATATCAATATTGTGAACCTTCTTGGCATATAAAGGGGCCATAGTAAAAAGGAGCCACCTGTGGCACAGTGGGTTAAACCCTTGTGCCGGCAGGACTGATGGCTGAGTTGTTGACCTAAAGGTTACTGGTTCGAATCCAACCCTGGGAAAGCGCGAATGAGCTCCCTCTATCAGCTCCAGCTCTATGCAGGGACATGAGAGAAGCCTCCTACAAGGATGGTAAAAACATCAAAACATCTGGGCGTCCCCTGAGCAATGTCCTTGAAGTTGTCCAAATCTCTCACACCAGAAGTGACTTGCAGTTTCTCAAGCTGCTCCTAACATTAAATAGGGGGGGGGGGGAGTGCAGAACTTGCTGATTGGAAGGTCGGTGGTTCGAATCTGCGGACGGGGTAATCTTGTGCTGTTAGCCCCTGCTTCTGCCAACCTAGCAGTTTGAAAACATGCAAATGTGAGTAGATCAATAGGTACTGCTTCAGCAGGAAGGTAATGACGCCCCATGCAGTCATGCCAGCCATATGGCCTTGGAGGTGTCTACGGACAATGCCGGCTTTTTGTTTTAGAAATGGAGATGAGCACCACCACCCAGAGTAGGACTCAACTAGACTTAATGGGAAACCTTTAACTTTATTCCTGTCAAATAAAGATTGTATTGGTCCCCTCCTTGATTGCACAAAGCTCAAAATAACTCACATTCTTTTCTTTTTGAAAATCATACCAAGCTGGTTTTCTCTCTAAAATTGTTGTTGTAACAGGTTGTTTTTTTATCTGTCCTGGGAGGCAAAATAGGCTTTGCATGTGCTACCTGCAGGCTTTCAGTGGGTGATTTTTAAATCAATTTTCCCCTCAGCAGGACAAGTGTCAGGGCTCATGCTGAGGGCCTTGCCTCGCTACATGTGACTCATGGGATACATTGTTTCCTCCTCTGAAGAGAGCTGCCAGTTTCAATTTCTCCCACATTCCTTTTAAAAAAAATGACTGAAAGATTTTGAGTTGCTACATTCTTATTTTTAAAAAGTAAATAGAACACAATTTTCATCCAACGTTTGGTGAAACTTCAGGTTGTTCACTATGTGTGTACGAATGTGCTCACCTGCACACCTGTCTGTGATTTGGGGATGAAAAGATCTGGCAAGGATCATAGTTTCAGATTTCAGTGGTACAAGTAGTGAGGAGGGATTACTTCCACGATCTAAATGCCAGCTCTTAGATTAATTTCAGAGTAGTGATTACACTTTTTTTTGCCTAATAAGCAAACATGTTCCCACTAACAAGAGATGTTTCTGAGAAAATGCGATATAAGACATTATCCCATGCAGCCTCTCCATTTCTAAACACTTCAAAAATGTTAAGAAAATGAAGTACAATGGAGCCCATCACCATGACACAGGGAGACTTCCCCCTTGTGTTCATCATGTTTTGTCAGGGAGGTGTTTTAAAAGTGTGAAGAAACAGGAGAGTGGGGGGGGGGGGGGAGGGAGAGACAGACAAAAATCATCTTCTGAACTCATGATTCAAGCGGAAAAAGCAAAAAGTAGGGAGAAATATGTGGGATGGGATCTGTCAAATTTGGCCATGTAGAATCGCTTCAGTGATGTGGAGTAATGGGCATTCCTATGGGCAGTCTCCTACCAAGCATTGACATTTTCCTCCCCAAATCCTGCTTTGTGAGCCTGGCATAATAATTTTTGAAAAATCAATTTTTCAATTGACATTTTAAGATATCACCACTTTGTTTTTCCTGTCATTTCTCCTTCATAGTAATCTTGTCTCCCGAAATTGTGCTACTGCTAGCTTTGTAACTTTGTTTTGAACTTCCACAATTGAGTGTAATGAGATTGAGTCTAAGAGGAGTCCAGAGAGGAGGAGTCTGACTTAAGAACAATGACTCGGGTCTACTCGAGAGTGGCAGAATTGGAGTGGATGGTTTCAGGAGAAATGGCAAGAAAGATCTGAGAAATGATAATACTGTATTTGCAGTACTGTTCCAGGCCACAAGGGGGCACTAGAAAGAGAAGGATAGCCCATTTCCGGGGGAGAAGTTTGAAGGAATTAAACTCATTTCCCTCTGCTTTCCTGTTGTTACCCCCACCCATGTCATTGTTGTTGAAACAACCATTGTTTATGATATGGGAAAGGGGGAAGGAATAACCAGTGAAAATAGGTAACCCCCCCCCCCCCCCACATAAAATGAACTATACTTCCTTGTCTAGGTCTCATTTTGGAGTCAGCCCGGATAATGAAACAGTACCCAATTTACTTTCTAATGTGACACAATGCTACAGCAATATGACACCCCCCCCCCCCCCACCCCTTCATGGGATGAGGTCCTTAGGCTGAGATGAGATGAGGGTGAGTTCATTCCTTCCACTTAAATCTTACCCAGTGCTCAGTATTCACGGAGGTCATGAGATTATTATTTTTCCCCTGCTAGTTGCTTTCATCACAAATGGCCATGGCCACATTTAACCTTCAAATGAGACAAAGTTTGCAGCTGAGCAAAGAGCCCCCTGTTGTATCTTGTTATGTCTTCAGACCAATTCAGCTGTTAAGAAAGGGCACAGTCTTTATAGTCAGGGCAGTGCCAGTCCAGAAATACATCAAGGAAATTACATGTTTGAAAAAGTTTTTGGCCGTAACATTGTCCATAATAAAAGGACTAGGGAATCCTCCTTCCTGGCACATTGTTTTGCTTTCTTGTATTATTCCATTTTTTAAAAAGCAATGAGGAATCTCTATATGTTTTATTAGAAACAAATGTCACTTAAGGAAACAATAGCCAGAGCTCCATTTGCCAGAAACTAATTTAGAGTGTTTACTCAAAAGTAAGTTTCCACTATATATAATGGAGCTTGCTTCCTAGTAAGCATATTTATAGCAAGTTCTTTTTCTAGGGTGCTAGGAATACTGTAGCTCTGAGATAATAAGCTGAGGTTAAGAAAGTTGTTTTTGACTACAACTTCAATAATCCACATTCAAAATAGCCATTGGTCCAGCTGGGAGCAAGATCCTGAAAATTGTCATCCAAAAAAGGGAACTTTCCCATATTGTCTCCATTTACCCCAAATAGAACTTCAATTTAGAGGTGTTTTTTCTAGATTAGTCTAAAAAAGTATGAAATCTTGTGTTTTCTTAGATTGGTTGCTGTGATATATATATATAGATAGATAGATAGATAGATAGTATATTCCATTCTTTTTGGAGAACTGCTGGTAGCAACTTCTTTCAAATTTCTTTGACAGCCCTTTGGTTTGAAAGGCATTTTTGCTCCTGTCTGCATTCTTCCTTAGGTGTATGTAAGAGTGCGAGAATGGACATGGATACTGCTCTTCAAGTAAAGAAACTTACTGTATTAATCCAATGGAAAGACATACAATCCGCAGCTCAAGACATGTTGATGACCATCAACTGAGTAATTGTGAGGTGTGTGTGTGTGAAGGGTGGGGCTGGGGGAAGATAAAAAGGGAAGACATAGAGAGGGAAGGGGAGGAGGAAGACATGTCAGAATGCGAGGAGAGGCCTTTGAATCTTTCTGTGAAGAGGATGCAATAAAAAGACTATTGTGAACATCTTGACCAGCTTGCCTGCTTTTGCTTCAAGATGGTCATACTGTGTTTATGTTACCCACATGGCAGATAAAAGGCTTTCAACATGCATGCCAGAGCTTATGCCACTCCTTTTCCAATGGAAGAACAACAAAATGCCACAGTGTATAATACAAAAATCCAAATCAAGCACTAAAACACACATGCACAAATCAAAAAGAGAAAGAAGGGGAGAAGAGAATGATGCCTGTATCCCTATATCATGGAATTAGAAAGAAACTCACTTGAGAGTAGGAGTAAAACATGGCACTGAAAATTGCCAGACTACAGTCTGTTTGACTACTTTTAAAAGAAACTAGGAACTACAGCTATGAATACCTCAACCCTCAGCAACCTTGCCACACATTTGCCCTCTCTGAAGGTGTCTACAGTTAAAGCCGCTGCCACCTCAAAAGAGGGTGGTTTTTCCAAACTCTGGGAAGATACATTGCTTAACAAAGAATTATGACCCAATCTTGCACCACAGGCTGTAATTCCCCAGATTATTGAGAAGAAGCCCACACCTGTCAAACTGTTGATAAAATTGCTGTAGAATTTATTTATCTTGCACTCCAGGTCTGGAAACACCTATGACCACCACACCACACAAGTATCCAGGAATATAATCAATCACTTTATTGTAAAACACATAAAATTATATGAAAAAAAGCAGAAATAAGAAAAACAGATACATAATCCAAAAAGATTCAGCAACAGGTGAAAACCAAACAATAACCCAATTGTCTCATAAAGTTCCAAAGGTGACAAAATCCGGGAAGAGCCAGAAATCACAGTTACAGCATAAGTCCACAAGCAAGAAGGTATAACTAGTAAAAACTTGAACAGGAATACATGAACAGGAACATGGAAAACTTCCAGGATATTATAATCCAAAACTAAAGCTTGACTTGAACCAAGAACGAGAGAACTCAGTCTTAGCTTCTCACTCTAACACAGCATTGCCTGAACTGACCTTAAAGTAAACAACTTGTTGTTTAATAGCCACCCATGAAAGCATTATGTCTTCTGTGAATTTTCTCCCCAACTTTTCCACGTAGTCTTTCAGCCCTGTTTTCAGTACTGATTTGATTGAGACTTTTGTTGACCTCTATAGCTACAGGTTGTTTCTTGTGGAAACCTTCCTTATCACTCAGCTCTTCATTCAATTCCTTATCTTCTATTGCTACTTATGACATCTCGGCCTGTCCTTGAGGCCCTGCGCTTTCCAAGCCAGTTTTCTCACTGAGAGAAACATCATTTCCCAGACCTGAATTTCCCAGACTGGAGAGCCCATCACTTTGTGCCACAAGAAAGCCCACAATCTTTTCTAAATCCTTAGTTAACCCATCAGTTTCTAGCTGATCTACAACAATTTCCCCTAATTTTGCATTAGCTACTTCTTATTTAGGGAATAGTTAATATAAGCTTAGCTTTTGTCTAAAGGAAGTCTCTGTATTCAATATTCATAATTAACCTGGAACCTTCATAGCAGGTAATCATTAGTAACTTGAAAAAAAGATGAGACAACAGCTTCTTCTATAGGGAATGAAGCCACAAATGCTATTATTGTGCACATTTTAATTGACCTTCCAAGTTATGTTCTTAACACCTATGACCCATCTGCACCAGTGAAGCTATATTCCCCATCATTTCCCAGTTTTTGCATTACGTAATAACCTACATTATACTTGGTGTGCGTGTGCAGTAGCTTTATTGCATGTAGTATATTCATTGGACTTGTGCCTCCAGTGGCAGCCTTAACTGAACTTTAACACTGGTCACTGGCAATAAAGCCTCAATTGGGCTGGCTTTCCCTTGCCAAATGTTGATGCTTTAATATCCAGAAATGAAATAGGCTGTTTGTCTCTCTCATTTATCATAAATATCCATTGGGACCTGAAGGTGAGATTGAGTAAAGAAAAAATTGAGTTCTGAAGGTTATGATCAAAGTCAAAATTCTTCCATAAGTAATGAATTGCTGTTCTAATGAAAGAGGGGGAATATTTAAATACAGGAGAAAACACTTTTCAGAGATAGATAAAAGGGTTATCCTCTCAGAAAGGGATATTTGTGGAATAGCCCCCCCCTCCCCCCGTTGCCATCTTTAAAAGCAAAAGTAAAGTTGCAGATATTTATATGAGTGCTTGTAGTTGTAGACAAGTGCCAGAATTTTGGCTGCACCAAAGAACGAAAGCAGATGGAACACATATCTGTAAGGATTAAATGGCATATGGCGATTCTTTACATTCTCTGGAATCTGGGAAACACACAAAGAAAGCCGTATGTCCTGCACATGTCAGCCAAAAAAGATAAAATATCCTGCATTTTGGTAAGGCCATTTAGGGCTGCATACTTGTGCTTCAGAGCATTCCCATGGGTTTAAAGGAAACTATTCCAGAGAACAACAAATGTAGATTAATCTTTATAGCCTCAGTGCAATCCCATGTACCACTGGTGGTTGGAGGTTCTGCTGCAGGGATGGCAAATATACTCCTGATTTTACTGCCACTTTTTCTTCAGTTGCTCTGAGCTAAATGCGAGCTTTTCCAGCACTAAATCTATGGTCCAGAATCAGGAGAGTTCTTACTCAACCTGAAACAGTTGAGTGGTAATATTAAAGAGTGGATGTCCACCATGGTGTATCTGCTTAATGTGAGAATAAAGCCAATTGAGCAAAACAAGATTTACCTTTGAGTAAATAATCTTGCCTTGTCTTCCCACATATAGCAGCATGGCACACTTCTTCCAGACATGTCTTGGTGGTTTTTGTAATGAAAAGGTGTAAGACTTTGAGTATACTTTGGGTCCAATCTATTTTTGAGGCCGTATCTCCTCCTATGAACCGGCGCGGGCATTGAGGTCTGCTGGGGAGGCCCTTCTCTCAGTCTCACCACTGTCTCAAATACAGTTAGTGGGGACGAGAGAGAGGGCCTTCTCGGTGGTGGCACCCTGGCTCTGGAATGCCCTCCCTAGAGAGATCAGGCTAGTCCCCTCACTTCAAGCCTTCCATTCCAGTTTAAAAGCATGGCTTTTAAAACAAACCTTTGATTTTACATAGATTTTTAGGATTAGTCTGAGGACTTACTGTTGGCGTCACATCAGCACAGAGCTGTGTCAATTGGAAACAACTTGTTTTTATTCACAGCGATGACTGCATTTTATGAATTTTAAATGTTGTAATTATGTATGTGCATGATTGTAATTCTATGGTTTTATCATTTTAGATTTATGTATTATCTACATGTGGCACTTCACTGTATTTTGTTAGCTGCCCCGAATCCCTTCATGGAGATTGTGTCAGAGTAGAAATAAAATTTATTATTATTATTTATTATTACTGAAATGCTTCTCTGGGTTGTTAAAATTACTGGTCTTCTTTGTTGATTTGGGTTGCTTCTCCAGAAGACTCCATTTAAAAGCCCTTTAAAAATATGTAATGATATAAAATGGCAAATCCGCACTCAGGGACCTTTTATTTTATAGTTAAAATTTGTTCTTGTAGGTACTTTTAAAGTGAAATATTAGGGGCCTGTACAAAGTGATTTGAGTGGCTATTTCACCTCAATGTCAATTTTATCCAGAACTCATTGTAGTTCAAAAGAGTATGTTTTCCAAGTTCTGGTTTTAGCATTGCTCATCTCTGTAGCTGCAAATAGGTAATAGTGCTGTTGAGATTATGACTAAAGCATGTATAGTCAACTTGAGAGACAATGTGGTGGAATTGGTTGCTATTCCTCATTTCATTGTGTTTTCATGACAATGAACATGACAATGCAAATAGGAAAAAACCCTTAATCTTATAGGAGGAACAAGTTGATGTGCATGAAGTACTATGATAGTTACAATGATTTTTTCATGACTATTCCATACAAATGCTGTAGCAATTTTGAGCATCCTTTTTGGTAGAAAAATGGGACATAAATTTAATCAAACAAACAAACGAGCATCTTGGTCTAAGGAAAACCCAGCAATTCTTATTAGTTGCAAGAAAAAATATAGGAAACTGCAAGTTTTTAAAAATTCCACCCCCCCTCCCCAAGCTTTGATTTTGCCATTTTATATAATGAATGCTATGTTACTATGCTACTGTGTATAATGGGACATGAGCATCTATTGATTTTGGTATCCACAGAATGTTCTGGAATCAAGCCCCAGTGGATACCAAGGACTCACTGTATTGCCTTCGGTCCCTTTGGTTATGTCTAGTTCTGTCTTTCTTGGTATCTTGCCATGGATCAACAACTGACAGCTCACAGACTGACAACAGTCCACACACCACCACTTTGAACAGCACTAGTCAGAAGTAGTGTTTTTAAAGTTGAGATCTCAGAAGTGTTGGGATCCTTTGAAGGTTTATTGGTGCCACTTCAATTAGAAGATCAGTAATGGCAAATAAACTTCTCTAAAGGTAGTTTGCTCACCATTGCTATTTTGCCTCTAAAATGAACAGGTAAGTGGTTCTCCGTGCCTTTCCCCCAATGAGCTATGGGTGGCATTTGTGCTCTCTGTTTTAGTCTCACAACAATTCCTCACAGTAGGCCAACTTGAGACAGATAGTGCCCCAAAATTATCTAGTAGATTTCAGGACTCAGCTGTAGATGCCCAAAACCCGATCCAATACTCTAATTATTACACCACACAGTCTCTTAGAGTAGCATCACT
This sequence comes from Anolis carolinensis, assembly GCF_035594765.1. Classification (NCBI taxonomy): domain Eukaryota; kingdom Metazoa; phylum Chordata; class Lepidosauria; order Squamata; family Anolidae; genus Anolis; species Anolis carolinensis. The sequence goes on from NC_085842.1 coordinate 200,945,254, forward strand.
CATTCCCAAATGGTATTGGCTAGGTTTGGAGCAGTAATTATTTTTAGGACAATTTACCCGATAGTGTTACTTTGAAGATAAAAGAGGGAATATTAGTGCTTTCAAGAAAAGATGGGATGTAAATGGAATGCAAAAAATATGCTTGAATGAATGAGTACTTGGAAACTGCTGACCTAGGAAATTACAGACTTGCATAAATATATTAGTGAATTCACTACTGGAACTTTAGAGGTATTCCTGGCGGAATGAAACCGGAACTGATTAAAAGAGATTAAATTAACAGCAGTGCTTCCAAAAATCAGGGCCAAGTGATGCAGCTGTAATAAAAATTCATAGAAAACTGAAATATGGAAGGAAAAGAATCAAGATAAATGTAGCAATGGCCTGCAATGAAGGGCCCATGCTCTGCTGCCAGTTAAAGATGTGAGAAAGTTCTCTGAGGTCAGAAGGTTGTGTTTCTATATTCTCTCCAACTACAAGTCTGCCCTGTGGCACTCTGCTCATAGAATCATCGAATCATAGAATCGTAGAGTTGGAAGAGACCTCATGGGCCATCTAGTCCAACTCCCCACTAAGAAGCAGGAAATCGCATTCAAAGCACCCCCGACAGATGGCCATCCAGCCTCTGCTTAAAAGCTTCCAAAGAAGGAGCCTCCACCACAGTCTGGGGGAGAGAGTTCCACTGCCGAACAGCTCTCATAGTGAGGAAGTTCTTCCTGATGTTCAGGTGGAATCTCCTTTCCTGTCGTTTGAAGCCATTGTTCCGTGTCCTAGTCTGCAGGGCAGCAGAAAACAAGCTTGCTCCCTCCTCCCTATGACTTCCCCTCACGTATTTGTACATGGCTATCATGTCTCCTCTCAGCCTTCTCTTCTGCAGGCTAAACATGCCCAGCTCTTTAAGCCGCTCCTCATGGGGCTTGTTCTCCAGAACCTTAATCATTTTAGTCGCCCTCCTCTGGACACTTTCCAGCTTGTCAACATCTCCCTTCATCTGCGGTGCCCAAAATTGGACACAGTATTCCAGGTGTGGTCTGACCAAGGCAGATGCTCAAGAGTCTGGATAACTAGGAGAGTTGGAAAGCTTTTAATGCAAGTGCTAGTACTGAACACAAAAATTAGGGATGCGTAGGCCCATGGATTTGTTTGAATATAACTGCTATAATTAATAGCTAATTTTTTAAAAATCATGTCAGAAACGACTTGAGAATATACTGAAAGTTGCTTCTGGTGTGAGAGAATTGGCCGTCTACAGAGACATTACCCAGAGGGCTCCCAGATGTGTTGCTGGGAGGCTTCTCTCATGTCCTCACAAGCTAGAGCTGACAGACAGAAGCTTACCCCATCTCGCGAATTCGAACCGGCAACCTTCAGGTCAGCAGTTCACAAGGGTTTAACCCAGTGGTTCTCAACCTTCCTAATGTCGTGACTCCTGAATACAGTTCCTCATGTTGCAGTGACCCCCAACCATAACATTATTTTCGTTGCTACTTCATAGCTGTAATTTTGCTACTGTTATGAATCATAATGTAAATATCTGATATGCAGGGTGTATTTTCATTTACTAGACCAAAATTGGTACAAATACCTGATTTGCCCAAATTTGAATATTGGTGGGGTTGGGAGGGGATTGATTTTGTCATTTGGGAGTTGTAGTTGTTGGGATTTATACTTAACCTGCAATCAAAGAGCATTCTGAACTCCACCAATGATGGAATTGAATCAAACTTGGCATGCAGAACCCCCATGACCAACAGAAAATACTAGAAAGGTTTGGTGGGCATTGCCGTTGAGTTCTGGAATTGCAGTGTAGTTCACCTACATCTAGAGAGCACTGTGGACACCAAACCATGATGGATTTGGACCAAACTTGGCACGAATGCTCAATATGCCCAAATTTGAACGCTGGTGGAGTTTAGGGAAAATAGACCTTGACATTTGGGAGTTGTAGTTGCTGGGATTTATAGTTCACATACAATCAAGAAGCCCCTAGAATCCCACCAACAATAGAATTGGGCCAAACATCCCACACAGAACCCCCATGACCAAGAGAAAATACTGGAGGGATCTGGGTTCCTAAGACCATCAAAAATATGTGTTTTCTGATGGTCTTTGTTGACCCCTCTGAAACCCCCTTGCGACCCCTCCAGGTTGAGAAACGTTGGTTCCCATTGCGCCACCACGGCTCTATTAATAGCTAAGAGCGCAATGGGTTAAACCCTTGTGAACCGCTGACCTGAAGGTTGGGTTGCTGACCTGAAAGTTGCCAGTTCGAATCTGCGAGATGGGATGAGCTTAGGTCTGTCCGCTCCAGCTTGCGGGGACATGAGAGAAACCTCCCAGTAACACATCCGGGCATCCCCTGGGCAATGTCTCTGTAGACGGCCAATTTTCTCACAGCAGAAGCGACTTGCAATATGTTCTCAAGTCACTTCTGACACAATTAATAGCTAATAATCCAGAATTAATTATGAGTTAATTCACAAATGCTGTTTCCTCTTTTTCCATGCATTGATAGTAAAATTGCTCCCCAAATATTTCTTTAAGACTTGACCAGAACTTGGAAAATTTTACTTTTTGAGACTTTAAGAACTGCCAACATAGTGTGGCCAACAATAATCCTCAAAGTAACTTTTCCGGGCTTTGATCTTGGCAACTTCCTAAATGTAGGCCAGATTGCTGGCTATTAATTTTATACTATAATGGCTAATGGGAGTAATTGAAAATGAATTCAGCTCCCATTTGCAGTGCCCCATTCTGGTTTCTCTTAATTGGATGGCACAGAGATTACACAGCGAGTTTCTTTAATCATGCTGTGAATTGATAGAAACTTGATAAATGGCTTTATGAAGATAGGCAGGCTGAATATAACATTACATATATGATATTTTGGTTTGTTTGCCCTCCTTTTACTTAGATTTTGTTCTGCTTTCTTTTATTTTATTTTCTTTATTGCATTACTACTTTTGATTTGGGGCTATCACAAGAAAAACAACAGATAGCTTGATTAGATAGGCTAACCATGAACGATACCAGCAGCTGCCTTGGTGACTTGCCAGGAACCCAACTGCTCTGTTTGCACAGGAATTTGCATAATTTTATAAACAAAAAAATTAAATGGAGATGCAAACATATGGCCATAAAACACCATTTGGCATGCTAAAAAACAATAGGTGAAATGAACAATCTCATCTTTTGATTTTGAGAGTCAGACAGAGCTACTTCAGAACACTTGGAAAAACTGGAGGATGCCAAATTAGCTCAATCTGCAACAAGGGTGAGGCATTCTCTTTTTCATTTCTCATTCCCTGGAGAAAGTTCACATTATGGCATAGCTTGATGAGAAATGCCTCACTAAATACATGTTAAGCTGTGTTGGAAACTACTAAAATGTAATGCCAAGTTTACTTTCTTTGGAAAATGAAGGGGAGTAAGGGCATTGCCACAAAATGGTGCATTAACTTGATGAACATTTAGCAAAACAGAATAGTTTGAGGATTCATATTTTATGACTAAACTCTCAATTTATGATATGCAGAGATGGATAATATAAAGCCTTGAAGGTACCTTTGTAATTTCCTGTGATCTAGCAATAAACAATAACCATCTCTATTACATACATAATATTCCATCTTCCCTCCAAGAAGTTCAAGGACAGTGTGTACTGTGGAACAATGGATTCAGAATTTGTAGGGTCAGAGTAGTAAGACTCTTTATTTAGCAGGTTCAATTTTATGTTTTGCAACAGCTCCTGAGCCTCCCCGTTCCCTTTCAACATAACTACAGATCTCACAATACATTGCTGTTGTGAACTGTTTCTGTTTTAATGCAAAATACTTCAGGTAGGTTTTATTTTGATTGGCAGTTAGTTTACAAATTAATAATAATAATAATAATAATAATAATAATAATAATAATAAAATAAATAAACAAACAAGAAAACTGCACTACAAATTAGAGCTGACAGCTGGCACAACAAAACATTGCATGGAAAGTTCCTCGACAAAATTGAAGGAAAAACTGATAAGGAGAAGACCTGGCTATGGCTCACGAATGGGACTCTGAAGAAGGAGACAGAAGGCCTGATCCTTGCAGCCCAAGAGCAAGCCATCAGAACAAATGCAATTAAGGCCAAGATCGAAAAATCAGCTGATGACACAAAATGCAGATTGTGCAAGGAAACCGACGAAACCATTGATCGTATCCTCAGCTGCTGTAAGAAAATCACACAGACTGACTACAAACAGAGGCACAACTATGTGGCCCAAATGATTCATTGGAACTTATGCCTCAAGTACCACCTGCCAGCAGCAAAGAACTGGTGGGATCACAAACCTGCAAAAGTATTGGAAAATGAGCATGCAAAGATACTGTGGGACTTCCAAATCCAGACTGACAAAGTTCTGGAACACAACACACCAGACATCACAGTTGTGGAAAAGAAAAAGGTTTGGATCATTGATGTTGCCATCCCAGGTGACAGTCGCATTGACGAAAAACAACAGGAAAAACTCAGCCGCTATCAGGACCTCAAGATTGAACTTCAAAGACTCTGGCAGAAACCAGTGCAGGTGGTCCCAGTGGTGATCGGCACATTGGGTGCCATGCCAAAAGATCTCAGCTGGCATTTGGAAACAATAGACATTGACAAAATCACGATCTGCCAACTGCATAAGGCCACCCTACTGGGATCTGCACGCATCATCCGAAAATACATCACACAGTCCTAGACACTTGGGAAGTGTTCGACTTGTGATTTTGTGATACGAAATCCAGCATATCTATCTTGTTTGCTGTGTCATAATAAAATAATAATAATAATAATAATAATAATAATAATAATAATAATAATAACCCATGTAGTGATGTCGACAGACTTTATCTGCCCAGAAAATCAGGAGGCAGAAGGCTTCTGCAAGTGAAACAAGCGGTAGACGAAGAGAAAAATGCCCTGGCAGATTATGTGTAAGGCAGTCAAGAACCAACGTTGAGGGAAGTCAACAGTAGTAAACTGCTTCAAGTGCAAAAGACAAAGAGTGAATACTGTAAAAACACAATCCAGAGCAGAAGAGAGAACTGGTGAAAGAAGGCTCTCCATGGACAGTTTCTGGAAAAAACTGAGAGCCAAATTGATAAAGAAAAAACATGGCTGTGGCTCACAAATGGAACTTTGAAAAAGGAGACAGAGGGCCAGATTCCGGCAGTCCAAGAACAATCCATTAGAACCAATGCCATCAAAGCCAAAATTGAAAAGTCGATGACAGATCCCAAATGTAGACTCTGCAAGGAAGCAGATGAAACAATAGATCACATCCTCAGCTGCTGCAAGAAGACAGACTACAAGCAGAGGCATAACACCGTTGCTCAGATAATTCATTGGAACTTGTGCCACAAATACCATCTGCCTGCGACCAAGAACTGGTGGAACCACAAGCCAGAAAAAGTTACAGAGAATGAACATGTCAAGCTACTCTGGGACTTCCGAATTCAGACAGACAGAGTTTTGGAGCACAATACTCCTGACCTCACGATGGTGTTAAAAAACAAAGTATGGATTGTCGATGTAGCAATCCCAGGTGACAGCAGGATTGAGGAGAAACAACTGGAAAAGCTGACACGATATGAGGATTTAAAGATCGAATTGCAAAGACTCTGGCACAAGCCAGTCAAGGTGGTCCCAGTGGTGATCGGCACACTGGGTGCAGTGCCTAAAGACCTAGGCCTGCACTTAAACACAATGGGCGCTGACAAAATTGCCATCTGCCAGCTGCAATAGGCCACCTTACTGGGATCTGCACGCATTCTTCGTCGATGCATCACACAGTCCTAGACACTTGGGAAGTGTCTGACGTGTGATCCAATACAACAGCCAGCAGTGTCTGCTGTGGACTCATCTTGTTGTGTTTCAAATAATAATAATATTTTATTTATATTCCGCCCTTCTTCCCAAGGGGACTCAGAGTGGATTACAGCATATACAGACAAAGGCAAACATTCAATGCCTTGTTACAATTACATACAATGAGATAGAAATACACAGACAAAGGCAAAGGCTTCTCCTTTCATTTCCGGCTCTGGAGGCAGTGCTCATCTCTGGCTCTGGGGGAAGTGCTTTTCTCCATTTCCAAGCCGAGGAGCCTTCGTTGTCTGTAGACAACTCCTGGTCATGAGGCCGGCACGACTGCTTGAAGTGTCTTTTTGCCTTTTCCCACCCAATGTACTCACATTTGCATATTTTCAAACTGCTAGGTTGGCAGGAGCTAGTGCTAACAGCGGGAGCTCACCCTGTCCTGCTGATTCAAACTGCCAACCTTCAGGTCAGCAGTTCAGCAGCACAAGGGTTTAACTCATTGTGCCACCAGAGCTCTGCTTGTAGTAGTAATGGAAACCTATGTAATTCATGGAGTTGCCAAAGTCATTTGGAGACTTGAAAGCACATAAGCAGACATATAGTAACAAGCAAAATGCCAGGGCTACCTCTAGATTTCAGGGTCCTTGGGCATGATGTTTCCACTGCTCTTTTACCAGACTGCACCTGCTTCCTCTTCACCCCTAGCAATTCATGAGCCTTCTTTCTCTAGAGTCAACCAGCATGACAGCCCTTACAAAGTCATAAGCAAAGTGGACTTCTCTTTTTCCTCACCTGCAATTGCTTACACACTTGAAGGGCACATGAAAAGGCAGCAATATCAAGAGAAGGGGCTAACAAGACTCCAGGAGTGGAAAGTGCATCCCGTTACTGGTTCTTCAGGTGCATTAATGCCAGTGTCCAGCAAGGCTAAACTGTCAGACACTTTCTATGCAAGGATATCTAGACACCAGGATTTGAAGAACCCAAGTCTGAAATGACAAAATTGATTGACATCATAAAACTTGGTTATAAAAAAAATGAAGTAACCAGGATTTTCTTTCATCATGGGTGTTGTGGCCTGGCCAGATTCTGAGTGTGCTGATGAGGAGAAAGGGGAGAGATTCAGAGGGCCCAGAGGAAACTGGAAGCGGCCCAGAGAAAGATGTTTTGGAATTTCCTGGCAGTTTCCAAGAGAATAGTGAAGGCGATATCTGCTCCCATGGGAACCTGCCAGAAGTGCAGGCTGAGGGAAATGTGGGAGACAAATATTTGTCGAGGTCAAAGAGATTTGAATTGGGGAAATAGGGTTTGCAATTAAGACAGATTTGCTCCTCCAAGCAACTTAGAAATAAGCAGAAAGGCAGGTGCAAGAGAAATGATCTCATGGGAAGGATTCAAGCTTTTAAAAAGTGGTTCATGTTGGTATAATCTTGTGATAGCAGTGCTGCATTCAGATGAAGAGCTCTTGGTTTCATAGACCTTGGAATTCATGTATTCAAGTTTTCAAGCTGTTCTTGTGCCCTGGTCTTATGAAGCATAGCTTTGCTTGCCATAGATTTATGTACCTTGTCTGTTAATATCTCAGTGGAATTATTTTAGAGATTTTCTTTGAATTGATTTTTGGAATTTTGGCTTTTATGGAAATAACATTTTGGACTTTTATTCCTTTTTATATTTGCTTGGTTTTCATATATCCAGTTTTTATTGTACTCTGCTTTTAATAAATGTTTACATTGGATCATCTGGACAGTGTGTGGTTTGCTGTGAAAAGAGGCTTCAGGGCCATAGTGCAACAATGGGCTTCCATCAGTGTTTTGAAAAATGAATTAAACAAAACTTCTTCAGGATTATGAGAGACAAACTGATATTTTCAGGCACCTTCTTCCTTTTCATTCCTTTTCAAAATATTAGGTTATTTTTTTCAGAGGTTTTAGGCCTTAAATTATGATTCCTATATAGATTAACTGAAAAATGCAAAATGCACAGAAGCACCTAGCTGCCAATCCATAACAGAGTGATTAATATAATCTCAGATATAGGTATATACCTAAAACAGTCTCTTCCTTCTCCTTTCAGTGTCTCAGCAAGGTGAAAACCAAAGGCGACTCTACAGAGAACTACTGAAAAACTATAATCGCCTGGAACGGCCTGTCATGAATGACTCACAACCTCTTGTAGTAGAGCTGCAGTTGTCATTACTACAAATAATTGATGTGGTAAGTAGATTATAACATGGTTCAATGTGTTGTCGAAGGCTTTCATGGCCGGGATCACAGGGTTGTTGTATGTCTTTCGGGCTGTGTGGCCATGTTCCAGAAGCATTCTCTCCTGACGTTTCGCCCACATCTATGGCAGGCATCCTCAGAACCTCACAACCTCTGAGGATGCCTGCCATAGATGTGGGCGAAACGTCAGGAGAGAATGCTTCTGGAACATGGCCACACAGCCCGAAAGACATACAACAACCCTATAACATGGTTCCTTTTTCATGAGCAAAGCTTAAGCCAAGCAAATGTTATATTGCTATAAAATACCGAGATACTATTGGTATGCAGCATTGTTCCATTGTAAGTTCATTTGAACAAGCTGTATTGAGATTATTTAAAACAGATCCGTTATTCCATAACACCTTTAACAATATTATTGTATTATCACAAGGACAAGGAGCCCCCAGTGGCGCAATGGGTTAAACCCTTGTGCTGGCAGGACTGCTGACCAACAGGTCAGCGGTTTGAATCTGGGGAGCGGGGTGAGCTCCTGCCTGTCAGCTCCAGCTTCCCATGCGGGGACATGAGAGAAGCCTCCCACAAGGATGGGAAAACATCTGGGCATCCCCTGGGCAAACATCTTTGCAGACGGCCAATTCTCTTACACCAGAAGCAACTTGCAGTTTCTCAAGTCACTCCTGACACGAAAATGAATAAATAAATCACAAGGACAGTTAAAGAATGGGAGAATCATGGCTTTTCTCCAGTTTTATCATGCTTGTTTATGTCTGGAGTAGCATTTTAATTCTATTAAGTTAAATTATTGACAGGCTAAAGTCTCCATATCTTAATGATGAGATATTGAACAGTTATTTTTTGTTGTAAAAGTACTCTCATTTGGCCAGATTTATCCATGCTGTCAGACTGGGATTCCCGTCTCACCAATGGTACCCCTGGGCTGATGGGACTTGTACTCCCACCATATCAGGAGAAACACAGATTTCACATACATTTTAGTGTAATTAAAAAAGATAATGTATGACAACATTTTGGGAAGTAACAAGAAATATAAAAACAATCTGCTCCTCACTCTCCCATTCCAGAGTTAAAAATGCACCATAACAATTAAAATATGTCACACACATAGAAGAGATTCTGATGAAGCATCTGTATAATGATTTTTTTCTACATCTAACTGTCTGGGAGGTTTCACTATAAAGCTTAATCATTAGTGAGTTATATGTGAATAATATTGCCTGTCAGAGGTGATCTTGTTAATTTGTCCCTAATGATGGCGAATATGAATATGGACTCTTTGCTGAGAGTAGGCGGCAGTACTTCTACTTTATTGAACCCAAAATAAAAGGAAGTGAGGCTGCTGATGTGGTTCAACTCTGCAGTATGAATTCACTCTGGTTGGTGAGAGAATTAGTGATGAGCGACAGCCCCTGCTCACGCCCCATAAACACATCCCCGTTTGGAAGGAATCCTCATTCCCACCTACTAAATTAATTGAGCAGATGTACGTAGGTCTGGATGTCTGGAAATTAATTCAATTTTGTTCTTGACTTAATTCTGAATCAGCAAAGTCTCCAGGTTCTGCAAATTTTCAGTGGTATAATTAGGAGTGTGCTAAATGTAAGAGGGCAGAGAGGCTTTATCTGAATCTATTCTCCTTGTGAAACTGAACAAGATCCTTTTCCCTTCTCCTTCTGCATCTATTAAGTATGTGTATGTGTGTATGTGTGTGAATGTTGGGAAAAGAAACCCCTTTCCAGGCCTGGCAGGTATGGAGACTACAGAGAGACTTCTAGCTCACCTCTCATACTTTTTAATAAGGTATTCATGAGTTCAGTTGCCTCTTGCTATCTGCTGAGCTTTGATTCCATGACCTCTGTGGATACCAAAATCCATGGATGCTCAAACCCCATTATATACAATGGTGTAGTAAAATGCTGTTCCTTATATAAAATTGCAAAATCAAGTTTATTTTTTTTTATTTGGGGGTGGGGATGGGAAGGGGAAATTATTTTGATCTGTGGTTGGTTGAATCCAAGGATTCAGAGTCTTGTGGATACATTGGATTGATGGTACATAGGAGATTGCAGCACCTTTTTCAAAGTGTGTTAGACACAAATTGCAGCTGTTTCTCCTTTGTAAAGTTATCTGAAAAGAAAGTAGCCACATGGAACAAACAAATGGTTTCCATGTAATATCAAATAAGTCTTCTTATTGAAACCACCAAATGATTGAGTGAAATGTTGGATTAGCAACTAGATAAATATAATAATGTGCAAAGGCAGAGATTGAAAAATGCAGTTGTAAGAGATTTGACAGGGAAATTATTTTTGCCATGTGTTATGAATTGCAGGAGGTACTGGAAGGTGTGTGGGGGGAGAGAGTTTAATTTGAAGTGGAGGGAAAAGCGTGTTGCAACAGTGATACTATTTTACATAGTAATATTTTATTACATATTGCAAAATGTAGCCACATTTAACAGTAGCCAACTTGAATCCCTATATTGGGAGAAAGGTGAAATAAATATAAAATAAGTTAATTTTCTTGTAGCCACATGAAGGAAAAAATGAATTTTGCAGTTACTTGAGTAGAGCTGGGGATAGGGTTCCATAATCTCAGGGCCTGGGTTTGATTCTCATGACTTGGACCCCTTTCTCCAATTCTCTGGGTGAAAAGGAGGAATTTCAGGGTAAGACTGCTGTGTTGGAAGGTGTGTACATATATTTTATTTATTTATTTGACTTTGGTTTTTAAAACTGAATTGTGTACTGAATTGAATAGATTAGGCCTGAGCAACATGTGGTCTCCAGGTCCATATGTGGCCTGAATAAGCCATTGGTGTGGCCTTCTGAGTGCCGCTGCTACCACTTGTACCTGCCTCCCAGGAGGGAGAAAAGGAAAGGGAGAAAGAAAGACAGAAAGAGAGACAGAATGGTAGGAAAAAAAGAGAGAGAGAAAGAAAGAAAAAAAAAGAGAAGAGGGACTGGGTAGAAAAAAGAGAGGGAGGAATAAAAGGAAGGAAGGAAGGAAGGAAGGAAGATAAATAGGAAACAGAAAGGGAAGGAAGAAAAGTAAGAAAGGGAGAAAGAAAGGTAGGGGAAAGAGAGGGCAGGAATTCAGAATTGAGAAAGCATGGTGTGGTGGTATGAACCTCGGACCCATCAGGTGACTGTAGGCAAGTCTTGGACCCCTTTTAGAGTGCCATTTAATCCAGATTTTCAAAGCAGACAATCCACATTATCTTCTTTGAACTGGATGCTCTTAGTCTATACTGACATATAATACAGTTCAAAGCAGGTAATCTGTATTTTATATAGCAGTGTTGATGGGACCATACTCTCTCAGCCTCAGAGAAAGACAAAGGCAAATCCCCTTTGAACAAATCTTGGCAAGAAAACTCTGTGATATATACAATGCTATGTATATATTAGGGTTGTCCATATGTTCGTAATAATTCTCGTTTCGTAATTATTTCGTATTCTCGTTTTTTGAAACGAGTATTGAAACGTTTTCCCTGGGCGCAACTGGCAATGTAATTCGAACCATCGTTGGCCCATTCTCTAATTGTTTCTTAAAATTTTCATTAAATTTTTTCCTTCCAAAATTTTTTTAAAATATTTTTTAAAAATTATTTTTTATTTATTTTTTTGTTTCTGCAACCTAACATGAATGGGAGCCTAGCGCAGCCTAACATGGCTACCGCTCCCTGGCCAATCAGAGTCTTCCACGATGGCTGAAAAAGGTGGGGGCTAGCGTCCTCTGCATCCACGTCCTCCGCAACGGAGCCAAGCCATTCTGGGCTAGGATACCAAGGAGAGAGGGTGTTTCGCGTGCGCTGGGAAGCTGCTTGCTTGCTTGCTTGGGGGAGAGAGGGCTAAATGACTGGGGTAGAGTGTCTGTTGTTGCTGGTTCGATATTGTGTTTCTTTTGGGGGAAATTGGCTTGGGGCAGAGTCCTTGCTGTGGCTGGCTTTAGGGAACTTTTATTTTCCAAAGGACATCTGTGTCCCTGTAAGCGGTAGGGGTGCTTTTGCTTTCCTTTCCTACTCCTGAGGGAGACCCTTTGCCTTTCTTTTTTTCTTTTTTGGAATCATTCACCACATAAGCCCTTCTTTCCAATCCTGAAAGGGGGGAACTAGAAAATTATAGTTTCCTAAGGACGTCTGCTCCGTTTGTAATCCCAAGCCCCCGGGCTGAGTGTTATTGCAGCAATCACAAAGACACACATTGTTTTCAAACCTAAAGGGTACATTGGAAGAAATAGTTTCCAAAGGACATGGGGCACCCACCAAGGCATTGCTTCCCTCGCGCTCCATTTCTATTCCCAAGCTTTGGGCTGAGTTTTATTTCTGCAATCACAAAGTCAGACATTGATTTGATTCAATAGAGGGTCCACAGCAATTTATAGTTTCCAAAGGACGTTGCCAATCCTGTCAAGGCATTGCTTGGCGTGTGCTGCATTTCTAATCCAAAGTCCTCAGCCAGAGTTTTATTTTTGCAATCACAAGGTCAGCCAGTGGCACCATTGATCAAAAGGTTCAAAGGCAATTTATAGTTTCCAAAGGACAGTGTCACTCCTGCCAAGGCATTGCTTGGCGTGTGCTGCATTTCTAATCCAAAGTCTACACAAGTAGAAGAGGGACTTTCACAGTGATAAGAACCCAATTGAACAGGAAATAAGACTTTCAAACCAGGAACAGGTTTCTTCAAATATTGAAAAAGTGTATTATAAAAAGTTATGAAAATTCGCCAAAAATCATAGGAGACAGGAAATGTTCTGCAATTTGTTGAGCAAAGAGTGTTGAATGTGATCTCCCACTGTACCAAATTTGATGAGGATAGCTCAAGAAATGAGGGCAGGAGACCCCCAGAAAAGTCCCCCCCTGGTTTCCTGTTTTTTGGCGATTGCGCATGCGCGTCCGTCATTTTAGAAACATTTTAGAAACATTACGAATTTTCGGAAATATCTGAAAATTTTGGGTGAAACATTTAGAAATAATTTCTATATCGAAGAGCCGGCACCCCCTACTTTAGAAACGAGAATTGAAACAATTTTTCCATCGATCGGACAAGCCTAGTATATATTTTTCAATTCAGGCTCACAGACCCCCTGAAATCTTTCCATGGACTTGATTAAGATCTCCTGGTCTAGAGGGAAATTGTGCTTGCCTCAATAGATAATTCAGTGTTCAACTGACATTGGTCAACCAACAATGCAGGAAATCAAATGTTCAAGGAAAAGACAAGTGTTAGCTCACATGTCTATTGTGATTTTAGTATTATGGATTGCAGCAATTTCAGTGTTAAAGTTAATCCCATCTCACATATTTCTTTATTCAGTTTATACTCCTACTTTCTGTCAAAAAAAGTTGCTCTGGACAGATAAGGCACTTAATTCCTGTGAACCTTAGAAGATGCTATGCTCTGGAAGTACTATGCATGCATGGAAGTACGTGTATGTCTTTCACTCCACCACTGTGGAATGAAGTCCCCCCCCCTCTTACTTAGGGGTGCCTAAAAGATGCTATAAAGATGGGAGATGGAAGCTTCATATTCTCCTTTTGCTGCTCCTAACTCATATTAGTCCTAACTAGAAGCTCATCAAGTAGTAGATTGCTTCTGCTGAAAAAAGTATAATCAAATTACTTGATCTCTGCTGTGAGTTTTATTTGCTTGAATTCTGTCTCTTAGCCAGGCTGCTATCTAATTGCAGTTTTGGACCAGGGGGCTTTGATAAGGTGTTTCCCAGACTGTTAACACATTGTTTTGTCACTTCAGAATACTAAAGAGGATCCCGAAATGCACAGATGTCCCTGACGTTTCACAAGTAATTTGTTGATTAATTATGAAGCTTTATACTGATTTTATATAGAAGCATCTTGTACATTGAAAGAAATTATGAGCCATGTGTTCTTATAAATGATTCATCAGATGCTGTTCCCAGAGTTTTCTGAAAAAGCTAATGTTATGACTAGTGTGGGCTGCCACTTGCCTTGCAAACACATGGGCAGTTTATCTGGCAGTCTGGAAGTCCACTGATGGTTGCATGAGGCTAATCAGTCATGCCATAAGCAACCTTTGCAATGATGCAGAATTATGAAATAAGAACTTCTCAATGAAGGATCTTCTGAAAGAAATTCAGAAACTGGGGGAAAGACAAGAAAACTATCAAACAGAGGCCCAAAAAAGAATGGAAGAATATAACAAACAAATGTTAGAAATGAGAATGGAAATAAAACAAGAAATGGGCCAACTGAAAGAGGAAATGAGGAAAAATTTTGAGGATATAAAAGAATTAAAACAAAATGGTGAAAAGTTGGAAAAATCCCAAGAGAAAATAAAGAAAAAAGTGGAGAATCTAGAAAATAAAAATTCAAAAATAGAAAAATTGCAAGAAGGAATGGAACAAAGAGTACTGGAATTTCAACTCCGAGTAAGAAATATTCAAGAGGAGGAAAATGAGGATATAAGAGGAAAAATAATAAATATGATGGCAGATCTATTACAAAGGGGCTCAGAAAGGATGGAAACAGAAATAGATAGGTGTTACAGGATACAAACAAACTATTCAAAGAAAAACAAAGTGGCGAGGGACGTGATTGTGCATTTCACAAGAAAGAGAGTAAGGGATGAAATATTACTACAAAACAGCAAAAAGCCAATCTACCATAAAGAGACAAAGATTGTGTTATTAAAAGAATTCCCTCTAACAACTTTGAATAAAAGAAGAAACTATTTTTTCCTTACGGAAGAATTAAAAAAACACAAAATCCGCTTTCGATGGGAGAAGATAGAAGGCCTAATGGTTTCCTATAGAGATGAAAAACATTGGTTAACATCAGTTGATAAAGCAAAAGCCTTTTACAAAGTTTTAAAAAAGGATCTGGAACACATGGCTTCAACATCGCCATCAGTAAAAAAGAAAAAACCAAAAAGACAAAGACAGAACTCCCCGGAGGACGAAACATTAGGAGCTGGAATAGGATCTCAGGTCACAAACATAACAGATGAAGAAGACGAAGAGGAAGAATTGGAAAATATTGACAACCAAGATGAAGAGTGAAATTACACAGCAATTAAAAATATACACAAACAATGTGAACGGACTAAATTCTCCACAAAAAAGGAGAAACATCCTGACCCAAATAAACAAAGGGAAATATGACATAGTGGCGTTTCAAGAAACGCACATATGTCAAAAACATGTAGCCCATTTGAAGAATAATAAATTAGGAAAAGAATTCTTCTCTGCAGACTTGACTAAGAAAAGAGGAGTGGTCTTATATGTAAACGAAAGTATTCCAGCAGAATTGAAATTTAAAGATATGGAGGGGAGGATAATTGCGGTAGAAATAAAGTTAAACCAGGAGAAAATTCTTATTTGTAATATATATGCCCCAAATGGACCAAAAACACAATTTGCAAGTAACCTGAGAGAACAAATGGCAAAAACGGATTCGGACCACATAATACTTTTAGGAGACTTTAATGGGGTGATAGACCAAAAATTAGATAGATCTAAGAAGAAAAACAGAAAAAGTAAAGATAAAATAGGGCAATTACCCAAAAACTTTCTAAATTTGAAAAAAGAGTTCGATCTTCAAGACGTGTGGAGAAACAAAAATCCAGAGGGCAGGGATTATACATACTACTCAAACAGACATGAAACGTGGTCCAGAATAGATATGATATGGGCCTCAAATTCACTAGTAACAAAAATGGACAAGATAAATATATTCCCAAGAGATAAAACGGACCATTGTCCCCTGGAAATAATAATAAACCATAAAAGAAACTCCTGGAGATGGAGATTGGATGATAACTTGATTAAATCGGAAACAGAGATATTGGAAAATAAGAACTTAACAAAGGAATACTTTAATTTCAACGATAAAGAGAACGTAACAAAACAAATAATATGGGACTCGTATAAGGCAGTAATGAGGGGTTACTTCATACAACAAAAAGCTAGAGCTAACAAAAGAAAAAATCTTAAAATAGAACAAATTAATAAGCAAATAGAAAACAGAGAAAAGATGTCCAAACAACAACCCAACAACCAAAAAATTAAAAAGGAACTAAATGATTTAAAGAAGGATAAACTGCATTTAGAATTGGAAAGAACTGCAAAAGCACTGAAACTTGTGAAACAACATAGTTTTGAAAATGCAAACAAACCAGGGGCTTGGCTGGCAAGAAAGATAAGAAAGAAAAAACAACAGCAGCAAATAATAAAGATTATAGATAAGGATAAAGAATACACGAGAGACGAAGAAATAAGAGACAGATTCAGAAGCTACTATAGCCAACTATATAAACAGGAAGGGGAGGATCTGGAAAAAATATCGAATTATATAGGAGAACAAAAATTGGATAAAATTACGGAAACTCAAAGAGAACTTCTTAATAAAGCAATAACAGAAGAAGAAATTAAGAAAGCAATAAATAATTTGAAACCAAATAAGGCACCAGGGCCCGATGGATTTACGGCAAGTTTTTACAAAGTTATGAAAGACGAGCTAGCCCCCTTTTTAAAAACATTAATGAATCAAGTATTGGAACAGAGGGTCATCACGGAATCGTGGAAGGAAGGGGATATTATCACAATTCATAAAGAAGACACAGATAAAACGGAGGTTAAAAACTACCGTCCGATTTCATTACTCAATTTGGACTATAAGATCTTTACTAATATATTGGCGAATCGTTTCAAAGACTTTCTATCCACATGGATTGGCCCAGAACAAAAAGGATTTCTCCCGGGGAGACAAATGAAAGACAACGTAAGAACTATAGTAGACGTAATAGAATATTATGAAACATATCATCAAAAAGAATTGGCACTACTTTCAATTGATGCGGAGAAGGCATTCGACAACCTAAATTGGTCATTTATAAAATTATTATTCAAAGAAATTGATATAGGGCACCAATTCTACAATGCCATTGAGGCGATATATATGGAACAAAAAGCAAAAATCTTAGTAAATGGGCAATATACAAAAGAAATCCAAATTAATAAGGGAACACGTCAAGGATGCCCGTTATCACCCTTAATCTTTATCTTCGCACTAGAAATTTTAATAAGAAATATCAGAAGGGACAACCAATTAAAAAGAACAAAAATAGCCAACTATGAATTTAAACTAAGGGCCTTTGCGGATGACCTGATCTGCATCATTGAGAATCCAAAACACCAAATACAAAAGTGGCTGGAGAAAACAGAGGAATATGGTTCAGTGGCTGGCTTCTACTTAAACAAAAAGAAAACAAAAATTTTGACAAAAAATATCCCAAAGAAAAAACAAGAAGAAATTGAGAAAGCGACAAATATCCAAATTGTAACTAAAATAAAGTACTTGGGAATTTGGTTAACAGCGAGCAATGCTCAATTATTGAAAAACAATTATGAAAGGAAATGGAATGAAATCAAAAAAGATTTACAAAATTGGAAGAACCTGAAAATCTCCATCCTAGGACGGATAGCGTTAATAAAAATGAACGTTTTACCAAAGCTGTTGTACTTATTTCAAAACCTACCAGTGATGAGAAATAATAAACTTTTTCAGGAATGGCAAAAAGAAATCACGAAATTCACTTGGAAGGGGAAAAAGCCAAGAATCAACTATACAATAATGACAGATGAAAAAAGGAGAGGAGGATTTGGTCTCCCAAACTTAAAGCTATACTATGAATCTTGCGGGTTATTAAGGGTTAAGGACTGGGCAACTTTGGAAAAAAACAATATCTTGGCCTTAGAAAGTTTTGACCTGAGGAGAGGATGGCATAGCTATTTGTGGTACAGCAAAAGAATGATTGAGAAAAATTTTGGAAACCACTTCATTAGGTCTTCACTAATAAAAATTTGGGAAAAATATAAGGAAAGGATATATAGGAAAACACCCCTTTGGATTTCACCTTTAGAAGCTAATCAGAAAAAATTCTTGGGATGGATAAAATGGCCGAAGTATAAGGAAATATTAAGAAAGAAGGATGGTCAATATCAATTAAGATCGCAAGAAGAAATAAAACAAAAATATGACAAAATATCCTGGTTCCAATATGCGCAAATGAAAGAACAATTTGGAAAAGATAAGATACTAGGATTTAGTGAGATAGACAATTTTTGGGATGTCTTAATGCAAAATGACAAAAAAGAAATCACAAGAGTATATAAGAAGTTATTAGAATGGTCTACTGAGATAGAATATGTGAAATCATGTGCTACAAAATGGGCAAGGAATATTGGCCGCCCAATTATGATGTCGGAATGGGAAACAATATGGATCATAAAACAAAGGTATACTTATGCTTCGGACTTACAAGAAAATTGGCTCAAAATGTTTCATCGATGGCATATTACCCCAAAAAAATTAGCTATGATGTACAAAAACACAGACAATAAATGTTGGAAATGCAAAAAGCAAGAAGGGTCATATTTTCATATTTGGTGGACGTGTCCAGAAACAAAAGTGTATTGGAAAGCTATACATGAGGAATTACAGAAAATACTACACAAATCATTTCCAATGAAGCCGGAGTTTTATTTACTTGGATTGACAGAGGAAATTATGAAAGTGAACTCAAATGAGGATAAAATATTTACATATGCAACAACAGCTGCAAGAATGATCTTTGCTAAATATTGGAAACTAAGGGACATACCAACTAAGCAACATTGGTTGGAGAAACTGGAAGAAATATATGACATGGACAAATTAACATATTTAATGAGAGTAAACAGAGGAAAGGCAATAAAACCAACTAATTGGGAAAAATTTGAAGAATACAAGGAAAAGTTAAAGTAAAAATACGCAAAAGGAGAACCCGAGAATATTTAAATTAACTAAATCTAGTCCAGTGCTTGAAAAAGAGATGAAGACGGAAAGGAGATTATTCCACTAAGAATAGAAAGCGGAAGGACATTTACTATCTATATCTCTCTCCCCCTCCCCCTTTTCTTTTTTTTCTTTTTCTTTTTTTCTCTCTTCTTTCTTTTTCCTTCCCCCCTCTCCCCCCTCACTGTACCCATTTTCTCTCACATTATTGTTTTCTCTATTATAGTATTTTTAATGTATGTTTATGTGAAAAAAGTTGAATAAAAATCAAAATAAAAAAAAAATAATTTTTGGGACTACAGACCAGTGGCACTCACTTCCATCATCAAGAAAACTGATATGTAGGCATATCATTTCTTGCCTTCTACATACAGTACATTGGATAAACATCAGTTTGCATATAGAACTAACAGATCTATGGAGGATGCTATAGCCATCACTCTCCATCCTGGTCTGACACATCTGGAATGATGAGGGAACTATGTGAGGATGCTTTTTGCAAACTTTAGTTCTGCATTTAAAACAACCTTTCCATGTAGATTGGTGTCTAAACTTACGGATCTTGGAGTTTCATATTCAGTTTGTTTTGGATCATTGACTTCTTGTATGGATGTTCCCAGAGGGTTAGATTAGGTAAAAATATCTCTTCAGCACTTATTCTCACTACAGGTCTATACTCTTTACACATATGATTGCACCCCCATCCACCATAGTAATATCATTGTCAAATTTGCACACCCACAGTGGTGAGGCTTATCTCTTAAGGGGATGAGTCTGCCTACTATGATGAGTTGGATCAACTGCTCATGCTACAGGGACAATAATTTGGTTCTTAACAGTCCAAGGTTTTTTTATAATGTTTTTCATGTCAGGAGCGACTTGAGAAACAGCAAGTTGCTTCTGGTGTGAGAAAATTGGCTGTCTGCAAGGACATTGCCCAGGGGACGCCTGGATGTTTTGATGTTTTACCATCCTTGTGGGAGGCTTCTCTCATGTCCCCGCATGGGGAGCTGGAGCTGACAGAGAGAGCTCATCCATGCTCTCACTGGATTTGAACCAGCAACCTTCAAAGTCACCAATCCAACCTTTAAGTCAGCAGTCCTGCCGGCACCACGGGGGCTCAAGTTCTTATAACAGATTACAGAAAGACTGCATCAGAAATTCAGCTTTTTGTTGTAAATGGAGGTCAAATGTGGTGGGTGGCCAGTTTTAAGTTCCTGAGTGCTATTGTCAAGGACCTGGGGCATTGGTTAAGAGGGCCCAGCAGAGATTGTATTATCTGAGACTTTTAAGGAACCACCAATTGAACAAGAAACTGCTGGTGACTTCGTAGCACCATGCTATAGAGCACAGACGGGATATAAATAAAGATGATGATGATGATGATAATAATAATAATAATAATAATAATAATAATAATAATAATAATAATAATAATAATAGAGTGCTCTAATTTATTGCATCTGCATATGGTTTGCTAATGGCATATAGGAAGCTCTCCATAGGGTTATCACCATTGACCAGAGAATTATTGGTTGTCCTCTTCCCTCCTTGAAATAACTTTATAATTCCCACTGCCTTAAGAAAGCTCAAAATATTCTTAAGGATCTATCTCACCCTGGATATTCCTTTTTTTTGGCATCACTACTATCTGGCAGATGGTATAGAATGATAAAAACAAGGACAAATAGGCTGAGAGAGAGCTTTATCCTAGAGCTGTGACTATATTGAACTATATTTCACACTGATGTGGCACCAGGGGTTGTGCAATAGTGATTAGAATGTGGAAGGATGGGTGCTTGTTTTGTATATGGTGTGATTGGGGATGACATTTAATTTCGTGATATGATGTACAATGACGATAAAAGTTATTCTATTCTATTCTAAAAATTTTTTTTCCCTGATATAAAATGCCAAAATTAACGTTTCCTCTTCTGAATTTTTGAAGTGGGGAGATTTTTAATCTGTTGAAGACTGGATGAGTAGATACAGAAGGCCAAGTGTATCTATATTCTAGAGACTTGGAGAGATGGAAAGCAAATATGGAAACATTTGGGATCCCTGTGTAAAGGTCAGACAAACTATTATTGTAGATAGTGGGTAGGTTTTGCTTTACTAAAATGTTGTTTCATACTATCAATTACTTTTATTTATGGGTTGCTGTGAGTTTTCCAGGCTGTATGGCCATGTTCCAGAAGCTTTCTCTCCTGACATTTTCCCCACATCTATGGCAGGCATCCTCAGAGGTTGTGAGGTCTGTTGGTAACTAGGCAAGTGGGGTTTATACATCTGTAGAAAGTCCAGGATGGGGTGAAAGAACTCTTGTCTGTTGGAGGCAAGTGTGAATGTTGCAATCAACCACCTTGGTTAGCACTGAATAGCTTTGCAGCTTCAAAGCCTGGCTGCTTCCTGCCTGGGGGAACCCTTCGTTGGGAGGTATTAGCTAGCCCTGATTGTTCCCTGCCTGGAATTCCCCTATTTTTTTTTAATGTTGTTCTTTATTTACTGTCGTGATTTTAGAGTTTTTTAAATACTGGTAGCCAGATTTTGTTCATTTTAATGGTTTCCTCCTTTCTGTTGAAATTCTCCACGTGCTTGTGGATTTCAGTGACTTCTCTGTGTAGTCTGACATGGTAGTTGTTAGAGTGGTCCAGCATTTCTGTGTTCTCAAATAATATGCTGTGTCCAGGTTGGTTCTTCAGATGTTCTGCTATGGCTGACTTCTCTGGTTGAGTTAGTCTGCAGTGCCTTCCATGTTCTTTGATTTGTGTTCGGGCAATGCTGCGTTTGGTGGTCCCCATGTAGACTTGTCCACAGTTGCATGGCATACGGTAGACTTCTGCAGAAGTGAGGGGATTCTGCTTGTCCTTTGCTGAACGTAGCATTTGAGGATTTTCTTAGTGGATCTGCAGATAGTTTGCAGGTTGTGTTTCTCCACCAGCTTCCCTATGATCTTTGCCTTTACTCTCATGGCTTGTTTTTGGCCTTGCAGCTCTTCTGATGTCTGTGGTGGAGTATCCATTGACCTTTAGAGCCCAGTTTAGGTAGTTATTTATGCACACATAACTTGTATTTATGTGTGCAAATGGCAAATTTTCATTTGCATGGGAGGAAATAAGAAGGGTCTACTTGGGGGTGGGGATTATTGCAATAAACTTCAAGAATAAACCTGCTTTTGGTAATAAGGTTATTAGTCCTGAAAGAGAAACCCCTGATCATATTAGCAGAAGCATTAATCTGGGGGCTGAAAATAGTTGGAGAGGAAGATATAAAGAAACAAGGTGCTTTCTTTTTTCCATATGCCATGGTCCCAAATGACAACCTTGCAATGATTATTAATTAAAATGTAAGTCAAACCAAAAATATTTAAATATAGCATCAGTATCTATGTTGGTTTTCAGAGATCTTTCACATTACCTGTCATCTGATCCTTTTAATTACAGTGAAGAACGCCCCCTTCAATTTTTGACTTCATTAATTTCATGGGGTTTTCTTAGGCGAGGAATACTCAAAGGGGACTTCCCATTGAGATGCTAAAAATTGAGCTTGGAAACTTCTGATGAAGCAGCTCTACTATCATTGATTTATGGCCTCTTTTTTAAAAAAACTGTCCACCATTTCTGACTGGCTCTTTCAAAAACAAAAGCACTGTATACTACTTTTGTATTGAAAACCTGTGTATTGAAAAAGTGTTGTTGCTGTTAATTGTCATCAGGTTGGCTTCTATGGTGATCCTATGAATGAGAGACCAAGTCACACTGGTATCTGTTAAGGTGTTGTAGACTCAGGGCCATGGCTTCCTGCACTGAACCTGAACTACTTGTGGAATGAAAATATATACTGTGTGTGAACTGAAATCTAACTACTTGTGAATTGAAATTGCTCACCAATTTTTGATGAGATCAGGGAATTCCACTTGCCAAGAGGGAAAACTTTTGCCACCAAGCAGGCTCCAGAGAACAACACACCCTGTTCAGTCTATCTCTGGCTTCCATGTCAAGGAGACACTGGATCTGCTATCAGTTTTAGGATGCATATGTACTATAAATAATGCAGTTTGACACCACGTTGTCTTCAATGGCTAAATGCTTTAGAATCACAGGAGTTGTAACTTTGCAAAAACAGCCAAATGGGGCTGTTCCATCACCAAAATGCAAATCCCAGGATTCAATAACATTGAGTCATGGCAGTTAGTGGTATCAAAGTGCTTTAATTTTGTTATGTACATGGATGCTTGGTTTGAATTTTAAAGGGGCTATTAAAAGTTCTGAATTTCAGTAATTGGGTTCAATACCATGGATAGCTCATTTTATATTCTGAACAATACAAGAGGAAGGGCCTAGCTAAAGGTTTTCCCCTGACATTAAGTCTAGTTGTGTCTGACTCTGGGGGTTGGTCCAGGAAAGGGTGATAACCAGGCAGTAATCCAAATGTCTCATGCAAATCCCAAGGTAATATAGTTCAGAAATAGCCAAAAAATCACAGGTATAGCATAAATCCACAAACAAAGGTATGCTTGGTAAAACGTGAGCAAGGGTATATAAAAACAAGAGCATAAAAAGCTTCCGAGATACTTGAATGTAAAACCAAGGCTTGACAAGAACCAGAGAACTCAGGCCTAGCTTCTCTCTTGAATGCTACGTTGCCTGAACTGCCTCTTAGGAAAACAACTTGCCAATTAATAGGTAGCTATGAAGTCATTTCACTTCCCATGAATTCTCTTTTCAACTTTCCCACATAGACACTATGACCAGAGCTGTTTATTTTCTGTTCTAATCTGCAAACAAAGACTTTTGTTGAACTTCACAGCTCCAGGTGTTGAACCCTGGGAGCTTTCCATATTACTTATTTCCTCCCCTGTCTCCTTCTCTAATATTGAAGTTTCTGTCTCCTCTGGCTGACCTTGGAGCCCTGTACTTTCTGGGAGATTTTTCTGAGAGAGAACGATCATTTCTCTGACTTGAATTTTCATCATTTTGTGCCCAGGAAACCTTATAGTAAATCCCACAATTCACACCATCAGTGAACCCATCAGCCTCAGGTTCAGGCTGTATGACAACATGGGATTTCTGGGAGCTGAAGTTCAAAACACCTGTAGCAGCAGAGTTTCAGAAACACTGCTCTAAAGGAACCAGAGTCTGTCTGCTCTTGGATGCTAAGCAGGGCCAGCATGTGTATGGAACCACCACAGGTACCAGGGACTGCACAAGGTGCTGTAGGTTATATTTCAGAGGAAATAACTGGCAAATATGCCTTTGAATATTCATTGTCTAAGAAAACCGTGTGAGATCTATGGGGATTGTCATAAATTGACTGGTGATACAAAGTCACATACACGCAAAACAAAGGAAAAAAAATTCAACACACCTCTCTCTTGGAAACTGCTAGCTGCCATTTAGGTTCCACGTAATCTCCCTACCCTGATGGAAAGGAAAAGATGAATAAGGGAACACACATATAAATTGCTTTTCTTTTATTATGACAGATATTCGGAGATGGCTAAGAGATAGGTCACTCTTTTAATACAAAAAGTAAAGGTTAAACCCTAATTTATGTGGATTAACCTGTCTCCTAAGATCAGCAAATTCATTTCCTTGGTATGTGTGAGGTTATTGTCATTTTCTACTCAAAGGTGTAAAGAATAGCAAAAAAAAAGCCTTTGAAATAAATTCGAAAAATATATCAGAGACAGGGCACACAAGGAAACACTTGCTTTATTGAACATAATGGGAAATGCTCCCAAATCCCAGCTAAAGCTCACGCAGTTACAACTTTCAGAAAATCTGAAGAGGAAAGCATTTGATTTATTGCAGGAATCATTATCCTCCCCTGACCCCAGTTAGACTTCTGATATAATCCAAGTTGTTTCCCTACTAGAGCTGTGTAGTGCTATTGAGACATTTCTGTTCTGGAAACAGCTAGAACTGGAATTCATATGCTAGTTCCACAAGCAAAAGATTTAATATAATGATATATTCTTCATTTGACACCCCTAAGGTAAAGTTCCACCTTTAATGCTTAGTCTGGTGATGTAAATCTCTTATTTTATTTGTAGATGAAAGAACCACAAAAAAAGAGAGAGAAAAGAATAAAATCTGATTCCATTTTTCCCAGGTTAACAATTTAAACATGCATAAGACAGCCACAGAATTCCAACCCCAAAACCATAATGCCATGTTTGGTTTGTGGGGTGGGGATCGCACAAAAATCTATTTTTGTATAAAATGTTGTCTTTTATAATGTTTTTTGCACTAAAAATATTTTACACAAACAAAATTTGTTAAATGTGAAAAATCTTCAGAAATGCAAAACAAAAAATGTGCTTAGTCTTACCCAGTCAGGCAACAACAGTTAACATTTTTCATTCTTGCAGAAGCAAAGATAAG
The DNA here is from genome assembly GCF_035594765.1 of Anolis carolinensis. Taxonomy (NCBI): domain Eukaryota; kingdom Metazoa; phylum Chordata; class Lepidosauria; order Squamata; family Anolidae; genus Anolis; species Anolis carolinensis. The sequence continues at coordinate 200,970,550 of NC_085842.1, forward strand.
CTCCTCCTAACATTTTAATATCTAATCAATAAAAGCGTATTATGTGAAAGCAGATACTCCACATAGCTCTGCAGCAGCAGTAACATCTTGCGGGAATTGAATTTGAATTCCCATTCTGTGCACTATTCTTCTGAATGAGGTTAGACATGTATCACCTAACACTTCTCTGTTTTTTGCTGCCTGTTGAAGACATTTCTTTTCAAATAACTACTTCCTGACTAATAAATCAGTCGTTCTTTTATAAACCAGTTTATTTTTACTGTAACTCTTTACAAATGTTTTGACTCAATATATGGTCCAGAAATTAGGATATAGGAAAGATCTTACAAACAAAATAAAAAATGTGTTGTCGAAGGCTTTCATGGCTGGAATCACTGGGTTGCTGTGAGTTTTCCTGGCTGTATGGCCATGTTCCAGAATGTTTCTGGAACATGTCCATACAGCTCGGAAAACTCACAGCAACATAGAATTTAAAAAGTATGGAAGCAAGCAAGGGTACTATTATTTTTTCTTTCCCAAAAGTAAATAGATGGTCTGAAATACTTCTTTGTGCTGAACTTTAGCAGTGGTGGATTTATGCAGATTATACTATGTAACAAAATTTGGAAAAAATCTGTTTCTTGTTTGAAAGTGTTATTCCTGTTTAATTGTACAATATTTACTTTGAAAGTAGCTGATATATTCCAGAAACTCCATTTTTGTGGCTGCCACAAACTATGTTGAATTGATTGAGACTTGAGATATTCATTGAAAACCTATAGCAAAATGTGCTGCAGGATGTCCTGCAAAAACAACGTTTTTGCAGTTTAATAAACTTTCCCCATGTTTTTATGATAGAACCAATTAGGAAATCACATTTATAACCCAGGGCCAAAAATCGTGTTATATATTGTTATCAAGTATTTGTAGTGTTCTCAAGTTTATTTATACCAGCTCTCGCCAGTAAGACAAAATTCTTTTCTGGGAATTGACCATTAAGCAGAGGAATCAGCTACTTCAGGTGGTAGGTTATTTGATTTTATTATGATCAGGAACAGGGGTAGGTGCTTTGGGGTTTTTTTTTTTGTCTCATGTAGTAAAATTCGTAGATCACCTAGATGTGAATGGACAGGCACATCATTTGCTGCTGTATCTCAGACAGTGAAAAGTATTGGACTGTCTGTTCTTTTCTTCAGGAGCCTGGTACAGGGGAAGATACCGAGGACACAGAGATGTTCATTAAGAAGGCAGTGTGGGGGAACTGTCCGAGTTCAGAAGCAATTACTTCTGAACCCCCCTAGATAATGGCAGCTAAGACAGGGCAGTAAATCAACAAAAGCCTTTGGAAGGGTTCTTGCTTATAAGAGTTTGTGTGCAAGACAGACATCAAGGAGAGAAGTCAAGCCAGTTGGAGGTCTGTGAATCAAACAAGGTTGTCAGCCAGTCCAATAGTTAGGATCTCAATAATCTAGAGCAGAAATGTACAGATGTTAAGCCGCAAAGTAGACAGCTCTTTCCAGTAGGAAATGAGGCTCAGAGCTATTTTTTAAATTGGACAGTTGTTCATGATTAAGAGTACTGCCTCCTTTTGTTTGGCAAGGAGTCTTAAAGAACAACATTGCTCTACTCTTTTCTCTCTCTTCTCACTGGGAATTACAACCCAACAGCACTGGATTCCAGCCTTTGTTTCTCTCAAGGTTGCAATTCCATAGGATAGCGGCGAGATTATCTTCATCCTTGGAATCTGAGCCCTGGCTCTTGAGAGGAACTGCCCTTAGTCTCAGTGACTTCAACCTATGGGTCCCTAGTTGTTTTGGCCTACCATTCCCAGAGATCCCAGCCAGTTTACGAGCTCTTAGGATTTCTGGGAGTTTATTTATTTATTATTTATTTACAGTATTTATATTCTGCCCTTCTCACCTTGAAGGAGTTGAAGGCCAAAACATTTGGGGACCCACAGGTTGAGAAACACTAAAAATTCATGACTGTGTCAACAATTAGTTATAGGTTCTAGTTTGCTTAGACCTTTTGAGTTTTGCTTGCAGAGCACATTCTCATTCTGGTCAAAAATAGTTCTCAGTGGGAGGGGAGAGGGTTTAGAATAGCCCAGTTGGTCAGCATGCCACAATTTAGAGCAAGTTGCCGGAAATCATCATTAATTTAAAAAGAGAATTCATCCCAATTTGCCCAGCTAAATTATTCTAAAAGGTCAGAATGTTCAAAACCATTTTCCAACATAAAGAACCGTGTGTGAATTCCTCACAAAAGGTTTCTTACTTTTCTTTTATTGACTTCCTGAAATATAGGCCAGCCATTGTTTGTCCATTGGTCATAAACTTTGATTTCTAGTTGATAGCAGTGAAAAGATTATAGCTTTAGTCTCTGTTTTTTAAATGGAAGGAAATGGGGGGGGGGGGTGAATATCCATGGTGTAATATATGGAGAGGACAACATTAACAAAGAGTAAAAGAGATATATAAATATGTAACTTCCAATAGAGTGGGTGCAAGGACATAGTAAATTAGTGTCCCTTATCTAAAATGGCAAAATCAAGGTTTGCTTTTTGGATTTAGTTTTTTTTTTGGGGGGGGGGGGGTATTTTTAAGCCATTGATGACTGAATCCAAGGATACAGAATCTATGGATATGGCCTTCCTGTTCCATAAACTGGAGCATTTACATTAAATGGAGTTTGCTTACAAAGACTGATTTAGATTAACTTTTGTTCTTTTACTCTCTTCCAGACTTCCAAATAGACACATAATTTTACAGGCAGCCTCATATAATTGCCACAAGTCTAGAACAGCAAATACTGTATAAGTATTACAGTCATGTGTAAGTTTAAAAGTTTATTAAAAAGTGACTAAAATACCTTGGCCAATTTATCCACAGGTCAGTGTAAGTACAGTACTCTTATCTAATAAGGAATCACCCCTTTCCTTGAGTAAAGTGGAGAATGACCTCCGACTTATCCATGTGTCATATAAATATACATCATTTTGCCCTCCAAACATATTGATTTATATATGAGGTTGACTTTTAATAAATGAGTATATATGGTGCTTAATTGGTTCAGCTACAAACTGAACCAAATGGGTCCAAATCCTGTTTATTTAAGGTGGAGTTGAAAGTCCTGTATTTATGTAGAATTCTAAGAATAATACTGTTGGTGAGGGAGAACAGAGGTGGTCAGCCTAACAAAATGAAGTTCAACAGGGACGAATGCAAGATACTTCACTTAGGCAGAAAAATGAAATGCAAAGATACAGAATGGAGGACGCCTGGCTCAACAGTAGTATGTGTGAAAAACATCTTGGAGTCCTCATGGACAAGTTAAACATGAGCCTACAATGTGATGTGATGGCGAAAAAAGCCAATGGGGTTCTGGCCTGCATAAATAGGGGTATAGCATCTAGATCCAGGGAAGTCATGCTACCCCTCTATTCTGCCTTGGTCAGGCCACACCTGGAATCACACTGTGTCCAATTCTGGGCACTACAATTGAAGGGAAATGTTGACAAGCTGGAATGGGTCCAGAGGAGGGCAACTAAAATGATCAATAGTCTGGAGAACAAGCCCTATGAGGAGCAGCTTAAAGAGCTGGGCATGTTTAGCCTGCAGAAGAGAAGGCTGAGTGGAGACATGATAGCCATGTAAAAACATGTGAGGGGAAGTCATAGGAAGGAGGGAGCAAGCTTGTTTTCTGCTGCCCTGAAGACTAGGAAGTGGAACAATGGCTTCAAACTACAGGAAAGGAGATTCGGCAGTGGAACTCTCTCCCTGGGGCCGTGGTGGAGGCTCCTTCTTTGGAGGCTTTTAAGCAAAGGCTGGATGGCCATCTGTAGGGGGTGCTTTGAATGAGATTTTCCTGCTTCTTGCAGGGGGTTGGACTGGATGGCCCATGAGGTCTCTTCCAACTCTACGATTCTATGATTATATGATAGTGGCATGCAGTTCAAGGATCTGGATAGGAAGTTGCTGGTTCCACCTATACCCCAGTCAGTGGTGGCTTGACTCAGATGTATATGAGAAGTGGTCCTTGTACACAGGAGCAGCATGCAAGTTGTTGGATACAACAGAAGTGTTGGTTTCCTCTTTTGTGTGGGTGCACGTGATTTCAAGTCAGAAGTATTTTTGCTAGCTTCTTCTGAAAACAACTTACAGCACCCAATATACATTGGCAGTTTCCCATCGAAATACTGACTAGAATTGGCCCTACCTAACTTTTTTACCCCAAAATCTGTGACCTGGAGAGGTCTGATTAGATGGTCCCAGAGGGCACCTCTGGTAATGACTTTTTACTCATCTACACAGTTGCAAAAGTACCCAGAGCGAGGACACAGGGCTAATGTCTGAATTGATCTTTTGGAGCCTAGGCATGCTGGGAGCCTTAACCCATGGTTGTGGGGATCAGACAAGATCTCGTGCCTTTAGGGCAGGGGTGTCAAACTCATTTTCACTGAGAGCCACCTCAGCCTTATGTTTGCCTTCAAAAGGCTGTTGAATTCAAGGATGGAGAATCCGTGGATACAGATATATATTTTTTACATAGTGATCAGCACTCTTTAGTTTTTACCCAGTTTTATGGAACAACAACTCCCATTACTTTTTATCTGCATTGTCAACTGAGGTACATGGGAATTACAACCCAATAGCACTTGTAGCTCTGTGGTTGCAGTAAAGGTTCAAGGACATTTCAAAGCCAAATATCCTATCCACAAGCTTTGCATCTAAATTCAAATCACACTATTCTGACTAAACAGAAAAAAATTGCAGCCTTTTAGATATTGCTATATCACAACTCTCATCAGTTCTTGTCATCATGTCCAATGATGGAGGAATGTAGGAGTTATAGTCCAGTATCTGGAGGGCCACATAAAAATATATGGCAGGCTGGATTTGGCTCATGTGCTTTAGGGTATGTAGGCAATACTTAAAAATCGTAAAGTCTTTCCAGACAATAGTTGTACATGTGTTCTGTTCCATTGTGCCTGGACCTTTGACTTCATGTTTGACATGATAAAAATAGGATCACACATTAAATGAGTGTTGTATGCTGAACTTGAATCTAGAAGTATTTTCTTTATTTCCCCCCCAGGTTTTAAGAATAAAATAGTTGCATTCAAAACGAATCTCAAAGAGATTTTTCCCTAAAATAATTATATCCATATCAAATATGGGGATTAGTGTCTAATATGGTAGAGATGCTGATAAAATAGTGTACAAAAATGAACAAGAGCTCAAGTATATCTTTTCTGCATGACTCAGAGTCTTAAAAAGCATAATTACGTTTTTTAGTCTAGCTTACACTATGTAACAAAATTTGAAAAAAAATCTGTTTCTGGTTTGAAAGTGTTATTCCTGTTTAATTGTGACGTACTTATTTTGAATACTCCAGAAACTTTGCTTTTGTGGCTGCCACAATCTATGTTGAATTGGTTGAGACTCAGTGAGATATTACTTGAAAACCTATAGCAAAATGTGATATAGGATGTCCAGCAAAAACAAAAAAATTACAGTTAATAAACCTTTTTCGATGTTTTTATGATAGAACCAATTAGGAAATGGCATTCATGTGTTAACTTACTATTAAACAGTTGATTCAATGGATCTATCTAGCTGGAACCAGCAAAGGGAATTCATGCTGCTCTTTCTCTTTATATATGTACACTACACAGGCATTGTAGCTAACCATAGTTTTTTGCTTAAAGCAGTACATGGAAAATATTAGTGCATTGCATGATCATTGTCAAGTGTCTTTGAAAGCATTGTAAGACCCTTTTTTAAAAACTATGTGAAGAGATTTTTTTTCTTGACCTCAGCATGGCATGCCTTTCTTGACACCATGATTAATATAATGGATTTTGACCCTGAACTCTCTGGACATTGAATGCTCCAGACCTGGCAGCCTTTTAGTTTCAATCACTTGACTAAGTGTAATTAACATTCTCTCGCAAAAGATAGATAGATGCATGCATGTTCTAATCCCATCCCTCACAGCATACTGTTTTATAGTTTCAAAGTCGCAGATGCAAAGATATAAATCTGTGTAGTCACATTTGCTGTAAATTACTTAACAACCAGGACAAAAAATCTGAAGAGAGACAAATAAAGGATAAAGAGAAAAGAAGGGATTGAAACAATTTGAATGTATATTATACCCTATGTATATGTGCCTCCAAGTTATCTGTTGATTTACAGCAACCTCACAAAGCTCATCGGGTTTTCTTACGTGATGAATACTCAGAGGTAGTTCACCATTGTCTTCCTCTGCAGAACAATATCAAGTCAGATTTTTATTCCATGTAGCATTGTCATGAAATATGATGTATGGTTTGAATGGAATTGTATGAAAGATGTATGGTTTGGATCTATATAGTCTAGAGATGCCATCCAAAGATTGAAGCCTGGAAAACTAAAAGAAGGAGGTGAAGAATTCATGGACTATAATTAAAAGTCGCCGATGAGAACTCTGACAAATGATTAACTGTTGAACTTTTGGGGAAAACAACGTGTTTACATTATCAGAGAAAATGGCTCTGAGTTTAAGGAAATGTTTACAATTTTCTTTACACTAAGAAGGAAGTCAACACAAGGCTCCTTACATTTACCAACACCAATTAAGGAGAGTCAACATCTGCCAGGAACAAATGGAATCAACATGTTTCAGGCTGGAAAAACATTTATCAGTTATTTACAACTTTGGAACACTATCAGCAGGAAATATCTATATATATATATAAGGGTAATGAAATTTCGGCCTAGGACAAAACAACAAAACTACACATCCCAGAAACACTAAACTTGGCAGCACAACCTCTCATCCATGCCTCTACGTTCATACAACAGAAAAGAAAAATAAAGTCCTAATTAGAGGGAGAGGAATGATTTTTTTATCCAATTACTGCCAGTTAGAAGGCTAAGCTCTGCCCACTTGGTCTCCTAGCAACCCACTCAGCCCAGGGCACAGGCAGAGTTAGGCCTCACTTAGGCCTCTTCCCCACTGCCTATAAAATACAGATTATCAGATTTGAACTGGATTATATGGCAGTGTAGACTCAAGGTCCTTCCGCACAGCTATATAACCCATTTATAATGGACTTAATGTCAGGGGAAAACCTTTACCCTTTACCTTAACTACCACCAATTCCTCAGTACTTTATTTCCCATACCTCCATACTTCGCCACAGCAACGCGTGGCCAGGCACAGCTAGTTGCTATATAAGAGACCCTCTAATATTCCAAAATTGTATCAGACCGGAGGATTCAAGCCCACCGCTCTTCTCCATGGGAAGGAGAGAGAGATAGTGTTATATGGGAGTGGCAGATCTGCAATGGAAAGCAGAAGTCTGGTCACTTGCTCCTTTTCTCAAAGGAAGAGAAGGGAGTGCAATTTTGGAGTCATGATACATTTTCAGGGAGTCAGTTTCTGCTGTAGGGAAAACAATCTGATCCTTGGCATTGTTCTTCGGAAAAGAGGATGCATTTTGGAAGTTTTGGAAGTTTTGGAACTCTGTATTGGCAGGCTGCAGGGATAGCAGGGTCTGGCCCTAAGCAGGTTCTTCACCAGGAGACAGCGGGAGAAAGGGTGATGTAAGTATGAGGATGAATTAATGTGTTTGTGTAATGTGAATGCTGAGTAAAAATGTAATTCCCCTTTGTTTATTAGCTAATGTAACTAGGTTGTTTGTGGATCCAGTCTAGTTGCATAGAATCTGTATATCTGTATGTCCAATATCATTCTTTGTGTAAAAGTTCTGATACCTGTTCTCATACTGGAAAATTGTAATAAGAAGAATCTATGCTTTAAAGTTATTGAAAAGTTATTCATAACAGCATTAAATAAAACTATGCCAAATTGATTGAAAGCATGCCTGTTATTTGTGTAAAGTATTTTTTCTGAGTAGAATCCAGGTATTGATTTGTGGTATTCTTAGGTTTTCAATTACTGAGAAAGAACTGGGGCCCTATATAGTTTTTAAACATATTTTTGCTGCACAAGCCTCAGCTGAATATGTAATTGGGCAAGTGTCCAATGCGGAGTCTTTAGTTGGTTCTCAGTTCAGTTTTCAATCTGTCGTTATTAGAATTTAAATTGGGAGATGAAGAGTTTTGAATAAATTAATGTATTTGTTGTATGCGGAATATCTGTCTTTAGTACCATGTAGATAAACTTTGAGAGATCATTGCATCTATACTGAAAAATTAATGCAATTTCATGTTGCTCTAACTGCCATGGCTCAATGCTATGGGATTATGGGAGTTCGGGTTTTACAAGGTCTTTAACTGCTTTGCCAAAGAGTGCTTGTACCTCACAAAACTATAAATACCAGGATTCCATAGCATTGAGCCAGGGAAGATAAGGCAGTGTTACACTGCATTAATTCTACAATGTGGAAACACCCTTGATAAATCTGGTCCAAATTTTGAGAGAATGCTATGCCTAAACTACAGTAGGAAGAAACAGGAATTCCTCTGTGGTGTATCAAAGGCAATGACTGAAACCCTGTTGGTGGTTACTCCCAATTTAAGCAGACCCATTGAATCAGTTGCGGACTGGTGAGTTAACACATAGGTAAACTAAATTGTTTCAATGACTCTAGTTAGATGTATCATTCAGATTTAGGCTATTATCGATAGCAGCTGAGTTAGATAAACTACCTTATTTATCCAGGTTTTCCACATAATGGATTTATAAGCAATGAGAGTATAGGAAAGTGAATTAATTATGCGGAAATTGATCTAAACCCTGCTGACATAAAAATGTCTGCCTGGTGGCAATCGTTGCATAATGATAATACGAGGAGAAAGAAAGATACTTTGAAGCCAATGCTGCCAAATTTTCTATAGTGAAGCAGCCATGATTACTTTTGTTTTGAGTCCTCTTCCTCCATTAGCCTGACAGTACTTATCTTGCATTACCAAAAAAAGATTGCTTTGGACTCAAAGATTAGGAAGAATAAAACTATTTTGCAATATAAATAATAGTACAACGGTATGTATGATATGTGGTCTATTATTATGTTTAGTTACGTATTATGTCTATATGTCTAACCTGTGAACCCCATGAAAATTGTGTTGTTGAAGGAGAGATTGCTTCTGGATTATGGCCATACAGCCCAGAAAATTCACAACAACCCATGAAAATTTCCTGAAAGGCTGATCAATTTGTTCAAAGTATTTTTGAGGAATCTGAATGAAATGTTTTGTATTTTTATTAATAAGTATCTTTTTTACCCATAGGTACATTGCTACATCTGACCAATTGGTTATTTTAGTGCCTAAATAATTTTCAAGGGTTTTTTTTTCTAATTGAATGTGTGTGCATATGTATGCTCATGGCTGCCATCAAGTTGCCTGTTGACTTACAACAATTCCATAAAATTCATAAGATTTTCTTAGACAAGGAACACTCGGTGTTTTTCCCATTCCTTCTTCTCAATTATAACCTACAGCACCCGACATTCATTGCCGGTCTCCCATCAAAGTGCTAACAAGTGCTGACCCTGCATAGCTTCCAAGATCAAATGGGATTTATTGCCTTTAGGGTATTTAGGCTCCCCCCCCCAGTGATAGATAAATCAGTAAAACAAAGATTAGCTGGCAATGTTCCAACAAATGTAATAGGTTTTTACCAGTTGATCTTATAACCTGAAAGTTGGCAAGCACTGATATCAAGTCTGATGTAGATCTTTGCCGATTTAAAATAAATAGCAATCAACAGTCTGCAAATAAAGCCATTTTGCATTTCATCTCAGTCTCTGGCAAATTTGGAGGTGGGGGAGAGCTGCTACATCCATTTGAGAAATCTGCTTTGTTGACATGCATTATGTTCACCTCATACTGCACTTCTGGTACTTTTGAGTATTTATTGACTGATTAAATTGATTGATTAATTTGATTTATAGTATCTACTTTCCCTGCACAGGGTCTTAGTTGGTCAATAGTTAAAAGAAATAGGACGTGTATTATATTTTGACAAAAGTTGTTTACACAAAAAGTATTTTGCAACAACCATTTGGCTCTTTACAGCCTGTTTCAATAACAGCATAAAATGTCTTGTTATACATACGCTAAATGTATCACAAATTAGTTACTAATTTGAGATTTATTTATTTCGTGTCAAAAGCACTGGATAATAAGTTTAATAAAGGAATCACAAGCAGCTAAATCGTTTTAGACCAAAAGCAAGCAACAGCGACCAAATTGTCCGTAGCTTTAAGCAACTCCTCCATACATGAGGCAGGACACTGTGAGCAAGCATACATATGCAAAGTTGTTTGTTCTGCTCCACAGTTGCACAAGGTGGAGGATTCCTCCAGGCAGTACCATTTTGCCAGGTTGTCGTTTGATCTGCCTACTCCGCTTCTGAGTCTGTTCAGGGACTTCCAAGTTGCCCATTCTTGGTTTGCCCCTGGAGGCAGACCCTCATTGGAGGGGGGGGGGCATCCAGTTGGGATTGCCTAGTTTAGTTGCCCAGAGGGATATTCTTGCTGTTGCTGGAGGAACATTAAGAGGAAATGAAGCTTTTCCTTGATTTGAGTCTACTGGAAGGAGGATGGCTTTTACAGTGGATGGCTTTTACAGTGACCTTATATCTCTCACAATTAGCAGCAACTTCCCATCGTACATTGGGGGGGGGGGGCAATGCCAGCTAGCTTGTAGAGTTTATCAACAGGTGTAAGTTTAAGGCACCTTGTGATTATTCTGCATGTTTTGTTCAATGCTATGTTCACCTGCTTCGCATGAGTAGACTTGTGCCAACCAGGGCAGGCATACTCAGCAGTTGAGTAAGACAAGGCAAGGGCTGATGTTCTTACTACTTGTGAGTCTGCACCCCATGCGCTGCTAGTAAGTTTCCACAGGATGTTGTTGCATGCAGCAACTTTGTGCTTGGTGTTCATGCAGTGTTTCCTGTATGTTAGCGTTTGATCTAAGGTGACACCAAGATATTTAGGATGGAAACAGTGTTCGAGTTCTTGGCCTTCCCAAGCAACTTGCAGTTTCCTATTGGCTTCACGGTTACGTAGGTGGAAAGCACACACTTGTGTCTTGGCAGGGTTAGGCTTCAGGTGCTTATCTTTGAGAGGAACCAATTGCAGTTCACCTGAGGTTCAGTTTCTTTGCCTAGTGTAGTTAAAAATGGAAATAATAAAGCACGTGATTACTGACTGTTTCCTAATAACTGACTTTGGAATGGAATTTGGCTGAAGGGTTCAGCACACAGGCCATGAACTGAAATAATCAAAGGGCATATTGTGCCATGAGTTGCCAGTTTGAAGAATTTGAGGGCTAAATATGTATGCATGCACTAGTATGACTAGGCATGGAAAGTCAGTGAAAATTTTCTACCGTTAGTATTAAACTAAAAACCTTTTAAAAACCCTATATCTTACGTTTATGTAGTAGAAACATGGAATGTTTCACTCTGGAAGTAAAAATCAATCAAGGAAAGGGTTGGAATTAATAGTGAAGTGAAAATCAGCAAAGGCAGCCATAAGGTACAACACAAAGTTTGAACAAGGACTTCATCCCACTGTGTTTGATCACTCAAGTTTTGATAGTTTCTAATAGGATTAAATGCCTGCCATCCTTTTGTTTTGTTGTTGTTCCATGAGTTTCCATCTGGTTTCCGTCTGCACCCCATCCAACTTTAAAGACAGATCAAAATAGTTTCAAACCATAAACATTGCATCAGTTTTTGCGTGATGGATCATTGTAGCATTCATCTGTTCGGATTTCATTTTGATTGCTTGTGACATGTCATCCTAGAACATTCTGGGTTCTCTGCACTTTCACCTTTGCTTCCTTGGCCTCCCATATGTTTCTTCAGCAAAGTAAATGTGCACAAAGCAGAATGACATCTGCGGCATCCATAGCTGAGGCTTCTGTGGAAACAAAATACTTATCAAAACAAAGTAGCGGTAGTTCTTCCCAGGACATGCCCAGAAGACATCATTCAACATCATATAGCTTCTTCTACCTAGGGAAAAAGTTCCTTCTGTATTGTACAATTTCCAGAAAAAGTGAAGTTTTTAACAGGGGGAGGGGAAATCCTTGATTTCATCACAGAAATCGGACACCATGTGATGACGAAATTGCATGGTGGAAAATTGAAGACAGGAGGAGATAGCTTTGTATGATGGGATATGTTACATCTCCTGCTTTATTTTGACACAGTTTACAGAGAGATTACAGATGAAACATGACAAGATGCATATTCAGTGTCCTCTAATGTGATGAAGTCCCGGAGCGGTACCTATTGATCTACTCACATTTGCATGTTTTCGAACTGCTAGACTGGCAGGAGCTGGGGCTAACAGCGGGCGCTCATTCCGCTCCCGGGATGGTAATACGAGAAGCCTCCTGTGTTGCCACTATGGTGGCATGTGCCGGCTACACCCTAGAACATCCATGGAGCCCTGCCAGAAGTCATCTGTGTCATTTGTTGAGAGCTGGTGGGCTCTGTGGCTGACCTAGGGCTTAACCAGTGAAGGCATCTAGTTTAAGCCCTGTATGATGAGGTTGATAGATACATACATACACACACACACACACGGCTGTAGGCAAGGGGTTCAACCCCCCCCCCCCCCCGAAATTTTTCAGTTTTTGAAAAAAACCTGGATTACTCATGAATTTTAGATGGTTAACCAAATCCTCATTAGTGTTCACTGAAGTTTATCTGGCTTGAGTGTCAACTGACATTTATCGATGGAGCCTGATTTCTACATTATTTTGCATTATTGAACTACTCTTCATGGTTCGCTAAAAAAAAGTTTCAAACCGCCCCCTAAATTATTTTCTGGCTATGGTCCTGTATGTGTGTGTGTGTGTTTGTGTGTATATATATACATATATATACATACACATACATACATACACACACACACACAACAAATGCATACAAGAAAAATCTTTATAAATAAATATGAACTACAAGCCTATCAATCACAGAATTCCAGTTCTTACATGAATAATAAATATTACTCCTCACATTATATTAAATTTCATTTAAAGAAAAGATGTTTTATGTTCTGACATAAATATCATCACACACAACCAAACATAATTTAACATAATGAGTATTAACACATGAGATCCAATTTCCAAGAAGGATATATCTTAGGGACTAAAGTATAGGATGATCACCCCCCCCCCCCATATATTCAGCAGATTGAGATCAGTGATAAATGATTGTATTAAACCTCTAAAATGGTTTCTGCCCTAGCCATTTCTATTAAAGGATTTAATACCTCATTTAAAACAATATCATAAATCAAAATTGGATGCTATCTTTTGTATTTGTTTACTGTGCAGCTGCTGAAAGGCTATCAGCAGTGGGGGCATAGGCAATAACCAGCTAGGCATGTTTAAAAATATCAAAGTTGGAAGTTCCAACTCCACATAAAAAGAAAACAAAGCTACATTTCTACTCCTGTGGTGCCTCCCTCTCTTTCTTATCTACAGCCACTGTATACCTATGAGAGTAGATCTGTCTATTTCTTTTTCTTTTTTCCCCTTTTATAAACCAAGTTTGGAAAAGGTTTTATTTGCCAAAAAGGAAACTCTGGGAGGGTTCCGCGCCTGCACTTGGGGGCTTAGCCGCTGCTCTGCCAGCCTCTTGTCTCTCTCTTCAGCAATGGTGAGGTGGATGCCCTTCCCGCGGGGCAGGGAGGTCCATGGCTTGTTGCTCTTTCCAATGACAAAGATGTTGGACAGCCGCGTGCAAAGCTGTTGCCGTTGGCATCCTTCATGTGGACCACATCAAAGGAGCCAGGGTGCCGCTCCCGGGTGGTGATGACCCCAATGTGGCCCAAGTTGGCTCCACCGGCTCCATCACCTCCCCTGCTGGCTTCATGGATGTAATCAGCATTGAGAAGACAGGTGAACACTTCTGCCTGGTGTATGACACCAAGGGCTGCTTTGCAGTTCACCGGATTACGCCGGAAGAGGCCAAGTACAAGCTGTGCAAGGTCAGGAAGATCTTTGTGGGAACCAAGGGCATCCCGCACTTGTCACACATGATGCCCGGACCATCCGCTACCCAGACCCCATCATCAAGGTGAACGACACCATCCAGATCGACCTGGCAAGATTTCATCAAGTTTGACACAGGCAAGCTCTGCATGGTGACTGGTAGATCTGTCTATTTCTGACACGTTTTCATTCCTCAATCTATTGCATTCCATGTCTGCGTTACTGTGTTTTTTTAAAAATATATAAAAACACTATGCATTTAAATATATACCTAACCATTTTGAACATATGTATTTTATAGTACAATGAAATTTCTAAATGGATATTCAGTGTGTGGGTGTGCCTTCAAGTCATCTGTTGAATTATGGTGGCTCCATTAATTTCATACTATTTTCATAGGAAATAAAAATCAGAGATAGTTCAGCCAGCTCCTTCATCTGAAATTTATCCTATAGCACTGGGTATTCATTGGCTGTCTCCTATAAGCACTAATCAGAGCCCTGTTTACCTTTTAAAAACAGGTGGGATTTGGTGCCTTTAAGATATTTAGGCACAGTACATATCCCTTAATAGTACATTTTATCCTAAGATAAAGATTTGCATAGTTTCTTAAACAAAAATAACTTTTCCACAAAATTTAAAGAAGTCTAAAACCCAGTTTAACTGTGTTTCAGTATTCACAATAATCAAGAAGATGTAGATCAGATCAGTAAGTATCACAATTTTAATTCCTCAAGGCATTGAATTTCTGTGCTTTGTAAACTAGACAGGTGAAACGTCCAGTACCTATGAAAAGCTAGTACAGAAAAGGATGATCCTGATTCCCCTCACTTCACCTGTACAAATCAGTACAAAAGAGCTTGGCGTGATGCCACTTGATGGCATAAATTAAGGATAAGAGAAGAAATTCCGAAAACTGAAACCAAGACCCTATCTGAAGCTGGTGGAGTGTAAATGTCCACCAGTGTACAGGCAGTCACCACATTACGAACAAGATAGGTTTTGTATGTTTGTTCCTACATTGAATTTGTATGTAAGTCAGAACAATGACAATTTTTAAAGTGTAACTCCAGGCAAAAAAAAACCAAAACCTTTTTAACCTTTGAATAGCACAGGGAAGGAATAACATCCCTGTGGTGTTTGTTTTGCTGTCTGTATCCCTGTTCAGAAGATTTCACCTCACTTTCTGTTCCTGTGATACTTGGATTGGTGATAAATCTTCAGCTGAGATGCCTTTTCCCCATGATAGTAACTCTTCTAGGAGTCTATTTCCCTTCCTAGGGGAAGATTTCTCTGTCACCTATTGTCTCATCGCTATTCTTAATTATGAGTCATAAGTTAGATGTTTGTCTCAAGGATTTCCTGTACTTACAGTGTTGTCTGGGATGTTGAAGGTAAAGGAAGCCCAGTAAAGGAAGGCCAGTAAAGGGAGAGGGAGAGAGCAACCAGGTGCTTATACAAGGGAGATGGAGGGGTAACTGCAGCTAACCTCTGTGACAACATCACATAGCTTCATATAATCATGCAGTCTGGCAAAACCACTGCAGAAAGAGGTACTAGATGTTTCCTTACACAGTATTAGAAAATGTAACATACCACAAACATTCCAGAGACTGGTGGAAGAAAGGGCCTTTCTCTTTCTAGAGATATACCATGTTTAGGTCACCTGGAATATTGAATCCAATTCTGGATTCAAGAAAGATATTGACATGCTAGAACATGTCCCGAGAACGGTGACCAAATTAATTAAAGGTGTGAAAGCCGGAGTCTATGAGGAGCAGCTTAAAGAGTCAGATATGTTTGGCTTGGAGAAGAGAAGGTTAAGAGATAAGGAGATAGCCATGTTTAAATATTTGAAAGGATGTCACATAGAGGAGGAAGCAAATCTGCTTTCTGCTGCTCCAGAGATGAAGCAACCGATTCAAATTATCAGAAAAGTGTTTCTACCTAAACAATAGGAAAACACCCTGATGGTATGAACTCTTCAACAGTAAGATGTGTTGCCTTGGATTGTGGGTGAGTCTCCTTCTTTGGAGGTTTTTTTTTATACAAAGGCTGTATGGTCATCTGTTGGGCATGCTTTGACCATTTATTCCTGCATGGCAGGGTGTTGCATTGAATGGCCCTTGTGGTCTCTTCCAACTTCCAATTCTGTGATCTCCAAGTGTGAATATTTAAGAAGATACTCCATCCTTCAATTGTGAGGGGATAAAATGAAGGGATGAAGTTGAGTGTGACATGGCCTTCCAAGCAAAATACCCTCTTTGGTTTGACATTCTACAACATGAGGGCAGATTGGTTTAAATCTGTGTTATGCATTAGCATTTCAGGAATAGGGGAGCATCTGTCTATTTCAAAATCTACTATGTGGCATTTTATGCAGAGTTAATAGCTTCATTAAAACTCTTCCACAAGAAGACATTTTTCTGAGGTTTCCAATAATTACAGCATTTGGTTGTACTAAAGATTGTGCATTGCAAGCAGTGAGGTTAAAAGGCTTCATTAGTCTCCCGGACCTCAGTTTGTGCACAGTTCAAAATATCGGCTAGCTTCTAGAAGAGGAGCAGAACTGGTTGAACTGGCAAAAAAAGGAAATATTTTTCCTCATTTCACAGCCCTCTTTCATGCTGACACAATATTGTGTCATTTTAATGAGGCTACTTGAGAACATGATTGCTGCAATATGAAAATGAGATCTTTACTTTTAGGCACAAAAATTTCACTCCTAGAATTTAATGGCACACAAATTATCAGTGAAGGAGAGCCAGCCATAGAGGTAAAGCTGAATGTATAGCGTAAGATATTTTTATATACAATTTTATATTGTGGGCAAATGGCCATCTGGAATAAAGAAATTGTTTGGATCCAGTGATCAGAAGGAGAAAATGCATAATTGCTGTTTAATAATGCAAAACTCCAGTAGCCCGTACCCAGAAAATTTTTTGGGGGTGGGGGTGTTGAAACATTTTTAGCGAATAATGTAGGTCTATAAAACAAAATAATTTAAATTCTATGACTCATTCTATATTTTTATAGACTTAATTAAATGAAATTTATATTTTAGCTACAAAGTTTTAAGTCTAAAAGAACACTGAAAATGATTCTTAATTGGTAATTTAGTGGTTACAAAAGAACACCACAACACTTGTTGAAAACACTTGAAAACTGTGCCAATATACTTTGACAGAAATCAGGCTCTATCGATAAACTTCGGCGGACACTCAAGGGTATAATTTCAGTCAGTCTTTCTTCCTTCTTATGTATGTTTTCAAACATTTAAGAATTGAACATGATCTTTCTTTTGTAGTTGTTGACACTATCAACATTCAAAAAGCTGTCTATCACGTACAAGATATGCTTCTAGTGCATTTGATGGTTTTTCTGCAGTTGTAATCTTTTTCCATTTTCTACACCACAGGTCAAACTTTTCCATCAGTGTGTCAGTATCTTGAAGGCATTCATTGTAAAGTTCTGTGCATTTGTTCAAGTTGGATTTTCAATGGCCACAGTTAGTAGGGGGAACACTTGCAGTTCCAGTACTTCCCTGTGCCTTGTAAACCTTTCTTGAAGCTGATTGCAGAAAAAGATCAGAAGTGAGATGTACACATTTAGCCTATATCCTATTGGTATTGGTGAAGTTGCCTGGATGTTGTTTTTACAAGTCTGTCTTGAACAGATGTGAGAAACCCCAACTTCTCCACCCATAGACTCCACCACTGATCTTGTTGTGTCAAAGATGCTCTGAAATTTTTTCATAAATTCCGTGTGCATCTCCCTGGCATATTCTAAGAGACTGTCAACATGTTGCAGGCTACCAAAAATGTCTGTATCTACTCTTTGTAATATTTTGCTAAACTGAAGGGATGATAGAAGCTTTCTTGGGATGTATATTGTATCTTTCCATCATACAAATGATTTTGGGGGTAAAGCTTGACTATCTTTGCCCCCAACTTCTCCTCCAAACACCACACAGTACTTACAGAGTGCACCTTGTACATGAAATGAGTAGGCTAACTAGGGAAATCTATTGAACCATTTGGGTAGAAATCTTAGATGCCTCTTCATATCCACATGAAATACATATCCTGCCAATGGAGTCCATGGATTTTGCATCAATTGAGCTTTCACTTCGTCATGAGAAGCAATCTTGTTCATACAAAGTTCAAGGTCTAACAATGACACAGCTTCTTGTCTTTGCACTATTCCCATGGTTTCTTTGGCAGAGCTTGGATTAGATGAAGCAGTGATTGACACTGCAATTTCCACAGTTTCCTCCATTTTCACCCACAATCTAGGTGTGCATGTTCTGGGGTCTTCATCTGTACCAGCTGCTGCAATGGTTCTCAATCTGCTGCCTTCTTGGTCTTCAATATTAGGCTTTTTCTTTTTTGCCATGAACTCAAAAACATTCAGTTGCTTTGATAGACATTCAGGCATCTTCTGGAGTCAGGTGGATGAAAGGAAACACTAACAGCAACTAATAGGGCTTTAAAATTATACAGTAGGACAGCTGTGTTTGGAATGGCCACAGCAGCTTTAATGCTTTCCTTTTATACCCCAGTAAGAGGAACAAGAAGGTGGATGTAAGAGAGAGCTCTGAAAGGGAGAAGACCAAGAGAGCAGTGATGTGACCACTTTCAGGTGTTTTTTAAATAATATTTCAAAAACTATTAAAAATAATTACATGGGGTAAAAACAAATGAAACTACATAATACAGATATATAATTTTGTTCAAATTTCACAATTAAAATGTTGATTAGAATTAGAGATATAGCATTTTGAAAGATCTCTTATGCATTTATTTTCATTTTAAACTGGAATATCTAAAAATCAAGATCTATGACCCATATACATTATTACATTTTTTAAAACTATGTAAAATACCTTTAACCTGGTATCTAGTTATTCAAAATATACTTGATTGGTTAGGATAAAGTGTAAACTTCTAGAGCAAGCACAAATTACCATGTTTGTTATATACCTGGAAACATTGTAAATTGTATAAAACCTAAGTTTTTCTTATGAAGTTTAACCTGGGGAATCAGATTCTTATGTCAGTTTTGGAGGATTACACCAGGTTCATGTTGAAAATGTTGATTAAACATCTCCGAGGTCAAAACATGGTCACTTCCACTATGTCGGCTATTGCATGGGGATTTGGTTAACCAGTAAAAAATCATGAGTAACCTGAAAAATTTTGGCGGCGGGGAGGTGGGTTGAACCCTTGGCTATGGCCTTGCCTGGAAGCATAGCCAAATGATGAATTCCTGGAGTTCCATTCCAATGGCATCTGGAGGGCCCCACAATTCCCACTGACTTAAAAGGAGACTAGAACTTAGGAAAGTTACTTTTTGGGAAAGGTAGTTGCAGTAGTAAGCTCTAGTTTGTGCTGATGTCTGGGCGATTCTGAGAAAAGTATCTTACAATCAACTTTTCTGGGCTTTGCAGTATTCTTCACAGTGCTGAACCAGAAAGGAATGGGAATTGAATTACAGTTTGGGGGAAAGGAACAGGTTGCAAAGTGTAAATGGCAGTTAGCCATCATTGAGAATTAGCTTGTAAATATTTTCACACATGATTTTTTGCAAATGGAAGAAAATGTGTGCCAGTGGATTCACTGTTGTCATATAGTATTATTTCATGTAGTCATAACAGCTTTGCCCCTAGTGAAAGGGCATCTTTGGGTGTAGCTCCAGGTCTGGTTGAAAGTAATCCATTTGCTTTATTTGTCAAGACACAAAATATCTTTACTTGGGTTCTTGATTGTATTCAATACGACACTAAGATTTCAAAGGCCAGTGAAGCAGCAAACTCATCCAAATATGTTGTAATATACAATGGTCAGCACATTATGCCCCATATAACATCTGGATTCACAAGATAAAACCATAATCCTTATAGTACATCCTGTACAAATCTTTCCTGACCAGTTAACTTCCACTGTGTAAGCTTGACCATCAAGATTGAAACACACAGGAAACATGATACCAAAAGCTACAATAATGAAAGGATTAACCCATCCAGTACGTATTTTTCATTTATAAAGTATTAATGGAAAACGGCTATAAAAAGATAAAAGGAGCTGCTGTGTTGTGTGGGAGGGATGGTGACGAGAATGCCCTTCCTTTGTCTGTAACTGTGTATTTTATCCTCTTGTAATATAGCTAAGTTGTTTTACAGAAAGAGGGACATCATGCGTAGCTTCAATGACAGCAGCAAAAACACTGTTTTCACTTTTCTCACTGTCAGGTTTTCCCCACACAAACCTCTTGAAAGCTAGGAGGTTTCTAGCTGGTTTTCTTTTGTGTGAAAAATAGATGAGTTAAATGGTCCCTTGCGGCAAAAATATTTGCTCAGATAGAAGGCTGCCCCTATGCATTGTTTACCCTATTCAGGACTTTCACTTTTGGTTCTTTTGATCTGCCTCTTGTGGATGCAGGTGGTTTGGTCCACTCTCTTTCTCTGATGTGGCTGGAATAACTACTGATACAGTTAGGTAGCAGAATTGCTCATTCACAGAGGAGGCTGCTCATTGGATCTCTGCATGTGTTATTACTGATCTGAAGCTATGCCCAGAATACTGACACAGGTTGTGCGTATGTTTGCAAATAATTTTCTGCTGCAATCACACTCGAGTTTTGTATTCACCTAATTAAGGAATGTTCATTGTAGACCTCTAAATGCTTGAAAGCTACAACTTCCATCAGTCTAAGCTAATATAGGCAATAATGAGGCATTATGGGAAATGAAGTCAAACACACATCTGGATAGCCACAGTTCTAGTTCAATATTATCTAGGACAGTGGTTCTCAACTTTCCTCATGGTGACTCCCAACCATAACATTATTTTCGTTGCTTCTTCATAACTGTCATTTTTCTACTGTTATGAATCGTAAACATCTGATCTGCAGGATGTACAGTAAAGTCTCGCTTATATGTCATAAACTGACAGGCAGAATGATGGATAAGCGAAACTGACGGATAACAGAGTGAGTGCTCGCTCACCCACCCTCCCTCCCTCGCTCACTTACCAGGCCGGATCCCAGGAGCAGCGATGGCAGCACCGGGACCTGAAGGGGTGAGTGAGAGAGCGAGCGAGGGAGGGCCTTTGCTGCCCTCCTTCGCTCGCCGGGGCCCGGCCTGGTGAAAGAGCAAGCGAGCTAGTGAGGGGAGGGTCTTTGCCGCCCTCCTTCACTTGCCCGCCCTCTGTCCCTCGCTCACTCACCCGGCTGGGTTCCGGCAGCACTGGGAGCCAGTGGGGTGAGTGAGTGAGAGAGAGAGAGAGAGAGAGAGCGTGAGTGGGGGAGGACATTTGCCTCAGATAATATGGAGTGTCAGATAAGCGGGACACTACTGTATTTTCATTCACTGGACCAAATTTAGCACAAATACCCGATACGCCCAAATCTGAATACTGGTGGGGGGGGGGGGATTGATTTTGTCATTTCGGAGTTGTAATTGCTGGGATTTATAGTTCACCTACAATCAAAGAGCATTCTGAACTCCACCAACGATGGAACTGAACCAAGCTTGGCACACAGAACCCCCATGACCTACAGAAAATACTGCAAGGGTTTGGTGGGCATTGCCCTTGAGTTTTGGAGTTGTAGTTTACCTACATCCAGAGAGCACTGTGGACTCAAACAATGATGGATCTGGACCAAACATGGCACCAATTCTCAATATGCCTAAATGTGAACACTGGTGAAGTTTGGGAAAAATAGAATGTGACATTTGGGAGTTGTAGTTGCTGGGATTTGTAGATCACCTACAATCAAAGATCCCCTTGAACCTCACCAATGATAGAATTGGGCCAAACTTCCCACACAGAATCCCTATGACAACAGAAAATACCGGAGGGATTTGGGAGGAATTGAGAGTGATTTAGGGGAGATGTAGTTCTCCTACTCCGGAGAGCACTGTGAATTAATGTGTTTTCTGATCGTCTTTGGTGGCCCCTCTGACACCCCCTTGTGACCCCCTATGGGTCCCGACCCCCAGGGTGAGAAATGCTGATCTAGGACTTTGGGCACTAGTTTTTCTTTTTTTGTGCTGCTTGGCATTATTTTCACTGGACAAATGAGAACACGGTACAGGATCTTCTGCATATGCCAGATCACTGAACTCTTTCCCCTGCGTATATATGTGCTTTTAATGCCCCAGGAAACATTTGTCACATGGTATGTCATAAGCACCTTAGTATTCTGTGCAGCAAGCAGTTACAGACATTTCATAAATTGTTACATTGCAGATTGCAAGGACTTGGGGATATTGGAGTGTGTCTCTTAAATCATGTGATGTGTAGTCACTTGGGGCAATTTGTGCCAGCCATAGTTATAGTTTTAGAAGATGGATAGGAAAGAAACTATCTTAGTCAGCTATAACATTAGTCCTCCTAGGTTAGTATTATTGATAGTTTTATCTAGGTTTCAACTGTACTGAAATGTAGCCAGTTTTGAAATGAAAGCAGTATATAAAGACAGATGTTGATGTTGATAATGATTGTTGCTTAGCAGCAGTACTCCAAGATATCAGAGAGGGATCTTTCCCAGGTGTATCTGAAGATATCTGGGAAGATTGGGATACAGTGTTTTCAACAGCTGGGGGCATATTGATAGCATTCCCTGTTATTATTTAAGGGATACTGATGTATAGTAAAAGTAAAGGTATTCCCCTGATATTAAGTCCAGTCGTGTCCGACTCTGGGGGTTGGTGTTATCTCCATTTCTAAGCCAAAGAGCTGGCATTGTCCACAGACACCTCCAAGGTCATGTGGCTGGCATGACTGCATGGAGCATCGTTACCTTCCCGCCAGAGCGGTATCTATTGATCTACTCACATTGGCATGTTTTCAAACTGCTAGGTTGGTAAAAGCTGGGGACTAACTGTGGAAACTCATCCCGCTCCCCAGATTCGAACCACCAATGTTTCGACCAGCAAGTTCAGCAGTCAGTGGTTTAACCTGCTGCGCCAACAGGAGCTATACTCATGTATAGTTCTCATATAATGCAATAATTAATTAGCCTCCCTGAAAATATTCCTGCCTCATTTTGATTGCTTTTGAATTTTGATCACTAGAACATATTACATGTATTTGCATGGGTCTAGTTAGTCCCCAAATATCTGTAGCTTTCATGAGACAAAATACACTATAGTCCTGAACAGAGTTTGGAAAAGTAAGGTTTTGTATTACAAATGCCTGAATCTTCTCAGCCATAATGGCTCCCATTGAGACTGCAGAAAAATGTTCAAGGACTGGAAAAGACTTATATGGCCATTTTATCCATTCATAATCGCCATTCTTACATTGACAGATGCTTATCTAGCACCTTTAAAAAAAACTCCAACTGATGGGATTTCACACTTTCCTCTGGCAATTTTCTCTAATTCCCGACTTTGCCTAACTTAAAAAAGTTCTTTTTGATATTTAACCCTTCATCTTGTCCTTCCCTTTCTTTGTCCTTGAGCACACAGAACAATTGCTTACTGTCCTGTTCCTGTTAATCCAATTTGTTTAATTCTTAATCTTCACCCTTATCCTCTCCTCTTGATATTTCCATGTGGTGGAACAATAACAATGAATAATGAATACTTTTAGAAATAACAGCTGGTGCCTCATTCCCTTTATTGCAACACCTGCACATTTTGGTGTGAAATGTACCACTGAATACTTAAGATGACAAGTCACGCTAGGGAAATCAATATACAAGTCACTGGCAGAGTATATGCATAATATTCAGCTGACCATGTTTAGTCACTGAGTTGCTAATGTAGGTTGGCAACCACAGGCTTCCCACTGGGCACCCAAGTAAAATGTTTCAGAAATCCTTCGTAAGAGTTTTGTTCATTTTGAGGATCCACCTGTGAGGTTGTGTCACACTGGTGAGTTCTGTGGTTTGACTAAAAGCTTATTCATTCATGCTTCATTGTACCACTTGATCTTTCACTGTCTTAGTGACTTAGCAGTTGATGACTTGCAGCCAAACGTATAAACAATTTCCAATGAAGAACACTGCATTCAAAAAACATTATGCCTGATTGTGGTTTTCATCCCTTGATGGTGCTTTATGAAAGTCATTGCTTGATGTTGAATATCATGTATGCGTGACTTAGCCCTAAGAGAAGGGGCATGTCCAAATTGGTTTAACAGCTACAGTAGAGTCTTGCTTATCCAACATAAACAGGCCGGCAGAATGTTGGATAAGTGAAAATGTTGGATAATAAGGAGGGATTAAGGAAAAGCCTATTAAACATCAAATTACGTTATGATTTTATAAATTAAGCACCAAACAAATGACAGAAAAATCAGTTCAGTACACAGTAAAATTATGTAACAAATTTAGCACCAAAACATTGCAATGTATTGAAAACATTGACTACAAAACATTGACTACTAAAAAGCAGACTGTGTTGCTTAATACAGAACGTTGGATGAGCGAAGGTTGAATAAGTGAGACTCTACTGTGTTCTTTTTTCCATGCAATTGGCTTGTGAGCTGCAGTACAAGCTAGGGGATAAATATGGATAATCCATTGAATGAATGTAGAAGAGGCTGCTTACATGATGGGGTTGTTGTATGTTTCGCCCACATCTATGACGTTGTGAGGATGCTTGCCATAGATATGGGCGAAACGTCAGGAGAGAATACTTCTGGAACATGGCCATACAGCCCGGAAAACATACAACAACCCTATGATCCCGGCCATGAAAGCCTTTGACAACACAATGCTTACATGACGTTTGGTGAATGAGGCCGGTATATCAAGTGCCCTCCCATGCCTTCCAAAATTTCAAAGATGAAAACTGGGACACATGTGGGCGAGCGACATCAGAGTACGGTCAAAACGTTATGGCCAGGCAAAAAGAGGGTGAAATTGATTAAGGGGGAGGAATATACACAACTACTATTTTAAGCAGAGAAATTCTGGAATGTATACACTGAATTTAAGGAAGCCTAAAAAAAATGGAAAACACACACCTGAGCCTACTGTGAAGAGCAAGACCTCCTCCTCTCCCTTCTGCTGAGTCAATTGAGTACAAACTGCTTTTGTATTTTCAACTCAATTTGCAGAAATTGAAGTAAGCCAAGGACAAAGGAAAGAGGGAGGAGGGAAAACTGGGAGATTTTAAAAGCAGCTGAATGAGTGGCACAGCAAGGGATTACATGGTCTTGTCCCTGCCAAAGTGGAAAAAAATGGAAAGTATGATAGGCCAGATGTTACCTTAAAATCAATCATTTCTCAAAAGTAGTTGATGCTTGGCCCTTCCTATTTTCTGTGTTTTTGGGAAGGAAGAATTTTTGTTTGTTTGCTAAGCCATGAAACCGACTGGGCAACTGACACACTCTAAGCCTTGAAAGAAGCCAATGGCAAATCTCTTCTAAATAAAACCTGCCAAGCAAACCCTATATGTTTGGCTTAGGATTGCCACTCTCTTGTTTGTGGCAATTTAGTCAGCCTGACTTCTGGAAAATTGGATCTAGAAGAGATAAACAAAACAAGCAGTTTGTTCCTTTAGCCATTGCACACAGAGCTCTTGTTTCAACTCAAAAGGATGGTAACGGGGCAAGGGAGGACTGGAGACACCCCAGGTGCTATTTGACTTCCAGCCACAGTAGGAGCAGTCAATTCAGCAGAAAGCCCTGCCCTCACAGTTTGAGAATTTAGGCTTTATCTCGGCACTCATTGTGGGGAGTCCCAGTCCTTCCACCTGCTTGTGATGAGATCAAGACCTCCCTTATAATCACAGCTTGCATTTGTTTAAGTTGTGCAGTTATACAAGTTGGAACTGGGTTGGTTATTTCCAATACAGTTCCTTTCAATCTTGTGTTTTCACTTTAGGGGTATATGTTTTTTGGTTGCAATCATACTAAGGAATTCAAACACTTAAATGGGGAATGGTTTTATATACCTCTCCTTTACACAGTGCGTGCAGGCATGCAATGAGCCAACAATGTGATGTGTCAGCTAAAAAAGCCAGTGGGATTTTGGTCTGTATAAAAAGGAGTATAGTGTCTAGATCCAGGGAAGTCATGCTACCCCTCTATTCTGCCACACCTGGAGTACTGTGTCCAATTCTGGGCACTGCAATTCAAAGGAGATGTTGACAAGCTGAAATGTGTCCAGAGGAGGGCAACTAAAATGATCAAGGGTCTGGAGATTACGAGGAGCGGCTTAAAGAGCTGGACATATTTCGCCTGCAGAAGAGACGGCTGAGAGGAGACATGATGGCCATGTATAAATATGTGAGGGGAAGTCATAGGGGGGAGGGAGCAAGCTTGTTTTCTGCTGCCCTGGAAACTAGGAAGCAGAACAATGGCTTCCATCTACAGGAAAGGAGATTCCACCTGAACATTAGGAAGAACTTCCTCACTGTGAAAGCTGTTCGGCAGTGCAACTCTCTGCCCTGGAGTGTGGTAGAGGCTCCTTCTTTGGAGGCTTTTAAGCAGAGGATGGATGGCCATCTGTTGGATGTGCTTTGAATGTGATTTTCCTCCTCCTTGTTGGGGTTGGACTGAACTGGACCACAAGGTCTCTTCCAACTCTAGGATTCTATAATTCTTTGCTTGTTTCCCACTCATATGCAAGAATATATAATTTCAAAAGTTTTCTCCTCATGTGAAATATTGCCCATTTTTGTTTATTTGTATTGCATCCTGGGACATTTTTGTTTAAAAAGTTGCACAGAACACTTGGATTTTTTTAAAAAAAAAACTTGGTTGTGTACAAAAATCACACCCTTTTAGGATTAAGGACTTTGCCTTTTGAACAAAACCCAGGAAGGCTTTTCACAATAAAGCTTCAAAATACACAGTCTCTTTGAGGCTGACCATTTCATCAACAGGATGCCTTACCATGTGAAGAGGCTCCTTATCAGGGGTGGGGGGAGGTGGAGGGAGAATGTTTTCGAGGAAAATGAAAGCCCCAAAAGCAGAAGTACTCTTGAGAGCTTAAGATTTCATATTGGCCAGGGAAGCCTTCTTAACTTCTCATACTTTTGCCAACAAAAAAACCACTTTAGCTGCCAGCGAGGAAGTATCTTCTACATCAAGGTCCAACATCATCCGGATTCACATTAGTTATGGCTGACTGCCTAGAAGCTGAATGAACAATATTCATTTCCTGTTATAGAAACTATGCTAGCATCAAAGAAGTCTGCCACTCAAAGGATCTATGATATCACATGCTATGTTTTTAGGAAATGGAGTCAGATATGCAAAGTGGAATTGCCAAACATTTTAGACAGATTTAAACAATGGCTTGACTTCTAAATACACTGTAAAGACAAATATCAGATATTGCTAGAATATTTCATGTGTAGAGATGGCAATGTGATGTGGCAAAAATTTCCCTTATGGGACATAAAGTTTGTATTAAATATGTTAACCAGCTATTGGAAACCCTGAAAATGTGCCTTTTCCCCCTAACACTGCACATTTAATTTCTACTGGGAATGGCATTTGCATTCAGAGTTTCAAAGTTAGCAGCATTATCAACTAATGAGAATTTATGCCAATTTTCAGGGGATAAACACTGCACTAACTTACACGAACTCTAGATCACCTTTTGCTCTAAATGCATTTTTTCACATCTCCTCTATATACAATGTTTTATTTGTCTATATTTTGCCCCGGAGCATTTCACTCACTTGAAAAATTGTGTCGTACTTTCAGAGCAATGTGGTTTTATGTAAACAGAACAAAACAGTTAAGATGCAGAGAGGTTATGTTTGTGACATTCAATCTATGAACAGTAGGGATCAAGGCCTCCATACGTTTGGGCGCATTCAACTAGGGCAATGGCCACAAGAGCTTAAACTTTAAGCACTTCATTAGATGATGTGTGCAAGGTTGACGGAAATAAGGAACCATCAACATGCCTAAGGCATACATTCAAAGCTGCAGGAGCAGTCTTTTAGAAAGTGAGTTCTGTAATTGGTAATTTCAACAGAAGCAAGCTGGCTTGTCTATGCTAACCAGACTCACCTGAAATCTTCCACTATCTGTCCCCATTGGGATTTCTGGTCAGTAGCCCGAGTTTTCTTGCCTTGCTCCAACTTTGCCCCACTTTAGGCAAAGTTGGGGGAAGCTCCAGAGTTTACAGGAAATTCTAGGGTATTCTGAGGCTTTGCAACAGTCTGGATAGTTGGATAGGATCTGTTTCGGTCTAATACCCTGCCCAGATGGACACCATCTTCAATCTTACTTTGAGCTGATCAGTGTAGGAAAAGGGAATAGATAGCTTATCCTTGTGTCTTTACAACTTCTTCCCACTGGCTGATCATAAGTGTGTCCTATCCTGACATCTGATGTGACAGGCAGTGGCCAGGAGATCAGTTGGAGCTCAGCAGGGTATGGTGGCAGTGACACAGAGAACCGGGTGACAGCCCAGTGGTGCTGATGTGGTCCCCACTTGTCTGGACACTGACTCCAGATGTGGCAAATATAATAATAATAATAATAATAATAATAATAATAATAATAATAATAATAAAACTTTATTTATACCCCGCCACCATCTCCCCGTGGGGACTCGGGGCGGCTCACAATGTTACAAAATATATGCTGGATCTGTAATTACTGTGGGGCAGAATTACACTGGAGTACACCGGACTAGTCTGTAATGACTTTGGTACATCTCAAAGAACAGCAGATTCCTCCTCTAGTCTATCCAGGCAATGAGATATTGGGGTGTTGTCGAAGGCTTTCATGGCTGGAATCACAGGGTTGTTGTGTGTTTTCCAGGCTGTATGGCCATGTTCCAGAAGCATTCTCTCTTGACATTTTGCCCACATCTATGGTAGGCATCCTTAGAGGTTGTGAGGTATATACCAGATATTGGGGTGTTTGTGCCTTCAAATGACTTATTTATACAGCAACCCTACAAATCTCATGGATTTTTCTTAAGCAATGAATATCCAGTGGTTTTACCAGTTTCTTCCTCTAAAACTCAACCTGTATAGCACCTGGCATTCATTGCTGGTCTCCTGTCCAAGTACTGACTAGTGTTGACCTTACTTAGTTTCAGAGGTCAGACAGAATTTGGTGTTTTTAGGGTATTTTGGCCATGATATGTTGGTACTCAGCATACTTTGTCTTTATTGGATATACAGAGGAGCATTCTACTCCCATCCTGGGTGATGGCTTCTATGAGGTTGGGGATGGTGAAAGAGTACCATATTTGTGTCTATTTTGTGTCTGATTTTTCTGTGCAACTGAGTCTGATGATCTGATTACATAGCAAAAATGAAGATGGTAGAGTGAGAATCAATGACTTAAATGGTAGACAAAATTAACTGTGTGTCTGCTTTGATTGCTTGCTTGCGTGGCATGAAATTCTCGACAGTATTTTTATATAATCCTAGCCCTCTTTACAAGTGATTATTCTTTCCTATAAGACAGATTAATCGTTTGTGTGTTCACTGAGACGTTACCTAGGGACTAACTGATTTTGCTAGCTTGCAGGGTCAACAAGAGGACATAATCTTCTATGATCTGTCTCTCTCTTTTTTAGATAAGGTTGCATGAGATGTAGCATGCAACCAGAGAGGTGTATCCTTATATGACTTGCACGGCAAACAGGATGGCACCTAAGAACTTGACAACTACAGTCAAATTGAAGATTTCACCAGATGTTTAGGTTTGACAATTGACCAGGAAAACAATTGGTTTGCTCTTGTGGCTTTAATCTTGATGCACAGGTGTCAGAGGGTGAAATATTTTACAGCATGGAAAGCAACGTCATGAGCTGCTTATGTTCTTCCCTAAAACTGCTGTTTGAATCAGAGCTAGGAAAAGTTACTTTCTGGAATCAAAAGCACAGAATTCTCCAGCTAGCATCACCAAAAGCGATGGATTTCAGGTGATTCCCTTGAATGTCAGACCTTAAGCATGAAACTAATATTCTAGACATCTCTAAATATGAATGCATATTAGAGGAGACAAAGTATAGTGTTATTCAGTATTGTACATATATGAAACATGGAATGTTAAGGGTGAGTGGCCTTTGACTGGAAGTTTGGATGTGCATTTAACTAATATGTATGTTAAGTCACTTAAAGAGTAGGGCTAGAGAAGGGACAACAGGTTTAGTGAGAATTACATTACTGTATACAGAATCATAGAATCATAGAGTTGGAAGATACCTTGTGGGCCATCCAGTCCAACTTGGTGCCAAGAAGCAGGAAAATCATATTCAAAGCACCCCTGACAGATGGCCATCCAGCCCCTGTTTAAAAGCCTCCAAAGGAGGAGCCTCCACCACACTCCAGGGCAGAGAGTTCTCAAGGTCTTCCTAATGTTCAGGTGGAATCTCCTCTTCTGTAGTTTGAAGCTGTTGTTACGTGTCCTAGTCTCCAGGGCAGCAGAAAACAAGCTTGCTCCCTCTTCTCTATGACTTCCCCTCACATATTTATACATGGCCAACATGGCTATCATGTCTCCTCTCAGCCTTCTCTTCTGCAGGCTAAACATGTCCAGCTCTTTAAGCTGCTCCTCATAGGGCTTGTTCTTCAGACCCTTGATCATTCTAATTGCCTTCTTCTGGACACATTCCAGCTTGTCAACATCTCCCTTAAATTGTGGTGCCCAGAACTGGACACAGTGTGCTTCCAGGTGTGGTCTGACCAAGGCAGAATAGAGGGATAGCATGACTTCCCTGGATCTAGACACTAGACTCCTATTTGTGCAGGCCAAAATGCCAATATAATCATGCATAAGTGAATAAGTCAAGGGCAGGTTTTGGGAACAAAATTATGGATTTTGAGATGACCTGTGGATAAGTTGGGGATCATTCTATGAATCAGAACAAAGAGGTCAGCAGTGCCTGGTTGCTACTGCCATTTCCCTGCCCGACATTCAAAAAGTCCAGAACTGGTGGTTTTCCTGGGAATGGCTGCCTTTTGTCATTCTGTTCAGAGAAGGGTATTGTTCCTTTTCTGATAAAACTTGATTTTTTAAAACTAAAGTTTCTAGACTTTAGGGCAGTTAATTCTGGATATGAGTCTATTTGTGATAGAGAGGTATTAGAACATGTAGGCAGTTAATATGTTCCAAAATCAGTTGATCATAGAATTGCTTGGGTATGTTTGAAGAAGGCTGTTAGAAATAAATATAAAAATAACTAACAATTAAGCTGCAACATTTTATTAAAACTGCATGCATTTGAATAAGAAGCAGTCATGAACATACCTTTTTGGGTTGCTACACTGAGATTAGGTCAGACATGGTGATGTCTGTGGTATCAGCAGATTGTGGCTGTTATCTCAGGTGGAGCATGGGGAGTGTGAAAAGCAATCCACACAAAATAATCATAAAGGTGAGTGTTAACAAGCAGTACTGCTGCTCAATAAAACAGGTATTCACAGGCGGTGGCAGTAGTTTAGATAATCAGAAAAGCAGTGTCACAAGTGGTGACAGTGCCAGGGCAAGTAGGAGTCCTCACAAATTAACATACCTCCTATGAGAAAAAAAGAAAGAAATATATTCCAACGTGTTGGCCCTTTCTGGAAAATATATGAAGACACAGTCTGTTAAGGATCTGTCTTCTTCATCAGAGTTTAGGTTAAAAAAAATGTAAGTAGCATCAAATTACAAACTAAAGAACATTTCTGAATGTCTTTCGAATCCAAAAACATCTTAACTATAAATGACTAATAAAAAGATTAGGTGAAATAAAGGGTTCAACTGAGCTTACAACTTATCAGCTTGAGAACAAAGAAGGGAGATGGGTTGCTGTGAGTCTTTCGGACTGTATGGCCATGTTCCAGAAACTTTCTCTCCTGACATTTCGCCCACATCTGTGGCAGGCATCCTCAGAAATTGTGAGTGGATAAAAAAGGGCTAGTTTCTCAGGTATCGTGATCTTGCTTAGATACACAAACTATGTTTATGCATTGCAGCAGATAGAGGAACAAATAGCAAAAGCTGAGCTCATCATCATAGCGATCCCTTGTGGCCAAATATGATTGCCTTCCAAGTGTAGAGTCATGGGTCACCCATATAGGGTTAGTAGAGTGGATCCTAAACAGGGCTGCTCAGTCGTGGATACAGCTGCCAAGCTACTCAACTTGGAAGATGCCTGTGTCTACAACTGGTCAACACACAGCCTTCACAGAATGAGGGTCCCATCCAATTGAATGAATTAACCCAATGACCAGTGGCTTCTCATCTGTTGCAGCCTTCTTCTGCCTTCACAGCTATTGTAACATGTACCATGTATCTTCCATGTGTTCTGCCACTGAGGACTTCAGACTGTGCTTGGTCTGGTTCCTGCCCTGTGGCCCTGCTGCCCAGGGAAACTTTCCTGGGAGAACATGACTCCGATGGCTACACCCGCAGGTTCACTGGAACACTCAAGCCCCTCACCATGACAAGGTGACAATCCATTGAGGGGGGACAGCTGAGCTAAAGGACCGGGCTGTGGCGCAGGCTGGAAAGGAAGCCAGCTGCAACAAATCAACAAATCACTCTGACCAAGAGGTCATGAGTTCGAGGCCCTGTGCCTGCGTCTTATCTCTTGTCTCTGTCTCTGTTCTATGTCATGGCATTGAATGTTTGCCTTTATGTGTGCAATGTGATCCGCCCTGAGTCCCCTTCGGGGTGAGAAGGGCGGAATATAAATGCTGTAAATAAATAAATAATAAAGAACCTCAGATTAGTGTAGGCATGTAGAAAGCCCAGTGTTACTCTGTTTCCCCGAAAATAAGACATCCCCAAAAAATAAGACCTAGTAGAAGTTTTGCTGAATTGCTAAATATAAGACCTCCCCTGAAAGTAAGACCTAGCAAAGCTTTTGTTTGGAAGCATGCCTGCCAAACACCACCAGAGCATGTAGGATTGGTAAATGTACATACCAGTTGTACATGGAAATAATGGTGGTAAGAAGAAATTATTGATAGGATTCAGTTTGTCTGGTTATGTTGGTTTGTGATGACAACTACTGTACAGTATATAATGTTCATTTTTTGTTCAACAATAAATGTGAATTCTTCTTCATGGAAAAATAAGACATCCCCTGAAAATAAAACCTAGCACATCTTTGCGAGCAAAAATTAATATAAGACACTGTCTTATTTTCGGGGAAACACGGTATCTAAAGTCCCCTGTTATTCTAATAACAATAAGGAAAAGGCTTAGAGCAATGGTTCTTAACTTGTGGGTCCCCAGATGTTTTGGCTTTCAGCTCCCAGAAATCTTAACAGCTGGTAAACTGGCTGGGATTTCTGGGAGTTGAAGGCCAAAACACCTGGGAACCCACAGGTTGAGAACCACTGGCTTAGAGGGAATGCAACACCACCTCTTTCCCCTCTAAATATATCCAATTAATGGCACTGGATGTTGTCTGACCTCCTTCTGAGCATGACAAACCCACATGTAATCGAAGCAAAGTATATACTACTAGCAAAAGCAAAAACTTCAATGTTTTAAGATTATATTATCCCTATTTAAGAGTTTTGGTTTGGTGGCATTTCAGAAACTTTATAGACTTGCCCTGTAGATAACCAGAGTATTCCTGGAATTATTATTTCGAAGATAGGCTATTTCTATGAATGTATGGAGGGAGAAACAGGTGCCTTTGGCAAAGAAATGTGGACCCTTTGAATCATTTCGACAACCCGTCACATACCATGCAATGATGCATGCAACCTGGTCTGCTCAAGGCAATCTGTGTGGGCACAGAGCAAAGTCCACTGCCTTGGAAAAGAACTTGATGTATGCAAAGGATCGGAGAAATGAGCAAGAAAAAAAAGGTAAAAATCGGGGTGTCATGTTTAATTTTCACTGCTTCAAGTCAGATCATTGGATGCACAGAAGGTTGTCAACACATAGGAATTCAACAGCTGGTCTATTTATTCAGGGGACACTGCATCAGGTGTGGAACTGCTAGAGGTCGCAGCAAAGAAATCAGTCCTCCACCTCTATTCCCAGCTTTCTTAAATATTTAATCTGGTGTGTACATATCGCTTTAGACAGACTAGTCATCGTATGGCAGGAAAGCTTGAAGTCAGCCCTGCTTGTGAAGTGAGAGTGTTGGGGCTTCCAAAATATTATTTTCCAGTTGCTGGTGATTTATCTCCAGAATCACTCATTGGCTGTGTTGAAGTTTAACAAAGTTGAAGCCGCATTGGGGACTATTTAGGTCTGTATAAAATAATATTTGTAGCAGAGCCATATTGCACATCCAGATAGGATTTTTGCATTACCTTTTTGATTTTTAAAAGAAACATTCAATAGCTTGTCATATCTAAGCATATTGCTGTTTGTGTTACTATTTCTAACCTCATTTATATCCCACCTTTTTTCAAGAGTGGAATGTAAGGCAGCTTACACATGCAAAAAGATTACAATGGAAAACATTAAAAAAAATAAATCAAACTCAAACAATATTTTAAAAAAACATGTGCACTGTAAAAAAGCATTTAAAAGCAATAAGTCCAATTTAAAAAGAATAGAGCAAGAACAATTATTTACTTATAAACCTTCCATTCTAAAAGTGTCTGAATAAAAAAGTCTTCTCCTGCTGATGGGAGGACAGCAAGGAGAGGCCTGTTCTCGTCTCCTTTAAGAGGGAGCTCCAAAGCAGTTCAGCCACTGAGAAGGTGGAAGCTCCTCCCTTGAAAGCTTTTAAACAGAGGCTGGATGGCCATCTGCCAGGGTTACTTTGTGCTTTTTCTGCATGACGGGATTGGACTAGATGGCCCATGTGGCCATCCAACTCTATTATTCTATGATGCTATGATTCTCCCCTGTTCCTATCAACTGTACATGTAAAGATGGAAAGACTGAAAGGCCTGTTCTGTAGACCTTAGGAGATTTCCAAACTATGTTGTCATTACACGTTATTGTGTTGGTTGCAGTGTGTAGGTATGTCACGCGAACATTAAAAGAAACCTCTGAGTCTGTGTCAAATAAGCAATGAATCATATAAATAGAAATGAAAGGATTTCATGACATATGTTGTATCCCCATACATTTTGTCATTACAATTTGTGCATCTGTCCATATCTCTTATAAGTGGTTGGTTTAACCTCCAGTATGCTAGTAAAACTGAATTACTGTGTCATGAAATGATGCATGTCTGAAAAGTGTATCATCAACATGAAATGTTTGGAAGGCTCTCCCTTAGGTTCTGGGCAGGCTCATATAGGGAGGTATGGTTTATCAAATAACATGGACTAACAGTATTTCTTGAATTCTAAGATGTACCTTCTCCCATATAAAAATCTCTAAAAACAGGGTGCATCTTAGAATCATAGGTGTGTCTGTTGATCTTATTATGTGGAGCATTTTCTCCATCATATGACACTCCATTTCAAGGACAAAGAGGCACAGAGCCCATCACATGATGTTTGCCAATTTCCAACAATCATGCAGTGCCTTTTGTCCTTGAAATGGAGCTGAAGCGTGCTGAAAGGAAGGAGTTCAGAACATGTGTGCAACAAAACCATCGCTCACACTGAAAAACACATGTAATGGGATCTGATAGATTCACCTGTGTTGAATTGTTTCAGTGACGGAGGAATGGGTGTTCCTTGCCACTTTGTTGTCACTGCATTTTCTCCTTAATAGTAATGTAGGCTCCATAGGAAGTGGTGGATGTCTCCATCATACTCCATTTTATGAAGTGCTCCTCTATGATCCTCCTGTTTACAGTGGTTTAAAGACAGTGTGAGTCCAATTGAAAGAAGTGTTTTAAAAATGTGATCTCCTCTAGAGGGAGACCACCAAACTGAAAGTAGTGTTAAAAATGGAGGGATGATTCCATTGAAAGAAGTGTTAAAAGTGGAATTAAAATTCTGCTGGTCTACTCGAGGAGAGGAATTCAAAGAGAAGAGGGGAAGATCCCATTGAAAAGGAATGTTTTAAAACTGTGACATGGGAGGAGATACCACCTCCTCTGGTGTGTGGGGCTTTGGGTAGGTCAAGAGATAAATTGAAAGAGTTTTTAAAACGGTGTCCTGTTTCCTTTAATGTAAGGGGCTTTAGGCAGGACAATTTTATTCCATGGAAAGAAGAGGTTTTAAAGTAGTGTCAGTCTTCTTTAATGGGAGATGCTTTGGGCAGGATCTCTTGGTTTTCGAATGTTGAAGTTTTTCCTGATTAAAAAAAGTAATATAGAGAGGGTGGAGAAAGGATTCACTGAGTGATGGTTCTTTATTTATCATATTAGAAGTGTATCAGAGTATAGTTGTAATGTATTTAAAAACACAAAGTTAAAAAAACCTTAGCATTATGCTAAATGTCCTTTGACCAGTAGCTGGCCACTTGGAGTGCCTCTGATGTTGCTATAAGAAGGTCCTCCATTGTGCATGTGGCAGAGATCAGACTGCATTGTAGTAGGTAATCTGTGGTTTGCTCTTTTCGCATTTAGTGGACTCTACTTTGTGGGTCCATTTCTTAAGGTTGGCCCTGCATCTCGTGGTGCCAGAATGCAGTCTGTTCAATGCCTTCCAAGTTGCCCAGTCTTCTGTGTGCTCAGGAGGGAGTTTCTCTTCTGGTCTCAGCCACTGATTGAGATTCTGGGTTCTAACCTGCCACATGAGAGAAGCCTCCCCGAAGGATCGTGACACATCCAGGTGTCTTTGTAGATGGCTGATTCTCTCACACCAGAAGCGACTTGCAGCATGCAACCAAACAAACTTGTGATGGTTCTGAACTCAGGCAACAATGGGCTAATGTGTGATGGGATGACAGAACTTGAAACAGGGCAATTGGAGATTTAATAATATTATTCCCTTTGCTAGACAGATGGTCCCCACCATGTCCCAAGGTCCACGTGATGAGGTCCTTAGAATCACAGGTTTTTTCCCCAATTGCTTCTGCACTTTGCAGATGGCATCACACATTTTGTTTTAAATTCCACCTCCATGTTTGGCTGTTATCGCTCCACCCCGCTCTTGCTTTTCCATTGTCGAATAAAGTGACGGGTTTTGCAAGTGTGGAACCACCAGTATTTTATTGTAGTGGAACTCACTCACTGACAATTGGGAAGTTTTGGTTGCATCTTTGAAACCACCTATGTTGCTGTTTTTCATTCATTTTGATTCCTTATTTCACATTGAAATGTTGTCAAAAAGATTGCACTACAAAACCACATTAAATGAAAAGTTATGGTTAAGTAAAGTAATAATTTTTCTTAGGATCAAAGGGGTTGGTTAATGGTACTGAAATTAGTCTGTGTCTTACAATTGATGTCATCTTAGAATTGAAGAAATACGGTAAATCATATAGAGTAGAATAGTTACTGTAATTAGTCTATTGTTGTTGTTTGTTATCCTGAATCCCCTTGGGGAGAGAAGGTGGGTTAAAAATAAAGAGGAGTTGTTGTTGTTGTTGTTGTTGTTGTTGTTATAAAGATATACCTAAAATGGTCCAACATCCTCCAAAGTGTCTTACTCCCCCCCCCCCTTTAAAAGTAATGAGTAAATGCAAAATAAACCAACTTATTTGTCATTGCTATTCTCTGAGTCCCTCACCCCTCTGGCAAGCAGCTGCCAGTGAAATTGAGCTCACGGCATTTGAATGTTGTGTGGTTCCTTTTGTTTCATTGTGTGACACTGGGCAGATTGAAGGAGACAAAAGAATGCTGCTTTTGCCAACTGCTATGCATCCCTGAAAGAATGTCTAATTCTGCCCAATAATAGTAAGTGTGGAGCAGGGGTCCCCAAACTAAGGCCCGGGGGCCGGATGCGGCCCTCCAAGGTCATTTACCTGGCCCCCGCCCTCAGTTTTATAATATAATATTTTATATCATTTTTAATAATATATTATATAAAAGTAAAGGTTTCCCCTGACGTTAAGTCCAGTCATGTCTGACTCTGGGGGTTGGTGCTCATCTCCATTTCTAAGCCGAAGAGCCGGCGTTGTCCGTAGACACCTCCAAGGTCATGTGGTCATAGGCATGACTGCATGGAGTGCCGTTACCTTCCTGCTAGAGCGGTACCTATTGATCTACTCACATTGGCATGTTTTTGAACTGCTAGGTTGGCAGGAGCTGGAGCTATCAGCGGCCGCTCCCGCTGCTCCCGGGGTTTGAACCTGGGACCTTTCGGTCTCCAGCTCAGTGCTTTAACGCACTTCGCCACCAGGGCTATAATATAATATATTATATATACATATAATATTGATAGTAATATTATAATGTTATACAATATAATACTAATAATAATGCCATATAATAATATTAATTATATGTTATATATTACATATAATATTACAGTATAGTGGTATAGTTCAATATAGTAATATATAATGCTAATATTGTGCTATGCTAATAATATATTGTATGTACATACAGCTGCTCTGAGTCCCCTTCAGAGTGAGAAGGGCGGGATATAAATGTAATAAATAAATGTAGTAAATGAATAAATAAATAATTTTAAACTTAGGCTTGCCCAAGGTCTGAAATGACTTGAAGGCACACAACAACAACAATCCTAATTAACTTGACTATCTCATTGGCCAGAAGCAGGCTCACAATTCCCATTGAAATCCTGATAAGTTTATGTTGGTTAAAATTGTTTTCATTTTTAAATATTGTATTGTTCTTTCATTGTTGTTGTTGTTGTTGTTTTGCACTACAAATAAGTCATGTGCAGTGTGCATAGGAATTTGTTCTTTTTTTTCAAATGATAATTCGGCCCCTCCACAGTTTGAAGGATTGTGGACTGGCCCTCTGCTTTAAAAGTTTGAGGACCCCTGGTGTGGAGGGATAATCTGGTGTATATAAAGGGATAATCTATATATTGTAAAATTACAGTATCTTCAAGGCACCTCTGTGTGGTCTTTTGCATACATGAGGACTAAATTAACCTCAAGATTCTAGTTAACCAGCTAGCTCAGCTCCTTTCCAGGATATACCATCTCATTCCACCAGCTTAATGTGTTCTACCCCAGACAGTCTATATTCCACACACACTATGTTCATTACTCACATAACTTATTCTTTTTTGGTCCTCCTATCCTATCAGGCATGTTGTTGTTACTACTACAAATATGTGGGTTCTCACCCCAAACCAACTACTGCTATCATTATACTCTCAGTATTTTACACAGTTCCATAAAGAAAAGAAAATAATTCCTTGTCTGAATGCCAGGAAATGCTGTTACATCTGTTTTGACATCATTTCCATTAGAAAGGTTATGCTTTGAGGATGAATTGGGAGGAAAAACAGTTGCATAATAATAATACTAGATTGATTAATTATTATTATTATTATTATTATTATTAATATATATAATAATAATATGACTTATGCCTCAAGTACCACCTCCCTGCAGGAAAGAACTGGTGGGATCACAAACCTGCAAAGGTTGTGGAAAATGAACACGCAAAGATACTGTGGGACTT
This sequence comes from Anolis carolinensis, assembly GCF_035594765.1. Taxonomy (NCBI): domain Eukaryota; kingdom Metazoa; phylum Chordata; class Lepidosauria; order Squamata; family Anolidae; genus Anolis; species Anolis carolinensis. The sequence goes on from NC_085842.1 coordinate 201,009,855, forward strand.
CCGAATCCAGACTGACAAAGTTCTGGAACACAACACACCAGACATCACAGTTGTGGAAAAGAAAAAGGTTTGGATCATTGATGTTGACATCCCAGGTGACGGTCGCATTGACGAAAAACAACAGGAAAAACTCAGCCGCTATCAGGACCTCAAGACTGAATTTCAAAGACTCTGGCAGAAACCAGTGCAGGGCAGGTGATGGGCACACTGGGTGCCGTGCCAAAAGATCTCAGCCAGCATTTGGAAACAATAGACATGGACAAAATTATGATCTGCTAACTGCAAAAGGCCACCCTACTGGGATCTGCACGCATCATCCGAAAATACATCACACAGTCCTAGACACTTGGGAAGTGTTCGACTTGTGATTTTGTGATACGAAATCCAGCAGATCTATCTTGTTTGCTTTGTCATACAATAATAATAATATACTTTATTTATATTTTTCTCTATCTCCCCGAGGGGACTCAGGGCGGATTACAGAACACACATACGGCAAGCATTCAATGCCATTATACAATTAATAAGGACAGACAAATACACAGGGATAAAGGCATTTTCCATCTTATTTCCAGCATCTTGGAGGCTGTGCTTGACTCTGGTCACAGGGAGGTGCTGTCGCTCCATCTTCCATGCCAAGGAGCTTTGTTGTCCTTGGACGCTCTCTCGATCAATGTCCTTAAGGGCACCTTTTATTATTACTTCCTCTTAAAAGTGGTAGCTATTTATCTACCCGCATTTCTGCTTTCGATCTGCTAGGTGGGCAGGGATCTGGGGCTGATGGCGGATGCTCATCCCAACCATCGAACTGCTTTCAATCAGCAGGATATTTCTGCACATAGCAATTTAGCCCACTGTGCTAAGCCCGGCCCCATCTGTCCCTCCTCTGTCAGTAGGCTCTCTTAGGAGGCTTTCCCAGGGATAATGACAGGGTCTCTATCAGTGATGAGCAGCTGGATCTAGCCTACCAGTTAGTTTCCCACAATTCTCCAGAGCAATGCCGTCTAGACATCAGCAGTGAGTTCTCTGAGATCTCTAGGTCCCTGGCAACTGTCAAGGGGGGAAAGGTAATCACCACACCTGGAAAGAAAACAGGGAGAGGTAGATGTGAGTTTATCTAGATTGGTGGTTTTCAACTTGCGAGTCCCCAGGTGTTTTGACCTACAACACCCAGAAATTCCAGCCAGTTTAGCAGCTGTTATGCGTTCTGGAAGTTGAAGGCCAAAATCTAGGGACCCACAGGTTGAGAACCACTAATCTAGATCACGGATGGATGAAGTATCCCATGTGGACCATTTTTGGTGCCCTTAACCCCTTCATACTCCTTAGGCCACTTTTTCTGGCCAAATTCCCAGCAATAGGGGAGAGGGCATCACAATGCATGTGTAACTCAGCATGCACATATTTACACTGCACAAACCACTGCAGGATCTTGGCCAATGTAAGAAGGGCCATGTTTTGTCAGGGCCAAAGGCCCCTGAAATCTAACATGCTATTTTTCACAGTCACCATCCAGATTTCTCAAAATGAAGCCCATAAGCAGAACATGAGCACAATAGAATTCCCTACCCTTTCTTCTTCTGTTTTCTAGGTCTGAAGGAGATGTGCTTGAGTATATCCAAATGGGAAAGCAACTAGTATATAGCCAAGCCATGTTGCCGTATATGACCAAAAGGATTGGCAACTATTGCTAGTCTTATTCTCAGTAGGTTTTACAAATATGATGATGTCTTGACTGAGATAACTTAGTACCCAATTGAGCACAGCAGCTTTGTTTCTACACCACACTTTTAAGTAGCCCCAAACAACTTTTGGTTTAGTTTTTTTTTAATGGTGGCAGGCAATATCATAATGCCTTTTACATGTTTGTTTTGTGGATAAAAGCTGAGAATGTAGGCTTCGAATTACGTTACTGTTGTTTTGCCTATCACATCCATTCTTTCCTACCATCTTTGGCCACTGATAGGCCAAGAGAATTCAATACTGTATACACGCATGTGCCTCTGGATTGGAGCTCTTCACATCTGGTAGGTCAGAAGATGGCATCTGTTTGAACACTCTTACAGTGGTATACAGATGTTACATACTATACTCAGGGGCAGGCCCATAAGGAACTTCATTATATCTCCAACAAGCTGTTAAATGTTTCAACAATGTCTGTCTGTAGTAAAATCTGCTTTTGCTACATGGGGATGAACATGGAAGAAACATTGGACATTCTGTCATTGGTGTCAGCCTTTCAACAGCAGCTTGGTTGTGGTATATACGGTGATCATCCTGTTCTCAGGTGTATATACACCTATGACTTTATTCCCTAGGTGAAATATAAGCCATCCCAGAACGCTAGTGTAATTTCTGGGCTCGGATTAGCATGTCGTTTTTGTGTGACAGGTTATTCTCGACAGATTGCAACCTTTGCAAGAAAGCAGGAAAGGTGCAAATTACAAAAAAAAATAAATCTGTGTTGAGGAATATCTCTGTTTTGTTGTATTTTATTTTAATGCTCAGCTCCAGCAGTGTCTTTGAACCAGAGGACTTAATGATATCCACAGGCATCTCCTGTGCTGGCAGCGATGGGACAGAGTCATTGCACTACTTCATCCTAAACGGGAGGAAACAATAAAGAGAATGGTCAGAGGAGGGAGGAAGCTTAGCAATCATTATGTTCTACTGGGGCAAAAAAACTTGTATTTAATACATAAACAACAGTATAACCAATTTTTTTAAAAAAGAGTGAAGACATTTTAGAGTCAACAGAAATATTCTGAGCTGGATGTTAAGTAAAATCACAAAGCAGGGAGGAAGAGAAGTGAAACAACTCTTCTCATTGATCTTTTTGGATTATTATAGTAAAGGTAAAGGTTTCCCCTGACGTTAAGTCCAGTCATGTCTGACTCTGGGGTTGGTGCTCATCTCCATTTCTAAGCCAAAGAGCCGGCGTTGTGCGTAGACACCTCCAAGGTCATGTGGCCGGCATGACTGCATGGAGCACCATTGGGTTATTATAAGGTTAATCATTGGCTCTGCAGTTGATTTTGATTTCACCTCCTAGAATCGTTGGTAATTGACTATGCTTGCCAGGGCTTTTAGGGGACCAGTGGCTGAGAACCACTGGATTATTGTGTTAGCTGTATGTGGAGCTGCCTTTGAACATCAGTCAGGTCAGAATGTCGCAACCAGATGTTGACCAGTTCCAGTTATACAGAGGCTACAAGAGCCATGCTGCCAGTCTATTTCCGGCTCAATTCAAAGTGTTGGTTGTACATTTAAAGCTATAAATGGCTGAGGACCAGGTTACCTAAAGGCTTTCCCCATATGAACATGCTCAGTTGTCAAGAAGCTCCTAAGAGGCTTTCCCTTTCATCTTGACAAAATCCAGTGCATCTTTCCAAAGAACCTCTCAGTGTTGTAGTCAGACGATGGGGAGAAACACATTCTGTAGTTGGCAGGCCAACAGCAGCCCACCCCTTGAGATTTCATGGCCCAAACATGAAAATGGGGGGAATATTTATGATTATGTAAGTATTCTTGTTATGTCACAGAGTTGGAACAGACAAGGGTGTGCTGGCATTGGTGATTGCAGGAATGGGCCCAAAGTGTGGATAAATGCAGAGCCTGTGGGAAAAATCAGAAAGTGTTTTTCAACAAACATGCAGTTGGAAAATGGTGCCCTGCCCAGTTGGTGTAACAGTTGCAGCCATTCCCATAAGCTTCCATGGGGGTATTGTGAAAAGTATGGCCTTGCTTTGGGGAGTCCATAGTCTCTGTGTGATTACTGCAAGAGTTGTTATTTATTTATCATGTCAGAAATGAATTGAGGGTACAGTTATCATGTATTTAAAAAGATAAGCAAAGTTAAAAACTTGGCATTATGCTAAATGTCTTTTGACCAGAAACTGGCCATTTGGAGTACCTCTGGTGTCACTGTAAGAAGGTCCTCTATTGTGCATGTGGCAGGGTTCAAGCTGCATTGTAGTAAGTGGTCTGTGGTTTTCTTTTTTCTTTTATCCACCCTCACATGTCGTGGACTCCACCTTGTAGCCCCATTTCTAAAGATTGGCTCTGCACCTCGTGGTGCCAGAGCGCAGTCTGTTCAGCGCCTTCCAAGTCGCCCAGTCTTCTGTGTGTCCAGGAGGGAGTCTCTCATCCTGTATCAGCCATGGATTCAGCTTCCGGGTTTTAGCCTGCCACTTTTGGACTCTCGCTTGCTGAGGTGTTCCTGCAAGTATCTCTGTAGATCTTAAAAAGCTATTTCTTGATTTAAGGCATTGGCATGCTGGCTGATATCAGAACAGAAGATGGATTGGAGAGGTCACTGCCTTGGTCCTTTCATTACTAGTAATTACTTCCCGATGGATATCATGTGGTGCAATACCGGCTAAATGGTATAATTTCTCCAGTTGGCATAGACATTCTGTGATAATGCGGCATGTCTCATTAAGAGCCACATCCATTGTTTTAACATGGATTCAACTTGCAGTAGGCAAGGGTTGTTGAAGCATTAAGGGTTTTCAGTTGCCATACAGGCATTCCAGTCCTGGCCTGACTCCAAATAGCATATAACAAGTCCTAATATACCCACCCACCGTTCCCTCCTTTCGGTCCTGTCTTTCTGATAGACTCAGAGTAGACAAGCATGACACACAAACAAACACCACACTGAAGTAGAGAAATCTTGTGCCAGCTGAGAATGGATGACGATAGGATGACCAGGTTTTCAAACTATGCCTTCCCACATAGAAAAAAACCAAGCTTTCTTGAGTGCCACCACCTGCCTTGAGACTTGTCTCCATGCCTGGAGAGTCAGCAAAATATGACAATCCCCTGAGACTTCAGCTAGCGCCCGAAGTCCTGCCAACTCTGTTTATAAACCCCTTAATTAATAGCCTTCTGGTGGCTGAAAAACTCTTTCAATTTGAGCAAGCACTCGCCCTATTGAACTTATTTTCCCGGCTGTGCTATGCTTTAACCTGCATTGTAATTTAATTACATTTAGCTGGCCGCAGGCTGCTTTGTAGGATGACATTTGATTTCTTGATTTTTTTTAGTGCTTGTGGTTTTTAAATTGCAGATTTTTTGGATCATTTTTCATGTATTTTAAGAAAAGACAGTGTACCATTGCAATAAAATAGATATGTAAACAAGCTATTTGTTCCATTCTGTGAACGCTCTCACCTGATGAATTGAAATGCATTCAGTTCTGAAAAAAAATTACCCCTGAAGGGAGAACTATCTAGATCTATATTCCAGAGTTATTGTGCTCTGAAATTCCTCTGTTCCCTTGAAATTGTCAATCAGAAGGCTACATGGACTTATATTTATGAAAGGAGGGATGCTGGGAATGATTCTTAAAAGGATTTTGTTGTAAAATGTGGGATTAGTGCCAGCTCAAGCAGGAATGCATAAACCTTTTGAGCCATGCTTGCATTATAAATGAAAATGGTGCCAGAGTGAATTAATGCTTAATAAAGCCAAAGTAATTGGACATGTGAATAAGCCCACATGCTCTTTGAAGTTTTTCCAAAACTGTGAAAATTGAAATTGGGGAAAGAAATACCAATGGGAAAACAAGCTATAATTGGTTACAGTATTAAAATTCCATTGAGAGGAATACATGCCAAAAAAAAGGAAATTAAAAATATTACTACATTTCAGAAACGGAAACAAACACTTGTATGCTTGACATTTGGAAATAAATAAAAACTGACATCCTATTCAGTAGCTACAAGATTGTAAACTAGACTTACATTATTTTAACTACTGGGGATTCCTCTTTATGGTTGTTCATGACTGAACATGACTCCCCAAACCTACTTTGTCAGCTTGACAGTGTCCCAAACAAAGGGCTACCAGGGTAATGCACATTTGGGTTCTGGGTAAATATGTTTGCAACACTCTCCCAGTCATCTGGTTCATTGAAAGAAGCAGTTACGGTAGGATCTTGATGGGGTCTTTTCATGTACCTTCGGTGGCCTAGGGGATAAAAGCCTCATGACTTGAAGGTTGGGTTGCTGACCTGAAAGCTGCCGAATCCCACCTGGGGAGAGCACGGATGAGCTCCCTCTTTCAGCTCCAGCTCCATGCGGGGACATGAGAGAAGCCTACCACAAGGATGGTAAAACATCAAAACATCCGGGCGTCCCCTGGGCAACATCCTTGCAGATGGCCAATTTTCTCACTCCAGAAGAAACTCCGGTTGCTCCTGACACGAAAAAAAATGTACCCCATGATCAGCTACAGGGAGCGTACCACGCCTCTCCTGAAGCAGCTTCACTGGCTGCCAATAAGTTTCCCGTCCTAATTCAAAATGCAGATCTTGACCTACAAAGCCCTAAACGGTTTGGGTCCTGCCTATCTTCATGACCGCATTCCTCCCTATAAACCAGTGTGGGCTCTTAGATCTTCTGAGGAGGTCCTCCTTTTGCTCCTGCCACCATCTGAAATATGATTGGTGGGGACGAGGGAGAAGGCCTTCTCGGTGGTGGCCCCCCGGCTCTGGAACTCCCTCCCCTGGGAGATCAGACAAGCACCCACCCTAACCATATTTCGAAAGAGCTTGAAATTGTGGCTTTTTCAATGCGCTTTCAAATAATTATCTGCACTTTGTCCATACAGTCCAATTTGCCCAGCTGGCCCCTAGCACTTTACCCCACTCTGGTTCGACTATTCATGTTGCACAAGTCTGCCCCTCCCATGTAATCCTAAACAGCCCCACTCCCTTGCCTAACTAGAATCATAGAACCATAGAATAACAGAGTTGGAAGAGACCTCATGGGCCATCCAGTCCAACCCTCTGCCAAGAAGCAGGAAATCGCATTCAAAGCACCCTTGACAGATGGCCATCCAGCCTCTGCTTAAAAGCCTCCAAAGAAGGAGCCTCCACCACACTCCGGGGGAGAGAGTTCCACTGCCGAAAAGCTCTCACAGTGAGGAAGTTCTTCCTAATGTTCAGGTGGAATCTCCTTTCCTGTAGTTTGAAGCCATTGTTCCATGTCCTAGTCTGCAGGGCAGCAGAAAACAAGCTTGCTCCCTCCTCCCTATGACTTCCCCTCAAATATTTATACATGGCTATCATGTCTCCTCTCATCCTCCTCTTCTGCAGGCTAAACATGCCCAGCTCTTCAAGCCACTCCTCATAGGGCTTGTTCTCCAGACCTTTGATCATTTTAGTTGCCTCCTTTGGACACTTTCCAGCTTGTCAACATCTCCCTTCAACTGCGATGCCCAGAATTGGAATACTGTGTCCAATTCTGGGCACCGCAGTTGAAGGGAGATATGTGGTTATTTAAAGTTTTTAAAATTGTTTGGCTTTTGCTATATATTTTAATGTTGTAGCTTGTACTACTTTATGTATATGTCAACTGTTGTTTTTAGGGCTTTGTCCCCATGTGAGCCGCCCCAAGTCCCCTCGGGGAGATGGAGGCAGCATATAAGAAATAAATTATTATTATTATTATTGTATGAATTCCCCATCAGAAATATTGGGCATTTTAAATAAATGCTTTTTATTCAGGTAAAGTCAAAATGAAACACACAAATGAGCTTTTTAGAGGTATAAAATTACCCAAACTGCACAACATTCTGTCCACTACAACTAAGTGTTGCACTCCAGCACTGAAACATATTTTCACCCAGCATCACACCAGAGTCTAGTAGTTCTATCTAAAAATGTTTATTGAAGCAGGCAGGTAAAAAGGGTAAAAGGACAATTCCAAAAAATTCAGCAGAATAGAAAATACATAATAGCAGTAATACAAAAATGCCAAAGTACATAAAATCAAGTGAACCAAAATCCACAGCAGTACTTCAAACATAAATCCATAAACAAGAAAGCAAGAACTTTTCAAAGGTAAACCCTTCAAGGAAACAAAGGCATGGACCAGAATCGGAACCTTGAGGATCCTTGAATCATGAACTTAAGATCAGAGACAGAGAGCCATCCCATAAGGTAACATTGTCTCGTCTGTGACATGTGAAACAATATTAATTAATTTAAGCACGTCCAAGTAGCCATGAGAACATGCCAAATACACCTGGATTTCAAGGACTTATCACAGATTCTCTCAAAGCGTCTAATTAGTCTATTTTTAACTCTCTCCATTCTCAAGCCTAATCTGGCTTCTCAGGAAAACTCCATATCAGCCGAAGGTAATTCCTCAAGAGACCTGGGACCTTCACTTTCCCCGGTTGCCTGGGAACAAGCACAGGGAACATTGGCTTCATCTTCCTGAACTTCTCTCCTAACACTGACAGACTCTTCAGTTTGAAACCCATCAAACCCCTCATCCTTTAAATGTCAGAAAATCTCCAGCCACTTGCTGAGCTACAGCACTAAGCAACTATTAAATCAAAACACACATACAAAGCTACAAGCTTCCCACTCTATCTGATGGGTGTTATCCCTTATTAGCCTTCTACCTATAAATGATAAAGTGATCATACTTCTAAGGAAACACTACTAATTACAATATAATACATCCTTTATTGTATACAACAACAAAATCACAACACAGGCATATACAAGAAGAGGAAATCACAGATCAAAAGGAAAACACGAATATGAGTTACTAATCTCAAGAGTAAAATTTCCAACAGTCTCACAAAAGAATGCACCGGAATTGTTCAGAAGATGTGGAATTGTATAATACCCTTGCCATTGAGAACTCGGAAAATGGAATTCTTGTATTTCATCCGTATATTATCATATTTAGGGCATACAAACAAAGAGTGGTAAATGTTTCAAATAGAAACCAAGTCACAAGCACAAACCTTTTTAAGAACGTAGGGAAACATTACTACTTCATTAAGCTATTCAGCTGCATTCAAGTGTCACGGAGAATAATGTACCATCATGAGTATAGAAGAAAGGTTAAATTTTCAGGTCAGAGATTAAGAAACTGATTCATTTAAAGAAAACTCTGCATGTGTTTATGTGCCTTCACACATTGCCTATTGACCTATAAAGATCCTATGGATTTTATGAGTTTTCCTTCAGCAAGGAATACTCAAAGGTGACTTTGCCAGTTCCTTACTCTGAAATATAGCTCACAACTACAGGTGATTTTGCATTCTAATTATGAAATTCTGAGACCATACAAAAGATTTGGGTTGAATATGATCCACTTTATTACCCTTTCTTTTTGAAGTCAAAGTACAACCTTGAATCAACATTAGGTTCTTAAGCAGTATCGGCCCATGAGGACTATAATGTGTGCTTTTCCTTAATGTTTGAGTTGACTAAATCTAAATATTTATAAACAGAACATTTGGCGAGGTGGAGTTTTGTTTGTTTGATGGCTAGTTGTTTGGAATAGGTGCTTATATGCAGCAAGGGATAAATATTTGTGTATGATTTGTTCATCTTTTCTTAAAGATAATTAATATTGTATTAATTTAAATAATATAGTCTCTAACTCTCTACATGTGTCTATTTCCTAAAATGTCTGAAGATAAATACTGGAATCTTTATTCATCCCATACACACTTCTCATAAAGCTGCAAATGCTTGAAAGGTTTTCCTAGGCATTAAATTAGTGGTTCCTAACCTGTGGTCAGTGGACCACCAATGGTCCCCAAAAACTAAAAAATGGTCAACAGCCTCACCATTACAAGAGCAACTGGTCTCGTGTAACTCTCTTATAGTGCTGAAGCAATCGGGATATCGGGAGGGGACAGGCTGACTACTCACAAAGGCACAACAATAAGCCTCCTGACTGCTGTTTCTCCTTCTCCTCCCTCCTCCTGAGCCATGCCATGTGGTGACTGGAAGTGGGGATGCCTTGGAGTCTTCATTTTTAGACCTGTTCCTGGGGTTATTTGGGGTGCTGATTCAGAAAATTGCATTGGCTAGACCACACCAGCTCTAGATTATTAAATATGGTTTTCTGTGGGCGAGTAGATGGCGACTACCGAATGGCATATGTCCTGTATCAGAAACTAGAGCTGATGTGGTCTATCCAGTGCAATTTTCTGAATCAGCACCCCAAATAATCAAACCAAATCTAAAGTTGACTGAAAACTTATTTGTAACCCTTTTGGTACTAATGTTGGAGAGTGGTCCCTGGTCAAAGTAGTCCCTGGTCAAATGGTCCCTGGTCAAGGTGGTCCCTGGTCAAATGGTCCCTGGTAAAAAAAAAAAAAGTTGGGAAGCATTGCATTGAAAGAAGACCTTGAACATGAACATCCTACTTCTCCTCCATCATAGTCTTGTCAAGCTAAAAACGATCTAGCCAACAACATTTACTGAAGCCCACCCAAGTCTTTCATATTTGGATCTCCTATCCCCAACTCCTCTTGCATTGGCCTTTATCTATGGCTCATTCTGGATGCACCTATGCTCTATTTTCAGGCCACAGAGAAATCAATCTTAGTTGGGCTTTATACTAGAATTAATGCAGTTTGACACCACTTTAACTGCCATGGCTCAATAATATGGGATTGTGGAAGCTGTCATTTTATGAGTTCTTTAATCCTTTCTGCCAAAGAGTGTTGATGCCTCACCAAAATACAGATCTTAACATTCCATATTGATGAGCCACAGCAGTTAACATGGCATCAAACTGCATTAAATCTAGTGTAGAGCTCAACTGAGATTGATGTCTCGGGAGCCTGAAAACAGAGTCCAAGGGTGAATTAAGGGTTTTTCAAAAACTAAAAAAGATCCTATTCCACTAACTGCAAAATATGTTATGCACTTTATACTCCCTTTCTATTAAAACTATATGGCAAGTACCTGCTACAGCCAGAGTTTAGTATTTTTATATTTTCTTGATTTCAAAGGGAAAGGTTTAATGCATCCTGGGTAACTAACTAAATTGTTCTTGTATTCACCAAGAACATTCAGATGCTATATCATTAGTTTCATTTTTTCTGTTTCCTTTTTATTTTTATACTTTATGGTGTAATAGCCTACAGCTAAGCTCTTAATATATTTTGTCTGGATTCTATGACAGAGAAATGTTTCCATACTTAAAATGAATGATACGGCTATATATATTTAGACCATATAAGAACTGCAGACAACGTCTGAAGATTGTTTTAAATGCCAGAGGCTGAAGTGAGTTATTCTGTATTCCACCCAGTGATGTGGGTTTGTCTGTTATATAGTTAGCACTTGGTATCCACTAGGGCAGTGGTTCCCAACCTTTGGGCCACCAGGAGTTTTGGACTTCAACTTCCAGAAATCCCAGCCAGCTTACCAGCTTTTAGGAACTGTGTGAGCAGAAGTCCAAAACACCTGGAAGCCCAAAGGTAGGGAACCACTGCACTAGGGTTTGGCTACAGATCCCCAGTGGATACCAACTATTTTGGATGTTCAAGTCTCATTATGTCCAGTGGTGTAGTAAAATGATGCCCCTTATATAAAATGGCAAAAACAGTGTTTGCTTTTTTTTTTTTTGGATTTTTTCCAGGGGGTGCTGGTGGTGTGGCAATATTTTCAAACTATGGATAGTTGAATCCGTGGGTGCAGAATCCATGAATATGGAGGCTTACTGCTTATACCAAGCATGGGTGAACTTGGGCTCTCTAAGGGCCCTTCCACACAGCCTGTATCCCAGAATATCAAGGCAGAAAATCCCACATTATCTGAGTGTGGACTCAGATGACCCAATTCAAAGCAGATATATTCAAAGCCTTGATATTCTGGGATATAGGGCTGTATGTAAAAACCCTAAGTGTTTTGGACTTCATCTCCCACAATTTGTAACAGCCTCAGGCCCGTTCCTTTCCACCCTCAGCTGCTTAAACATGGCTTTTAAAGCAAGCCTTTGATCTTACGTGGGTTTTTAAGGATTAGTCCGAAGACTTACTGTGGGCATCACGTCGGCACTGGGCTATGTCAATTGAAACAATTTGTTTTTATCTGCAGCTATGACTGCATTTTATAAATTTTAATGTTTTACATTGTAATTATGTATGTATGTGGTTGTAATTCTGTGGTTTTTATTGTTTATGTATTATCTATATGCGGAACTTCACTGTATGTTGTTGGCCGCCCCGGGTCCCTTCGGGGAGATGGTAGCGGGATAGAAATAAAATTTATATATACAATTTATAAGTCCAAAGCACCTGGAGGGCTGAAGTTTGCCCATGCCTGGCCTTTACTTATCTCAGAAGTTGGAACAATATAATTTTTAGATTGATCCCACAGAATATAAGGATTCTGTGAGTTCTCATATATAAAGTCACTTCCCTGAGCTCTGTGTCGTGATCTTCGTTCTCACTGGGTCGGTCAGTATGCAACAGAACAGCACCAATCACAACAGTGGGGAATGCAGGCGTGAGAAAATTACAAACTTTGCATATATATATATATATATATATATATGTATATATATATATCTCAGCCCAATATCGGATGGTGACTTTTGAGAAAAGGTACAGAGAATGAAAGGTAGCACTTGCAACTATGAAAAGAAGTAGTCCACACTGCAGTATTTTGTTGTGGCACAAACATATTTTACATCGTGAGCTTCTGATATTGAATGTATTTTCTTAACAACTAGCCTGAGGCAAAATGTGAATGCAATTATACATTGAAGAAAACTTTTTAATTATTTTTCCTACCTCTTTTTTTTTTTCAAGGATGAAAAGAATCAGGTCTTGATTACAAATGCTTGGCTACAGATGGTAAGTAATTTTGCCATTTAAAAAAATATATAAAATGATGGATGTTTTATTACCAAAAATGAATAAATTAATGCACAAGAAACAACTTTGTCATGCAAAGAAAAGAGTGAATAAAGAAGGAAATTAATCATGGAATGTTTAAAATGACTTTTACTATTATTTTTTAAAATAATATGTATTATACATGATTGATGTTCCTTTGTCTACTATCTTGCCATCCTATGAAATTGTGGGACCCTTAACTTGATGGGAATCCTAGAAGGGAAGTCATGATGCCCCTCTATTCTGCTTTGGTTAGACTTCACCTGAAATAACACTGTGTCCAGTTCTGGGCACCACAATTGAGGAGAGATATTGACCAGCCGGCGTGTGTCAGGGGAGGAAGCTAAAATGATCAAAGGTCTGGAGATCATGAATCCTCATGAGGAGAGGCTTAAAGAGTCGTGAATGTTGCCTGCAGAAGAGAAGGTTGAGAGGGACATGGTAGCCATATTTAAACATTTCAAAGGATAGCATAAGGAAGAAGGCGTAGGCTTGTTTTCTGTTGCCCTGGAGACTAGGACTTGGACCAATGGGCTCAAATTACAGGAAAGGAAATTCCACGTGAACATTAGGAAGACTTTCCAGACTGTAAGGGCTGTTCAACAGTGGAACTCTCTGGGCCCTTCCCCACAGTCATATAACCCAGAATATCAAGACATATAAGCCGCAATATCTGCTTTGAAATGGATTAACTGAGTCCACACTGCCATATAATCCAGTTCAATGTGGATTTTATGTGTCTGTATGGAAGGGGCCTCTGTATCAGAGTGTAGCGGAGGATCCTTTGGAGGCTTTTAAATGGGCTGGAGGGTGCCTTGATTGTGCTTTTCCTACATACATGGCAGAGGGCTGGGCTGGACGGCCCATGTGGTCTCTTCCAACTCCAATTCTATGATTTTAATTCTCTGCTAAATTCTCTGTAGATTGGCAAAGATTTTGGCCTGGAAACTTGAAGGCACATAACAATAGCAGCAGCAACATCAACCCAAATTTTGTGGGTGAGATGGAAATGTCATCTGTGCAATTGTCAGTGAGAGCCATAGCTTTCTCCTCAATACAATGAAACCTTCCCCCAAAATATTCCATGATACTGCTAGCTTACAGTTGTTTGCAATGGGATCTGCTGTATTTCTCTAGTGTAGTGAGTCTAGAGTTTGGAAATGCTGCTTTTTTCATTCAAGATCCTGGGTGGGAAATTCTGGAAATGAAGTTCAAGTTTTCTCCAACTTTTCCAAGTTTTGTTCTTTCATCAGTCAAAATACTTAGATGTCATGCTGGTAATAGGATTCTGAAATATGTCTGGACTTACTTTCCATGACTAATGGACTAGACACTTTTCATGATTAATAAATGGAGAATGTTATCATATGTATCTCCTAAAACAGATTCTCCCATTGTAAACTCATCTTAGTTGAGATGACAGCATGCCTACCTAGCCCCGTTTCTTACCACGCAAACCCCTTTTAAAGGATTTTACCTTTAAACCAGTGGTTCTCAACCTGTTGGTCCCCAGATGTTTTGGCCTTCAACTCCCAGAAATCCTAACAGCTGGTAAACTGGCTGGGATTTCTGGGAGTTGTAGGCCAAAACACGTGGGGACCCACAGGTTGAGAACCACTGCTTTAAATGGTTTTACGTTTTACTGTGCAGTGAGGAACAAATGTGATAAGCCACTTAGGAGAAAAATCTCCATTGTTGAATCGCTTTTCTTCTTACCAGCAAAGACAACACTGGAATGAAAACTTCATTCAGATTTCATTGTCATTTACAGTTTGACACCGCTTTAACTACTATGGCCCAATGCTATGGAATAGTGGGAGCAGTTGTTTTGCAACTTTTTTGCCTTCTCTGCCAAAGAGGGTTGTTGCCTCCCCAAACTGCATCAGTTTTACAGTGTAAATGCACTCTTGCGGGAGACTTCCTCAGGAGTAAATCCCATTGAAATCCAAACTTCATTCAGATTTCAATGGGTTTTACGGTTGGACACCCCTTTAACTACCATTCCTCAATGCTATGCGATGCTGGGAGTTGTAGTTTGGGGAGACATCAGTACACTTTGGCAGAGTAGGCTAAAGACCTTGTGAAACTACAATTTCCATGATTCCATACCATTCAGCCTTGGATGTTAAAAAGTCCACTTATGTCTTTGCTGCTGAGATGCAATCCATGATTGGGGAGAAAGGATTGTTTTTGTTTTGTTTTGTTTTGTTTTGTAACCGGGAAGGGAAACTTAACCCACAATAGATATTACATTATCCTCAATCCCCCCACATCCACCCAATTACAGAAGCATTTTTCTTTGCACAGTAAAATACGGTTAGTAAAGCTGGGTAGAAAGAGGTTCAGAAGCCCAAAAAATGTTCCTAACCTTTTTCATTTACTACCACTTTCAGACAACTTGAAGCTTGGTTTGGGATGAGGTGAGAATGATGTCACACAGCAGGATGTGCTTTTATTTATATGCAAAAATCCTCCAAGGTAGCTTAAACATTTCTCCTGATTTCATATATAGTTTTGTGATTACATGTAGTGCCATCTAGTGTCACCAGAGTTACAAGGGAGCGAATTCTCTGGCCTTTAGTGTGACCTTTCAAGGAGCTCTCCAAAGTGTAAAATCTTGTCCCACTGACATTGTAATGCTGCCAACATTGATGTCATTTCACTCATTAGAAGAGGAGGTGAACGTGTTGAGTCTGAAGAAATGACATATAGGCAGTGAGACAATATGATGTCTGAGCCAAATAACAAGATGGTGTCCCTGTCCAGCCCATATACAAAGTCTTTCTGTCCTAGTGATGTAATCTTTCTTCTATAATCATGTGCACACATTATTCTCCACCAGACCTGAGTGCAGATGGATAACTTAATGGGTGCAGCCCCTTAGTGATAACCACCTTCCAAGACAATATATTCCTGACCATGAGACAATATTTCCATCTTTGTGAATATTCATTCATATTGCAACAGTATCTAAACTGTGTGTCGAAGGCTTTCATGGCCAGGATCACAGGGTTGTTGTATGTTTTCTGAGCTGTATGGCCATGTTCCAGAAGTATTCTCTCCTGACGTTTCGCCCACATCTATGGCAGGCATCCTCAGAGGTAGTGAGGTAGAGAATACTTCTGGAGCATGGCCATACAGCCCGGAAAACATACAACAACCCAATATCTAAACTATACTACCGTGTTTTCCCAAAAATAAAATAGGGCCTTATATTAATTTTCGCTCCAAAAGATTTTACTTTTCTGACAGAGTCTTATATTAATTTTTGTTCCAAAGGATTCATTAGGACCTACATATAGCTGCCTAGACAGTATTTAAATTGACTTTTTAATTAACTGTAACTAGGGCTTATTCTTAAAGTAGGCCTTATATTTTGAGCATCTTCAAAAATCCTAAAAAAATCATGCTATGGCTTATTTTCAGGGTGGGTCTTATTTTTGGGGAAATGGGGTAATTATTTGGGGGGGGGGGTATAGGAGCAGATTTCCCTGGCATCTTTAATGACACAATTCTCTTTCTCTTCAGTCCTGGATTGATGCTTATTTGTCATGGGATCAGTATGAATACCCTGGAGTACAGAATTTAAGATTCCCATCTGATCAGATTTGGGTACCTGACATTCTTCTATACAATAGGTAAGGAAGCCATGTATGAGACTAGCTTTTCAAAACTGAGCTAAACAGCTTGGCAATTGGTTTATAGTTTTTCTATTGAATTTCAGAGTAATCATTTCAATCACTCAAGAATGTTCTGTCAAATGTAATAAATTACAATTCTTTTCCTTTTAAAATTAAGTTAAGCTAAACAGTATGGTGGAAGCATTATGGTGGAAGCTTGGTATCTTTACCTAACACTTTACTACACCTGGAATGTTATGTACAATCTGGCTGAGAACAATCCTGTGCATACATCTTTTGATACCATTGATAAAACAACATGTACATAAATCAAACAGGCATGGTTCCCCTCTCTTTTCTCTTTCAATCAAGGTTATCAAGTATCATTTGACATTAGTCAGGTAATCTGTTTCTGCCTGGGGTTCCTTTATCATCTTCTGGATTCCTGTACATTCAGTTAGTAATGGTGTTGAAGTCCAGATGGCAGATTTAAGATCAGTATAATTGGTTATAGGTATTTCAATACACCAGAATCAGAAGTGTATCATGTTTTCCGCTCTTAGCCTAGATGCTCCAAACAAATAAAAAGAAAGAGGACTGGACTAAATGACATAATAATAATAATAATAATAATAATAATAATAATAATAATAATAATAATAATATACTTCATTTATATTCCTCTCTATCTCGCCGAGGGGACTCAGAGTGGATTACAATAGATAGAAAACATTCAGTGCCTTAATACAGTGAAATAATGATGACATACAAATGCACAGAACAAAGGTAAAGGTTTCTCCTTTTATCTCCGGCTTTCTGGAGGCAGTGCTCAACTCTGGCCATAGAGTGGTGCACCCAGACCCATGGCTTCGAATTGCCAACCTTTAGGTCAGCAGATTCAACAGTTAAACAGTTTAACCCATAGCACCACCGCAGCCCTAAGTTGCAGTTTGGAGCAGGCAGTTGCCTGACATGGGGGCACAACTGCTCCTTCTTCTCAGTGGTCTGTGCAGCTTGGCACAACCCTTGCCATATTTGTTTTTTGTATTGTCACTTCATTACAGCTTTTGAGGACGTGAGTACTGGACCCAGGACATTAATTACTGGTATCTTGCTGGCACTGGTAGGATGGAGAGGGGGTTCACCTTAAGGGATGGGTGGAATCAAATAGTTATTCCAATTGTTCCAGCCTCAAGCCAGATGGTTAGATGCATTGATTAGCAGGGAGTTGTCCTATGCCTAGATCCGGACCCATGCGTTTGCCAACACTACCAGCATCTAGAACACTGGCCAACACACATTTTGGTGCCTCTCAAATATTAACTTTGTTTCCAAGGAGCCGCGGTGGCGCAATGGATTAAACCCTTGTGCCAGCTGAACTGCTGACCTGAAGGTTGTTTTGCTGACCGGAGGGTTGCCGGTTTGAATCCACAAGATGGGGTGAGCTCTCATCTGTCAGCTCTAGTTTGTGGGGAAATGAGAGAAACTTTCCAGCACAATGGTAACACACCTTGGCATCCCCTGGGCAATGTCTCTGTAGATGGTCAATTCTGTCACGCCAGAAGCAACTTGCAATATGTTCTCACGTTGCTTCTGACACAATTTTAAAAACCCTTGTTTCTGGGTATGATTGACTTGCTGATTGAAAAAATGGCACCAGTTTCCCTCTATCGGCTCTAGTTTTTGAAATACAGAACTTATGACATATACCGGTCTTCATCTGCTTGCCCATAGAAAATCATAATAGCCATATCTAAGAAGGTAGAACTGATGCAATTGAATAAGGGCCCCAAATAAATGCAGGAACAAGCCTAAAAACCAAGACACCAAGAAAAGGTTTTTTGGTTGGGTTGTGTAATGATTCAGTTTATGCACATGAGTTGGTGCATTATTTCATTGTCCCTAAACATAGAGATACACTTCAAGTTCAGTACAGTAATAATAATAATAATAATAATAATAATAATAATAATAATAATAATAATTTTATTTTTATACCCCACCTCTATCTTCCCAAAGGGGACTCAGGGCGGCTTACATGGGGCAATCCAATTATTAAAGCTAATTCTACACAAAAAAAACCTGCAGATAACATTACGCAGAATAATTTTTGCTCCTGGGTTGTACATGTAATTTTCTAATTGGTTCTATCATAAAAACATGGAAAAAAGTTTATTAAACTGCAAAAAACTTTTTGTGGGACATCCTGCAGTACATTTTGTGATAGTTTTTCAATGAATATCTCATTGAGTCTCAAGCAATTCAACATAGTTTGTGATGGTCACAAAAATGAGGTTTCTGGAGTATAACAACTACTTCCAAAGAACATACTACACAATTAAACAGAAAATAACACTTTCAAACCAGGAACAGAATCTTTATCAAATTCTGTGACATAGAGTAATAAAAATCCACTTGGTAGTATGTGGTTAGATGATTAAAGTTTACTCAGTTTTATAGTGGCATTTGTGATATTTATGTAAAGTCAATAATTTTGAGTATTATGGTGCATTGACTAATTCAGGTTTTTTTTTTTTTACAAAAACAATGGTGGTGCTAATGCTGATGTTGATGTAATGGATTTGATCTTTTGTGCTTATTCAATCACTAAGCAATGTTCAGTGAACCATTTTTGTTCTGTTCTGTAGTGCAGACGAGAGATTTGATGCGACATTTCACACAAACGTTTTGGTAAACTATTCAGGATCTTGTCAGTATATACCTCCAGGTAGGACACTTTTTAAATCTTTTATTTTGATAAAGAAGGAATTGTTGCCTAGATGAGGAATCAGTATGTACAAATCTGGATTTCAAGGCTTCAGATGTGCAAACTCAATGGAGTTCTTGTTTAAGTTTTAGGAAGCCTGGAGGCCCTTCCACACAGCCATATAACCCAAAATATCAAAGCAAAAAATCTCACAGTCTCCTTTGAAATGGGTTATCTGAGTCTACACTGCCATATATTCCAATTCAAAGCAGAAAATTTGGGATTTTATTCAGTTGGGTGGAAGGGGCCTGGATCTTTACAAATGTCTTACAATTTGAAGTTTCTTTGTGAATTTCACAACCACCTAAAGCCAGTATAATATTTCATGAAGTGGCTAGCCTTACTTACTCTTCTGTTACCATAACCTGTTACATGTGTTTCATATTGCTTCAGTGAGAAAAAAAGTGGACTGAACATGCCAAATGGTGTTTGAGGAAGTCACAGTTCAGTCCTATGTGCATTGATTCAAATTACTGAAATCAAATTCTTGAATTCCTGAACATGTTCTTAGTGAAAAATGTGTAAGATTGCAGTCTAAGACAGAATAGTTCATAGCACAGCACTGCTGAAATAAAACTCATAAGAGACACATTGAAAAGCTGATAGTGTTTGTATATTCAGAAGTAGACTTGTACATGGATTTGGTTTAGTTGGTTCCCTTCAGCCAATCCGGGTTGTTTGGCTGGCCATAATGGTAAGGGTTCACCCTCCTTGTTAGTTCAGCCAAAATAGGCTACACGGCAGCCGGTCATGGTTCCTCCTCTCCCATATATCATCATGTGGCGTGTGAAAAGGCTGATGCGTAGTCATATGGGGTTTCCCAATGACAATCAGAATAGAAGAATGCTGTGACCCAGGCTCCCTTGAAAGGGAGAAAGGAAAGGGTCCCTTGTAAGTTCCCCATTCCCACCAATTGGACAGATCTTCCTGGATCTTTCGACTGCCTAGCCTAAAACAGATATTTCTATTAGCCGATTTTCGGGAGGCTCCCGAAAACAGATCTGGATACCCAACAAAATTCATATACCAAGAACAGATCGCCCTCCAGCCAAATTGCACAAGTCTACTCAGAAGTAAAATCCCACTTAAATTATTCTGAGATATGCATGTAGGGCAGTGGTTCTCAACCTGTGGGTCCCCAGTTGTTTTGGCCTATAACTCCCAGAAATCCCTGCCCATTTACCAGCTGTTAGGATTTCTGGGAGTTGAAGACCAAAACATCTGGTGTATGGGATTCTAGCTATACACAAATATCTGAATTTTTGTAATCGAATTAAGGATGTCTGAAGGAGGGTGAACATTATTTGTATAGAAACTCAGTTTTGGTATGTGACAGAATGTATTACATATGCAGATAGTTTTATATCGACCTATAATACATTATGTTGGAGAGTAGGTCAAAATCAGGTCAAACAATTACAGAAAAAAATGGAAGTGAAACATGGATTTGAGAGAAAAATATTTGTCTATAGGTGAAAGGACATTTTAACTCATGCTGTATTTTAATTGCAAGATAGTAGTTAGGCATGATTTATCTTAAGGATTTATAGGGGCATAGTATATCCACATTGCGCACCATTAGTTAAGCAGTCTGTCACACTGCATGAAAAGCATAGCTCCCCAATGTTTAGACACACACTTTGTTCCACTGACACTTCTTATTTGACAGTGATTGCTGGTTTCAGAAAGTTCTGTCAAACCATTTTATTGAAGTTGAAAGCAGGGCAATACATCCGTGACTTCACTTTCAGACCCTTTGGTGATTTCCAAACAAATTATTGTCCTTCATTTAATTTTGGTTGGCTTGTATTCAGGGTTTGTCTTGCTTTACACAGAGAGAAGGGATATCATTGTGTAGACAAGAATGTGAGTAATGGAACATGGAGCACCATTTCATATTTTTATGAGAAACATTGCATTTAAAGCAGAGTTTTCTGTGCCTGCTGTTTTCAGTTCTGTAGCAAAACAACACAAGTTAAGATACATTCAAAGGGACAATTTAACAGTTGTAGGTCCTTTAATGACATTTGAAAAGTCACAGATGCTCCATAGTTTTTGTTTAGGTTTAGTTAATTTAAGGGCATTGCAAATGCAGGGTGTGAAAAACATTCTGCTTACTGTGTTGTCAAAGGCTTTCATGATCGGAATCACTGGGTTGCTGTGAGTTTTCCGAGCTGTATGGCTATGTTCCAGAAGCATTCTCTCCTGATGTTTTGCCCACATCTATAGCAGGCATCCTCACAAGTTGTGAGGTCTGTTGGAAATTAGGCAAGTGAGGTTTATATGTCGGTGGAATGACCAGGGTGGGAGAAAGAACTTTTGTCTGTTGGAGGCAAGTGTGAATATTGCAATTGGCCACCTTGATTAGCATTGAATTGACTTGCAGATTCAAAGCCTGGCTGCTTCCTGCCTGGGGGAATCTTTTGTTGGGAGGTGAACATGAGGCTTTGTTTCCAACAGACCTCACAACCTCTGAGAATGCCTACCATAGATGTGGGTGAAACATCAGGAGAGAATGCTTCTGGAACATGGCCATACAGCCCAGAAAACTCACAGCAACCCATTCTGCTTGCTGTTTGTTAGGAAGTTAGGAAATCAAGGTTTTTCTTTGAACTATGATCAAGTTGTACTTCTCATGAAGGTGCTATCCCCATATGGTGGTATATTTTTGAGCTTTAGACCACATGTATAATGTAGGATTGTGATAAGAACTCAAAGGATATTCAAATAGGCCAAGGAAGCAGATGAAATGAAGGTTTTTTAATGCATCAGAAAGCACCAGCAAGGAGAACCTTGGCCAAAACTCTGACCCAGATGAGACACATCAGTCCTGACTTATCAGAGACATGGTTTTGTGTGGCAGCAGGAGACTTCCATCTCCTTCTCCACATACTAGTCCCATTCCCAGAAATCCATTTTAGAGTCTTTGGAAAAGCCAGCCAGTTAAATGGGTGAATGATATTTCAATGAAGTGGATCCTTTACCAAGAAAGAAACTATATATTTTACTTGGGGAGGATATAAGGCAGTCCCCTTGTCACTCTTCCAGCATTCTGGCTGTTGTTGCCAGGAATGCAAAAAGAGGGGAAGAGAAAAGACAGAATCAGAGAGGAGAAAGAGGTTTGGCATAAAGTAAGTTGACATTGGAAGAAGCTGAAAGAGAAGAAAGATAAGGGAAAGGAAGAGATGAAGAAGGAAGGGAAATGGAGAAGGACAGCATCGGTGAGGCAGTAAGTGGCAGTGAGGCAGGGATAATTTCTGAAATGCCAAAGCATATTTGAAAACTACATAGATGTTCTCATGATGGAGAGAAAATAGAACAAATAAATACATTCTATCTTGTGAGAACAAAATCAACAAAGAGTTACCTCTCTAGGTATCGTCACTGGTCTGATTAAAAAATTAAAGAAGATAGATAGGCAAGGATTTAATCTGCCCTTGCCCACTGTTTATTGTTATAATCCAGGGCAGGAAGCACCTCTGTACTTAACCACCACACTCCAGTCCAAGTTAAAACAGCAAAGCAGTTTATTGAAGATTATATCAAAAGAAGTTCGGCAAAAATAGTAAAAATGCCAAAGTCTAAATGCATAAAAAGCCCATAAGATTCAAGGTACAAGAGTTGTTTCAAAGTCCAAGATAACAAGACATACTGAATACAAAAAGGCAGCATAAAAATCCTATACAGAAATCCAGGTATAATCACTTAAACTTGAAAGCATGAAACATGAAACTAGAAATCTAGAAACTAGCAGGCTTGCTAACACTTGACCATGGATGTTGCTTCTCAAACTCCAGTGTTGACCAGACTGCTGAAAAATCCCTCCAGTCTCCCTAATATAGACATGGAATCATACCGTATTCCCTGAGAATCTGATAATGGCTTTTTTGCCAACACGCGCTTTGACCTTCACAAACTCTGCTGGGCAGCTCTGCATTGGCGAAAACTAGATCTCCTATCTATCAGCTCATTAGACTGTCCACCTGGTATTTCCTCCTCTGAGCTCATTTCAGCCTCTGACCTTGCTTCCTTATTGAAAGGCATTTCAGCAACATCTAGGCCACTAACTACCAGAGACAGAGATGGCTCAATTTCAGGACTTAAAATCTCTTCCTTGGTCACAGGCACAGAACTCGCATGATCCACTTCCTCAGTGACATTAGGTACAGGCACAATCATGGGAACAACACTTACCTTCTCACAACCCCACATATCCAGGAACTTTTCTTCTAGGCAGAAACACTTTCAGCCCAACTTAGTAAAAAAAATGTAATAGTAAAAGAAAAAATTCAAGATGATATAAGCACAGTGTTTTAAACCTTTATTTATTTATTCTTAAATTTATTTTAACTACTTTTAAAAAAATTGTTCTAGTTTAATTCTTTTTCCATTTTTTACTTCTGTTTTAACTGAACTGGTTTTTTAATATTGTGATCTGCTTTGGGTCTTGTTTCAAGAGGTAAAAGTGGAGGTATTAATAAAAAATAACAACAACAACAATACAACAACAACAACATTATGTCTTGATCACTTGGAAGAATTTTGGACAAATTGCAGAGAAACTGCATGGCTACACTTAGGTCCTATTCAGTAATGAAATGGACTGTGGTATTTCTTGTGATTTAGAAGCTTGTACAAAGAGCAGGAATTCTCTAGTTAAGCTGCCTAGATCGAATACCCAGATAGCCATTATTTATGTGTATGTGTAGATGAATTGTGTTCTAAATATGGAGCCTAATGTTTGCTCTAAATCTTGGCCCTTGGACAGATAATGCCTAGCGGTTTGGCTCAGAAGTGGAACAATTGCATTGTACAAAAGCTTGTAAATAATTTTTCAAAACTTAATATCACTTCCAGGTCATTAGTGAGAGCTAGTGTGATGTGTGATGTAGTGGTTTGAACGTTGGACTATAATTCTGTCGATCAGGGTTTGAAGCCCCTTCAGTCATGGAAACCCATTGGATGACCTTGTGCCAGTTGCATCTCTCTTCCGTTGAAGAAGGCAAAGACAAACCCCCTCTGATTGTTTCTTCCCAAGAAAACCCCTGATGAATTCACTGTAGAAAATTACTTGAAGACCCAAAACCAGGGGTCCTCAAACTTTTTAAGCCGAGGGCCGGTCCACAATCCTTCAGACTGTTGAGGGGCCGGATTATCATTTGAAAAAAAAAATACAAACAAATTCCGATGCACACTGCATATGTCTTATTTGTAGTGCAAAAACAACAACAACAACAACAACAACAATTACTTTCCCCATTTCAGCCCATTTCGGCACATGTTGCACCTTGCCTGGGTTCTATGAATTAGTCTCCAGTGTTAATATTGTATGTTTTATGTTGATTTTCACTATTATTTTTACTGTAATTGATGTTTTTATTGGATAACTGTTTTATTGCTGTGTTTTGATATTTGATTGTTTTATCGGGCAAGGCCCCATGTAAGCCGCCCCGAGTCCCTTCGGGGAGATGGGGCGGGGTATAAAAATAAAGTTATTATATTATTATTATTATTATTATTATTATTATTATTATTATTATTATAACAACAACAACAAGGACAATGAAAGAACAATACAATATTTAAAAATAAAAACAATTTTAACCAACATACATTTATCAGGATTTCAATGGGACGTGTGGTCCTGCTTCTGGCCAATGAGATAGTCAAGTTAATTAGGGTTGTTGTTGTTGTTGTTGTTGTTGTTTGCCTTCAAGTCATTTCAGACTTTGGGCGAGCCTAAGTCTAAAATTTATTTATTATTTATTTACTGCATTTATTTACTACATTTGTATCACACCCTTCTTACCCCAAAGGGGACTCAGAGTGGCTTACAAATTATATGTACATACAATATATATTATTAGCATAGCCCAATATTAGCATTATATATGACTATGTTGAACTATACCACTATACTGTAATATTATTAGTAATATTATACTAATAATATTAGTATACTAATAGGAGCCCCCAGATGGCGTAGTGGACTAAGTGACTTGAAGGTTGGGTTGCTGACCTGAAAGCTGCCAGGTTCGAATCCCACCTGGGGAGAGTGTGGATGAGCTCCCTCTATCAGCTCCAGCTCCATGCGGGGACACGAGAGAAGCCTCCCACAAGGATGGTAAAAACATCAAAAACATCCGGGCGTCCCCTGGGCAACGTCCTTGCAGACGGCCAATTCTCTCACTCCAGAAGCAACTCCGGTTGCTCCTGACACGAAAAAAAGTAATATTATATGTAATATAGAATATATAATTAATATTATTACATGGTATTATTATTAGTGTTATATTGTATTACATTATAATATTATTATCCATATTATATGTATATACAATATATTATATTATAAAACTGAGGGCGGGGGCCAGGTAAATGACCTCGGAGGGCCGCATCCGGCCCCCGGGCCTTAGTTTGGGGACCCCTGCTCAAAACAATTAATGTGTTAGCATTTTAACACTGCTTTTGAAAGTGATTTTTGTTTTTTTTTAAAAAGCCAAATAATGCTTAACATTTCACATTGTTTTGTTTCTTTTGCCTTTTTTGCCACCGCGACTCTTTCTAATCATTTCAAATGATTTTATGGTAACATGTTACTCAGCTTAACAGAATGAATTTCAGAAATGTCTTAAATTTCACTAAAAGAGTACCATTGAGAAGTTACTAATTAGTTAACTTTAAAATGATAATGTTTCCAAGTTGTGCCATGGACAGCAGTCCCACTGAAGACATGTAGTCTGGTGGCACAAATGGGAAACCTTCTTCACTAACAAGTGATGCACAATGAAGGAAGGCAGCAACACCGTAAGAGCAGGAAAACTATGTAGTAGGCTTGTGCAATTCGGTTTTTTGGTGTCTGCATTTCATGGGTACCCAGATCCGTTTTCGATAGCCTCCCGAAAATCGGCTAATGAAAATATCTGATTTTGGCTAGGCAGCCAAAAGATCTGGGAAGATCTGGCCAATTGGCAGCAATAGGAAACATATAAGGTTGCCCTTTCCATTCCTGGGCTCCTTTCTTTACTTCCTTTCAAGGGAGTCTGGGTTTGAGCAATGGGGTTAAGGAAGCTTTATTTATTTATTTGCAGTATTTATATTCTGCCCTTCTCACCTCGAAGGGGACTCAGGGCAAATCACAATACATATATCCATGGCAAACATTCAATCCCATTATTAGACATACAACACATACAGACACAAATAGAGGTAATACAACATTTTCCAACTTCCGGCTTCAGGAGGTTATACTCAATTCTGGCCACAGGGGGAGCTGTCAATTCATCCACGATGATGCTGAGGCCCTTTTGATCATAGTATTTCCTCCTTGCTCTTCAATCGCCAGCAGTGTCGTAAATTAAATTAACCTCCCCTAAATTTCTCTACTCACAGTTGCAGCTGTTTTCAAACTGCTTAGGTGGACAGTAAGCTAGGCTATTAAATGGTCAACTGTTCAATCAGACACAGGCTTCGAACTTGCGATCTCTTGGTCAGCAGTGCTTTATTGCTGCAGGCTATTAACCAACTGCACTACAGCCCAGCCCAGCATCCTTCCTGTGACCCTTTCCTTTCTTGCCTGCAAGAAAGTCTGGGTTTGAGCAACAGGGCTAAAGAAGCATGCACTGCGTACTCCCAAATAGAAAGGAAGGAGCCGTTTCGGGCGAAAAAACATGGCAACTGAGCCCTTGCCGCTTTGGCTGTCTGAACAAGCCAAACAAGTCAAATTGGCAGAAGGGAACAGACCAAACCGAATCTATTCACAAGGCTACTATTTACCGTAAGTTGTATAAACAGGGGAAATTGCCTATAGTTTCCCTTCTAGATAGTAGACCCAATGGCATGAAGGCCGAGACCACTGTGAGATGTTTGAGAACATTGGTTTGAGCCTTCCACTTTCTGACAGGTACTGGGCAATACAGAATACTGAACAGTCATTTGAAACCAAAGGCATAAATTTTGCTCATTGAACTGGAACAAGAAGTGCTGGCAGTAGTGTCTTTTCAGAAGGAAAAAGAGCCAGTAAACATCCTACTGCCTGGTGATGAGGGAGACATGAGACACTGGTATGAGAAAATCAGCAGTATGAGTGACTTTTACATCGCACATAGCAATTGTGCTGTTGCAGTCAGTTTTGCTTGCAGCAGCATGATGGGTAATATAATCAGTCTCTCATTGAGATGGGAAAAGATAAAAGGAACAAGAAAAAGAAAGAAAGCAGAGATCTGTATGTTGGAGGAATTAGTGCCATTCATTTAGCTGAAGCTCTAGATATTTCTTCAGTCTTTCTCATCTGATAATGCTTCTGAAGGCCGTGTCTGAAACTTAAAATTAATAGGCACCATTTGTTAGCAGATCAATTTGGGATGCATTTCAAAGCTGTCTGCTCCTTTGAACTCTTGATTGCAGGCAAATACAAGTGCAATTTCATCCCATTTCACTCATGCCTTGGAGATCACACTTATCCTCCCTTTTAGAAAAATTCACAAACAGATTTCTAATTACAGGAATCTTGAAGAGCACGTGTTACATTGATGTCCGCTGGTTTCCTTTCGATGTGCAGAAATGTGATTTGAAGTTTGGCTCATGGACGCATAATGGCTGGCTGCTTGATCTGCAGATGCTTGAAGCTGATATTTCCAATTACATATCAAACGGCGAGTGGGATTTAGTGGGTAAGCTGGCTTTCTTAAAGAATTTTAACGACTCTAGAGGATCTTTCCGAAACTTCTATTAGTCTAGGACAATTATTTTCTCTTTTGTTTTTTCCTAAGCGTCTGCTTCATGTTGCAAAGCAGAATGAGAGGAACTTGAGCCTCCTGCGTCTCCTTGTAGGAGGCTCCTTTATCTTGCTTGGGAGAAGGATGAACTGAGCAACCATTTCTGTGTGTTTTGGCATCAGGTGTGAGAGAATCATACAGTCATTTCGAAATCCACAGTTGGGTGATATCTTCATTAGGAACAAATGTCACAAAATGGCACTGTTTGTAAGTGTTAGCTTAGGTAAAGGTTTTCCCCTGACATTAAGTCTAGTCGTGTCTGACTCTGGGGGTTGGTGCTCATCTCCATTTCTAAGCCGAAGAGCCGACGTTGTCCATAGACACCCCCAGGGTCATGTGGCTGGCATGACTGCATAGAGCACCGTTACCTTCCCACCGGAGCAGTACCTATTGATCTACTCACATTTGCATGTTTTCGAACTGCTAGGTTGGCAGAAGCTGGGACTAACAGCAGGAGCTTATCCCGCTCCCGGGATTCGAACTGCCGACCTTTTGGTCAGCACCTTCAGCAGCTCAGCAGTTTAATTTGTCCCTTAAATGCTGGTAAGGAACTAAAGGAAGGCCAGATTAACCCCATAGTCCAGAACCCCACTAGTCCAGGAAAGTAAAGGATGCCAGAGCCTCAGTCCTTCAGATCTTCTGATGTCTTTTAATTTGGATAACGTATTGTTGAGAAAACCCAACGGGCTGTTTCTCTGTCTTGCCAAGCAATCTGACCAGCATGCTTGCTATCACCTCACCTCCAATATTTATATTCCATTAGTCTTAAAAGATAAATAGAAAATCAAATCCTGCAGGTTCACTTTTGTCTTTTGATCGATTGGAATTTGGGACTTCACAGAAAGGCCCCGAGTTACTTGTTTTATGTAAGATCTATGTATTGGTCCAGAGTATTTGAACTTGCATTTACATACAAGAGCTTATAATTTTATCAGCCTTTATCAGGCCTAATGTTTCAATCCAGATGGACCATTTTACAATGTGAACAGAAGTTCAGAATCTGATTCCTTAAGTCATCAATGCTGCTGATGAGCTGAAGGGAGAAACTCTTGTTTTTCTCCTTGTGAAACCCTACTGCTGCTGCTAACAAAGCCAAATGTTTGTTTTTCTTTTTTTTCTTTTCACATAGAAAGCTTGCATTTCAGAAACTCCCCCAAATCCAGGCAGGTTCTTCCAGGGTGTGTTATTTCTAAAGGCTCAGTGTGAAACATATCACTTCTTAAGCTGAGGCTTCAGAGCTTCTCCAGGCTTCGCCTTTTAGGGCTTGTATTCAGACAGTGCAGCAGTTTTGGCCAAGTTGGTGAGCTTCTCCAGGCATCTTCCCATGGAGTTTGCTTGGAGAATTCACAGCCTTGATGTAAATTAACAAAGGTTCCTGGAAAGAGTTGCCATAAAATACGATGAAAAACAGTGGTGATGTTTGTTCTGTACAAAAACAAAAGAAACATAACTTAATTCAGCTCAGACTGTACTATAAACATGCTGAGAAAACCACAACCTATCATGCTGTATGCTGAACATTGTAATAACTATTGATTGTTGTTTGTACCTGATGGAGAGCTCGAAAAATGGGCAATTAAATCTGACAGTCTTGGTAATGAAATTGGCCAGAGGAGTTGTGGATACTATATTTTTATGACAAATCTTAAGGAATGCTGATGATGGTCAGAATGGAATTTTTAGTCTAGGCTATTATTTCATTACTGGCCTGATTTATAAAGACTTTTTTCAATACACGTGTGCAGTCAAATGTCCAGTATTTTACATTGGCCCCATGAGAGAACTAAATGTCGATCAGCAGCAATTGCGTTTATCTTATTTCTCCAAAAAGCAGAATTTATTGCATTCCCAAGGAGCCACGGTGGTGCAATGGGTTAAACCAGGGGTCCTCAAACTTTTAAAGTAGAGGGCCGGTCCACAATCTTTCAGACTGTGGAGGGGCCGAATTATCATTTGAAAAAAAACCCAAACAAATTCCTGTGCACATTGCACATGTGTGGGCCTGCTTCTGGCCAATGAGATAGTCCAGTTAATTAGGATTGTTGTTGTTGTGTGCCTTCAAGTCATTTCAGACTTTGGGCGAGCCTAAGTCTAAAATTATTTATTTATTCATTTACTACATTTATTTATTACATTTATATCCTGCCCTTCAAACCCCGAAGGGGACTCACAGCAGCTTTATGTACATACAATATATTATATTATTAGCATAGAACAATATTAGCATTATATATTACTACATTGAACTATACCACTATACTGTAATATTATATGTAATATATAACATATAATTAATATTATTATATGGTATTATTATTAGTATTATATTGTATAACATTATAATATTATTATCAATATTATATGTATATACAATATATTATATTATTAAAAATGATATAAAATATTATATTATATAACTGAGGGCAGGGGCCAGGTAAATGACCTTGGAGGGCCGCATTCGGCCCCCGGGCCTTAGTTTGGGGACCCCTGGGTTAAACTCTTGTGCCAGATGGACTGCTGATCTGAAGTTAAAATGGTGTAAAACTGCATTTTGTCTGCAGTGTAGATGCATCTGAAGATCTAGTCAATTGAGAAATTCCAAGTCTCTGAAATATGAATGACTAGTAATCTAACTTCTCCTTTCCACTTGTAAAAGGGCAAACCTGTTTCCCCAAAAATAAGACAGGGTCTTATATTAATTTTTGTTTCAAAGGATTCATTAGGGCCTACATATAGTTGTCTGGATACTATTTAAATTGACTTTTTAATGAACTGTAACTAGGGCTTATTATTTGAAGTTGGGTTTATATTTTGAGCATCCTCAAAAATCCTGAAAAATCACCCTAGGGCTTATTTTCAGGGTAGGTCTTATTTTCAGGGAAACAGGGTACGTAATAGGGATTTATGGAATTGATTACCCAGCTAGATCTGACAGCACCAAGATGCTATACTGTTGGCAGAAAGGTGCTTGGCTGCCTCCTATTTCTGTAAAATTAGAGAATTCTTAAACCCCTAAGTCAATAAATCTTGAAAAGTCAGCATTTACGGAAACCCCATTGATTCAATAGGCCTCCTTTGTCCAGAATTAACTGTAGGATTCAGATCCTAGGAAATGCAGCTGAGCAAATACAAGTGCTTAGGCAATCCCTCCTTGTCCAAGTATGATGGCTTTCCAAGTATAGTGTTTTGGCAGTGGATATGTAGGTGACTGTGGAACCCTATTCTTGACCGGCATGTTCTTCCACAGTGAGGGCATCGGTTTCCAGGTGGTAGGCAGACATGGTCAGGGTTGGCTTGACGCGCCTTCCTCTTGACATGCTTCTCCCTTTCATCCTCCATTCATGCCTCTTCAAATTTCACAGCACTGCTGGGCACAGCTAACCTCCAGTTAAAGTGCTTAAGGGCCAAGGCTTCCCAGTTCTCGATATCTATGCCACAAGTTTTAAGCTTAGCTTTAAGTCCATCTTTAGATCTCTTTTCCTGTCCACCAACATTTCATTTTCCAAGTAAAGACAAATGGGCTGAAAGATTGAGCTTATGAGCAGTCAGTTTTCAGGAAGTAAGGGAAGGAGGTTTAAGGAATCTTCAGTGAGTTCTTTGATGCTTGCATTAATCTCTGCTCATGTCTCCCATCTTTAAGGCATAGTGGCTTTTGGACTGGAGTGATGATCAACAGTCCAATTTGTCTATTTGGAAAATTGGCTTCAGAAAACAATTTCCAATTGTGTGTTTTTAAAGAAAACCACCTCATTGTGTCTATTAAGATGTCACCAAAGTATCAAGAGCAATAACCAAAAGTTGAGCCTTGCCCACATGTTTATGCGTGCCTTTTGCACTAACCCTACACTTTAAAGAGGAAGGAAACGTCAGATTGAAGAAGCAGGTTGCCGACCTCATCAACGGAGAAACCGTTGTTGACAATGGATGACTTAGCAATCATTCAGCACTTTTGATGGCAAGGCTTTCTCAAATAGTTCTCCTCATCTTATATCTCCAATTTGCTTCTGTGCAGGTGTTCCAGGAAAAAGGAATGAGCTGTACTACGAATGTTGTAAAGAGCCATATCCAGATGTGACTTACACTGTGACAATGCGCCGGCGTACCCTCTACTATGGATTGAATCTGCTGATTCCCTGTGTCCTTATATCAGGATTAGCGTTGCTTGTTTTTTTGCTGCCAGCTGACTCTGGAGAGAAGATATCTTTGGGTAAGAGCTGAGGAGGTGGACTAAATATCCCAAGGGCACCAGATCTCAGAAGCTAAGCAGGGTCTGCCCTGACCTGTATTTAGGTGGAAAAACTTCAACAAATACCAGATGTTGTAGGCTATATTTCAGAGGAAGTAACTGACAAAACTATCCCCATGTATCTCTTGCCTCAAAAAACCCTGTGAAATGCATGGAGTCATCTTAAAGAGACATGCACACATACAAGAGCTGAGAATCTCGAGTACTAACAGAGAATAAGGCGGAAGAAATATAGCCCATATAATTTTAGTTTGTATCCCTTCAGGTGAAGGAGAAAGAGTTAAAATTATTGAATATGTAAAAAAAAATCACACACTCATCCTGCATGTGTTAAATTATCACATCAGAGAGAAAAGTTGACTTTAGGGACCTCAGCACAAGGGGCATTTTTGTCTAGTTTTGCCGCTTTTATCTCGTCACACGATGCATGGCAGGCCCTGCCGACTTCCTGACAAAGTGGAGAAGCTTTCTCGTCCACTACAGGGAGGAGAGGAGGAGATTTCTGCCATCACTTTCCCATGTAATGGCAGAAAGGGCAGTGGGGCAACGCGTATAGCCACCCTTTCTGCCATCAGATGAGGGGAGGGAAAGGGTGCCAACAGGGCCGTAGCCAGAAAAAAATTTCAGGGGGGGGGGTTTGAAAATTTGGGGGGGGGGTTTAACCCCTAGCACACACCCCTCCCTGCTACAAACCTGTCAATATCTGCTTGAGATAGTGCCTGGAGGGACTCTTAATGTTTTGTGTCTCGTAGACTTAGCATGGGGATTTGGTTAACCAGTTAAAATTCATGAGTAAACCAGGCTTTTTTAATAACCTGAAAAATTTCGGGGGGGGGGGGGTTGAACCCCTAAAACCGCCCCCTCGCTACAGGCCTGGGTGCCAAAGCACCCTCTCCCATCACCTCCATGTGATGTGGGGAGGAGGGGGGGCATGCGGGACGCTATGAGCCTTCTTATGCAAGCAATTGCTGGTGCAACAGCATGGCCTGAAAGGGCTGCATGAAGAGGTCATAAGAGAAGACGATCAGATATATGACACCTTCTCCTACTTTCTGTAGTGGTTCCCTCTACCATCCTCATGGGTTTATCCTCCTCAAGACTTCTCATATGATGTTTCTCTAAACATAAGACACTGTCTTATATTGATTTTTCCTCAAGAAGACACACTATGGCTTATTTTCAGGGGATGTCTTTTTTTATAATGGTACAACAATCTACATTTATGGGATTATCTCTCTGTGTTCAGTAGCAGACTGCTTCCTGAAGCTTTCCCCCTATCTCCTGGTTTGTGTAGGATGAGAGAAACCCACAGACTGTTGCTGATCAGTGCCGGGGAGCAGCAACTTTACTGGTGTTTATTGGGCCGGGGGGGGGGGGGGGGGGTTAGAGAGACCTGCAGACTGTTGCTGGTTGGTGCTGGAGGAGAGAGACCCACAGTGCTGAGTAAAACAGTAGCCACAGCTTTACTTCTTTCCCCTGAGGACACACAATACCTAAAGCAGAACGTCCTGCTTCTCACTTCACTGAGGACTTTGATTTTCTATGTCTCTCTCTATGCCTCAGTTTGTAGCATGCACACAACTAGGACATGACAGGGGGAGCCAACCTTGTATGCTGCATAGCCACACCTATAATTATGTCTTATTTTTGGGGTATGGCTTATATTGCGCAAATTCTTAGAAATCCTGCTACAGCTTATTTTATGGATATGTCTTATTTTCGGGGAAACAGGGTATTACCCAAAGAGCTGAGTATAATAATAGTCCAACTTCTGGCAACAAGAATGCAGAGTGGGAAACGTTGGCTTCTCAAACTACTGTTGGCTTCTCAAAACCAGGAGAATGGTGTTATACAATGAATGAATTTGGAGGCTGTGCAACTTCTAGGAGATTGTCAGACTATTTTGCAGAATGTGTGGAGCAGTTCTGATTAAAAAATGTATGCTAGGCTATGCTGCGAATGCTCTTCTTAATCTTCGACCTAGTGAGGTCTTCTAAAATCAGCCCTGAAGATGAATATGTAACACTTAATTGCACACCTAATAGATGGGATATACGTTATTCATCATTTTAAAAATGGAAAGCATTCAGGAATTCATTACCTACCTCACCTTTTGTCTCCTTCTCAATTATTTTGCAGGCATCACAGTTCTGCTGTCCCTGACGGTTTTCATGTTGCTTGTGGCAGAGATAATGCCTGCCACTTCAGATTCGGTTCCCTTAATAGGTATGTTGAAGTGGTCACAATTTTCTTACAAACTGGCAATTTTTTAGCACTTTCTGGAGTCAGGCTACGTGTATGCTGAACTTTCTTGTTGAAATGAATCAGGGTTTAAATGCTTAACTTTGGATCAGGCTCATGAACAGAAGTGAATGGTGGAAAGGGTGTGCTTTTTCATACTGAAACCCAGATCTCAAGTATTTTCTTGGAGCAGAACTATAAATAGCAACTCTTCTGGGTGTTTGCAAAAGAAAATAATTACTTATGGGAAACTGAGAGGAATAGGGAATGGGAAATGGGGAAAAATGTGCTGCAAAATACATGACATAATTATGAATAGGAAATAGGAAGAAACAGCTCATTCCCCACAACAAATTGTAGTTGCACATTCTTAATGCTGATCTTAATGCTCTCCCTATTCCTAATGTTGATCAGGAGTCATTGGACATGGAGTATAATTTCGAGTAGTTGCAGAAACAGCAGGTGTAAACCAACAGATATGGATCTAGGGCCAAGTGAGAACATTAGACTAAGGGGAAGCTTGTAATTTTGTGGATTTATCTCCCAGAGTCCAAGGGCCATTCCTCTCAGGCTTCTCTATAACCTCTGAGTTTAACAACAGCCTTCCTATGAATCGGCAGGATGTTGATCATGATGAATTTTCTAGCAACTTGTGAAGCTTCAATTGCTGCAGCTGGATGGGAAGCAATATTACTCAGAAGTGACTTGGTGCAATTCATTCAGAAGATGCTTTCATTACTTGGACTCATTGAACAGATTGTGTGACTGTGAGGTCATCATCATCACAATCAAAATTGCACATTACTGAACAGAGAACAAATCATTCACTAAATGAAAATATTTGTAATTATTCTTTTATGCATGTGTATTACAAAAAGGACTCATCTCTGCAAAGTTTGTTACATTTCCATTTAAAATCTGCATTGATGCAAATAACTTGCCCTTTGCAGTCACTGAAAACATTTTCCGAAACCATTCTATAGTGTGTAAAAATGGCTCACAAAATTTCCTGTGTTTTGCCGCAGTAATCTTTGCAGACACTAATGGGTTTTCGGTGAAAACCTTATTGTTACCGTATATAGATCAACTTTTTTAAAAATTCAAAAATTACAAAAGGTCTGAGTCACAGCTTAATCTTTCTTATCATTGATAATTGTATTTTTAAAAGAAAACTCTCTCGCATATACCTGGGATAATAATCATTTTCCTGACATTTCCAACAGTTAATCCCACACTTCCTGACACAGATCAGATTTTTAAATTTTTGTGCTGTATAATACCACAGACTGGTACAACTGGAGGATTTGGGAAACTTTCAGAAGTGTCTGTGATGCAATATTGAGAGACATGTTGTAATGCGCTTTACATTGGTCTTTCTCTGTACCAAGTTGGGAAACTCCAATTAGTTCAAACATGGGAGCCAGACTACTTCTAGGAACATCTAGGAGTGAGCATATTACACCATATTGAAGTCACTCCACTGGCTGCCAATTAGTTTCCAGACAAAGTACAATGTGTTGGTTTTGAACTTTAGGTCTTCTGTGGGGTATTTTCTCCATCCAACCAGAAACCAATTGGCAACTATCACCTAAAGGACCTTTTCATCAGCTGCCCCAAGACTGTGGAATGACTTGCTGGAAAGATTAAATGAATTCTCAGTATTTGAGAGCCAATTGAAGACCTATCTCTTCCAGCAGGCCTCCCCAATCAGAAATATATTTTAATATATGTATTTTACATAATGTTTTATGATGAAGTGTTTTCACTATCTGGTGCTCCACCTCGAGTCACCAGGAGAGGCGGGTAAGAAATAACATCAATAAGAAACAGCTGTTGGAAATAGCAACCTTCTTCAAGCCTCCACTAGTTATTTGTTTGTATATAATTCAGATTGTATATGTGTGTATTGGTTTGCAGTTTTCCTTAACTCTGTGTTGTGGGAGGGGCTTCATACTATGTGATCAGAACTGGGACTGTTCAGGACTCAGACTCCATTTTAGAAACAGTATGCTTTCAGACTCCAGTAGAAACAGAATGCTTTAGAGAACAGGCTCCATTGGACTTTCAGACTAGGCAGAGACTATTAAACTTTCAGAAGAGAGAGATGCTTTAGACCAGGGGTCCTGAAACTTTTGAAGCAGAGGGCTGGTCCACAATCCTTCAGACTGTTGAGGGGCCGAATTATCATTTGGAATAAAAAAAAACGAACAAATTCCTATGCACACTGCACATGTCTTATTTTTTGTAGTGCAAAACAGCAACAACAACAATGAAAGAACAATACAATATTTTAAAATGAAAACAATTTTAACCAACATAAACCTATCAGGATTTCAATGGAAAATGTGGGCCTGCTTCTGGCCAATGAGATAGTCAAGTTAATTAGGGTTGTTGTTGTTGTGTGCCTTCAAGTCATTTCAAACTTTGGCCGAGCCTAAGTCTAAAATTCATTATTTATTTACTGCATTTATTTACTACATTTATATCCCACCCTTCTCACCCCAAAGGGGACTCAGAGCAGCTGTATGTACATACAATATATTATATTATTAGCATAGCACAATATTAGCATTATATATTACTATATTGAACTATACCACTATACTGTAATATTATATGTAATATGTAACATATAATTAATATTATTATATGGTATTAGTATTAGTATTATATTGTGTAACATAATATTAGTATCAATACTATATGTATATACAATTATATTATATTATTAAAACTGATATAAAAATATTATATTATAAAACTGAGGGTGAGGGCCAGGTAAATGACCTTGGAGGGCCGCATCCGGCCCCCAGGCCTTAGTTTGGGAACCCCTGCTTTAGACTATGGACCGTTAAGATTATAAGAAAGATGCCCTGTGTTATCTGCACAGAGAAACTACTTCAAATCCTATCTGTAACTGGACTGAGAAGCAGTATACCTGAATGCTGAATACATGGAGTTTGTGAGTAAACCAACTATGTTACTTTGAAAGAGCAGCAGTAATAGTTCTGTAAGGGAACTTTGCTTTCAATGTGCCTCTCTTATCATCCCCCTCCAGGTAGCTCCTAATCTGCAGCCCCCAATCTATGGCCATAAAGTAACTGGTGGAAAGAAGGGCATCTAAGAATTATCTGCCTATATCCCTATAGCCCTCCTTGCTTTACTCAACAGTTTCTGAAGCCACCTACATGGCTATATCCTGTTTTGTGAGGAGCAAGCAGGATCACAGGATCATCTTTTCATAGCCAGATGTGAAAGCCCTGCCCACTTCCCATGAAGAAGGGAATAGCAGTGCGGGAAACTTCAGAGCTGAGGTGGTAGTGTATCACTGGGTTAGCATTATGGTCTCATAGGATTATGTCTGGAAACAACCAATTTCTACAAAACTTTCTGTTACACCTTAAATTGAAAATTCATTAAAATAATGTTAATCTTATATACATTTTCAAACTATTTTCACTTTGGGGTTGGAAGCTTTTTTTTCTTCCTAAAGAAATTCAGAAATTATGGGGATTTTTTTTTACAGAACCAATCAAACACCATGTTCAAGCCTTCCCAGATAACTTTCAATTTCCTGTTGGCTTCATAGTTATGAAGGTTGAAAGCACACATTTGTGTCTTGGCAGGGTTAGACTTCAAGAGATTATCTTTGAAGTAGCTGGAGAGATCTTTAAGGGCATTAGTAAGTTGGTTTTTCATTATTTCAATGTCTTCAGCTTGTGTTGTTAGGCCAGTGAAATGAAGTAATGAGATACTCCTATGCTGGCTGCTCTGAGTGTCAACTAAAATGGTTTTTATTTAAAATGGACCATCTAACAAAAAGGAGGAAAGCAAATGGGGATTTCAAAGAATGATGTTGTTTTATAAGTAGACTGTGTAGAAAAACAGCTTCTTATAGCCCTTCTTGCTTTACTCAACAGATGCTGAGTATTTAGATGTTTAGTAATTAACTCAGCTTTCAATCAAGTATAGATTAGTCACACATAAAGAATGTTTGCTTTAAAGAAACGTGTATGTGATCCACAATCCCATTTCTGAAATTACCTAGAGAAAACAGACCTACAAATCCTCATTAACACTTACTGCAATATTTTTCACAAATAGTCAAAACAATTGGAGCATATTGAAGGTGTTTGGAATACATTTTGTAAAGAAGCCATCTAGGTCAATGGCATGTTGTCCCTTATGTCTGCTTGGAAGATTTCATTTTCCTTGCTCAAAAGCCACAGCATGATAAAAAGGCCCACACTTAGGAGACTCTCCACAGGAAGAAGGGAGGAAAAGAGTTTGAATTAAGTGGTCTCTGTAACAGGCTGCCCATGAGCACTTCAACAGACAGCAATGTCCCTCCCTAGCATGACCACAAAATGGGACTCCAGCACAGTGCCTCCTACAGAGTCCTATGGGATAAAGCCCTTGTCTTATGTGAAGGTCATTAGAACAGGTTTAGCTTCTGTCTGATGAACATAAACACACAAAAAGCAGCAGTGTAGCAAGTCAGACCAATTTGATTTGTTTAGCTCAGTATGATCAACTCCAGTAGCAGCAGCTATGTAGAGTTTCAAGAAGGACTATTTCCTAGCTGTACTTGGAAATAGTGTCTTTGGTGGTCCAGGTATTGACTGACTCTACTCAATTTCCAATATCAAATGTGATTGTTTTTGTGCAGAATAGCATAGTGATACAGTATCTCAGTATAAGTTGCTATCACATCAGATGGGCAAAATTGCCCATCATATGACACTCCCTCTTCACTTATGACACAGAGCCCACCGGCTCCCATCCCACGACATAGAGCTACTTCCGATGAGGCTCTGTGGTGCAGGTGAAGCAACATGGAAGGCTTCCCATGTTGCATAGTCAACAACGGGGGGAAGCTGGACAGTGGACACTTCCCCCTGTGGAATAGGATGAAGGGAAAGCTGGGTGATGCGGTGCAATCACGACACATGACGAATCCCAGTCTTTATGTGATGAGATCCTTGGTCTCTTCAGATATATATATAAATGACTTAAGACCCAAGGATGAGGTTATGTAGTTCCATGGTAAAGCATTTGAAGCCCTATGGTTTAATTCCTGTCACCTTTAGTTAGAATCATAGAGATAGAAGAGACCACAGGGAGCATTCAGCCCAACCCCCTACCGTGCAAGAATAGCACAACAAATCACTCCCACAGATGGCCATTCAGTCTGTGCTTAAAAATTCCCAGAGGAGGAGACCTCACAACACCACCTCCAAAATGTGATGGTCGGGGTGCATGTGGTGATCTTTTTTTTTTTTTTTGGTCATCCAACACTTTCTCTCCTCTTAAAAATGCTTTTGATTGAAATAGGAAATAAATTGAATTTCAACAAATTTGATTCTATTGTTAAAACCTAAGAGTTTCTGAATCTAATTGGGGGCTTTCAGCTACTTCTGATTTTGGGTAGCAGTGGGGTGATTGGTGCGAATGGGGTGATATGCGATCCCATAAGGCCTAATACAGTGGTTCTCAACCTGGGGTCCCCATATGTTTTTGGCCTTCAACTCCCCAAAATTCTAACAGCTGATAAACTGGCTGGGGTTTCTGGGAGCTGTAGGCCAAAAACATCTGGGGACCCTCGGTTGAGAACTACTGGCCTAATGAAATGCTCTCCATTGGCGCAGTTATTTTTTAGATTTGTTTTTGGCTCAAAATAGTTAGTAAAACTTGATAACTCATGGAACTGTTTGTAACTTTTTGTGTAATTATAACATGTTACCATCATAAAATATACTTCTTTGGAATACTGCTTTTGAAACACCATGTGTATCCATTAAGAAAAGTAAAGCAGTGGGTGATATCCTGTTGGAGAGTTATGAATCCTGTTCCAATTTCCTGTCTCTACTCACTTGGCAGTAGCCTCTGTTTTAAATGGGAGTCTGTTCCTCTGTCAATTGAGAAGTAGTTGACAACCATTCTCATCCCTTTCTGTGTGTGATCTCTGGGGTGACAGGCAAAGCCTCTGTCGTAATTCCCGTTTGTGCTAACAATAATTTACGTGGGGGCGGTATTGGACAATCAATGATTTGCTCCCCAATCGACGGAGACCTCCCCCTCCCCATGGAGCGCAGAGCCTGCTGCCTGGAAAGTGAGGATTGAAGACTTTCACAGTTGCTATGTATCCCCTAAACTGGGGCTACATAGGGACAAGGAATATGAAGTAGTCACAGGTGCATTACTCTAGGTTATGCATTCATAACTGGCCAGCAGGAGTTGGGCCACATTGTGGGTCATTTTCACAACTGAGGAGCTGTTGCTGCCAGTGTTTCTTCATGTGAAAAGCACAGCTTTTTCTTCTGCATTTATTCCACTCCTGGCAATTGCGAAACAAATAATACGCTAGATATGAATTGATTAGACAGGTGTGGGAATTGCTAAGCAGCAACAGTATGAAGAGGCCACTGGGCTGGAGAGGAGCCGCATCTATATTTATATTGTTTGCTAGGAAATGTAAGAGGGAAGGTGCTGTTCAGCTCAAGTCCTGCTTATAGGGTTCCCTTAAGCAACCAGTTGGGCACTGAGCGAACAGAATGCTGTGCCAGATGAGCCTTTGATTTGATCCACCATGACCCTCCTTATGTTCTTATGCCTTCTTTACTGCAGATCAAACATTGTAAAGGGGCTCTTTTTATTCTTGACTGCTCTCCTGTGCTAGAAATATAGAGGCAATATGGGCTAGACACGTTTAGAATGTATATTTATTTCTGAGTTCCTATATTCCACTGACATTCGCAGATTTCAAACCAGGGGATTCAAGCCAACAGAACATAAACCGAATATGTGAACATATAAAATACATTTATAAATATATAAAAATAAAAAGTATAATATAATACACAAGCATATATTTATGTCATAAGGAATAAATATATAAACGTATAAAATGAATACATACTGTATTTACACTTCCCCGTGAATAAAACGTGTAGTTGGATGCATGGCACCAGGAAGTCTTGCATATGTCCTCAATGTGCACCTAACATATGAATGGTTGTGCATATTAGAAAGAGATTATTTTATGTGGCAGGTGCCTTTCTCCTCCAAATACAGAGCCATGTTCCTTATGAAGATATAAAAGCCAACACACTGCTTAAATGTAAAGCCCTTTATGACCTCAGACCCACATAGTGTCAATGTCATCAGTACAAGCTTTCTTTGCCAGTTCTAGGCTGTGCTTGAGATATCTTTGTCAACTAGCTGGAATGTGTCCAGAGGAGGGCGATTGAAATGATCAAGGGTCTGGAGAACAAACCCTATGAGGAGCAGCTTAAAGAGCTTAGCCTGCAGAAGAGAAGGCTGAGAGGACACATGATAAGGGCCATGTATAAATATGTGAGGAGAAGTCATCGGGAGGAGCTTGTTTTCTGCTGCCCTGGAGACTAGGGCGCGGAACAACGGCTTCAAACTACAGGGAAGGAGATTCCACCTGAACATTAGGAAATACTTCCTTGCTGTGAGGGCTGTTCAGCAGTTGAACTCTCTGCCCCGAAGTGTGGTGGAGGCTTTTAAACAGAGGCTGGATGGCCATCTGTTGGGGGTGCTTTGAATGTGATTTTCTACTTCTTGGCAGGGGGTTGGACTGGATGGCCCCTATGATTCTAGGAAAAGATATAATCATCCCAAGAGAGGCTTTCCTGCTGTTGTTTTGAGGCTGGGGAAACTTTTCTGCTTCATTGTCTGATTCACTGTATCTTTCTGGAGAGGATAGCAGGGCATTCTCAACGGCATTTGAGCTTTTGGAATTACTTTGTAGGGTAGTTTTATTTATCGCTGTTGTGAGTCAGTTGTTTGAAACCTAAATGTTTAAAGCTTGTGTAAATAATTATTTTGTGATGGTCTTTTGTAGCTCAGGAAGAGCAGCATTAAACATTTCCAATAGTTAAATAAATATGGCATACTGTGGAGAAAATAGAACCCAATAGGATGGAGGGAATAAATCATTTCAACTTCACCAGCATGTACTGAAGCAATCAAGAGGTAGCTTGGAAATCTACCGATCCATCTATAAAAATATTCATATCAGGCAAAACCTCCTTCTTTAAACAGAAAAAGGGACTGGCAAGAGATAAGCAGAGCCAGTGTGGTTTATTTATTTATCGTGTCAGAAGTGAATTGAGGATACAGTTATAATGTATTTAAAAACACAAACAAAGTTAAAAACTTGGTATTATGCTAGATTTCTTTTGACCAGAAGCTGACCACTTGGAGTGCCCCTGGTGTTATTGTAAGAAGGTCCTCCATTGTGCATGTGGCAGAGCTCAAACTGCATTGTAGTAGGTGGCCTGTGGTTCGCTCTCACATTTAGTGGACTCCACTTTGTAGCCCCATTTCCTAAGATTGGTCCTGCATCTCATGGTGCCAGAGCGCATTCTGTTCAGCATCTTCCATTGCGCCTTCCATTGCTCTGTGTGCCCGGGGGGGGGGGGGGGGGAGATTTTCATCCAGTTTCAGCCACTGATTGAGGTTCCGGGTTTTAGCCTGCCACTTTTGGACTCTTGCTTCGTGCGAGTGTCTCTGAATCTTAGGAAGCTGTTTCTTGATTTAAGGCATTGGCATCCTGGCTGAAATCCGAACAGCGGATGGGACGGAGTTGTCAATGCCTTGGTTCTTTCATTACAGGCTGCTACTTCCTGATGGATGTCAGGTGGTGCAATACTGGCTAAACTAGTATAATTTCTCCAGTGGTGTAGCCAGTGTGGTGTAGTGGTTTAAGTGCTGGACTAGGAAACCAGAGTTTGAAAATCATACTCAGCCTCCGAGGAAGGCAAACCTGCTCCGAACAAATCTTGTTAGGAAAACCTTTTAATAGGTTTGCCTTAGGGTTTGCTTCCGGGAAAAAATCAGGGTGCTGGTTTTAACCTTTAAAGCCCTGAACGGTTCAGGTCCAAATTATCTACTTGACCGCATCTCCTGTTGTGAGCCTGCCCTAGCCCTGTGATCTGCTGGAGAGGCCCTACTCTCAGTCCCACCCCATCTCAGGTGTGGCTGGTGGGAACAAGAGAGAGGGCCTTCTCAATGGTGGCTTCTCAGCTCTGGAACTCTCGCCCAAAGGACATCAGAGTGGCTCCCTCCCTGTTGTCTTTTGGAAAATAAATAAAAAAACTTTTCCTTGGAAGGAGGCTTTTGGGGAAGACAATGGTTAACTGGGTTTAATGGCAATGGATTTTGATAATGGCAATGGATTGTGATTATGGCAATGAGATAGAGGCGGTTTTTAATATAACTGGTATTAATGCTAGTTTTAGTTGTTTTAGTTGAAATTTTAATGTATTTATTATGTGTCATGTATTTGAATTTGATGTTGTTTTATGCTGAATGGCATCGAATTGTTGCCGACTGTTAGCCACTCTGAGTTCTTCAGTGAGGGAGTGAGGATGTAAATAAATAAATAAAATAAATTAGGGTTGCAATCAGTTGGAAATGCCTTAAGGTCATAGAATGACAACACATAATCAAGGAGAAAGGACATTAGCTGCCACAGGTACTGCATTTGCATGTGCAATCTGCGCATGAAAACAACCAAGAGGTGCTTGCTGCATGTATATTTAAAAGTCTCTTCATTGATAGTCATATCGCACTCTAGTATAGTGCCTCAATGACAATCGTTTGGCCAGAGCCAAGCCCTGCCATCTGTGATCAAATGAGGCTTGTTAACACTGCCGGAGCCCAAAGGGAGGTCTACTCCTCTCAATGGCTGACAATAGAGCACAGCCCTCGCAAAACCCTTGGACTCAGATTATGCAATAGTGGAAGCTGCCTGCCAGAGGTTTGCTTTCTGAATACCTAATTTCTGTAATATTTTCTCACACTCTTTACCCTCAGTGGAAGATAATTGCAGGGTACCTTTCCAAGGTCAGTTTCACTGTAGGAGTGTGTGTGTGATAGAGAGAGATCACACTAGCAATTTGTGTCAGATTGTGAACATACACTTGATTTCACCATTTATGACTTACAAGGCTTGTTATCACTTACATTGGTACCAAAATGTGCTACCCTTCAATAATGTTTGGATGTGTATTAATGTGAAGGGAGCATAACATCTATGGAGAATTTTTTTCATGACACCTTTGAGCCTATCAGTCTTTAGAAACAACCGAATAGTGTTGTTACAATTGAAGAGAGTGTGTTGTGTGTGGCTTTGAGTCACCTGACAATTTGCAGCAACCCCATATATTTTATAGGGTTTCCTAGGTACATCACATTGCCCAACTTAAACATTACTTTGCAGGCCACATGATACATAGAACAGATAGGTGCTAGAGCAATGCCACGGCAACATGGTACCCACGGGGATGGATGAGACCTCTTGGTTGTCCTCCCACCTGATGGTCTGATATATTCCATATGGCATATAATGGGAGAGATTAACATGGTTGTACATGGTGAACATGGTACAATGGTCAACTCATGCTCGAAATAGATATGAATGGAATAGAG
Organism: Anolis carolinensis; assembly: GCF_035594765.1. Classification (NCBI taxonomy): domain Eukaryota; kingdom Metazoa; phylum Chordata; class Lepidosauria; order Squamata; family Anolidae; genus Anolis; species Anolis carolinensis. The sequence goes on from NC_085842.1 coordinate 201,054,639, forward strand.
GTGATGTTGTGATTCACATGAAAGCTGAGGAATGGATTGTCTTAAGTGTTAAGTTTCATAGGTAACAAATACTCAGAGGTGGTTTTGTCAGTTCCTTCTTCTGAAATACAGCCTATGGAACTAAGTATTTGTTGATACTGTTATATCCAGGTACTAACCTGGGTTGACGTTGCTTAACTTCCAAGATTAAATAGGACTTGGTACTTTTAAAGCAGTGGTTCTCAACCTGTGAGTCCCCAGGTGTTTTGGCTTTCAACTTCCAGTAATCCTAACAGCTGGTAAACTGGCTGGGATTTCTGGGAGTTGTAAGTCAAACACCTGGGGACCCACAGGTAGAGAACCACTGCCTTAAAGTATTAGGCCCGAAGTGAGATGAGACCAGTACCTGTGGCTCCTCTGCTTGTTATTCAGTGCTGACCAGAGGTATCCATGGGATCTCTCTCATTATGACATATACCTTGTTTTGATGGAAAAAAAATTCCTCTGATCCTTATGGGATACACTATTAAAACAATGTACTGGAATCAGTTTTGCCCCCAAAGTGGAAATATGCTTGTTGCAGATTCTCTTTCTCAGTTCCGTTTGTCACCATTTTCATGCCCTTTAACCACCCCAATTTGGAAGGAGAGTCCCAGTAAATATTTCTTTTTGTTTTTTAAGTTGTTTTTAAAATGTTCCTATTTCTCTTTCCTCCACATGTTTCTTTCCTTTGTCACCAGCTAACTTCAGTTGCTGGAAATGGGGTTGAGTGTGCTTGATGAGTCTGCAGTCAGTGGGATGGATGGGAGTGGTTAGACTGAGTCTTTTCTTTCCCTGTGAACTCAGTTTAAAGCAAACTATGGCAGAATCTTCTGGCTTGTGTGATATTTCTTGTTTACAATCTTAACCATATTATCATGCTTGGCCACTCATATCCTGGTTTTCATCTGTGAAATGTCAGGGGGGGGGATTTTCTCGTGGGTGGGTAAGTCTCCCCCCCCCCCAAAAAAAACCACAACAACTCATGGGTGGGTCAGTGGCCTGTGAAAGTGGGAGCCCTTGGGAGGTTGAGAAAAATATCATCGCACCATCACATACATACATACATACATACATACATACATACATACATAAAAATAAACATTCGCTTCTATTATAGACTAGTTTGGGGACCCGGTGGTGCCTGGATTATTTGAAATAGGCATTATTTGTTTTGGGGTGTTATGGTAATTTCTAACATTATTCACAAAAAAGCTAGTCTTTCCTTTTGTTATTTAGGAATGCTCCCATTAGAAAATGCATAAGGATGTGTGTGAACTATAACTCCAAAAATCGTGGATCAATCTCTCCCAACCCCCACCAGTATGCACAGTTGGCCATGTTGAGTCTGTGTGCCAAGTGTGGTCCAGATCTGATGTTGGCTGGGTTCAGTGCTCTCTGGATAAGGGTGAACTACAACTTCCATATGTCAAGGACTATCGCCCCCAAACCCCACCTGTATGCACAGTTGGCCATGTTGAGTCTGTGTGCCAAGTGTGGTCCAGATCCAATGTCAGCTGGGTTTAGCGCTTTCTGGATAAAGGTGAATTACAACTCCCATATGTCAAGGACAATCAGCCCCAAACCCCGCCTGCGTGCACCGTTGGCCATATTAGGTCTGTGTGCCAGGTCTGGTGCAGAACTGACTTTGGCTGGGTTCAGTGCTCTCTGGATAAGGGTGAGCTACAACTCCCATATGCCAAGTTGGCCATAGTCCATTGTCGGGGGGGCGGGGGGGGTATCCCAATTTGCCATGTTGGGTCTGTATGCCAAGTTTGGCCCTAGTCCATTGTCTGTGGGAGGTCCCAATTCTTCTGGATGTGGGTGAACTGCAACTCTCTGAAATCAAGTTCAATTCCCCGAATCCCATCAAGTATGTGCAGTTGGTCATGGGGGAAGGTCTGTGTTCAAAGTTTGGTCCAGCTCCATCATTTGTGTGGGTGGCAGTAGTCTCTGGAAGTGGATGAAGGTACTGAAAATTCCATCTTCCATGGTCCATACTTCCCAAAACACAGCCATGATGTAAAATGTGTCATGGAAGGGTCTGTGTGTCAAGTTTGGTCCAGGTCTGTCATTCGTGGGGGTTGCAATGGTCTCTGGAAGTGAGTGAAGTTACTGTAAATCCCATCATCTGTGATCCATCCTCTTCTAAACCTCAGCAGGACATAAAGTTCATTGGGGGGGGGGGGTGTCCCAAGTTTGGTTCATGTCCATTATTTGTTGAGATTGCAGTGCTCAGTGGAAGTCTAAGCCGAAGGGGTTTAAGGTGCTGCAAATCCCATAATCCATGGTCCAGCCTCCCACAATCCACATCAGGACGTAAAGTGGGTCACGGGGTGTCTGTGTGTCAAGTTTGGTCCAGGTCTGTCATTCATGGGGGACACAGTGGCCAACGAGGCTGCGATAATCGGAAGCAGGACCCATGCTGCAAATCCTCTTCTGCTTTGCTCACTGGTGAAAGTGGGTTGGAAGCAGCACCCTGATCCTCAGCTGTAGAGACCACCTTTGGCCTATCCAGCTATGGCTGTTACTGGGAAAACAATTGTATAGATTCAGGTTGGATCTATGCTGTCATATAATGCAGTTTCAATGCAGTGTACATCCAGCCTGAGTCTAGGTTACGGATCCACAAGTTCAATACTGAATACTAGACAGTACCTTTAGTATCATCATAGATAGGTTTTGTTTCCATGAAGCAGTGGAGTTAATGAGGAAGTTAATGAGGCATTTCTCCCAATTGCTTGAGATTTTGTGAATTGTTCTGGAGCTCATTGCAAACTGGAGCCTACCAATGATGTAGTTATTTTAGCATTTTCCAGAAATTGCCCCTCCTCCGTAGGCTGTGCCAAATATTTATTGAATCTAAGTTTCAGGTTCAAATAAAAAATGTCAGTGAGGTATAAATATTCCCTGCAAATCCTTTAGTGTCAATATTCACCTTTCTCACATTCTTTGTAGAGTTATTGTTTCTGCAGACAACTTTTACTTTGGGAACATTTCTGTCCTGGCTTCAGCTTCTTCCTCTTTCCTGAATCATGAAGGTGATCTCAGAAATGCATTAATCAACTACTGAGTAGGATGAGATCATGGTATCTTATGATAAATGTGCCCTACCTGATGATATCATAGAGGGCAAGTGAAATCAGTTGAGAATAAGGACGAGAAATGTACATGAATGACAAATATTTCGCCGTTAATCACCATCATCACAAAAGGGAGGCGTTCTGTGGCACTTCCCCAAATATCAGAACCAAAGTAGATAAATTTTAGCTGAGCCCTGTTCCTATTTGTCTTAAAGTGGTAGAGACTTTGTACAGATAAAGGCATCTGTGAGGCTTATTGGGCTACAATGAATCTATTATTTTCACAAGGATCGCTTTGTACTGTGCAGAAATAGACTAACATGGCTACTCTTATGGAGTCTTCTTCTTGATCTGCATTTAAGGGTCAAATTACGAATATTAGTAGAAGACCCATAGTTAGTTCTCCTGCTTGTTTTGCTCTGTCTAAAAAGTGATGGTGGTGGTGAATACAATTAGAAGAATGATGCTAGGAAAATTTTCCGTTCCCAATGTACTGTTTCTTACCCAGCAGACAGCACAAAGTAGCACCCTTTGGGCTGTTTATTACTTTTCTGAGTGCTACACTTGAAATACCCATATTCTATATTACATGCATATGTATGTTTCCTTAATGTCTTCTATGATCCTCGTGGCGTGCCTGAGGACCACAACAAAAATCTTTCACAATAGTCATTTTGTATAATGTGTTGCAATGAGCACAAAAGCTACCTGAGGGAACTAAGAGACCTGTGCTTGGCTGATTTCTAGAGTCATACATATTCTCTTTACAAAGGGAAAGATGTGCCATGAGTAGTGCTAACTGGGGGCATGGAAAGTAGGCTGTGTCTTTTGCATTTGCTGTCTCCCTCTCACCCTTGTCCTGCTGCTTCTGTTGAAACCTCTCTCCCGGCCTATACATTTCTCCTTTTCACTTCGTTGTTTTGATTCTGTTTCATCAGGAGAGGTGTGAAGTTGGGGAAATCACTCCTTTCCCCTCCAGTCCCTTGCTTTTTGGTGTCATTATATTTTAGTCCACAGGTGAGGCAAGGACCTTTCTCCTTGACACCTAATTTCCTTTGTCGTTCTTTTAGCATTTGTTGAGCAACAAATTTTGTTTTGTTTTTGTGGAGATGTGCATTCAGTCATACAAACTTTCTGCAGTCTGAAATGATGTAGACCAGGGGTCCCCAAACTTTTTGAAGAGAGGGCCAGTTCACGGTCCCTCAGATCGTTGGAGGGCCGGACTATAGTTGAGAAAAAAAAAACTATAAACAAATTCCTATGCACACTGCACATCTCTTATTTTGAAGTAAAAAAACCCAAACGGGAACAAATACAGCCTCAATGTTAATAAAAATCATAATCATAATAAAAATAATAAAGAAGGTTGGAAGGGACCCCTTGGCCCATTTAGTCCAACCCCCTTCTAACTTTGTGCACCAAAAGCACAAGCAAAGCACCCCTGACAGATGGCCACCCAGCCTCAATGTTGTTAATAATAATAATAATAATAATAATAATAATAATAATAATAATAATAATAATAATAATAATAATAATACATCACACAGCCCTAAACGCTTGGTACGAAATCCAGCATATCTATCTCGTTTGCTGTGTTATACTGTGTCTTTGTGTCAATAATAATAATAATAATAATAATAATAATAATAATAATAATAATAAAGAGGATTGGAAGAGACCCCTTGCGCCATATAGTCCAGCCCCCTTCTGCCTTTTTGCACCAAAAGCACTAGCAAAGCACCAGCCTCGATAATTAATTATTAATTAAATACTAATTCAAATACTGTTATAAACAAGAAAAATTCTGGAAGGCACTCACCAGGCGAGGGAGGGGCCGGGGGCCGGATAAATGGCTTCGATGGGCCGCATGTGGCCCCCGGGCCTTAGTTTGGGGACCCCTGATGTAGACCATCTCAGGTAGAATGGAGTTATGGAGGCAAAATGACTGCACACAAGTTTTGCTATTTTGAGGGAGTACTTTAGAAAACATACACCCTTGCTTATTTGTGCCATTTGTTTCCAGGCTATCCGAAAAATATGGAATCTTAGGGTGTGTTTGTATGACATTTTCTATGCAATTTGTGGCAGCTTTTTGATCCCATGTCAGTGTGGAGGCCATGAATCTGTTGTGGATTTTAGTCTCATTTAAAGAAACTATCTAAAGAGTTGAGACTTGTTTCTGGAATATCTTTCACAGTCTTGTTAGCGCCTTTAAAGTTTGCAATAGATTCCAGAATGGATTCATTTCTCAACTGTCATTGGGGCCACAGATGGTGATAGTTAGAAATTAGGGTGGCTGGCCATATATTCCCTGAGGCCCCCGGTGGTGCAGTGGATCAAATCTCTGAGCTGCTTAACTTGCTGACCAAAAGGTTGGCAGTTTCAATCCGGGGAGCAGGGTGAGCTCCCGCTGTTAACCCCAGCTTCTGCCAGCCTGGTAGTTCAAAAACATGCAAATGTGAGTAGATCAATAGGTAACGCTCTGGTGGGAAGAAAATGGCACTCCATGTAGTCATGCAGGCCACATGACCTTGGAGGTGTCTACGGACAACATTGGCTCTTTGGCTTAGAAATGGAGATGCGCACCAACCCCCAGAGTTGGACACGACTAGACTTAATGTCTGGGGAAAACCTTTACCTTTACCTTTACCTTTACCTTTACCTTTACCTTTACCTTTACCTTTACCTTATATATTCTCTCTTCCCACCATGAAGAAGTTCCAGTTCCCACACACAATAGGAACTAGGACTTCTTGACATACTGCTACAACAGAGATTTCCAAATATTTCATGTTGATTACACGTATTTTAGACCTGTATTTTTTCGTGACACAGTAATTCAGTTTTATTAGCAAAGTGTAAATTCAAGCAACCCCTTATAGGAGATACAGACACATACATAAATTGTTATAACAAACATATGGGGAACACAATGTATCTCATCAAAGCCTTTTATTTATATATTTAAAATATTTGATTTATTGCTTATTTTACATAGATTCAAAGGTTTCTCTTTACATTGGTGTGACACACTTACACACTCCAGCCGACACAATAACGTTGTGACAGACAGTTTGGAAAGGTCTGCACTACAGGCTAGTATATGAGTAGGGATGGTGCAGAAATGCATTCACTTCACATTTGAATGCAAAGTTCCTTAGCTCACACTTTTGAAACCAACACACAGAGATGCAGTCAAACTTTGAGATACACACTGTTCTGAATTTAGTCACACAGTTCTTCACTCATGCGAGAGGGAAGAAATAGCATAGAAAATGTGTTACATTAAGTGGGAATAATCACAAGAATTCTGTCTAAGGTGAAATTGTAGGCAAAAAGATGCATGGAGGGTATATATTTGATTTAAACTAAAGCTGCTTCTGAAACTACTGGGGTTGTGACTAGAAATATAGGAAGCTGCCTTTTGCTGAATCCATTGGGCCAACAACATTGACTGGTTGGAAGAATTTCCTTATACATGTAACCGAGAGGCTTTTTTAAATTTTCTCAGAAAAGATCCCGAGGATTCAATTTGGGTTTTTCTGCATGCCTCTAATTTTCCCACTAAGCTAAAGTCCTTGCAAATTAATATTTTAAAATGATAGCCAATTTTTTATCATGTCAGAAGTGACTTGAGAACATACTTCAAGTCCCTTCTGGTGTAAGAGAATCAGCCGTCTACAAAGACGTTGCCCTTGGGACACCCGGATGTGGTACCATCCTGCTGGGAGGCTTCTCTTATGTCTCCAAATGGGAAGCTAGAGCTGACAGGCAGGAGCTCACCCCATCTCGCAGATTCAAACTGCCAAACTTCAGGTCAGCAGTTCAACTGGCGTAAGGGTTTAACCCATTGTCCCACTGTGACCCCAGATCACAGCCAATTATCACAGTCATTTAATAGTAGACCCAAATCCACATTCTGTAGGGTGATGGTTAAAGCTAAGTCATAGTGATCAGTTGTGGGCATAGCCTCTGACCAAAATGCAGTTGTCAGTCCACAAGGAGAGTATGCTCAACAAAATTAGTGGATTCTATATAAGCGTTGATTTACTAAGTTTTTATTGATTCTGGTTTATTCTACTTTAGTTGGGAATAACAATTGGATTTAGGCCTCTCTGCTTTTGCTTTCTGAGCTCTTGCAATCCACAGTTTATGTATCAAACTATTTAACTTTCCAAGAGTGCACAGAGAAGCAGACTACATTTCATTCAAGGCGGTAATTGCCAGACGTTCACTCAAACTGTTGAATTCTTTTCACAGAATAATACAATTGGAGGACATCCCAAAGGTAATTTAGCTGGCATTCTTTCCCTATCATGGCAAGATTCCCAAACCCAAACCGTATGCCTCTCATTTAGCCAAATAATAAGACCTTCTCGTTACAGCTGTGTCTCTTTATTAACAAAGACACCCCAAGAGGATAGCTATTACTTTCGAAACAGGCAGATCGCAACATGCAATGGAATGAGTTGGGTTTCTCCCTAGTTGATAGGAAGGAGGGTGTCCACCTTCAGGGGAGGGATATTATAACCTTTAAAACCACTTTGCTCTGCTTTAAAAAATGCTAGTAGAAGTAGCAAATCAAGGAAATAGTTCTACACCACAGCAGTCACCCCACTGTTTCCAGGTGGTCCTGGTTGTTGGGAGTATTAAAATGCAATCTTCTCAAATTGAAAATGCGATCTTCACAACTTGAAGCAGCAGAAGTCATTGAATACCATCCCAGAAGATGGCCAATTTAATTGCAACACAACCCAAGAGGGCCTTTTCGGGGGCACCTCCTGAGGAGTCGAATTCCATGTTAAGTGAGTCTAGGCCAGGGGTCCCCAAACTTTTTAAACAGGAGGCCGGTTCACAATCCTTTGGACTGTTGGAGGGCCGGACTATAGTTGGCCACCGAGCAATAATAATAACATCAACAACAACAATAATAATAAAGAGGGTTGGAAGAGACCCTTTGGGCCATTGAGTCCAATCCCCTTCTGCCTTTGAGTGCCAAAAGCACAAGCAAAGCACCCCTGACAGATGACCACCCAGCCTCAATGTTAATAATAATAGTAATAACAATAATAACAACAACAACAACAACAATAATAATAATAATAATAATAAAGAGGGTTGGAAGAGACCCCTTGGGCCATTTAATCCAACTCCTCCTGTCTTTGTGCACCAAAAGCACAAGCAAATCATCCCTGACAGATGGCCATCCAGCCTCAATGTATAATAATAATAATAAGGGTTGTAAGAGAAGAAGAGACCCCTTGGGTCATTTAGCCCAACCCCCTTCTGCCCTTGTGCCGTGGGGGCCGGATAAATAGCTTCGATGGGCCGCATCTGGCCCCCGGGCCTTAGTTTGGGGACCCCTGGTCTAGGCCATAGGGGTCCCAGATGTCAGGGCCTGGCTCTGAGTCTCAGGGCTTAGGTCATCTTCTCTGATCCTTTGGGCAAGCAGGAGGAATCGCAGGATGAAAGCTCTGCCATGAAAAATGTGTGTGTGTATATGTATATATATATACGTATGTGTATGTATATATCATTTGTTAGAGCTGGTTTTGTGATTTGGACTGCGCATCCCTATATCAGTGGTTGATGCTTAAGAAATTAAGAAATGAATTACATCATCAGGGCCCACCCTTATTACTTCACTAGTGGATGTCTCTAGTAGTCTTGTGTATTTTGGGTGAGTTGTTGTCAATTTCTGCTTGCCGGATACCGTAAGCTCCTCATATCCGTTTACTAGCACCTCCCGAAAATGGGTGCACTGCCAAATGGGTGTTTTTATTCTGTATCTGAAAAAATTGCACTTTTCAGCCCATTGGCTCCCCTTTCCCCTGGGAGATTTTCCTTTCTTCCCTTCAAAGGGGTTGAGAAAGCACCCTATCCAGCCAATTATGGGTGGGATTTCCTTCTATATCCTTCATTAATATTTGTATTTAAGAAGCATCAAAGTTACCATTCTTTATGGATCCTTTCCCTTGTAGAGGAGGAGATCAGGTTTAATGCTTCTTAAAGCTGTTCTACTCTAGAGGAGAGGCAGGTGCACATGGTTTCTCTCTCAGGCCAGCACCAGCAGCTTTCCAAGGCATTTTAAGGAGGCTCAGGGAAGGAACAGCGATGAACAGCTCAGTGGCACTATCCTCCCTGGACTACCTTAAAAATCCCCTCTCTTGCCTGCAATCTCCTTTCTGCTTAGGGTTTTTGCTTCCAGTGTTTCTACTTTATACTCAAGAGGAGAGGTGGGCTTCTCTTTTTGTTTGCAGGGATTACTATTATTAATAATAATTATTAATAATAATAGTTATCTTTTAGAAGTATTTCCTGAAGGAGAGGAAGGAAAGAAGAAAAAGAAGCTAAAAGGGTGAAAGCCCCCAAACACACACACGCACAGCCCCATCCACTGTCCCTCAGTTCCTCAACTCCCAGTCAGTCCCACTAAATAAAAAGAATCAGGAGAATAAAGGAAAATCAAAAAGATTCAACTGTGATGGCAAATAGGGTAGGAGGAAGCCGAGATCAGTTCCTGCTTGCTTTCATTGCGGGTGGGTTTTCTTACCAGGAGGGCCCTTACCATTACGTCCTCTGAAGGTACTGAAGGAAAACAGACCCGTGCCCAACTCTACTCTAGGTTATTTAGACTCAACTTTGATAGTTGCACAGGGCACATCTGAGGAGGCCTTTAACTGGATGGATACTATTTATACATTATTTACTAATGTATTTTAACTGTTTCTAATTTGTTTTATCATTTATCATTGTTTTCATATTTTAACTGTTTTTGTTTTGTTTGATTTTATTGTTAGTCACCTTGAGTCCCCCTTTTACAAAAAATCTCATAATGAAAGAAATTATTTCTGCTCACTTACAATTGCTTGCACATAATTACTAAATCCAGATGAGTCCTATTCTTTCCATATATAATCCTTTACACATTGCAATTAGTAACTCCAGATGAAGATGAGTAACATTATTTGAGACATGTATGTATCTTATCTGATGTATTAAAGGTTGGTTGAACTTTGGATTGCAGATATGCATCCACTTAATGGAGATCTAGTGTAGAATTACTTCTAATTAGAAATGGAAACTGTTGCCTATTTCATATTCACATGTGAGAATAAAAGATTTAAAACTCATATTCTCATTAAGCAAGAGAGTTTCTGTGCATTTCCCTCATGTTTTACATTTCTAGACTTCTTAATGAAAAAACAACTTCTATAATATTTTGCAAAGAAAGCAGTGGCTGATATCCTATTAGGAATTTACAACATCATGAACCAGCTTTTGAAAGTGCATTGTACAATAGTCATATTCCAGGGAGTTGCAGGGAAGGAACATTGTCAGAGCCGGACCATTGCACAAGCAGAGCAAACTATGTGGCTATTGTGCAGTGAATGTGATGCACAACAGTTCAGCAATGGAAAGTAATGGTTGTTCCCACATATCCCAGTGCTCCATTGTATGGTGAGGGCCTCCACGGTACAGTGGGATTTTTTTTGCATTGCCGCATTAGGGAAGTCATAGAGAAGATGTAAGAAGCTTGTCTTTTGCTATTCCAGAGACTAAAATACAAACAAACAGAGCTTCCTATGCCTAAATCTCCTAATCTCCAGCATCATTAATATTTGTGCAGTTTTCTTCAGAGTCATGTTTGTTAATGAAATATCTTGCTGAGCTAAAGATAGACTTCCTGATAAATAGGGGTTGTCTTTAATGTCCTCAGAGGGAAGTGCACTCTGAGCATGTCCTCATAGTCTCTTAAAAAGCTCCATTTTACATCCCGGAGCTCAAGCTCCTTGTTTTGAAGTGTGGTGTGAATACGCTTCCAGGCGGAAGGAGGATGTCCAGGTAGCTGCTCAGTCATACTTGTAGTGAAATGAACACGCATGATGAATTTTGAAAAATTCAGAGTGCTGTATTTTTTTCTATGAAGAGAGATATGGATCTCTCTCGAGGAAACTGAACATACTGAACTGAACAGGAAACGTACTGTTGAGTTACTGTATTTCATTGATTCTAAGATGCACTCTTCTCTCATATACCATGTAAGCATCTTGAAAAACAGATGAATCTTTGAATCGTGCGTGCTTTATATATAAAAACCATTTTATGGGCTGGGCTGTAGCGCAGGCTGTTGAGCAACCAGCTGCAACAATGAGTTCGAGGCCAGCTCGGAGCCCCGTGTTTGTCTTGTCTTTGTTCTATGTCAAGGCATTGAATGTTTGCCTTATATGTGTAATGTGATCCGCCCTGAGTCCCCTTCGGGGTGAGAAGGGCGGAATATAAATACTGTAAATAAATAAATAAATAAATAAATAAATATCTACACATGGAAAAATTCTAACTTCTGAGAAAAGGGAATATTTGTTTCAGTGGCAAAATGATAATTCTCTTCTCTGAATTTTGTTGTTGCATATTCAGTCTGCAGAAGCACCATTATGCAGTTGAATGCTTTCCTGTGAATAAGACAGGATAACCCATCAAACCCTATGAATGCAAAACAAGGCAAATGGTTGTAAGACATAGTTGCCTATGTGCAAGATGCTGTTCCTCCTCCTCCTCCTCCTCCTAAGGAACAACATTATGTTATCTCTTGGAAGAAATACAGTCCAAAAATAATTTGGCCTTTTCATCAGCTCTTTGTGTAAATTAGTCTTGAGTGGCACTGCTTTCTACAGACAACAGAGAGAAACAAAACAATCTGAGGCAGTTGGTTGGAGGTGAAACAAGTCTGCAAGTAACAAGATATCGATTCCATCCTCATCTTTTGCATGTTGGTGGTATGGGCTGTAATACTTTTGTGCCACTATTCTTCCACTACCTGCCACCAAATGAGGGATAAAGAAAGCACAGACCTTTTACCAGCTCACATCATGTGGTTCAGATCCTTTCTTAACATTGTAGTGTTCTATTTTGATAAAGGGCTAAAGTTTATCTTTCTTCGACAGAAGTGCCCATGTGGAAATGGGCAAAAATTGAACTAAATTTAGTACAGTATTAGAAGACACAATGAAAGGTTAAACTAATATCTAGAACAAATTGCTTTGGAAGGTGTCCTGTTTTATTTGGAAAAGTGCTGGGGATAGTTTGTGTGCGTGTGTGTGGGGTGGGGGGGTGGGGATCATATCTTCCATCTGTCACAATTTGGCAAAGATAATCCTGATTAGTCTTCCGTGGTTCCACTTACTTAGATGCTTTTAAAATAGCCCGGTTTCTCTCGTCTCCTTTCCTCCTTTGTCTTTGGTTGCTTAATAGTAGAGAGAAAAGGAACCTCATCATACTGATGCCCGCCCTCTATATTGTTCCATTTTGCCAGAAATCACTGGCAAAATGGAAGGTGTACATGGCACCTCGCAGCAACCCACACTCCCTCCCTTCTTCCTCATCACATGGGGGCATCGGGCCCTGCCCCTGCCCCCATTAGATAGGGAAAAGTGTGGCAATGTGGATATACTTTCCCGTTTTCCCCATCCAATGGGGGAAAGACCGAAAAATGTGAGTAGCTCTGTTGGAGCTACCCAAAAAAAGATTTCTTATTTTGTTGGCAAGGAAGCTAGAATCCAACACTTCCTCACCACTTCATCCACGATAGAGTGGGGCCTCAGCTTGCATCATCTGCTGGGGTCCATCAAGAACTGTCACCAAAGAGGAGTCCTAGCGTGGTAAGGAGCAAACTACTCCCAGTATGATGAGGTCCTTGGAGAGGAAGAAAGGAGGCAGAATTCTTCCTAGTAGGCTCACGCAAAAACAAACTGCTATAGCTGCTCCCAATTTGTCTTTCTCATTTATAACTTTAGACATTTTGACCACACTATTATGATGCCTGACCATGTGTGTTCTAGTTGTCCTCTGTTAGAGAGTATATGAGGTATATAGCAAAAGGGAGTTTGGAGACCCACTTTGCCCATATTTTCATTAAAGTCTATTTCTCTGCATAGGTTTCATAGCTTTGTGATGATTGTGTAATTGCTATGCACAGGGTAGTAGCGTTTCTTTTTTTTCTGAGACATCATTAAAACCTTTGACTTCTGCACTTCAACTTTCCCACTTGGGGATGAAACCACAGATTTTCATCTGCGCATATGCCCTGTTTGCCACATTTGAATCTAATGCTCCTTGGCAGGCTGGTTTGACAGAGTCCAAGACTAATTAAAAAATCTTGTTTGCTTTCCTTTCTAATCTCTCCAGCATTAAATATTCTTTCCATCATTTCTACAGCAGTTTGTACATCAGCAGATAGAGACCCAGCACCCTCCATTTACCATAGTGACTCCCATCTTGTACATTATGCCTGAATCCATTAGCAATAGCCCTCTTTTCTTTTCCAGTTTGTGGCTTTGCATTTATTGGTCTTTGTATTGAGATTGGTGACCTGTACTCATGCAACTCTGAGCATTTGCAAGAGCCAGTGGGAAAAAGAAAGAAATGGATTTATGAGAGCTGTAATAACTATTAGTACTTTTGCATTTTGTACTATGAGGCAGAGGGGAAAAAGAAGGGGAGAGTGAGTAAGTGAGAGTGTGAGAGAGAAGCAGATATTTCCTTACTGCTTCCTGATTGAGGGCATAACCTGTAAATCATGAGCTGACTGCCAAGTCCTGTAGTTAACCTGTTTAAAACCAAGGCACAAACCTGTTGCAAGGCAAAGACTTTATCCATTTAGATTCCATAGCCAGACATATTTCCCATGGTGCGTGTCCTTATGTTGTCCAATTCATGACAGTCAGAAGGGCTACAAATGATCCAGGGTGCTACATAATCATTGGAGACTTCTGGCAGGATGCCTCAGTCAGCCGGCTAGGAAGTCAATTGCTTAGCTATAGTAAAAAAAGCAGATGGCAAAAAAGGCCAAGCCAGCCACATGATGCGCTTGGCAGATTGAGGCCAGTAGCTACAACATGAACAAAATGCTAGTTGCATCTCATGACAGCCTTAGGGTACGCAATCAGCCACCAAAGCAAAATTGATGGAAGTGAAGCCTGAGTATTGAAGCCAGAGGTAATACTTCTTAGTGTTCCAGTAATCTGGAGGAACTGGGTTCAGTTCAAAGGACCAGCCAATGTATGTGCCACCTTTGAGCTACAACAACCATTGCATACCATAGCGGGCTATTTCAAATAGGGCTTCTCTTTTCCTTCTCTAATGAATTATAGGTTTCGGCCAAAACTGGCAGCAGCTGAAGGAGGTTTGTATCAAGAAAGACATAGAGCTTGGACATAGAGCTTGGACTATTACAACTCCTACAATGCTGAGAAGTGTAGTCCAAAGAAGGAACTACAAAAACGGTGTAAAACTTTGAAATTGTAGAAAAACAAAATTAAGAAGCTAGCTGTAAAGCTGTCTCAAAAGCCAAGATTACTATGGACTTTATCCCATTTGGGGGGAAAATCAGGAGAATTTTAAACCCCTTTGCCATGATCTGTCTTTCTCATGCCTTCCTTCCCTCCATTATACCAGTGTTATTATAAACCCCTTTGCCAAGACTTCTTCCTCTCATGCCTTTTAAAACTCATTTCATAGTAAAAATCATAGGTTTGGGCACCAATGTGATATGAGAACTTACAAAGGTATGTTCAATTTTAAGGCAAAATTACAAGGTTACTATAAATTGTTCCTTAACTTTCATAGGCACTAGTACTTCCTATAGTGGGTTTTTAAAAGGAACAAAAAAAGTTAAAAAGCTAGCAATAGCACAATTTCAAAATACTAGATTACTATGAAGGAGAAAATGCAGTGAAAGCAAAGTGGTGACAACTTACAATAGTGCTATTCCTTGGGATTATGGTACATTATTTAAAGCCTCCTGCAGAAGGATTTTGTAAAAGAAAACAAGCATAGAAGGCCACCCATAGGAATGCCTATTCCGCCATGTCATTGAAACGATTAAATACAGGTGTATCTGACAGATCTCATCCCATGTGTTTAAATCACTTTCTCTCATTTTCAGGCTCATTAGGAACTTAAAAGATGGTTTCTCCTCATCTCCTGCCCCCCTTTCTTAGGACCTCATCAGACACAAGTCCTCCCCCAATTCCACACACTTTTACATTTCAGGGACAAAGTGTGACAGATGAGAACTGGAAGTACTTTTACTTCGTGTGAAGGATTCCATGGCATTTCATCTCTGAAATGTTTTAGAAGTATGTGGAACCGGAAGGAGCCTCCAGTGGCCTAGGGGATAAAAGCCTCGTGACTTGAAGGTTGGATTGCTGACCTGAAAGCTGCCAGGTTCTAATCCCACCCGG
Organism: Anolis carolinensis; assembly: GCF_035594765.1. Lineage (NCBI taxonomy): Eukaryota > Metazoa > Chordata > Lepidosauria > Squamata > Anolidae > Anolis > Anolis carolinensis. The sequence goes on from NC_085842.1 coordinate 201,069,985, forward strand.
GGAGAGCGCGGATGAGCTCCCTCTTTCAGCTCCAGCTCCATGCGAGGACATGAGAGAAGCCTCCCACAAGGATGGTAAAACATCAAAACATCCAAGCGTCCCCTGGGCAACGTCCTTGCAGATGGCCAATTCTCTCACTCCAGAAACAACTCCGGTTGCTCCTGACACGAAAAAAAATATATGTGGAACCGAGAGAGACTTGCATCTTATGAGGTCCTAAGAGCCAATGTGGTCTAGTGGTTTGAACCATTTGACTATGACTATGAAGGCCAGAGTTTGAATTCCTGCTCAGCCATGAAAACCCACTGAGTGACCTTGAACAAGTCACACTCAGGGCCATTCCACACAGTCATATAACCCAAAATATCAAGGCAGAAAATCCCACAATATCTGCTTTGAACTGGATTATCTGAGTCTACACTGCCATACATTCCAGTTCAAAGCAGATAATGTGGGATTTTATTCAGCCGTGAGGAAGGGGCCTCAGTCTCAGGGGACAAATCTTGTCAAGAAAACCCTTCTATAAGGTCACCATAATAGAGTTGACTTGAAGGCACACAAAGTCTTGTTGGGTGGATGATGGTGGTTATGTTGCATAGTCCATTGTGTTCTCGTGGCTTATGGGATAAAAGATGGCAAAGTATTTGACTAGTGACACAATAATATATTGTAAGCATTTCTTATGATGTCCTCCACCATGATTGATTTCCTAGGCTTAAATGTAGCTAATGCTGTATTGCATTCAAAGCATTGATTACTAAGAGATAGACAGGCAAGCCAGGCATGGAAAATAAAAATTAACTGCTTTTGTTGGCAGATACTATTTGTTTGTTTCCTTGTTTTCTCTGTTTGGGGAAATTGAACAACTTTCTATACTTCCTCTAGGGAGGCCCGCAACATTGAGAGTCAAGCTCAATTAATCAGTTAATGAACTCAGCAACATACAAAGCAATAGATCCTCATGTTGCTGATGAATTATAAGATGCAACATTAAATGTTATAAAACCAAAAGTATGTCATACTTGTAATTATGCATTATCATCACCAGCTGCATAATTTTTGCCTTGATAACATTTGGAGGGCCCTCAATAGCTAAGTGAGAGTTTTGCTTGTAATTGAAACAGGAGACTCAAAAGGATTCAGCTAGGCCAGTCAAAGGTAAACCACAGTCGACTCAACAAAGAAATTAATACGTTATAATCCATCAAAACTGTAATGGGAATTAGACACAGATAATGGGAAAGTGAAGCATCTGGTTAAGATGACAAATTAACATTGCAAGAAAATTGCTGAGAGTCTTCAAAAATTTCAGATAATTTGGATTTTTGCCATGTCTTCTTGAAAGCCATTTCTAATTTTCTGCTACCCTATAGAAAAGTAGAAGCAAATCAATCAACTGGGCTTTGTCCCCATGTAAGCCGCCCCAAGTCCCTCCGGGGAGATAGAGCGGGATACAAAAATAAAGTTGTTATGATGATGATGATGATGATGATGATTATTATTATTATTTGCACTATATTGTAATGCTGCTTCACTGTTTATATAGTATTACTTTTCTTTTTTTGGAATATTTTTATTGAAGAATTTTTAAATATATTTTTTTAAATGTGGGGTACGAAGTGGGGTGAGGGGGGGAAGGGGTTAGGTGGAGGGGGTGAGGATGGGGGAGAGGGGGAAACAAGAGGAAAGAGATTGGGGGGGGGAGAGAGGATCTGGGAAGTCAGTCAGGTATTCGGATAGTAGAGTATGGTCTTCTTATGATGTAGTTGCTAAATGTAGCAAAGTAGGGGGAGGATCATTTGCCTCATATGGCGTCAACTTGTGTTGATTGAATTTGGTATTTCATATAGTTCTTATGTAATTTCTTTGGAATATGTCCGTCTTTTTCTTATATATTCTTTGAATATTGACCAGTCTGTTTCTTTGACTGGTTTTCCATGGTGTTTCTTCATCAAAAATGTCAGTCTGTCCATAGTCTTTATTTCCCATATCTTTGATATCCATTGGTTAGCTGAAGGGATCTGATTCAATCTCCATAATTTGGCAAAGACAATTGTAGCTCCTATAACCAGGTAGTTTAGAATCTTTTCCTCATTTGTGTGTAACTTGGAATTGGTAAGGCCCAATAGAAATAATTCTGGTATAGTATTACTTTTCCTACAGTTTTTGTAGTCTAGATAACCTATGTACCACAACATGAAAAGCAGCCCATTATTATTATTATTATTATTATTATTATTATTATTATTTTTTTTTTTTTATTGTATGACACAGCAAACAAGACAGATATGCTGGATTTTGTATCACAAAATCACAAGTCGAACACTTCCCAAGTGTTTAGGACTGTGTGATGTATTTTCGGATGCTGCGTACAGATCCCAACAGGGTGGCCTTTTGCAGTTGGCATATCATAATTTTGTCAATGTCTATTGTTTCCAAATGCCGGCTGAGATCTTTTGGCACGGCACCCAGTGTGCCCATCACCACCGGGACCACCTGCACTGGTTTCTACCAGAGTCTTTGAAGTTCAATCTTGAGGTCCTGATAGCGGCTGAGTTTTTCCTGTTGTTTTTCGTCAATGCGACTGTCACCTGGGATGGCGACATCAATGATCCAAACCTTTTTCTTTTCCACAACTGTGATGTCTGGTGTGTTGCGTTCCAGAACTTCGTCAGTCTGGATTCGGAAGTCCCACAGTATCTTTGCATGTTCATTTTCCACGACCTTTGCAGGTTTGTGATCCCACCAGTTCTTTACTGCTGACAGGTGGTACTTGAGGCATAAGTTGATGCTTATGGTACTTGAGGCATAAGATGATGATGATGATGATGATGATGATGAATGTTTCTCTGGGTTTAACTATTCAGTTGCATGGATCCACTGACTGGACTAAGAGAACAAGTCAACTTGGAATTACAAGCTAACACAGAAATAAAATGGCTGTATTAGGGGGTTTTTTTAAGCCAGGAAATTGCAAATGTGATGTTCTTTAAAAGAAAACAGCCCTTTATATAGACAGGTAAAGTGTTCACCCTCTCTTCTCTGAATATTTATAATTTATTCCTAAAACACCTCAAAGAACTGCCCAGACAACCAACATCTCTTTCATGTTGACTGTGCTGAATGATACCTTCTTAAGAGTTTTAAGATGAGGGTACGATTGTGAGGATTTGTAGAAGAGACAAGTGACCGTTGGGGTATATTTTGTTGTATACATTTGTCCAAGCAACATGTGTTTAGCAGGCGTCTGAAGGAGCATAAGAGCGCTTGTCTTTTTCGTTACCTAGCATAGAAGGTATAAATGAGACCCCCACACCCTACCCAGTGAGATGGGGGAGCTGGAGGAAGTGGATCCATGTACTGTCGTTTGGCTATTCCAGTCCTAAAGTTTTCAGTCAGGATGTTGTTGACTAATAGATTGATAATGTTGGAAAGGACATCAAGGGGATGTTGTTTACCCCCTGCTAGTGTGGTATCAATGGCTAAAGAACCCCAAAAAGCCAACCTCTGTTTTAAGATATTACAAGTTCTGAAGTTCTTACCTGTTTTTTTTCTTGTTGTACAAGCATTTCCTTTGTGTGGAATTCTATGGAGAAGGGAGCAAGCTTGTTTTCTGCTGCCCTGGAAACTAGGACGTGAAACAGTGGCTTCAAACTACAGGAAAGGAGATTCCACCTGAACATTAGGAAGAACTTCCTCACTGTAAGGAGACCTGTTCAGAAGTGGAACTCTTTGCCCTGGACTGCTTAAAAGCCTTCTTTGGAGGTTTTTAAGCAGAGGCTGGATGGCCATCTGTCGGAGGTGCTTTGAATGTGATTTTCCTGCTTCTTGGCAGGATGGCCCACAAAGTCTCTTCCAGCTCTACAATTCTGTGAATATACCACAGAGAATATTTTGGAAAGTTACTGCTTGTGTGTTCAGCTACATTCACCCACATGCTAACAGCTTGGATTTGTTCATGCAGATTGCCTTGTGAATGTGGACACGCACCTTCAATTATGATGTGGTGCACTGGATTCAAATTGACAAAACATTGTCACCCATTGGAACCCACATGGTTCTGCTGTTGTGGCCTCACCACTCAAAACCAATTGGTACTGTTAACTACATCACATTCTGGTAGCATAAATTAATGTGGGATTGGCAATTCATAATCCATATTTATTATGATGGGTAATACTGAGAGATGAATGTGTGCACAGCAACTGAGAAAAGCATTACTGTGTGCAACTGTGAAATTTCCTACTAACAAACTGAAAGTGTCAGATTCTTGTGATATTGAGCCAAATATGTGAATTGTGCAGTACTTCCATCTTAAAAAACAGTATAAGGATTGTGTGTCAGGAAGGGCAAAGCACAGGTAAGGATGGGCAGTTTACAAGGTGGTGTGGAAAGCAGATAGTACAACATGTGTAAACAGAATGCTATTAGGGGGACCGTATGATAGGGCAATGCCATTGTTTTCCTGTTTTGACAAAGAACGGGATAACAAAATCTAAGCATGCCATAGTATGACCATAGTATGATAATGTCTCAAAATATTAAGTAACTTTTTCTTTGCTTGCCCTGATTTTTTAATCTGCAGCTCAGTATTTTGCAAGCATCATGGTCATTGTTGGCTTGTCGGTGGTGGTGACGGTCTTGGTTCTTCAGTTTCATCATCATGACCCTCAAGCAGGAAAGATGCCCCAGTGGGTAAGTGGCAAATACAAATAACTTTCTAAAACAAAAATGGAAAAATTTTACACATTATTTGAGCGATGTTAGGAATAATAGAACATCTTAAAAGGAATGCTAATGGGAGAGTGACCTTGGGCAAGTCACATTTTCTTGGCCACAGAAGAAAGCAAAGGCAAACTCCCCTCTGAACAAATCTTGCTGAGAAAACCCTGCAATATGGTTTCCATAATCCAGAAAGAATTTGAAAGCACAAACAACACAAATGAAAGGTTATTTCTGCTTCCATTAGATTAGATTTTGTAACTACCACAAATTAGTGACCCACACTGAACCTTCTACTGACCCCCCCCCCCCCACATACACACACACACTGTCCAGCTATTAAAGAGGAAAAATAGCATTTTTGCTTCTAAAAAAACCCCCATACAGATTGTTTTTGAGCTCTGGATCACACTTCTTGGAGCGTGATATAACTTTTAAAAACATGCATGCTCTTTAATAAATATATTAAAGCAAATATGTGTATTTGGATAAATTTTGCATCACAATAGCAGCAGTCCTTAAAAAAAACAGGCAGGAGAGCATGTATTTATTTATTTATTTATTTATTTACAGTATTTATATTTCTCCCTTCTCACCCCAAAGGGGACTCAGGGTGGATTACAATGAACACATATATGGCAAACATTCAATGCCAACAGACAAACAACATTCAGTTTTAGACAGACACAGAGGCATTTTAACATCTTTCCAGCTTCACGATTCCGGCCACAGGGGGAGCTGTTGCTTCACCGTCCATTGGTGGCTGTTCTTCCTCATTCTTTCCTCATGAGCAGTTTTATGGTGTTGTAGATTAGTTAAATTAGCCTCCCGCATAAAGCGTACCTAAATTTTCCCTACTTGACAGATGCAACTGTCTTTCGGAGCTGCTAGGTCAACAGCAAGCCGGGGCTATTTTTTTTTTAATGGTTGGAGGCTTAACCCGACCCGGGCTTCGAACTCATGACCTCTCGGTCAGTAGTGATTTATAGCAGCTGGTTACTAGCCAGCTGCGCTACAGCCCGCACCATCATTATTATAAGCCATTTTTGACCGCTGCCTTAGCCTGCACAGTCTGAAGTCATCCTCCCTCCCGTTTCTCATTGCACAAGACTTCTGGTAGGTCACAAGTTGTGGAAATTGTTCGGTGTCGGGGTGAATAAACGTTTAGCCTTGCATGTAGATTACCCAAAGGACAGTCATAAGGAGGAGAGAGAGGCACCAGTTCCATTGGTGAGGTAGAGCTGAGAGAAAAAAGTTATTCCCATATATTGGCTGTTTGTGATAGGAGAAGAAGCTGTAGGCAGACTGTATCTCTTATCTTAGTTCTTAATGAATGGGAGGGAGAAAAACTGAAACAATTAGCTGATAAAGGAGAGAGAAGAATAGCCCAAGAAAAACAATGAATGGAAAAAGGCAGCTGGCTGCTCAATCTACTGTACTTTCTAGTTTTTTCTACCTATTTCCAAAGGAGATAAAACAATCTCAATAGTCAAGCTAGACTGACAAGTGGCTGTGTTATATTTTTGCCACAAGTATAACAGGTAGCCAAACTCAAACACTGAAATATAACCTTCAAGTAAAGGTAAAAAGATAAAGGTTTCCCCTGACATTAAGTCCAGTCGTGACCGACTCTGGGGGTTGGTGCTCATCTCCATTTCTAGGCCGAAGAGCCGGCGTTGTCCATAGACACCTCCAAGGTCATGTGGCCAGCATTACTGCATGGAGCGCTGTTACCTTCCCGCCAGAGTGGTACCTATTGATCTACTCACATTTGAATGTTTTCAAACTGCTAGGTTGGCAGGAGCTGGGGCTAACAGCGGGCGCTCATTCTGCTCCCGGGATTTGAACCTGGGACCTTTTGGTCCGCACATTCAGCAGCTCAGTGCTTTAACACACTTGGCCACTGGGGCTCCCTATAACCTCCAAAGAAAGGCTCAAATATCAACCCACTTTGTGTCTACCGCTACACCAAACACATCTTCAAATCTGTTGGGAATCAAGACTCAAAATAACCCTCTTTGGAGGTGATTCCACCAAAAATATAGCAAGAGTGCCAGAAGCACACTTCACAACCGGTAGAAACTTGCGTGTGGTGAGCTGGGATAAGCTTCTGTTGCAAAGGATGGCACAGGATTGCAGAGCCAAAAATACAAGTTCAAAAGTATTTACTGAAGTAAAAGAAATACATTCTGGATAGGAAAGTTCTTGGAGCTAACCAGCTTTCTAAATCTCATATTCTAAGAAAGGTACAAAGTAAAATATCAAAGAATATATGCATGCAGCTACATCTTGCCTGGAGAATGGCAAGATGCATCCTCACAGGAGGAGACAAAAGGCAGAAGCGAGGGAAAATGGAGGCCGACCATGTGGTTAAACCCTAGGCCCAAACAAGATGGCAATAGAGGGAAAGTTACCTCATACCTCAAAGAGATCATATTGCTACATCAACAAAAGGGGGAGAGAAGTAGAGGCAGAAAACCCTTTCTAGGAAGACATACATAGGAATAGGGAAAGGATTCCCTCATTCTAATCCTGTTTTCCTACTCTAGCTACTCACTGGGGACTGGAGACTTGTGGAGTCCAGGATGACACCCAACAAAATCTCAAATGATGTAGTGAGTTTTCTGGCCAAAAAAAAATAAATCCTAAAAACTAGGTTGCTCTAACAGGTGGCTACCCAGAGTTTTAGAAGAAAGGAAATGTCATAAGAATGACTCCCCTTAAAATAATCTTCTGCCAAGTCACTTTACCGGAATCCTTTGTTACTAACTCTTAATCTGGATCTTTCAGATATCTATCTCTGTGTATTCCAGTTCAAATAAAGCAGATAGCAATGTGTCCTGACATGTTTTCAGGTTCAGAGTGTACATTGTAAAATGCGTGAAGGTTGAGTTGAGCTTTTGATGTTGCTGTCTTAATGCAGCTAAGAATACGGTGATACTTATATAGCTTGTCGCTTGAAATGTGCAAGGGGCATGCTAAGCAGGACATACAGCTTTGAATGTAAGGTTGGCCCAGGAGAGGTACAACGTAGACTCATCTCTATAGCTGTGCATCTCTGATGAATACTGAGAAGTCACGTCCCTCACATAAACCAATAAAACTGGGAGCACTGTTACTCTTGTGATTCTTGTCACATCGGCACTGTTGTTCTTTCTCTTCCCCTCTTGTCTTTTTTTTCCTTAGGAAAAACGGGACTCTATGGGAGAGATTATAGAGAAAACTGAATGGCCTTCACTGAACTCTTGTTTTCTGCTCAGTGGATCCCCCCCCACACACACACACACATACACACTCATAAATATTCTCCCCTATGATGTGGGGATATTTTCTAACTTTGTCTCTCAGCTTATAATTAATTGCATATTGTTGTGTAATTATTTTCTGCCTTAAAACGAACAAATTTTCATGGTGTAGGAATAGCTGTGTCAAGTACAACGCACTAAAAAAAAGCCCTCCAACTCAATTCTTAATTAGTGGCTGTTTAGATTTAAATGTAAGTGTATTTCTTACATGACCATGCTTTAATTTTCCCAACATCTCTGTTAATCTAATACATGGCAGAAGTTATATACAGAGAGCCCTCTGTAACCACAGATTCTGCATCCATTGATTTCCGTATCCATGGCTTGAAAATATTCAATAATGATAATAATAATAATAATAATAATAATAATAATAATAACTGAAGTCAAAAATCAGAAACTCCTCAAAGCACAGCAGACAAAAGGTCAGTACAAGAAAACCACACTACAAACTAGAGCTGATAGCTGGCACAACAAAACATTGCATGGAAAGTTCCTTGACAAAATTGAAGGAAAAGCTGATAAGAAGAAGACCTGGCTATGGCTCACAAATGGGACGCTGAAGAAGGAGACAGAAGGCCTGATCCTTGCAGCCCAGGAGCAAGCCATCGGAACAGATGCAATTAAGGCCAAGATTGAAAAATCAGCTGATGACCCAAAATTCAGACTTTTCAAGGAAACCGACGAAACCATTGATCATATCCTCAGCTGCTGTAAGAAAATCGCACAGACAGACTACAAACAGAGGCACAACCATGTGGTCAAAAACCAACCCTCCTGGTGCTTCCCAGATGATCAGTCCCCCTTCCCCATGATTCTATTGTTTGGAGATACATGGTTTTGGTCTGGGTTTATTAGAACCCGAGATGTTAGGCTTCAAAATAAATACTGAGTATTACAAATGGGAAAATCAGTTTATTACTAATGATAATTCTAATAATTTAATTGTGTTGTCTTAACCAATTTACATTAATTAATTTGTCACTGAATTAGCAGCATGGGGTTTACCGAAAATGTATGTGACCCATGGAGGAAGTGTTGTGTGAAAACATAAAGTAGGATAGGGAGAAGGCAATTCAAGACAATTTAGGATGGTGATGAGGAAAACGTTTCATTTCACTAGCCAAATGTTCAGCACTGTGTGCCAAATAAACACATTAGAGCAGGGGTCTCCAAACTAATGCCCGTGGGCCAGATGCAGTCCCCCAAGATCATTCAATTGGCCCATGCCCTAAACTTTAGAGTTAGGGTTGCCCTAAATGAAATGACTTGAAGGCACACAACAGCAACAATCCTAATTAATTTGGCTCTCTCATCAGCCAAAAGCAAGCCCACACTTCCCATTGAAATACTTGTAAATTTATGTTGGTGAAAATTATTCTCAGTTTTAAATATTATATTGTTCTTTCATGTTTTTTCGCACTACAAATAAGATATGTGTAGCGTGTATAGGAATTTGTCCATGTTAGTTCAAACTGTAGTCCTGCTCCCCACAAGTCTGGAGGACCACAAAGGACCCCTGCACTAAAGTAACACAAAGAAATTTATCAACTAATAACACTAATACTAATACTAATACTAATAATATTCAATAGAAATCATAATAAGAATTGAGGGAAAATAAAGCATCATCTAGCACCATCCAGGAAACCCTACAGGACAAAAAAGTTTGGGGGAAGCATCAGCCTTCAGTATTTAGCTAATATCAGGCAATTTAAATACTTCTTCAGATAATTGATATGTACACGTCTCTTTAAGCTGAGAATGTTTCATTTTGAAACAGTATAAACCAGCAGCATATACACACCCAGTTTTCTTCTTCATCTCATGTGAGTAAAGAAACCACGTTTGAGAACAGGTTTGTATTATTTCTGAACCCAGGGTTATGGCTTGTTGCAACCATTTGCGAATTCTGGCTTCTTTGGGGCACAATAAACTATATGCTCTTCCCTTCCCAGTTTGCCAACTCGAATAAAATGAGAAGCAAAGCAAGAAGGCTGCATGTACCAGCATGCTATTTGTTTGCATTGTGATTTGATAGTAAAAGGTAAAGGTTTCCCCTGACGTTAAGTCCAGTCAAGTCTGACTCTGGGGTGTGGTGCTCATCTCCATTTCTAAGCCGAAGAGCCGGCGTTGTCCGTAGACACCTCCAAGGTCATGTGGCTGGCATGACTGCATGGAGCGCCGTTACCTTCCCGCTGGAGCGGTACCTATTGATCTACTCACATTGGCATGTTTTCGAACTGCTAGGTTGGCAGGAGCTGGAGCTAACAGCGGCCGCTCCCGGGGCTTGAACCTGGGACCTTTCCGTCTGCAGCTCTGTGCTTTAATGCTCTTTGCCACCGGGGCTCTTGTGATTTGATAAGTCAGGGTTAAAATAATATATGTGAACAAGCCAATACAGTTCTAAAGGGAATATCTATAATTTCCAGAAGGGCAGCTGTGTTAGTCTGCAGCAGCAAGAACACGAAAGCATCTTTGGCACCTTAAAGGCAATATTGAAAGATATTGAAAGGCGAAATAAAAGTCAGAAGTTAAAAGGCAATGGATAAGATCGAAAGTGGAAAGCAATTTTCTCTTACAAGGTTAGGCCCTCTATAGCAACCAATCTGAGGGTAAGCCATTATGTAAGATGCTTTATAATTGGCACCTCACACCAGGGAAGGTTAGTAGAAGAAAAAAATAGAGATACCCTAAAGCGGCACAGCTGAAAGAACAGACAATACGTCTGTGTTGTGGAGCTGTGAAATTATTCCGAGATCTGGAGAAGAATGATGGAAAATATTGCATCTGTAATGACCTCGTCTTTGCTTTTGCATCTGGCAGGGCTCCTTTAAACTACAGAGCTGCCTTAGTAAATAAAGATAATCAAGAAGAATCTATCCAAAATAATGGCATGACTTGAGCTTGCAAAGAAATAGAGAAATAATGGGAGATCATAGTGTTGAAGATTAGACAAAAAGTTCTGGAAATAGATACTGAAAACTGACTTTTGATTAGATTCCAGAAAGGCTGGCAATAGTTTTGTGGTCCTGTGGTCATTTTCATCCAATTTAAGCCATTTAAAGTTGATTTTTTTCCTCCAAAATCCTTGGTGAGGAAGGTTTCTGCACGTTGGAATACTGTGGTACATGTTTAATTTGTGTGTCTAATATATATTATTATATATATATTATTTTGGTGTTGTTTTTGTGTGCCTTCAAGTTGTTTCTGAATTACTACCATCTTCAGGGGACACTATCACAGGGTTTCCTTAACAAGCTTTGTTTTCCTTTGCCTTCCTGAAGCTGAGAGAGTGTGACTTTTATGGGCAATGAGGATTTTGGCCCTCAGACTCGTCCAACTTTCAAACCATTATGCTGCGCTGGCTCCAATATCTAGTGGCAGTTACCTTTTATTTTAACAAGATATTTTTTTTATTTTCAGCACAACACAATATAAATGTCTTACTATAATCAAAAGCACTTAAGGGTGCATTTGCACAGCTGATTTTTTTTTTAACCAACATAATTTTATCTGACACTGTAAACACTTTCAAGGTCCCTAAAATACCGAGGGCACAAAGACACATGCCTAGTCAGTCTAGTGGTGAATCTAATCCTGTCAGGAAGGATTTCAGGACCTTGAGACAAATCCTCTTTTAAATCTTCAAATATATTTCTTCTATTTTCAGCCTACCAGTCACTGATAGTTTTAATTACATATCTTCTGGAAAAAGCAGGGACTCCACATTGTGGTGTTGTTGTCCCACCAGCTATTTAATCCTTTTCGTTTTTTTAGCTTGCTATATTATATAATTTTTTTCACATTAAAAATTCACCATCAGGGATACATTAGTGCTTCTTTGTGCTTGCTAAATAATCTCTATGTATGTCCTGGGAGTAGAACATGATGATGAGGCCGTAAAAGGTTGCAGGGGAAAAATGCCAAAAGTTATTCCTGGAGGTTTATCTATGTCACAGTAGGAGGCCTTTGTGGAAGTCTGTTTATTGTAGAGTTCATTTCACAGTCATTGGTATTTTTAGAAATTTCAGGAGGTAAACACTGATTTTTCAAAAAACATTCACCTTCCTTGCTACCTCCATTCAGATTCAAAAGGTAGCTTTATTAGCTGTCGCCCAATTCATTCTGAAGGCTATCACTGTTTTCTTTGAATACTAAACATGTTCTCACCATGCAGATTTCTGGATCTGAGTTTGATCTGTAAGCTAGGGTCTAAACCCTGGAAAAGACAAGCATCTTAGGAAGAGGGAGTTAGAGTGGAAAAGCTCAAAAATCTATCTAATGCTCTGCTCTAAGCCATGGCTATTCAAATCATCATCATCATCATCATCATCATCATCATCTGCCTAGAAGATCAGGGGGCAGAGGACTCTTACAAGTAAAACAAGCAGTCAAAGAAGAAGAACCTGCTTTGATTGAAGTCAAAAATCAGAAACTCCTCAAAGCACAGCAGACAAAAAACCAGTACAAGAAAACTGCACTACAAACTATAGCTGACAGCTGGCACAACAAAACATTGCATGGAAAGTTCCTTGACAAAATTGAAGGAAAAGCTGATAAGGAGAAGACCTGGCTATGGCTCATGAATGGGACCCTGAAGAAGGAGACAGAAGGCCTGATCCTTGCAGCCCAGAAGCAAGCCATCAGAACAAATGCAATTAAGGCCAAGATCGAAAAATCAGCTGATGACCCAAAATGCAGACTGTGCAAGGAAACCGACGAAACCATTGATCATATCCTCAGCTGCTGTAAGAAAATTGCACAGACAGACTACAAACAGAGGCACAACTATGTGGCCAAAATGATTCATTGGAACTTATACCTCAAGTACCACCTGCCGGCAGTAAAGAACTGGTAGGATCACAAACCTGCAAAAGTATTGGAAAATGAGCATGCAAAGATACTGTGGGACTTCCGAATCCAGACTGACAATGTTCTGGAACACAACACACCAGACATCACAGTTGTGCAAAAGAAAAAGGTTTGGATCATTGATGTCGCCATCCCAGGTGACAGTCGCATTGACGAAAAACAACAGGAAAAACTCAGCCGCTATCAGGACCTCAAGATTGAACTTCAAAGACTCTGGCAGAAACCAGTGCAGGTGGTCCCGGTGGTGATGGGGAGACTGGGTACTGTGCCAAAAGATCTCAGCCGGCATTTGGAAACAATAGACATTGACAAAATTACGATCTGCCAGCTGCAAAAGGCCACCCTGCTGGGATCTGCACACATCATCCGAAAATACATCACACAGTCCTAGACACTTGGGAAGTGTTCGACTTGTGATTTTGTGATATGAAATCCAGCATATCTATCTTGTTTGCTGTGTCATAAAATAATAATAATAATAATAATAATAATAATAATAATAATAATAATAATAATAATAATAATACACTTTATTTATATTCTGCCCTATCTCCCCAAGGAGACTCAGGGTCCATATACATGGCAAATTTCAATGCCGTTTAGAGACAGAATAGACAGAAGAAGGTATGTTGAGTCAAGGTCCAACTTAGAAGTTGTGCTCAAATTCAGTTGTCCTTCCATTTGGTCATTGCATTTCTGGTCTTTTCTCATTTTATAGTGTCGTAAAATACCTCCCCTGCTTAATTAGCGGTACCTAATTTCTCTACTTACAGCTCTAAGCTATTTTCGAACTGTGTTGTCGAAGGCTTTCATGGCAGGGATCACAGAGTTGTTGTGTGTTTTCTGGGCTGTATGGCCATGTTCCAGAAGCATTCTCTCCTGACATTTTGCCCACATCTATGGCAGGCATTCTCAGAGCTTGTGAGGTATAGTTACATTTATATAGTTTTATAGTTACAAATGTTCCTTTGAAGGCAACCATAGGATGTGGTGGACCTCGGTGAAAGTGATTTTGATATCACTGTTCTACACCATGATCACAAAGGGCATGAAATGTGAGGATTTGCATTTATTGCATATATAATGGGATTAGCAATATTGGCTCCAGTTTGCAGAACCATGACTCACCTTAGGCACATTCCCCATTTTCATTCGGGTACTTGTGTATGTTTGAATAGGAATGAGGTAGCTGAATTTGTATTTGGGGGGTTGCTAATTTTGTATTTGATTGAGATGTCTTAACCAAATATACTTGACCTGCTGAAAATGCTGCTTCCTCATCCATAGAGATCTGTAGAAATAAAGAGATGTCAAGCCTGACCAGTTTTGACAAAGATCAGGAAAAAGGCCAGTTGTTTTGTTCATGAGAAAAAAAGTAAAGTTCAGTATGTATTTGCTCACTTGCTTAAACACAGTTCACGTAAATGCCAATATAACCCTTGAGAAAGGCCAATGCTGCTACTGTAGAGTATTAGGCTAATTTTTTTTCAAAAAATCAGAGCTCTTAAAATGTTTTCCTGGACTCCTTTTGAAGATTACAAATTCATTAACAATGTAAGAGAGGTCTGGTAATAATGACCCGTTTTTCTGTAAAATCCAGCATGCTTGGCAAAATGACCTAGTTTTTCTTTGCCTAGGTATGTTTCAAATTTCCCGTATCCTCCATGCACAGATGGGAACCCTGTCCGTCTTTCCTGGTTTGGTGTGCCAGTAAGAATGAAAATATCTCCCAATTCTTACCTTTTGTTTTTGCCTTTCTAGACACAACAGTAACCCTTATGCTTGCCATGCACTAAATGCAACCCAGGTTTACAGTTTTGCCATCTCTCCCCTGGAGTTGGCAGGATACAACATGGGAATTATTCCCTATTAAAAGCTATCACCTGTGGAACATGATGATTGAGACAAGTTTTTTCCAAGTTGTTTTAAGATCCCATTATGACACTGTTTAGTTTTATAGAGGTTTTATTAGCTGAAATATGGATCGTTAGATGGATCATTAGATGAATCTTTCCCAAACTCACCTGTCCGTTGATGGTGCATATGCAAATTTGACCACAGAGAGATAGGAAAATCAAATAATAAATTTGAAAGTACAGATTGTCTGTGGCACACCAACAGCTGGATTTTTCTGTTTTCTTTCAGTTCTATGATTTCACAAATGTAACCACTTTCCAATTGTCATATCTTGATACATTTCCATTTCTTGGAGCACTCAAATGTTTTCAGAAAGCTACAAACATTTTATTAGAGAAGATGGTAAGCAATTTTAGGAGAGCAAGTGCATTCTTTAGAACTATAAAAAGAGGTCTCATGATATACTTATAAGGCAGCTGAGATGGAGAGGAATACCAAAAGCTCGGGTAATGGAAAAATGTTTTTACCTTGAATCTTTGTTTTACTCTAGACAACATTGTAATGCTTCATATAGCAACAGTTTTAATGTGACTTTCTGAAACACATAGTATTTTGTTCCCTGGGTAACTGAAATAGAGCTAGTCATTCAAGGACTTTACAAAATGTGTTGTTTCTGTGTGTTTACAGGTCCGTGTGGTTTTGCTGAACTGGTGTGCTTGGTTTTTGAGAATGAAAAAACCTGGAGAGAGCATAAGGCCCCTTTCTTGCAAATACAGCCATTCTAAGCACCAGTCAAGTGTCAGCAGTGTAGAAATGAACGTTTTACCTGGGCACCAATCTAGCAATGGCAATGTGATCTACAGCTACCATGCGATGGAAAACCCCTGTTGCCCCCAGAACAGTGACACAGGTAACAAGAGTGGGAAGGGTCCTGACCTTTCTCTTGAAGATAGTGAAATTAGTCAAAGAAAAGCTTTAATGGATACTATCCCAGTGATTGTGAAAATCCTCGAAGAAGTTCAGTTCATTGCCGCCCGCTTCCGAAAACAGGACGAAGGAGAAGAAGTCTGCAGTGAGTGGAAATTTGCAGCTGCTGTCATAGACAGATTATGCCTCGTGGCGTTTTCCCTTTTTGCCATCATCTGTACACTTACAATACTTATGTCTGCTCCAAATTTTATCGAAGCTGTTACAAAAGATTTTACATAAAGATCTCTGAAATGAACAAAATCCGCTCCAAAATGTAACTGGAGATTATGAATGGATGCCATTAATTTTGATAAATGATAAGATATAAAATGGGAAGGTGTACTTTCTGCACTGATCTCAAAAGTGGAAAGCAGATGGAATAAGTTTCAATATCAAATTGAGCCCCCACTGTTCAAGATGATAGGTACAGGATGAGGTACCTGACTCTGTCACTTGTTTCTTAAACAGTGTCTTCTTCCTGTCCTTGTGGTCAATATTTCTGATAAATATTAGATAAGAAACCAGATTATACTGCATAAACATTACCTATTAACTATTAAACTTTGTCAACTACTAGGGAAACACTAGTGAACAATTTACTACATTGGTCAATCATTCCTAGAAACATGTTCTTTGTTAAATGTGTCATTTTCAGTATTTTTATTTTGAATATTTTATTAACACACGTTTCATCAATGGTAATGTATCACTTCCGCCTTGAAGTACATTATTAGTTACAGTTTGCCAAATGAACTGTGCATTTTAGTTTTTATTATCACTGTGATAGTCTAAAATACTTCTCCAATTGGTAATAATGTAACATCCATGCAACACCCTTTTCTAATATGTTATAAAATATGTCCTGTTGAATATTCATGTTTTTCTATTACAGGAATTTCAGCAGCCCCTTTACCTAATGAGAGTGTTGCAGCTCCTACTCTTGCCTTCAGATTTATTTGTGTATATATATACTTAAAGTTCCCTGAAATGCACTGCTTTAACTGTTACTGATCCTTTCCCCTTACAACTCCATAGCAGTCCCATACATGCATGAAACCAGCACCTGCCTCACTTGCTGGATGGAGAACCACTAATATAAATTTAAAATGTATTTAGAGGAGTATCTAAACATGCACTGAAGTAGGTTTCAGTGTCTTTGCACTTACTGCTTTGAATTGGATATGTTTCCAATGAGCTTCTCATCCACTCTACTGCAGATTAATACTGTGTTTAAACAACTTCAGCAGTAATGGGGTTAAGAAGAAATTGTATAATCCATAAAGAAGTTGATAATTGGGGAGTTCCTTCCCAAAGAAAACAAGTTAAGTAATATATATATATATTTCTCCATCCTCAATGAGAAATAATGTCTCAGCACACTGAGAAACCAATTTGGGGTTTTTATTATGACAAACCCTAAGGTATTGCCAAAAAAACCCTTCTGTACATTGTTAGCAGAAAAATGTTTTCAGCATCAACAAGGTGTTTGCATAAAACCATTTTCTGTCAATATTTGGGTTTTTTCAAACTCTTAAGTGTAAAAAAGTGTGCAAACCCCTTATAATTTTGCCTAGCAAACAAAGCATTTGGAATTGTTTCTTACATACAAGCATAAAATACACAAAGCTCTGCATCCCTAATGATAGGCCACAATTACTGAACTAAACAATTTTCTCAATATCATCTTCCTGAATTAGGGCTGCACATGTCCTTATATATAACAAATAATAAACTTACCCTAAATCACAACTTCTATCAATTATCCCTTCCAAAAGACAATGTTACATCTGTATCAATGTATGTGAAGTAAAGGAGTAATATTGTAGAATGTACATTTTTTCAACTCTCTTGCAAGGTGCCAAGTCATACTGATGATAGAATTTCTTACATAAAAACCCTATAAATATTATTTGTGTGTGTTTGTGTGTATGGAACATTTATTGTTTACATTTGAGAGCTGAAACAAAATCAAACATTGAAAGGCTGACTAATATTTTTCCCCTCAGAAATGTTTTCTCCTATAAGCCATTTGCATTCACAGAACAACTGAGATAATAAAAAAGTTGGAAGCACTGTATTCCCAGCAAGTCACCATTTCAATGCAAAGCATGTTTCCTTTGTTTAGGACATGAACATTTTAGATTTTTTAGGTAATAATACAAAATATATATCACTGATGCAGAAAACATAGGAGTTGTTAGGTAATACATGACCAAAGAGAGAGAAAGAGAAATGGAAAATAAATACCACATCCGTTTTATTATTAAAGTCTAATGCAATTACTTTACAAATCATTTAGAAAGAAGCTATAGCCTTCTGACAGTGTAATCACGCTGGGTAATTATGCCAATGGCATGACATTAATTTAATGTTATAACTTGGCACCTGGAAGACAATGTGAGCACAATGTAGACATCTGGCTGGACAGCAGCATGCCCTCGTTATTCATTCAACTGGCAAAGCAAGGCAGACCCTTTGGAGATCCAGTAGTCACTTGGCCTTTTGGAAGGCAATAAGACAGTAACTACAAAATTGGTGGAATGACCTAATTGAGAAAGCGAGGAAAACATTATTAATCCTAAACTAATAATCATTAAAATATACATAAAGCTGATTAAATCTAAAATAAATGAAACAGAACAACTTGTTACAACTCATTAACACTAAATGCAATCTAAATGTGCTAAGCTCCAAGTACACCTGTTTTTCTCATCACAGTGGATATGCTGGTATTGGCTAGTTTTTAAGGAAGAGGCTTAAAGGCTCACAGCTCAATGTATTTATGGGTCTTCAGACTGTAGAATTCAGATACCTGGATCAATGTTCTGAAGGCACAAAAATATTTTCTGTTCAATTGTCATAGCATTACAGAACATGTTACTGAATACAGGCAGCCCCTGACTCGTACTTACGAATGGAAGCTACTACCATACAGCAGGGGTTGCCAGACCACAGCCAAAGCATAGGGAGGAAATAAGGTGAGAGGAAGTCCACAGAATATCTGTGGCGGCCACAAACAAGCTTCACAACCAATAAGAGTGTGTTGGCCACTCCAGGGCCAGCAGCGACTTCGCCTCAGCCATGGTGACAGGTATGAAGGAAGGCGGCTGTACTTGCCAGCAGTACACGCTGAGTCTTTTGCCCAGCTGGCTACAACTGTGGGTAGACAGCAAGGTGGGGAGGAAGCATTGGCCACTCCCATGGTGATAGCACTTCCCACATCATTCATGGTGGGCTTAGAAGGGGGTGCACCACCCAGCAGCACATTGTGTGGGTCCCCTCTTCTCCTGCTCCCCTATCGTCTGAATTGGAGCCCCAAGGCTCCCTTACCAATACAAAAAGGTGTTGTAGTCATCTTTTTGGCTGCAGTACACTTACAAATGTACCTGTTCCTACTTTTGTACAAATTGAAATGAAGAACAAACTTTTAGAACCTATAGGGAACTGTCCGTAAGGTGCAAGAAAACAATTAGCCACCTGTGTACCATACTCCAAGAACAAAGTAAATTGGCTGCTATTGTTTGCTTAAACACCAGGCCTACCCCAGTCTAACAAGTAATATCCTGGTGAAAGTGGAATATTAGACTGTTCCCTCAAGTTTGCATTGAAGTGTCTCAGAAAGTAAGGCATCTCTCTTGCCTTACATCTCTCTCTTTCACCTGTGACATGGCATTCCCATCCCACTTGGAGGAAGAATGGGTGGAGAATGGGTGGAAAACAAGGTAAGAAAACAAGATTGATTCATCGGGGATTAAAGTGTGTAATGAAGAAAAAAATTATGGATTTCTACTGAAGCTCATATTTCCAACAGGCCCCCCAAATACGAGTTTTGCCAGAATTTTAAAACATTTTTGAAATTCATTTAGAGTTGCAAAGATGATAAAAAAAGAACTGAAATACAATACAATAAAAATTAAAATGAAGAGAAAAATAATTAAACAGATAAGAAATGCCTTCCGATATCCCTTTTGACAGTTATATATGCATTTAGTTATTCATGCCTCATTCGTAGAAAAATCTTTAAACAGCCTATTCTTTCTAATCATGCCAGAATTTCTGTTTTGAAGAATTTGAAGATGCCAGTTTTAAGGCACAAGAATCGTAATAGTATTTTATACTGTGGAAATCATTTTCAAAGCCCGTGCTATGAAATATTTATATCGTATCAACTTAAATCTTTGGAAAATTAAATTCAGGACTATTCTATGCATGCACTGGGGTCCTTCTCCAGATCTTTCATTAAATACTGGAGCCAAAAATGTGGAAGATCCTATGATGAACCCTTCTGTATTGTGTGATGGACACCAGCAGACAAAGCAGATTGCTTCGGGTTGGAATCCTTTGGAGACGTAATCTTTTCATAATTTCATTATCAAAGGAAGTAATAAGTAATTTTAGTAATTTTCTTTCTGCTGCAAGTAAACAGAGTTTTGGAAGACCATTTGCAGTTTGAGATTTTGCTCAGAAAAGAGAATTTCTGTGCTGGAAATAGTGTGTGGGGTGTCATGGAACCCAGTTACAGGGCTTTGGTAATTCAGCCCTGTAACTGGGAGTCATAACATAAACAATCCCAGGAGCACCTGGCAGAAGAAGATAGAATATGCCTGGGAACTTGGGGACGAAAGTATAAACAATTATAATTGGTCTAGTGTGTGAAAATGGTAGTAATGTGATATTGGGGGTGGGACTTGATGATGATATTTACGTGTGGTGTTACGTAGCATCAAAAGTTATAAAAATAGTTGTATGTAAACATTGGGTCATTCCTGACTTTTCCAAAGTCATGTGTTCTTCAATAAAGATTGGATTTGAGAGCAGCCATCTCTGATCTGCGTTCAGACTGATCCTTTGAAGTGAGCAGGACAATTAAGTCAGGAATCCAGTTCTCACCCTCCTGCAAATTTGCAGTGAAGTGATAATGAGCAGGGAAGGAGATCAAAGCCATGACGGAGCAAAGGGGCCTCCGCTGGGAGCTCTGCCGTTGGCAGAAGAGACATTGCAAGCCATAGCTTCCTCTACGGGGTACCCCAAGCCGGACGGCGTGACCCAGAGGATTCCCAGAGGGGGAAGAGGCGTTCCGGCGGCGGCAGAAACCAGTTGGGGATCTGGAGGAAGCATGCCGGAGACCGTGGCCCTGCGGTTATCCATCCTGGAAACTCACTTATCCAGGCTGTCGGATACCGTGGGGAGAATAGTGCCAATATTGGAAGAGAATCTCCAAAAAGAGCACATCCGATATGGCGCCGAGAGAGAGCCAAGCAAAGGAGGCGATTGGAGCCAGAGGGGACAGCGAGCTTCCACGCAGAGTCCCGCGGCGGCAAGGGACGAGGGAGACGAGGAATATTGGCAAGAGCTGGAGTTCCGGGACAGAATGGCGCGCGAAGTGGAGCGCCAGCAAGCTCTGGGAACTCTGAGGCCGCCAACCCCAACAGAGCTCCCAACCCCCCGAATGGGCGTCGGAGTAGAAAGGCCACTGGGGCCAGGGATCGGGTCCAGTGGATTTGCAGACGAAGGCGGAGAGGAGCGGGGGATCCAGGAAGAGGAGGAGGATGTGCCGTACGACGAGGAAAGGCGAGATGAGGGGGTTACAGCGAGGCCAGTATGCGGATGGGCGGAAGGGCCGACAGCGGCGGCAGACTTTCGGGAGCCGCGCAGAATGACCACCGGAGTGGGGCGCGGCGTGTTCCAAGGAGCCGCCCGAGGGAACCTGATGCAACCCTTCCCCATGCCTCCCAGACAGCATCAACGGGCCGCAGAATGGATGCCAAGAAGAGAAGATCTCAAACTGGAATACGGAGGGGAATCAGATGAACTGAACTTTTTTCTAATTAGCATCAGAGGATACATGGAAGACAATGCACACACATTCCCCTCCGAAGCAAGCAGGGTTCGAGCCATCGGCAACACACTAAAGCGAGGAGCAGCCAGCTGGTACGTGCAACTCCATGCCAGACACGACCCATGCCTGAGGTCAGTGCCCCGCTTCCTCGCCGCACTGGAAAACCGATTCAGAGACCGGCTAGAGCAATTGAGGGCTCGAGACCAGCTGAAAGGAATAAAGCAGAGGGACAAAACAGTGCCCGAGTACGCAGAGGAATTCCTACACCTCGCGGAAAGGGTACCAGAGTGGTCTGAAGTGACCAAAGTGGAGTTATTTAAAGAGGGACTACGCCCCGAGATTTTCAGCTGGGCAGCGCACAGAGATGACCCCGAAACGCTCCAGGGATGGATTCAACTAGCGGGGCGCGTTGAATCCACCCTGGCCCAAGTAAAGCGCTTCAGGAGCAGCGGCGGCCAGCAAAGACCGGTGGCGAGAGGTCGAGGAGAAACGAGGAAGCAGGAAAGACCTGGAGGGAGGCCGGGGATTCCCTCCAGAGGAGACGACAACAAACCTAAACCGGGATGCTTTGTATGTGGGAAGACGGGCCATCGAGCAGCAGAATGCTGGGCACGGAAGGGGGAGCCGCCAAAACCCTCAAAGCCCAAGCCAGCAACCGGGAGGCGTGCGGAGGAGGAGGTGCAAGCCCCAGAATCTTCAGAAAAATTGGTGAGTCGGGACAAACGCATGATAGTAGTGCCAATCTGCCTCTCGGGGCTAGAGAATCGGGCCACCTGCAAGGCATTTGTGGATTGTGGTTGTTCCAGGAATATTATAACTCCAGAGTTAGCAGGAGCGTTGAAATGCCAGCAGATGGCGCTTGACTCCCCAATTGCATTTTCGCAGCTAGACGGATCAGTTGCTACTGGGGAAGTATCTACAAAGGAAATACGGGAGGTCCCATGTAAAATAGGCAAATGGGAAGGAAGAATATCCTTTGTGATAGCCCCTATTGCCACATACCACGTAATATTAGGGATACCATGGCTCGAACAGGCAAATCCCGAAGTAGATTGGAGAGGAAAGAGCCTAGCATTTAAAGAACAGCAGACGCAATGGGAGATAAGCAAGATTGCAGAAGAGGAGGACGAGGGAGATGAAGAAGGTGAAATAGACCCACTGCTATTGCCACCTGAATACAGAGACTTTGTGGATGTGTTCAATCAGAAAGAGGCAAGTAAATTACCTCCCAAAAGGAATATAGAAGTAGAAATTGAAATAACCCCCGGAGCAAACTTACCAAAACCAAAAGTGTATCCCATGTCTGTGCAGGAGAAGGAGGAATTGAGGAAATACATTGATAAAAACCTGGCGCGGGGCTTCATTAAGCCATCCAATTCTCCTCTCGGGGCCCCAGTGTTATTCAGGAGAAAGAAAGACAACTCCCTAAGATTGTGCATTGATTATCGAAATTTGAATGCAATTACTAAGGACAATAAATACCCTATGCCCTTAGTAAAGGATTTAATTACCGTATTGAAAAAAGGGAGCATATTTACTAAACTTGATTTAATTGAAGCATATCATAAATTAAGGATCAAACCGGAAGATACTTGGAAAACTGCATTTTCCTGCGCATTCGGCCATTTTGAATATAAAATTTTACCTTTCGGTTTAAAAAATGGAGGCGGGTGCTTTATGCAGCTTATAAATGAAATACTGCACCCATTGTTGTACAGAGGGGTATTCATATTTCTTGATGATATCTTGATTGTGACTGAAGATAAGGAAAAGCACGTGAAATTGGTCCGGGAAGTTTTGCAGAGACTAAGAGAAGCAAAGCTGTACGCAAAACTGTCCAAATGTGAATTTAATAAAACTCAAATTGACTTTCTGGGGTATCGGATATCTCCAGAAGGGTTAGCTATGGATCCAGCTAAAGTATCAGATGTAAAAGAATGGGGAGTGCCTCAAACAAGGAGGCAATTGCAATCGTTTCTGGGGTTTGCAAATTTTTATAGATCCTTCATAAAAGGCTTCGCGCAAATAACTGCACCCCTTACTGAACTTTTAAAAACAAAAGGGAAAGGAGAGACAGCAAAAGTAAAAGCTCCTGGCGCCAAACTAAGTTGGACGCCAGAATGCCAAAAGGCATTTGAAACCCTAAAAGAATGCTTCACAGAAGGACCCATTCTAAAACACCCCGATATCAGGAGCCCTTTCATAATCCATTGCGATGCCTCAGACTGTGCGTATGGGGCAGTACTATTGCAAAAGGATCAAAATGGGAACTTAAAACCCTGTGGATATTTGTCCCGGAAGTTCAGCGAAACTGAAAAATGTTGGCCGATATGGGAAAAAGAGGCACTAGCCATATTAAAAGCCTTAGAATGCTGGCGACACTTTCTCGAAGGAAGCGGAATCCCATTTGAAATTTGGTCTGACCATAAGAACCTCCAGTATTTAAAGTCCCCTCGAAAATTGTCCCCCAAACAGATTAGATGGGCACAATACTTCAGCAGGTTCGATTTCCAATTAAAGTTTTTTCAGGGGAAGCAGAATGTCTTGGCAGATGCTCTTTCACGCATGCCTCAACACGAAGGAATACCCACAGCAAAAGAGGGAACAATATTCTCTGACAAACAATGGGGTTTAGCTGTCAGAACAAGAGCACAAACCCAAAAGGAGAACACTGCTATGGTTGAACTCGACGGAAAAGATAATTGGGGAAACGAGCTGAAACAGTCTTATGAAGGAGACCAGTGGATCGCATCCAATGCAGAACAGGGGGAGCAGAAGGGGGGATTTTGGTTTGTGAACAAGAAACTGTATATCCCAGCAACATTAAGGATCAAGATTTTGCATCGTTTTCACAACAACCAGAGCGCTGGTCATACAGGAATTACAAAAACAACAAAAGCAATAGCAAAACATTGCTGGTGGCCAGGGATGAGGAAGGACATAAAAAATTATGTTGTTCAATGTGATGATTGTGCCAGAAATAAATCGAGAGGAGGGAAGCCAATGGGATTATTACAAACAGTAGCAGAACCTACCAGACCTTGGGAATGTGTAGCTATGGACTTTGTGGGGGAACTACCGGTTAGCAAAGGACATCGTTATATTTGGACAGTATTGGACCTGTTTTCTAAACAGGCCCACTTTATAGCACTGACGAAACTACCATCAGCCGAGAAACTAGCTGAATTGTACATAAACCACATTTACAAACTGCATGGATGTCCCAGTAGAGTGGTCAGTGACAGAGGAGTACAATTCACAGCAAAGTTTTGGGAAAAATTCCTGGAAATGCTAGGAGCAGAAAGGAGTTTAAGTTCTGCTTTTCACCCCATGACAAATGGGGCGGTAGAACGTACTCAGCAAACACTTGGGCAGTTCCTTCGAATGTACTCTAACATGAGACAAAATGACTGGTCTCGGTGGTTGGCTTTTGCAGAACTAGCTTTTAATTCGACTATACATTCAGCAACAAATAAAACCCCCTTTGAAGTAGTTTACGGGTATGAACTACAGCCTCTGCCCCAGCTGCCGAGATGGACAGAGAGTGAGGGAACAGAGGCAGGGAAATGGAAAGCGCAAATGATGGAATGCTGGAGTCAAGTGACTGCATCCTTAAAAGAAGCACATAAAAAGTATAAAGTATTCGCAGACAGAAAGAGGGTGGAAGGTGATAAATTGGAGAAAGGAGATTTAGTGTGGCTAAGTACCCAAAACATCAAACTGGGGCTACCTTCGAAAAAATTGGGCCCTAAATATATTGGACCATTTAGAATACAGGATGTTATCAACGAGGTGACTTTCCAGTTGGCATTGCCAAAAAGCTTAGGGAAAATACACCCTGTATTCCATCGTAGCTTACTGAAAAAATATATGGGTACTTTGGACAAAATGGACACATAGAATTATTGTTTTGTTTCAGGCTTGTGAGGAAAGAAGAACCGAAGAGGAGGACGAAGAAAAGGAGGGCACCATGTCATGGAACCCAGTTACAGGGCTTTGGTAATTCAGCCCTGTAACTGGGAGTCATAACATAAACAATCCCAGGAGCACCTGGCAGAAGAAGATAGAATATGCCTGGGAACTTGGGGACGAAAGTATAAACAATTATAATTGGTCTAGTGTGTGAAAATGGTAGTAATGTGATATTGGGGGTGGGACTTGATGATGATATTTACGTGTGGTGTTACGTAGCATCAAAAGTTATAAAAATAGTTGTATGTAAACATTGGGTCATTCCTGACTTTTCCAAAGTCATGTGTTCTTCAATAAAGATTGGATTTGAGAGCAGCCATCTCTGATCTGCGTTCAGACTGATCCTTTGAAGTGAGCAGGACAGTGGGGCATAAAAATATTTCTGCACAGAGAAATATTCCAGGATTCTTCTTTTTGGGATTTTCTAAAACTTGAGAAATATTCTTAAATCTATTTTCTGGAATATTTTTTTATCCTTGGTATCTTTTCACAGAAAACAACAACAATAAACACATGTGTTTCAAACTTGATTTGTTTAGGGGAAAGTGTATGTCATTTGCATCACAATCATTTGCAAACAACCTAGTGCTATCTTAAAACAACAGTTGAAATAGAAACGCCTTACTTCCCCAATCACCTACTTATGTAATTATTTCTAGGGTTTCTCTTCCCAGTGCTTTCTAACAGATTCATTTTTAATGTATTCATTTTTAATCCATCATTCAGGGGCAGGGGATGTGATATATGTGACATCATCAATGCCAATATTATAAACAGGAAAATAAATCTTGGGAAAACAAGTACACACAGAGGAAACTCATAAATGCCTAGCTAGTTCTCGCAGATTTGGTCCTCTTTTCATTGAAATAACCATTCTTTTGCCTTACATGTTTCTGGCAAATGTTTACAACACTGCTGGCTGAAAAATATGAATCTGATGAGCCCAGCATACACAACTCCTCTGTGCTAGTCCTCGTAATATTGCCACAAAATAAGGATTTTAATGAACATGGCTCACCACACTCCAACATTTATACCACATACAGTGCAACATTGTGCTATCTCAAAAGAATCAGAGTATATCTGATAGGTCATCTGAGCATACACTCCTCATTTAAGAATGGAAAAGAGACGTAATATCTCTTTATATTCTCTCATTTCTTTATGTTCTTTCTTTCCTTCCTGGCACTGGAAAATATTAATTTTCCGGAGTGGATAATTTCAGATGTTCCTGGAAATCTACATTTCCTCCTTTTCTAGGAACCAGGGAAAGCTCCCTAAGGGACACACACACATAAAGATACTCTGATCTCTCCGCCCATTTGGGTTTCTTTTTTTAAAAGCCACCATAGAGGAGAATGAGGAGGAGTCACCATGTAAGTCTACCAAAAGCTTATCCGCTTGCATGGGATAATTAAGAGGGAAGTTACAATGCTTGCGGTGAGGGGGGGGGGGTTAACATTTTCCCCTAAGTATTACCCACTTTTACTCAATTTGACAACCCAAATTGAAAGCTGGAAAATTTAACCATATCCTAAGATTTTAGAATCCCAAGATAGATTGCTTCTTTGCAGTAGTTTATATACGTGATTGTCTGGACCGTTCATACAATGGATTTTTTTAATGTCATGTACAAAATCGATTAAAATTATTTCCTTTCTGTCATTTAATTAAAGAAATTGTTACCTGTGGTGGATAGTGTTCCTGCTCTGGCTCCAGTTTTATAGAGCGGTGCATGATACAACGATGGGCTTGGCTCATAATTTTGGTGAGGCTCAAAATGGACTACTGGCAGCACTGGGTTCATCTGCCTTGGCAGAGCATCTTCTATAACCATTTCTTCATCATCCCAGCGACTTGCATCCATAAACATTCCATGAACCAGCACACCATCTTCAGGGGAAGGTAGCTGAAATAAATATTGAAACTTGAAAAATAAAGCTCAGCAGCATTCACACACAGAAACTCACCAAAAAGAATGGATCTAACTATTCACCAACTGACAATAACATGTCCTATCTTGGATATGCCCTTGTCAGATGTGGCAACAGGAAGTGGTAGAAATTGTAATATATCTGATTATTATTTTTAAAAAATAAAGGTTTTTTTTCAGTGAGAATATACTAATAGAAAATTAAATACCTCGAGATCCATTGGTAATTGTTGCCCAAAGAGACACGTTTTAGCAGCTTCAGCAACGTGCACTTGATCACGATAGGCAGGGATGACATTATAATTAAAACTGAGCTCATCAATTGGTAAGTTATATTTTCTAGCATGATTCTGAAGAGTTCCTGACAAGCACAATATGTACAGAATGTAAAACAAACACAAAAGACAGTCACTGAAGAAGCAAGTCATTTGCTAACATTCAGCTTAATCTGATAAAGAGCAAATTGCTTATTGATAAAAAAAAATAGGTGAAGTTCATAATTGCAAAGACTTTTCTTAGAAACCTGTGTCATCAACACTTTCCTTCATGCACAAGTGGGAGTGTGCTGTGACACTTCATATTTTGATGTAATCTGTGAAAGATATAGGGCACTGTTGGGATGCTGGCTCACATGGAGGCCAATGCCCCATTGTACATGAGTTGGGCTCTTTCTAAAGATATTCATGTAAAATATCTGGCCTGGAGATCAATACATGATTCCAGAGGTAGAAACATGTAGCATGGCATTCTCCATGGCCATTTGTTAGGTAAAATTGTTTCCTGAAATCCCAAACAGGGCTTAGTGATAGATACAACCCAGGAATACAATGTTATCAACATTATCAGGGCTCCCTTACTGTAAACGATTCAGAAGAAAAATGCTGAGTTCCCTCAATTACCGCTGGCAATGTGAAACTCAGATTCATGTTGCGATCTGGTTTACAATCTGCATTTCTGCATATAATCCTTAGTGAAATTTCAGGCAATTAAATCTAAATGCGATATAACTTTAAATGTGTGTGTATATTTCTATATCTTAGAAGCCTGCTTCATGGTCCAGTCGATCAACTAAGATTCTGTTTTTCTTCCCATGCACCAGTTGGTCTTCTATGGGCAATGAGCATGCTCATTTCCATAAAGTTATCGGGAACTAGGACTTTCACATTTTCCCCATAAAGATTTGGTATGCTTCTGTAAAGCTTGAGGTTTCCCCATGTTATCTCTCCTTCTGTGTTTTTTTGTGGATGGAGGTTGCCATTTCTAACCACATAAATATAAGCAATAGTAGCAACAATTATTATTTACCTGTTAAAAATCCTTGTGGGAAGAAGAAACCAGAGATCCAAAATGATTTAGGTGGACCTCTTTTAAGCCAGAACTAAAAGGGGACAAGTTGACATTTGTTAAATATACCTGATAAAACATTTAAAATAAAAAATAAAGGCCTACCTTAAATTGATGGGTCTTCTCTTATTTTTCTTTTGCCCCATGTGCAGATAAAGTATGAGTGCAGTAGAAGGCTGCTTAATGATGACCATGTTTATCATTTTCATAGATTGATCAGAGATAATAGTTTCTTAACATGGAGAAGATGGAGAACAAAGCCTCTGCCTAGGCATCAACTGCTCTGGACCACAAGCTGCTTATTCTGTTAGGGATGATTACACACCCCATTCTCTGTTTCTATGGTTGCTGCTTCTATCCTTCCCTAATATGTTATTAGTTTTGTAAGAGCCTTCTCAAGTATTCAGCAGCCACTTGGTGCCTTCCTTCTAGTGGATCCAGCTATGAAAAACCATTCTAATGTACAATTACTGTCTCTGAACTTCTTTCAAGACAAGTCTAGGGAATTTTCTCCTAATCGACCAACAGTGGCTCATTATTTTAACAGCTGCAATAAACCTGCAGAACTGTCTTAAACAATAGTTTTCAAAAGTAATGCCATATCAAATTATGGCAACAAAAATACATATGGGAAAACGCCTTTTGCAAACAGAGAAGGTGCTCAATTTGTAATGCTTTTTTGAATGAAAAAAATGTCTCTCTAGTGTAAGTAATCAGTTCATCCAGGGAGAAGCAATAATGTTGTTATTGTCAGCTTTGCATTGAGGAGAATGTCAAGAAAAGGAAATGCCAAGGATAAGCTAGAACTGTTCTCTAGTTTGATTATTTGTTGTGACTCATATTAGGCACTTACTAGTCTAACCAAGATGGAAGCCAAGTTGTAATAAATGTAAAATGTCAGGATTTTTTTTATTTTTCCCTGTTTCAACATTTACATTTCTCTTATTCCTCCGTGCTAAAGAACTTGTTCATAACCTTCATTCTGCTTTCTCTACCACCTTCTAATGCCTCAAACCCTCTCAAATCCCTTAAATGATTATGTCTGCTCTTTCTTTATGACTCACTGCTCCCCTCAAATATTCATAGTATCTCTTATATTTCTTCAAAGCCATCCTCAGAATGTATTAGTCTTTTTCCAATCCCTAGGCCATTCATTCCCTTTTCAAATAAATTCTAACTATGCCAAACTGCTGGTACTTCCATAATTGCTATGGTCTCTGTATTTCTCTTCCTCTATTTTTAGTTCAGTAAACAACTGGATTTTGAGCACAGATTTTTCCTTTTGTTATTTTATAAAATAATACTATTGACTTTACCATTGCTTAAACTACTATAGTTCATTAGCAAACATGTCATTAGCAAACATGACTTTTAAAGCAGTATGAACTGAATTCTTTATTACTATTTCTGATATATTTCACAGTTGACACATCAGCAGGAACCCTGAAATAAAAACACAATATACTCCTGTATGAATAGTTTGTATACTTACATCTAAAAAGGCAATTCTCAGAACAAGATCTTTCACCCATCCTCCTAGAGGTTTTAGTGATGGATATGCTTTGTTGGCCCACAGTGTTGGTACCTGGTTGTTCAGAAAACTCTGGTAAACCCTCTCCATTTCTTCTGACATCACTACAAAGCCTGCAATTGCTTTGTTAAGTGTTTGTAGGGAGTTCTGAAAGTTTAACAAAGAAAGTTTCACTTTTCCATGAAAAAAAATACCTTACTATGACAGCCATATAAGAGTAGGCTCTTCTTTTCTGACTCTAAAGAATCTTTCTACTCTGCAGTTGACTAAGGCCACTTCCACACAGGCCCATATGCAAGTGGAATCAGTGGTTTGAATGCCAATTTATCTTGCTTATGAAGTCCAAATACAATCTTTCCAGGAATTTTTTAACCCAGAGTAAGCCTGGTTTTACAGGCTTACTCCAGGCTAAAGTGAATTAGCCTGAGGCATCGTTTGGACAATTTAGGCTAATCTGTTCTCTGACCCACATTTTAGGGTTGCATAGATGGGACTTAAAAGAACTAGTGCAAAGTTAAATCGTGCATATAGAATCAAATCAGTGCTGGAGTGTGTACACAATATGAAGATAAACAGTTGCCTACCTGTAACTGTATTTCTTTGTATGGTCGTCTGTGAAATCACACAAAAGAGTTATCCTGCAGCTGCTGAGTGTACCTTTGGAGTCATCTAAAGCTCTAGGGATACATTTTTGGAGGTAACACCGCCCACTCTCCTCATCAGTATATAAGGGCAGGTCAGCCAAAACCCCAGTTTCATAGCCACCTAAACAGCAGTCAATATTACTAGGAATAGCAGGATATACAGCAGGGAGAATGGGAGGGGTTGTGTGATTTCACTGATGGCCACACAAAGAAACATAATTATAGCTATGCAACCTGTCCTTCTTATTTACATTTTCTGTGAATCATATAAATGGGTGATTAACAAGCTACTAATTTCAGGAGGTGGTGTATAAGTAAACTTCCTTAGTGTTATATAAATAAGTCTCATCATTTATCCCTTCCATCTTTCAGTGTGACAGCTGAGATTAGAATAATCTACAACTATTTTCTACTGACCAATTCTAATCTGTAAAGTACTGCTTCAAACATTATGCTTTATAGTAACCATAAAATAACAGGAATCTATACCATCAATCAAAGGGCGAGTTGAGAAAGAAGGAGATGACTATGAGTCTCGTTCAAATGACACTAAATTATGATTTTACACTGAATCCAGGTAAAGCAGTGGTTCTCAACCTATGGGTCCCCAGATGTTTTAGCCTTCAACTCCCAGAAATCCTAGCACCTGGTAAACTGGCTGAGATTTCTGGGAATTGAAGGCCAAAACACCTGGGGACCCACAGGCTGAGAACCATTGAGATAAAGGCTATTATCTCTTACACTTGTATCTTTAATACACTGGTTCTGTTTCAGTGCAACTTTAGTCAAAATGAATAGTTTGGAATATCTACCAGTGCACATTATACTGTTTTGGACTATCTAATCTTCCTAGGATATGACTTGAACAATTTTCACATTAGACTCATAATGTCAAATATGACATAACCAAATGTGCTGGGAAATAAGGGCAAAGATTTTCTGTCAGTAAAATTTCCCTGTCTTGGAAAACAGATATATTCTCAGAGCTGTTTTCCTATTTTGTCACACTTCCCCTCCAAGATAGTTTCAGTTATGACATTAATAAACATTGAGGAAAAATAATTTGAAAGACAACTCTGTGATACTTTTCCAAAAAGATATATTGTGGTACTTAAGACTGTAGGAAAACTTTCTGTGAAAGTAACATTTTCCAGTGCAGTTACTAAAAAGATATGTCATATGACTGATCAAATAAATAAATTATTTAAAGGATATTGAGAAGCTAAGGACTGTTTTATCCTGTATTCATACATGCATCTTGCTCTAAACCCAAATTGTGAAACAAGTGGAAAGCACTGTATCCAAGTTGCAAATGAAAAGAATCATAGGAAGTAAAGAGTCAAATAAAGGTAGAAGCTAAGGGAGGAAATGTGTAACGGACAAGACACCTAGAGAAAGTTCGTTTTGAAAGGCTGGTCAAAAGAAGAGCGGCCCCAAATTTCACCTAGTAAGAAATAAAACAACCAATTGCTTTGTATATAAATTTGTATTTTGGGAGAAGGGCAGAGATGTCAAAGAAATGCAGTGACCTCCACTGTGAGTGGAAAAAAAGGAAGCAACACAATCTCCTGTTTTAATGGAAACAGAAAGTATATTTGGAATAAATCAAGCAGCATGAGAACATGGCAAATGAGTAAGTGTAAGTAACAAGTAGGATGTTGTATAGTAGATAATCTGAGGCAACTAAAAAGGCCGAACTTAGGCTTCAGAACTTAATACAATATGAGGGCTGGTAACCAAAACCCATGTTAGGGAGCCTGTTTTATTTCCCGCACCCTATTGAGGGATTCATTTTTTTTCTCAGTAAAAACTAATGAAATGGAACAACTTTAGCATAGGTAATGCCTAAATTTGAGAAATCAGCCATATGGGAGCTTTCTTAGAAAGTTCCTGAGGGGAAAGCCATTAACTGCAGAGTACACTGGAAGAAGATAACAGAATAGGAAGGACAAGAGACTTCTAGAAAATCAGAAACATCGGAGGCAAATTTCGGGCAAAAAGGGGCATGATCAAAAACAAAGATGGCAGGGACCTAATAGAAGCTGAAGAGATCAAGAAAAGGTGGCGAGAATATATAGAAGATCTGTATAGGAAGGATAATAATATAGAGGATAGCTTTGATGGTGTGGTGAGTGAATTAGAACCAGACATCCTGAGGAGTGAGGTTGAATGGGCCTTAAGAAGCATTGCTAATAACAAGGCAGCAGGAGATGACGGGGTCCCAGCAGAGTTGTTTAAAATCTTGGAAGGTGATGCTGTCAAGGTGATGCATGCCATATGCCAGCAAATATGGAAAACACAAGATTGGCCATCAGATTGGAAAAAATCAATTTATATCCCCATACCAAAAAAGGGAAATGCTAAAGAATGCTCAAACTTCCGTACAGTGGCACTTATTTCCCATGCTAGTAAGGTAATGCTCAAGATCCTGCAAGGCAGACTCTAACAATATATGGAGCGAGAGTTGCCAGATGTACAAGCTGGGTTCAGAAAAGGCAGAGGAACGAGGGACCAAATTGCCAATATCCGCTGGATAATGGAGGAAGCCAGGGAGGAGTTCCAGAAAAACATCTACTTCTGCTTTATTGACTATTCTAAAGCTTTCAACTGTGTGGATCATAATAAACTGTGGCATGTTCTTGGTGGTATGGGGATACCAAGTCACCTTGTCTGTCTCCTGAGAAATCTGTATAAAGACCAAGCAGCCACAGTAAAAACAGATCACGGAACAACAGACTGGTTCAAGATTGGGAAAGGAGTACGGCAGGGCTGCATACTTTCACCCTCCCTATTCAACTTGTATGCAGAAAACATTATGCGACATGCGGGGCTTGAGGAATCCAAGGCCGGAGTTAAAATTGCTGGAAGAAACATTAACAACCTTAGGTATGCAGATGATACCACTCTAATGGCCGAAAGTGAGGAGGAGATGAGGAGCCTTATCACCAAGGTGAAAAAAGAAAGTGCAAAAGCTGGGTTGCAGTTAAAAATCAAGAAAACCAAGATCATGGCAACTACACTTATTGATAAATGGCAAACAAAAGGAGAAAACGTGGAGGCAGTGACAAACTTTATATTTCTAGGCACGAAGATCACTGCAGATGCAGACTGCAGCCAGGAAATCAGAAGGCGTTTACTTCTTGGGAGGAGAGCAATGGCCAACCTTGATAAAATAGTGAAGAGCAGAGACATCACACTGGCAACGAAGGTCCGCAATGGTATTCTCCATAGTAACCTATGGTTGCGAGAGCTGGAGCATAAGGAAGGCTGAGCAAAGGAAGATAGACACTTTTGAACTTTGGTGCTGGAGGAAAATCCTGAGAGTGCCTTGGACCATAAGAAGATCCAACCAGTCCATCATCCAGGAAATAATGCCCGGCTGCTCACTGGGAGGGAAGGATATTAGAGGCAAAGTTGAAGTATTTTGGCCACATCATGAGAAGACAGGAAAGCTTGGAAAAGATCATGATGCTGGGGGAAATGGAAGGAAAAAGGAAGAGAGGCCGACCAAGGGCGAGATGGATGGACGGTATCCTTGAAGTGAGTGGCTTGACCTTCAAGGAACTGGGGGCGGTGACAGCTGACAGGAAGCTCTGGCGTGGACTGGTCCATGAGGTCATGAAGAGTCGGAAATGACTATGCGACTGAGCAGCAGCGCACCAGTCAAATGATACTATGTATTGGTGAAAAATGTCCCTCTGGAATTAAGGACTTGGAGGTAGTTTACAGGGGTTTTGTCTTGGTGGGTCGTTACAAGGCAGAGGGCACTGGGAACGAAGACCCATCTGTATCCAGTTGATGCATTTGCAGCATAGGCAACAGCAAAAAGGTTTATTTAGTGATAAGGCCCTGTCTGATGGATAAATATCTCCCTTTGTATTTATCTTGTACTAATCGGAGATATGAGTAAAGACATTGCTTAGACAACTGGGAGAGAAAATGAGGACAATGGCGTGAGTTAAATTTAAAATGAAAACCAGCAAAATCATGGCTACAAATTGTTCAAGAAGAGTGCAGAACTACCGTTTTCAATGATATTGTTGGCTGAGATTGTAAAGAAGATGAGATATGAGAAATCGAAATCAAGTTGGCAAATAAATCAGGAAGATGGCTAGCATATAAACTATAAAAAGACAGAAAAAAGAAATTAACACTAAAGATTGTAGATGAAGATGAAATAGTGCATGATTATAAGGACTTTTTAGAAATATTACGCATTGTTTTACAAAGCTTCACAGTCCACTGAAGATAAAGATTGAAAAATATCTAGAAAGACAAGACTGTCCAATGCTTAAGGAAGAGCAAAAAAGGAAATTGAGAAGTATGGTGGAATTTGTTGAAGCACTTAAAAAATGATGTTAGAAAAAGCACCAGGAAATCTTATAGAAATAGGTGGCATTTAAAAAAGTAAGTATGGAAGAATGCCAGGAGAAGTGGGAGAAAGAATCCCTTGTATGTGGTGTGGAAAAATATCCATATGAAACAATAGAAAACGTGGCTTAGAAAATCTACCTATAACATTCTCTATGTCA
The DNA here is from genome assembly GCF_035594765.1 of Anolis carolinensis. Classification (NCBI taxonomy): domain Eukaryota; kingdom Metazoa; phylum Chordata; class Lepidosauria; order Squamata; family Anolidae; genus Anolis; species Anolis carolinensis. Next base: position 201,105,508 of record NC_085842.1, read on the forward strand.
TAGTCATTGCATGCATACATACACACATACACACATACCAAAATAAGTACAGTAGAGTCTCACTTATCCAATGTAAACGGGCCAGCAGAATGTTGGATAAGCGAATATGTTGGATAATAAGGAGAGATTAAGAAAAAGCCTATTAAACATCAAAATAGGTTATGATTTTACAAATTAAGCATCAAAACATCATGTTATACAATAAATTTGACAGAAAAAGTAGTTCATTACACATTAATGCTATGTAGTAATTACTGTATTTACGAATTTAGCACCAAAATATCATGATATATTGAAAACATTGACTACAAAAATGCGTTGGATAATCCAGAATGTTGGATAAGTGAGACTCTACTGTACCTAGAAGATGCATCTACATGGTAGAATTAATACAGTTTGAGAACCACTTTAAATGCGATGTTGTGGAATCATGAGAGTTGTAGTGTTACATGGTTTCTAGCCTTCTCTCGCCAAATTTCAAATTCCAAGGAAGTCTTATAGAAAATAGGTGGCATTTAAAAAAGTAAGTATGGAAGAATGCCAGGAGAAGTGGGAGAAAGAATCCCTTGTATGTGGTGTGGAAAAATATCCATATGAAACAATAGAAAAAGTGGCTTAGAAAATCTACCTATAACAAAAACTTAGGTGAAAAACCAAATTTCTAGGTTGCTCATAAGCTTAAATACTTGGGAGTAAACATCTCTTTCAAAAATTCCTGTTTATTCAATGATAATTATAGTGCCGTGTTTTTAGCCTTGATTATGTTTTTATGGTTTTTAACTGTGGATATTCCAATACCATTTATATTTAATTCTGTTTTCATCTTTGTATATTTTTAGATTTTAAATTGTACTGACATTCTTTTAATCTAAGCCACTTTCAGTATATAATAATAATAATAATAATAATAATAATAATAATAATAATAATAATAATACTTTATTTATGACCTGCCCTCTCTCCCCAAAGGGACTCAGGGCGATTTCCAAAAAATAACACAAATGGCAAATATTCAGTGCCCAAAAGTAATCAAACAACAATCAAGATAAAACATGAAATAGAATAAACTCAGTATAACTTGAGTCTCCTTATAAAGAGAAAAACGTATGGGTTTTGCAATTAGGAAAGTTGTTCCACTGCAGATTGGATAAAAGACACAAATGTCTACTGTGTGCCCCTTCTCATTTGACAGAAGGAAGCAGCTTACTGCCACAGGCCATACACTTCTTGCATCACATTCTAATACCATAGGAAAGTGGGAAAGGGTTTCAAACTAATCTGAAGTTTCTTATTCAAAAAGCTTTTGTTTTCTAGCACAATAATTCTTATTCCTCCTAAACACAACTATAGTAAATCAATATACAGGTTGAGCATTGATTATCTGGAATTCTGAAATTCAAAGTATTCCAAAATTGTTCACACATGTGGACTTGATAGTGAGACCTTTACTTTCTGATAATTCAGTGTACACAAACTTTGTTTCATGCACGTATTAAAATTGTGTATAAAATAGTATATAAAATTACTTTTAGGGTATGTGCGTAAGATATATGTAATTTTGCATTTAAACTCGGAATGCATCTCCAAGACATCTCATGATATAGTATAAATACAAATACAGGTATTCCAAAATCAGAAAAAATCTGAAATCCAAACCAAGCTTTTCAAATAAGGGGTACTCAACCTATGTTTATGTCAGTTGGGGGAGAGGGAGTTGAATTACTGTATAGTTATACCCTTAGAAGACTGAGGAGGTTGTTAAAACGATCCACTTCCTGTCCAAGGACTGTAGTCAGAGAGTCTATCCGCCCTTTGTCATCCTTGACAAAAAGTGTTTCTGTGGCAGTATCCATGTCAAGTTTCTCTGAAAAACAGAAAATATTTGGATAACTTAGAAAAGCCTGTTTTTTTGTTCAGTGTATTATTACAATTCATTTTGATCCTTAAATTTATTATTTATTATTACAATATTTATATCCCGCCCTTCTCACCCAACAGGGGACTCAGGGCGGCTTACAAAAAACACATATATAAAAATTATACAGTGCAATATAAATCAGTTAAAAATCATTAACTTACATCAGTATTCATAAATGAGCAAGTACACAAGGGCTAGCAAGCAATGAAGAAGGCACACATGAACTAAGTACCATATATGGCTAGAAAGAGGCAAGGGACTATTTAATTCTTCCCTGTTCCCATGCAAGATTATTCCATTGGCTTTGAAATACCTATTTCTTTAGGGACGTCTGTTGTGAGGATTAGATGCCCCTTGAGTTTAGACTCTAAAACATCTTAAATTCATGAATGTGCTCCCTTACATTCAGCTAGTTACTAACACCACCCTCAGTTCTCTCATAGGAAGAGCTTTTTTTGGGAAAGGCAAGATGTGAAAACAGAGAAAAGAATTCTGCAGGCCTTGCATTGAGTGTGTCTTATTCCCATGAGAGGACTATTCAGATTGGCTTTGTTGTGTACAACAAACACTGCAAATATGGGCAACGCTTCTGGTCAGTGATTCTGCCGAGTAAAGCAGAAACCCGAGCTAAGCAATTTTACTGAGATATTATAAAAACAGAAAAAGAAAATAGCAACACAATATTACAAAAAACAAATCTAATCTTTGGAAAGCTTTGCATAAATTTAATAATTCAACAGCTTAAAAGATTGACACTAGCATTGCATTCTAAAACAGTTAACAGAGAAGCTAGAATCAAAGTGACCATTATTTTTAAATAATTTTAAATTTGATTACAAAGTTATCATGTATGCATATATGTGACTACGTGTACATATATATAGGGGAGTGTGTGTACCCATTTTCATATACATTTACATAGAAATATGCACATAAAAATGCCTTTTCAATGATCTTGCTGTTTTTGTACTCACTATTTAAAAACCCTGTATGTTTTACCTTCTTGAACACCAACTTACTTTCCCTTGCATTGCCTATAATAAATGTCACTAAGCTTTTTAAAAACCCAAACATGGAGAGAGGATGTCTAGGGTAGGCTGATTTGTGGGCAGGATGTGAGGAGGAAGATCTAGAAGGATCAATGTCATTCAATCCTCAGTCATGAGCATATTTATAGAATTGGCATGATCTTTGACACCAATCGTTTGATCCTTCACATATAATTATCTAGGAATTAGTCCAAATGAAACCAATGGACTTTAATCTCAAATAGACACACATAAGAACATTAGAGAAATCATGCTTTCAGACTGAAGGACCTTCTAGTACAACATTCTGTTCATAGAGGCTAACCAGTTACCTCTGAGAATAATGCCAGGATGACTTTCACCTTATATCCCCCAGTTACTGATACACAGAGGCATCTGACTCTAATACTGGATGTGATATATATCCTGGCTTGTAGACATGCATGGCCCCTAACCTCAATTAATTTATCTAATCCCCTTTTTAAAAAGATTCAGCTTTAGGTCAAGATCTTAGAATTTAATATTATGTCAAAGGGAGAGATTCTACTGTAAGGATATTTATCGCAATGAAATATATAGTACTCAAAATGCTATGTCACGTATCAGCAAAACTTGGCAACCCATTCTTTAAAAGCCTATAGACAGAAAATATATAACTAGTTGGGTTATTATCCTAGTGAGAAATCCTTTGTTACGGCGTACTTCATCGATGTAGATACTGTTTCAATAAGTTTTCAGGTATACGTTTCTGTTCGTTATTATGTTTGTATCTTTGTTCTCTTGAATAAAACTAAAAACTAAAAAAAAACAAGCTGATAATCTTATAACTATCCCTAAACTTATCTACATTTCATTTCTTCCAAATTAAAATCACTGATTTCTAAGTGTATAAATCAAAGTCATACTAGTTTAATCTGATTGATATGGAGGGTTGACATCTCGAGTTTTGAAGTGGTTCTTTTCTAATAAAAACAACACAATGAAATACATTTCAACTATTTTATAGATAAAAAGTGTATTGAAGACTTTAGTTTCGACAACATGCACTATTTGGGTTAGAGTTCAGAAAAAAAATATTGCACGCAAGTAATTCATCTTGACTTGTTTGTGTTTTAGCTGCATAATGATGTGTGCCAAAGAATACTTATATTTTAAATGGATTTTTGCTGTCATAATTGTTTAGAAGATTGCTTTATTCTACCCAACCAATTGCTATGAGCTGGTAGTACAGCGACAAAAGACATTCTTTAGTTTGATAAGAAACCTTCTGTGGAGAAAACAGAACATTCTTTTCCTTTATAGTTTACTTTGAATGTGTTTTGTGAAACACCATATTACAAATGTGATTTATATAAAAGTAACACAGGAAATGTCTTATCTTACTACAATGTGATGAATACAAGGACAGTATATTGAGATATACTTTCAAATTCTCAACAAACAGTCCTTAAACCTCTGTTTTCATTTAAAAGCCTCACATATTTAATACCACAGATATATAATTCATGGGGCCATGTTTCTTTGTCTCATATTTTAACCCCTTCATTACTACAAATTCTAAAACAAAATTTATTTTCACAAAATTACTCCAACACAATCAATATCCAACAACATACTTGCACTTCCATATCAGTCCAGAATTCAATATAAGAGTTTACTCAAATGTTAGGCCGGGCTGTGGCGCAGGCTGGATAGCAGCCAGCTGCAATAAATCACTCTGACCAAGAGGTCATGAGTTCGAGGCCAACCCGTGCCTGTGTCTGTCTCTGTCCTTTTTTCTTTTTTTTCTCCCCAAAAGGAATTTTTATTAATCATTATTTTATAATACATAATCATAGTTACATTTTCCTTTTCCTTTTCTTTCTCCCTCCCCCACACCCACCCCACCCTCTTCCCTGTTGACAACTTAAACCTTATTTTCTTGTTACATGAGCCTTCTTTCCATTCTTTCCAATTTTTTTTCTGTCTCTGTTCTATGTTATGGCATTGAATGTTTGCCTTATATGTGTGCAATGTGATCCGCCCTGAGTCCCCTTTGAGATGAGAAGGGCGGAATATAAATACTGTAAATAAATAAAATAAATAAATGTATGATAATAACAAATGCCCCTTCATGGCACTATCTTTCCATGGTGGTGGGATTGTGTGGTCTTGTGAAGTAAAAGGCTGATGGTAGCAATGCTATAGGCAGGGTCTCCTTCATCACATGGATACCATAACAAATCTTAGTTAGTACTGCATAGAAGGAAGCACTGGAAAACAATTTCGGAATGTGTTTTCCCATGAAAAGCCTGTAGTGAGACCATTCAAAATGAGATTTGCAGGTTGGAGATGCTCAACATGTTACTGAGGAAGAGCAGAAAACAAGTTCAAGTTATGCTATGATTAATGATACTGTTGGGTGAATTGAGCTGTTAGGCTCAAAAATGACCCTCAGTTGGGGCAATTCCACCAAAATATAGCAGAATATCAGGAGTAAACTCTATAACCAGCAAAAACTTTGATGCGGTGAGAAGGGATAGCCTTCTATTCCTTAAGATGGCTCAGGATTGCAGTCAGAACTTTGATTCAAAAATATTTATTGAAGTAAGAATACATTCTTGATTAAAAAAAATCTTGGAGCTAACTATCTTGCTAAATCTCATCTTCTAGAGAAGATAAAAGGTAAAAAGTCCATGCAGCTACATTTTGCCTAGAGAGAGGCAAAAGATGCGTCTTCACTGGAAGAAAGAAAAGCAGAACACACAAAAACATGATAGAAACCACATGGCCTTCCCAGGGCAGTTTTAAACTTAAAAGGAAGTTCCCTCACAGAAATTCCATTATTATGTCATCAATGGAGAAGACAGTGGCTAGCAGTAAAAACAAAGACAAAGTCCTTTTGAGAAACATGCATAGGAATGTGTGAGAAAAGAATCCTTCAGCTTAGCCCTGTCTCTAGTCTAGCTACTCATTGAGGATTAGAAACTTGATGACACAAAAACTTGTGCAGTCCAGGGATGAAACCCAACAGATACAACTGAACTAAAGCCAAACAGATGTTCTGCTCTTGAGCTGCTCAGAAGTAAAAGGAAAGTCTGAAGTAGGAACATGGAATGTGAGAACCATAAATCATGGAAGGTAGACATTGGAAAACAAGAAATGAGATGTATAAATGTTGCAGTATTTGGGGCGAGCAGGAAAAGGGCATTTTCAATCAGATAAGTACACAACATTTTACTTAGGAATGAAAATCTAAGAAGTGATGTGGTGCCATTAATAGTGAGAAGAAATGTAGCAAAAGCAGCCAGAATATGCGGCAAAGGCAGTCAGTGGATACAATACAGAGCCTGACTGAATAATATCAAGCAAAATCTATCAATAGAATTGTAATCCAAGTTAATAATAATAATAATAATAATAATAATAATAATAATAATAATAATGGCTTGAGGCAGGGTGACAAATTCAAAAACATATGAACATAAAACATATACAATAAATTAAATAGAAAATACAAAAATATTAAAAAAAAACTTCTGGCAGGTCATTCTACAGTTGTGGGGCAGCCAGTGAAAAGCTCTTCTGAGTGACTGCACCAAACACAAATACAGAATTGACATATAGTAGCAATAGAATGTAAATCAAAACTCAAGATTGAAAGTTGACTGGGTAGGCCAGCCAGAAGAGATGGGTCTTCAATTGCACTTTGCATTTAAAATTCTGACCCCCGTTTAGTTGTTGGAGCTCTTCTGGCAGGTCATTCTACAGCTGAGGCAGCCAATGAAAAGGTCATCTGAGTGACTGCTGCCAGTAGGATTTTGGCTCTTTAGAATCATAGAATCATAGAGTTGGAAGAGACCTCACGGGCCATCCAGTCCAATCCCCTGCAAGAAGCAGGAAAATCTCATTCAAAGCACCCCCGACAGATGGCCATCCAGCCTCTGCTTAAAAGCCTCCAAAGGAGGAGTCTTCACCACAGTCCAGGGCAGAGAGTTTCGCTGCCGAACAGCTCTCACAGTCAGGAAGTTCTTCCTGATATTCAGGTGGAATCTCCTTTCCTGCAGTTTGAAGCCATTGTTCTGCATCCTAGTCTCCAGGTCAACAGCAAACAAGCTTGCTCCCTCCTCCCTATGACTTCCCCTCACATATTTGTATATGGCTATCATGTCTCCTCTCAGCCTTCTCTTCTGCAGGCTAAACATACCCAGCTCTTTAAGCCGCTCCTCATAGAGTTTTTTCTCCAGACCCTTGATCATTTCAATCGCCCTCCTCTGGACACATTCCAGCTTGTTGACAAAGATATCTCAAGCACGGCCTAGAACTGGCAAAGAAAGCTTGTACTGATGACATTGACACTATGTGGCAGAATAGAGAAGTAGCATGACTCCCCTTGATCTTTTATGCACCATAAGGTCGGTAAAGAAAATGAATACATTATAAAATTAGAAACAGAAGATGGAGATACTCCATCCTCTCTGCAAAAACAAAACCAGGAGCAGTTTGTGGCATTGACCATGAACAGTTAAGAATTTGAATAAAGCTAAAGAACAACTTTGAACCAATTACTGTACCAAAATACGCCCTAAAGAACATCCCTGTGGAATTTAATATAAAAATAGATTTGTACTATTGAGACTAACTGATCAGAAGAACTCTGGACTGAAGCCAAGGACATTGTGAGGGAAGAGTGCAAAAGACACTATCTGCAGCCAAAAAGAGTAGAGTGTTACTTATGTGTTATATACTGATATATTTCTGTATTCATGAGTTATTCTGTCTGCATTATAAATTAACCTTATTTTATTGACTATATACTGCACAACATCAAAGTGAAGGAGTTCTGTTCTGTTTTTAAAGTATAAAATGGTTTGCTATCAAAAACCCAACATTTACATGAAATACATATAAGATGTGTAAAATTTAATTAATTAATTAATTAAAATGGGGGTAAAATATTAGAATAAAGGAGGCCAGAAAGGCTAAAATATGTAAGAGTTTAATCTTGTAAGAGACAATAAAAATAATAAAACAGATGTTATATTATATTTATACCAAGAGAATAAAAAAATCAAAGACACCCTGAGAATTCAAGTGCTATGACATTGCTGCTGCTGTGTGTCTTTCAGCCATCTCTGACCCATGGAAACCCTAAGGTGAACCTATCACAAGATATTTTTGGCAGAATTTGTTCAGAGAGGGTTTGCCCTTGTCTTCCTCTGAGGCAGAATGGATTTCCATGGCTAATTAAGCAGGAATTTCAACTCTAGTCTCCAATATTGTAGCCCAACATTCGAACTACTACATCCACTGTCTTTTTGTTGTTACATTAGCAACAAACCAATTCTTAAATCAATTTGAAAGATATAAATAAAAGCTATAAAGGCAAATGCTGTCTGACATGTATGTAAACTAAGTTGCACAGTCAATTGATCATATGAGAAATAATCATGTCGTAACTCAATTGGCAATGCTAGTCACATATCTCATGGAATCTCTTAATTAGTCAATCGCTTTATACGCTACCCTTTATACCCTTTAGGCTGAGAGAAGACAATTTTCAAGATGAAACACAAGTAAAATCATACAAACATACAAAATATTAAGATTAAAATAATGTTAAAATGTCTAGAATTCTAAAATAGAAAAAAAGAAATGTAAAACCATTGAAATTTATTTACTGTGGTGTGCCTTCAAGTTGTTTCTAAATTATGGAGAACCTTAGGCAAAGCTAACATGGGTTTTTTTTTCTGAGGCCAGGAGGGTGACTTGTCCAAGATCACCCAGTGAGCAGGGATTCAAACAACAACACCAAATAAAAAGTCATATATACAAAACAATATATATAAATAAAACAAGTTCCCCAAAACCTGCTGAAACTGCTTATGCAAGGACTGGAAGGGATGCCTCCTTACAAAGTGGGATCCATTGCCTGGAAACAGTCACAGGGAGGATCCATGGCTACAAATTTCCCCCATAGTTTTTTTCAATCCCTCTTTAAAAAAAATCATTAGAAAAGCAGCACTTCCCCTGGTACAATCTAACTTGGATTGTGACATAACATACCTTGTAGCTTACACAAACACAAACATTTCAAATGAATATTTATATATGATTACTGTACAATTTTAACAAACTATTGCCTAGATGAGAAAAATAAGGAAAACTGTCTAATAACCAGCTGTGACAAAAAGGAAGTTAGAAAAGAAAATTCACAGTGTGTTCCATACCAGGAATTTTAGCCAAGATTGATGTAGCAAGCTCTTCAACAATCTCATCATTGCTTTTTCCTGTTCCTTGGGTTGTTGATCGTGGTTGTACATCAAGAATTGTATTGATTAAGGTATTTGTTTCCTTACGCTTTAATGAAAATATGAGAAAATATCTTGTAGAATATATCAACATTAAGGTGTTAGTTTTTATCACAAATTATTTATATTTCAGTCATTAACATCCTTGCTAAATATTCATCTACGTTTAATTATCTCTTTAAAATTAAAACTTGCTAGCTTCGTTTTGTATGAAATTGTTCTTCACCAGAAACTGTTCTCTGTGCACCATCATTATCAAGTGCAATAGCACTTAATTTTACTGATCTCAACACTCTAAATGATCTATAAAACATATACAGTAGAGTCTCACTTATCCAACACTCACTTATCCAACGTTCTGGATTAACCAACGCATTTTTGTAGTCAATGTTTTCAATATATCGTGATATTTTGGTGCTAAATTCGTAAATACAGTAATTACTACATAGCATTAATGTGTAATGAACTACTTTTTCTGTCAAATTTATTGTCTAACATGATGTTTTGGTGCTTAATTTGTAAAATCATAACCTATTTTGATGTTTAATAGGCTCTTTCTTAATCTCTCCTTATTATCCAACATATTCGCTTATCCAACATTCTACCGGCCCGTTTATGTTGGATAAGTGAGACTCTACTGTACATAATATATTCTTGACTCTTGACTACCATTTCCATTTTTATCTCCAAAAGTTAAAACTGTGTGAAAGTAGTTTTTAACCTCCTCATCAATCTGTAGAAAGCTAACAGTCACTTTTAGCTTTTCCTTGGAAGAAACAGGCAATTGCATCTATATATTTTAAGTTGATCCACTGAAGCCCCTAGAATGCATTATCATAGCTGTAGTGACAAGAATTTGAATGAACATTTAATGATTGAAAATAATTATCCCACCGATGGAAGAGATAATATCTGTTCTATAGTCCTCAAAGGGTCATGGCTGATTATAGATTTTGTACTTGGTGTTCTAGGAAGTTGAGTAGAAGTGGTTGGCATGAAAGGGGGAAGGAGAATTATTGTTTTCCTTGCTATTTAAACCCCTCCACCTAAGACCTAATTTGAGAAGAAGTACTCTTCAGCTGCAGTAAACTTGTCTGATATAGATGTAGGAGGTCCTATATGACCCTGAACAACTGAGAGTTAAAGGCATCAGCTAAAGCTGCAATACTGAAAATGTCAAAGATTATGTAATTATGGAGCAGAATGAACTAAAGAATTCTATCAAAATATTACCCAGCTGCTGACCAACAGATGGAAAACCTATTTATATGAGTTCCAGAAACAATGAAGAAAAACAATTAACCCTGTGGTTATGGAAAACCTTTGCTCTTGGTGATCTGTGAGTGCAATGGAAGCTACTTATGAATTACTAACATTGGAACAGTGAAACCCTGATCTCTAACTATCTGGAACGAGGCCATGGCTGCATTCAGATGGTCATTTCTGACTCTTACATTGGCTCTTCCTTTTTGTTGCATCATGACAGCTTGGATGAAGAGATCATGGTTTGCACAAAGTCACAACTTCTCACTACAGTTGATCTTTCATATTTAGAAGGCTTATGGGTACAAAACCTACAAAACTGCAAAGACTGTAAATATTTCTAGACACCCAAGTATTTATGCTATAGATTACAACTTTCAATTACTGTTGCAAAAATTCCTTCAGTGATATTGTCCTTTTTCAAGAAAGAGAAGGACGACACTGAAGGAGATTTTTGCAGCAGCTGTGATAGGGCCAGGCCACCTCAGGCAGCTTGACTTCTTTGCCCTCCTCTTCTCCTCCATTTCCTTTCCTGCCAACAGCCGGATATTCCCTTAGACACTTTGGCACCATAACAACTTTGTCTCATGCTCAGGCTGCATCCATTGGACCTCCACATCATCCCCCCTCCACCCCCTTCAATGCTGAAGGAGATTTTTGCAGCAGCAGCAGCCACAGCAGTGCAGCACCTATTTCTCCATTTGAGGTGGAGTGTGAAGACTGGCAGAAGCAAGCTTGGAATAAGCTGATGGCATCAAGGTGAGAGAAAGAGGAAGACAATGACCTTTTCTAGGGCCATATTTAGTGCCTGTGGTGCAAGTGTCTCTTCTTCACCATGAGGATGGATGAGACCTAGGTCACCATAACTGCTTCTTTTGCCTGTTGCTTGTATCATCAGAAGAGAGTTACTAGTTGCAAAAAGTGTTAGAGATTATGAACATGGACAGAGTTACATATGGGTTGTCACCTAATCAAGGTCTTCCTAAGAAAGAAACTAACTGGGATCCTGTTAAAGATTATTTGAAACAGATGAATATAGACCTCATCTGCTGAAGCTATCCAATCTCAAAGTCAGGAGGATGACAGCGGGGAGGAAGATTAGAAACAATAATAGTAAAACCTAGAATGAACTCTTAGACTATCAAAAGAAAGAAGGAAGTCAACAATCTTTTTTTTAATATTATATTTTCCTTTCTTAATATGTGTGCGTGTGTGTATATAGTTTTTAATAGGGTTTTTTCTTCTCTTTCTTTCGTCTTTCTCTTTCTCCACTTTCTCATTTTTAATTTCCTACTTTCTATATAATCAATTGTTCTCACTCTTTCAATGTTAATAAAATGCAATAAAATTATTAATAAAAAAGAAGAGAGGTACATGAAATAAGAAGGAAAAGGGAAGAAGGCAGAGCAAGTGCCCCCTAAGGAGCAGGTCTTGCTGCTACTTTCCACTGTCTTAGTGCTATCACAACCACCACCACCACCACCTATTACAATCACCAGTTCCACCAAGGAACTGGTGATTACAATGCGAGCACAAATTGCATCAACTACTTGTTGTGGATGGGACTGTGTTAAACACAATATAAGTTCTGCTTAAACTAATTAAGCAGCAACTACACTGCTAGTTAGAAGCAGCTACAAACTTGTGAATAATAAAATCCAAGGAAATTAAACCTGCAAAAGTCAAGGTCCAACTGTATATCTGCACTGCACCATTTTGACTTCATTTATTTAACAGCATTAAAATGGAATTCATAATAGAGAGCTCTGGTTTAGTACAAACAAGAATCTCCATATTGAAGCTGAAGTGCGATAGGAGGAAGACATGACCATGGCACTTACTCATGGGTTCATAATCCACTGTTTATTGAAACCTTGGATGACATCTTAATGCAGCATAGGAACATTGGGTACAGCTAGGAACATGGCCAAGTTCAAATAGTTTTGGTTTCAAATGGAGTTTTTGTGTAAACTTACCCCAGTGAAAATATTAACTACACATATTTACCAAAATGACCTTCAGTGAAGGATGTTTTAAAAACTGCTTTTCAGGGGGAATTTTTTTTTCCAGAGAAATGACACAGCAATACAAAATTGCTTAGCTATGAACAGGTTGTCAACAAAACTTTATTCATCGTCTGCTTATAATCTAAAAGCTTTATTAGAACATAAACATCTAATGAAACTGATGATAATGACAAGCAAGCATAGGACACTTTAAAAAAGAAAACAGCATAAAAGATATATTCTCTTTATACATATATGGGGATGAATACGTCTTTAGCAAACAAGAGTAGACTGCTTAGCAATCAGTCCATGCTATTTCAGTTCAGCAGATTACAATTATATCAAATTCCCTCTTCAATGATAAACTATGAAATATTTATCTTAATTATGTTAAAATAGATGTAAAGTATATTATTCACAAACCTGAAATGCTAAATTGGCATTCTCATGCATTCCAAATATTTCTGGATCATCAATCAAAGGAAGGTTTTCTATATAGTCTTTAAAATCTTGCAGGCTATCAGCCACTGGAGCAAAATAGATACCTGTTATATCAAAAGACAAAAGCAGCAATTTTTTTTCACTTAAATACAAAAAAGGGCAATGTTTTAGTGTATATGTGTTTCACATAATTAGTACTTTTCCACAGATCCAAACAAAACAAAACAAACCTAGCAATCAATACATTTGTTGCCCAACATAATAATAAACAGTAAAATAATGATGGTTTTTCAAAAATGTATCCCCTTCCTTTTTAAAAACAGTGAGTGATATGTATGTGGGAGGTTAACACAGACTGAAGTGACAACTCCACAAATGTTGAAAACTAAGGATCTATCTTAGCAATTTTGTGTCTTGGCTTTTTATAAGATTAAAAACTTTTTGACACAAATGAAATTATTATTTGTTTTCTGTAGAAAAATATCCCTACAATAGAGTATTTTTTTGCCTTAGGAAACAGAGTAGAAGATGCATTTGAATAGAACAATGCTTAAATAGAACAAACCTCATTGAAAACAAAAGGAATTGAACTGACCTAGAATTTGGCAGAGCATCAGTTACACGATACAATACAAACACCAGGAAGGATCAAAATGGCAAACAAAAGTACCTTAAAACTTTTTACTACAGGGTTAAAGGTTGTTTTAAAGTTCTGGGAAAAGAAAAAGAACTTCAACTGACAGCTAAAATTAGGCACCTTATAAGTGAACCCAGGAGAGCACTTCGCTGGTGGGGCAACTTCTTTGAAAGTACGACCATGCCTGTTGTAGAGCTCTTTTGTAGAGCTCTCACCAGTCTGGTGTGAAGGAAAAAATTGTGCTGCTACTGGTGAGAAGTATTTCCTGTTTAAAAGCACAGTAGAGTTTCACTTATCCAAGCTAAACAGGCCGGCAGAATGTTGGATAAGCGAATATCTTGGATAATTAGGAGGGATTAACGAAAAGCAAATTAAACATCAAATTAGGTTATGATTTTACAAATTAAGCACCAAAACATCATGTTATACAACAAATTTGACAGAAAAAGTAGTTCAATACACAGTAAAAGGTAAAGGTTTCCCCTGGCGTTAAGTCCAGTCATGTCTGACTCTGGGGGTTGGTGCTCATCTCCATTTCTAAGCCAAAGAGCTGGCGTTGTCCGTAGACGCCTCCAAGGTCATGTGGCTGGCATGACTGCATGGAGCGTTGTTACCTTCCCGCCGGAGCGGTACCTATTGATCTACTCACATTGGCATGTTTTCGAACTGCTAGGTTGGCAGAAGCTGGAGCTAACAGCGGGCGCTCACTGCGCTCCCGGGATTTGAACCTGGGACCTTTCGGTCTGCAAGTTCAGCAGCTCAGTGCTTTAACACACTTCACCACCGGGACTCTCAATACGTAGTAATGTTATATTATAATTACTGTATTTACGAATTTAGCACCAACATATCATGATATATTGAAAACATTGACTACAATCCAGAACCTTGGATAAGCGAGTCTTGGATAAGTGAGACTCTACTGTATTACGAAATGGTTGTTCTTGACAGTGACATCAAATCACCATCCCAGCTCCCTTGCCACCCCCTAACCAAGGAATATAATACATTTATGCAAGGACTCTGGTTTTAAAGTAGTGTGTGTGCAGGTAAAAGGCTGCTGGCACTTGCTTCAAATGGAAAACTTCCCGAGATGCATATAGGGAGCAGCTGCTGTTTGTTGCCACCTCAACCTACCCACATTTCTCTCTGATTTGGCCTTGTCTGAATTAGTTTTGGTGCAATCAATAAAGTTGCCAGTAAAGGGAATGTGCAACTGTCTGACATCTGATAGCAAAAACAGCTTCTGTGAAAGATAGTAACATATAAATACCTCCTGAATCAACAAGTAGACAAGAATACTGTTCACTTAGCTAAGAACTGGTTTCCCAAGAGAGAACATGAAAAGACACTTATTTCTCCTGGCAGAAAGTAAATGTACCAGACAGAGAGAGAGTAAGAGCCAAACATGTTTCCATTTTCCAGGCAAGGTAAATAATATTACAAAGAGCCTGGGAGTGTACTGATTCACCTGAGCAAGCTGCTGGCAAGATTACTAAGAAGATGAGTTAGGAAGGTGAGAATAATATGCCAAGGCCTACAAACCATAATGCATCATGACAACATGTGGCACAATTTGGGCTGAGTCACACTTTTTCATATTGTAAATGGATGTGGCATACACATGTGAGGCTCTATGTCAAGAATAGCAAACTTGTGGCCCTTCAAATGTTGCTGAAATCTTATTAGTATCAGCCTTAGCAAGTTTGGCCAATGGTGAGTTACAATGGTAAAAGTAGGTCATCAATACCCGGAGGGCCAGAAGTTCACAATCCCTGCCCTATGGCAAATTGATACCTGCTGAGTGACCAGATAATTGCTAGCAGCAGTCTAAGAACATATCACCTGAGTATGAAACCTCTGGTGGTGCATTGGGTTAAACCCCTGTGCTGATAGAACTGTTGACTGAAAGGTCGGTGGTTCAAATCCGGGGAGTGGAGTGAGCCCCTGTCTGGCAGCTCTAGCTCCCTGTGCGGGGACATGAGAGAAGCCTCCCACAGGATGGTAAAACATCCAGGCGTTCCTTGGGCAACGTCCTTGCAGACAGCCAATTCTCTCACACCAGAAGCGACTTGCAGCTTCTCAAGTCACTCCTGACATGAAAAAAAAATCACCTGAATATGCCTTAGGAAAGCAAGGTGAAACCTGACCAAAAGGCAAACTAGAGTTGTGAACAGGCAAACATAGCAGTGGGTCTTTAAAAGGCCCAAATAGATTCCAGGTTGGAATGGTCAGAAAGAAAGAACACTACAAAATGACATGGTAGCAGAACAGCTGGAAAAGTGAAGATAAAATGAAAGAGTGCTGATCCTGAAAAGAACAATACTTCTCTGCTTCAGTGGCCTTGGGAGGATTAGCACTGATGGGAGATTGCAAAAAGGACCTTGGGTCAGGGCAGAAGACAGAATGAGATTTTAGACTGTCAGGAATATGAACACAAGGAATCATGCCCCTATTTTTAATATTTATATCATAGGGCTTATCAGTACTTAGCAGAGGAGTTAATAAAAGCCAAAACCACTACATTAAACTTTCATCCCAGACATTTCTGGGCTAGTTGATGTAGAGTAGGCACCTTCTGATTTTGAAGACAATGAGGGACGATGACTGCCCACACGTTCAATGTTCATTATATTATTTTGTTTCTTATACCTTTTCAGCATATAGTGGAATGGGAATAGGCCCGATGCTTGGCAGGGAAGGAAGAGACCTTTCCCTCCTGGATAGCACCGGGCTTGAAGAGCCCTGTTGCTGCCTAGAAAAACAGCCATTTTTCTAAGCAGCAATTTCCAAGCCTGGTGCTTGGCAGGGAGAGAAGAGACTTTTCCCTCCTGGCTAGCACCGGGCTTGAAGAGTCCCGTTGCTGCCTTGAAAAACAGCTGAGTCTGGGGGAGGAGTGTCTCCCCATTACATCTGATGTGAGCCAATGGGTCTTACTAATTATCTATATCTATATCTATATATATACAAAAATGAAATGTTCATTTTATTATGGAGTAAACAACAAAACCACTGAACCCAAGCACACCAAATTTGGCCACAAAAAGGCATAGTTATCTAAAATACGTTTTTCAATAAAAAAAAAACCCTAGAAAAATAGTCCAAATTACAGAGGATGAGAAAAAAACCTTTCTCCCCTTAACTGCCAGTCAGAAAGGTAGACTCTGTTGCCTTTAGCCCCCCCTCCCCGCTGTCTTTAGGCCCCGCCCTGCCCCCTTCGTGTCCTAGCAACTCCCTTAGCCAAAATGGCACTCAGAGGACAGGCACTTAGGTGTCATCCACACTGCCTATAAAATACAGATTATCTGATTTTAACTGGATTATATGGCAGTGCAGACTCAAGGCCCTGTCACACAGCTATATTACCCAGAATGCCAAGGCAGATAATCCACAGTATCTGCTTTGAACTGGATTATCTGCCTTGGCATTCTAGATAATATAGCTGTGTGGCGGGGCCTTGAGTCTACACTGCCATATAATCCAGTTCAGTGTGGATTTTATACAGCTGTGTAGAAGGGGCCTCATATAATCCAGTTCTAAGCAGATAATATAAGATTATAAATATAATATGTAATAATTGCTGTGGTTTAATAATACAGAACAATATAATCTCTAAAACTAGGACAGTAAATAAAGAGCAACACTCTGAAAGCAGGGAGATTGGGAATTCCAGAAAGGAAACAATCAGGGCCAGCTAACACCTCCCAACAAAGGATTCCCCCAGGCAGGAAGCAGACAGGCTTTGAAGCTGCAAGGCCATTAAATGCCAATCAAGGTGGCTAATTGCAGCATTCATACCTGCCACACTGATACTATTAATTGCTATTTAAACTGGTCAACCAAGGATTCTGCAAGGTAGAAAGGGACCAGGCTTGCAAGCAGCAAGGCTATTCAGTGCTATTCAACCTGGCCAACCAAGATTTCCCCTAGGCGAAAAACCCCCAGGCTTTGAAGCCACGAGGCTACTCCGTCCCATTCAACCTGGCCTAGCAAGGATGCTCTATGTAGAAAGCAGCCAGGCTTTTAAGCTGCAAGACTATTCAGTGCAATTCAACCTGGCCAAAAAATGTTTCCCCTACAAAGGAAGTAGCCAGGTTTCAAAGCGGCTCTTTGAGGGTGCTACTCCAGCTACTCCAGAAAACAGCCAGGCTTTGAGGCTGCAAGGCTATTCACTATATTAATAACAATAGCTACTTTGCGACTCTAAGCTGAGTCTGGGAGAGAAGTGCCTCCCCATGACAGCTGATGTGTGCCAATGGGTGTTGATATTAATAGTACTCTGGGGAAGATCCAAATGTTTTAAAAGTTGGTGGGCTAAAAGGGGTCGAAATGCCCGCCATGTGTGGTGATTTTCACCCCTCTAGCCCAAAAACCGAGGGGAGGGGTGAGCCTCGGAAGCCCTCCGATTGCCGCCAATGACACGAAAATTTTCGTGTTTTTTGTTAGCTGGATGAAAATTCATGTCGTATAGACAGTCCATTTTAGTTAGCTGGAACCAAATATGAAAATGTGACAACACGAATGAAACTACACAAAACAAACAGTAATTCCATACAAAAGAACAACACTAGTAAACAAGCCAGTATGTTTGGCTTGATTAAGGGGAGTAAGTCAAGCATTTCATCTCCCCCTCCTTTAAGATGAGAGATTCCATCAACAAATACAAACATGCATAAAATGAACCTGACACCAGGACAGTAAATAAAGAGCAACACTCTGAAATAAAATTAATATAACAAACATGAGATCATTAATTGGAAAGTGTACAACTTTTCTTTAACAAATTGTTCATCAGTTGTTATTTCCAGATGGTCTGTGATGACTGCATAAACTTTTTTGTGCATAACCTAACTGACTGCATTTGCTTTTATATGGGATGCCCCACTTTTACATACATACCTGCCCTCAAACTTTGTGACTTTATTGGGCTTCTGTGTAAGTTATGGAACCATGATATTATTCTGTAGTTTACAGAAGAGTGATAGTTTCTGGTTATTGTGGGCATACTCTTGCAAAAGCAGAGAGAATCAATTTAAAAGAACCAAATCAATACCTCATCATTAACTGCAAATAGGCCATGGATATAAAGCACTTGAAAAGTTCATTCTATAATGAATGCATAGGCATAAAATGTATATAAAATGCAACAAAAGTGTAACAGAGACAACAATGGATGTACAACTGTCTACTCTGGAAATAGCTGAAATATCGTTCTGCTCATCATGGGCTTTCTCATCAATTCTGAAAAATAAAATATCCAGTGTGGGTCATTTTTTTAATATTCATCTCCTCTTCCTAGCAAAAATTAGTTGCAATAATAATAATAATAATAATAACAACAAATGGCCAGAAAATAAATGTCTATCCCTAAATTCCACTGGGATGTTATTCTTTAGATTTACTCTAATTTTAATGTTAGCGGTTTGTGGTTTGTGCCATATTCTCCTCCTGGACTTTTTTTTGCAGGGAGAATGGTGCCTTCTCCATTTTCTTCTTCTAATAATGTAGCCTAACTGATTTCTATATTGACCACCAGGCAATGTTCGTGTATACAGTTGTTTCTTTGGATGACCTGCAAATGTGTTTCCAGTGAACAAACTGTTGGCCTAACAAAATCCAGTTGGTCTTCTGCTTCTTAGTGTGATCCTAGGACAAATTTTCCAACATTGTTTTTGTTCTGCTCTGTTTTTATTTTTGCATTCCAATGATCTATGCCTATCAACATATCATTTTGGGGTATATGATCAATTTCCCCCTTGATTCCACCACAATATTTTCCAATTCTCCTCCCTTTTTATAGGTGGGACATAGTCCTGGATTACAGTTGTATTGTTCTGACATATTTTAAAAATGAAATGTTAAAATGCAGGCCAGCTAATGACCCTAAGAGACACTGGTTAATCTGGCCAATCTAGTCATATGGTAGCTCTACAATATGAGCACTAGATAAAGTGTGCATGTGTATGTGTGCCTTTTAAGTTGTCAGTCAATTTATGACAACCCAATTAATTTCAAAGGATGTTCTCACACAAGGAATAGGAAAAGTGGTTTTGCCAGCTCCTTCTTCGGAAATATAGCTGATAGCACCTGGCATTTGTTGGCGGGTTTATGTTCAAATACTAACCAAAACTGACCCTGCTGAGCTTCCAATATATGCCGTATATACCCCGCTCCCCAAAATATTATAATCTTCATCATAATCTAGATTCTGCAGAAAGAAAAGATGAAGAAGAAAATATATAACTCCTATTTCAGGATTAAAGAAAAGAAAAAAAGAAAGGAGAGGGGGAAAGGAATCTACATCCCTTTAACTGATTCATATTGTAGCATGAATGTCAATGTCAATCAACCAACATCCTCAGTTATTGCATCTGTGGATTGAAATGCCTAAGTGCTGGTGCTAAAATATAAACCTATCTTAAATGGAGCACTAGATTTGTTATCCCCCCCCTTTTCTCTTTTTTCTTCTTCTGCTGCCACACAGACTAGCATGATCACTTTGTTCAAGGAGTTTTACTTATGTTTGCTTACACCCCTCTTTTGACTACCACTGCCTAAGGCTTTCCAATTGAAGTTAAAAGAAAATAAAGTGTAGTAGAAGATTCAAGAAGTCGTCTAAGGGTTCTTGCCCCAAATACATAGCAGCACTGTACATATATCAGTACCAGGCAAATAGAAAAACTACAGACTCAGAAAAATGAATCAGTGTGTCTTCCCAGTGTAAGCAAAGCAATGGGACATACAAATGTTAATCTTCCAATTATTACCTAAGTTTGTCAATCAAAAAGGATATAACATATCCAGTAGGATTCAAAGATTCACAGGGAGTCCAAGCCTAGTAAAAGTTCCTGAAGCTTTATAGTTATGTTAAACTTTAAACTCAGATGATCTGATAAAGACTTTAAAGAGTCCTTGTAAAGCTTATAAAATATGCAGTAATCGCTTCAGAATCTGTAAAGCCTGCAGGCTTCCTAAATCCTTGAACTGGGACATTTCTGTTAAGAACTTTAACATGCAGCTCTAATCGGAAAAGTAACTATATAAAAATAGCACAGTGAAGTAGAATATGTATTTTCTTTCAGCTATTTCCAGAGTAGATGTGTCAGTTTACAAATTATAGCAAACGGAGGTAGTAGTTGTTCTGAGCCATCAAGTTGTTTCTAACTCTAAGGCAAATTTATCACAGGGTATTTTTGCCAAGCTTTGTTCAGATTTGCCTTTGCTTTCCTCTGAGACTGAGAGAATATGACTAGGTAGGGATTTGAACACTGATATCAAGAATAATAGTCAAACACTCAAACCTCAATACCAGAGGTTCCCAACCTTTGGCCCTCCAGGTGTTTTGGATTTCAGCTCCCACAATTCTTAACAGCTGGTAAGATGGCTGGCATTTCTGGGAGTTGAAGTCCAAAACACCTAGAGGACCAATTGTCAGGAACTACTGCATTTCATGGTGACTCTTGAGATTAATGTATAGTCTATGAAGTTGTCCTTGAACACGAATAGTCCTTTGTGTTATATCACCATGTGCCAGTTACAGAGGCAGAAGTCATGAGACTCCCCCACCCAATTGAGAATCCACTGTCTTCTTCCACTTAAGTTTTTTTTTTCCCAATCCTATCCTGCCAAGACAAGGTAGGAGCCCCCAGTGGAGTAGTGGATTAAAGCCTTGTGACTTGAAGGTTGGATTGCTGATCTGAAAGCTGCCAGGTTCGAATCCCACCCGGGGAGAGCGTGGTTGCGCTCCCTTTATCAGCTCAAGCTCCATGTAGGGACATGAGAGAAGCCTCCCACAAGGATGATAAAAACATCAAAACATCCAGGCGTCCCTTGGGCAACGTCCTTGCAGACGGCCAATTCTCTCACACCAGAAGCGACTTGAAGTTTCTCAAGTCGCTCCTGACACGAAAAAAAATAAAAAATGATAAGGCTTTTCATGAAGTGATTCAGGCAGAGAAGAAAATTCCCCTTCTTATATGCTTTCCTATTAGAACACTGTGAATGCCTCACCTAAAAGCACATGAGTCAAGCTCAAGACCCATGGTCCAAATCCGGCCTGCCATGTCATTTTATGTGGCCCCCCAGATGCTGGACGACTTCTTCTGTATCCCTCATCATTAGACATCATGACTATAGCTGAAGGGAGCTGGGATATAGTTACATCTGGAAGGCTTCAGTTTGTTCTGTTTAGTCAGGATAATGGAGTTTGAATTTAGATACAAGACTTGTGGATATGATGTCTGACTTCAAAATGTCCTTTAACCTTTCCCCAATCTCAGAGTTGCAAGTGTTGTTGGGTTGCAATTCCCATTATCCCCAGTCCCCATGATGGATAATCAAAAGTGATGTGAGTTATCATTCAGTAACATCTAGGGACTCAAACTGGGTGAAAACTAAAGAGCACTGACCACTATGTTAAAAAAATATATATAGTTGGCCCTCTGTATCCACGGATTCTCCATCCATGTATTCAACGGCCACCATAGGGCTGATCAGGCTCTCAATGAATATTAATTTGACACCCCTGCCTTAAGGTAACACGATAAACACAGTTAGGCAAGAATAATATCTTCTCCTCTGAGTTTTAACTGACATTCTGCTGTTCCTTGGGTTTTGGGTATTTGGAATGATGGCACCGTTATGTGTGTCCCTGTTTCTAAACACTGCACATCAACACCAAAGAGAACAGTATCAGTTGAACAGAAAGGGCTATCTGCTACTATTTGCTTTTGAAAAAGTAGGTACTGTTTTATATTAAACAAAGAAATAAATACAGCTTGCCATCAGCACCAGGCCAAAAAATGGTGACTGAAAATCCACTAATAAATCTTTCATTTGCAACTTGCCAGTGAACTATAAGAATTTAATGAAGTACTTTGTTGAAAGGATGAAAACATGCAGGCGGTCTTCTCCAAGATGAGTCTAACTTCATGGTTAAGAGCTAACCTTCCATAAAGTTGTTCAGACAATAAATAACTAAAGGTATGCAAGATGGTAATTTTCAGATTTCCTCACAACGAGAAGACAATTACTAAAATTACTTGTTGCTTCTTTCAAGAATAAAACTGGTCAAGAATTACAGCCCTATATAAGAAATGTAATTTGATATTTCCTTAATTGATTTCAATAGGGATGGAACAGTATCAGCAATTTTATGTCAGAGTTCTGCAGACATTCTTCAATTACAAAATTACATGGAAAATTCTATCGACGTGTGATTTCTGCAACTTTAACTTTCCTTACCTGATACAGAGTATTTATAGTCATCTTCTAACGTGTCAGGAGCAAAAAACCTCCTCAGGATTGTGCGTAGACATCTCTGATCCCAAGCATCTGTAACTCGCCCTCCGTATGTAATCTCCCCTGCAAAATTGGTTTTGCAGGTTACAATCTCATATTTAACATTTGAAATATAAAATAATTTTAGTTGTATCTTCTCTGGAGTATATATATATTACATGGTTGAAATGAAGATTAGAAAGGAGTAACAAAATGGAATGTTAGAAATGAGTAATAAAATGGTATGCTTCAATAAAAATATTTTTAAAAATAAAATAAAATGGTATGCTACCGTGCATCCAGACCTGTAAATGATTTAAAAGAAATTATTAAAAATACTAGACTGCTAAACAAATTACTCATCTGATTACTACCAATTTTAACATAATGCATGGATTTCTATGCTTGTTGTAAGACAAATCTCAAAATATTGTGTTAATACATTATGAGGACAGGCATTAAAAACCATGTGGAATTGAAAAACCCATCAAGTCACTTTATTAGTTAAAGATGTTGCCAAAAAACCGAGGGGAGAAACAAGATAGAAGGGATAATTTTGGCTCAAAGCCATGTGGCCTCTATGTTGTACTGAGATGTAATGGGAGGAAGTAGCTGCAGACATCCAAATTTTAACATGCAATTACTGAATACTCAAATTTTGATGGCTTGTGTACTGCTTGAGTTATGAATGCTTGATGCATATAATTAGTCAATTTTGTATTTAATAGAAAAACATAGCACGTGCAATCAATACATGCCAGATTTGAATATGGCACAGTGACCCATATGCTAACACGTATTCCTTTGTGTGACTGATTTCTTCATTGATTGCAGGCATTAAGTGCATAATTTGGGTTTATAAGAAGTTCAACAAAGAAATGATTATAACTGTCAAGGAATTCTAAAGAACTGCATCAAAAAATAAGACAAAGGCAAAATCATACAACCCTCTAGCTATTCTAGAATTTCAAATCCCAATTACCATAGTCAAATGGCCAATGATGAAAAATGCTAGGAGTTATAATCCAAATAATATTTGCAGGACATTATTCACACCCCAGTTTAAACCAACCTATGTATTTAAATGTATTGTATTGTGTTCACACCGGAACTCCAATGTAAGCTTCTTTAAAAAATACAGACTGCTAACCAAAGAAATAGAGTACATCTGATTTGAATCCGCACAAACACTCCATAAAGGTGAATATTTCAATACTAGTAATCTTTGAAGAGTGACAAATGACTGAATATTTTTTGTCATAAAGTTCCTCTCATTCTAAATTTGAAATTTCTTTTTGTAGAAGTACAGAGGACTTTGCGCTAAACTGGCATATTAAAATAAATCCAAATATTTGTTTTCAAAAATAAATACAAATATTTCAAATCTTTTAATATGGTCTGTGTGGAACTTTTAATTTTTAAATCAATTTCATTTTTATTATTGAGAGTATAATTTACTGACTTTATCACATGCTAGAAGAAATACGGGCTGCTAAGCCATACGTCCACCTTCATATCTATTTTGAATTTACAGATTATGCACTTGCAGTAAGACAATAAGTTTCTGCATAATAAATCATGCATATGAATGAACACATATAAGATATTTTATACTGTTTATTGTCAACAACCATAGTATGTTATTATTATTTTTTTTAAAAATCATGTTGTTATTATGCACCTTCAAATCATTTTTGACTTCTGGCAACACTAAAGCGAACCTAGCAAAAAGCCTTCTTGGCAAGTTTTGCCCAGAGGGTTTTTTTCCTTTGCTTTTCTATGAGGCTGACACTGTGAGATTTGCCCAATGACAGTGGGTTTTCTTGGCTTAGTGGAGATTCAAAATCTGGACTCCAAAACCACACTAGTTCAGAACTATTATACCACACTGGCTCTTCTATTAGGGATCATACACGCATCATTACATTGCTTTTATATTGTACCTGTATCACAAAAATCACAATAAAAATAATTTTGATTCAGTCTCCAGACCCAAACTATGGGCCAAATTAGATAAGTACCTAACTGATAAAAGATTGCTCCTTCTCATTAAAGAACTTTACAGAGATAGTAGCCTACAGGTTAGATGCGTCCTGAATGTCCAAATTTCAAGACCAGTTCAAATGACCAGAGGGGTAAGGCAGGGCTGTATCTCAGCACCTACTCTGTTTAATTTATTCCTAAATGATCTTGAGGAAGCCATGATGGATCCACAAGGTCACCTACCCAGACTGGGTAAAAGGAGAGTCCCCATCTTGCTATATGCAGATGATACAGTCATCCTCTCCAGGTTCAGACCTGACCTGGGCTCATACACCAACTTACAGAATATAGTGAAGCAAATGAGCTAAATATAAATTTCAGCAAATCAAAGGTTCTGGCTTTTTAAAGCAAATTTACAAAATATAAATGTTCTATTGACGAATTCTCCCTAGAGCAGGTTAAAAGCTTCCAATATTTGGGTCTTACCTTCTACCACACCTTATCCTGGAGAGTGCACTCTGAAATGGTTATTCAAAAGGCAAAGGCCTGCCGTGCAGCTATAATAAGGTTTTATTACAACAAAGGAGATAATACCTCCCCTTCGCACTAAAATTCTTCAATGACAAAACAACCTCTAAACTCTTCTTTCATGTGGCCACATATGGTGTGAAAATTCAACTGTTAAACTAGATACAAGCAAGGTTCATAAGAGATCTTCTAAATATGCCTTCTTGTGTACCAAATGCAATCCTGCTTCTAGAAAGGGTGAATGCCCATTGAGTACTAGGGCCTGGATTCTGAAAATGAACCTATGGTTAAAAACAATGGTTTACAAACTGGGAACGGGTTTATTACATCACCTCCCTTATGAAGCCTCCAAACCCCTTTGAGGAGGATTGAACAAAAAGCGGCCACAATTGGACGATCCACATCCCTTCTGCTCCACTTGGGATTCAAAATGGTACAAGTATCCCTGAAGCAAAGATTACGGGATATTGCCCTGGGAGATCTTAGAGTGCGTTCAAATTCACCATGCTCCCCTAGAGTCTTAAAATTACCATACAGAGAGCCTTTTAAGATATGTGAATACCTAGCAAGCCTTACAGTAATTAAATATTGTAGATTCTTTACAAAGGAAAAACTAAATGTTTTTCCCTCAGAGCTGCTAAGAGGCAGCAGTCTGGAATCCCCCTCTCCAAAAGACTATGCCCCTGTGGATGAAATGAAATAGAAACAATAGAACACATTTTATTGCAGTGCTGCTATTATACAGTGCAACGTAGCCAATTTTTATACCCAATACTCTCCCACATGAACATTATCCCCCGCAGAGGATTATTAGATATCTATTAGAGGACAAGTGCCACAGGGTGACTTATAGTGGCAAATTTCCTTGCAGTGGCAACAAAGCTGAGAAAGCAATTAACCTCAGATAGGGATATCGCTTGAAACCATGTAGATGTATCTTGTACAATGTACTTCTCCTGAGATGGGAGAACTCAAAATGTCTGTTCATTTTCTGATGGTTCTATGGACCGTAATAAATGTTGATTGAATAAAAATCATTTGTGAATACAGTAGAGTCTCACTTATCCAACGTTCTGTATTATCCAACGCAGTCTGTCTTTTAGTAGTCAGTGTTTTGTAGTCAATGTTTTCAATACATTGTGATGTTTTGGTGCTAATTTTGTAAATACAGTAATTACTGCATAACACTACCGTGTACTGAACTGCTTTTTCTGTCAATTTCTTGTAAAACATGATGTTTTGGTGCTTAATTTGTAAAATCATTATGTAATTTGATGTTTAACAGGCTTTTCCTTAATCGCTCCTTATTATCCAACATTTTCGCTTATCCAACGTTCTGCCGGCCCATTTATGTCGGATAAATGAGACACTACTGTATATCTAATGACAAATCTCATAACTTTTTTCCTCACTTTTGATCAGTTTCCTTAATTTTCTAGAAAGTAGTAACCCTGAAACCAATTAAGACAATGCCAATGTTTATAGTATTTTTTCACGCCATAGTTTAAGGTTCTGATTCTACCATTTTGTCTGAAATAATATAGCAAATTACCCATGTCCGGTAAGATTCTATTTTCAGATATTCTAGGTCACATGTATTGTATGTAAGGCCCACAGGCCTAATTCGGCCCATCACATCAATTTATTTGGCCCATGAGGTCCAGACGAATTTAAACAAACTGCCAAGTTCAAAGAGGGGGGAAAGGTAGGCATACATACTAGGATATGCTTGCCACCTCCTCTAGTGGCTGGATGCGATATAGCACATAGAGTCTGTATGCTCCACAGTGACTTCTACTGGCTGGAATGTTTGGCAGATTTCAGCAAATTGCATCCCTCTTATATGGATTGGCTGTACTATCACCCTGTCCTTTTGTCCATGTGAATAGAAGCTGGAGTCACGAAACATCCATAAAGGTTAACTGTTCATCAATAGGCTTTATTCCAAGAGTATGTAAAGACTGGCCCTCAAGATGCTGGACTACAATTCATATATTTCTTATCATTAGACATCATGATTAGAGCTGATGGGAGTTGTGATACAGTCATAGTTTTGTTTAGTCATAGTGTGGGTTCTGAATTTAGATTCAAAAGTTGCGGACAAAATATCTGACTTTAAAATGTTCTTTAGCCTTTCCTCAACCACAGAGCCACATAGAATTCTAGAGTTGGAAGAGACACCAGTAGCCATCCAGTCCAACCCTCTTCTGCCAGACAAGAAGACACAATCCAATCTCTCCCAACAGATGGCCATCCATCCTCTGCTTAAAGGACTCAGAGAAGGAGGCTCCAACAGAAACTAAGGCAGCATATTCCACTGTTGCACAGATCTTATTGTCAAGGACGTTTAGGTTTAGGTGGAATAGTTTTTCCTGTAATTTTAATCCATGTCTCCATGACCTAGTCTCCAGAGCAGTAGAAAACAAGCTTTCTCCCTCCATAAGTGCTGCTGGGTCGTAATTCTAATAATCTCCAGCCCAGGCTGTGCCCTCTGCACTTTAAATGCAGCAGATACAGAGAATATAGCCAGACCTTGGTAGAGGGGGCAAGGAACTTAAAATCTGCCTTAAAATTAGAAATTTTGAAGGCAACCATAAGGCTGATGTGGCCCTTGGTGAAAAGGAGCTTGATACCCCTGTTCTAGGTGATAATTGTCTTGAGGTTTCCATTGTATTATAGGGCTTTTGATATCACTGACAATGCAATACGCTGGAGGATTATTATTATATTTATTTATACCCCGCTTTATCTTGCCAAAGCGGACTCAAAGCAGCTTGGCATAAACACATTTGTACACAATTAAAAAATATACAAATATAAAAACAGAATTAAATACAAACAACACTAAAAAAAATCACAGTTAAAATTCATCAAAATATATTCAAAGGTAAAAGTTATAGTTTTATAGGCCACTATAAAATATTATAGTGGCTTATAATTGTCGCCCTGGACTGGAAAGAGCAAAGAAAATGGGAAATAAAAATGGTTAGAATATTTAGCAAATTAAGCTTCAGGAATATATTTCTGAAAGGAGAATCAAATACAGAAATGGTCATCCTAATAAGAACTGGGATTCAAAATGAAAAACTCTGATAGCCAGAGTCAAAGGAAAAAGAAAATATAAGGAAGTACAACAGACTATCTTCACAGTCGATCAATGAAAATAACATTGGAAAAAGAGATACAACTGTTCCTGGGGAGTGGGGGGTGAGGGAAGGAGGGGGATAAAACTGATTGAGCTAAAAAAAAAACACTAAGCTCTCTCCAATTCCTACTCCCCATAGAGGCAGAGCCTGGGGCTCCTCCCCTCTGCAGGACACTTTGCAGAAAGCTCTGATTGGCTAACAAGTAAAAAAAACAGCCTACAGCTGTAAGCTAATGTATTTGATGAAAAATTGTGCACAGAAAACAAGTTTATAGAATTATAAAATATTAGAGTTGGAAGAGACCATATAGCCATCTAGTCAAACCCCACTGCTATGCAGGAAAAGCACAATCAAAATATGCATAAGGCTAGTATTTCCCTCACAGAAAGCAATATTTTCTTTCAAAAGACAAGAAATTTGCTTTCTGTGCAGAAATCTTATTTCTGAATAGAAAAATACTGTTTTCAGTTCAGAAAAACCTTTATTGGGATAATTCTGAAACTATTGCCGTATCTCTTAGGTTCTTGAGATGATTACCCTCTATTTGACAGACAAGAATCCTTAACCAGATTTTTTTTTATTTTCATAGTGGGATCAAACTTGTCTAGACACAAAGGACAAAACAAAGAGAACCAAACTGTTGGAGCAAATGATGGGGGCGAACAGAATTTGGTGGAAGTTGTTTACTGCAGTTTGTAGCATTCAATAAAGAACATTGTGTCCAATGTAGACACATTACCCATAAAAGATTGGACCAGGTCTTAACAGATCAAAAACAAGAAAGGAATTAGCTGATAAAATACAAGTAAGACCTAGATAGAGACAAGCTTGTGCTAAATATGTAGCACAAAATGTAGATAATTGTGAAATTGATTTCAGCATAGATACTATTATGAAGAAAAAATATGGCAGGGCCTTACTAGCAAAATTATATGAAGAGATTACAATAGAAAAAAAATGTGACTGATCGATAAATATCAGAGGTGATGTGTGCAAGGGCATATATTACCTCTCTTGAAATCCATCTTGGTATTAATCAGGAGAAACACATTACAATTCTTACGTTCCTATGAAATGGCATAAAAACAACAACAATCCTCTTCCATGCTGTTGGAGAAAATACGGACAAAAGATTCCAGTCAGAACTATTTTGTCCATATTATCCTGAGCTCTTAATCTACAGGAGGGGGATTCTGCTGAATCACTTGATCCCCCTTGATGTATTGTCACCTTGTCATGGTGAGGAGGCTTGCGTGTTCCAATGTACCTGTGGGTGTAACCACCGGAGTCATGCACTCCCGGGGGGGGGGGGGACAGGGAAGGTTCCAGACTGAGCACAATCCAAAGACCCCAACGACAGAACAGGCGGAAGATAACATGGTACATGTTACAACAGCTGTGAAGGTGGAAGAAGGCTGCAACATATTGAGAAGCCACCGTCATTGTGCTAACCATGTCACTGGTTGGGATCCTCACTCTGTGAAGACTATGTGTTGATTGGCTGTGCACCAACCTCCACACATTAAAAAACTCACACATAGATGTCTTCCAAGAACTTGGAAGACAACTAATTGGGCAATGAGGAATTGCCTAAGTAAGTAAGTAGTCAAAAGGTGTTCTGATTAGTCACTACTCACCACCCAGTCCCTACCCCTTGCTTTCTTTGCTTCCAAAACCCTATTTCCCTCCCACGGCTCAGGGGTTTTTTCTTGCAATGGCAGAAAGGTTTGGAGTAGCTGGACTCTGGGGACTCTGCTATTATTATCACAAAAGCCGGGTGGCCATCTGTTGGGGATGCTGTGATTGTGCTTTTACTGCATTGCTGAACGGGGTTGGACTGGATGGCCCCTGGAGTCTTCCATTGAAATACAAGGTTAAAATTATTGTTCATTTTAAATGTATTGTGCATTCCCCTCTTTTTTATTTTGCACTATGAATGAGTTAACACAAACACTTTCCATCCATCTATCATTGGCTTGGCCCAGGCCTGATTGATATATATATATATATATATATATATATATATATATATATATACACACACACACACACACACACACACACACACACACACACACACACAATATATATATATAATATGTAATATAAAAATACACAAGAAACTTTTGCTTCAAAAAGGGCTCCACGGCTGAAAATGTTTAAGAACCCCTGGTCTATACAATGGCTGCATGTGGGTTTTAACTTGTTTCTTAAGAGAGAAAAGTAGTTGCATTCTTAGAAGGATCAGACTTAACTATTTCACTGTGAGGGGGTTTTGGTCCTGGATAAGAATTTGCTTTCGTTCTGACAGAATTTTGTTTTTGATCAGTTGGACCAGTGGTCCTCAACCTGTGGGTCTCCAGATGTTTTGGCCTTCAACTCCCAGAAATCCTAACAGTTTGTAAACTGGCTGGGATTTCTGGGAGTTGTAGGCCAAAACACCTGGGGACCCACAGGTTGATAACCACCGAGTTGGACTGCGCCAGTGAGTCCGAGTTGGACTGCGCCTAGGGCCGGCCCTAGGTAATTTTCAAGTGTAAACAAACAGAAGTTTGCCCCCCCCCCAAAAAAAAAACCAATCACTGAAAAATAAAAGCGTTGGATAAGCGAAAATGTTGGATAATAAGGATGGATTAAGGGACAGTCTATTAAACATCAAATTATGGTTTTACAAATTAAGCACCAAAACATCATGTTTTACAACAAATCAACAGAAAAAGCAGTTCAATACATGATAATGTTATGTAGGAATTACTATATTTGCGAATTTAGCACCAAACATTGAACTGGGATATAGGCCAGTGTGGACTCAGATAACCCAGTTCAAAGCAAATATTGTGGGGTATTCTGCTTTGATATTCTGGGTGATATGGCTGTGTGGAAGAGCACTGGGGGTCCGTCCACACAGCCATATAACCCAAAATATCAAGGCAGATTATCCACATTATCGGCTTTGAACTGGATTATATAGAAGCGTGGACTCAGATAACCCAGATCAAGGCAGATATTGTGGGTTATTCTGCTTTGATATTCTGGGTTATATTATAAAGAACACCACTCAGAAAACAGAGGAATTCCAGACAGGAAACAATCAGGGCCAGCTAACACTTCCCAACAAAGGATTCCCCCAGGCAGAAAGCAGCCAGGCTTTGAAGCTGCGAGGCTATTTAATGCTAATCAAGGTGGCCAATTGCAACATTCACACCTGCCTCAGACAAGAGTTCTTTTTCCCACCCTGAACATTCCACATATATAAACCCCACTTGCCTAGTTTCCAAGAGATCTCGCCGGAAGTGGCGGCACACGTGTGCTCTCCATCTGCTTCACCCAGTAGGAGGCAGCCTCATGAGTGAAGGTGGGAGGGGGAGGCCTGCTCGCGCACTCATGGCCAGAGGGAAAACTCAGGCTGCGAGTCCGCAAGCAGGCCTGCCCCTCCCACCTTCCTTCCCAGCCGTGAGCGAGTGCGCGTATGTGGGAAAGGGAAGGTGAGGTGCCCCAGCTGGGAGGGGAAAAAATAAAAACAAAATAAAAAAGAAGCTGCTCATAGGGCACTTATTTATTTATTATTTATTTATTTACATCACTTTTACCCCGCCTTTCTCTCCGTGGAGACTCAAAGCGGCTTACAGTAAACAGGCAAAAATTCAATACCTAAAAACTATGTAAAAACAACAATTCATATAAAACAATCTACAAAACAACAGTTCATATAAAACAAGTACCATTACAAAATAAAATCACATTATATAAAATTTTAAGAATGTCCAAGATTAAAATCCATT
Organism: Anolis carolinensis; assembly: GCF_035594765.1. Taxonomy (NCBI): domain Eukaryota; kingdom Metazoa; phylum Chordata; class Lepidosauria; order Squamata; family Anolidae; genus Anolis; species Anolis carolinensis. The sequence goes on from NC_085842.1 coordinate 201,137,809, forward strand.
CATCCAGAATCCAGAACTGTGCCCCCAAGAGGATGGCGCCTTCAGCAACCGCGTAGTTTGTCTACTGGTTGAACTGCCCCAGCTTCTGCAAAATCACTGATTTTGCATTGTTACAACTTATGGCTTCAAATTTTGGCCTTATTCAGTAAACAGCGAGTACAAAGTCAATGAGGTTTATGGGATCAAACATTCCTATTTCAGTGAGTTTTTTAAAAGCCAGAATTGATCGATCCTTCCTTCCTTCCTTCCTTCCTTCCTTCCTTCCTTCCTTCCTTCCTTCCTTCCTTCCTTTCTTTCTTTCTTTCTTAAAGATAAGCTCTCCAGGGAGCCTTGCAAAACCATGGATAAAGACCTCCCCCCTCACCAGTCGTCCCCGCTGGTCTCCCCTTCCCCATGCCAACCCACCCAGGCTTTCTGCTAACGTAAACCGCCCCACAGCCTTCCTCCCCCATCCACACCCCACCTAGTCTCCTCCATCAGTTCCCCACCCCACCCCACCAGGCATGCACTCCTCCCCTAAGAGGTTTGCTCATGCCTGCCTTACATACTAAAGATATTGGCAGTGATGCAGAAAGGATTGCAGTGTATCAACAAATCTGATGTGTCACAACTCAGTCTGTAACACATCAGAGTCAATCATGCATGTACAACCAGGTAGAACATAGAAATGTCCAAAGGACACTTTCATCCAACCTTCTATTACTATTTAAAGATGCTTGTTTGCAGCATCTTAATGGCAGATTCTTTTGTTTTTTTCCAAGAGTCTCTTTTAGACATACAGATTTTAAAATGTGCTATCAGTATATGACTGTTTGATTTTAAATGGTTATATTGTTTGATGACTTAAAATATTTTGTACACTTTTTTGGAGTGGAGAGGAAGAGCAAAATCTTTAAACAAATAAAGTAATAAAGGCTATATCAGTCCCTGCTATTCGCTGGCATGGCCACTTCTAGGCTATTGTGAATTTAAAATGTATTATGTAATTCTGGCAGAACTGTACAGTCTTCTGAACCAACATTCTTTTAATTTGGGCTTTTGCAGAATCTCTTCAAACTGAAATTCACTAATACTCTCAGTCGGAAAAAGTAGACTGCTTTCTGCTCAACATCCCAATTGAAGTAAAGCAAGTTATGCTGAGCTGATATAGTTAATCTTTGCACAAAAATGCTTTCTAAATTCAGAGCTACTGTGAAATAAGCTGAATGTTTTCTCATAAATTCAGGGTTTGAACAAAACATCTGACTTGTTTATTTAGAAGAGATGGGCCATTTTTTCATCTTTTTAGTAACTGTGATATGCATAATTTAATCCAAACCAGGAGAGTAAGAGACATTGAGTAATTATGATGTATTCCTTAGCAGAATTGTTCAATAATAAAAAAGAATATCACAACTAATCTAGAGGTAGTGGCTGACACAAGCAAAGGGAAATGATATATTGAAAAAGGAGGAAGGAAAATGAAATGGAAGCAGGAGAGGCGGTTCTCCCAACACTTGAACAGGAACATATTTTTCATTTAGGTTTTCATTACTTGCCTTGGCTACAAACCTGCATAAACATTATTCTGTTTCTTTCCATATGTCTGAGCTAAGAAGAAGGATTCAAATGGCAGGCCTTGCTTTTCAAAATACAAAAAAAAAAAAATGTCCTGCAGTTCCTTGAGACTCCCAGAGGAAGCTAATAGCAGTGAATCAAATAAGGTTCTATCAAGAAAGTAGAGTTAGGCTAAAGCAGTATATCAGATTAAGCAGAGAAAGTACAGATACTTGACTGGTAGTACTAAGGCAGAAAGAAGCAGAGTTCTAGGGGTGAGACCTGTTGGCTGGAACTCTGTCTTACTAGGACAGTGATGGACATTGTGATCCTTCAGATGTTGTTGGATTGTAACAAGCATCAGTCCTAGCCAGCATGGCCAATTGTGAAAGCAGATGAGAGTCACATACTTCTTAGGAAAACAAAACGGCTTTGTCTCAACAATCAAAGTCAGCTAACAATTTACATCAGCTGACAATATCTGCAGTGTGACTGGCTCTGCCTCTGGTAGAAGGACTGCCTGGACTATCTGAGGGATCATCACCTCATTTTGCAGCATCATAACTATGAAGCTAGGCTATCATGATTCAGAAGACACTGAAAGCAACCTGTATTAAGTGTCTATGTTTGTGGGAGTACCCTGTGTTTTATATTTGTTGTATTCTGCACATAGTGAAAGGTCTAAAGCAGAGCTTTCAAAACATTTCATGTTGGTGACATGCATGATATTGCAACACGGCAATTCAGTTTTATTAGCAAACTGGAGATTAAACCAACTTCTTATAAGAAATATAGACACATACCGGTACTTAAACTGACATAACAAAATGTATGGAGACCCAACAAACCTGAAGATACTCAAGCTAATCAAGCTAAGTCAAATGAATTCAATTAACTAGCAAGGATTAAAATAATTGACTAAATAGATGACTTAAAATTAAAACAGAAGTGGAGTTAATAAACAAATTACAAGTAAAAGTAAACTGTGAAGATGATTACTGGAGACCACTGGATCTTCAAAAGAACTCCTTCCTGCTAAACCCCTTCAGCACACATGGTAAAGGGAAGGACCTAAAGAAAAGAGCACAGAGGAAGCACCAAAAAAAGATCTAGAAAATTGATTTTAGAAAAAACAAGATTAAATTAAATGAATTAAAATCAGGAAGAAACATTTTGTGCCAAAAACTAGTATCAAAGTAGGGAACATCAGAACTACAACCAAACTCGCTCCCATTGAGTTATTCTAGCACACATGGCTAGAACAAGGGGAACAAAGGACATCACAAAAAGAGAGAAAAAAATCTCTTCACACACACACACACACACACACACCAGGCCCTAAATAATTAAGGTGGAGTCCTCCTTGTGGACGGATTCATTTATTCTTCCCATCCCTGCACTGCTGTGACCCAGGAGGGGCTACTAAATCAGCACCTTTGCGCAGCACACCAACACACTGCAAAGCAGAACACTAATGTGGCACAAAACACAGTTTGGAAAGTTCTCGCCTAAAGAGACTTGGGCATCATGATAACCAACCTCTTCAGATCAATAAAAATATATGTCTCTAAATTTTCATTCCAAGACATAAATTACATCAGTGCTTCTTTAGCCATTAGATATAACTGTTTATTAATTTCCTGGAAAAAGCAAGAGGCAGCCTATGACATGAGACTGGTAATATTCCACAGACCATACTTTGAGTGGTTGGCAGTAGCACTGGATTTCCTTTTATAGATTGCATGACTGAAGACTAATTTCATATGCCCTCTGCCTTGTACCCAGAGACTTAGGAACAAGAACAGGAATATATGTCATTATAATCCTCCATCAAGATTTCTATGATTCTATGATCTTCAAAATGAACCAAAGACTGCTGATCTCAACATATTAACATTTTTGCCTTCTTCCAATTAATAATAAAAAAATTGATTCAGAGGATGAGCAGCGGTTGGCATTTAACCAATTTGTAATATATTCTGCTGGCATATATATGCTGGTATATGTTAATTAATAAATCTGGTTTACACTATATTTTTCTAACTTTTTATTTAGATATATTTCATTGCTGTATACTCTCTCTGTCTCTCTATCTATCTGTGTATATATAGAGGGGGGGGGAGAGGGAGCAAGTTAAGTATTTGCTATCCAAATGCATAGGACTAAAATGTTTTGAATTATTAAAAGTTTTGGAATTCCTTTATTTGCATATTCATTCATAATGAGATAACTTGGAGATAGGTCCCAAGTCTAAACAATAAATTCATTTGTTTCACATACAGTACACCTTAAACACATAGCCAAAATTACATAAATAATTTTGTTTCTATAAGATGCTCAATATGTACTAAAAATAAAATAAAATGAAGTAAAATAAAATAAAATAAGAGGTCCTATATAACTTACAAGGAACCTCTGTGAGGCTGCCACGGAAGTAAAATAAATTAGCTGTAAACAAGTGTTTGACAGACATGGCTGAATGAACAAATCTTTACAACTCATACTGACAGAGTACTTTCAGTTGCAATTTGTGCCCACTGAACAACCTTCGTTTAGCAGGCAACCTTGAAAGCACTTGTATCCAGCTCAAAGAATTTGCAGTAGTTTTAATCTTCAGCTTGATAGAACACTGAACAGAATAATGGTACTTATTTGCCATTTACACTGAATCACTCAGGGGCAGAAGTAACTAATAGGAGGAAAGTTTCAAAAACCAACCCCCCAAGTAAATGTATAGATATGATACTCAAATTTAACTTGATGTGTTATTACTTCTTGAAAGGGAAAATTCAAGCCCTTGAAAAGTTATTACTTCTTCAAAGAGAAAATGCTAGCCTTTGGGCAAGTCAAAAAACATTTGTTTAAACAAAATATTAAATAAAAGACTGTAATGTATGCAAATTGGAAAAAGGTAATATGCATTACCTAATCCATAAAAACAGGTTTATGTTGCTATCTGTTTTAACCATACCTGTAAAGTTAATACACATTCTACTCTTCATTACTCTACTTATCTTTTTGTAATGTATTTTATTCTTACAGACAACAGATTAATACCTTAGTATTAATAAGGCTTTCATCTACTAACTTCTCTTATCAGTCTAAAAAGAATAATGGTCAGACCTGGTTCAAGGAAGGAAGCCAAGAAAAATACCTGCATCACCAGAGATGGAGCTCAATCAAGCTCCCCTTAATTTAAACAAGAGCAGCTGGAGGCTGCACAAGCAACACACTGCAACGGACAACCTTATATATAGCTATCCTTAAAAAAAGTGTGAAGGAAAGACTTTTCTGTTCTTTAAAAAGGGCCTTCCTTTTTGTTTTACAATTCTGTCATTCCTTGATAACTCTCTTTAGGAGTAATAAGGAAACAAAAGTCACTGTATGACCCATAATCTATCCAATTTCTACAAATTTTTTCTTTCTAGTCTGGTTATTTGAGTAGGACTAGAAATACAGAATATACGAGGGCTGAATGAAAAGTAATGCCTCCACCTTCGTAACTCCTCAACAGATGGAAGTACTGGTATGCGGCAGGTACTGGCTTGTTCAGTAGACTCTCCTCTACAGTTCCATTTGGCGGGAAACCTTAGCACTGAACGGTTGTGTTGTTAAAGTGCAAAGTATGGAACCCTGTGCAGACGGTCGGTCAATGCGACTTAAGCAACGTGCAGTCATTGAATTCTTGACAGCAGAAGGTGTCACCCCAAAGGAGATTCATCAGAGAATGCAAGCTGTTTATAGTGATTGTGTTGATGTGAGTACTGTGTGTCATTTTAAGTTTAAAGATGTTGAGGTGGGAACATCTAACTTGCATGATAAACAAAGAGTTGGACGTCCTGTGACAGCAACCACTGAGTTTCACAAGCAAAAGGTTGACAGATTGATTCAAGACGATCGTCGTATCACTCAGAGAGAAATTTCAAGCATAATCGGAATTTAACAAGAACGTGTGGGTCACAGTATTGCTTTTCTTAGTTATCAGAAGATCTGTGCATGATGGGTACTGTGAGACACTTGTTGCGGAAACAGAGTGTCGACTTCTTCTGTGACTTGTTCATCATTGGCAGAAATGTATCAAATTGACTGGTGATTATGTGGAAAAGTGAATAGTGGTAGTTAAAGAGTACATTCTAAGGATTATTTCTGCGTTTGATTTATTAAAATATTCACATCCAAACCCAAGTAATGAAGGTGGAGGCATTACTTTTCATTTAACCCTTGTATTAATGATTTACTTGAAGAGTAGATAAATTGGTTGTGCAGCAAGTTAAACTGTTGCGCTGTCGAACTTGCTGACCAAAAGGTTGGAAGTTCGAAGCCGCAGAGCTGAGTAAGCTCCCATTGTTAGCCCCAGTTTCTGCCAAATTAGTGGTTTGAAAACATGCAAATGTGAGTATATCAATAAGTACTGCTCGAGCAGGAAGGTAACAGCGCTCCATGCAGTCATGCCAGCCACATGACCTTGGAGGTGTCAACAGACAATGCCGGCTCTTCAGCCTAGAAATAGAGATGAGCACCAACCCTCAGAGTCGGACACGACTAGACTTAAATGTCAGGGGAAAACATTTTCCTTTTTATTATAGTGCTTCTGAAATAATTGGAACCATGGGGGGAAAGTATAATAAATTAATCTATTTTTGAGCAACAAAAATCTAATGATGTAATAATCTATGGACATGGTTACTAATAATTTTAATAGGATTGTTATTTGGTTATATCTGTAATGGTATGAGAACTGTTACCCAAGGGACCCAGGGGACCTTTCTATTGGCTGCCCCAAGATTGTGGAATGACCTGCAGGAAAAGATCCAACAGCTAAATCAGCTCTCAAAATTTAAGATATAGAATTTAAGGTCTATCTTTTCCAGAAGGCCTACCCAGTCAATTTTAAACCATGAATTTTAAATTTGCACTCTATAGCTATTGTACTTAAATCTGTATGTGTATTTTATATAAATGAGATTTGATATATGTGTTTTATTGAATGTATGTTATGATTATGTGTTTTAACTGTATTGTGCCCCTCCTCAAATGCAAGGAATAGTGGATAACGAATAAATTATTGTTATTAGTATTATTACTACAGTGTTCCCTCACATATTGCTGGGGTTAGGTTCCAGGACCACCCGCAATGAAAATCCGCAAAGTAGGAACGCTATATTTATTTTAATATTTATACATTATTTTAGTAGTTATATACTATTTTAAGTCTTTATCAACCAATCGTGTGTTGATAAATCACCTCTTTTTCCGCTTGGGCTCCTTTTCTCTCCCTTTGGCTTCTCCTTCTTCCCTTCCTTAGGCTGTAAATTGTAATTTTTATGATTTATAATAGTCTTTTAGTTTATTGAAAAACTGCTAAACAGTGAATCCGCGAAAAGTGAACCGCGAAATAGTGAGGGAACACTGTATATGTTTTTCTTTCTGTTTTCTCTCTCTCATCAGTTTGGATTGGGGGAGGTCACAGCTATTTTGTGTTTTAGTATTTTATATAGTATATGTTGTTTTAGTTCAAACTTTCAGTAGTTAGTATTACAGCTGGGTAACTGTTTTGTATTCATTACACTATTTCCACAATTGCAACTTCTTCTTTCACCCCATTCTAGTTTAGTTGCATGGGAAGAATAAGGCCATTCTGCTGACAAGTGGGGCATAGTTGAATCATGACATCATTCGACTTTCTGGGGTCAAGACACTGGAAGATACATAGTTAAGTATTAATTTAAATATAAGTTGATACAGGATTTCTGCAACTTATTCCATCAACAATATATTGGGATAAAACTGGCAAAACACTATAAGGAATTTTAAATACATTTTAGATGAATTATGAAGATGTATAGGATGTAAGAAACAAGATTCATCCTTAGATTTAAATATCAATTTTAATAAGCTTAAAGTTGCTCACATTAATTCACACATTACTAAGCATTCTTGAGGCATTGTTCACAGAACAGGAAGAGGCAATGGAATGAGAAAAAAGAAGACACCTTTCTAACTGCTCCTAGATTATTAGAATTATATAAGACTTTAAAAATAATGTTGCTGATTTATTGGCATATTAATTAATCCATTTGAACTGAAATATCCCCCACAACATAGACAGAAGTATCAGTAGCTGGTATAAGAAACTGGAAAAGACTGGCTTTACCTAATGCATTCTGTTGCATTTCATTTAATCAAGATTTCAAAATCTGGTCTCTTGTTATTGCAGATGTGCTAATTTATTTATTCATTTATTGTACCTTTTTAACACCTTGTAAGATGCACAGACAAATGCTGTGAAAAACTATACAAAAGTCTTATTTGAACCAGAGAATACTATTCATTCCTATTTAGCAATGTCAAACTACTTAGCCTCAAGGGCCACATATCTAACACACAAACATTATGTAACACATACTACAGAGTGATGATGGCATCACAATGGAGCACAGCAACAATTACTTGTATTTTTTGCTGGAAAATGATGTAGTGCAAAAATCTATTTTGGGCTGAGCACTGGAAATAAATTTATGCAATCTGTTATATCCATTGCTCTCTTGCAAATGCAAACAGATCCTTTGACCTCTATGAGCTCTCCAGTTTTGTTCCAGGGACTCTTGCGTGTAAATAAAGGGAGCCCTGCATGATGGTGGATGGAGCAACAAGTCACTAATGGCAGCCGCAATTAAGCTGAGTAATTTATCAATAGGAATGTTCAGGAAATACATTTTCAATTGGAAGTATAATGCCATTTAAAGTGGGCATTTGCAAATATCCAATGCTATAGTGCTCAAAGAAGCAGCCTCTCTGAAGGCAACTAGGAAACAGGTTTTCAGAAATGCTTTAGAGCAATCATAGAATCATAGAATAGTAGAGTTGGAAGAGACCTCATGGGCCATCCAGTCCAACCCCCTGCCAAGAAGCAGGAAATCGCATTCAAAGCACCCCCGACAGATGGCCATCCAGCCTCTGTTTAAAAGCTTCCAAAGAAGGAGCCTTCACCGCAGTCTGGGGGAGAGAGTTCCACTGCCGAACAGCCCTCACAGTGAGGAAGTTCTTCCTGATGTTCAGGTGGAATCTCCTTTCCTGTAGTTTGAAGCCATTGTTCCGCGTCCTAGTCTGCAGGGCAGCAGAAAACAAGCTTGCTCCCTCCTCCCTATGACTTCCCCTCAAACTCTGCTCCTCCAGGTGCTTTGGACTTCAGCCCCTAGAAATCCCAGCTAGCTTACCAGCTGGTAGGAATTGTGAGAGCTGAAATCCAAAACATCTGGAGGAGCAGAGTTTGAAAAACTATTTTAGAGAAAAGGACTGAAAAATCCCAGTCCAACTTTTAGAATCACGTTGGATATGAGACACATTTCTATTTTAAAATGTTGTCTCCTTTAAATTTCCCTCAAATCAGTTGACATATCTTACAGTGCGTCTACACTGTAAAATTAAAATATGGTTTGACACCACTTTTAGCTGCCATTTTTCAATCCTGAGGAATCCTGGGATTTGTAGTCAAAGTGATATCAAATGGCATTAATTCTACAGTGTAGAAATGAACCCTTATTTTATTTATTTGTTTGTTTGTTTGTTTAATTTATATACCGCTCTTCTCCCCCAGGGGGACCTTAGTCCTCAACCCCTTTTTTCTGAACAATTGTTTCCTATGACATATTGTTTTCAATACTTATAGAAGTTTTAGAAGTAGTCTGAGCTATGATAAAACATGTGCTAATTTTTTAAAAGTAAAAAAGGCATATAAGTGCTTATAAGTAGGACTTTTGATCACAGTCAATTTCAGAAATCATTTACAGTCCGATACTGTGCAATGGAAAATATTTATGTCAAAGCTACAATAAAGTTATTAATGTACTTTACCTGTTATGTAAGTAAGGGCATCCCAGGGTACTTTCCCCTCCTGACAGTAAAGATTGAGGTTTAGTAAGGCACACTCTCTGTCACTGTCATTGAATTCATAACATATGTTCCAACCAAGTGGTCCAAATTTTTTCCTTTCCTTGAAGAATAAGAGACAAAGAGATTACATTAGTCTGCTTACTGTTCTCTGAACATTTCACAAGGCAATGAAAATAAATCCAGAAAAATATAAGTATTTTGGGGCTGCTTTGCAATAAGAGTAGTTTGGACTCCATTTTCTGAATTATATTATTAATATTATCTTTTCAAATATGATCATTTTGTAAGAAAGAACAAAACCTACTCTAAGAAACGGATTGAGGAATTTATCACACAAGGCAAGCAAATTACAATTACAGCAGGACAACAGCTTCTTTGCCTTGGATTTATCACATGAGTCACTCCTTTTTGCTGCTTTCCTGGTGGGAAACAGCCTGGAAAGCATTTCTTTTACAAACACAATCCATCAATGACATCTTTTTGGAGTTTTAACACAAAAGGCAGGCAATTCATCATTACAGGAGGATAGCAGTAGCTTTGTCTTGGAATTATGTCACTCCTTTCCCACTGGTCTCTCAATGGGGGACTGTTAGAAGATATTGATTTTACAAAAACAGGTCATTAATATATTTCTTTATGTAAAAGAAATGCTTTCCAGGCTGTTTCCTTCTGGAAGAGCAGCGGAAAGGGAATGAGGTCACTTGACACATCCAAGGCAAAGACACTACTGTGTTGTTGTAATGGTGATTTGCCTGCCTTGTGTGATAAACTCCAAAAAGAAGGGGTCCTGTTTTTCTGAAGAGTATGATAAACATATTTCCTCAACACTTGCCTTATTCTGTCTAAACATTTCTTTCTTCTGAAAGCAATGCTTTATTTTTCTCCATACAACTAAGCATCAGTTTCTGGAACTTGGATTCAGGAATGAGGCAAACAGGGTGTTTTATGTAGGTGTTTTTAGTGTTAAACAATACTGTAACAGAAAAAAAGGGACTGCCGCCTAGTTGGCTTTAGCAGTGTATACAGTTAAACCCTGCCTATTCTGCTAGGAAATTGGCACCCAGGATTTCTGTAATTGTCACCCTGCTGAAATCACCATGAATGTTCTATCTGCAGGGGACTAGATTCTTTCATGGGATGCTGGAGAGAAATTAGATGCTGGAGGGGAAATAGAATTTGGGATTTACTTTAGGATGTGGTGATATGCCCAAAAATGGCCAAGGGATGTGAGGAGGTCAAGAGATGCCCAATTATGAAGGACCAAAAGAAGAATGCAGAAGACAGGCAATTCATTTACAAAGATCCCAATTGGACAAGGGAATTAAGGGCACTGAAATGACAATTAGCACCCACTCTGAAAAAAGCTTTTTCTCAGTAGTGGCCCTGAAGGCCGACATTAAAGAATGGAGAACGTATCTGTATCTTTTCTGTGGTAGCAGTACATGCCTCTCAGGAGACTAAACAGCAAATCTGGAAGTTAACTAGTAGAGCATTAGATACGTTGGCACTGAAACAAGTTCATTTTGAGTCTCATTCTTTAAGGATAAATGCAGTTTCAATGGCAGCAGTCATGCAGCTCCAGCCAATGGAGATTCTGATGTTATAGTTGCTATGTTTGGTCTCTGATCAAATTGATAACCTTTGTTTTCTGACTCACTGTTCAATGAGGCATGACCAGTGGGCCATAAAGCACACAGCTAGTTTACTGTTGGTCCTGGTTACTAATACTGTAGTTGTGTTTTTGCAGGTGAAGAATACCAGATAGATTCCAGATCATTGAACAAATATGATTATATATTCTGTGCTGCACATTGGAATTAATTATAAAGACCTGATGGGGTACATCTGTCTGATGCAGGATTAGGCACTGCTTTGAGGGACCTGCATTGTGCCCCCCCTCCGGGCTGTAACAGACAGCCTAATGGGGCTGAGCAGGTAAGGAAATAGTCCTTGCTCTTAGGTATGTATGGTAAGCAGCTGAGGAAAGGGGAAATTAAAGGGACATTGGTGCGTTTCTAGCATATACCTTTTTGGGTGGAAAGAGAATTCTCTGATTGACATCAGGATAGGACTCAGATGCTAGGAGAACAACCTTTTAGACTGCTTTAGGGTTGATATCCTTTGGATTATGGGGCCAGAAGGGAGGCTCTCCTGGGAAGATCCCCATGTCATATTGGATTTACCATTCAATAATAGGCTTTTAGCATACAGTCTGTCATAAGTGCTAGGGTGCTTAACAAAGCAGTTGAGGAGGAATTTTAGGAGGATTATTCCCTCCACTTAGTTCACACACTTCTGTGTGCCTCCCCCTCTCCCATCCCTGAAAGTAGTTAATTAAATAAATAAAGCCTAGTTTACCATTCCTCTTTGTTTCCAATGATGGATTAGGACTCTAAGGTTAAAATTCCTTCTCAGCCATGGAAACTCAGTAACTTTGAGCAAGCCAAACACACTCAGCCTCAGAGGAAGGCAAGAGAAAACCTCTTCTGATCAAATCCTGTCACAAAAACCCTTTGCTAGGCTTCCCTTAGGGTTGCTGGGAAATGACTTGAAGACAACAACAACAACAAATACTTTTAAACATAGATTTAGCTGATTATTACTATTGTCTCTTTTATTTTCTTTGAGTAACAAACTATACCTGAATAATTGCATGAAAGAAGCAAATGCCAAAAATGATTTTTCTCCAGATTTTCCCCAGAATATTTTCTTCAAAAAATGAAGCTGTCATTTCTGTGAATGCTCGTCTGATGTTTGCTCGTAGACCTTTAGGAGGTTCATTGGTTACCTGAAAAAGTTACTTTATAGATTTAACAGACTGATCTGTAAATATTTATATTAACAGAATTCCCTACAGAATGAACATAAAATTCTATAGTGTGAGCGTATTATGGTTTATGATACTGTTGTAAAATAAGAGTCAAAAGAATGACCCCACATTTCATTTATTTGTTATATATTTTTTTCGTGTCAGGAGTGACTTGAGAAACTGCAAGTCGCTTCTGGAGTGAGAGAATTTGCCATCTGCATGGACATTGCCCAGGGGACGTCCAGATGTTTTGATGTTTTTACCATCCTTGTGGGAGAATTCTCTCATGTCCCCGCATGGAGCTGGAGCTGATAGAGGGAGCTCATCCCCGGATGGGATTTGAACCTGATAGCTTGCAGATCAGCAGTCCAACCTTCAAGTCACGAGGCTTTAACCCACTACTCTACTGGGGGCTCCTGTTTGTTATATGACTGGGCTTAATAAGCTTATCTTCCAGTTTTCCCTGTGCTGTCAAGTTAATGCAAGAATTAGTAGCTATTTGTATGCAAATGATATTCTTGACTCTAAGGAAAACTCCAGGCATTTAGCAAAGTTAATACACTGATTGCTTACTTCGGGAAGCATATAGAAATTGAGAGAATGAAGAAATTTGGAGCAGAAAATAATGGAATAGAAATATGTTTACACAAGAGAGGGAAAATATGCTATGAATGTAATTTAAGGGAGAACAAAGATAGTGCAGCAGGCTTCTTGTGTTTTTTATTCTAAATGTCAGTTCTAAACTCTTTGATCTGGGCTGATAGAAACCTGCCCTAGAGAGAATTTTAACCACACAAATAACTTCAACATTAATAAAACCATTAGAGGTGGTAAAAGTTATGGTAACACACACTTCTTTTCACAGAAAGTGTTACATTTTGCAAAAATATATGTTATCTCAATAATTCGGAAGAAAGAGAAAGTAGTCACTTGGAATCCATGTTATGGAGATATATATCTCATCAGCACATTCAGAATGGTAAAAAAAATAGCAATGTATGGGGTTGACTTTGAGTGCACAAAGAACAAAATGGGCTCAATTTACTCATCACTACTAATAAACTCAGTAATGAAAAATAGGCTCAAAATCAAGGAAATAACGAGAGAACAAAAAGAGATAGGTTTTCCAGGACAGGAACATCCCTTGTGTTTTTGCCCTCATTCCAGTTTATTTTCTGCCTATTCTCCCTAACTGCTCCATACTTGGAACTACATTCTAGAATTGCATGGTGTCACTTCTCTCATTTTGTCCCCTTCACCATTAATTTAAATGAAATCTAAACACAGAATTACATTGGTATAAATCCATTCACTTACCATTTTCCTCTCTTCTCCCATTATATTGTACTGTCTACTTATTGAGAAATTAAGACTCAGCATGAAGGCTTATTTTGGGACGGCAGAAGAAGTTATCCACCATGATTGGCACATGGTGATGAATCTAAGGTGGTTTTAGCTCCTCCATGCCATCTTGAGAAGAAATTAGACTTATAATGGAAGTTCATTTTGGGCTGGCAGGAAGAGTAATCCACAATGATTGAGTTCATTCATGCATACTAACCATCATGCAATCCTGACTATAAGACCCAGAGGGAGTGACTTTCTTTTCTTGCCTTCCCCCCCCCCCCCCCCCCATTTTTTTTCTTTTGTGGGATCTGTGTGGACATTCGGACAGTTATTCCAGCTTTTTCCCTGTTTCTTAAAATGAAACACATATGAAGATTTCTGACATCATTTACCCTGAATGCATATTCACTTTTTCAACAAAAGATATTACCTTAACAGAATTTTGAAGGACAGTAACAGGAAAGGTATCACTCGGCATGGAACTTAAAAAGAGTCGAAAGCTTTCATGGATAGAGACATCTGGAAAACAGAATTGTATGCTCATACAAGCATAAGATAAAATAGCATAAGATGAAGCTGTTTTACAGCAAATTTGGTTTTTTAAAAAACATTATCAACTGTTGTCCTGCTGACTTGGATTCACTTCAATGAGTGAAGTAGAATATTTTTTTAATATATGAAGAATCATCTTTAAAACAGTAATAATGTTTAATGAGCATGAATGATATAAAATAATTATAGATATGTCTACATTGCAGGTTTGGGTTAGGGTTGGCAAAGATTGAAGGCACATGTAAATCTGAATTTTAATACTTATTTTTATTAAATTACTAAGAATTCAAGGATTTGTGAAGCTTATAAGTAAAAGCCCAAAGCAGATATGATATACATATTTCTCAATGCAATGCAATGCTGTCTTGAAAGAATATCAGTGGAACCATCTTTTCCATGCTCTATATAATTTTTTCATCTAAATAACAAGCAATTAATTTTGCATTTGTGGGCAGGGGGTGTAAAGGACTGCTTCATAACATTAAGGAAATTGTTAATACAAATAGTGTCTCCTGTCGCCGGAGGAACCTAGGCAAATTATATCCATGTGCAATATTCTGATAATGCAAAGCCTTTTTAAGGAATTACAAGGATAACGGGGATAATGTATGTGAAACACTTTTAAAATGCTAAAGATCTCTATAAATGCTAAATATTCATCAATTATAATAATGAATAATTAAAATATTTAGAATAAACATGCTCCTGGTTTGATAGTTTTTTTAAAAGACTTGAAAAACTTAAATCCTGAAATTGCTCTAATTTGTAATATACCATGCTCAAGGAGAAGAAAATACCTACTTGGCTCTGTAAACGTTTTTATAAGTTCTTCCATTGGCAACATCCAAGAAACAGCTAGATGACAGTTTTGAAGAAATATCCAATTTCCTGTATTCATTGCATCTTTAATCATTTTTTCTGCAATAGGTCCTTGACCTTGTCCTAATGAAATCGACTGCACACTGAAAGTCAGAGGGTATTTTGTTGGTATCTGCACTACATATATTTGAAATACATTGTTCAACTACTTTTAATCTTTGATGTCTACATCTAACAAAATAAAAAGAGCTCAGCCTTCAGATAGGTTTGGAATTCATATCCCAACTGAAGCCAAATTCAGGTGTGCTGCTGCCATTGCAGCTTTGGGCTATGCTTTTCCTAAAAATCAATTTGGTATTTCACAACCCAGTTACATTCCCCATTAAAACATTGCATTGCATTGCATCTAATTTTTAAAGAAATAATTAGTATGACATTTAATAGAAGCTACTGCCACTGATAGGAACAGCTGCAGACCTTTGAAATTTTCAAGTGGAAAATCCTGCAGGCTAGAGATGTGACTTTTCATTGTCAAGTTCATATACTACTGACTTTAAAAAAGAGCACCATTAAACTGTGAATTTCATGTCACTGCTCTATGAAAGATGCAAAACTGCAATGCCTAAAGTGAAGGCAAGATTAAAGTAAAATATAAAGTGCTCCTAAATGTCTATATGGTCTTTTGTGGACCATGAGATCCGACAACATTTTAAAGCGAAGAGGTTGTGTTGTGAATGAGTCTTCTGAGGCTGTGAGTATTAATGGTGGGATCAGGAGAGGAAGGAAAAACCCTTGCGAGGAGAGCTCGCTGGAAGATTTACACAGGAAGAGAATCAGAGAGACCGATGAGGAGTCTTCCGAGGAAGATTCATGTGAGGATTTGGGAGGAGATCTTGAGGTGGAAATTGGTGCTGAGGAAACAGTGGTGTCGGAGGAAGTTGGCATAGATTGGGCATGGGCTCCGGAGGATCTTGGGGAGGAATCTGGGTCTATGGATGCTGTAGATGCTGGAGAGGCTTGGGTATCTTCAGAAGCAGATCCCACATGGTCTGCCTGGAGGAATGAGGGTATTCCACAGGTGTGGACAGAGTTGGGTGTGGGCAGGATGATCTTGATTCTGATGAGGAGTTTGGGATGCCTGATCCAAGGGTGTTGGCTGTTTGGAGCTCTGATTCTGATGAGGAGTTTGGGACACCTGATTCAAGGGTGTTAGAGGTTTGGACGCCCAAGGAAACCTAAATAAATTGGGGATGTTTGGTCACTATGCTTTGCGTGTGGCAAGGTGTTGTGGGCGCCATTGGGTTTCCTGTACATGATTCTGAAGACTGGCTTGGGACTTTGCAACAGATGTAAGTTTGATCCGGGTTATTCTTCAACAGAGGGCTGGAATTGTGTGGGTTTCCCTGGACTGCACTGTTATTACTATTTTGCATTAGCTGCTGTTCGCCTCCGTTGTCTTGGCTCTTTGTGCCATTCCATGACGTGGACCTTCTTGTGACGATTTCACCCTTTGGACCTTGGACTGGAACTCAACTCGGCTTATCTCTTCGCTCCCAAACTCAGCTTGGCATCATTCTCATCTCGGTGTCTGTCTACTGTTGCTGACTACTGGCTTCGTTCCCGACCCTGACGCATTCTCCTTATCCCGACTTCGGACCGGCTTGACTACGTTACAGTGCTCTGCTCCTTTAACTCCTGGCTCAGCGTTTGTCTCTGCAGCGGTTTGCTGCTAACTCTTCAGCATCTTCAAGTTTCGCTTGTTTTTGCCCCTATCAGCAAAGAGCTTCTAGCCCGGTTTGGGTTTTTGTTTCAGTTTGGAATCGCTGTTGTACTCCTGGGTTTTGGGAATGTTTTTGGGGCTTCGTAGTTGTTTACCTTTGTTTGTTTTGCCACTTTAGGCCCGTTTTGAGCTTTTGGGCTGAGTTTAAGAACTCTGTTAAATCCGAATTAAATCCCCGGTTAATCCGGATTATATGCCAGTTAATGCTTTTGGCGTTTTTCCTGTTTTGACTGCCTAATAACACTGGAGTTTAAGTGTTTCAAGTCTTTGATAATTTACTGAACTGATTTTGGACTATTACTTTAATAAACTATACTTTGGCTCTCAGTTGGCATCTGACCTTTGACAGGTTGCTCTGGTCCTCAGATGCAGTAAAAGAAAGACAGTGAGTATCCTTCCACAACCCTCTGAAACCAACATTTGACATCATCCTTTGGATGGGATTCTGTTTGTGACTTCATGTGGCCTGTCAAACTCTTTGCAAGCGGTGAGTAGTAGCAGTGAGCAGCAGAAATTATCCCCACCAGCAATCTGAGCTGCTTTACTGATCCCTGAACAGTTTAGAGAGCTGTCAAGCTGGCGATGCACCTGATGGAAGCAGCTTCATTGCTGTTCTTCCCACGCCACTGTTGCAGGTACATTGCTAGTTTACCTCTTGAAATAGGGATGGTTTCCTAACCCTATGTTTTCAAACTGAGGGATTGAGGGTTCTTTGCCATCTGTCAAGAATTCTGTATCTGTTAGGAGGTTCTTCTCATCATGTTTTGGTCACCAGGTTCCCTTCTCAAGAACCATGGTAAAGTTCAAACAGGAAAATTAGCATCAACATTCTACTTAAGCACTCTTAATTCTTGGAATTTCATGATAATTGATATGGGAGAATAACAGGCATTCTGTTATTCTTTTAGAGCAGCGGTTCCCAAACCGTCTCTCTCCACTCCCTTCTCCCATCCTTGTTCACGAGTCACACAACATGGAAGCCTCTTCCAGTCAACCAGACAGATCTTTATGATCATCTGCAATAATAGTACTTGTTTATATAAACATTGCCCTCATCCAGTCAAATCAGAGATACTGGTTTCTTCTTTATGACATAACACTGGGAAGCTAGTTGTTCTTGGCTGCTTTCCATCAGATTACATTGGCCATTTGATACTAGTAATCCTCTGCAGTCAGGTTCATGACAAATCAATATTTTGTTTATGTTCTTTTTCAGGCCATTTCTCCCTTTATCAGCTTGTTTACAATTAGTTTGGCTTCCTGCCTGGAATCACTCAGTGCCTATGCCCTTGGTTTTACACAAATATTTCTACTTCCTACTTTACTACCTTTATGCTTTACAAACATGCTGTTCAGACCTCAAGGGCTTAGAGTTTGCAAAATGTAACACCAAATTAGTGTTCATCCTGTAACACTTCTGCCATGCTGCCATTCCTCCTACACTGGCATAGATATGTCAAGCAACGGGATCTTAGCATTATTTCCAGAAGATGTCTTACTCTTCAGGATTTTGTCAAAAATTGTAACAGCAGTATCAATATTATTATCTTGTGCCCTACATGTTTTATCTCTGAAGCAGACACAGAAATATCAATGTCAAAAGATCAGCCTTGTAGCCAAACAAAAAAATGTAGAAGATACTTTCTCTTATAAAAATAGAAAAGGAAAGTTATGTTGGTCCTTGACAGAAATGAAGTCTGAGACAGAGTCCCAAAGGAATTAGTGGCTTTCAATTATGATACAAGGAGGTATTTGATAAGAATACCAAAAATTACTGCAGGTTATTTGAATAATAAAACAATAAAAGAATAAAAGCCATACCCTAATTGGATAATGGGCATGTAAACAACTGATTGCAACTCCATATAAATTGGAAAATTACAGTAATTATGGGACCAGTGTGCATAGACTGAGCCAGAAACAACAGCTTGCTGTTGATGAATCCCCAAATGAGTAGGATCACTATACAAACATATCTCTAATAATAAACCTCTGATAAAGAACCTCCTTTTTGCATTTTTAAAAAGTTTACCCAGTCTACATTCCCCCAACCCAGTTTTCTCCTTTTCAGCTAGAAGCAAAGGGGTCTTATAGCGCCTTTGTGACTGAGAAAATGAAGTTGGTAACATAAGATTTCGTTGAGTAAGTCTTCTTCCTACGGTAAGATGAATGGAAGGGAGTGTTTATGTGAACGATTTGTTCAGTAGCAGCACAAAACTTCCACATAAACACAGAATTTTTGGCACTGAATTACAGTAGTAACTCAATTGAGATGGGAAAGAACAGAATTTTATTCGGGGCGAGGTTGTCTGCAATAGACAAGGCAAACAGCTTCTGCCTCCAGGAGCTCTTACTAAGCGAAGCTGAATAACCAAATTGGGAGAAATGGGAGAGCAAATGTCTCACCAGCTGTCTGCAGCACATTAAAAATATACCTTGAAATCTGGCTGCCAAAATTGAAATTATAAGAGACTAGAAAAAGAAAAAAGTCATTCCTGTACATTTTTTTTGAAGCAGCCTTTATGTGATCAATAGATGGGTCAAATTGTTTTATTTGTGCAAATTATATCTCACCTTGTTTTATTTCACATATACATAAAGCTCATTTTGATTTAAAGGTCTGCCAAACATGCTGGACTGCTCTTTTTGTGGTATAGTGATGTAATGTATAGAAAAATGTTGCAATGCTGTTCCAAATGTATGAAAATTCTTCAGTAGGTAAAATGTGAGACATATGATTCTAATGTTACAAATATTGCCTAAAACCAATGGTATTAAAATGTACTAAAAGTTTACTTTATGCATCAGAAATACCGTGTGCCTTTTAAATATGAAATGTATTCCTTATAAAAAGATACTATACCATTTCCTAGACAATATAATGCCTATAAAAGCAATGTGCCTCCGCCAGAAATGTCTATGAAAGTTAATATGTGTAGACTGGCAATAACTATGTAATATTATGACTCTCCATAAGGTGTCATATTGCATGAGCAAATTGTTTACTTAATAAATATACAGAAGACTATAAAGTCATTTGTTTATTCTCTCATCATATAAATTCTCTCATAATCTAAAGCTCAATACAGTATTACGAGGAATTTGATGTTGATCTGCCTGCTGATTACAACCTTAGAAATTTGAACAAAATAATAAACTTTGCCCCTGGTGGCAAAGTGTGTTAAAGCGCTGAGCTGCTGAACTTACGGACCAAACGGTCCCAGGTTCAAATCCCAGGAGCGGAATGAGCGCCCACTGTTAGCTCCAGCTCCTGCCAACCTAGCAGTTCGAAAACATGCAAATGTGAGTAGATCAATAGGTACCGCTCTGGCGGGAAGGTAACGGCGCTCCATGAAGTCATGCCGGCTGGTGTCTACGGACAATGCCAGCTCTTCGGCCTAGAAATGGAAATGAGCACCAACCCCCAGAGTCGGTCACGACTGGACTTAACGTCAGGGGAAAACCTTTACCTAATAAAATCCAAGGAACTCTGCCTATACATAGACTGACCAGGACAAAGCAAAGAACCTTCAATTCCCGAACTAAGAGACAGGAGATGGGGAAGCAGAGCTCTTTCAAAAATTTCAGAGCAAAAGTGAAAATGTTGCCAACTATATGTCTGCCTCTTTAGTAGTCTCCTATAGGCATCAAAACTAGGAATGTTTTGAGGCCTTCAAGGGGTCACTGTATATGTCTGATGTGTTTGCCTTGATACAACACAAGTATAGGTGACATGCCATAGGTGACTGTTAAGCAGCAATGCTGCTATCCACTATCTACAGTTATCCCTCTACATTTACTGGGGTCAGGGGCAGAAGATATCCATGAAAGTCGGAAAATGGCATAAAAATGCTTTTTTAATCTGAGAAAACAAATCTGTAGAAATCTTTAGGTCCTCTTCTGGAAATTAGCCAGAGGACCTACAATGCCTTGAGAAGCATTCTCCCGAGGTCCCTGAGAGCAATACTATGGTCAACTTCTGGCCAACATTGATAACAAAGTCACACTGGAAAACCTGGAGATTCCTAGAGAAAACATAATAATCCAATTCATGAATAATCAAATCCTCAAAAGTGAAACCGCTAATGTAGAGGGCTGGATATATATATAGTATCAATAAGTCTTGTAACCAATACAATATCAATTTCCTCTTATTAGATTAAATGTCTGAGGGATATTTATCAATCATGCTTGGAGTATATCAGGTCACTAGACATGAATAACATGCTTTTGTCTTGCTATTCTTTAAACAGAATAAGAATAGGCTTAAATGGAAGCTGAAAATACAAAAAGCAATAGAAGTATATCTTTCATTCAGCCAAATGCTACATGTCATATAGAAGTCAGTATCCAATAGTATATATAATGAAAATATGTGGTTCATACCGTTCTGAATAATCTCTCTCCCTTGCAAATCTCTGGAATGCCCCCATGGGATCTGAGCCTGTACTCAAGATGAACACAAGTGGGGTGGAAGGAGACATATCTTGGTAAAGGGTTGCAAGATCAACGGGTGGATTCTCTATGAACTGCTTCCCAAGGTTCTCAATTACAAATTCAGTAAGCGCAGCAACAAGCTATCAAAAAGAACACAGCAAATTTACAGTTAAGTGCAAGGACATTAGAGGAAAAATGTAATTCTACCTAGTATAAACATCAATTTCAGTTACAACATAGTTAATGTAATATTTGTGTAAATCAAAAACAGCTGTAGTCTTCAAAATAAGACGTTCTGTTTTAAATGAAGCAAGTACGTCCTTTTTCTTCATATGCACAAATACTGTATAAACATAATCCTACCTTACTTGGCCTACCAGATAAACTGAATGGAGTGGCAATGGTTGAGACAGTTATGGTTGATGCTGGAAGCAACCTTATTGAGCTTATTGTTCATGATAACCACATTAGTCAGTCTCAAACCCAACTAGAAATACACAAATGCAGACACCATTGCCTATTTCATTGTATATTATTAGGAATAAAGCAAACTAGTTCTTCTTTTCCAAACATTTGTATCCCATATTGGAACAGGTTGTCTATGTTGCAGTTTCTTTCTGAGGTAATTGAGAGCAGGCTTGCAGTTGGATAGAAAACTTACCTTTTCTTCCATGATGCATTTTACCATAATTAATTTCTGAAACTTGGTCAGTCTAGCATCCCAAGGAATGTCTTGTATGAGGTCTTTTCTTTTGTTTTTTTCTGTTTCTGTCCTATAGCCTTCCCACTCATCTGGGTTGATGTGAACTTCGAGTTGCCCTAACAAAAGAGTATTATCATAATTCTAAGTCATTCCCATTTAACTGTATTCTAGAAAAAAGTTATTCAAATAGCACCAGATCTACAACTTTTTCAGAAAATAAATGGTAGTTTGCTGTCATTCATGACAAATAAAATACACAGTTGTTTACCATTGTTTCTCAGTTACAGATAGTGGTTTTAATTAGTTATATTTTTTGTTTCTGTTTTTGGCTTGGCCCCATGTTAGCCGCCCAGAGTCCCTTCGGGGAGATGGTGGCGGGATAGAAAAATAAAGTATTATTATTATCATTACCAAAGCCTCCGGGGTCTAACTTGTTTTATATACATGTGCATGTAATCTAGGTTAACTTTTAGTCTTCTATAATCACTGTATTGTTTACATTTTTTTAAAAAAAAAAGCCAAATACACCATTCTAAGATTTTTAAAAAGAGGATGGAGTATAAATATTTCAACCAATTCCTCAATCAAGAAAACACTCTTTAAAAATTGGCAAAATTCATGTAACATTTTATGAGCTGCCAGGTGACAACAAAGAAAAAATGGTAATTCAGTGGGTCTTTGGTTAAATGAAAAAAATGTGTGTGCAAAGTGCACACATGTGCTCCCATACCTTCAAGTTGCTTATCATATTACGGTGACCCCCTGAATTTCACAGGTTTTTCTAGAAAATGTGTACTCAGATGTGGTTTTTCCTGTTCCTTCTTCTGAAATATCTACCGCACTTGGTATTCACTGCTGGTCTCCCACCATACTAAGCAGGGATGACTCTGCTTAGATGGTGGTGTCTTAGTCCCATTTCTCTTTTAATAGCTATGTGATTTCAGGCAATATAGGCAATATAGTCCTCCAGAAAACACTGGTCAGAATTTGATTGAATCCTGGATTTGCCACAAAGACAGATGCATTCAGAAAATTATATTTGACAGCCACTTTGTTCCTCCTTCCATATGAGCTATGAAAAAGGCCAGGAAATCTCAAAAAACTATACAGCCATGTTTTCACTTAGCCTTATAGTTATTCAGACATGTTGTATAAGATATATTCAAGCTGTAGACTGCAAACTACCTTGGGTATTTCAATCTCAACATTTCAATATATCATGTCTAAACAGTATTCTCATGAAGTATTGTGTGGGATATGGTGCTGGTCATCGACTGCTAGGTATTGTGTGGAAAGTTATTAGAAAGACCAAGTTACACAAATAAGTACAGTAAAGCATGGCATTAAATATGAAGGCTAAAAAAAGGCAACACATTATAGATGAAAGCATAAAATGATCCCATACATAAATGCTTGTTAGGAAAATTATTTATGATTCTTTTTCATTTCTCTCACATTACCTAATGTAATAACAATGGGCTCAAGCAACAGGTCATCTTGTATCCCCGCAAAACACACAAGTGTTTCTTCTAAGTCATAGGACATGAACCAGGTATTTTCTTCAAGCCATGGAATATCAGGTTTGTCAGGTCGTGTCTATTATAAAAAAGACTGTCTGTGTTAATAATGCACAGAAAAGCTGTATAAATGTAGAACTATTGGCAGAGGTCTGAGTAATCTGCAGTAGTTAAGAAAGAAGATATCATTTCTAATTGTCTAACAACAATGACGGCATTATACAGTCTAAATCATACAGCTGAAGGAAACTTGGCATAAGTGGCATAACTAAGAGTCTCTGGGTACTTGAAACAAATTCAGAATTAATTACAGTAGAGTCTCACTTATCCAACATAAACGGGCCGGCAGAATGTTGGATAAGCGAATATGTTCGATAATAAGGAGGCATTAAGGAAAAGCCTATTAAACATCAAATTAGGTTATGATTTTACAAATTAAGCACCAAAACATCATGTTAGACAACAAATTTGATAGAAAAAGTAGTTCAATATGCAGGAATGCTATGGAGTAATTACTGTATTTACGTATTTAGCACCAAAATATCACGATGTATTGAAAACATTGACCACAAAAATGTGTTGGTTAATCCAGAACATTGGATAAGTGAATGTTGGATAAGTGAGACTCTACTGTATATCTAAAATGTGAAAGGAATCAAGGAACACCTTTGAGACTGGTACATTTAGTCTTAGTCCACTTCTACAGATGCATTTTATTCTGTATGTACATATTTTACACCATATTGTGGTTGGTAGTCAGGTATGTGATAACAAAAAATTAAATTGTTTAGATCTGATATTAGTTACCCCTGGTAAAGACCATTCAAACAATGTATTAGTTCAACAGTGCAAAACAGAAGAAAATTAAAATGATGACACAATTAATTCATTGATTATTTCAGAAAAAAGGTTCTTGGTAGAAAAAAGTTCCACTGAAATTACTGGAAATTTATTTCTAAAAAAAGTCTTTGTTAAACTAATTAAGATTTTCAGTGAGATCTTATTTCTCATCCAGGTTACTGGGGGGGGGGGGGGGGCGATGAAAAAAAAATCCTTGGTTGCAGTACTGTACCCCTGTGTTGGAAAATTAATTAAACATTTTTCTCTGATGTTTTCCAAATACTGAATGGCTTCAAACCACAGATTGATAAAAGAAACTCTACTATATGCTATTCTTGCATTGCTTTTATATCTGGTGCAAACTAGAAAAAGTTAACACTGGAAGTGCTCCACTCTCTGAAGATCTGGCATAGAAATCAGTGATGGAGCCTCCATTTGTGACACATTACATCTGGCAGGCTGAGAGATACGCAAAAATATCTTTCTCCCCAGGAAAATGTACAGCAAATGAGGGAGATTCATCTTAGTAGAAACCAATCCTAGAAGGCACTTCTAACAGGAGATCCAATTGCTTCCCCTTTCCTGCTTGTTCTGATAAAAAGCCACATTAATCAACTTTCTTGGCACTATTGTCCCAAACCTACACGAACGGATTATATAAGACATTTATTCCAATCAGAATTGTTGCCTCACAGCATACTGGTTCTAAATAGCAAAGATACTAATCCCTTTTACACAATCATTAAAATAATCCAGAAATTTTACTACTCATAATTCTCCCCACTCCCATACCTTATCTAAACCAGCACTTCCCCGGAGGAAGAAATTCCATTCAGCATCTGAAAGTTCTCCTTTCTGCCGCATGATCTCAATACACAGCATAAAACTGTAGATGAGTTTATGCTGTTCGAAAAGGCCTCGGGAAACATTAGTGTAAGTTGCATAGAGGGTCTGGCTAAGTAGTATAGCCAATCGCAGTTCAAGAACATCATTTTTTTCAGATGTTTCAATAGTAGTGTTAAAAAGCTACAAGAAAGAAAGAGACATTGCCAAGATAGCCCATTAGCATGTCATTAGACTGATTCACACACACACACATATAAAACTATTTGATTTCTTATCACTCAGCATTAAACAATGAACTGTCCCATAAGAAAACTATTGTGCTTGAATTGACACCAAAGCTCCGTGGGGCATTCACCATATTAGAACTTCCAGGATTCCACGGCACTAAGCCATAGTGATTGATATGGTGTCAAACTGCATTCATTCTACAGTGTAAATGCATTCTTTATCATTGGTACTGATGACTTAGACATATAAACTATTAGCAGGTTTTTCTATAGTAAACTGACTTCAAAATTTAGAATCCTGCCAGGCCACATTTTAAAACTATACAAGAAGCCTACTTGTTTAGGCAATAGCATCTTAATGCCTTAAAAACAGAAAGCAAGAGGATTAGTTACAGAGGAAATTGAGCTGGCATGCTTCGCCCTTTTCTCCCACTTCAAACGATATGGAAATGGTAGCATTGGATACCAATCCATGGTGTAATCTTCAACAAGTCAGTGAGGGATGGATATGGCAACATGATTAGCAGTCGATCCAATCTATTCAAAATCTAGTTAACAGCCTAGTGTTGTACTTTCCACCATACTGAGATCTTTGATATTTAAGCATTACCAGTATAATTAATCAAGTTCTACCATGAAGCTATGCATTTTTGCTTTTAGCAAAAAATATTCAAAAATTGATGACAACAACACTGCCATCTATAAGCTGATTTCCAAATATAGTTCTGACAATTGTTATAGGCTACTTCAAAAACAACAGGAAAATCACTGAAAACCTAGGAATTTATTGTGGAAGCCTATAGTTGACTAGTAAAATAACAAGTTTAAGAAAGAAGATTGTATGTGAAACCAATGTGAAAGACAATCTTAGTGAATGTGTTGTCGAAGGCTTTCATGGCCGGAATCATGGGGTTGTTGTGTGTTTTCCGGGCTGTATGGCCATGTCCCAGAAGTATTCTCTAACATTTTTCCCACATCTATGGCAGGCATCCTCAGAGGTTGTGAGGTGTATATATTCCTTATATTTGTGAGAAGAGGTTCAAACTATGACCATAAAAGAAATTATCCACAGGTTTGTTTTGGAATAACTTAATACTTGTTCATGGAGATAGTTTGAAGTGATGACTGGAATAACATATTCTGCACAAGTTTCTAACAATAAATGTTGGGAATATAAGAGAGGGAAGAGTGTTCTGGGGTTTTGTACAGTTTCCTGAGGCTTGTTTTTCAGCAATCAACCTATCCAGACGTCCTGCACACCCTTTTTCTACTGGTCCAAAAGGGCCTTTTAAATAGTTTGCAGCCCAACCTGCACTGTCTAGCATCAATAAACATTGTAGTTGGTTTTCAAAATGAGAAGTACACTTCTAACTGGTTTGGTTTTTCCTTCCTACAATTTGTCATTTTTATCCTAAGAACTTCTGTAATTGTTCCCCGTGATAGACAATAAATAAAAAGGTAAGTGACAGTGGATGACATGATTAAGGTAAGTAAAAGTACTTAGAGGAAGAGCAAAACTTTCATTGGTCATGTGTGCAATTGTTTATTCATGGCTGTCAAAAAAGATTAGGATCATCAGAGGAGGGTATGAAGTAATTCACTAGAGATTAATAAATGGGATGGCTGTGAAAACTATCCAGATAGACTATAGAGAAGTCTCAATTTATGACCATGAAAACGTAAGAGATGTTGTTTTGGGGGAAGATTGTAGCTACTGCAACAGCAGCCATTCTTCTCCTCTCTCTGCACAACTAGTATGGGCAACAGAAAGCTGCTAAACTGGAGTGGCCATAGCTACACAGAAGCTATACTTTGAATGTGATTTTCCTGCTTCTTGGCAGGGGATTGGACTGGATGGCCCGTAAGGTCTCTTCCAACTCTATGATTCTATATGCTACTTCCCTCTCTACTCAACAGGCTTTTGGGGCTAACCTGCTCATGTTTTTTTACCAATGTTTTCAACACAGAACAAGGCAAATGAGAAAAGGGGATTATTGCTTTCTTTCCTTTTGAATTTTCTAAGTCTCCAATGATGTTTCCACCGGGCTATGAACAAGCAAGGCAAGACTGTGTACAATCTATATTTAGAATGCTTGCAAGACTTTATAAATATTCCCCATTTGTTAACTGTGACACCTGGAATAGATGACTTCTTTAAGTAATACAACTAATGCTCAATTTGGATTAAGTGTTCCTGTAACACTTAACTGGAGGTATTCAAAGCTTCTCAAAACTGAGTGGCTAACATTCCTATTGGCAGAATTCTGGTATGCCATCATTTCTATGATATGGCAGACGTCCTTCTGACATTGTGCAAATGCAGAGCCCAGCAGCCAGGATGCAAGAAACTACCTAAGCGAGTTCTGCCCTTGAGCTCTCAAATGCCAGTCAATTGTGCTGCACAGTAAATAATTTCTTAAACTAAATGGGGGTTCACAAACAATCCCTAATATGATATGGGTTGGAGTGACAAGGTGTATATTCTTTAAGGAAAATGGAATGCTCACTAGACATCTTAGTAGCTCCATGAATCCCCAATATTGATTTCACACAGAGACTGGAAATGCTATTCCAGAATCCCCCAACTATGGGCAAACACTGGCTGTATAAAGGTTGAAGCTTTAGGAATTGTATGGCTCTAAAGAAAGGAACAGGGTAATACAAAAATTAAAAACACAGAGAGAAAATGAACAAACCTGTTTAAAGTATTTTAAAGAAAACTGATACATTGGATCAATCTCTGATAGGCTCGCAATCACAAAATACATAACTGATCCTCGTGTGGCAACAGGACGATATTTTTCACGAGCTACATTTATTTTTTCTTCTGTGGTTTCTGCTTCTACAAGCCTTACTTTAATGGCACCAGATGTAACCTAAAAACATAAATGTCAGATCATCACATATTAAAGTGAATAACTGAGTTCCTTGTAAACATAGAACACATTTCTCAGAGTAAACATCCAAACATTGAACAAACACAAACAACTGATTTTAATTGTTCTATGGCATTTTGTTGTCACTTATAAACCCTGGTTTCTGAAAATCGTTGCAGTGCACTTACAAGGTAAGAAATATTACAAAACCTTACTATTATGTCATTAATTATAGCACAGAAATAAGAAGTCTCTTTAGTAAGATATCTGTTCAGGAATATTTAAAAAAACCAACACAGACTTTTTCAAAAGCATCAATCAATTAAAAAATTAAGTACTGTAACAGCAACAGGTAATTTCCCAATATAAATTACTTAGAAAATTTAAAAACCAAAATGACATAATTTGGCTGCTCCTTACACTAATAAGATGATTACTAAGATTATGATACAACTGCAGTCAGCAAATCTTTATTTTACTTACTGGTTTTGCAGACCTGTTATTGTAACAACGACTTACGTACCATAATATAACTAAATATTATAATATGTCTTGATTTTCATGATCTGATGAAAACTACATGTCATGCTTTAGAAGGCCTGACCAGCCTTATTGAAATGTTATCTGATACAGAATATTCCAAAATTCTGATCTTTTCTTTGTGTGATAACACTATGTAACACTTTTTTGATCCTGGGTTGTAAAGATCATTTCCTAATTGATTTTATCACAAAACATGGAAAAGGTTTATTAAACTGCAAAACCTTGCTTTTGCAGGACATTCTGCAGCTTATTTTGTTATAGTTTTTCAATGAATATCTCGTAGAGTCTCAACCAAATCAACATAGTTTGTGGCAGTCACAAAAAATGAAGTTTCTGGAGTGTAACAACTACTTTCAAATTAAGTACCACACAATAAAACAGAAAATAACACTTTCAAACCAGGACCAGACCATTTTTCAATTTTTGTTTTATAGTGTAATCAGTGGAACAACTGACTGACAGCATGATATTTCTTTTCTCTGTCATCTTCCGTGTGACTGGGTGCTGGTATTTTAAATAACAGAGAAAACATGGTAAGCATAATACATAGGTGGAAATGTTGTGACATGTAAATTGAAGTGTTGCAGTTTCACCAAGTTAAAATCACATAATGATGGCAAAGATGATTATCCATAAGCTTTTAGATATAAATCTATGGGCATAAATTGAGTAAATTGCATCAAATGCTAGCAGCTTGTGAATTAATATGTGAAGACTGAAATTCTGTATTACAAAGACTCATATTCTGCATTTGTGTGCAGTATCTGCAAAATTAGGCAAGGACTTTAAAATTATTAAATCTTATTAACTTAAGATTCGGAAAACTCAGACTCAGTATTTACATCTTCAAATTTCATAGTCTAGCATCTACGGGCTGTATTTTTATCACAACACTATCAGGTGGACCTATATTTAACCATGCTTAGAATGGACCCACTGAAAAAATTGACCTTGGGCTTTTTAATAATTATCTTATCCCACATATGCCAATGCCAATAACTAAATTGGGATAGAACCTTATAATTGCAGGATGCCCCCTACCTTTGATTCTTGAAGTGTGTTGATGAGTTCTTCCTTGTCCAGAATATTCCCTTCTGATGTGAAAAGCATTTTTAGAATTTTTTCTTCAATGGCTTTCAGTTGATTCTTATCAGAATTGATGCTGACTATGAGCTGGGTTCTTTGGTCCTCTAGTTCAGGCCTCTCTAGTCGCACAACATCACTAGAACAAAAAAGGTGTAGTTGATAACATGAATACCAAAAGTACTGTACATTGAATCCCTTCACTCTTTATTTCATTTACCAGTAAATACTCTGAGAGCTCGTTTCTAGCTTTAAGAAAAAGGGCCTGTTTTTTAAATTTAATCTCCTCTCTTTTGAGCATTGTTAAAATATTATATTTTCAGACATGAGAATTTTATTGAACTGTTATTATTGTTTAAAATGTGCTTGCCTTAACTTGAATCATGTGGTGTACTTTCACTTGTGTGCTATGCAATAAATATAAAGCTGTTCTTTTTCAAAAAACCACTCCGACTCCTTTTCGGGGTGAGATAGAGCTGGGTAGAAATATAATAAATAGTAAATAAATAAATTTAATCGAAACCATAACTGCTGCACACAAGGAGGGGTGCCTCAAAAGGCTTGAGAAAGTATTGTGATTTTTATGAGTTAAAAAGATATTGAAGGGAAAAAAACATAACAGGTGGAGGGAAAATCAAAATGCTCAAAAAGAATTAATATGGGCAAAATAATTTTCACTTATGATGGGAGGGAAGTCCATAAAACTGACTGGGAAAGAGAATAGAACATGTCACTTTCATTTGTACTCATTCACAAGTCTCCTCCATCTTACTTCTACACTTAACAGAAAAAAAATCCTTATGAGTCACCCAATATATATATTTTTTGTGATATGAGATGTTGCCTGGCTATCCGAGTTACGAGCTGCGTGCCCGGCAACTGGAGGAATAGCAGGCCCTGCCAAAGGCCATGAGCTGGCCCTGCTTAAGATGGCAGATACTCTCATGCTAATGCTACCTCTTGTGATAAACCTACATCTCGTGCCAAAGCTACCTCTTGTGTCAGCCCCAAGCCTCGCTAGAGGTAGCACTAGTGTGAGAGTACCTGCCATCTTAAGTAGGACCAGCTCACAGCCTTCGGTGGGGCCTTCTCTTCTGCTAGGTGTGTGCCTTGCCCCGGGCCCAGTCCAGGGTCTGCTCGTGGCCTTCGGTGGGGTGGCAGATGAAGAAGAGCCACCCCAAGCCCCATGCCTGGCGCTGCAGGGAGACAGACTTCCAGCTTGGCCTCTAACACGTAACACACTTGGGGGGGGGGGGAACTAAAATAGTTCATTTTACAGTAATTTGTTCTGTGACCGAGCCCTTAAGGGGAGAAATTTCATTGGTTTTGGGGGGCTAGAACAGATTAACGGACTTTCAATTCATTTCAATGGGGAAATCTGCTTTGACAAACAAGCGAATTGGGTTAAGAGCTTGGAATTAAACTTGTATGTCAAGGTATATGAAAAAAATATACATTTATAATATATTTAACAATGTGACTTTCCTCTCAAAATATAAATTTGTTAATATATTTTGATTAATTCTGTGAACTGGTATTGAAACATTTTGGGCAGTGTGAGTAATGGGCAATTTATTTATTTATTACAATATTTATATCCCGCCCTCCTCACCCAATAGGGGACTCAGGGTGGCTTACAATAAAACACACATATAAAATTGTACAATACATTGTGAATCAATTAAAAAGTTATTAAATTACATCAGACATTCATAAAAACACTTATAAAATACAGATAGGGTCTGTCAATTGAGTTCCAGTGTACATAATAATTAGTGCTGCTAATTGTTATTCAAAAGCCTGGCCCCACAACCAAGTTTTAACTTTCCTACGGAAAGATATGGAAAGTGGTGACCCACACATTAATGTGGGAAATCCAAATCAGGTAAATTTGCAAAGGCAGTGTTTCCCAATACCTCAGCACAAATTATTTGTTGTTGTTGTTGTTGTTGTTGTTGTTATTATTATTATTATTATTCTTTCTATCCTGATTTATCTCTCTTAAAAAGAGATCCAAAGCTGCTATCTCTCTTTAAGACAGACCTGAAGTGGCTAACAATAAACAATACAATATGTAATTTAAAATCTAATATATATATATATATATATATATATATATATATATATATATATATACACAAACATTAAAACAGAATAAAAATGGAAACTATTAAAACAAACAGTTCAAATTATTAAAACCTATTAGAAACCTATTCATGTATTTTATTACAATCTGCAGTTGTTGCTAGATTGTTTCTAGGATTTAATTTTACTTAAGTCTTTATATTGCAAATAAGTTCATATATTTCCTGAGTGCACCACTCAATTGACAGAGAATTAGCTGCTAATATTTCACAATTCGCTTATCATCTATGTTCTTTAAATAAAAATTACATCAGGTTACACATATTCTGGTAGGCCTACTTACAACTGTGCATTAAAACATATAAAGTTATAACTTCTCATATAAATGTTTTTCCCAGTTACTATGCTACATGACAATTTAGTTCAAGACATTGACTCAGAATCATTTAGCCACAGTCCCTAACCTAACAGCAGCAATTTTCATTTGAGTAGCTCAACTTGTACTGAATGTCTTATTTCCCCACATAATGCATATATGGTTCCACAGCTGAAAGTCTCTAGGCAAACTTGCCAGGTTTCTTTACTATAACCAATAGCAACCTTCCAACATTTATTGAGATTTGAGGGCTCAATGATTTGAGAATCTAATCTCCTAAGTACAACAATGTGAACATCTATAAATTATTCATAAATTATTTTGTGTTATATAACTGCTTTCAAGAATAACCTCCAGAAAGCTATGTCTTAATAATGTAGTGCAATGTTTCCAAACTCTGACAGCCTAGACACACCTCTTCTCTGAATTAAAATTGGAAACAGATCTCAGATATACTGTATTTCAAAAAATAAACCAACCTTCTATATTTTGTTTCCAGATTGGAAGAAGAAAAGCCCAGAGAAGTGACTCATATAGAACTGTATCTAGCATATGCATCTGGGGGCCACTAAGTTTCTTTATCTTTGTGGTGCAAACTGGCACAGCAGAGGTGCTTTGTTGGACAGATTAGGCCAAGTCAACCAGCCAGTTAAATTTGTATAGAATTTAAACATCATTTAAAGAAAAGTTCTGCAATACTAAGCAAATTGACAGAGAACCCAAATACCAAAGTCAGGACATTGTTAGGGAAGAATGTAGAAAGGCAGTATTTATAAATCTATATGTGAAGAAAGTGTCATTGAATGGAACTCTTGAAAGTTCATGGGAGGCAAGACACAAAAGTAAAAGGTGAGTAAACAAGGTCAGAATCCTGAATGAAGATTCTCAGTGACTTGTGCATAGCATAGAGAGAACTCTGATAATAATTAACACAAAGATAGAAGACAAATGGGCTGAATAAAAGATCTCTTTCAGAAGATCTAAGGCCCCTTCTACACTGCCATATAAAATCCAGATTATCTGTTTTGAACTGGATTATATGGCAATGTAGACTCATATAATCCAGTTCAAAGCAGAAATGCAGATTATCTGCTTTGATAATCCGGATTATATGGCAATATAGAAGGA
Source organism: Anolis carolinensis (assembly GCF_035594765.1). Classification (NCBI taxonomy): domain Eukaryota; kingdom Metazoa; phylum Chordata; class Lepidosauria; order Squamata; family Anolidae; genus Anolis; species Anolis carolinensis. Next base: position 201,171,206 of record NC_085842.1, read on the forward strand.
GCCTAAGACTTAAAAAAAATAATACCCAGAGAATGGCTACTTATGATGAACAGGGTAAAATATTATATAGTCATGACAAAGTGAAAAGATAATGGAAGCTACACTGAAAAATTGCACAAAATGATAAATTTCTTCAAGGAGGAAGTTTTGGGGAAAATAAAACTTCAGGAAAAGTTGACATATCAACATAGCTGCTTCAAGCTACAGAGAAACTATTGAAAATATAAGAAAAGTATATCAATAAATTTGGAAGACACGGCAATGCCCCATAACCTATAAATGTGCAATATACATTCCAATTTCCAAGAAAGAGAACACTAGGATTATTGCAGTGATCTTCCTTGTAAGCAAAATTATGTTGAATATAGTCAAGAAAAAAGATCTATCATTACATACCAAAGTCCGAATCATCCATGCCATGATATTTCTGATTCAGCTATATGATAGTAAAATCTGAACAATCAAAAAGAGAATCAACTCATCTGAAATATGCTTTGGGAGAAAAGTTCTATGGATAATATAGTCTGCCAAAAGCAGACAAATAAATGGGGGCTGGGGAGAAAAAATTAAGGCTGAACTACCACTAAAAGCCAATTATGACTAAACAGAGACTTCCATAGTTTGGACATATCATGAGATGACATTTCTCTTGGGAAAAGATAATGATGCTCAAAACAGTGGAAAATAGTAGGACAAGTGGAAGACCACGTTATAGTTGGATAGATTCTAGCAAAGAAGCCACACCGCTGAGTTCCAGACATGAGCAAGATTGATCCTGACTTGGGCTCTTGGAGATCTTCATTTATAGTGTCATCATAAGCTGAATCCAACCAGATGACAAATAACAGCAGCAGCAACCAGCCACAGCATGTGATTTATCCATTTTACACAAAGCCTAACTGCAGAGCAATTGCCTCTTTGTCAAGTAATCAGGATTTGGGCTCAAGAGGGAAACAAGAGTGGAATATTTTTCCTCCTGTTCTCTCCTTGAGTACAAAATGGAAACCTGATGCAAGTATCAGATGGTGTTTTCTTGTCTGATTGTCTTCTTATCCCACCTTTCTCTTACCACTAAACATTTTTAATGTTCAAGGTTTAAGAGTCAGGGTGCTAGGTGAAAAGATAAAAAAAAATGATGGGGGCCAGGAATCCTGGGGGTGGAGGTGGTATTTGATTTTCTCTTAGGAAAACATTATATAATTGAAACCTATTTCAACATTATCCATTTGTCAATTATATCACAATTGGTTTTAGTACTTAGATAACACAAATTGAAAACAGTAAGGGTGTAAGAAGGAATGAGATATGAGCATGAGTTCACAATGGCCGGCTCATATGGGAGAATGGCATGACAGCCACACTCACAAACTGGTGACAGCGGATTGAAGCAGTTACTGCCACATTTTCTGGGACCTATAAGCAATACAGTGGTGGCTCCTTCTAACTCAAAAAAGAGGTGGTTTTCATCTTTTCATTTTCTAGATACCTTGTTTCACATCCCACTGTAAGAGCAAGAAATGACTAAAACTATTTTACCTGATGCATTCAGATGGGATGATTACTTTCTCTAGTGCAAATTAGATTAGAAGCATTTTTCACCACTGAATATACTAGCCAGAGCTCCTGAAGATTGCAATCTAAAATATCTGAAGGGTAGCACATTTTCAACCCTTGCATTAGATTAAAAAAATTACAGCAAAACAGAGTAGAATATTGGATACAGAGATAGAGTAATCAATTGAATGGTTGAATGCTTTGTTATTTAAGTACAGTACTTTGTTTTTGGTAGCACACTTGGCAACACTGTCATGACACACAGCTGTGCCTCAAAACACTGGGGAATCTTGCCCTGTAGTGCATATCAATGAAAAACCTTATACTGTAGCAACATTGGTAAATGGTTTTTTATTATTTTCAAAAGTGTCTGGAACACAATTTCTAGAATACTATCAAATAACTTTAGAATATGGACTTTTCCCCATTCTAATCCAATGGCATCCCAGAGGTTTGAGGGATCCATGCATGTATTTTCCATCCTATTTTGACATTATGTTAATATAATAAAAATAGCAACATTAGCAAATCCATGAGGCCCACTCAAAAATGAAGCATGTATGGTCTCAGAAAACAAGACCAAAGAAACTAAAGATTAGACTATTCAAGATGTGACAACTTCTTGTAAGAATTTTATGTAAGAACCTTCATAAATCTAGATATTAGAAACAGTTGTATGAAGTAATGGGTCTTACATCTGCACCCTCCCACCCCTCTCTCTCTCTATATATATATGTGTGTGTGTGTGTGTGTGTGTGTGTGTGTATATATATATATATATATATATATATATATATATAAAAGAGTGATGGAATCACAGCAGCGGACAAAACAACAAACCTACAGGCCCCCCAACCTCGAAATTTGACAACACAACCCATCATCCACGCCTCTACGTTGATACAACAAAAAGAAAAGAAAAATAAAGTCCTAATTAGAGGGAGAGGAGTAATTGTTTTTATCCAATTGCTGCCAGTTAGAAGGCTAAGCTCCACCCACTTGGTCTCCTAGCAACCCACTCAGCCCAGGGGACAGGCACAGTTAGGCCTCACTTAGGCCTCTTCCACAGATTATCTAATTTGCACTGGATTATATGGCAGTGTAGACTCAAGGCCCTTCCACACAGCTATATAACCCATTTATAATCTTATATTATCTGCTTTGCATTGGATTATCTTGACTCCACACTGCCATATAATCCACTTCAGTGTGCATTTTATACAGCTGTGAAGAAGTGGCCTCATATAATCCAGTTCTAAGCAGATAATATAAGATTATCAATATACAGTAGAGTCTCACTTATCCAACATAAACAGGCCGGCAGAATGTTGGAAAAGTGAATATGTTGGAGAGATTAAGGAAAAGACGATTAATCATCAAATTAGGTAATCATTATACAAATTAAGCACCAAAATATCATGTTATACAACAAATTTGACAGAAAAAGTAGTTCAATGTGCAGTAATGCTATGTACTAATTACTGTATTTACAAATTTACCACCAAATTATCACAATGAATTTAAAACACTGACTACAAAAACATTGATTACTAAAAGCCAGACTGCGTTGGATAACCCAGAACACTGGATAAGCGAATGTTGGATAAGTGAGATTCTACTTTAATATGAAATAATTACTGTGATAGAATAATACAGAATATATTCTCTAAAACCAGGATAGTAAATAAAGAGCAACACTCTGAAAGCAGGGAAATTGGGAATTCCACAAAGGAAACAATCAGGGCCAGCTAACACCTCCCAAGAAAGGATTCTTCCAGAAAGGAAGCTGAGAAGGGAATGAAGCAGTGTGTATTACCAAAGTCATTATTATTATTATTATTATTATTATTATTATTATTATTATTATTATTATTATTATTATTGTGTTGCTGTGAACCATGAAAATGAATACAATCTGGCTCCAAGTATTCAAAAACACTAAAATCTGAATATATAAAGATTACTGTGGTATAATAAAACAGAACAATACAATCTCTAAAATCAGAACACTAAATAAAGAACACCACTCTGAAAACAGGGGAATTCCACACAGGAAACAATCAGGGCCAGCTAACACCTCCCAACAAAGTATTCCCATCATCAAAGACTGGCAAATCCTCTGTTTTCTCAGTGCCACAGACAGTAGAAGCACATAAAATATTGCAAACAACACCACTCTGAAAACAAGGGAATTCCAGACAGGAAACAATCAGGACCAGCTAACACCGCCCAACAAAAAATTCACTCAGGGAGGAAACAGCCAGGCTTTAAAGCTGCAAGGCCATTACATGCTAATCATTTTCCCTAATTGCAGCATTCATACTTGCCTCCAACAGACAAAAAAAAACCAATCAGAAATATTGTATATTCACAACCTTTAGGAAATAATATCCCCTGATGGCGCAGTGTGTTAAAGTGCTGAGCTGCTGAACTTCTGGACCGAAAGGCCACAGGTTTGAATTGGGGGAGCGCAGGGAGCCCCCACTGTTAGCCCCAACTTCTGCCAACCCTAATGTTCAAAACATGCAAATGAGAGTAGATGAATAGGTACTGCTCCAGCAGGAAGGTAACGGCACTCCATGCAGTCATGCCACATGACCTTGGAGGATTCTACGGACAATGCCAGCTCTGAGGCTTAGAAATGGAGACGAGCCCCAACCCCTAGAGTCAGACACAACTGGACTTAATGTCAGGGGAAAACCTTTACCCTTTACCTTAACTACCACCAATTCCTCAATACTTTATTTACCATACCACCATACTTTGCCACAACAACGTGTGACTGGGCACAGCTAGTATGTATATATGTGTGTGTGTGTGTGTGTGTGTGTGTGTGTATGAATGTTACATATTTTAAAGAAATGAAATGAAAAGCAGCATCAATACCTTAGAAGTTGATCTTCCAGGCCAGATCTAGTAACAGTGAAATTGATTATTGTTACTTTGATACACACCTATAGGATAAACAGAAAAACATGGCTTAAATATCAACTTACATTTTGTAAGAAAAGGAAATTCTAGATTCATGTATGAATGTAGAGTAATTCAAAAGCAGCTATACTATACATTTCCTAAATAAGAGAATGGCATTTTATATTACATTTTTTTTAAAGTAAAAATAGTAAAATTGGAAATTAAAGTCTTTTCAGAGAAGTCTCACTTAAACAGGAACTGGGACAAAGGATTACCAATTTGATTTGGTCTAAATCCAATTCAAGCAGACCTATTCTATTTGCTTCAGAATACTAATACCAATACCATAGGCAAATTCATGACTACTTACTGCATAGGCAAGAAAATTGGTTTTTCAGATAAAGATACTATTTGGGATAAAATTTTACTAGTAGAAAAGAAAGCAATCACAAAAGTTTACAAAATCCTGATTCAATTGGCTACAGAAACAAAACAAGTAAAAAACTGTATGATTAAAATGGGCAGCTCATTTTGGTCGTCACTCTATAAAGATGAAAGAATGGGAGAAAATTTGGAACAACCAATTAAATTATACATACTCATACGATCTTAAAGAAAATTGGTATAAAATGATGTACCAGTGGTACATGACACCCCAAAAATTGTTACAAAAAATATTCAAGAACAATGCTGGAAATGTGGAACCCAGGTGGGCACATTCTACCATATGTGATGGGGCTGTAAAAGTGCAAAAAAAATAATAATAGGAAATTATCCATAAAACAATACAGGGAAAACTTAAAAATTAAATTTCAAATGAAACCGAAATATTTTCTGTTAAGAATGGCTGATACGAACCTCAATAAGAATAACGAGATTTTATTCAACTATTTTGTTACGGCAGCCAGAATAATTTATGTAGGAAATAGAAGATTAAACAAATTCCAACTAAAGAATAATGGATATTAAGGATTATGGATATAATTGATATGGACAATTTAACCTATCACCTGAAGACTCATCAAGGCAAACCAAAAAAAGCAAGACTGGACTTAATTGAAAGATTTTATGAAACAAGAAAATATTTTTGTAAATACATAAAATACAGAGTGGATTCAAGTAATATAAACAGAAACAGATCTACTACCCTGAAGAAAAGATTGGAAGTGTGTTTTTCTTCTTTTATTTTTTTCCCTTTTCTTCTCTCTCCCTGTCTTCCCTTTTCCCCTTCTTACTTTTGATTTTACTTAATTAGAAATGTATTAATTTTTATTTTGTGAAATAAAAATTATTTTTAAAAAAGAATACCAATGACAACTATTATTTGATTCAACTGGGAATTTTGACATTTTACTGCAGGATTAATTGGATTTAGGTCCTGATTTTCAGCAACAAAACCAAACAAAAACAAAAAATATAACAATATATTTGAGACAGAGGAGTAGAGCTACTATTTGTAAGACAACTGTGTGCTTGTGTTAAAATACACCTCCAATCTGTGGAACACCCAGGTTAACATCTGCTCTTGCTTCTCAGCTCATTGCCAAATCAGCAAAGCTAATGTAATTTGATGGTGCCTGATGTTCAGGAGTACTGACAACGCCCTTACTAGTTTCAACTGCAGTTATATTGCTCATTAATTCTAAAAAAGTCATACAGAACCATGAGCTAGAATAGATTTCTCTATTGTATATTGGAACTATGAGACTTCAATAAATACTGTCTTAAAGTGCTATTGAATTGTAAAACCAGGTGTCTCAGGTCATACTGAAATAACATTACAGAACAGAAAGATGTGCCATGGGGTATCTCCACAGAGGGAGCACTCCTAAAATTCCTTCCATTATTCTGTGATTCCTGGATGTCATTCCAGTGAAAACACTTACCTTTATTAATCAGTTTACAAGGCCACAGAATCAGATATATAACATCCATCACACCATGTTATAATGTCATATGAAGTGATACGTACATTTTTATTGACTGGGGGCTATTGACACTTCAATAACCACCAGTGTCTTGGTGCTAGGAGCCTGTTTTGTTGTTTGTATGGCTGGGACCGTTGTATATTGTATATTGGTCATGAGAGTTTCTGATGCCCTTCATGTTTTTACCATGCAGTTAGGGAACCTCTGAAGTCCATGCCCAGGCCCCTTCCTAATTCAGTTGGCAGACTTGTTCACACCTGGCCCCTAGCATCTGTACTGCCTAAGAGATAACACTTCTGTAAGATCTCTATGGATCCCAGAAGGTTGGGGACCTTCTCTTCAGCTTCAGTGGTGTGGATGGAGCGCAGTTGTGATGGGATGCAACTTGTTCCTTTGCTGCTCCTTACTGCTCACCCTTTACACAGGAAATGTATGTGCTTCGCCACAATTGTCCTCCTCATCAATGAGGTTGATTTAAAATAAACTTTTCTCAATTAGCTAAGTACCCTCTTCTTTTTTCTACCATAGCTGCAGCTGTGTTTGGCTGTGCCATCCCCAGCCACTTATGCTGAGCTTCAGTGTCAGAGAGAAGAAAGGCAGTTGTCTGCCAGGTGGATGCTCTCAATGCCATCACATCCCTGTCACGGGATATCATCAAAAACAAAGGTCTATCTTCACCCTTTCTGTGAGTGGAGGTATCTTGCACTTGCAAAACTGCTCTCAGCTTCATCATTTTCACAATGTGAATGTTTACTGTTAGATGGGGCCTAACTTCTCTTGTGCAAGTAGTGGCTCAGTTTCTTGTATGAGTCTGCAGCTCTCTCGGCATTGTTTACAGCTTACAATGAGTATGGTTTCCCTTTTTCCCATTTTGTTTGTTTGTTTTGGGTAAAAATGTAGCTCCCAATTTGCTTTCACTTTTTTACTTTGGTCTTGTTAAATATGTCAGTGCTACTCTCCAGCAAATACACACAAAATCAACACTATTTTAGAAATACAGTATTTAGTATCCAAAAGACAGAAAGTATTTTAAAAACATGCAACAGAGATAAAAGAAACCCATATGTGAGCTTAATCTAATTTTGATGGGGATACAGTAAACATATCTTCTTTAAAACTCCTGCAGTCAGTATTATGTACATCTCTTAAACCCATTTGAGTTAAATGCATATAAGTTCTGATACTGATTTATAAGTGATCTGACTATATATGCAGATATCATTAAGGGTATTAATATACCTCAGGCAAGTAGTGTGGATTTGGCATTTTTGTTGTCATGTAGAATTTGAAGTTCCTGTCATAATCTATATCAGCATCACCAAGGCGAATGAGCAGTCTTCCACCAGAAATAAACGTCTGCTTCAAAAGAATGGGTTCTAGAGCCGGTTCGAGTGTTTCTTTAAGCTATTTAGATGTAGAAAAGAGATAGTATGAACATATTATGACTAGTATGAATAAATGAGTTAAAATGCATACGCCCACACAAACTAATACATTTAAGCTATTCAATTCTGGACTAAAATTTCCTGTGGTTTACCTACTAATTGAATGGGGGGGGGATATTTCTTTTGCTTTTGTGCTAACAGGCCTATGGCTTGGATGCAAAGAAATATGAAAACAGCTGCTAGTAATATTCCACATACATATGTGCACATGTTTGTGCATCATATGCACTATTCTATGATAAAATATATTCAATAATACATAATGCAGTTCTCATGCAGTACAGATGGAAAAACATGTTCTTCTTATGCACCTCTACAATACATAAAACTGCCTTTCTGTGAATTGAAGGTATTTTGCACTTGCAAACCTCTCCTGTTCAAGCTAACCCTATATGTCTTGGGAATTTAACAAGTTCACAAAGCTAAACATAAGTCATGGACCGTAATAAAGTCTTGAAGTGAAATAACATATTATTACCACATGCTTTTATTTCTCAATTGAACCTTTCATTTGCCATTTCCTTTAACACACACTGTCTCCATACTACTAATTCTGTTCTTTCTTCTGCCATTCCTATATCTGGCCTCCAATTGAACCAACCTCATGCTTTTGGGCCTGTACTGCAATAGCCCAATGCTGAGGTTATCAGTGCCTAGACCAAGCTAACCATGTGCATAATTGTGGCAAATGGCATACCAGCAAAATATAGCGAAATATTTTATATACAGCAAGGAAGGTGCATCATAACTTCCCTGGGAAGGGAATTCTACAGCTTAGGCTGGTCTGCGAGAAAGCATTCTGGGCTTTTGCTAAGACTAACTAGGTATCCAGTGATACAGATGGATTCAGGAGGAAACTCAGCCTGCAGACCAGATCATCAATGGAACCCCATTCAGAATAGGTGGCTAACTATCTTTTAGACTGCTGCAATAACCTAAAGGGACTAGATACCGATTTAAAAGATTCTCCTGTTATTGTCCTTTTTTTACTGTAATTCGAGGAGATTCCTCTTCATCGAGGAGCATTCAAAATAGTCTTATGCTTTTAAAACTAAAAAGGATTTTTGATTATCTTTTGGGATATAGAGTGGAAATAATATTTTGTGATCAGTTCCTACCATTTGTTCATAACTTTATCTTTCCTATTTTTCCTCCTCCTGGGAAAAATCTTAGTATTACTCCTTTTTGTGAAAAACTAAACAAATCCAAAGTCCTGAATCCTATTAATTATGTTTAAGGGCTCAGCAAACTGTACAGTCCATAAACTAGCTAAAAGCATAACTCATTCCTGAACCTTGAAAATAGTTTGGAAGCTCTCTAGCCTGAATCTTGCAAGGCTTGAGTCAAGACTCTTTAAATACTAGTTCTGTCCCAATTCCTATGTCTGTATGTAGCATTAGAAGCACAACTAGACAAGGGCTCATCATAGTTATTCTGGGTTATGCAGAGAATTTATGGAGGAATAGAATTTTTTAAAAGGTGTTTTTTCTTCCAAAGAATTCAAAATGAGGCAGAAGCTACAAGGAAGCAGTCAGCTCCTACAAAGAGCAACACAGATGGAAGAGGCTAAAATCAGCTTCTTGACATCTTCAGTAACTCAGCTGCCAGTCCTAAGGATTTTTGCGTGGATAAAGAATTCTTCCATCCCTGCTTATATTATGCAAATCAGTGATGGATGAAAACACACTGAGAGGAATGGCATAAACCCTACTTGAACATATACACTGGGGTTCCTGCTCAAATACTTTGTTCAGCTCTAACAAAGCCCACATGGCTGAATGACAGAGACCATGAAGAACAATGAAAAGGAAAAGTCTTGAAATGCTTTAGGCAGGCAACCAGAGCATAGGCACCATGTGAAACAATTATATATAGGATAACAAATATAAAAGTAAATCTAAACCTCTTCAAGAAGAACAGGCAAACCCAAACGAATAGAATTCTCCAAAGTGCGCAAAAATCCAGTGTCAGTAAGTTTAATTATTTTCAAACCATTTCTTGTTTCTTTGTTTCTTATCCAGCGGTTTGCCTGTGTATCAAAGTCAGTTATAGTTAGGAACAATAGTGAATATCAAATCTTTTCATAACATAGGAAACAAAACAAATGAATTCTTTAAAAAAATCTAATTACTTCTCTGTAGAATTTATTTTGAATGTCTGAAAACTTTTCTTCATTTAATTTTAAGATTCTGAACCCACACACTATGATTTTACCATCCAAAGAGAGAACTCTGTCCCCTCTTCATAAGTCCAGGATGCATTTTGTAAGATCCTTCCTGGTACAGAGATTTGGATCTGAAAGGATGCTCAGAAAAAATTATAGCAATCATCCCCGCCTCAGTCAACTAGAGTGAAAACCTGCATCGAGATTATTCCAGTCAGGCCCATCAGCCAATACAATTAAGACATGTTTAAACCCATTGGTTGGTGGTTTCCGGTTTCCACTTTGGCGCCCAACACAGTTGCACAGGTCTCTAGGAAGAAGAAGACGGCAATCCACCATAGTCTAATAGCGAAATAAACCACCGGTGACTCTGCTCTCACCCCAAACTGTAACTGTGATATCCTGTGTAACACACAACACATTTTGCCCCCCAAACAAGAAAAACTTTCCATGTTTTGGCAAAAAAGACACATGCATTTCTCAATACACTTGGGATGTGCGAATACCAGTTGAAAATGAATTATGGAAAAAACTGGAAAATATTCATCTTCATATACAGAGACGACATAGACAAAGGTTTACATTTCCTTACTTACATGTAATACTCACATTTTCTGAAAAATACTATGCAATAATTGTGGTATATTCAATTATTCAAATCAAATAATCAAATAATTGATTAAAGACTAAATAAAGCACATGTCTTTGAAATCAGTTTTTACCTGATCTTGAGGGTCAATCATGAGCGGCCAGCGTCGCCCTCGTGTCACAAGAATACCATTCTCAGTTGAAACATAGTCTCGTGGTAATCCATCAGTATTCCACTGTCGAATTTCAAAGGGATCTCCCAAAATATTTATAAGGCTAAATTCAGAACTAATAGGAATTTCTAGATCCTTGCATTGTTTGATCCAGCAATCTATTAACTGGGATAAAAGAAGTAAAAGGTGAAAAATTTATACGATCTGAGGAGAAACCAGAATTATGGTATTTTATTACTAGATATATAGTCCCTTCCCTACATATAAAATAAAAAACAATTAAAATTGACTTCCCATCTTCTGATTCAAAGGCATTTAGATAGAGAACAGTCATCTTATCACTGTTATGATTTTATAGGTTCTCTATTTCTACTTTATATTCTGATTACTTCCAAATCCCACCAGTGTCTTCATGTTTTCTTTCTTTGTTATGAAAGTCAGGCCTATTTTAATAGTAACTCCCAAGCAACCAGAATTTACATTTAGTTGGCATCTACCAATTCCCATGGGTGCTAGTAAATTGAGCGTCTACTGTAGCATACCATTGTTACAATGCATAGAATCCAAAGTTCATAGATAAAATACATAGTATAGAGAAACATGTTTTTTAACTCACCAGCTGTCTATAATGTGCTGTAAAAGCTCCATAGTAGGCCACACAAGCTGAAGCTATGAATACGTTTCCAATGACGTTTGGAATCTCTGCCTCAAAATTCAAAATACTCTCTTCCCACCGGACCTGTTCATCCCCTAATGCAGCTGTAAGTCTTCCGGCTCGAGTAAGACGGGCTTGAGTCAGTGCCATGGTCCTTGCTAAAAAGTGATAACATTACTAGATCGTAGTCATTATTTATTTAAAAACAGTAATTCATTTTCGTTATGCCCACTTTTGTCTCTTTTTGGTGAATAAAAGATTCCATGGCCAGAGTTAAAAACAAGTCAAACAAAAACATGTATAGTGCAACTTTTCATAGTGAATTTGTCTTAAGAAAATCTGACTACGGCAAATGAATATATACATATATAATGAACGGACATACAAAGGCCACTGCTAAATTGGTTCATGAGATACTCCCCTCAAAATTATGTTCCCTCACTCCATTCAGAGTTTAAATCTCTAATATGCCCCTGTTAGCTGCAGGAATTTCTGGAATCCTCTTGATAACTTATGCTAGAAAAAGCCTAAATTGTGCCAGAGTGTCTACTTTTTGGATGATGTATAGGAAGACATTAAATACTTAGTTGTGGAATAACCTATATGCAAAAGGCAGAGACAGAGAGAGGTGAAAAAGATCACCTGATCTATATGAAGTGTAATAGACTTCATTAAAGCTGCACAGGAGGTGTGGGGTTGAGTGGAGCATAGTGGAATGGAATCTAGCAGAACCTCTAGGACGATTTCATTTTTCCATGAGCTTCCATAGATATATGTGTCTACTGTCTCAGATGCACTGATGGTACAATATTAAATCAGTTATATAGTTGAGGTAGTAGGATCCAAATGTTAAGGAATGTAGAAATCTGAAAAATGGCCATAAACTTGTGTAAAATCAAACAGGTCTGGCAAACTGCTGTCTTGTTTGTCTTGAAGTGTTAAATCAATATATTTGGCTTACTTACAAATAATTTCCCATACAGGACAAAACTTTTTGAGTACCTTTTTGTTATATATGTAGCTTAAATGAAAACCAACATATTAATATGTAGCATACCAAGAAACCAATGTTCACAGCTTCGCTAATTGATTGAAATCTCTGACTATATCCCAATTCAGATGCTGCTCCTTCCGAATTCCTTTGATTTTTAAGTAGAGCAGTTTGAAGGTCAGTACCTATAGTCAAAGGTACTGTTATTTCTAATATCAAATGTGCATTTATTCATTCCCTTGTGTAAAGATGTTCTGATATAAGATGTAGGAGGGCAGAAGATGCCATATGTCACCTTGGAGGTTGAGCTAGTAAATGTAACTCTGATATTGTGGATTATATTATTAGGCTATTTTATATTGCAGTTGCACTGGATGTTGAGTCAGAGTTGGCATTTGGGTCAATAGCAGGGTCTTATCTCCATACATCTATCTTAGCTATATACAGTTCTAGATTAGCCATTCTTTAAAGTTAGGGACTATCAGTTAGCAAGTAAAGCTTGTGAGCAGGAAGTATTATTCTTTAAATGGCTATAGCTCATTGGTTATGGATATGCATAGTCCCAGTTACATTTGCGAGTTGTAGATAGCAACTTGTGGTGTTCTGTCATTTTATGGTTATGATCTACCTTGTAGAAAATTATCCCTGGATAACAGAATTTTTTGTTAATTTTTCCCTCTTCTTTAGAATCTGAGACCTTGGATATATGGGAAGTGTTCAAGAAGTTCATGTTTAAAATAACTGTTATAATAAATCTTTCTTGCTTTTTTATGGCTGTGTCTGTTTTCATTTAACAACTTAAAGGGAGAATTGCCATGCTTTTCCACATAGAATACAGTGATCAAAGTAGCCATTTGCTTTGGTTTGTGGTCACCTTAAGGACTGAGTAACAGATCCAGAGATTAATCTGAGGGTAAAGGAGCAAAATGAGAGATAGGAGCCCTATGATTGGAATTGTGGGGTCAAAATGCATATGGATTCTGTCACAGATGTTATCAAAGTTAGAAGAAGAGCTTTCTGTGTGGGTGGCCAAAGTAGCATTGTTCTTTATAAATGTTTGAATACTGTGACACCAAGCAAGTGTCCACAGAAGTGACATTAATTTGAATTAGAGGTTGATACCAGTCATAAATAATCATTTTAGAAAGGCTGAAGGAGCAACGCACAGCCATTGGGATATTACTTTGTCTGCTTTTTGCACCCTCCAGATTTGTTACATCACTTTGTAGGCTTTTATTACGAGAATTACGGTATTCATTGAAAGCATCAAAGTATGTATGTGTGTGTATGAAAAAATAAAAAGACAAAAATATTTTTCCTTCTCACAGATTTCCTTCTCTAACTTTCCTATAATGATGATTCATAGTAGGTATCAACCTCTCATTCTCAGAAGGGCTGACAAATCTCTTTTGAGTGAGAGTGACTGTCTGTTTCTACAACTATTGCTTACATAAAGGTAAAAAGCCACCTATCTTAACTAAATTTTGTCCACTTTATGATGTCTGATAAACGTTGATGGGTTCTATCTAGGTTTTCAACCATCTGGAATCATCTGTTTAGTTGCTTTGGAATCCTAAAGTTCTAGGATGAAAGAAAATATTCTGTACATATTATTTTTGTCCTTTCTATGTAAACCTTTACCACTCTAACATCAAATGAACACCACCATATCTCAAGCAGATGTGTTGGATTTGGATGAAATGTCAGCAGTTCTAATGTCTGACTCATACTTGTGTGTGACATAGACTTCAGAAGAGATGAGGGATCAACTGTCAAACTTAATTTGACTTTTTCAAATGTTAGAGTTAACTGACTGAGATGCCGTTTCCAATATATTTCTTGCCAATATAATTACTATAGGAAATAACACTTTGAAAGTCATTAACCTCAGGCATGCCTCATGAACTATCTCAAATACAGTTTTTTATCAAGGTACTCAGTACCAAATTCAAATCCCATGTAGGGAATCTATGACCATGTAGGGAATTCATTGAGCTTGTAAAGGTCTTCCCATTTGCTACCAGCATAGATGACAGTGCATCAACTTGCCTTTTAAAATAGGTCCTCCCTATTCACAAGTTCTGCATCCATGGATTCAACTAACCACAACTCATTTCTTTTTAATCCAAAAAGCAAGCCTTGATTTTGCCATGGGCTAAGCACGACACTGATACATAGATATACTCTGATGTAGCCACTTTCCATTTCACAGATCTTTAGGCTCTCTCCAGCATTATTTTGAGTTGTTCACCATTGTATACAATGAACTTTATTTCATTACACCACAATACACAATGGCATCAATAGATTTTGGTATCCATGGTGATTCCTCGGACCAAACTCCTATGGATACTGAAGGTACACTGTATTAGGCCTTAGATATTTGTCTATTAAACTCTGAAGAAAGACAAGACTCTGAAGAAAGACAAGACATGTCCAAACTTCGTCCATTAACACTGAATTCTGCTTACTCCACTTCTGGAATGCCCTCCAAATGGATTCACATATTCCTCTGCATAGACATCTAGATGGTAAATTGGGATTCATAAATGGCTCAGAATATCCCTGTTGTCTTAAGTTTCCCCACTCAGCCTCCACATGTTCAGATGTAACCACTATGGGTTGGAATGATAAGCTGGTTTTCCTCCTTCAACTCCCATAAAATCCTTCTCTGTCTAGCACCCCCTTGTGGCCTCCGCCCAGATAATGGAACAGTACCAAAATTTCTTTTTACTTTGAAATGCTGACCTGATGCAAAAAGGTCGACTGCAACATTTCCATAATTTTTCTGTAAGTTGTTGAATACTTCCTGGCACAAACTTCAGAATTTTATCCCTGCTGCAGAAATTCACTGTTAAATTTGAAGTTCTCTTGTGACATATTGCTCTTTGAGGGTGCAGCCATTTCTTGGCCCAAGCCAGAATTTTGGTGGATTCCTTTAAAAGTTGTTGGGATTTAGTTTCTCTTGGTTGCAGAGTGATAATTTCACAGCTATGTATCTGGGCACACTTGCACTTTGTTTTGCATGCAAACTTTTACATCACTAACCTGACTGCCCTAATAAATTTTGAGTCTCTTCTTTGACTCTATTCATTTTCCCTTACTGACAATGGAGACCCCCTTCCATAAAGGCACAGAACTGTTAATAATATTACCTTGCTTTTAAAACAGAGGCCCCCTGTAAAAATTGCCTGATCAAATCCATCAAATAAATTTCTCCTAATTTTCATTCTTAGTCAGAATTTATGCCTTCTCCTTATTATTTGACTTTGAAATGTTTCATGATAAGGCCCTACATGGTTTTGAGTCCAGATTACCTACATGATCATCTTTTCCCACACAATCCGCTCTTTAGGACACTGAGGTCCTCTGGTGAGCGGCTATTCCAGCCTACCAGAATCCGACTGGCAACCACCACCCAGAGGGTCTTTTCATTGGGCACCCCACAACTCTGGAATGACCTACCTGAAGAGCTCCAGCAACTAAACAAGGTGTTGGAATTTAAAATGCAATTGAAGCCCCATCTCTTCTGTTGCCCTACCCAGTCAACTTTCAATCATGAGTTTTGATTTACATTCTATTACCATTATATATCAATTCTGTAGCTGTGTTTGTGTGTGTGTTTATCATCTATGTAATTTGGTAATTAATTGTATTTTTATGTTCATTTGCCGCAGGTGCAGCTGGTGGGGATGAGAGACAGGGCCTTCTCAGTGGTGGCTCCTCGGCTGTGGAACTCCCTCCCCAGCGACATCCGGCAGACTCCATCCCTTCTGGGGTTCAGAAAGAAACTGACGACCTGGTTATGCGCGCAAGTGTTTAAAGAATAAGTCTTTACTGGCTTTGACTTGGTCTGGAATAAGGTTTTTGTACAAGGTCTGGTGGACGAATGGCATAAGTACTTTGCACTATTTTAAATTTTGTATATTGTATATTATAATTGTTTTAACTGTTTTAATGTGTATTTTATTGTATTATGGTGTATCAGCCTAAATTGCCAGTCTGTAAGCCACCCTGTCCCCTCAGGTGAGAAGAGTGGGGTAGAAATGATAGAAATAAATAAATAAATAAATAAATAAATTTGCTGAACCCTGCCTCGAGCCATCAGAAGAGGTGGGTAACAAAATATATTATTATTATTATTATTATTATTATTATTATTATTATTATTATTATTATTATTATATACTCTTCTTTTGATCAGCTAAAGCTTATGATAACCTACTCTTCTTTGATTCATCTGAGAATCCTACATAATCCAAATCTCTGTCCTCATATTGTGACTCTACCTCCCATACACTTAAGTACCCTCCTTTCTGAGTCTAAATCTAACATGACATTAGCTTTGTCTTTAAAAAAGTTGGAGACATGATTTATGTCTGTGCATGTTAATTAGTTTCCTGAGTCTGTTCTACTAACAGCTGCTCTTAACAAACTTCCTACCCATCAACCTTTTCACCTGCTCCACAGATATTCTAAATTCATTAAGTATGCATTGTCATCATTTCTAAAATTCATTGTAGTGAAGACTGAGATATCAATGTCATTAAATTATGTTATTTCAAATGCATTGTAGTTGATATATTTGAATCATTGAATAATTTCTGTATTAGTTATCGCAGAGATATTATCAGCTTTTTGCTGATCTGTGTCATTTAACTATTGACAAAGCATTAACTGCGAGCTTGAATCTAGTCTGGGTCTGGGAGATCATCATTGCCAAGTAAGTAAAAAAAATTCTGCCATGAAGCTTGAGTTTAAAGAGAATTATTTTTTCCCTCTATTATTTCCTGACACTTCACTACCCACACTCTGGCTGTCACTCCAATACATGTTTATACAATTGAAGATGTAGTCTTTGAGTGACTGAGAACTCTTTAGTATCTATCCTTCACTTCTGTCCACAGTCCTCTGGTTCAATATGGCAACCAAAAAGGTGTGACTGAGCTTAAATAACCTATCTCACCTTCCCCCACTGAGGTGGCAGTGCTTTTAAGCCAACAGCCTTATTTTTTTTTCATTTTAAAAAAGTGTTTAACTTTTTTTGCTTTCCCCAGGATAATTACTTTTGATCTTACTGCAATGGCTTTTAATTCAGAAATAAAGGGGAGGGGGCACCAAAAATGCATTTTTCATAATATTAAAAAAACCTAAAATTACTACATCTAACACAACATACCTAAATAAATAAATACATATTAGACTCACAAATAATTGGACTATTCTATGAATCGCACACTCATCTGTTAATTTTTACTCCTTGTTTTCCTACTCCCTTTAGATAACACTATATAACAGGCATGGACAAATTCTGGCCCCCAGGTACAAGGTATTTTGGACTTCAACTCCCACGATTCCTAACAGTGTATTGGCTGTTAGGAATTGTGGGAGTTGGAATACCAAACACCTGGAGGGCTGAAGTTTACCATGCCTGCTATATAATCATGCTTCTACTTTTAGTAACATTCCTCTAATTCAGTGGTTCCCAACCTTTAGGTGTTTGGAATTCAGCTCCCACAATTCCTAACAGCTGGTAGGACGGCTGGGATTTCTGGGAGCTGGCATCCAACAACTGGAGGACCAAAGGTTTGGGAATCTGTGAAGGAATCTTCCCTCTGTATAGCTCTGTCAGCTTTTCCGCTCTTTAGATACAGAGAACTCTCTTGTCTCCATCTGAAATGATGTTCCATGCTTAATTTTCTCCTGCCAAATGCCCAAAAAAACCTATAGCTTAATTTTAATTGTTAAAGGGATGTCTACATGGGCCATTTATCCTGATTCATGCCAGAAGTTGCTCCTGGACATCCACATGACCTTCAGGGAATTATGGCCCTAATGAATAGTAAATCTGATTAATCCAATTTTACCCTGAATTGACAAATGTTAGAGACTGCTCTGAAATTTCCCTGAATCTCTGGAGTAGCCACACATTTTGAGCTTGGTGTGACCAGTCCGACCAGTTCTGATTCGTGCCAGTCCAGCTGTTCACATAGGTCAGGGTTGACATCACATTTTCCCTGTGCTACATAGTACAAAAGTTCTAATAAATGACTGATATTATTAAAAGTACAGACCATATAAGAGTTTTGTGATTTAATCCGCCTCATACAGCAAAATGTGGTCTTTGTAGTATTATTCTAGAATCATATTAAAAATATTTTAAACAATTACTTACCAAGACTCTCTTTTTCATCCACACTTCTTTCGTATTGGTCTTGTAACTCCTGTATTTGTTCTTCTACTTGTTTCAGTTTTTTCCGTTTATCTCGAAGGGTTGCCAAAGTTGCATCAAGTTCTGCCTAAGCAGTATTACAATTAATGTTATTCTGATTTTCTTTGTATTATATAATTTATTTCCACAACCTTTTATGGGAAAACATTTCTTATACTGTACAATGAATGTTTTGTTTATTGTGTTTATTTAACATATTTCACATGGGCTTTCAAAATAAAATTCTCTGGATGTTGGCCCTATGGTGCACACATTTATATCCTGCTCTTTAACTACCAGACTGACTGTGCAACTCTTTAAATAATGAATCTACCAGCTAATGAACAGACATCAGCCTCAGGAAAAAATACCACAGGCCTTCTCATAGGAAGAAAATAATGAGGGTGTTGGGGGGGGGGGGGTCATCTCAACTATTTTCAGAAGGAATTTTATAAACATTCATGGAGGAAGAGGATTGCCAATGGCAGCTACAGCAGAGGTGTAGCACCAGCACCAATAATATGGCACAAATAATTGCCAGCACCAATAATATGGCACAAACTTCTTGATAATTTCAGTGTCTATTCTTGCAACTTCCTATTCCTGCACTACAAACCCTAACATGCAGGTCAGGAGGATGGATGGGGAGGGAAAAGGTAAGTGCATTGTACATTACACAGTCCAAAAAAGAACATTCTTGGTGTCTTGGTTTTTAGGCCTGTTCCTGAGGTTATTTGAGATGCTGGCTCAGAAAACTGCATTGGAGAGAACTTATCAACTCTAGCTTCTTAGATATAGTTTTCATGCTTTTCTACGGACAGGCAGATGAAGACTAATAGATGGCTTATGTTCTGTATCTCAAAAATTAGAGCTGATAGAGGAATACTGGTGGCATTTTTGGAATCAGCTGGTCAAATATACTCAGACATGGGTCCAATATTTGAGGCACCAAAATGTGTGTTGGCCAGTGTTATCAGTATACCAATAATACAACTTTGACTAGTGCACATATGGACATCCACAGCTCTAACTGTGCTAATCTGATCCAGAGAGGAATGTCTGGCAAAAACCAAAGGGATGGTGTTAGTGTAGCTGTATTTTAAGTGTTGAGGTTTTGAGATTCTGGTTTTTTGCTAAATAAGCAAACTCTCCCCAATCAGCTTGCTTAGGCTGTTTGAGTGTAAAAGTTCCATGAAGAGCTGCCAAATGGTTTTACTCCTTCACTCATAAAGGGCCAGCCCCATTGACTGAGTCATGTAGGATAGGAATAGAAAGCAAACAAAGAAGTGAAACAGAACAGAAGGCTCCATCAAATTCATTCGGAGGCTTCACCAAATCATTAGTTTTGAATGGAGTAGTAAAACAGTAGGCTAATCCGTTTCAGATAGGTCATGCAACAATCCTTAAAGAAGGCAAATAGACCTTGTTTTTCTGAGAAAATGTCCCCCATTAGCAAAGTAGTTTGCTCCACTAAACCAAGAAAAGAAGGAAACGTCCCAGATGAAAGACATCTGATTTGGGTCTTTAATTCAATAATTAGACAGCATAGCAAAGATTTCGGGGGGGGGGGGGGAGGTACCTGTGCAGCATTTAGCTTCTGTCTTTTTGGCTCCACAATTTTGACAACTCGAGAATACAAATCCATAGCTCTCACCCACATACACATAGACTTGCAGGCCTTTGACACTTTCTCCACTTTTTCTGGCACAAAATCAGGGTTGTTTATATATTTCTGTAGTTTTTGCAAAACTTGGCTTTTTATATTTTCTTTATCATACTCTAAAAGCTTTCTCAGGAAAGTAGAGTCTCCCAGAAGCTGTTTTGCAGTTGCCCAGTCAGGCCTGAAAATTTTTAGAAAGTGATGGAAATTAGAAATAATCTGTCTCATGTAATTTATCAACATGCATAGTTTCATATACCGGTATTTTTGATATTTCCATTTATTTATTTATTTAGTGCTAGGATGAAATATGGTGAACTAGAAGCAACATCTATAGCCTGTACAATTAGCTTCAGTATAGAGAAAATAAGAGATTTTAAGTAATAAATACTACATAACAGATGCCTGAGGAGCAAGGTAATGCACAACCTATAAAGAAAACTGAGCTGTGATGCCTCGTGTTTTGTGATAATGTGAACAGAATCTTAAGTGCAACCTCTGTACATTTCATGTAATCCACAGATATGTTTGCATAGCAGCTTACGACAACTACTGTTCCTGAGTTCTCTAGATTGCTAATATTTAAATTCTAGCTAAATCACATCAGATACAGTTATATAATTTTCAGAATTGTGAAATAACTAGTCACTCAGTTTGCTAAGATCAGCTCTGATAAAACTGACAATGAGGAATGCCTGATAAAGAATTGGTTTAGTCATGGCCTTAGATGAAGAGACAAATTGGAGGGGGGGCGGACTGCCACCAGTTGCCATCCCCAGTAAGCACCCAGAAGAAACAAGTCGTTCTGGCACAAAGAGTTTTTCAGTGCTAGGGACTACACAAGGACCCTCCTGTCCTGGCAATGTCACCCCCCTCCCAAGCCAGTTGCAGACTTGGCATAATCTTCCACCTGATCGAACTAGGTAAAACACAGTCCATGATCGCTTATTACACTATGTAACAAAATTGGACAGGGTTTCTGTTCCTGTTTTGAAAGTGTTATTCCTGTTTAACACTTACTTTGAAAATTATTGTTATATTCTAGAAACTTTGTTTTTGTGGCTGCCACAAATTATGTTGAATTGGTTGAGACTTGATGAGATATTCATTGAAAAACTCAAGCAAAATGTGCTGCAGGGTGTCTCTCAAAAACAAAGTTTTTGCAGTTTAATAAAAAGTGTCAATGTTTTTATGATAGAACTAATTAGGAAATGACATTTATAACCCAGGAACAAAAAATGTGTTACATAGTGTTATCACAAACTTCTCAAAAAGCAAAACCACCCAGTGAAGGTGTTTAAAACTACTTGGTCCATCTGCCAAAACTACTTGGTCCATCTCTATAGCAAGAAACAGCACAGTGACAAGATGAAGGCTGAGTCATTAAAATCTCCAATTTGACTTATCTGTTATTCCAGGAAATTACAATCTTTCATATTGGGCCTGGCAGATCAATCTATTCTGAGAAATAGTGGCTAAGTCTGGAGGTTCTTGCTAAAGCTCTTGCTCTGTGGCAACAAATAATATAGCAACAATATCGAGTAGGGATCTAGCTGGGACAATGAACGAACTGCTCTGCAAAATGACCCATTTTCTCTACCTGCTTTTTCCATGTTTCATACTGACAATAGAAATGACTGTACGTGTAATAGAACAAGCTAGTGCTTATGTGATATTCTTGGTTCATTTGTGAGCCCAAAATTCTCATGGGCAAATACATTTCTCGAATTTTGACAGTATAACTGTCATATTATAATCTCTCATTTGTGGGATCACCATAAGTTGAAGCCAATCTGATGGCATCAACAACAAAATTATGACTCCCTATACATACACCTGACCAGTTATTAAGATATGCTGAGGTATGGATAGGTGCTTCTTGGCTCATTGCTGGGAGAAACATATAATAGGGGAGGGCTTTATTAGCCATAGCCTCCTAGTTGTGGAAAGCCTTCATCTTGGTAGTCTGACTGGTAGAAACATTGGCTTCATTTCATGACCAAATGGAAAGCTGAATGCTCACCTCAATTTCCCAATGACTTGCTATTAATCCGACCCCCTTGGAGCCCCCCGTCCCATTTCTTGTTACATGCATTTAAATAAGAAAATATATAAATAACAAATATATATAAATGCGCATTCACATGAAACTATAAAAAAGAAAGAACAACTGAAGCACAAAGTTGTTGCAAAGAAGCACAAAGTGAAGAGGCCAGAAGCATCATTTTCTTCCTACTGTACTCATTCCAGCCTCCCTCCCT
Source organism: Anolis carolinensis (assembly GCF_035594765.1). Classification (NCBI taxonomy): domain Eukaryota; kingdom Metazoa; phylum Chordata; class Lepidosauria; order Squamata; family Anolidae; genus Anolis; species Anolis carolinensis. The sequence goes on from NC_085842.1 coordinate 201,193,749, forward strand.
CTCTTGCTCCTTTCCCATCTCTCTCTTCATGAAGCCAAACATACAAGAATAAAAACCACACAAAATCAACTAATCCAAAGTTTCTCAAAGAAGATAAGAAGAGCAAAGCAGACAGCAATCTCCCAAAGTGGACAAGAGCACAAGCCACGGAGGCATGAGGCATGGAGGCTGCTCCCTTGAAGCTCCATACTCTGGTGCTAGTAATTCCTCTGGCATAAGCTCTTAACTCAAAATGCTGCTCTTATGTCGAAACTCAGGCTGAGCAACAACTCTTAACTCAGAATGCTCTTAAGTTGAGATGCTCTTAAGTAGATATTCCATTGTACTTTGGAAACCAGAAAGGGTAAAAAACTGATGCTTATTTTGTTCCATGTCGAGAATTGGATTGTTTTTCTTTATCAATATTATATGTATATTCAGTGCAACTTCCATTTATTGTCTGTTAAGTGAACATGATATAATGCAACTTTAAAATCCTTTGAGGTATTGCTTAGTATCTGACTTTGCCTGAAGCATACTATAGATTTATTAAGTTCTGTAAAATGATTTATTGGCTGAGGAAGGGGGACCTGAATAATTCTGTGTTACCATTAGGAGTGTCTGATTATTCCCACATTTCAAAATCATGATTATAGTTTGTCATGTCCAATTGAACAGAAATCTTTAATTTTTATTTTTTAAATATTTATAGTTTCCCCCTACTTTTTCTCTTTTTTTTGTCCCTACACACACAAATATGTCTGTTTCACAATATTTGATAGTAGCTCTAAGAATAAATCCAGGACAAGAAGTTATAGAAAATGGCAGTTGTTGTTGAATCAGCTGTGCCAAGTTGTCTTCTGCTCCCTATCCTGTATAAATAAATGAATTTTATGATGGTGATAAACCAGGAGTACGAAGTATTAAAACATTAAAATCACAGTTTTTTAAAGGAATAAATTAACATTAAGATCAATGATTCAAAACACCAAAAGCAGAAAGTCCCCAACATGGAGTCGCCTGGCTCGGCTCTTATAAATCTGCAGGTAGAGACACGAAAATGGGCAAGTTTATACTGGCTTCTGCAGCCAAGCTTCATTTTATTAGCTATCCCTTACAATCAATGGTGAAGGAATTTCAAAACCGAACTCACACTGGACATTGAACATTTTAAATTAACACTAACCTTTGGAAATTGAATCATTTTACACGAAATCACAGCTAGAAGTAAATATAAATCATGAAGTTCAGAAATAAGGTACAACTACATACTTGGCATTTAGAAGAATACAGATGGCTTCCATCACTGTCATGACAAGATCAGGTGGTTTAGTGAAAACTCTGATTTCAGAAATATCTGCTTTATCTAAAGAATCAAGAGCTCTGTTGGCAGCCTCTAAAGCAGGCAGGGCCTCATCCAAATCACGCTGTGCATCATCAGCTATTGCCTGAGTGTCCTCTGCTTTTACTTTTGCAATAGCTTCATCTTCCTGAACAATGCGCCGAACCTATAATAAATATTAAATATAGCTTAGCTACAATAAAATTACTACATTGAGGGTTTCTGGGACTGTCTCCTGTCCCTTGTATACTTTTCTCCATCTTTTATATTTATGCTATTAAGAATTATGTTTTTCTGCTTGTGAGTGTCTCTGAATCACATTTTGCTGCAAAACACTGTAATTGACAGAAAATGGAGAACAGGGTGATATTCGTCAATTCCACTATCACCAGTATACAGTACCCTACACTTCCAAAGAATTCCCAACACTCTAGACCTGATTAAATTCATCTACATGGGTGTTAAACCTAAGCCTCACTCTGAGTTGGTTTCTGGCTGTCTGCATGACATTGCTCCATGACATTGAGTATCACAGGTTAAATAGAGTTTATTGGGCTTAGCCCCACATTAATAGACACTGGGGAATGCTCCGGAGTTTGCTTTGGAGCAATATGGATAATGTCCGATTCAGAAAGATCTGCTGTCCACATGAGGCACCACTGCCATATTGTTTTCCCTGTGCTCATGAGTTCAGGGAAAAGGGGAGAAGGACAGGTTGCTTACCTGTAACCATGTTTCTTCGAGTGTACTCTGTGAATTCACACTAATGGAGAGGCTGCGCCTGCGCAGGTTCCAACGGAAACTCTTCCCAAGCTGAAGTTTAAATTTTGGCGGTAGCCACGCCCCTCCGTCCCCGGAGGGCATATAAGGCAGCCCTCGGCGCCTGCTCTCCAGTTCCTACGCCGCTAAGGCAACGAGGAAGGAAGAGGGTTTGCCAGAGGGGAAGGAAGGGCGGGCTTGTGTGAATTCACAGAGTACACTCGAAGAAACATGGTTACAGGTAAGCAACCTGTCCTTTTTCTTCGTGTACTCTGTGAATGCACACTAATGGAGACTAGCACGCTTAGGTCTCGGAGGCGGGCTAAGCAAACCCTGACAACGAGATAATGTCCAAACATATGTTTATTAAACGTCAATAACATGGCCCGAAGGGCCCATTGAAGTATTGCATGAACACACGCATAACACCGAGAGCAACCCGGTGAGGCATGATATAAACAATTCAAGAAAAACGTGGGCAAGTAAAGGTGCATCATTCCCCAAAGGAGGAAGGCAATAGCAAATAAGGCACAATTGTCAGAGAGAACAGTGCAAACGTGTACTGAGCAGGAAATCGACAAAAGGGTCGCATGAAAAAACATTCACAGAGGAGGAGTACATGAAGAAACCTTTCAGGACAGACAGGATGATAAAACTGACCTAGCAAAGGCTGAATCCTTTAAGGTTTTCTGGTCTACCCTATAGTGAGACACAAACGTAAGGGGGTTGGACCAGATTGCTGCCCTACAAATAGAGTCCAGGGGGATGCCCCTTAGGAAGGCAGTCGACGTGGAGAGGCCTCTCGTCGAACGCGGGCGAACTGACGGAGGGGGTGGGCGTTTGGCCAGCTCGTAGGCCAGTTCAATAGCCTGAGCAATCCAATGAGACAGTCTCTGTGAAGAAATAGGATTGCCCAGTTTATCTGGAGCATGGGCCACAAAAAGTTTTGGAGTCTTTCGAATGTCTTTAGTACGGTCCCGATAGAAAAGGAGTGCCCTGCGCACGTCAAGGAGGTGCAGCCTCCGCTCAAGGGGAGACGAGGGGTTTGGAAAGAAGGCAGGGAGGACAATGTCCTGGTTAAGGTGAAAGGCTGAGACCACCTTGGGGAGGAAGGTGATGTCCGGGCGGAGAACGGCACGGTCATGATGAAAGCGGAGGTAAGGTTCATCAACTCTAAGGGCCGCCAGTTCAGAGGGTCTGCGCGCCGAAGTTATGGCCACCAAGAAGGCAACTTTCCATGAAAGGAGACGTAGGTCGGTCGAAGCCAAAGGTTCGAAAGGGGAGGCAGTGAGCTGGGAAAGCACGAGCTCGAGGTTCCACCCCGGTGTAGGAGGCTGAGACGGCGGGCAGATATTATTGTAACCCTTTAAGAAGGTTTTGACAAGGTGATCAGAGAACAACGATGGTCTACCATGTTGTTGGAAACACCAGGATAGGGCGGCCAAGTAAGATTTCATAGAAGCAAGAGAAAGCTTTTGGTCTGCCAGAGACATAAGGAAGTCCAGCACTATCGGTATCGAGGTTGGGAAGGCAGTAATTCCCCGGGAGCGAAGAAAAGAGCGGAAGCGAGAGACTTTATAAGTGTATGATCTGGTTGTAGCCGGCTTGTGAGCTGCGCGGAGGACCTCCTGCAGGTTCTGCGGGAGGGAGGTCAGGCGAGAATTCTCCAAGCAGTGAGATGTAGAGAGGGGAGATCCGGGTGCAGGATCTGGCCGTTCTCTCTGGACAAGAGATGTGGCAGGAGAGGCAGAGTGAAGAAGGTCGCTCTGGAGAGATGAAGAAGAGCCGGGAACCAAGGTTGGCGAGGCCAGGCTGGAGCTATCAGGATCGCCGACGTCGGTATCGACCGGAGTTTCTGTAGAACCTTTGGTATGAGAGGGAAAGGCGGAAAGAGGTAGATCGGTTCCGCTGACCAGTCCAGAAGGAAGGCGTCTCCCAGGCAGCCTGGAAAGGAGGACGGGGGAAATCTCGCCCCGTACCGAGGCAACTGTGCGTTTTGGGGAGAAGCGAAGAGGTCCAGAGTGGGAAAGCCCCATTTGTGAAAAAGCGAGAGGAGAGTCTCTGGATCGAGCATCCACTCGTGGGAGGAGGTCGTCATCCTGCTGAGGGCATCTGCTAAGTTGTTTTGGATCCCGGGAAGGTGAATCGCCGAGACTTGAATGTTGCGGGCTATGCACCAGTACCACAGCTGGGAGGAGAGAAGCATCAGCTTCCTTGAACCCGTACCGCCCTGTTTGTTGATGTAGAAGACTGCTACTGTGTTGTCTGATTGGACAAGGACAGATTTTTGGGAGATCAGACGGGAGAAGGCTTTCAGAGCCTTGAAGATGGCAAGGAGTTCCAGAAAGTTTATGTGGTTTGCCTTCTCGGAGGGAGACCAGAGGCCTTGAACAGTGAGGCCGTTCATGTGGGCTCCCCAGCCGAAATTGGATGAGTCCGTGGTTATGGTGGTCGAGGGAGAAGACGGGTGAAACGGAAGACCCCTGCAGACATTGGAGAGGGACTTCCACCAGTGAAGCGACTGACGAACGTGGAGCGGGACGGAGAGAAACCTCGAGTTGAGGTGGCGAAATGGCTTGAAAACGTCTATAAACCATCTCTGCAGAGTCCGGAGATGAAGCCTGGCAAACGGGGTCGTGAGGACTGTGGAGGCCATGTGGCCCAGCAGTACTTGGATGGACCGAGCCCGAACCCTCCGGTGGGTCTCGCAAAAGGTGATTTGTTGACGAAGGGCCAGGAACCTGTCGAGCGGGAGAGAGACAGTCTGAGAGATTGAGTCGAACAGGGCGCCGATGAAGCGGATTTTGTTCGACGGAGTGAGGTGAGATTTGTCGGGGTTTAGCTGGAGACCGAGAGACTTTAGAAGAGAGAGGGTGTAGTCGACGTGATGTCGGAGGAGGGCAGGGTCGGATTCGACCAGAAGCCAGTCGTCTAGATAAGGAAAGACTGTGATCCCCTGGAGCCGGAGGTGGGCAGCCACGACAGCGACGACCTTGGTAAAGACCCTTGGGGCCGTAACGAGGCCAAAGGGTAAAACGGTGAACTGGTAGGTTTGGTCGAGAACTTTGAAACAGAGGAAGCGCCTGTGGGTTTCTCGAATCGCTACGTGGAAATAAGCGTCTCGTAGGTCTATAGACACGAAGTAGTCCCCGCGTTGAAGCATCGGGAGGATGGAGGCGATGGACACCATCCTGAACTTGGTCGGACGTATGAAGGCATTGAGCATACGTAAGTCCAAAATGGGGCGGAGGCCCCCACCCCTCTTCGGGACCGTGAAGTATCTGGAGAAGAAGCTTCGAGGGTCCTGTATCGATGGAGAAGGCCGAATAGCCCCTTTGGCGAGGACGGCGTCGATCTCGGCAAGAATTTCTCGAGAAGGGTTGGAGAGAAGAACCTGTCCCGTGGGCGGGAGCTCCTCGAACTCTAAGGCATAGCCTTCTTGGACAATTTTGAGAACCCAGGCATCGGAAGTGATAGATTTCCACCGGTGAAAGAAGGGAGCCAGGCGGTCTAAAAAGAGACCCTGAGGTTGATTTGGTAGAGGAGAGGGGTGCGGAGGAATGAGAGCTGCATCGATACCGTAGAAAGAGTCTCGGGAGAGAGAGATGGCGTCAGGTACGCCAATGAGGCTGACCAGCGGTGGGGGTGGTTCGGCCGCGTTGTCTTTGCGGTTGAACAGCGCGGCGAGGCTGTTGGCGGTTCTGGTTGTTCGATACCGAGGGACGCCTGAAGGATTGATGGCGGTAAGAGGGAGGCGGAAAACGCCGAAAACGCTGAGGAAACCACTTGGTGCGGTGAGTTTGGGGTTGGTCACCGCACTTAGTGGCCAGGACTTTAAAGTCATGGTTGGTTTTGAGCTTGTCATCAGTGGCGGAATTAAAGAGACCCATGGCGTCGAAGGGGAGGTCCTCGATGACTTGCCTGGAGGAGGAAGACAAACCGGACGACCTCAGCCAGGCGTGGCGACGGATAGCAATGGCATGGGCGATCATCTTGCCGGCCGTGTCGCCTGTATGCTTAGCCATCTGAATTTGATGATATGCTAACGAGTCGGCCTCTTGCTGGAGGGTGGACATAGCCGACCGGTCTTCGTCGGACAACTTGGAGAAGAAGGGTTGCGCTTTTTCCCAAAGAATCTGTTGGTAGGCGCCCATACAGGCCCCATAGTTCGCCATCCTACAAAGTAGAAGGGCCCCGGAATAGAGCTTCCGACCGACCGCGTCAAATCTCTTGCCCTCCCTATCTGCAGGGGTAGTGGATTCACGACCGGAAGTTTGAGAAGCCTTAACGACCATGGAATTTGGGTCGGGATGGTGTTTAAGCCATTCTAGGGTGTCGTCATCTGTACGATACCATGATTCGATTCTCTTCGAGGTAGGAGGAATCGAGGAAGGAGTCTTCCAAGATGATTGGATGACATCCAGAAGGTAAGGCAAAAACGGCAACAGCGTGGCTGGAGGGGCTTGGGCTTGGACCCGTTTGAAAACCGGGTCAGACACCGCCTTGGAAGTTTGTTTGATTTCTAGGCCCAGGGCATCAGCCATTCTAATCATCTGTTCGGAGAAAGCCCGAATGTTGTCGGTAGGCGAAGGAGGGTCGACCTCATACGCATCATGAGGAGGAGAGAGATCAAGGCCTAGAGATACCACCGAGGCCGAGAGAGCGGAATCGGGACGATCGATATCGATCTCATCGCCCTCAGCCCCTTGGGGGGACTGAGGGGGAGATGACAACACAGTCTCTGGTGGTGGCAAAGCCTCAAGAGCAGGAGCAATCTGTGGCCGAGTTTCTTTGGAGGCCGAGGCCTGGGCCGCTCGAGCCAGGCGAGTGGTTTGTCTACCCCGTTCCGGTGTCGAGGTCGGGGGAAAAAGCTGTTGTCGAGACGGGCGATGTGAGACAGTAGGTCGAGGAGATGGCACCCTGACCACTGTCTGGGTGGAGTGGTGGGGTGAGTCCTGCAACTCGCCATCAGAAAGTTGCTGAGGAGAAGGTTGACGAGACCGTTGAGCGGGAGCGATCGGAGAGGATATTCTAGAAGAAGTCGCCGAAGAAGGGACGTCCATCTTGGAGGAAGCAGAGGAGGAAGAACGTTGGGTCGCCCTCTTCTTTGCGAGCGGTTGTTTTGATGGAACCCTCAGGGATTTTCCCGGTGTGGGAGGGACCATTGCTGAGTCGGATTGGGTCCGACGAGCTTCCTCATGAGCCCTCTTAAAGGCGATCTTCATCGCAGAGGTCGACGGAGGAGACCCGAGATGGGATCGAATCGAGGACACGGAGGCCACCGAGCTCGACGTCGAGGAGGGGCCGACCCGACCGGAACGTGTCGACATGGTAGCCGTGGTGAGAGTGCACGGCGGTTTGGCGGGCTTAGCCGTTCTGGAGGCCCTGGACGCCCTGGACGAGACCGAGGGAGCTTTAGCTGTCGGAGCCGACATCGATCTCGGGTTGAGCGACGGCTTCGTGCCCGATGTCGACGGAACGGGCTCGGGAGCAAGCGATTTTTCGTAGAGCGCCGCTCTAAGCCTCGCGGCTCTATTCTTCCTAGCCTGAGCCGTCAGGGCTAGGCAGAAACGGCAGGTACCGACGACATGTGCCTCTCCGAGGCAGAAGAGGCACTTGGCGTGGCCGTCGGAATCAGGAATTTTAGCGGCACACTGAGTGCAGCGTTTGAAGCGAGTCGTAGACATGAGAATCCGAAGTGAACCTTGCGGCGGAAAAAAAGGAACTGGAGAGCAGGCGCCGAGGGCTGCCTTATATGCCCTCCGGGGACGGAGGGGCGTGGCTACCGCCAAAATTTAAACTTCAGCTTGGGAAGTTTCCGTTGGAACCTGCGCAGGCGCAGCCTCTCCATTAGTGTGCATTCACAGAGTACACGAAGAAAAATCATACTATTATCACCACAATTGCTGCACCCAGCTGACTGCAAAGCTTGATATGAATCACTGACCACTGTAGGCACCCCATGCTGGCATCAACAAAGGTCTCAACATAATCAGCAAAAAGATGGGTAGATCAGTTTCCTCCTTTTTTTCTGGCTGCATGGGTGCCTTCGCTGATCTCAGCACAGAACACACATGATAGTTAGGAGTCCACACAAAGCTCTGCAGTGAGCTGGGAGCAGCAATGGTAATATAGACAATGAGGTGACAGTCCAGTATGTTCAGTGTGATGTCAGTCTTGCTGGACCATGTGGACACCAGCCTCTTCTGCTGCAAATTCAGGAAAGTGCATGTGGTCAGATCTAGGGCCAATCAGGAGTATTTCTACTCCATACTGGCCATAAATTTACTGAGCACTGTAGGCATAGCTAGAATGTATGTGTTGCGGGGTAACAGCAAAGATGGTTTCTTTTCCAATCTATCAGAAGCCTTGACCTCAAATATTAGCAGAACATTAATCCACAGTCCAAGGTCAAGCTGATAATTCAATAGAGGTGCAAATATTAACAAGATAGCACAGTAGAGAAGCCAAATGTCCATTTCCTGGGTCGTAAACTGATTACCAGAATGTCCAGAGTACAAAGTTGAATCAGAATCCGTAGTTGAGGTCCAAGGAATGTTAAGGGCTCATGAAACATGAGATAGCAAGATTCCATGGCCGTAGCTTCTAAAATTGACGTTGCTTACAACAACGTGCCAGCCTCCAGATACTTAAATCTTAAATTCACGGATATTACCTGTTACTATAGTTTATTTCTCAGCTAATCTCAAGAACTTGCACAGCTCTCTTTTCGCAGGTCCATGAAAGCTGGAACTGCTAACCCTTCCTCAACCTGGTCAGAGGAACTCGCTTACACCTGTTATGCAGGCTGAGAAGTAGCTCCCTCCACAGATGTTGCTTCAGAGCTTGGCTGAGGGAGCTACTGGACACTGCTGGGTCCAAGTCAACTGCTAAGCCTTCAACAAGCATCTCATCCATGCTTAGCATGCTGTCCATGACACATTCAACTAATGGAAAAGCTCACCAGGATCAAATATTTCTTGCTGAACTATAAATCTACTTCTCAATCTCTGTCTTGTCCACTTTGATTCTCACTATATGACTGATTGACAAATGTTTCATTTTTAAGCTAATTGCTTCATTTAGGAATTACTGTATGCTAAAGGGCAATCTGACAATCTCAGAATGACATCAAGTCATAGAACAGAGCTGTACTGCTAAAACGAATGAAGTGTATAATTAAATGTTTCATAACTAAAAACATGTAATATTTTGTACCTGATCTGCGTTTTCTTGATCCACTGCTAATTTCTCCATCAAAGCTTCAACATCCACTGATTTCTCCTTTAAGACTGGCTCTAAAGCTGAGAGATCTAATTTCATTTTATCAACAAGCTCATTAGTTTCTAATAGTTTGGTTAAACCATTCTTTACACGATCTCGAGCCTGAAAAATAGTAAAAATTAATGTTTAATGAAACATCACTTTCCATTTTCAATATTTACTATGTGGCTTCCATCAGCACAAATCTACTTGCAAAAAAAGCTGTGTATGGAGTACATACTCTCTTACAGGAAACATGAAAGTGACACTATTTTCTACCACCATACCTACTTACCGTATATACTCGAAGATAATCCGAGTTTTTCAGCCCTTATTTATGAGCTGAAAAATCCTCCCCCAGCTTATAATTGGGTCAAGGTCAAGGCCGGGAACGGAGCCTGCAGGCTATTGCTTGCAATATGTGATCTATGTCTCTCTTTTCCTCCCTTATCAGTGTGTTTACTTTTGCAAAGCCTCCCTTGCTCTTAATCAAGGGAATGTTTTGAAAAGAGAAACACCCTTGCAAGTCAGGAAGAAGAAAAATATATATTCATTAATCTTATGAAAGCATTTTCCCCTGAAATATTTGTTAAAATCTCCTACAGATACATAGGCATTAACCCCTTGCAAGCTTTTGCAATCTCTATGTACCTTTATATGTGTATCTATCTATATACATTAATTTTATATATGATTTCCACTCATATGTTTGCAGGTCTTTGCAAATCCTTTATACATATAGATCCATGTACCTGTTTATCTGCAGCCATACATATACATTATTTTTATATATGAATTTACCCTCATATGTTTGCAAGTCTCTGCAAAAAAGGTAAAGGTTTTCCCCTGACGTTAAGTCCAGTCATTTATTTATTTATTTATAGCATTTATATTCCGCCCTTCTCACCCCGAAGGGGACTCAGGGCGGATCACAGTATACATATAGGCAAACATTCAATGCCTTTTAACATAGAACAAAGACAAGACAAACATAGGCTCCGAGCGGGCCTCGAACTCATGACCTCCTGGTCAGAGTGATTCATTGCAGCTGGTTGCAGCTGGCTTGCTCTCCAGCCTGCGCCACAGCCTGGGCCCATGTCTGACTTTGGGGGTTGGTGCTCATATCCATTTCTAAGCCGAAGAGCCAGCGTTGTCCATAGACACCTCCAAGGTCATGTGGCCTGCATGACTGCATGGAGTACTGTTACATTCCCGCTGGAGTGGTACCTATTGATCTACTCACATTGGCATGTTTTCGAACTGCTAGGTTGGCAGGAGCTGGAGCTAACAGCGGCCGCTCACGCCGCTCCCAGGGTTTGAACCTGGGACCTTTCGGTCTCCAGCTCAGTGCTTTAACGCACTTCGCCACCGCGGCTCCTTAAGTCTCTGCAAATATCTATATAAAGAGAGATGTCTGGATAGATATGAATATATTCTTCCCTACCTATATTTAGGGATGGAAATATTACAGAGGGGGAAATGAACACACAAATATATATAGACATGTCTAGATAGATATGAATATACATACACACACACACACACACACACACACACACACATATATATATATGGCTTGCAAATATTGTAGGGGAAATGCACACACACACACAGAGGGATTTGCAAATGTTTCAGGGGGAAATGCATATGTGAAATTAGGATCTATAATTATAGATCTAAATCTAGCTCTGCATTGTTTATATAAGCATTGAATGTTTACCTGTTACTATATTGGAAGCCGGCCTGAGTCCCCATGGGGAGCTAGGGTGGGATCCAAATGAAGTTTTTATTATTATTATAATACAATATTATTATTGTTGATACCATATTGTTTTTGTTGCCCCTACTTTTCCACTTATGGAGCTAGTTTATTGCTTTTCTTTGAAATACGGTAAATATTAAAAAACATTTAACCTACTGATGCCTCGATTAATTAAATTATATTGGTATCTATTTTTATTTTGAAATTTACCCATAACTGTGCATTTCCCACCCTCGGCTTATACTCGAGTCAATAAGTTATCACAGTTTTTTGTGATAAAATTAGGTGCCTCGGTTTATATTCGGGTCGGCTTATACTCGAGTATATACGGCAATTATGAAGGTTACAACTGACAGGGACACATGGTGCTCCTCACGCAGTCTTGGGTAAGTGGCTTGCACTCCCAGGTACTGTTTACTTCTGATGTATCGCTCATTTTTACAATCTGAAGTCCAAAAAGGAAATACAAATGCGCTCCACCCCCAGTAAGCAATGTTCTATGCAGGTAGCTGATATGACTTAGGATGGGCCAAATCAGTTTCTACAGATATAATCTACTCTTTTTACAAGTCAGTTCTATATCTGTTCTGTGCAGATTTCTTTTAACAGAATGAAAAGAAATGGCCTAATGTCTTCATATCTTTAAATGTGTACATTTTTTGAATTGTTTATTCTGTTTGCCAACATTATTCTAAAGTACTACACATTTTGGAAATGTATCTATTTTTCCATACACTTTCAAACATGCATAGTTATGCAAGATGTTCTCCCAGTTTTATGAAAAAAAATGTTGCAATTAATGACAAAGGATAAAAACAAGTATTTAGCAATTGAAAATGTGCATGTTTTCATTGTCATGCTTTAGCAGGTGGTGTCCTTAAAATAATGTAAACTGTATGATTTTAACTGCTTTAATTGTTGGCATCATTCAAGTAATACAGGAAATTAATGCCTCTCATAAAAATATATGCAATGTAAATCTGGATCAGAAAAATATATAAAGACATTCCTTAACAGGAAAAGTATGCAACACTTAACCTATTCCTATTAAGTCAGAAGAAAACATGAGAGTGAAACAAAATACATTTCTATACATAATTTGAAACCTTTAGCTAAGAAAATTCAACCTACTGAAATAAGTTCCTTTCTTTTCTCACTTAGCATGGATAAATAAAGATTGATCAACTCTAAATAGGAAGTGGGTGTTGTATAGTAGCGCCGCCGGAGTTCAGCATAATATTGCTCTGCCATCTCCGTCACACTCATGTGAATGTCTACACACATTAAGGAAAACTTTTCTTTCATGCGGTCAGTTCCAAGGTCAACATTCATCAAAAATGTCCTGGATACAGAAAGAAGTGCTTCTCTGGGCCACTGAAAAAGAGAAAAAAAGTTATCAGAATAATCTTCTACCTGTGCTATAGTCAGCGTCTCTACTATTTTGCATCAAGGCCTTTTCTGAAAATAATTGCTATAGCAGAATTGGAGAAATTTTCAAGGGAGTACTTAAAATAGTTTGATTAGCAGAACTACTATCCACTCTTAACACCTTGATTTTTTTACAATCAGCAATGACGAGGGATTTTGTTGAAAGTATTCTGATTCTTTCAACAAGGAGAGATTGATGTACTTATAGCTAAGTGGCTAGCATAGTAGGAAACTTTAAAACATATTTATGGCTCACAGTGTGGAAATCAAGAAAAAAAACTCTGGCAGAATTTATCAGCAACAATAACATATTCTACCCAAAACAGACAAAAAGTATTAAGATAGAAGTGCAACTATTATGCTGTGAAATACAGCATTTCAGTCAAGATATAATGCATTACAGTTGCTTCCCCTTTCTCCCCCTTGGTCTTCTCTGTTGACTTCCTGTTTCCTGGGCAGGAGGTCTTATTACTTTGAAGATGTAAGTAGGTTGGGTATCTTCCAAGATAGCAATTTTAGATTAGACTCTCAGGTTAATTGTTGTTACAAGATAATTTTTGAGATGAGATTTTTTCCCCCTAGTTCAGACTTCTTCAAAGCCATAATTCATAATGCAGAATATAAAAGAGAAAAGTTGTTTATTCCAGGGGGTAGAGGAAATTTGCTCAGAAGACTTGGATTGTATATATACGAGGGGGGGGTGAGGTAGAGAGAGGCCAAGGACCAAAATTCTTACTATTTCAGTATTAGCAAAATTATATTATATTACATTAAGTTTTTTTCCGTGTCAGGAGCAACTTCAGAAACTGCTAATTGCTTCTGGTGTGAGAGAATTGGCCGTCTGAAAGGATTTTGCTCAGGGGACGCCTAGATGTTTTACCATTCTGTGGGAGGCTTCTCTCATGTCCTCGCATGGGAAGCTGGAGCTGACAGATGGGAGCTCACCCCACTCCCTGGATTTGAACCGTCGACCTTTCAGTCAGCAGTCCTGCCAGCACAAGGGTTTAACCTAATGCACCACTGGGGGCTACTATTACATTAAGTTAAAAGCTACACAATATGTTACTGAATGTAAGAAATAACCATAAACCTGACAGGGAAACAGATGCTGGACAAAGATGGTCATAGTTATATATAAAAACTGTGTTATCTTACTACCACAACCAAACTCTCCAAATGACATTAATTACCTGCACAAACCAGTCAATAGTGCAGCAATTCACAAGTGATGGAAACATTCGACATCGTGCTCGGAAAGCATCTCCTACAGGGCTCATACACAGAACAATGTGCAGTTTCTGGCGGACGCGATTAATAAAGTACTGAAATACCTAAGAAAAGGCAATCACAAATGGTAATTCAAGGATAAGAGGAAAGCATGAAAATAATGAGACTGTTAGTTATAAAAAATCTTTTAAAAGCCAATAACTCTTATAAACAGTAAGCAGCAGCAGTCTAGATGACTTAATGGGCTATTTTTGTAGACTGTGTGATTAATCTCTAATACTGCCTAAGAGTAGCAAAAACATCAAAAGTAATTTCCTCATCTTTTGAGAGCTGATAATTGCAAAATACATGTACGCCTATGTACTATAATTTACATGTTATTGCCCGTGGTTAAAAAAAAGTTCAACCAATGCATTTAAAATAATATTTACAATGTTTTACCTCATCCCTGTTGCCCTCTGCTATCCCAGCTTCTTTGGCTTTAGGTCGGGTGGCTGCCATAACAAACTCCAGTTCATCCTTTTCAAAGAGATTAGGTACCTCTCCAGAATTTAGAATGTTGTTTATATCTTCTAGAAATTCCTCTACTACAATCTGTAGATTTTATAAATATGTCAACGATAAGTCATACAGTTTAAAAAAATAACCCAACAATGAGCAGAAACCTAACTAGCACACATGAGAAAAATATTTGTTCGAAATTAAGTGATTTTCAGCTTATCTTTGCTGCTTGGAGTGAATAGGATCTTACCTATTGTTAAACACAGCTGACTGCGTTCTGTGTCTCTTAAAATGAAAAGGAACATAAATTCTTCAAAAATAATAGTAATAGCATGTTGCCTACTGTGACTGAAGTTTGTTTTGTTTTAAATGACTGGCTCTTTTTCACATGCTGTCCTATCTGGAGTATTGAATTATTTTTATAGCATTCATTCTTTGCCATTTTATTGATTTTGGCTGTAGTCCCATGCACATTTCCCAGGGAGTAAATTCAATTTATCAGAATGGATCTTACTATTAAGTAGTATAGATGTCCTTGTTACATGTTAGCATTAGCCATTTTGAGATCTCTGGTTAACAAAGCTAAGTTACAGAATAAATAAAAATTGTAAGAATAGTAATTGTGGCTATCCGAATTTGTTGAACCTCCTTGCAGTTCCTACTGTTTTCCAACTATATGGTTTCCAGAATTCCTTAAGATACCTATGGACAGTTCAGGAATTCTACAAAATAGGATTCCAGAGACAAATTTTCCACTGCAAGTGAAAATTATTTATTTTAGACAAGAGATCAAGAACAAAATATCCCCTGATTAAAACAGAAAGAGCTGTATGTATAAAAATGGCTACATCTGGGAAAGCAGTAGGGTAGAAGCCTTTTCTCCTTCCTGACAGACAGTATTCTGAAATGGTACAGTCCAATGTACCTTTACCAGTTATTGTATGAATCAATTGGCTTTTCTGCTTCCTGATTTCCAGAAGCCCACGCTGGCTGGCACTTACATAAAAATACACTTACATTTCACCATTTAAAATGTACTTTATTTTGGCTCATTGTCAGTGATTTAACTGATCTCCTCCTAGCAGTGATTGCAAACTGACTCTCAGCCTTAAATTCTTTTCTGTTAACACCAATTACTTTTATCTCCAATGTTCTTCTACCTAGCAATGTGTTTAAATCTCACTTATGCACATCAGAAAAATCTGGATATGGGAGAAGGTTCTGTTTGCTTTGGCCTCAGTGTTTTTTTCTTAGATACATGTTATGCTGATATTTTTTTTTGGTCATTTACCCAACATCGCTTTCTGAGTGAACACAGGTTTTAAAATAAGTGTTATATTTCATTCTGACATTGCTGCTTGCAATTCTGCTACCTAGTAGAGATGTGCCAGAAAAAATTTCCTTTGTTTTTTCATGCTGTCGTTTCATGTCGACCCATCATCTACATGAAACGACAGATGACATTTTCGTACAAAACAATAGGCAACACGATAATGAAAGCCACAGTCATCCTGCTGGCTTTCGTTTTCTGCCACATAGCCTCCATGGCTGCAATTCACTTCCTCATGCGTCAGAGGAGGAGGTGGGGAGGTAATCCTTGGCCAAGGAATCACTGAAGTGGGCTGGGCAGGGAGGGCAAGGAGTGTATATAAGGAGAGGACTGCACACAACAGAGCCATTTGCTGCTGTTGCTGGGCTGTGGGCTGGTTTGGTTTCGCTGCTGTGCTGTCTCCGCTTGGGTTGAGCTTGTCTTGGCGTGCTTGGCTGGCGAGCGGCTTGCCTTCTTTATGCCTTCTTGCCTCTGGTGAGGGCACTAAGTTGGGACTACTGAGGGATTTGGGTTTTTTTGGGGGGGGGGGGATTTGGACTGGCTGGTGGGCAGCTGCTGCTTGCCTCATTTTAGAAAGTTTTCCTTTCATTGGGTTATTTCTTTCCATCCTTTCCCTTCTCCGTTTGTCTGCCTGGCTGGCTGCTTCTGCCTTGGTCCTCCCTCCGTTCCCTTGGGTGTTTTACTTTTAATATTTTTGAAAGCAATTTTTTGGGGGGGATTTCATTGTAATCCCTCCCAAGTGCACTGTTCTCTGCTTTGCCTTGCTGGGGATTGGGGAACAGACAGTTCTGCCTGCCTGGCTGGCTGCAGAGAGAGCTACCGTATTTAAAAATACTTTAATAACAATATCGGGAAAAGGGGCTGGGATTTTTCAAATGGCTGGAGAACTTGTGTGTGTGTGTAGTTCAAAAAACCCCTTCTTCCTCCCTCCCCCCGATTGGTTATTTATTATTATTTGCCGCCAGTGGCACAAACATTTTCATGTTTTTTGTTTGCGAGACAAAAATTAGTGTCATATAGGCAGCCCATTTTCGTTAGCCGGACACAAATACGAAAATGAAACCACAAATGAAGCTACACAAAACGAACAGCAATTCCATACAAAAGCCCAACACCACTACCTAGCCACTTTTATTAATACTACATGCATCTGACAAAGCAGATTCTTGACTCAACAAATATTTGTTGTAACAATGTTTTCATCTTTAAGATTCTTGTTATTGATGTTTTAAATGGCTTTGTCTGAGTAGAGACAGGGAAAAATAATTGAATGAGGTGGAACATATTTGCAAATAACTAGATAAGAGTACGAAACATGATGAATTCTGAGCACCAACAAAAGAACCACACAGATAATATCTTTTATGCAAATAGCAATTTTCATTTTTCATCTGTGTGTGGCAGACATGCATTTCAATGGAGTTTGTGTGTGCTGTATTTTTCATTTTTTATATATTTTTAATAGGATTGTGCATTTAATGGGTTTTCAACTATTGCAGCATGCATTTTTAACCATATTGGTCTGAACTTATACCAGTTGGTTCCCATATTGATAGAAAGGTGAGACATAAATAAATAAAATTTAAATATGTTCCTATGAGTTTGTTTTTTCCCCATTTCCATCTAGCCCATTTTCAACAAAAATATTATGCCACTGTTTTGTATAAGTTCCCTTTCAGAGTTTAGGTTTCCATGGCATCCTGGAGTTTGCAACATAATCTTAAAGCTCATACAAAAATCCCACTTTTCAGTAAAGAATCAGTGATAGGGAATCAGGCATATTGCTGCATGGCATTCTGACAAATAATTTTCTTTCAGTATGACTAATTCCTAAAACATTGGTCATGCTATTCAGTCCTTTCATTTGTAGCTGTATGCGATTCATTTCATCACCCGCAATTAACTTAGATGATGTGTGACTTTGCACAGTCTGATTTCACATTTCATAATGGGCCTCTCTTCTGCTCTGATTAGAGTAAGATGGGGATTTTGCTTGAGCTCTTTCAAAGATTTAAACACTGTGAAATCTGTACATGCATCTAGGAAAAAATAGGTCTTAGAAGGAAATGAAATGAATGCACTTGTCTTTACGAGAATGCTACTGTGAACATTTGTTTAATTGGTGAACATAAATGTCTAAGAAAAAACAAGTTTATCATTTGCTAAACTTC
Organism: Anolis carolinensis; assembly: GCF_035594765.1. NCBI lineage: Eukaryota > Metazoa > Chordata > Lepidosauria > Squamata > Anolidae > Anolis > Anolis carolinensis. The sequence goes on from NC_085842.1 coordinate 201,211,511, forward strand.
TGTGTTATAGAAAACGAGGATCAATAAATAGTGACAATCATTTCACTCAACTAGGATGAGTCATTCAAGACCTAGTGTTTTATCCAACTAGCTTTTTGACAATTCTGAGAATTGTCTTGTAAAATGTACATAAAGAATAAAGTTGGACATTCTAGTCTCTAATAAAAGAAAATAAATTAAAATTCAAAATCCCACCATGGGGTAAAATGATGAATAGATTAACCAAAATACTACAAAAGTGTCCTTTATTATTTCTCCAAAAGTATCCTTCGGATTGTTTGTTGTGTGTCTTCAAATTATTTGAAACTAAGACCAACTTAACACAGGGGTATCTGTCTATAATGTAAATGTGTATTGATACGTTTTCATATTTTGGATAGTATTATGCAAAACAAGATAGATAGATGCTCAGATTGCAGCATCAACTTATTCCACTTTCAGCTTTGTTCTGGGAGAGATTTAAATTCAGTGTTTTCTATGAAAGAAACTGTCCTGTTCCTGATGCCAATAACCTATCTCTTCAACAAATCGTTAATAAAAACACATCAGTGTATAAAAGTACTTAAAGAGCAGTGTAAGCAAACACGTGGTTTCTTGCCACAAGAAATTGTCATCTAATGGGGAAGATTTATTCAATCGTGGCACACCACAACTTGGAGAAGTCATTTTTGGACTACAATCTAAATATTCCCAAACAACAGGGCCACCACATTGGATGGGGGAATCTAAGGCTGGATCTGCACTGCCATATAATCCAGTTTCAGAATGTAGATCCAATGCATTTAACTGGATTATATGACAGTATAGATTCATATAATTCAGTTCAATCTGCAGGATATGTGTTACTTATCCCTCATTGTCCGAGTATGATTGTCTTCCAGGCGCAGTGTTGTGGCGATGGATACGTAGGTGACTGTGGAGCCCTTGACCGGCATGTTCTTCCACAGTGAGGACATCGGTTTCGAGGTGGATTGTGATCCCGATCAGGGTTGGCTTGACGCACCTTCCTTTTGCCCTCCATTTATGCCTCTTCAAATTTCACAGCACTTCTAGTCACAGCTGACCTCCAGCTAGAGCGCTCAAGGACCAGGGCTTTCCAGTTCTCGGTTGTCTATGCTACAGTTTTTAAGGTTAGCTTTAAGCCCATCTTTAAATCTCTTTTCCTGTCCACCAACATTCTGTTTTCCATTCTTGAGTTGGGAGTATAGTAACTGCTTTGGGAGACAGTGATCGGGCATTCTTGAGTTGGCAGTATAGTAACTGCTTTGGGAGACAGTGATCGGGTATTCGGACAACATGGCCAGTACAGTGGAGTTGATGTTGTAGGAGCATCACTTCAATGCTAGTGGTCTTTGCTTCTTCCAGAATGCTGAAATTTGTCTGCCTGTCTTCCCAAGAGATTTGCAGGATTATCTGGAGGCAACACTGGTGGAATTGTTCCAGGAGTTGAGTGTGACATCTGTAGACGGTCCAAGTTTCGCAGGCATATAACAGGGTTGAGAGGACAAAAGCTTTATAAACAAGCACCTTGCCATCCCTACGGATGTCCCGATCCTCAAACACTCTGCTTCATTCAGAAGAATGCTGCACTCACAGAGCTCAGGTGGTGTTGTATTACAGTGTCAATGTTGACTTTTGTGGAGATGGGTGGCTGCCAAGGTAGCGGAAATGGTCAAGATTTTCTAATGTTACGCCATTAAGTTGTATTTCTGGCAATGCAGAGGGGTTATCTGGTGACTGCTGGAAGAGCACTTTGGTTTTCTCAATGTCCAATGAGAAGCCAAGCTTCTCGTATTCTTCTGCATAGGTGTTTAGAGTGACTTGTACGTCTTGTTCTGAATGCATACAGATAACATTATCATCGGCATATTAGGAGTTCTATAACAGATGTTGTTGTGACCTTCGTTTGGCTTTCAGTCTGCTGACGTTAAATGGCTTGCCATCTGTCTGACTGATAATTTCCACTCCAGTGTGAAGCTTCCCATCAACAAGATGAAGTATCATAGCAATGAAGATGGAAAATAAGGTTGGGGCAATAACACATCCCTGTTTGACACCTGATTACACCTAAATGGGAGCCATTGCTGTTCAAGACTGTTGCCATTATGTCATATATAATTCAGTTCAATCTGCATGATATAAGTCTTTACTGGTTATTATAATCCAGTTGAAACTGCATTATATGGCTGTGAGATGGGGACTGAGAGTTATAATCTAAAAAGCAATTTCCCTAAAGTCTGTAATCAATTTCATGAAAGAGCAACCAGATCTCCGTTCTCATATAGTTCCAATCGCTGTGTCTCCCCTTCTCATTACTAAAAACATACCATAATATTTAAGCAGTGATCTTATGGGATAAGCACTTTGAAAAGTTTTGACATGATCACTATTTTAACTGTTATGCTTGAAATATACTTTACCATCACCATTTCCTTACAATTCATTTGAAAATGATATATTGACCAACTCCAAAAGTCGAATATGAAGATTCGGTGATCTGTTTTATTTTTCAGTATATTCTTAACCATCAAACTTTTTACATGATTACGTTGGCTGTAAAAATCTAGGCCTACCTCTTTCTTAGGCCACAGTTAATGTTACTTTCAAACCTCAGCAGAAGAGACCAAAAACCAACCCATCAAAGAAAATCAACATAAGCCATAGGATGTAGCATGGCTGACATAGTTAATGTATATTTTAAGGATATCCAGTAACTCTGAATTATATTGAAAATAGATTGGAAACAGTTTTGGGCATTAAAATCTGATGTACTTTGCATCCCTTGATTTCATTTCACTCTCTTCATATTCTTCTTTTATGTTGATTGTTCTTCTTGTCTCTCCACAATTGCCTCATTGCAATGCTTGATTTTCTATTTATTTTAGATGTCCAGGAAGTCACCACGACTCAGCAATAGTGCACTGACTTTGAATTGAGCGCCTTCGAAGTACAAAATTAAATGGCTGTCACTCAGTAAGAGCTGGTGTCAAAATTAGAGGCTATCCAGTCAGCAACATTTTGCTAACTGTACCCCCACACTCTACAATTCCATTTTGATACTCAGAAGAAAGTATGAAAATTCCTCTTCCTTCTTGATCACCATTAAAGAGCCCTTGGCAGTTTCCCCCAACGAACCACCATATTGGCCCCTGCTGTTCATGCCAGTGAGATAGTCACATAGCAGTTTCAGGAATAAAAAATAGCAGCCATAAAAAAAGCATTATAAACCTATGTAATTTCAGTTTTATTATGTTTCAAAATATGATTAAGGTAGTTAATTTATCTGCCTTGAGAATCATTCATTATTCCCACAACTTCCTTGAACTGTAATAATTTCGTAAAGCCAACGCTTTTTTCCTGAAGCATTTCAGCTGCATAAACAATGGGCTATAAATCACATAGCATTTTACGACATAGGTAACATTTTAACAGCAAAGTAAATTGCATTTTTATTTTAGTTTTTCATACCTGTGTGTCTGTGAAAAGGAAAACCATATCTCTGTCTTCCACTCCTGCCATTTTATATAGCTTTCTAAGGTCTTCATGAAAAGTATCATAATTATAACCACGGCTTAGTTCTATTTGAAAGCATTTATATCCGCATATATGAGATCCAAGTCTAGTTAGAGACTGCTTTCCTGTGCCTCCAACTCCAACAAGCAGAGCATTTCCTCTTTCTTGGCGAATCATACGAGCAATTCTGTAGGAATAATTGAACATGAATATTTAAAATTCAAAAATGTAAGGGGCTTTCCCCACTATGCTTCTTAATTTCTGACATATAAACTAATACTGAGTGAAGGGGGCTAGGACTGGAAAGACAGTAATTTTTTGGGGAAGGTATCCAAATGTACAGTAGAGTCTCACTTATCCAACACTCACTTATCCAACGTTCTGGATTATCCAACACATTTTTGTAGTCAATGTTTTCAATAAATCATGATATTCTGGTGCTAAATTCGTAAATACAGTAATTACTACATAGCATTATTGCATATTGAACTACTTTTTCTGCCAAATTTGTTGTATAACATGATATTTTGGTGCTTAATTTGTAAAATCATAACCTAATTTGATGTTTAATAGGCTTTTCCTTAATCCCTCCTTATTATCCAACATATTCACTTATCCAACGTTCTGCCAGCCCGTTTATGTTGGATAAGTGAGACTCTACTGTAGTACCAAATGTTGGTACCGTTTAAAATTACACTTTTTTGGCAATTTTTTTCCTGTTCCTAGATAAATTTCGTGAAGAGTTAACAGTTTCTATGTTCACAAACAGGATAGAATATTTTGGAAGGCTACTAGAACATCAGGATAGATATGTGTCCTCATACATAATAAGCTCCTTTCACTCTAAAAATCCCTGTTTCAGGCTATTGGTAGACATTTGTATAGTATTCGGCTATAAACATACATATTTGCACTTCACAAGTTTAGGGCAATTTATCAGACATGGATATAATCCTCTGGACCCATAGTGACGAAGAATGGAAATATTATGTGCATATACAAATCCAAATTATAAAATATTCCCCTCAAAAGTAGCATGTATATATTTATTTCATACATCAGTTAAGACTCCATAAAGGCATTGGAGTATTCACATCACACAAAACTGTTATTGTTGCACCCCAGCCAGAGTTCACATTGTCCTTAGCACCAACCAGGAATCCAAAAGTAGTAGTAGAACTGTTTATTGAAGAAAGTACACATAAAAAGGGAAAAATCACCAAAAGGAATAAGGAAGGCAAAATCCAACAGGTAATCAAAAAAGGTAGCCAATATGTAAAACCCCAACCAAGCTGGTGAGGAGTGAGAAAACACTTTAAAGGCAAAAATCCAAATGGTATAGGAAAACAAGACTCAAAACATGAACATGAATCCAGAAAAGCCAAGGCTATAAGAATTTCTTAAAATATGAATCAAAATTCCCAGGAAGTAACACATAAATTGGACATCCTTACTATTCAGCAGCATTGCTTGATCTAAAATCTCAACAAGACGCTCTCTGATTTAAGGGTTGCAAAACATGAAAGCATTCCCCTCCTTTTCCTCATCTAAAAAACCATCTATCACTCTCCCAGGTTCTGAATGTCACGATACAGACTCCTCCTAAAGAGCCACACACAGTAAGTAAAGTTAACAAATGTTTATTAAATGACATTTTGAACTCAGAAACACTTAACTTCAGTGTTTCAACCAAAAGTAAATGTCTTTGCTCCAAGAAAAGGCAATAAGCAAGAACAGAAAAATAACCCGGATTATCTAGCTTGATAATCCAATTCAAATTCAACCAAAACGTTCACTGGAACTAGCGCCACGCTATGCTGTGGTGCAGAGGGTTAAAGAAGAGCAAAACGCTCTAATAATGAGTGCAAACGATACCATTGTCAAAAGCCAAACCAAGTTCAAAAGCCAAAGAGGAGCCAGAAACGCCAAGCTAGGAGTAAACGTTGCCGTCGTCAGGAGCCAGACCGGATTCAGGAGCTAGAGGAAGCCAGAAACGCCAAGCCAGAAACACCAAGCCGGAATCGCCAAACCAGGAGCAAACGCTGTCGTCGTCAGGAGCCAGACCGGATTCAGGAGCCAGAAGAAGCCAGAAACGTCAAGCCAGAAACGCCAAAGCAGGAACGCCAAAGCAGAAACGAACGCTGTCGTCAGGAGCCAAACTAGATTCAGGAGCCAGAGGAAGCCAGGAACGCCAAGCCAGAAACGGACGTTGTCGTCGTCAGAAATCAATCCGGATTCAGGAACACGAAGCTGTACAGCCAGGACCCAAGGATAACAGGCAGCGACAAAACAATGTCCCAAAACGACACCTTGCCTTCTGCAAGGGACCTTCACCTTCAACTCCACTTTTAACTTATACCTCAGAGTCCAATAATGATGAGGCCTCCGCCCTGTCATCATTATCCACAGCTGATCTTGATCTCATATGTGAACCTCGCCCATCAGCCCTCCAATCACTCCATCTTTGTTCAAGACTTAGATCTCCCCATGTCCCTGGTGTACCAGTAGTTTGCCAGTCTCCTAATGCACCCTCAGAAACTGGTGCTGCACACACATTTACTTGAGTTCAATCTGCAGCATCTTCCATTCCACTCCCAGACCCATCATCCCCAGAAAAACCCTCAAACGTTTCATCTTCCATGGGAGCAGTAAGTATATCCCGGGTCTTTTCTTTCCCTTTCCTCATCTGACTCTTGCTCCCGAGTTCACTTCTTAGTTCCTCTACTTTTTATTAACCCATCATCTTCCAGCATTGACTCCTCTTCACTAGAGAACCCTTCAAACATTTCATCCTCAGAGGGAGCCATAAGTATTTTCCGAATCCACTTTACTTGCTGTTCCTCATCAAACACCTGCTCAACATTACCCCTTTTCCTCCTACTAGCACTTTTACCAGTAGTACCAGAACTGCCCCTTGGCGCAACTACAACACTGAAACCCCAATCCCCTCATCTTCATATGGATGAACCACAACAGTTATGTGCTCCTTGATTCCTTGAGTAGAAGGATGTTTCAGGAGCCGTGCTACTCTGGCATGATGTCCTATGTTAGGTGCATGTGTTCTGTAACATTGCATTTATTTGAAAATAACAAATTTGACAAAATGAAGGCAACTCTTAAAAGCAGTTATGTCATTACATTCCCTATCAGATTCCTGGGGGGACGAGGATGGAAGGATGGGACACCTGTGCTCCAAAGTAGCTTCTCCTTTCATCTCTGCCTCTTAGTTTCTCTATCTGCCTACTCTGCATCATGGAAAAAGTCACAGATCTTAAAAACCATCTCTTGGCTAGGATCGTTAAGAGGAATCACTGTTCCATTCTCATGTTCTAGGGATTCTAGAAATGGTGTCTCAGCTACCACACTGGACAATTACTACTTTGGATATGCAAACCACTGTTATGGAATGTAAACATCAGTTGGTGTGTGTGTGAACAGGAAAATGCAAAGCACCAAGCTGATTGGTTGGGCTATATCCAGGGAGCTAACTGAGCCTGGGGATTTTGGCTACAGTTACAGTTTCTGCTGGAGCTCAGTTCCAGTTTGGAAAGGAGCTTAGCAAGATAATAGTTTTTGTTCCTGGGCTGCTGTTGGAAAAAGAAGACACTAAGGGACTATTTGAATCTCTCTTGAAAAGGATGTTGTGTGAGTCAATGCAACTGCTCATATGAATGTATGTATGTTACTCTGCATTTCAAAGAGTAAAAGTTCCTGTTATTTACTGATCATCTGTGTGGCATATCTTTTCTCTGGCAAGACAGCGTGTGGAGTGGTCAAGCGTGAACTACGCATTATTTTCATTTCATCACAACCACTTATTCTATGTCATTAATCTGCAATGGATATGGCTAGTACAAGTTGATGACATTCACAAGAAAATACGTGGTACTTTGGAGACAGAGGGATGCCTATTCCTCTTATCACATGAATCGGATCACTGCATGAAGTTTTAATGTGTGTCTGTGTGTGTGTGTGTGTGTGTTCATTTGTGGTGATAGCTACTATCAGATACTTACAAATGGAATTCTTTACAAAGGTGTGATTTAGAGTAAATATTTATAACTCATGCTAGACTAATCGTTTATTACTATATTATCAATATTTTAATTAACCAATAATTTATACTATCCATATTCCGTTCAAGGAAGGGAAATCATTTACCTTGAAACATGTTCAATGGCATCTTGGAAGAACACCAGCTTAACTTCCTTAGAGCTTACTATGTTGTAATCATCCAGATAATCTTGTAAAACCCCTTTAATCTTTTCCATGTCAGGTAGCTCTTCATAAAGTCGATCAGCTTTATCGACTCCAACCTAAAACACAATATTGAGAAAAAAAACCAAATATTGTTCCAAAAGGTTTCAGCAGAAAAATAAACTAGGTCATCTGTCGGAGGTGCTTTGAATGCAATTTTCCTGCTTCTTGGCAGTGGGTTGTGCTGGATGGCCCACAAGGTCTCTTCCAACTCTTATGAAACTGGACCATTTCACCAGTCCTGCTGAAAGATTTCTAGCATTTCCCCTCTACCCTCACCATTCACCTTTTCTTTTGCATTGTATCATTGTCTGTCTTGTTTTTATTGCGTATATTGTAGTCACTTAAGTTCACTTGGCTGTGGAATGGAATGAAAATATTTTAAAGAAATAAATAAAAAGAATATCCAGGGTGAGATGGATCCTTAATAATATTTTGTGCTTTTTTAAGGCAGCAGGAATTACACGGTTCTTCCAAAGAGGGGAGAGAGGGCAACCAATAATTCTCTGGCCAGTAGTAGTAATCCTCTGTAGCACCTTCCTATCTGCCACTGTAGTTACCAAACTATACACAATGCAATAAGTTAGAACATTCTCTTATAGCACAGCGGTAGAAAGTCACAAGCAGTTTTTCATTCAGTTGTTGGTTCCTTAAAAGTGTCAGTTAATACAATCTCTGCTGGCCCCTTTTAACCAACACTGCAGTATAAATTGCCCAGTATAAATGTCCCTTAACAATAGCACCTAGGAAAACTGGCTACTCACTCCACTCAATCTCCATTTATAACTAAAGGCTACATTTCTGATATATTCCTCTGTAATCTACTATAAGATCCTTAGTCTTACTGATGTTAAGAACAAAATTATTGTCCCTGAAACACAAGAGCAGCCAAACCAGACTCATCCCCTTCAGAGATAAGCCCCACCACTGTTGTGTCATCTGCAAATTTAACAATGATATTACTATGGTAAACGGGGGTACAATCACATGTATAAATGGTATAAAGTAGAGGACTCAACACACAGTCCTGTGGCGTACCAGTGTTGAGAATAAGTGCTGAAAAGATATGATGACCTAATCGAATGCTCTGGGAATGTCCAGACAAGAAGTCCATAGTCCAAAAACAGATTGAATATGAAAGTCCAAGATTCATAAGTTTAGACCCCAGTCTATGTGGATGGATTGTGTTAAGCATCCTCTGTAGATGTTATTTTTATTTGCAAACTGATGTCTATTAAATGTATATGGAAATCAAGAAATAATATGCCTACAAACCAGTTTTTCAAGGCACTTCATGATGATGGAAGTGAGTACCACTGGTCCATAGCCTCAAAAATTATCAATAAGGAACTTATTTGGCAATGGAACAATAAAGAAAGTCTTCAAACAAGATGGAATAATAGAATGAGACAAGAACTGATTAAAAGTCACAGTAAAAACATCAGTAAACTGATCAGCACAGTCTTTAAGCACCAGACCAGAAATGCCATCAGTTCTAGAAGCCTTTCTAGGATTCACAGCTCTTAAGTCAGCTACAGTACACTAACTATAGAATGTGAGGAAACAAAGTTCACAAAAATCATTTTATTTGATCTCTTCCCCCCTCTGTCTCATACATACACATACACAGATACAAGGCACAACCACTCATATATTCAAAGTTGTTTGCTTATTAAAATTGTTTACTATCTAAGACACCCACTTCAAGTTCTATTCCTTCAAAACATTCAAAATGGTAAAAATCCTAGAAGATGTGCCTTGTTTCTAGTCAGAAATCATGTATAACACTGACAACTGCCTTCTAAATAGATATCCTTATAAGATTTATTGAGGCATCGTTTTTTCAATTACTGACTGAATGGTAACTATTACTTATTATATAATACAATGATTTATTTTACTAAGGTGAGCAAAACCTTTGATACTGAGCAGTTTTCCTTTGTCAGGCATAACTTGGGCAGAACATATTTTAAAGAACACAAGTCCTATCTTGCAAACAGATTTACCAAGGCTTATCTATTAAGAAGCCTTGAAGATTGCTCTAGGAAATATCTGAATGCAAGGGAGCAGGAAAAACCCATCAATGTGTTTATCCTGTATGCTTGTGCCATGCCATCTGCTGACCAGCTGTTGGCTTTCTGTTTTATTTAATTTGTAAGCTCTGAATTTGAATCAGAACATATTCCTGAATATGACAGTTCCTTAAAATCTGACACTCAAATTTAAGAATGGTCATTTTCCTCAATAAAGGTATCAACATCCATGGAAATCAAGAATGTTGTGACATTTTTCCAGGCTGGGTTAGTTGCCTCAACTTCTTATCGCAGACAATCTAACTCAGAAGCTCAATCTAACTCAGAGGCTCTAGAAGTGAAGCTAGTTATGTTGGCCAGCTACAAAATTTGCTACAGAGCCTGACAGAGGAAACAGATTTGTTTAATAAATTTCTTAGGTCAGACTAGACCTACATTCAGCTGATATCAGTGCTCTCAATACTGCTCATATTCACACTTTATTTACAACTGTTAATCAAGGTCTTCCACATCTTTGGAGAATTCAAGATTTCTATTAACAAAAGAGAGGGTGCCTCAATGTTAAACAGGGAAGAGTGTCATTTATTGAGGACCAATGAAATGGCCTGTAATTCATAAAATCAACTTGTTAGTCTTCAAGGTGAAAAGAGACTGTTGTTGTGAAAGCCATATCCACTGTCTTTCTTAAAGGAAATTAATACCAATATAATTCTTGATGTTTTAGGGACTCTATTAGATTTAGTGCATGACTGTTTCAAATATTTTAGAAAAATAATTTCAGTTGTCACTGAGGAAATCTTTTACTTCAGATATTTTTGATTTCAGTGAAATGCACGATTTTCTATACACTTTGATGATTCTTTTCACGTCCCTTTGTTTTTCAGCTTTCCTACTCTGCCAAATGTGAATTCCTGAACAAAGGGGGGGGGGACATAATCATTGGCTCCATCTACACTGATCATTTAATGCAGTTTCTAACCAGTACTGAAGAAAGTGCTTTGGTTGTGCTGATAATTACACAAGAAAACCCTGCAACCATTTTGAGACCAGAATGGTGATTTGATTACACAAACCACAGAGCACTGATATGCATTAAGGGTTTTCTTTCACACACTTTTGTGGGAGTTTGTTTGGTTGACACAGTCTAGCTTCAAATCGCATTAAATGGTCATTGTAGATGGGCCCACTGCATATTTCAAAACGAAATAATCTTTTATGTCAGTATCAGTACCGTTTCAAAAAAGAGGCCAATATAGGAGGAAGAAAGGGACATCATTCCTTTAACTAGCAATTGTGTGATTTAAAAGAGAGGTATAGGTACGAAGGACTTCATCTTGAATCTGATGGAGAGTTATACTTCTCTATTTTCCATGTTGCAGTCCCAATATGGGTCAATGTAATTACATCTGAAACATTATTTATTATATTAATATTCGACTTCTTCTGCAGAAACTCAGAACTTTAGTCCTGAGAGTATCGGGCTTCTGCTTGATAAAGGAGAGCAGAACTTGAGGGAAAAAAGGGTAGATTTGATTTTTAAAAGCTTTTTTGGTGCTGAAGCCTCTTTCCTGTCCATGTAATAAAATCCCATTGTTATATTTGTAGCCAAAAATAAGTTATTAGAGGATTTTTAATACTGTAAGAGAACTATTTTTTAATCTTAGCAGTAAGAGCCAAACTAACTACAGCCATATCAAAGCTACTGCTAACTGTGATGTTTTTATTTCCTCAACTCAAATGTTATGAATTTAAAGCTAAATAGTTTTATTTAAACTATGGAATTTAGTTGCCTTTAAAGTCATGTTGCATATTTTATCTTCGTATCTCAGGATTACAAACTGGATTCCATAAAATTAAATCATATAAGCACCTTTCTATCCAAGTTAGTATGAGACCAAATACTCACCTTAATGTAGTCCCCAAACAATATCGGTTTCTGCACAAATGAATCTGGGTCAACTGAAACACCAAAATGTTTGCCTAAATATTAAAATAAATTGAAAGGTTATTTAATTGTATATATACAGCACTTGCATTATAACTGTAATGTATACTAGTAATGTAAGAATCCTTACTGGCCATGTCAGATATCATTGAATAAAAATATTGTTTATCTTCATTACAGATGAGTCGATCGTGAAAAACCCTTTGGCACTCATGGCAGAATAGCTTGAATACTTGTATTTGTTCCCGAACTGACACAGGATCACATTGCAATATACCTGTGTAGAAATATACATTAAAGAGGCTTTCTTTTAGAAAATATACTCATTTCAAAACAAATCAAAACACTTGAAAATAATTGAAAATTTAATTTGAAATATTTCTAACTGCCAAATATATATAATACAAAATATATTGTATTACATATAAAATAATTAAAATACATTAGTAAACAATAGGAACGGAACCCAGGAAGAAACCACTACAAGTAACCTTCCCTATAACATGTCACTTATAGCATAACATGGCCATCAACTTACTTATTTTTGCAAAGTAATGTATTGACTGACACCCAGCATGGTGTGTTGATGTGAGTGCTGGACTATGATTCTGGAGACAAAGGTTTGAATCCCTGCTGAGCCACAGAAATGCACTTGAAATCAAAATTTAGAGATCTAAGGACCATGGATACTGAGAGTCCATGCCCGGTGAGCCCAGCTAACTGGATGAAGTAAGACTCACCAGTGCTGAAGACAAGGATAGAGACTTTATTTTCAATCTGCAGAAGGGATGCAATGTACTGTACAGCAAAGGATGCCAAAATGTGCATGCATAGCCCATATTGGAACATGTAACCGTTTTTATAAAGTAAAAAACTCATTCACTAACATTGTCTCCGTTTAATTCTCCCTCCTGTCAGTGATTGGCTGAGCGCAGAGGCTGGCCAGCTGTCCCCCTCACTCCTGATTGGTCAGGAGATGGGACTAAGCCAGCTTGCCTCCTGGTTGGTGCAGGCTCTGATGACGCGATCGGGGATCCCCTCGTGTCATTTTGGCCTCCAGTGAAGAAAAGTATGACTCCTAAAGGAGGCGAACTTTGATAGAGGCTGAAATGTATTGGGCATTTTTAAATAAACAAGAAATGAACAAGTGTCCATCTATCAGCACTTGGAACACTGCCCCCCTTTTTGCTTTTGCTTGTAAATTCTCCTCTTTGACCTGAAGCAAGTCACACACTCTCAGCCTCAAGATGGCAAAGGCAAAGTCCACTTCTGAATAAATCTTGCCAAGAAATTCACTTCTCTGTCTGCACAGAGAATGGATAAGAGGATAAAGATATACCCTAGTTAACATAATAGACAGATTTCTGGGCATTAACTCTTCAACAGCAAGTTTGTAACCAAAGACAGAAATACCATGGAAAGAATAGGGATTCGTCTCTACACCACAGAATAAAATAAAATATTTTTAGTATTTTTTTTTAAAGAAAGCTAACATGTTTTAGCAAGACTTTTATGGGATACCAGCAATACACACATGGGACCAAGTCAGGGAAGCCTTGCATACATTTTGATCCTTCAAAAGACCATTTGACCACTTCTTCCAAAATGCATCCAGGAATTACTTTTTCTTTTTCTGGTCTTCACTCTTCTAACAATTTCTATTTGGGTTGCCAGACGTATAGATCTGTACTTGAGGAGAGCTAGTGAAATAAAAATCTTTTCTTTCTCTGTTTTGCTGCTCACATTGGCTCAGTAAGAGATTCTGAAGGCTGTTGTTTATCTTTTCTTTTGGAGGCAGGCCCATACAGCTACAGCAGAATTGGCTAAAGTTCAGTAGAATCCCATCCTCTCCCAGGTCATGCATTACTGTAACCTGGCACTGAAAGTCTGTGTTTCCCCAGCTCCATTTCACTATCTTCCCAATGCTGATGCTGCTAAAAAATTTCCAGCTGAACAGAAGACATGGAAGAAAAGAAAACTGGGTAGCTGTAAAACGAATATATTAAAAGGCGCTTCATCATAGGTTTTTAAATTGAGGTTGGCCTGTGCTTATTCATGTATGCAGTGCAGACAATGTCAGCTATAAACATTTTCGCTAAATTAATAAATATCAAAATGATTTAAATGTTTTTATATTAAATGTTGCATTTGAAATCTGTATTGATCCCAAATTTAGAAATAAATGACAAGCACTAACAGAACTACAAAACGTATATTAAGCAGAAGTTGTAAGGGTATCTTATTATACATGCCTGTTGCAATCCCAGTCTAACACAGAATCATCAAATATTGTCTTTGTGCTACATAACTGAGGTGGTTGGAATATAAATAGAGATGAAGATATAAAACATCAGATGACATTTTGTTCCTTCAATTTAATATCCTGTCTTCAACAGTACAAAAACTAAAGAGACTCATATGCATATTTACCAAACCAGTTGCATAATGTTGAGTGGACTCTATAGAGCAATCAGTTTATGCTGTGAAGCATGAGATTTGATTTCCTTTGCTCACTTAAAATGGATAGCTAGACTAGTAGTAAAATTGTGCTACTTTGGTAATGCATTTCGGCTGACAATTGCAGCAACTAAGAATAGCAAAGGTTGGTCACAAACCAAATACTACTGTAGTATTATTTTATGCTATGCTGGCCTTCCATTCCTTTAGAGATCCATACTTCATTTATTAAAGAACATTGTGCAAAATAAAAACAAAGGGTTCATTTGAAAAAGAGATGTTGCTGCTCTTCTTCACAGGCAATTGTTAGTCATAGCAATCTCATGCTCAGTCACTATAGAATGGAAATAAATGGGATGAAATCACTGTGATTGTTATTTGTTGTCATCAAACTGACTTTGACTTATGGGTGACCCTGTAAATGAAAAACTTCCAAGTCACCATATCAACAGTCCTGTGCAGGCCTTGCAAACTCATTGTCACCATCATAGGCTATCACTCATGACCGAGTATGATTGTTTTCCAGGGGTATAGTCTTGGCGGTGCGCCCATAAATGACTACAGAGACCTATTTTGGATTAACATGTTCTTCTGCAGTGAGGACATACATTTCCAGATGGAAAAGTTTGCTTGATGCGCCTTCCTCTTGACACATTTCGCCTTCTATTCATGCCTCCTCAAAATCCATAGCACTGTTGGTAACAGCTGACCTCCAGTCAGGATGCTTGAGGGCCAGGGCTTTCAAGTTGTCAATGTGTATTCCACATTTTTTAAGGTTAGTTTGAAGCTCATCTTTAAATTTATTTGCTGTCCACCAACATTCCATTTTCCATTATTGTGCTGATAGTAAAGTAGCTGCTTTGGAAAACAGTGATCGGGCAATCGGACAACATGGCCAGTTGATGGCAGAGAATTATTGCTTCGATGCTGGTGGTTCTTGCTTCAATTCTGACATTCATCTGTCAATCTTCCCAAGAGAACTGCTGCATTTTTTAAGGTAATGCTAACCTGATGGTTAGCATTACCATGCTGAAATCTTTAAAGAGGGCGGGCCTGAGCTGACATAACTCCACCAGCTCATTGAAAAAGTGTGGATGATCCCAGCAGACTTCAAGGACACCATTATCATTACCCTTTTCAAAAAGAGAAATAGCAGACGACGGAAACTATTGAGGTATTTGTTGAGGCTTGTGAAACCTCCAAGCATGAGGACTGGGATTTTCTGTTTGAGTCTGGTGTTTCTGTGTGGGAAAGTGAACGTGTTTTTCGAGACAAGGGAATGTTTTGGGTAGGTATGTTGTTGGGGAAACAGGAAATGATTCTCATGAGAATTATCCAGAGAATGTGGAGGAGACGGGAGAGTTACAAATAACCCAATGTTTACAGCTCAGAAGGGATAGTGTGAAACAGAGACAAATTTGGAGTTCCCAGAGACTGAAAGATAAACAAAGGGAACCCAGGTGTGAGAATGGATGATGTCATGGGTAAGAGGGAGTATTCTTAAGGAATTGGAGTCAATGTTCAGTGGGGAGATCGTTGGATTTTCACGTGTCAAGTTGCCTATCTTGGGAGCTCCAAGTTAGGACTGTTCTTGGGTCTGTATCTTGTTTTCCTGTTTAAGTTCCATGCCTCCTGTTTGGATTACAAATCTTGTTTCAAATTTCAAATGGAACAACGCTTGGATTAGTTTTTTGCTTTTTCCTTTGGTGATTTTTGGAATTCATATTCAGAGTTGGTCATTGTTTTTTGTTAAACTCCCGGAAATCTAGTTCATGGATAAAATTTTGAAACTTCTTTTGCATACTGGGTTTTGCTGGTAGTTTAGTGAATGTTTAGTCTGCTTATTTTTGAACACTATTTTGAAACTGTTTTTTATATTAGATACTCTTGTCTTAATAAACTTATTATTGTTGTTGATCTGTGTGGTGTTTGGGTGAAAAAGGGATTAGGCAGGCAGCTGGGCTGCAACAGTATTTCCCTTTTAACCTCTGCCAGAAATATCCTTGAAAGATTCCTCGCAAAATGCCTTCAATCTATTTCAGAAGGCATCCTTCCTGAATCCCAGAGAGGCTTTCACCTCTCATGAGGAACAGTGGATATGATCATCACTGCATGACAGGACCAAGAAAAATGCAAGGAACAAAAACAACTTCTATACATGGCATTTATTGGCCTTTGACACAGTGAATTGCAATGTGCTCTGTACCATCCTCCTAAAAATTTGATGCCTTGATACATCCTGTGGCTCCTCCATGATGATACGATAGCAATAGTCTTGAACACCAATGGCTCCCAAAGTGAGCCATTTAAGGTGGGATCAGGTGCCAAAAAGGGATGTGTTATTGCTCCAACTTTATTTTCCACCTTCATAGCAATGATTATGCAGCTTGTTGATGAGAAGCTTCCCACCTGTGTGGAAATCACCTATCAGACTATGGCAAACTCGTTAACCTCAGCAAGCTGAGAGCTATAAGGTCACAACAACTTCTGTTACAGAACTCCAATATGGTGATAATAATGTAGTCTGTGCTCATTCAGAGGAAGACCTACAAGCCACTTTAAACACCTGGATTACAAAAATAGAGGATTTGGCAAATTAGCAGGATTTAAGATAAACAAACAAAAATCAAATACATTGACAAAGAATATTACAAAGAAGAACCAAGAAAAACTTCAAGAAATATCTGACATAAAGGTGACATTGAAACTTAAATGTCTCGGCATCATGTTATTGGCGAAAAATGCCCAATTATTGAAAAACAATTACCAAGAAAAATGGAAGGAAATCCAAAAAGATGAATAGGATGAATAGCGGTGATCAAAATGAACGTATTGCCTAAATTACTATACCTTTTTCAAAACTTACCGATTATCAGAAATCAAAAAATTTTCAATGAGTGGAACAAAGAAATAGCAAAATTTATATGGAAAAACAAAAAACAGAGGATTAAATATATTGTGATGACAGATTCTAAGAATAGAGGTGGATTTGGCCTACCGAACTTGAGATTGTATTATGAAGCTTGTGCCCTAAAATGGGTCAAAGAATGGGTTAATTTAACAGATGAAAATATATTGACACTAGAAGGGTTTGATTTACGCAGAGGTTGGCATGCCTACCTCTGGTATGAGAAAAGGCTAGTAGAAATTTTTTTTTGGAAATCACTTTATTAGAGCCTCATTGATATAAATTTGGGAGAAATATAAAAGAAATTGGTATAATAAAACACCATTGTGGGTATCACCATTGGAGGCAAATCAAAGACATATTTTGGGTTGGAAAAATTGGCCGAGATATAAAGATGTATTAAAGAAATCTAATGGAATGTACAAATTAAAAACTTTGGAGGAACTAAAAATCAAATTCAAAAACATATCTTGGTTCCAATATGCAAAAATTAATGAACAGTTTATAAAAGACAAACAAAAGGGATTCTGTGAAGAGGGAGGAACATGGGACAAATTATTACAAATCAAGCGGAAGGAAATATCGAAGATTTACAATGTCCTACTGGAATGGTCTACCGAATCTGAGTCTGTGAAACAATGTATGGTTAATTGGGCAAGGAATATTGGCCGACCAATAAGTTTTGAAGAATGGGAACTAATATGGAATAAAAAATTAAAATATACGTATGCCTGGGACCTAAAAGAGAACTGGTTAAAAATCTTTCACAGGTGGTATATGACTCTAAAAAAAATTAGCCTTGATGTATAAAAATCACCAAAATAATTGTTGGAAATGTAAAACACATGAAGGGTCCTTTTACCACCTATGGTGGACATACGAAAAGATACAAAAATTTTGGAGAATGATCCACAAAGAGACACAAAAAAATTGAATAAAAAATTATCCATGAAACCTGAATTATACTTGTTAGAAATTATAGACACTACGTTAGAACTGGACATAAATGATGATAAACTTCTTACATATATCTCAACAGCGGCAAGAATAACTAGCAAAAAAATGGAAAACAGAGCAGATCCCGCAGATTGACCACTGGTTCGAGAAATTGGAGGAAATAAAGAACATGGATAAATTGACTGTATACATGAAAGAAATTAGAGGTAAACCGATCAAGAAGACAAACTGGGAAAAAGTAGAAATGTATATTAATAAATAAATGGGAAAAATGAACCAGGACATTAAAAGAAATGTAAATTTAAAAATGTTGTACTGAAAAGGGAGAGAATGGAAGTTTCAAACAACCCCCCCTTTTCCCCCTTTTCTTTCCTTCCCTATTTTCCCTTTTGTTTCTATCCCTCAAACCATACCCCCTTACCCTTCCCAAACCTGCCCTATATTCCTCCACTGTTACCCCTTATTGGTAAACCTTGTTTTTAAAATGCTTTTGTATGTTATACACTTACCCTTCGCAGTGTGTACAAAAAAGACCTTGGAGTCCTTGTGGACAACAAGTTAAACATGAGCCAACAATGTGATGCGGCAGCTAAAAAAAGCCAACAGATTCTGGCCTGCATAAATAGGGGTAAAGCGTCTAGATCCAGGGAAGTCATGCTCCCCCTCTATTCTGCCTTGGTCAGACCACACCTGGAATACTGGGCACCACAGTTGAAGGGAGATGTTGACAAGCTGGAAAGCGTCCAGAGGAGGGCGACTAAAATGATTAATAGTCTGGAGAACAAGCCCTATGAGGAGCAGCTTAAAGAGCTGGGCATGTTTAGCCTGCAGAAGAGAAGGCTGAGTGGAGACATGATAGCCATGTACAAATACGTGAGAGGAAGTCATAGGGAGGAGGGAGCAAGTTTGTTTGCTGCTGTCCTGCATACTAGGATGCGGAACAATGGCTTCAAACTACAGGAAAGGAGATTCCACCTGAACATCAGGAAGAACTTCCTCACTGTGAGGGCTGTTCGACAGTGGAACTCTCTGCCCCAGAATGTGGTTAAGGCTCCTTCTTTGGAGGCTTTTAAGCAGAGGCTGGATGGCCATATGTTGGGGGTGCTTTGAATGCAATTTCCTGCTTCTTAGCGGGGGGTTGGACTGGATGGCCCATGAGGTCTCTTCCAATTCTACTATTCTATTATTCTAAAAAAAAACACCTTTGCAGAAGCACATGAAAAGCTTGGCCTCTCAACTTAACATTGAGAAAACCAAAGTGCTCAACTAGCAGGCACAAACCAATATCTCTGCAATGCCAGAAATAAAGCTCAATGGTGTAACTTTAAAAAACGTTTACCATTTCTGCTACATAGGCAGCCACCTCTCCACAAAAGCCAACTTCAATGGCAAAATACAATGTCATCTAAACTCTGTGGGTGCAGCATTTTTTCAAATGAATCAGAGTGTTTGAGGATCAGTACATTTGTAGGGATACCAAACTACTTGTTTATACTGCTATTGTCTCTCCAACTCTGTTGTACACCTGCAAAACATGGACTGTGTACAAACATCACTCTCAACTTCTGGAACAATTCTATTAGCGTTGCCTTGCAAACTCAAACCTATTGTGTTAGTTGAATATTATGGTCTATACTTCTTTTCTGATTTCACCAGACATGTTATTTGATTTCATTGTTTTTCAAATCTCTCTCTCTCTCTCTCTGATATCAAATGGGTACCAAATTCTGTTTTGTCTCTTTCATTTCACTTTTCTAACATTGTTGGTTCATCTTCAAATAGTTCTTTCTTGAATAAATCCGCTGTCCTTTAATTTTTTAATATAGTTCTTATTTGTTATTGTTTGCATTATCTTTTTATTTCTGCTTTCTCATGTAATGTATCCATCGCTGTTCATAGGTTTAAATTTTCTTTTGATTTCTCAGATCTTGTAGGACAGGTCTCTCGTTCTTCCATTCTTCCTTCCTTTTGCCATCTTCTATTCCTCTAAATTGATTATTGAAGTAATTCTCTCTGTCCCTGTACACATCACTGAACAGCTGCATTCGGGGTTCTGAGCCTTTTTCTGTCATCTTTTATTTTGTCATTCTATGAAATTTCTCTCTGCCCTCCTTCCCCATGGCCGTGCATATTGTTTCTTTCCATTTCTACCTGACGGTGTTCATCATATTAACAGTGAAACCATTATTAAAGGCTATTTCTATTGATGAAAACAGCAGGGAACAAAAATCTTCTCAGAGCACACCTGCTGCCTGGGTATCATCAGTTCAGTGTACCCCATCCATTGCTGCCTGCTGGAACTTCACCTGCTGACTGGTAGCCCTCATTGAAACACAGACAAAATTAAAGCAAGGTATTGTGATGTTCTCAAATCCTGCAGATAGATCTCTTACTGCCATCTTCTGGTTTGACATTTTGCTATAATTCATCCCATTCCCTGCTGCAATACTCTTAAATGAATCCTACATGGGGTTGCATCCTTGGATTAACTGTGATTAAGGAGTAGGTCTAAATAACTGAATTAATGTTTATATTGATGTTTATCTTTTGTTGATGGTAAACCTGAATAACTATAATTTGTACTGAGAACTCCAATGTAGTCTCTAGCTTCCAGGTAGGGCTTGAACTAGAACTAAAATAAACAAAGAATAATTCAAAGAAACTGAAACCAGCCCTGAATAGGACCAGAAGGTTACAATAACTCAAAAAAGAAACTTATGGACTATCTGTGATATTGAAGCTGCCATTTATTTCTTCCTCACTTTCAAAATAATTACCCACACATATCAAATGTATTTTTCCTGATTTCTTAACCCACTTTTTCTTTACTTTAAACTTATGCTAAAACAAAAAATATATACTGTGTAGTACTTCTTCATACCAGCTTTCAATAAGCTCACATTGGTATGCAGACAATGCACTGGTGTATAAAACATGAAATACTGAAATCAGTAACTGCATAATGGCTAGTGAAAAACTATTACCAAAAGAAATTACGTATTGAAAATGTGAGCACAAATCTGGAACACAAAATGTGCCATACAGAAAATGTACGCCTACCTTGCACACATTTTGACAAATCCCGTAAATTAAACACATAATGGGATTTTGCTGGTGTTGGGAGAAGATCAATGCTCATTCTTTGGTATATTTCAACAGCAGCATCTACTATGCTTTTCGCGGTCTGCTTTACTGCTTGAGAAAACTCCATCAAAAACCCTTTTAAAATAGCCTGGACCAATGAAAAAGTCACAAATTATATTTAAACATAAAGATAAATTTAAATTTATTTTTATCTCTTTTCTTCACCAAAGTCAGGACCTATACTATCTAAAGCCAAGATGTAGAACAAACTATTTTTGTATAAGGCATTGAGTCAATTTATTTTACTGTGTGCATGTGACAACCATAGGATATATTCAGAAAGTTATCGCCAAGCACCTGAAAGCCTCTAGTAACTCTTTTAACAATATCAAAGACCTAAGTAAATCTGAATATAAGGCAGTCATGCCTAGCTCAGTGTTCCATTATGTAGCCAAATCTAAAATTATACAAGCAATATACTTCTAAAGAATAAATGCTATCTAGTGGGATACAGATTGCATGATATAATGTGGGTTACAGCCTATATACATGTTGATTAATTCAGCAGTAGACAAGTGGAACATGTTTTGAAAAATAACCATTGTCTTATCATTCAACAATAGATAATTAATCACCAAGTCTTTATAGAGATGTATAAAATTGCACTGAAACTGATTGAGAACATTTGCTGCCAATCTTCAACAGTGTAAAGGCATATCAAAAACTTTCAATGGTTCAGAAAGTGACATGTGCTACTAAGAATCTAAGTCACAATAAAGTGTAAGAATAATCTATTTCTTGTCCCTTACTACTGACCTGAAAAATTTGTTTAAGGCTATGCTCAGAGGGTGTCGGAAGACACAGCATGGCAAAGTGTCTTATGAAACGTGGTGTAACTGGATTACGTCCACCACCTGGAGGTGCACAGGCTGAACAAATAGTTACATCCTAAGGGGAAAAGATCACAGAAAATTTGTGTCAGAACATAATATTCAGCCATTGCTTTAAGCCTGTAAAATCTTGTTCTTACATTTAAACCTTTGGATTTTTAACAACCTCCACAAATTTAACATAACTGATTCTCTATTCATAGTTTTAATTTATAATTGAAGTGCAATTACAAAACCACATACCTCATAAAAATTAAGATAGCTCAAATAAGGATAAAAATATCTGCACTGTCTTGCGGGTTTCTTATTCTATATAATCTAAAGTCCTCAGGTGGAAGACAATCCCCATGAGGCATGGAATGTACATAGGCAATTCTGTGATTACATGGGAGTAGGATTGCCCTTATGTAAACTGGAAAGGGTTCCTGTACTTTAGTCTTTTCATAAATGAGACACTGGTCTTTTTGGCAATCCTTGGTATCTGTAGATTTCAAATGAGTTGATTCTCTTCACGTCAACTTTCCTCCCCTTCTTATACAGACAGACTGACGTACAAACATCTGACTTACATACAACTCCCAGTTACAAATGGGAGGGAGGGGCTAGGTAAACACAGGAGCTGGTACACTAGCCAGTAGCACATGGCAAGCATTTGGCAGTACAGTAGAGTCTCACTTATCCAATATAAATGGGCCGGCAGAACATTGGATAAGCGAGTATGTTGGATAATGAGGGATTAAGGAAAAGCCTATTAAACATCAAATTAGGTTATGATTTTACAAATTAAGCACCAAAAACATCATGTTTTACAACAAATTGACAGAAAAGACAGTTCAATACACAGTAATGTTATGTAGTAATTACTGTATTTATGAATTTAGCACCAAAACATTGACTACTAAAAGGCAGACTGCGTTGGATAATACAGAATACTGGGTAAGTGAAGTTTGGATAAGTGAAGCTCTAATGTTTTTGAAAATGTTTAAGCATTTACATGCACAGGTAAAAATAATATGTTACAACAAACATCTATCCAAGTGGCATTTAAAACAGACACCATGCAAATTTTATTTCCTTAGTTTTAGTTAGTTATGAGTGGATTTTTACTGCTTTCTGTATCCTCATTAGAAAGCTTTAATCTCACTTTCTGTTCCTGACAGTAGTTCTAGACCTGGGAAGGGAAATTCACTCCTGTAAGAGTTATCATGGGGGAAAGGTGTCTTCACTGAAGCTTTATCATCAATCCTTGTTTTCATAACTAAACAATTTTTTCAAAATTCAGTTGTCACAGAGACAGAAAGTGAAGTGAAATATTCTGAATAGGGGCACAGACAGCAAAACAAATGTTATAAGCTATCCAAAACTAAAAAAAAAATGTCTCTAATTACACTTTAAAAAGTACCTGTTCTGATTAAAATACAAATTCAACTTAAAAACAAACCTGCCTATCCTGTTCATAACCAGGGGACCGCATATATACAGAAATAAGAAATACTATGGTATGGATGATCCTGACTTTGGTACTCAATGATATACAGTGGAATCTCAACTTAAAAGTACCCCAACTTGAGAGCATTTTGAGTTAAAAGCCTTCACTCGGACCTGGTTTCATTTCTTTTATTGTTCTATGTGAATGTGCAAAAAGGGGGGGGGGGTGTTGGGGGTCCGGAACAGATTAATAGCATTTCAATGAGAAAATTCGTGTTGAGATAAAGCGATTTGAGTTAAATATAGTCACAAAATAAATTAAACTCTTAACTTCCATTCTAAGGCTCACTTTTTTCCTAGGTAAACGTCTCTAAAAA
Organism: Anolis carolinensis; assembly: GCF_035594765.1. NCBI lineage: Eukaryota > Metazoa > Chordata > Lepidosauria > Squamata > Anolidae > Anolis > Anolis carolinensis. The sequence goes on from NC_085842.1 coordinate 201,235,360, forward strand.
TTGAGTATATCTTGGAATCACAGGTGTGTTACCATCCTGCGGGGAGGCTTCTCTCATGTTCCCGCATGGGAAGCAGAGCTGACAGACGGGAGCTTATTCCGTCTCTCAAATTCGAACCGCCAACCTTTAAGTCAGCAGTTCAGCCAGCACAAGGGTTTAAACCAGGTATGGGTAATCCCAGGCCCGGGGGCTGGATGCGGCCCCTTGGGCTCTTTTCTCAGGCCCTCCTCTCTCTCTCACCATCCTATACTTCCTTCCTTCTCTCTTTTCTTTGTCCTTTCCTCCCTTCCTTCCCTCCCTCCTTCCCTTCCACCCTTTCGACCTTCTTTCCTTCCCTCTTTCTTCCCTCCTTCCCCCTCCTTATCTGGAGGTTTTTGCTCAGAGGCTATTGGGAGTGCTTTGATTGTGCCTTCCTGCAGAGGGTTGGACTGGATGGCCCTTGAGGTTCTCTTCCAGCTCTAGAAATCTAGGATTCTATATCAGGAGTTGGCAATATGGGGTCTAATGGATACACTTTTTCTCTCCCATCCACCATTTCATCCTAACGGCCAGAACTTTTGGGATCCAAACGTTTCCCGTCTTTTCTTCACTTTCTGCCTCCAAAAGAGAGGAGGAAGAGGAGGAAGGGGGGAGAGGAAAGGGCTTGAGGAGAACCCCCTCCCTCCTGGCCCACTCACCCCGCTCCAGCCCACCATGCGGCCCTCAAGTTAGAAAGATTTCCTATGCCTGGTTTCAATCATTGCGCCACTGTGGCTCCTACTCTTTTAAATCACCAACCAGATGATTTGCTCTAAATGAACAACTTTCAGCATAGGATCATTCTTCCATGTTTCATTTAAAGTAGCTTCTATGTTGTTTCTTTTGTGTGTGTATGAGAAATGGTATGGAAATGTTGGTCTCAACGTATAAAATACTCAAATCACTTGTCACATCAAAGACACTATTGTAGATTAGGAGATCCAATTAACTGTGTTTGTTTGCTTACACGAGAAGGGAAAGTATTGAGATTATAAAATTCAAAGACACAGGCAACTTGAAGGAAAACTTACGTGAATTTCCTTCCAAAACAGTTTCTCTCTGTCATAGAATCCTCCAAAGTCCTGGTATTGTCTAAGTAGCTCAATGGGGGGCTGAGAGCCATAGCGATCCAATTTAGGCATGTTTAGATCATCCACAAAAATGACAACTCTTTTTTTCCCTGGTGCCCCTAAGCAATAAAAAATAATAAATCAGTGGTGGCAAACTAATGCAAAATAACAAATCCGTATACATTAAAGTATTGAACATTTATATTTCAAAGCTTAGTCACTTGTCACTGTTGAGTACATTCCTAAATTAAAAGTACAGTTGATTATTATTCCAAATCATTTTCTTTATGGTTGTTACAGATAACTATTAATAAATAACACACTATGTTGTCGAAGGCTTTCATGGCCGGGATCACAGGGTTGTTGTATGTCTTTCGGGCTGTGTGGCCATGTTCCAGAAGTATTCTCTCCTGACGTTTCGCCCACATCTATGGCAGGCATCCTCAGAAGTTGTGAGGTATCCATACAACAACCCAATAACACACGACTTTGTTTTACAATGCTGTTCATACAGTAAATCAACATTTAAAATTTTCAAACAAGATTTCAGCTTCTGGAGAGCTCAACATGAATAAAATATCACATCTATATTCTCTACAATACTTACAGTTTAGCCTTTTGCCTTTTTTGAATGGCTGTTTACAGCCTGGACTATTTACCTGCATTCTTCTGTCAAGGCATGGCCTATCCTTCTTTTGTACTGGAATTCTAGGTGACTCAAACCTACCTTTCAGGAAGTGCACTGTAAATGTTAGCCATGAAAGTAAGACTTTCAATGCTCAGGGTGCATCTACGGAATTAATAAGTTTGACACTACTTTAACCACTATGGAATCACTAGAGTTATAGTTTTACAAGGTCTTTAGTCTTTTCTGCCAAAGACTGCTGAATCCTCACCAAACTGCCAGTCTCAGGATTCTATACCATTAAGACATAGCAGTTAAAGTGGCATCAAACTGCATTAATTCTACAGTATAGCTGCATTGTCAGACTTAAAATCAGTGAAATGCAATGAAATAACAGAATGTATTTATTTATCTATTTATTATTTAGCACAAGGAAGCTTTTTGATCTTTTTTGTAATCATAATATTTTGCTGATTCTGGTAAAAATACATTCCTGGAAACTTGCTCTTATTTATTTATTTATTTATTTATTTATTTATTTATGTCCTGCTTGAACTCTCCATACGGAGACTCAAAGCGGCTCACAATCGAAAACATTACAACTTAAAATATACAATAATAAAACAGTGTATTATTATATATTATCAGTAGAAATTATATTTAATATATTAGTATCACTATATTACAATATTATATTGTATTATTAGTAGTAGTTTTTTGTAGTATTGTAGTTTTTTTGTACTTTCTTATAGTTTCTTTTTCTTTTTTCCTCTTTGGCAGCTCATCAATGTGTATGTTTCTATGTATACAATGACATTCAAGACCAAGTATTTTGTAAATCAGAGATGCTGCATTTAGCTGAGGAGGGTTCTGTCTAATCTCAAATGTTTTCCCTGTTGAGTCACACTGAATTCAGTGGGATATGCTGCATCACCAGGTTCCTGCTGAGCAATGATGAAACTGGGATTTGCAGGCAGACACTGACTTTGCACAAAGGTAAAATAGTCTTTAGATCAACTGTGGGATCAAGTCATTACTTGGTTTCAGAACAGGACACATGTTCTGTATGACATGTCTTGACAACACAAGCCATTTTATAGATTTCAGCTATTTTTCCTTTTATATTTGGAATATAGTAAATATGGTTGGATTTATTTCCTATTCAGGGTTAGATAAGAATATTATAATGAAGATAGGAGGGTAAAGGAACAGTCTTAAAAGGTGCAGTATGCAGCTTTCTCCTTCTTCAAGATGTTCTTAGACTAAATAACTGCAGAAAACTTTAAAAGCTTAGATGTGATGGAGGCAGTACAAGAGTGTTTGTGCATTATTATTCTTACGTGATATGGAGGTCCCACCCACACTGACCATTTGATACAATTTCAAAATGGTATTTAAGAAAGTGGTTTCACTGTAAAGATGATTACATAGGAAATCCTGCAACCAGTATGAAGCCCAGAGCACTGGTGAACTTTAAATACTTTCTTTCATGTGCATTTATGGGAGTTTGTGTCTAACTACTGCAGTTTGAAGTTAGCCTCAAACTGTATTAAATGGTCAGTGTAGATGGGCCCTTAGACTAAATTGATTTTTGCTGTCTTCAGATACATCTACACTATAAAATTAATGCAGTGTGATACCACTTTAACTGCTATGGCTGATTGCTATGTAATTCCAGTTGCAGTTTGGTTAGTCACCAGCACTCATTAGCAAAAGTTAAAGACTTTGTACAACTATAACTCCCATGAATCCACAGTATTGAGCCAAGACAGCTGAAGTTCTGTCAAGTGTAGATGTACCCTTAGAACATTTTTTATTATTCTTATTTTCATTAGCATTCTGCCCATCCAGACTTAAGCCTTTAGATACCTGAGAAAAGTTGGTAGTTATGAAGAAATTTAATTTATCAAAGTATATGGCAGGAAAGTAATAGGATGAGAATTACATTTCCCTCTTTCCTTGATACATAACATATCACAAAGACTAGATAAGCAGAAAGGGAGGGAAACTCTGCCCTTTGAATGTATTCAGTGAATGAATTTGCTTCATGTTCAAAGAGTGATTCCTTTTCTGAAAAATATTTTTACGGACCAGCTCAACATTGTTTTGCACATCTGAGGTTTCACCTCTGTCTGTGTTCAATTATTAAAAAATTGAGATGTTTTAGATAAACATATTTCATCTGCAGTTTTCACTTGATTTTGAGATCTTAAGGCTGTATCTCACACATGATTTCATAATTCTCAATCATATTGCATTAGAGTTGATTTTCAAGCTGGCTTGGTAAAAAGCGGTACACAACATTATATAAGAAGAAAAGCCATGACCTTTTTCTATCTAGAATTCATCTTACTAATATATCATCTGGATTTTATCAAGACTATTGCAAAATAGTTTAATATCAGAGGAGTAAATATAACAGTAAGTTTAAATATTATATATATATAGTTTATTTTGTCATGTAGTAATGTAGTAAAATTATTGATTAACCCTTAGGCCATACCAAACCAAACAAAAAGGATTGATAAAACATGATTACACTCCATATAATGTTAAATAAAACACTTATAGCAATACAGTAAATAAATATGTTAAAACTGAATATATAAATCACGTTTCTGTATCAACCCTACAATTTACTCCGATCAGCCCCACATAAGTGGTTCTCAGATGTATTACTTTGCTTAAAAACAGGGCTGTTTTATATGTTATTTTTGGGTCTTGGCCACACATAAAATATGTTGTTCTGATGTGGGATTTCCAATGAATTGTCTGTTTGATATATGAACCAAGGTACAAGTCTCTCACCTTCTGGTATAATTTACAATCAAATAATATGTGTGCTATATCCTCAATTTCAAGTTTCAGGAGATTATTTTCTCCTTCTTTTGCCCTGTTGCTAAAAGCAGAAGAATACCTCCAAGATCAGGGGTGGGAGAATTGTGGCCTTCCAGGTCCTTCAGTACAGGCTTTTGACTGAATCGAAATCCTTTTATTTTTATTAAAAAAAAGAAAATAACGTATTTGAAACATCAAAGAATAAAATAAGTTTCAATGAGCCAATAACACAGACCCAAATTGACTGGCACAACTAGAACATTAGTAAGCCATAAGATCTGTTTTGACGGCTGCGATGCTCATGAATTAGCTCTAACTTCCTGTTTGACTGGTATACAAGTCTGGTTCACAAGAGTTTATGGGGTGAAGTATGCTTTGACAATGGGGCACTGTGTTTCTGTTTGAAGTGGAATTTGTGAATAGTTGCACAGATTAACAGTATTTTTAATTCTGTCTGCTTAACAGCCCCTTATGTCACAGAAGACTAAGAGATCACTGAACAAAGAAAACAGATTTTTAAATGAAGAGTGGGAATTGCAATATTATCTAGTTTCTGCTAAAAGTAAGATGCCTAGACATCTAGAACACTTCAAAGCACTGATCTGCAGCATGAATTAGCCTTCAACTTAACAGAACAACTGCATGCAATATTTCAAAAGGAAAATATATATTACTAGCTGCGCCCAGCCACACGTTGCTGTGGTGAGTCTGGTGGTATGGAAATTAGTAGTTAGTATATGTTATTTCTTAAAGCTTGTGGATATATAATATTTTTGGTTGTTCTTTTATCTGTGTCTGTTGGAGGCAAGTATGAATGTTGCAATTAGCCAGAATGATAAAATGTCATGACCTTTCAGCTTCAAAGCCTAGCTAATTCCTCCCTGGGTGAATCTTTTGTTGGGAGGTGTTAGCTGGCGCTGATTGTTTCATGTCTGGAATTCCCCTGTTTTCAGAGTGTTGTTCTTTGCAATATTTTCTGTTCTTCTACTGTATGTGTAGATGAAGAAGTGTAGATGTGCATTGCTTGAACACACACTCTCAAAAAGAAAGGTTGTGGCCATCAGAAAACAGAGGATTTGTCAGGCTTTGATGATGCAAAGCTATTCAGAGCTATTCATGTTGGCCAAAAATGGATTCCCCTAGGTAGGAAGCAGACAGGCAAGTGGGGTTTATATCCCTGTGGAATAATGTCCAGGGTGGGAGAAAGAAATTGTGTCTGTTGGAGGCAAATATGAATGCTGCAATTAGCCAGAATAATTAGGATTTAATGTACATTTGCTATTGCAGAGACAGGCATTAGCCAAAATTTTCATCTTTGTGAGAACAGATAGTTAAAATTTTATGAAGAACAGAACCAGCTATGTGAATTATTAAAAGATTTCTATAGCAGTGGTTCTCAGCCTGGGGTCCCCAGATGTTTTTGGCCTTTAACTCCCAGAAATCCCAGCCAGTTTACCAGCTGTTAGTATTCCTGGGAGCCAAAGGCCAAAAACATCTGGGGACCCCAGGTTGAGAACCACTGCTCTATAGGAATGCTGCACTTCTGTGTGATATTATGTCAAACCAAAACAATTTGAATACTTTTTTCATGGAAAAATTAAGTTGATACACTGTATATGATATCTGGAAAAAAATTCAATCCAAGGAAATTTGAGGTGTACCTTTTCCCTACCTAGCAAAGCTTATGGAGAAGCAGGATGATATATATATATATATGTGTGTGTGTGTGTGTGTGTGTGTGTGTGTGTGTGTGTGTAGACCTATTAATAGGAGAATACAAGGAAAGGTTCGCAGACTGTGAATCATGACATCTCACTCAAATTAACATTTCAGGCTCATATAGTTGATATCACCAAAGCACCTAAGATACTACAGTACAGATGGAAATGACTGAGCTCACAGTAGATGATATTTTAAAGCTGTTGTTTGATACTAAGAAAGATCCAATTGAAATATGGAAAAATGCAGTAGAATACCCACTTTTTTGGTGACATGTCCAAAAAGTGCTTTCTTGCTTTTCAAACACTTAAAGTTGTGAATCTACATTTTCCTACCTCACCCAAATCAAGACACCCTAAATGGCACATATTACTCACACTTATCTAGAAGATCAACCAAAACTGCAGACCTCCATACTGCAACCAAATATTCAAATGCTTTTAAACAAAAAGCAGTCATAACAAAGTCATTATAAGATTAGTTAACTTTAAAATTCAAGTTTTCACCTTTTCGAATTAAGTAGATTACAGATAGATTTTGACAAAATAATGCACATTTTTAAGTACAGTAGAGTCTCACTTATCCAACAGAAATGGCCCGGCAGAATTTTGGATAAGCAAATATGTTGGATAATAAGGAGGCATTAAGGAAAAAGCCTATTAAATATCAAATTAGGTTATGATTTTACAAATGAAGCACCAAAACATCATGTTAGACAACAAATTTGCCAGAAAAAGTAGTTCAGTACGCAGTAATGCTATGTAGTAATTACTGTATTTATGAATTTAGCACCAAAATATCATGATATATTGAAAACATTGACTACAAAAATGCATTGGATAATCCAGAACGTTGGATAAGCGAGTGTTGGATAAGTGAGACTCTACTGTATATCTAATTAAAATTGCTTTAATGAGGCCTTATTTGATTACAGCTAAATTGATGCAGGTTTTCAACACAAAAAGGAACCCATGTTTTAATCTAGACAAGTATAAAATGAAACAACAAAAATATTTTTAGATTTGCCTGCCATTAAATATAAGAGTTTTTCCTCACTGGAATCCTAAATTTGACCCAAATTCTCTTTAAAGCAACTTTAATCAGGAACCCTAGTAATTACAATGACCTTGGCTGACACTGATATGGATTGTTAACATTATTTGATACGATTGTGGTCTTAGAGATTTCATTTGATTGGATTTACCTCTTAAGTGAACCAAATGTTATATTGTTTACCAAATTGTTTATTGTTCTACATTTCCAGGGGGAAGGAGCACATACACAGTGGGAACATCTACATCTGTCAACAACAGAAAATTCCTGTGCATGTAGCCAAGTATGTGGGAAAAGTACCAGTAATTCGCTTTTCATTTGGTATTGTAAAACAGATACATTTCTCAAATGTCAATACTGCCCTCCTGTGTATAATAGGGTAAACTACATCAGATTATATATCCTGCATTCACATTTCAATTACAGTAAGTGAAACTAATACTTAAGTGATGCTTCAAAAGAGAACATTTTACTCTCCTTTCCCTACTGCTCTCAATTCAGTTTCCTAATATAATTATCTAGCTTCATTATCGGACTCTAAGAAAACACTATTTAATTGTCCCATCATTATAAGGTGAAGCAGAAAAGTCTGGAGGGAAAGTTTACCTTCCATTATCTGAACAAGTATAACACTAAAAGTTCTGCTTAAATCAGGAAAAACAAAAAGAAGAACAAGACATTCAACCAAGGCAATTCAGGGCTGCCTCAAAAGAGTATTAAATCTCTTTACCTAGAATATTTTTCCTTTTCTTTTCCAATTTGGATTCAATGATCTCTTGCGTTCTTGATGATGAAGTCTGAGCAGAGAAATTTATATAAACAGGAACATATCCGGCTTCTTCTTGTATACGGTTTAGGAGTGCCTTGGCAACTACAGACTAAGAGAGATAGAGAAATGTGTGTATAACAGAATGCATTATCTATACAAGATTCATTTCTAATTTATTCTACATTTTCACTATTACCTCATATGGAATGAAGTTCTCAAAAGAACTGATCACAGAAAGAAATGTGTTAATTTACTGCAAAGGGATATTCTTTACAGTGCCTTTTTAACATATGCATACATAGAATTTTACTGCATTTAAGCTGCTTGGTTAACTTGATGAAGTTTTTCAGTGACTGATCAAAATTTTAGAATTTCAAAATATTTAACAGTTCATTTTTCCAGAATTTTAATTACACATTTTAACAAATGTGTTTAAATTTTTATATGTGAGACCTCTTTTGGCCTGAGAAAGTTTTACATGATCACAGGCATATAGGTATGTAAAATATGTATAAAATTAAACATTTACTGATAACAATTCAGCATTTGGAAGACTTGCAAAACGGTCTGATTTTCCTTTTTGTGGAGTATAGCTGAAGCATCTTCTGCACAGTCCACTGTAAACACTACACAACAGATTTGTGTAAATGCTTTCAAACAGCTGCTAGGTGACATTCAGGAAACCTTTCCTGATGCCAAATTTTTGGGACCCCAACATTGAGATAAGAGGAACCACAGTTTAAGAAGCCGTGGTTTAGGCCAGTCTGTTCTAGCACCTCTTTTGTCATTTTAGCCTCATTAGATAAATGGACTATGTGTATAATAGAAATTTATATCGATGAAATTGTTTAATTAAATATATTTCCCTAAGAGTAAAAACAATTAGCCTCTCTGAAATTCTATCTGTCTTTTGGCATCCATAGAAATTTTCTTGAACCAAACTAGCTGTGACTTTTAGTGTAGTTTAGTACTACATAGCTCTTCCTTGTTTAGTAAATAGCTAATCGGGGGTTGAAGAAGCCAGATTTGGACCATGATGTGAAGAAAAGAGCTCTAGATCTGCATTCTCACCATCCCAAAATAAAACAAGAGTGCTTTACAGAAAAAAAATCAAAGTGGACTGCCGTAGGAGCCCCTGATGGCGCAGCAGATTAAACCGTTGATCTGCTGAACTTGCTGACTGAAAGGTCAGCAGTTCGAACTCGGGGAGCAGGGTGAGCTCCCACTGCTAGCCCTAGCTTCTGCCAACCTAGCAGTTTGAAAACATGCAAATGTGGGTAGATCAATAGATCAATGGCGGGAAGGTAACAGCACTCCATGCAGTCATGCTGGCCACATAACCTGGGAATGCCTATGGACAACACTGGCTCTTCGGCTTAGAAATGGGGATGAGCACCAACCCCCAGAGTCAGGCACGACTAGACTTAATGTCAGGGGAAAACTTTTACCTTTCCCAAGGAGCATGATGAAAGCCTTCTCCCATACAACATAATTTTGATTCACGGCTGTGTTGACTATTTACAAAAACAAATGAACAAATCCTATCCAAGAAAGACCTATGTAACAAGATCCATAACTAACTGAAACCTTATACAAAAACACTTGGAGGTCACTGGTGCCTAGAATTCCTATTTATGGGTGAAGTATATATATTTTTCCTACAGGAAATGATTCCAGTTTTTTGTTACAGTAATAAAATTCTTACCTTGCCAACCCCAGTTATTCCTGTGAACAGTACAGAATGTCTGACAGCGAGCAATTTCTCCATTAGAAAGCCATAGCGCACAGTATCAGTTGTGGGAACAAGCATTTCAAAAAATGGTAATTTATGGTTGTATTTAAATGCAGGTATAATTCTTTCCCAAGGATCAAGACGTTTTGTATCAAAATCAATGTAAACACTCCACAAATCACCCGAAGTTGGAAGCTACAATGATAAAATAACCACGTTCATTTTTGGTAATGTTTGGAAAGAAAGGCTGGAAAAATGAGGGAATCCATGGAAAGATGGGCAAACAATTCTCATACAGGTCTGTGAGAGTTTTCCCCTAAAACATAAGCAGAAACTAACAATACATTCTCATCTGTCATAGCCAGAAGTTGCCTGGCTTGACTCAGCTGCTGCTGGGTGCTTGGAAAGGGTTAATCTGACCTGGGTGCTTGGAAGGGCCAGCTGACCTTCCTCTCTGAGGAATGCATCACAGACTTCTGTAATGATCTGTACAGGCTTGATGAAATAAGCAACAGCTGAGATCTTTGGATAAATAAGGAGTATGGAAGAGATAGCTCTTTGGTAGCAGATAATGACTGGTACTCATGTTTTGGATCTTAGTTGTTAATCCTAGATTATAAAGATGGACCCTAACCTTGTTCCTACAATCCTGATTTGGACTCTGCCGCTCCTGTAATCTTGTTTTAGACCTTGTTGTTCCCTGAACACTGAAATCTGAATCTTGGACTATCTTCCTGGCTTTGCCATATGGACTTGGGACTTAATAATAACTACTTATATCCCGCCTCTATCTCCATGGGGACAAGCCTGATCCAATAAAGATTAAAACCAAACATAGATTAAAACATATATCAATAGAATCAACAACATGACAACAAGACAATAACATAAAAACAGCATCATCAACAACAAATACTTTACTTTGACCCTTGACTATCTGACTTGACTTTGGAACCCTGACCACTTTTTATCCTCTTGAATTCTGGAACATTATTCTAAGTAAACTCTTGGCATCTGATTTTTGGACTGCAAACTTGGCTACTGTTTATTACACAGCCAGTTCAGGAGCAAGAACACTCTATGCTAATTGGACTTTTGATCTTGTTTTGTGTTGCCCCAGCTGTGTGTTATTTGTCTTGTTAGTCAGTCCCTTAAGAGATTCAAGGTTTTAGTTTTCCGTTTAAATAAATCTGGTCTTGGTTCATCCTGTGTTTGTTTGATAAAACTCTGCCCTGCTTATTGAGTGAGAGCCGCCCGGAACTCAACATTGTTCTAAAATGAAGATTCAAGATAAATACTCCATGTTACAAGGGATATCTTGTGTCACAATAGAAGAGTCTTAACTATTTGCTTTAATAAAAGACATAATATGAAACAGACAAGGCTCAGTCCCAAGGCCTGCTTTAATCATGCTGAGAAAAGAAAGAAATCAATGGTCTTCCCTATTAATTGCAATGCTACGGCCACTCCTTCACACCTGAGATACATTGAAAAGGGTTGTAGATTTCAAAGGATTGGGTTTAGCCATTTTGGCTAGTTTTTAGTTTCAGAACTAAATCTTTGTAGAGGCAGAGAGCATTTTAAAATATTATTTGGGGAATATTTAACTTTAACACTTTTCTAAGTGTTTTTGTAATTTTGGAATTGATAATTTCTTTTCCTCTTCCATATGTTGTGACCTTATCCCATGGTTTCCACAATAATGTTAGAAGAAATGGTTTCTGCACTTCTTCCTGCTGCTCTATTGTCCACTAGGAATAAGATTGCTTAGACAGCTCCCATAATTCCTAACAGCTGGTAAACTGCCTAGGATTTTTGGGAGCTGTAATCCAAAACACCTGGAGGAGCACAGGTTGAGAAACACTGGATTAGAGAGGTTAGGATTTTTTGTCTTCCTTTACAGCTTCTTTTCCTTCCTCTGCCAGCCAACAGAAGTATTAAAGGCAGTTAGACTGTCTGGGTTAATTATGTGTTGTAAAAGAAAAGGAATAGGTTTCCATTTGCTTTCTGTCTCTTTGTTGAGGGAGGAGATGCCAAAACATGTTTTCCTCACCATCCATTTCTTTCCTTTTGCATTAATTAAAGAAGGATCTAGCTATTGCTATCCAAGAATTTTTTTCCTTAATAAATGTCCCACCTGTCGAGGAATCTAAATTTATTTTCTGCCTAAATTTTGGTTCTTTCACATTTATCATCCTAAAATGGGTAGCTCTGTTGTAAATAGAATAAAGCTTTTAACAGGCCTTTCATTCCAATAATATCTCACAATCCTTACTCTTCACAAATACTACCTGTGAAAAAGTGTTGGCAACATGGTGTGATTCCTACCTTGGCATCTGCGTTGTCCTCGAACTGTTGTCTTATAAATGTATCAAAACCATCCCAAAAATTCTCAGTTAAATTTCCACCCACTGACCACAAGTAACAGAAAACAAAAGTCTGGCACACAAGTGAATTTAATCTTGACTGTTCCTATACACAGAGGGAAGATAATTTAAAAAATTAAATACATATATAAACACACACACACGAGTATACATACATGGAAAGTCATGTTAACACAATACACAGAGCAAACTTCACTTAATATTAATACATTTGCCAAGGGAAAGCAATATACACATTCAACACCATTAAGAAACGCGGATGGGGGTTTTTTTGACATGTAGTTCAGGAGATTACAATTAAAGTTAGTCGTAATACTGGTAACAAAAAAAACCCTTGCCTCAATTGTACATGACTGGAGTGAGGAGTATTCTATGTGGGTTTCATTTGAAGATAAAAACTTCAGCTGGTGAGGTCTATGGGCAGCTGAGATCCAAAATGTGTTGACCTCCAAGGATACATAGCAATCCAGTTAGGAAACCACAGATGAAAAGACCAACTCCCACCTTCCTACAGAATGAATTGACCTTATAGGCGATACATCTATATGATATGCCTGTCAGTAGTTGAATGCTTTGCACTAGTTGCAGCTTCCAAGTTTTCTTTGAGCAAAGCACCACACAAAGTGCATTACAGTAGTCTTATCAGGCGTTTACAAGGCATGGCTGTTATAGCTAAATTATCTTAGTCTGGGAAAGGCAAAAGCTGGTGTACCAATCAAAATTCATGCAAAGCACTCTCAGCCACAGAGTCCAATTGGCATTCTAGTGAGGGATGGACCTAGGAGTACTCCCAGACTAGGCCTTACTTTTAAAAGGAGAACAGCTTACTCAGAACAGGCTGTTTAATCCATTTTCCAGATCAATGTGTGTTCCTTCATGGCAAGGAGTTGAACTGGATGGCGCTTGTATTCTCTTCCAACTCTGAGAATTTACCAATGCTACTAATTGAAATTGGTCCTGGAAACATGTGCTGAAACACTGTAAAACAGTGTTTACTATTACTATCCCACAGAGCTATTACAAGAGCCATAAATATCAACACAATAGTACGCCCACATTGTTTCCTTGGAGTAGATTGGAAATCAGAGAAACTAAGATGGTTGCAGAGTCATACTCTAGGCTGAAAGTAAACTGAAATGGGCCCATATAACCTGCTTCTTTAAGCCTGAAAAGTCGCCTTTTGCTCATTCAGAGTGGCATAAGTACTTTTTAATTTTATTGTGCCTTCCATCCAACTGTTCAGCTTGTGCTGCTGTTTCATCTTTATTTTTCATGTCCAAAGGTTTTTTTTATATCTGACCTGTCCCATTTGCAATCCTCCCTAATCATTTACTCAATCTCTATTTTCTATTTTTTAGCAGAGGAAAAACTAACAACACCTGAGAAGGGCAAAACCATGTCAACAAGGGAGGATGTAAAAAAGTGACTGAGAAGAGAAGATATCTCAATGGAGCGTTAACTCCTGATTTGTCAGTTTGGCATGCAGGGATCAAATCCAATTGTGGTGGATTGGTCCTCTATGCCATCCCATGAATGACTCGGCATTCAGGAATAGCACCAACAGCTCAAAGAGCAAGCTACTATGGCAACCTGAATAATAATAATAATAATAATAATAATAATAATAATAATAATAATAATAATAAGTTTATTTATATCCCGCCTCCATCTCCCCCGAAGGGGACTCGGGGCGGCTTACAGCACAATCGGATACAAAACAATACAAAATAAAATATGAAACATCAGAAAACAAAACCAATAATAATATATACACAGCAACCGGAAAAAAAAACACACACACAACACGGTATTAAAACATCGAATTAAAAACAATGAGGTTGCAATAGTGGATAAGCAAGGTGCACATTATAAGTTACAGATTTTTTAAATAAAGTGCAATAGATTCATTCAAGGTCACATTGGGTAGGGAGGAGCCCTGAATAGTGAGGAATGGGGAAAAGATCAAATGATACTGTAAATCTCAAGCATCTATCCAATCTTTCCTTTACCTGGCATGTTTAGTTCTAGTGACATGCCTTCCTCTGTCCATTATCATGGCAATAGGAGTACAACATTCCTTCCCTTCTCTGGACAAATCCTAGCACATGCACAATATCTAACAATAATAAGAAATATTTACTTGCAAGACAACAATGCTGCAGGTCAAAGCAGCTGTGCTAGCCTCTTTCAAATACCAGAGCGCAGTTAAATGTTGAAAGTATCAATCTAGACCTCATTTGGCAAATAACCATGCAATATGGATTTTATGATGCATTGTTTTGCTATAAATGAGATGACACAGAAAAGATAACAGAGAAACATATCTAAAAGACATCTGAAAAGGACTATGTGCTGTTCTGTTTGAAGAAGAGCAATAAAAAGTAAAGAGTTTTACCAATTTCATACTTGGTCCCCCTTTTCCAATAAGCAAAGATTCCAGTAAACAACAGAGAGTAACAACTTTACTGATATCCACTTGAGATATTGCCTGTGAACACTTTTTGTGCACATATTTTAGACCATCTTCAACATAACGACAAAAGAGTTCAAACAAGTATGTTCTTGTTTCTTCATTGAGCTAAAATAAAAAACATTTGCACTGTTTTTATAATTTCTTAAAATAGATAAATCTTGTACATGAAATTATATTTGACATACTAATGTATACATAAGACATTTCTCTCACTTAATAGGTAATAATAATAACAATAATAATAATAATAATAATTTTATTTTTGTACCCTGCCTTTATCTCCCCGAAGAGCTTACACATGGAACAAAATGTCCACAAAACATTAAAACAAAACAATCAATTAAAACAAAAACACAATTAAAACAAAACATAGCAAAGCATAACAATCAGATAAAAAACATAATTAAGTGTGTTTAAGGGTATAAAACAACAGCATTAAGACTAGCTGAAACAATATATGACAAAAAACCAATAACCAGGTTTTTCAGGTAAGTACTTTCATGCTAAAAGAATTGCAATCCACAGAAAACAACTCAATATGGACTGCACATGGACTTATCTACTACGAGGCAGATAATGTGTGTATTAGCTGATAATAAAAAAGAAAGAATTGAAACCCATTTGTGCTTAAACTCGTTTCATAAAACCTACTTTTTCTTCAAGGCCTGCTATCCATGTCTTTACATAAGGGATCCACTTGAGTTCTTCAGGGTCAATGTATACCATTCCACATCGGCTTACTGTGGCTGGTGAAGCAACCCTTAAATCTTCAACCTAAAAGTTATGAATATTACATACATTTCTACATTTGCATAAATAAAACATTTACGTGCACAGAAGACAAAAATATGTACCTAAATAAATAAATAAAGATACTGCATAGGTTTGTTTAGCATATCGTACAATAGTTTTTCAAAAATCAAGTTACAAAGAATAAACTCTTGTTAACTCCTAGTACTGCTTCCTCAATTACCATTACTTCTTTCTTTTTTAAATAAAACAGGGGAAGAGGCATATTGACCATACTAGTTGATTCTGAGAACTGTAATCTGAAAATGTCTCCAAGCTCTGGTTTAAAGATGATCTTATTGCAATCAGCAATCGTTTTATGTAATACTTTTCTACTGTTTCATAGTGGTGTTTTTTATACTGTTGCCTTTGTTAGATATTGCATTTATCTATGTGAATGACCTTTTGTTAATAAATAGTAACTGCATTCAGCAATAAATATATGGACATTTTTAAACAGCATTGGTAAATGTGAAAAATCAGTGCCAAATTTAGCATCACAACTAAATTTAGTTAAAATGAGAATAATAAAAATAAAAAGCATGAGATTAATTCCAAATCTTTTAGACAATAAAAAATGTCCTATTGTACAACTCTGTATAGAATCAGATTGGGTAGGATGTAATGTAACTTGTCAAGTCCTCGGTCAAATTACATTTTAGGATGTTTAAATGATTATTCTTATGACTTCAACAGCCTCAGAACAACTGACACAAAGCCTGGTTATATACTGAATCAAATATTAGAAAGAAAATTGAAGCTAAGAAAGAAAAATACCTCGAATACCATATGAATAGAAGGTGTGAGTTTGATTCTTTCACTGTTGGCCAAACAAAGCATCTTGTTATCATCCAAAACTGTGTTTAGATTTTCAATCCACAAAGCATCTACAGGTCCATCACTGATAATCCATTTATGATCTTCAGAGGTGTCGACTACAGCAGCTCTAACACTAAGAGCCATTAAGCCATCTTTCCATTCCAAGGTTAAATTGTTGACTTCACCATAAAGTTCGCCCATTGTAATTGATTTGGGGTTCAGAACATATGTCTTAACAGGTTGGTAGAAAGGATTTTCCTCACCCGCTTCATGCAACAAACCTAGAGTGTCTGCCAGTATTTGATAAACTGTAGTTTTTCCTCCTCCAGTTGGCCCAACAAGCATGACACCATGCCTTACCAGCATAGTTTCATAAAACTGTATAACTTTGTGAACCATACAATTCTCAGGTTGTAATCCTTTGGAAAGCATCACATCAATTATTGTTGACTGTAGAACCCCATAATCATGCTCCGGGATTACAACTCCAGGGAAAAGGTCAGATATAATCCCACTAAGAGAAACAGATACAAAACAAAACCACTGCTTGTTTGTCCAAAGTATTTATGACCCAATCTCCCCTACAGCAATATAAAAACAAAAAGAATAAATACACTAATTATTTTATATAGCAAGGGAATTTGACTTTACCTGCTAATTCTCCTTTTCTGTTTTGCCACCCTGGGATGCTGATCCAAGGTCATAAACAAAGTTAAATACTGAAGAGGGATGCAGAGAACCTTTCACTTCCAGACCACAGTCAGAATATGAAAATAACTCTAAAGGACAGCTACTAAGTACAACCGAAATAAAACCAAAAGACACAATGGAGGACTGAAGGACCACCTTAATGGTGGACCAGTAAGTTTTTTAAATCTTAAGTCTTGTTTTAGGGGGCCTGGGGGGAGAGGATGGGTGCCATCCTGCATTTTTGGACTCCAGGAGCCCAAAAGGCGCAAGATGGCTGTGGGGATTCACCCCTGGGTAGTTTTGGTTGGTCCAGAAACTATCCAGGGATGAGTCCGCACAGGCCGAATGTCCCATTAAACTTGTGTCTTTCAGGAAGGCCTGGATCTAATGGGGTATCTAATTAATTTGGATCAAACCAGAGAAGACACAATCAACTTAAAAGTTCCAAACATGGTTTGATCCAAATTAATTCAGTTTTACTGGAGGCTTTGTTTGGTAAAACTGAGACAGGTCTCGGTTCAAATGCCTGTCTGGATGGGACCTAACTCATACCTTACTTTCCCCCCTATAGCTCTAGGGTGAACCAGCGTAAAGTACTAATTATAACACTGTATTCTTATCACTTTCTGAATGAGCCTCCTCTCAAAACCAGCATCTCCAGAGAAGAAAGACCTAATGGTGCCGACTAATGGGCAACTACTATATGCATATGAGTATTTTTTTTTCCTTTTGGTGTCACTGAAATTAGATAACATCTTAGAATAGAAGAAATATGGTACTGTGATCTTACATCAACAGACATCAACAAATATGAGGCTTTTGGTGGTAATTTGAGATAGTCCAGAATAAAAGTTTATGATTGCTACCTAAAGTGGATCATTTTAAGCAATGCTTCATTATCTTTATCAGCTTCAAATCGATTTCTGGGTCCATTTTAAACTGTTTAAATAATTAAATTAGTAGGAGCTAGGTTACTTGAAAAGATCTATGTATTTCTATCTGGACTTTGTTGTCCTGGAGGACCTTCTGCAGGTGTTCCTACTAAAGGAGATGTTTTCTGTAGTGATAACCCAGATTAAATACTTTTACATTCCTCCAAGTTTTCAAAACCCAAATATTAGGGCTGTATCTAGACTGTAGAATTAATGGAGTTTTATTTCACTTTAACTAACACGGCTGAATGGGAGCAGTAGTTTGTCGAGGTCTCTTTAGTCTTCTTTGGCAAAGAATAATTTTATCTCACCAAATGACAACTCCCATGATTTCATAGCATTGATCTATGAGTGTTAAAGGGGTGTCAAACTGTATTAATTCTACAGTGTAGATGCACCCTTAATTAAAAAATACTTTATAACACTGTACAATATATTTGCTATTATCATTTCTTAATTTGCTTTTTATTTTTAAAAGTCATGCTTTTAACTGTTTTAATTGTTACTTTAATTATATTTTAATTTTTATACATCATGTGGGCTTTTTTAGCCATTTCTGCCTTAACTTTTGTAAATTCCCTTGAGTGAGAAAAAGGCAAGATGTAACAATATTATTATTATTATTACTAGTGCTACTAAACTATCAGAAAAGTTCAGTAATGGAAAAATTAAAATTATGCATTTAAAAAAATCCATACACAATGAAATACCTGAACAGAATAGCATCGTCTGTGAGAAATTTCGGAAGGTTGGAATCTCGTAGTGCTCTAATTAATACAACATCCTCATTAAGATTTGGGTTCTCTCTTTTTAGTGATCTAAAATTATAGACAAAAATGCATACTTTAGCTAAAAATATTTATGCTATTATATCCATTTATTTTAGGTTAGTAAACATAGAAATATAAGGTAAACTCACAATCATTACAAGTTATGTAAATTGAAGTTAAAACACCGGCAAGATCAATAAAACAGTTTTTATAATACAGCAATTCCTTACTTATGTCCTGGACATGTGAAGGATTTTGAATGTGTACACAATATATTTTAATTTTGCTCCCTTTCCTGATCCAATCATAGCTAGTTAGAAATGTAATGTAACCTGCCAGGTACTCAAAATCCTTCTGGTTTTCCAGGAAACATATGCAGCAAAACAGGAATATCAGTGAGTCTCCAGAAGATTTATGAGCAGTAAACTGCTTGTTGAGTCAGAAGTTATATTGGCTTATGATAATCACAACCATTTAAAAATGCTCAGATAGCAATTGATTAAGAGCAGGGAGGTAGAGTGTGGAGCACAGGCCAACTTCAACCCCCAAAGCCATTTCTGAAGCACTCCAAAGATCCATAACATTCTTCTCCCAAATTCAATTTCTGTAATAGCTTTTTACAAAATTCCTTTTAAAATTTTCCATGTTTGTCTCCCCTTGAAATCTGTTTTAGATTCAGAATAGCATGAGTGGTGGGTTTTTTTTTGGGGGGGGGGGGTGTTTGGAAAAAGTAAACATACAAATAAAAACACACCAGGAGACATATTAGTAGATGTACTACATTATTCTCATGTGCTAGAGGTTTTACAGCACTCATTATGCTTCACTTAATTAAGAAGAGATTACTTCTCTACATGTATAGTCCACCCTGATAATGAAGGTAACATATGACCATCTGCAAATTCAGAGTTCAAAGCACATAAGAGTCTGTCATAGAGATTAAATATCTTCCATGCCCTACATTGCCACATCAAAAAATCACATGGAATACATTTTATCAAAACGGTAGCCTAATGGTTTAAGTCAGAAAGTTCATATTTTGGCATTCATAAAGTTTGGGTTTTTTAAATTTTACACAATATTTAGATTCTTACCCAGCCATGACTAAGACCGATTTGACAGCTCTCATTCCAAAATCATAATGGTCCTGTTGAGAAAGCTGCTCACTACAGAGTTTGTACATCTGAGTCATTTTCCTTGCAAGTATTTTACTTGATTCAAATCCTTCTGAATATAAAATAACCTGAAGTACAAAAAAGTATACTGATTATTCTTCCAAAACAAAATAACATCTAAACATAAGCAGAATACAAAAAAATACAAACTGGTTCCAGACTGAAGTCACAGTAATATAAAATTGAAGTGAACAATGCAGGTCATATTTGCTATGTTTTTTCAAACATTCAGTATCTTCCCCGTAAAAATAAAAATATGAAATATTTAAATATAAAATATGAAATATTTAAAAATAAAAATTTAATATCTCAAAGAGATTAAGTGAGAATTATACAAAATTTTAATTTTCACAAGTATTCCCATGAAATAAAAGGGAGTTTGTTTCTGCTCGGCAATGAAAAAAATGCAGGATTTAATATTATAGCAGGTATAGCTATGGGATTGGCCACATCATGAGAAGACAGGAAAGCTTGGAAAAGATCATGATGCTGGGGAAAATGAAAGGAAAAAGGAAGAGAGGCTGACCAAGGGCGAGATGGATGGACGGTATCTTTGAAGTGAGTGGCTTGACCTTGAAGGAAATGGGGGCAGTGACGGCCGACAGGGAGCTCTGGTGAGTCGGAAACGACTATGTGACTGAGCAGCAGCAGCATAGATATGGGATTCAGAAGCCTCTCTAACCAGAAAGCAACTAGTACTTGTAAAAAGTAAACAAACTACATTCTTCCCCTTTATGTGGATAAAAGATTACAGATTTTATTTAAACTGTTGAGGCACAGTGCCCAAATATTTCTATTATTTATTTACAATTGGAAACTAGAAATGAGGAGATTTAAAATACAGTAATTTAATCTGCAGAAAAACTAAGGGATGGGTGTATCAAAGTTGAGCACCACATTTGACTGTTCTCTACCATGGGTTTTATAGTCAACCAGAGTGATTAAGGTAAACATGCACACACACAATCAAACCTCCTTTCCCCCTTTCCTTTCCCTTCTCCCTCCACACTCTATCCTTCAATTAAGGTTTCTGTTTCTCTCTGTTCCAAAACAATCCTGTTTTGAAAAACAATTCTCCTGCACAATTTCTCCCATCCCATCTCTATCAGATCATCCCAATCTCCACCTTTTACACACTTCTTTCCCCAGTGCTTGGCAATGCTTATCTATTTCTGTTTCTAAAATTCACCCTTTTAAAATCTTAGCTCCTTCAAAACATATCTCTTGAAGACGCAAAACAGAACAAGATCCATAGCAAGTGTTTACTAGTTAGGAAATCTGATTTAAAGCAAAATCATTACACTATCAAGGTTGTTAAGAGCAATAGATAAAAATAAATGATGATGTGAACTCATAAAAAGAAGATCAAAATTCTAGTTGTGCCTTCAGCTGTTTATTAATTTGGTAAACACACAAATTTGCTTTATTTTTAACTTTTATTCAAAGTCCAACAATGGCAATACCTTGCTACAATGGAAGGATAAATATGTGTTCCACAATATTTAATTGTTTAGAAGCACAGGCATGCAGTATAAGAGGTCAAATAGTTTCCAATTGGCAAAGGGGTCAGAAAGGCTATATTTTATCATCCTATCCATTCAACTTGTATGGTGATCATGAGTGTAATTTTGGATTAACATTAGTGTAATCCTGCTTGACATGGAGGTGTGAAAACTGGAGGAAAGAACTTCAACCATTTAAGATATGCAGATGTCATCAATAATAGCACAAAATAGCAAACGGAATAACTATTGAAGAAAGGAAGTTTACCGTTGGACATTAAGAAAACAAAAATAATGACCACAGTTTAATCAAAGGACTTTGAAGTAGGTGATGAGCACACTGAAATAGATTTTTCATATCTTGGTCTAGCCTTTAATCCAATTGGAGATTGCAGTCAAGAAATCAGAAGAAGCCTATTATTTGAAAGGGTGGTTACGAAGAAACTAGACAAGATCTTAAATGGTCAAGATACATAATTGAATACTAAAGTTAGGATTGTCCATGCCTTGTATTATCAGTTTCTATGTATACTTGGGATAACTGGACAGTGAATAAAGTTTATAAAAAAAGAAAATCAACCCATTGGAAATGTGGTATTCAACATACCACATTGTACACTGGATACTTTGTAGCTTGTCAGTATCTTTCTTGAACCGTCAGTCGTCACATTCATACTGTTAGACAAATAAATAAACTGGTCCCAGACAACTGGTCCTAGAACCCTCCTTAGAAACCAAGATAAATAAATGGACTGTTGTACTTAGGCCGTATCATGAGAAGACACGACTTACTAGAAAGTACAGTACTAATTCATAAGGCAGAAGGGAGTTAGAGAAGAGGAAGGCTACATTACATATGTATAGACTCTATCAAAGGGTTGATATGTATAGACTCTATCAACCCTGATTCTGCAAGACTTGCACAAGACTCTCCATGCTACAGTGACAATTATCATAGGTCAACGTCAAGACAGCAATTATCAATAACAGCATTTTTGGATGAAGTTTCCCTATTAAATGCATAGCAACAATAATGAGATAAATCAGAAGACAAAACTGTTGGTTTACAAAGGCATATTAATAGATGTATTATTATTATTCTCATTGGCTAATACTGCTCCCAAACATTTTTGGAATATTAATGAAACATATTTTAAAAATACCTCAGCAATCAAAGCATAATTCGGAACCATCATTGAAAATGGCCTGAAGAGAGCTTTTAAATTGTCAGGTAATTCTGTTCGTCCAGCATAGCCAGGATTCATTGTAATGAAGGCTGCACAAGTCATGATCAATTTTATTTCGCGACCCTCAAACATGAAACGACTGAGCTGTTTCAGAAGAAATAAGGGAAAAAATTAAACTAAAAAACTTCAACAGGCTTTCTATTATCCAGAAAGCATAGATATTACCTTTGCAGCTTTTGCATTCCTAATTGTAATCAGTTGTTGGGCAATTACAGATAGAACTTCAATATCAATTCTATTGAATTCATCAAAGCAGCACCAGGCTCCAGATTGTGCTAAGCCACTGAAGAAACGCCCCATCATCTGAAACAATAATCATATTTTTAGTAATATTAGTATTTTCTAATTAGCATGATTCAATCATACCACTTCAATCAGCTGTAATTTCAGCTAATAATTTTCTTTAAAAAGTAGAATTAATGATATGTATGTTTTCATCTCACAAGAGGATTCACTTTATTTCCTTCTGGTAGCAGAGATCTTAACATAATACTTTTCTGCTCCAAATTACAGTTATATCATTTACTGGAATCATATGTAAAGGGATTTTGTAGCACCTTTGAGAGTGGGAGAAAAAAGTTGGCAATATCAGCTTCAGATGCATGGAATAAACAGACCTAGGAACAGACCTTTATAGCTATGAATAAGTAGGTGGTATAAGTGAATAGCAATAGAAATGCAAAATTAGTTGGGATGAGGATATTACAACAATTTTAGTTTTAGTTACTGGGGAACAAAGGCAGGAAGAAATTTGTTGCCAAAAATTAAGATGAGCAGATAGCCATATAAATGGTGGAAAGAGCTTTTGGTATGTAGTCAGATGATGGCTGAAAATCAGAAAGGCAACGTGATGCCAACTTAGGCAGCCCTCATGAAACTGGAATGCTAACCTAACCCTCTGGTCAACCCACTGTAGAGATAGGCTTCAATCAATCACACTTTATTTATACCCCATCCTATCTCTCCTTGGGGACTCAGGGCAGCATGCAACATAGATGGCAACCATTTGATGCCACAGAAATACATAATAAAAATATAAATACGTAATAAATTAGAAATACAAACAATTTATCATTGTTGGAGTTCACAAACTCCAGTCCATCAAATATATTTCCATCCTACTATTTCTCTTTCTGCTCCTCCTTTCTAGCTTTTTTAGTCTAGTTTAGTTTAGTTTACTGTTCAAGTACCCCAAGGAGAGATGGGATGGGATATAAATAAAACTTTCCAAACTGTGTTGCGACACACTAGTGTGTTGGTTGTTGTCCGCCAGTGTGTCACATTACAATATGTTCCCCCTCCCCACTCATGCTCCCACAAACCAAGATGCACACTGGCTGTCCCTGGAAGAACCAGCAGGAGCAACAGCGGTGGCCACTCCAGGCACTCCAAGCCCAAAGCCCCACGTTGGCCGCCCAAGGAGGAAGAGCAACAGTGGTGGCAGTGGCAGCAGCAACTCAGGCAGTACCAAGCCTGTGGCCATAGATAGCCATCTAACCTCAGTTCAAAAACCTCCAGAGAAGGCGACTCCGGGGCAGTCTATATTTTACTACAGTTGAAAGAATCCCTAAAGGGCATTTCATCCAACCCCTTTCAGCCAGGTCAGAACACACAATCAAAGCACCCATGGATGGACACCCAGTCTCTGTTTCTAAACCTCCAAGAGGTTTAATAATGACAGAAGTGGAATGCTGATATTCAAGTGTAGGTACTTCTATAATTTGCCCAATTTGTTGATTATGTTTTATCTATATATATAAAAGTGTAATGTGCATTTTATTATGGAGTAAACAACAAAACCACTGAACTAAATCACACCAAATTTGGCCACAAAAAACATAGTCATCCAAAATATGTCTTTCAAACAAAAAAACCTAGAAAAATAAAGTCCAAATTAGAGGGCGAGGAAAAGCCATCCCCCCCCCCTAAATGCCAGTTAGAAGGGTATGCCCCGCCCACTTCTTCTCCTAGCAACCCATCAGCAACAATGGAGCTCAGGGCTTCTTCATTCAGGCCTCTTTCACAGCCAGGCTTTGAAGTTGCAAGGCCATTAAATGTTAATCAAGGTGGCTAATTGCAGCATTCATACTTGCTGCACCAAGACTATTAATTGCTATTCAACCTGGCCAACCAAGAATTCCACAAGGTAGAAAACCCCCAGGTTTTGAAGGCATGAGGCTACTCCGTCCCATTCAACCTGGCCAACGAAAGATGGCCCTATGTAGAAAGCGGCCAGGCTTTGAAGCAGCGAGGCCATTCAGTGCAATTCAAATTAGCCAAAAAACCATTCCCTAGAACGCAAGTTCCCCGCCTTCCAAGCAGCAAGCCTATTCCATTGTATTCCAGGTCACCAAACAAGGATTCACATAAGAAGAAAATGGCCAGGCTATGAAGCTGCAAGGCTATTCCACCTGGTCAACAAATTATTCCCATAAGCCACAGCAAGGGCACAGCTAGTTACTTACTAAAATTGTTAAGTTTATAATTAAGAAAAGAAAATCTGTTTACAATGATGTTTGTGAATAACCACATGGAATGGCTATAGAGGAAAGCACACAAGAATCAAGTGTAGTACATAAGACATGTAAGGAAAAAACTCCAGACTTCGTTTATATAGTAAAGATCATATTAAACTTATATGTATAGTGCATGAAACTCTTGTAAGGTTAGTTTAACCTCTGGATTGATAGTAAAGCTGAATTACTGTGTCATGAAAGGATGCATGTCTAAAAAGCGTGTCACCAACATGAAACATTTGGAAAGCTCTGTTTTAGTGTATCCAAGTTTCATACCTTGTAATCCAAGCCATCAGAACAGTTGAACACAACACACTGGATGGCAAGTGCTTTTGCAAGATCTTTGGTAGTCTCTGTTTTGCCAGTACCAGCAGGTCCAGCTGGGGCTCCACCTAGATCAAGCTGCAGTGCTCCCATTAGGCAGAGATAGCAACGATCCTAGTGGTATAAAAATACACATGTCAACAGATACTAAGTATCATTATCAAAGAGAAAGGAATTACTATAGCTCTGCAATATTATCTCAATTCTGGATCACATTCCTAAACACAAAGCAAATTCTGACTCCAGAAATTAAAACGGGATTCAATTTTACCCTAATTTACTGGACTATAATGCAACATTGAATGTACTCTGTACTACAATTTTGAAGGCATACATTACAAAAAATGAGTTTGCCTTCGAATATAGTATGACCAACATATGGAATTTGCAGTTTAGGGAGGCGTATTTACAATTCTCAGCCAGAGAGCTGAAGTGCAAAACAAACTACGAATCTCAGTATGAAGCCATGGCTGTTCATGCGAACTGATAATGTTATAATTATGTAGTGTGAAAGGGCCCTTTAAAAAGGCTTAGGGTATTCATTGTAAAATTCTCCAAATCTTCTTGCCACATGTGGCATGGAATACCGTCAATAGACACTACCCTCACAGATGCTCGACTCTGGAATTCCCTGCCCTGAAAAGCCTTTCCGGTGGCAGGATAAAATCTTTTTATTCAGGCAGGCTTTTAAAGAATAGGGTGTTTAAAATCAATTAAGGGGGTGCTGTGGTTTTTAACTTTGAATGTGTTTTAATGGTTTTTAACTGTGATTTTTAAAATAGTGGTTATATTTAATCCTGTTTTAATGTTTGTATATTTGTATATTTTTACATTGTTATGCTGATGTTTTTATGATAAGCTGCTCTGAGTCCCCTTCGGAGGAAATAAAGTAGGGTATAAATAAATATAATAATAATAATGCCAGAAAAAGGAAGATAAAAACTGCCACTTTTACAAACATAGTCAAGTTTTATCAATCCTAGTAAATGTTAGGTCAAGGTATATAATAAGTATGCACGCCTTTTGGATAAGTATGATCATCTATTGTCTCTGTGTTACATGTTGAGAATGTAACACAGGGCGACTATTTGACAATGTGAACCAAACTTTTACAACACTCAATTGATTAAGATATTCATATGAAATAGATGGCCCTTTGAATAACTTGAACCCAAAACATATAAGGTTTTCTAGATCAAAAACAGCAACCTGAAAACCAGCTTGACAATAAACTCGTAAACAGCATAGTTGTCTTCCTAAAATAGGGGACACGATTACTCTGATCTTATCCATCTGATTTAAAGTGAAATAGTTAATATTGCTCATAACAAACATAAGTTTTGAAAAGCTAAAAGATGCATGAAAGAGCCTCTTTTCTGTTAACACATTTTTTCAGTTCCTATTATGAATCACTGGTAAAAGCAGACTGTGAAGATTTCAAACCTTTAAAAGTTGCCTGAAAAAAGGTTCTAGTAAGACGAATGGGTTTTCTGCATATAATATTAGCAAGTATTTACCGTATTCTATCAGTTTCATGACTCCTAAAAATATTCTCTGCCTCAAAGCTTAGATAAAGATAATTCTGAATGCAGATCATATCCTTGCCTCATTTAATTTTTTCACAAGTGTAACATGCATTTATATTAATATAAAGAAATACTTTGAAAACAAAGCTAAGTAAAAACTATACTTGCTGTCTATAACAAATTCCATGAAAACAATAGTAATAGTTTGTTCTTAGTGGTTAAACTGATTTAAATTTTATTGCTACATTTTTAACTTTTGTATGATGTGAATTTTTCAGCTTTATTTGTTTCAACTTTTGTAAGGCATTTTTAGTCGCAAACCAGGAAAAGTGCAAGACATAAATAAATATAACAACAACTATTATTAATATTACTACTTGAACTCTCTTATATCTCCAAATATATTAATCAAAATAAGGTCAAAGTCTTACTGTGAGTGGAGTTATCACTAATCTGGGGCATGCTCCTAAATATTCATAGCCATAAGTATATTGGGATAAAGCCATTCTAGCAACACAATTATCCAGCTCAAGGTCCCAATAATAACGTAGTTGCCTTTGCCAATCAAAGTTGTCAGCGGAATCCACCTTTAATAAAAAAATATGAAAAAAATTATATATTTCTTTTAACATTGTAAATCATGAAATATTAAATTAAACGTTTAGTACCTCTTGCTCTACAAGTTCAGTGACAATATCTCTTGCATGTACATCAATAGTTATCAGTGCAGTTATGATATTTCTATGCAACTTGGGAAGGATGCCACGAACTAGTGAAGCCAATGCATTTAACCTCTGAAAAATGAGAAAGAGAAAAAAAGTTAGAGATAATTTCCCAATTTTACTCAAAATAGTAACATTTTAAACAGATAAATTGGTAATTCTCTTTTGGAGAAGCCTGAGATTTTAGCACCGGTTAACGTTGGTCAATATTATTAGTAGTAGTAGTGGTGGTAGTAGTAGTAGTACCAGTAGAAGTAGCAGTAATGTCATTACTGTTGTTATTATTACTGTCTATTAATGTTATTATTGTTCTCTTACCACTACTACTACTACTACTATTATATTATTAACGACTATTAATTAATAATGTTAAGTTCATATAATAGGAGTGTGTGCGTTAACACATTAACTTGTATCCCCTTTTCTCTAAATTTGAAGGATCTTCAGAAGAAAATTGCAATAATTATTTGATGCAGTTTACTCCCTTAAATCTTGGTGGTCTGCAGTCACAAAAGGTATTTAAAGGGGGATCCATGGTGAAGGAAACAATGAGAACCACTACAGTAACATGTTTTTCTTAAATTTGTTCCAGGACAGATATTTATATATTTCAGATATTATAATTCTCTTTTCCCAAACACTTCTCAAACATTGGCTAGAATAGGATTTGTAGCACTTCACAGCTTCCTTTCACTCTAGGTGGTTAAACACTGGTGTCAGCATAACTGGCTCTAATGCTGTCACAACACAGTGGAAATTACACTGCTGAAAGCATACGACTTCTTCAGTACATGGCAGAGCAAAAGGAGTAAGAGTTGGGGTATTATTGGATTTCCATAAATCGCTCTTCAAAGGCAAATCAAACAAGTATGCTGTTTGGATAAAATAATGCTAGATTTTTCTTAATAAAAAAGGTTTAACTATCTAACAAAATATGGCCCTTCCAAAGTTGGTGAATTGCTAACATCGAGCATCACTAATTTATTTCATTTATTAGAACATATCTATCCTGTACTATATAAAAAGTTCCCAAAAAGGACACAGGTAAAATCATAATTGTTAGAAATATAAACAAAACATAAAACAAATTAAGCATATAAACAAATTAAAAAGATTTGGCACATTTGAAGAAACTAATTGAGGTCCAAATCCTTCCATACATTTCACAATTGCAGTACCATAATTAAGATAGCTCCATTCTGCATCTTCCCACAATTTAGTCACCTTACTGGTGTGGAAAATGGAGAGAGCCCCCCTTGGCAAACAACAGTTTGCAGGTATGTGCATAGAGGGAGAGACACTCATTCTAATATCAAGGTACTGATCCATTTATGTTTAAAAGTCATCACAAGCACCTTAAATTCAGACTGGGAGCACACTGGTAGTGAGCACAATTATTTTAGGATTAGCATATGATGTTTACATAGTATTCCAGTAAGCAATCAAGTTGCTGCACTTTGCATTAACTGTAGTTCAGCTTAGTTGTCTATTTAAGGTGGTATCCCCTCTTTATTCTCACTCTTTGAATTGTTGATCTATCCTTCTACCTCCTGTGTAGTATTAAGTATTACTGGTCATTTTAGGGTAGGGCTTTTTTCCACTTACCCCACACTATCACAGAGTAGCTGGGGAATTGGCCTAGGGTGGTGTCTTAATTATGTTGTCATGGCTGTTGTAGGGAGATTTGATCCAGTGAGCATGTCCTGGCACATTTTGGTGAAGGTTGTCATTTTGAACTGGCACTTGGATTCATATGAATTGAGGGGGGGGGGTTGAAGAGGATTTCAGGGTCTTTGTCTTTGCAGCTTGAAGGTTTACACCCTCTGGTCCATCTTTCTGTTGGTGGCTGGCCTGGGACTATCCCTAGACTCAGGAATTGCTCTCGAGGGCTACAATGTTTTTCGCCTAGGGAGGCTGGGGTGTGATACGGCTTTGATCTACTGCCCCAGCAGATCCCACCAAGCTTCTCCTCCCTTTTCAATTTGATCAGCACCAAGAAACAACATTAATAATAACATTGCCCTTATTTCCAATACTTACGTCTGGTCTCTTTATCCCTCAGTTGGGCAGCAATGCTCTTAAAGTATAAACCTGCTATTTCAAGAGGAATGCAACCCAATCCAAGACAGATTGTTCACCCAATTCCCAAACTCAGGTACCACCAATCCACCAAGACACAATCTTACTGAGATTCAGTTTCTATTTGCTTGCCTTCATCCAACCCATTACAATATCTAGCAATTGGTCCAATCCTTACACAGCTCCTGCTGACTTTGACAGGAAGAAATTGTCCCAATAACTGCACCTAGCAGTTTCACATATATGGTGAAGACCATGGGAGAAAAAAAATGGCACCTCAAAGTGCATCACAGCTTAACAGCTATGGGGCTCAACAGGAATTCACCTTCTGTTTTCAGCACTGGCTGCTAGCTGATGGGAGCTGCACTTCAATAATATTTGAAGGGTACCATCTGCCCACCGGATAACTATGATAGTTCATATTGTTTTTTATAAACATGTCAAAACAGTATCACCTCAGCCAAGCCCCAAGGCCCCTTAAAAGGTATTAATACTGACTTCAAAGTTTTCTGTTTCAAATTCTTCTAAGGCTTCTAGATGATCATGATAATCTCCTTCTAAACACATAGTCAGATCACGGCACCACATCAATTGAGAAATGGTGAGCACAATCTGTATAAAAAAATAGCAAAATAAAGGAAGAGGCATTTGGGTTTGGAATTGATATTACTTTTTTGTTAACAACATGCTGCTTTCATTATACAAATCCACTAGGAATTTCTGTTCCAAGAGTTCTCTCCTTCATGTAACAACAATCCTGTCTGCATAATTTCAAAAGGCCTGTGCAGGAGGATCTTATCACCTGTCTGAAAATGTTCCAAAATTTGCTTCAGTTGCAGAGGAGCCAGATAAACTAAACATGAAACTTATCTGAATGATTGCATTCCCCAAAATTACAAAGTGCTTGAAAATTCAAAGCCGTGAACAAGTATAGTTACCTGGGATGGATGTCCAGCAACAACCCACTCTACTCTCTCTTTGACCTGGTAATCAGCGATAGCAGCTTTGCTCAGGCGTCTAAGGGAATTGAACATTGCTTCTTCAACTTTACCAAGCCAATCTTCAACATTTCCTCTAGCCTTAAGTCCTTTTCCTAAATTGACCTAATAAAGCAAGCCTCGTATTGATTATGTGGGTTGCCATTGAGGCTATCATACAGATTTCACTGTAGCATAAAAGTTAGTACTCACTGTGAAAAGTTACTCTGTAAATTCAGAGAAGCAATCTACAATTATGTGAATTATCTCTCTTCTGACAATCCAGAAGCTGGTACAGTGTTGTTTTCACTCATTTTATCCATTGGCTGCACTCTGCTTTCCTTAGTTATTTTCAAACCAGTCTTTCCAGCAATAGAGCTATTTCAGGCTTCTCCTTTATTGCATCTTATACTTCAATGTTTTCCTCTTTATTTTTATATGGCTATAAATATCTCCCTTTCCCCCTTCTCTCTTTACTTTTGGACTCCTTATCTGATCTGATGACTTGAGAAAATAACATGTGTGTGGATTGCTCCTCCAAACATTCAGAGAATACTTTTCTGTGCTGTCAGAGATTATTAGTGAGGCATTTTTTCAAATGTTCTACATATATGGATGCATTTTAAATAGGTTTTCTGGTTTTTCCCTGGTTCTCTGTATCTGGTAGGTTGTTAGGAACCAAAACACCTGGAGGGCCGAAGTTTGCTCATGCCTGATCTAGTAGCTAGTTCCTCTCAACTGGTCTACTTAGCTACACTATTTCACAGCCTATTGTGACCCAAAAACCTGATCTATTATGGGATTAAGACAGGGGTAGATAAAGCACAATCCCAGGGCCACACACAGTCCCTCTATCTTCCCCAGACTGTAATGAATGGATGTTTTTCTTTTTTAAAAAATGGAGACGGGGACGGGACTGAACTGTCATTGTTGGAAGCTGTAGGAATGGCATGTATTTTAAAAATACATTGGAAGGCCCTCCTGCACTGTTTAAGATTAAACAAGTTTTTGAAAATCTAGAAATGAACTTCTAGTTTTGCTTGGGTAAAAAGCTTTTTGGTAGGAAAGAAAATTGGTTGTGAAACCCATCAATTGACACTCATTTATAAATTATGAAGCTGAGAAGGTGTGAGCTGTGCAAAGAAGACTAACCCTGATATTCAAAAAATAGGTTATCAAAAACTTATTTTCTCTAGCAGGTATAGTAAATAATTAACATTCTCTTCTATGCAAAAACGTAAAATGTTTAACTTAAGAGGCAACATTGTACTGACACAGTACCTTTGACCTCTCACCCTGGGATCCTGGGAAATATTGACATATTCACCAGGGTGTCAAACATATATGTAAACAGAAGTGAAATAACTGCCTCTCTTATTCATATAGAGGCATTTGAGTCCCCTTTCAGGAGATAAAGCGGGATATAAATAATAATAATTTGCAGTTTACAATACCCTATATGTGAGTGTGCACATGTGTGTGTGTATGTGGTGCTAGTAGTGAACACCACATACACACACACATGTGCACACTCACACATACACAAATTACATACGTACCATCTATTTTGATGGACCTTTCCCTAAGAATTAAAAAAATTCTTACCTTCTCTCCTTCTGGGGACAACATTGCTAAAATATCATTGGTGAGAACCTTTTCTTCTCCTTCGGCTGGAGCCATGTAAGCAAATTCTAGTTTAGAGATTGAATCGAAGCATTTCCTTAAATGCGGCTGAACTGCTTGAGGATTACGAGTCTGTGCCAAAATCTCCAAGAGCTCATCGTTTGATAAAAAGTAAAATCTGTTTGCAAATAATATTGAAACTATTAAAATAGAACTTTAAAGTCTTCAAAAGATTAATCTGAAAAGAATATTTTACACTGAAAATATAGAAAACATATAGATTATGCTGAATGAATCTACAGCGAGCATGGGCAAACTTTGGCCCTCCAGATGTTTTCGACTTCATCTCCCAGAAACCCCAGCCAGCTTACTGGCTGTTAGGAACTATGGACGTCCAAAACACCTGGAGGGCCAAAGTTTGCCCATACCTGACTACAGTGTGCATGAACAGGTGCCTACCTATAACTATGGTTCTTCAAGTGGTCACACAAATAGCCTGCATAGATACTCCATTGTGCCAGAGCGGATACTCCACCTGGAAAATTCTAGAGCTAAGTAACTTGGTGGGATACCCCTCCCTCTCCGACCTACCAGACATGTTCCAACTTGCAAAGCTACTGTTCCCTCATTTTCAATATTTGACACAAAATATACGATATCTGAAAGAATTGAGATAAGGCAGATTTGTGGGAGGACACACATGGCCACTTAAAGGATCATAGTTAATGTAAGCAAGCTGTTCTTCTTTGTGATCTCTGTGCCTCACACAAATGTGTGATTTAAGCTTGCCAACAGACAGTAAATCAGTTCATTACAAGACAGAGGAAAAATAGCACAATCAAAATCAACATTTTCCCTGGATCTGCAGTCTAGTGTATAATGAATGAAGGTGAATGGATGTCCATAGAGTGGCTTTGCAAAGGATAAATAATGATATTCCAAGTAGCAATGCTGCCAACAAAGCTACAGCTGTCGTTGAACATGCATGTAAGACTTTAGGAACGAATTGCTTAAGACGTTTAGAAGCCAGAGAGATTAATGTAAACAAGATGGAATGGAGGGATGAAAGAAGGAACTCAGATGCAAAATGATATTTTTAAAATTATGAGAGATGAATATACAATAAAAAGATCAGCGATTAGAAGAATGAAGAGAAAGAGCAAACATTCAAAGACAAAGTGGGGCAGCTACTTAATGGAGACTTCCCCCTCCCCCCCAAACTGACGTTGCTCTGATGGCGGACAGTAGCTTGATGGGCGGAACATGTGCAGTAGGCAGGAGGGTAAGGGGGTGTCCTGCTAAACTAGTCAGCTCTAGAACTTTCTGGAATGCAATCTCTGTAAAAGGCAAGCCCCATTTGTGTGAATCACAGAGATCATGAAGAAGGTGGCTTAATGATCTTCTCAGGCATTTTTAACTCACCTAGGGAAGATAACTCTTTTGGACTCCAGGTAGGCCTCCAGGCATTTCTGAATTTGATCAAGAAGGGCATTATTATTCTGAAAGGTTTCTAAAAGACCTATGTCAGAGAATAAAATTGATTAATAAAGTTGCAGAGCAAAAAATACATGCGTATGTGAACACATGTACTAAGGGATAAAAAAAGACAATTAAGATGGTTAGCAAAGTATACCGCCAAAGTTATGTCCCATACTTGGAGTCTTCCTGAAAGATCAAAACTATACACTATAAGACACAACAGGCATAGAAAAGTTCTTGGATCAGAGCAATCATGCCTACCTAGACAAACAAAGCAATTTCTCACTCAACAAAAAGCTCAACTCACATTAATATGGGAAGATTCTAGTTCAGGGATCCTCAAACTTTTCAAACAGAGGGCGGTTCACAGTCCCTCAGACTGTTGTGTGGGTCAGAATATAGTTTGGGGAAAAAATGAATGAATTCCTATGCACACTGTACATATCTTATAGTGCAAAAAAAAA
Source organism: Anolis carolinensis (assembly GCF_035594765.1). Lineage (NCBI taxonomy): Eukaryota > Metazoa > Chordata > Lepidosauria > Squamata > Anolidae > Anolis > Anolis carolinensis. The sequence continues at coordinate 201,269,678 of NC_085842.1, forward strand.
TGAAAGAACAATACAATATTTAAAATGAAGAACAATTGAACCAACATAAAGGGAAGAGTGGGCCTGCTTTTGGCTGATGAGATAGTCACATTAATTAGGACTGTTGTTGTGGGCCTTTAAGTTGCTTCAAATTTAGGGGAACCCTAAGTCTAAAATTTAGGGCGGAATCAGGTAAATGACCTTGGAGGGCTGCATCTGGCCCATAGGCCTTAGTTTGGGGACCCCTATTCTAGTTTGTACATGATGGGAGACTGCAATCACAGAATTGATATTGTGGTGGGGCTATAGAAAAGTATGAGAGAAAGCAGGAAAAATTATATCCTGGAGAAAATACCGGGAATAAAACACACAATGGAATCAATACATTAACTAGCAATCAAAATGAGGTTAAAAATAAGAAAATTTGATAGTTGTGCTATCTAAGACAAAGCAGGCTGCAAGCAGAGCAGTACAGACATCCTTTTGTCATACTAGTAAGGATGCAGGATGTGTCTTTTTTTGGTGGATGTGTCATATTTTCATGCAAAACCCCACATATTTCAGGGATATGCATTTACCAGGCTGAGTAGCTGCTCGAAGTGCATTGGGGAGCCGATTAACTTTTCTCATAGCTTCCTTCCAGGATTTGTCCACCTGCAAGAACATTTTGGCTTCTGCGGGCAGCTGTCGCTGAATATCAGGAGCACTGAAAATACTTTCTAGATACAGCCAGTTTCTCTGGCAAGTCAGCCATTCTTCCTAAAATCAATCAATCAAACAAAATGTTCAGGGAAAGCCAGGAAGCTAGTTTACTTCTTTAAAAACACCCAATTATATTGTTTATTGTTTATTACTGTAATTTAAAACTAATCTTGACAAAAAACATTGTCTTTTCTAGACTTGGAAGTATAAACACATAGACAATTTTACTGAAGTATTCCGGAATATATAAAATGAAGTAGCCAATGCTTATTCTTGGATTAATGGGACCCCTTAGTTATTTCTCTCAAATTGAAAGTTTAAAAAACAACTTCAAGATGAGTGAAAACTTGCACTGCTGCTAAGTAAGATAATCTGCAACCAGAACAAAATAATAATAATAATAACAACAACAACAACAACAACAACAACAACAACAACTTTATTCTTGTATCCCACCACCATCTGCCCCATCTGACTTGGGGCAGTTTACACAAGGCACAAGGTGCCTAAAAATCAGAACATGAAATAAAACACAATATAAAATACAATTGAATAAAACATAAAAGCATGTAAACAACAACATAAAACTCAGAATATAACAGAATTATAATGGTTAACAACTATTTAAGTCAAGTTAGGTTATGTCTTCTAGGTTTTCTCTCATTTAAAATAAACACTATGACAAAAAGAATACATTCATAATGCAGTACTTACTAATGTCTGACTGAACAAAGAGAGCTGCTTCTGCCACTCATCAACCCGTGCCTTGAGAGGACCTACATACCGTGAAGAGGCAATTGTTGCTACGTTAATACTGCTGTCATCTAGAATGACCTTGAAGAAAAAGGTAAAAGAGCATTAAGAGATTTGATGAGTTTCCAAGAAAAAATAATACACAGATTAATGTATGTGTATGTGTATAAAGAAATACAGGGTGCTTCAAAAAGATGGACCAGATTTGAAATTGATATATCTCTGCAACCACAACCCCCCATGAATGAAACTCTTTCCCTTTGTAAGGCTGGGGCATTGAGTTTCAAATGATTACTGCTAGAGGCCTCTCCCAGCACATAAACAGCCTCAAGTCTCAGTCATTTGCAAGATGGCGATCCTGCACAAGGAGTTTTGTGTTCAACTATCACCTTAATGTTATCCCAACAACAGGTGGAGGGCACTTATAAAATGGTCAGTAAAACTGGATAACTCATTAAACAGATTGTTACTTTTAGTGTAATTATAGTATGTTGCTATTATGAAATATACTGCTTTGAAATTGGGTCATTCGTTTTGAAACACATACATTTTTAGTTGAGGAAATGTTACTGAATCTATTATTAGTTCTACCTAAAAATGACCCATTGAGGGGATGAATTAATGTTGTAAATGAATTAATGTTGTAAATTAATGTGGATGTTTGTTTAGATTTTATGTTATTATATAATTTCGTTTGACTATGTGTAGTTTAATTTATTGATGTTAGGTTTAATTTACCGATGTTAGGCTTTAATTTGATGTTAGGTTTTAATGTTATTTTCATATGTGGGATTTCTCTGGGATTTTATTTCTTTGTTTTAGGAGGCATTGAATGCTTGCCGTTGTATCTTGGAATCCGCCCTGAGTCTCCTTGGGGAGATAGGGTGGAATGCAAATAATGTTTTATTATGATTATGATTGAAATTAGTTGTGTATATCTGGTTTTGATTATCTCAATTGTCTATTCTGGGAAGCAATAATGATAGGTTTGCCCCACCGGCATCTTGGGCTAGCTACCAATTAAACATTTTTCTGTTTAATAGATTTAAAAGCTTATTATTATAATCAATAAACAGTTTAAAATTATCTGAGTTATTTATATATTACTAAAGCTTTGATAAGTACTTTTTAAAACACATTTAGGTATATAATGTAGTTTTGCTTTATTCTTAGAAGTAACCCATATTCCTAGGCTTGTTGTGGTTGTTGCTGCTGTGTTCACATTGTTTCCAACCTATAGCCACCTTAACACAACTGTATGATTTCTTCAGCAAGATTTGCTCAGAAATTATTTTCTTCCCATCAGTTGTTTTAACTATCCAGCTTTCACAATCATACATATTTATTTATTTATTTATTTATTTCCGGTATTGCTACCCCCCCCCCCTTCTCCCCTGGGGGACTGAAAATACAATTGAAAATATAATGGTATGGATAATTCTGAATATGATACATAATATCTTTACAGAACATTATCGTCACTTAAAATGTAAAATAAGAAGCTAACCAAAATGTGAATATATACATATAAGAATTCCTGTAATTTGCTTATGAAAATGGACCACTACAACAATTCTGTAAAGCTACATACCCTGTTTCCCCTAAAATAAGACATCCCCAGAAAATAAGACCTAGTAGAGGTTTTGCTGAATTACTAAATATAAGGCATCCCCCGAAAGTAAGACCTAGCAAAGGTTTTGTTTGGAAGCATGCCTGCTGAACAGAACACCAGAGCATGCAGGATCGGTAAATGTACGTACCATAGAGTGTTGTACATGGAAATAATGGTAGTAACAGGAAATTCTTGATAGGATTTCACAGTTTGCCTCATCATGCTGGTTTGTAATGACAACTACTGTACAGTATATAATAAATGTTCATTTTTTGTTCAACAATAAATGTGAATAATTCTTCATGAAAAAATAAGACATCCCCTGAAAATAAGACCTAGCGCATCTTTGGGAGCAAAAATTAATATAAGACACCGTCTTATTTTCAGGGAAACACGGTACTTTTATTAGAAGCAGTCTATTCAATATTTAAAGCAATTCCTAACCTGAATTTCATCTGTGCCACCAAGGATAAAAACATCTTTTGCATCACGGTGGGGAAGGACAATAAATTCTGTTGTTTTCCATGCATCTTCCACCTGGTGGCAAAAACTCAGTCTTTCAACACTTGCATGAAAAACTAAAATCATATCTAAAAAGCGGAAATGCGCATGAACACAAATATCAGTTAACATTTACTATTACAGTAGAGTCTTGCTTATCCAACGAAAACGGGCCGGCAGAACGTTGGATAAGCGAATATGTTGGATAATAAGGAGAGATTAAGGAAAAGCCTATTAAACATCAAATTAGGTTATGATTTTACAAATTAAGCATCAAAACATGTTATACAACAACTTTGACAGAAAAAGTAGTTCAACACACAGTAATGCTATGTAGTAATTACGAATTTAGCACCAAAATATCACGATGTATTGAAAACATTGACTACAAAAATGTGTTGGATAATCCAGAACGTTGGATAAGTGAGACTCTACTGTATTAGCAAAGCAGACTTTCAAACAATAAATATTTTTAATCTTTTCTAAAGAAATATTAGTCCATCTTCATCTTTTGCATTTTTTATCAAAGCTTGTTAGTGTCTAGTGAATTCAGTAAGTGTCCTTAGAACAGAACCTTATTTGCACCAATCAAGAAGTACCTTTTTGAGAATTGCTTCCAGGGATGCTTCTCCTGAAGCTTGTCCAGAAACATCTTGAATCTCCTGAGAGTAGTCAAAAGCATTGATATCCACAAGTCTCTCTAAGGTTAATGGGTTCTCCACGTCAATTAACTGTGCACCAACTATTTGTTCCATAATTGCCCAATGCCTGGGTTTTAAACAGGGATTTCTAAGATCTGTGATAACAGGAAGCTGAAAAAGTAAGATATATATATATATATATATATATATATATATATATATATATATAAAATAAGCAATTAAATGAAAATTTTAAAATGAGCGCAGCTTGTCAATAAACTAACTATTATTTATAAGTCCCTTTTGGCAGTTTTTGCATTATTATATACATTAATTATTCTGTAAAACTCCTGATCTACAAGCAAGATGTGAAGACAAAGAGACTATAACAGGACTATAGCATGGATAAGGAAGTTCCTAAACTCTGAACAGACTCTGCCTTACACGGGCAGTTCATCATCCCATGACGCCATTTGCATCCTGCTACCCATTTGCCTCCCTCATTCACCTTGGTAAGAGGGTTCAAAATAGTAAATGAGAACCAGTTTTTACAGTCATAAAAACTGCCTACCTCCCAAGGACTTTATCAAACCAACTTTTATTTATTTATTTACAGTATTTATATTCCGCCCTTCTCACCCCGAAGGGGACTCAGGGTGGATTACAATGAACACATATATGGCAAACATTCAATGCCAACAGACAAACAACATATATAGACAGACACAGAGGCATTTAACATTTTTTTCCAGCTTCATGATTCCGGCCACAGGGAGAGCTGTTGCTTCACTGTCCAGTAGTGGCTGTACTTCCTCATTCCATTCCTCGTGTTTTGCTGGCAGTTTTATGATGTTGTAAATTAGTTAAATTAGCCTCCCGCATAAAGCCTACCTAAATTTCCCTAATTGACAGATGCAACTGTCTTTCGGGGCTGCATAGGTCAACAGCAAGCCAGGCTATTTAATGGTCGGGGGCTTAACCCGACCCGGCCTTCGAACTCATGACCTCTCGGTCAGTAGTGATTTATTGCAGCTGGTTACTAGCCAGCTGTGCCACAACTTGCCTGCTATTCCTCTACAGTTGCTTTAGTGTAGATAGTAGAAACATACCATGTGTAAAAACAGTAATTTTTGCACTAATTCATATTTAACTCAACTGCAGTCTTTGAAATGTAATAAATTATATATTTTATGCATCCTGAAAACAGATCTAATGAAATCAAAAGAGACTAAACTAGTAATGGCCAGAGTCTCATCTATTTCAGTAGACCTAAAACAAGCATAGCCAAGTCTAGATATCATCCAAAGATGAGATATAGCAGCCCAGGAAAGTCTATCACTAATTAATAATTTACAGTCTAGAGATGATATGGTCATTTTATTTTAAAATGTCAAGTCAAAAATATATAAATCCATGCTCTTGTAGCTTTAATGTCCAAAACATGGAGAAGACAAGGCACCATTATATTTTGTCACAACAGATAAATATAGCTGTCTTCCGTTATCTCTCAAATTCATATTTCTAGATGCAGCTGTCAAAACAACTCTTGCCCCTCAAGTGAAGAAGAGGAGTTGCACTTCTCTGCCTTCTCACTTTTAAAATTAAGAGGGCCTCATTAATTATTATATTTGTATATGTGCAGGCGCTTAAGCACAAAAATATTAATATAAATATTTCATCCTTCACCATTCAGAACTTTTTGGCGTGATTTTTGCATACTCTACCTTACACAAAAATATTATCAGAGACAGGTTATTGCTCAAATGATCATGATCTAACTGCAACTACATAATGGAAGGAAAGTGGAGGATGGAGCAAGGATAAAAGAATACTTTCTATTAAAAACAGGTTCCTGATGGGCATGGTACCAAACCAAGAAGAAAAACAGAACAATTCCTGAAGGTTTTGCCTTTCTGCCTGTTTTCTAAACACTGTGAGAAATAAGTACGCTTTGTCTTCATCTGCCCCCTGTACCTAACATAAGCGCCCTCCCTTGAGAACTTTGGTCCAATGAGAAGGAAGTGCCCTGCCTCCCTTTAGCCAATGGGAGAGCCGCGGGGAGACATTCTCTCCCTCTCTTTTGCCTTTCAAAGCGGCATCACTTTGCACTTGCAATTGCAGCAGTAGAAGGAGCGACCTCTTATTTTCCCTTTTCAGAGGAGCTGAGGTGTAAGCTGAAGCCTGCTGGTGGAATAAAGGGGCCTGTGGGCATTTCAGAGTAGCCGGATTAAAATAGGTACGAGGGAGAAGGGGAGGAAGATAAGGTCACAAAGGGAGAGGAAACCGTCCCGTTGCTGCCTTGCTTTGCCTCTCCCCCATCCCTTGCACTGGGAAGCCTTCTCTTTCTGCCGCCGCTCCAGCCTGAGTGGCCGGCTTGCAAGGGGGAGAAAGGCCACTTAACTAGAATAATATTTAGATATTAAAATAAAAATAGTGCCGCTGCTTCGCGGATTTTCACTTATCACAGGTGGTCGTAGAACGTAACCCTCACAATAAGTAAGGGAACACTGTATTGGGGAACCTAGACAGAGGGAACTGAAGCAAAGGAGAGGAAAGGTAGAGCCAAAACTTCACAGTAACCAAGGCTTTTTCCCCCCAAGGGGAAAATGCAACAATAGTGATAAGGAGCTTCTTGAAAATTGCTGATTGTGACAGTATGTATGGGCCTGTGCTTGTCTGTTTTAATTCTAATCAGAAGCACATCCCCCAATTCTCCATTAATGCAACTTAGAGACTCCCGAACAGTCAGGACAGAAGAGCTTTCCGTTCCTTTGGCCCCATGTAACTATAAAACAATACTGTATGACAATCAATATAATCTCTGCTACATTTTGGATCACCTGATTATGAGGAAAATGCTATGCATAAATGTTTCTTTTACCATGCATCAGTAATTATGTCTTTACATGCAAGAACAAAATTGAGAATTTACATTACTCACTAGTAGTGGGAAACAACTGGATTTTTTTTTCATTTGAATCTGATTCTTGAAAACATTCAAAATTATTTTCCCTTCAAAACATATATTTAGTCTCCAGGCAATCATGTGTACCTTTTCTTTCATTCTTTCCACCTTCTCCTTGAGATGTGGCACCACATTATTAGGTGGCAAACCTTTTTCCAACTGATTCACAAATTTAGCATACTTGGAGACTTGAGAATTCAACGTTTCAGGATCCAAGCTATCAAATTTACACTGTGGAAAAGAAATAGACAAAAGTGTTCTGTTTATGAGAAAGGCCAGACATATTATTTATTTATTTATTTATTTATTTACGAAATTTTTACCCCGCCTGTCTCACCCCAGAGGGGACTCAAGGCAGCTTTACATACAAGTAATGAATTTAAAACATAATGTACACTTAAATAATTATTAAATAAATAAATAAATATTAAAACAGAAATTAATAGTACATTAAAAACAATTAAAACATTTTAAAACAATATAATTCAGAGTTTAACATGTAATCCACGAGTGTAATTCTGGCTGTTCCAATGGTCGTTGCACATTCTTCCAAGCCAATCTATTGCGCTAGTTCTCTAAAGGCTTGGTCACAAAGCCACATTTTCACTCTCTTGCGGAAGGTCAGGAGGGAGGGGGTTAATCTAATATCCCTGGGTCGGGATTTCCATAGCTGAGGGGCCACCACTGAGAAGGTCCTGTCTCTCGTCTCCGCCAATCGTGCCTGCGAGGAATGTGGGATCCAAGGCAGGACCTCCTCAGATGATCTTAAACTCCACGGTGGTTCATAGAGGGAGATATGTTCAGACAGATATGCTGGGCCAGAACCGTTTAGGGCTTTGTAGGCTAAAGCCAGCACTTTGAATTGTGCTCGGTAGCAGATTGGCAGACAGTGGAGCTGACACAACAAGGGGTTGTATGTTCCCTGTATGCCGCTCCAGTGAGCAATCTGGCTGCCACCCATTGGACCATTTGTAGCTTCCAAACAGTCTTCACAGGCAGCCCCACGTAGAGCGCATTGCAGTAGTCCATTTGGGATGTAACCAGAGCGTGGACTACCATGGCCAGGTCTGATTTCTGATGATATGAGAATATAGGTCATTCTCATATCATGAGAAGACATTGTATTATATTTATTGTAGCTGCCTTGAATCCCTATATTGGGAGACAGGTAATAAATAAATAAATAAACAAATAAATAAATGGTTATTGTTTTACAAGGTTTATGAGTTACCTTAATGGGCTTCATAGGCTCCCTAAAAGTGACTTATAATTTTATATGAACAATTTTACCCTATTTCCTGATGATAATAACTACATTTTAACTTGGGACAAAGACTTTATAAACATATAAAATTGCTTGTGACAAACTGGACAAAATTCTATTGAGCGTCCTACCTCATTAAAAAAATTATTAAAATACTGTAGATATTATAGTACATGTAAACATATAACTTTTTTAAAAAAAAATGAGGATACAAAAAATATTGCTAATTAAATATATTGGACAATTAAAAAAACACATGTTTTAGATAAAGGAATCGCTCTAAATTATTTATTTATTTATTTATTTATTATTTATTTCCATCATTTATATGCCGCCCTTCTCACCCGAAGGGACTCAGGGCGGCTCACAATACAGTAGAAAAATAAAACATAGCAATTAAAACAAACAATTTAAAACAATCCAATAAATACATTTAAAACAGTATAATAAAATAATTAATCCATTCGTCCACATAAACCTTGCACGTAAACCTTAGTCCGGACCGAGTTAAAGCCATCATAATTCATTCATTAAACGCTTGTTCGCAAAGCCAGGTCTTTACCTTTTTTCTGAAACTCAGAAGGGATGGAGCCTGCCGGATGTCACTTGGGAGGGAGTTCCACAGCCGAGGAGCCACCACCGAGAAGGCCCTGTCCCTTGTTCCCACCAGCTGCACTTGTGAGGCAGGTGGGACCGAGAGCAGGGCCTCCCCAGACGATCTTAAAGTTCTCATGGGCTCATAGGAGGAGATACGTTCGGATAGGTAAGTTGGACCGGAACCGTTTAGGGCTTTGTAGGCCAAAACCAGCACTTTGAATTGGGCTCGGTAGCATATTGGCAGCCAGTGGACCTGACGCAACAGAGGAGTGGTGTGCTCCCTGTACGCCGCTCCAGTTATAAGCCTGGCTGCCGCTCGTTGTACTAATTGAAGCTTCCGGGCCGTCTTCAAAGGCAGCCCCACATAGAGCGCGTTGCAGTAGTCCAAACGAGCTGTAACCAGAGCGTGGACCACCGTGGCCAAGTCAGACCTCCCAAGGAACGGGCGCAGCTGGCGCACAAGTCTGAGTTGTCCAAAGGCTCCCCTGGCCACCGCCGAGACCTGGGGTTCCAGGCTCAGCAATGAGTCCAGGAGAACCCCCAGACTGCGACCCCGTCCAACACAGGCTATAACCCTATTCCCTGTTCAGCCTTACGACTGACCAGGAGGACCTCTGTCTTGTCTGGATTCAATTTCAATTTGTTAGCCCTCATCCAGTCCGACACAGCGGCCAGACACCGGTTCAGGACCTGGACAGCCTCCTTAGTGACAGGTGGGAAGGAGTGACAGAGCTGGACATCATCTGCGTACAGATGACACCGCACCCCGAAACTCTGGATGATCTCTCCCAGCGGCTTCATGTATATGTTGAACAACATGGGGGACAGTACTGACCCCTGCGGGACCCCACAAGTCAATGGTTGTGGGGCCGAGCAGGTGTCCCCCAAGGACACCATCTGGGACCGACCCTCCAGGAAGGACCGGAGCCACTGCAGAACAGTACCTCCAAGCCCCATCCCGGCAAGGCGCCCCAGAAGGATACCGTGATTGACGGTATCGAAGGCCGCTGAGAGGTCCAGCAGAACCAGCAGGGACACACTCCCCTGTCCAGTTCCCGGCGTAGATCATTGACTAAGGTGACCAATATCATGAAAGACAGTTCTGGGTAAAATCTATTTAAGTCTCTCCAGAGAGTCAACAGTTTTTATATGTGCTCCAGCATGCCCTCCAAAAGTTTGGGGAATTCTTTAGAGCAAAAATGGGCAAGGGCAAGGAGTTCAGAGAGAAGGAAAAAGTTGCTGCGCTGTCAGACCACCACTTGTGTAAGTCTAGATTTTGTCCTTAGAAAGAATACATGCATGATTCCTATGTGCACTTCAAGTATACATTGCAGATACTGGCTGTTGATACAGTAGAGTCTCACTTATCCAACAGTCGCTTATCCAACGTTCTGGATTATCCAACACATTTTTGTAGTCAATGTTTTCAATATATTGTGATATTTTGGTGCTAAATTCATAAATACAGTAATTACTACATAGCATTACTACGTATTGAACTACTTTTTCTGTCGAATTTGTTGTGTAACATGATGTTTTGGTGCTTAATTTGTAAAATCATAACCTAATTTGATGTTTAATAGGCTTCTCCTTAACCTGTCCTTGTTATCCAACGTATTCGCTTATCCGACGTTCTGCCGGCCCGTTTATGTTGGATAAGTGAGACTCTACTGTAAATAAGTAGGGTTACCATTGAGAATGCCGAACATATAAAGGCTTGAAATGGTGGGCTTTCCGACTTATTTTGTTTACTGCAAAACATTAGTTTAAAGCTAAATGTCAAGGCAATAGCATGGAAATACATTGCACGGACTACTTGTTGTTTGTATTAAAGAGAAGTTCATGAGAACTCAATTGTTATTCTGCCTTTGAGATTTTATGAGGCTTGTCATTTATGACCTTTTCTCAACTTTCATGTAGTAGTTGAGGGAAGCAAAAAAAAAAATAGTAAAAAGTTACTCTCTTAGAGCCAACACATAATGTCATCATCATCATTGGTGAGCACTTGTGTCCGAGTATGACTGTTCTCTATGGTCTTGGCGGTGGGTCTGTAGGTGATTTGCAGAGACCTGTTCTTGAACTTCGTGTTCTTCCGCAGTGAAGACATTGATTTCCAGGTGGAAGGTGGTCACAGTAAGGGTTGGCTTGATGTTCTTTCCTATTAGCACGTTTCTCCTTTTCACCCTCCATTCATGTCTCGAATTCCACAGTAGTGGTGGCCACAGCTGACCTCCAGTTAGAATGCTCAAGGGCCACAGCTTCCTAGTTCTCTGTGTCTATGCCAATTTTCAAGATTGGCTTAAAGCCCATCTTTAAAAAAAATTCCTGCCCACCAACATTCCATTTTCCATTCTTGAGTTGGGAGTATAATAACTGCTTTGGGAGACGGTGATCGGGCATTTGGACAACGTGGTCAGTCCAGCAAAGTTTCAATGATGGTGGTCTTTGCTTCTTCCAGCACACTGACATTTGTCCTTCTGTTTTCCCAAGAGATTTGCAGGATTTTCCGTAGACAACGCTGATGGAATCATTCCAGAAGTTGAGTGTGACATTTGTAGATGGTACACATTTCACAGGGTATAACAGGGTTGGGAGGGCAATAGCTTTATAAACAAGCATTTTGGTATCCCTACAAATGTCTCGATCCTCAAGCACTCTCTGCCTCAATTCAAAAAATGCTGAACTCACAGAGCTCAGGCAGTGTTGTATTTCAGTGTCAATGTTGACTTTTGTGGAGAGGTGGCTGCCAAGGTAGAGGAAATGGTCAACATTTTCAAACATTACACCATTAAGCTTTATTTCCGGTATTGCAGAGGGATTGGTTGGTGCCTGCTGAAAGAGTACTTTGGTTTTCTCAATGTTCAATGAGAGGTCAAGCTTTTCGTATGCTTCTGCAAAGGTGTTTACAGTGGCTTGTAGGTTTTCTTCTGAATGAGAACAGATGAGAACAGATTATTCCATCAGCATATTGGAGTTCTCTAACAGATGTTGTTGTGACCTTGGTTTTGGCTTTCAGTCTGCTGAGGTCAAATAGCTTGCCATCCGTCCAATAGATGATTTCCAGACCAGTGAGTAGCTTCCCATCAACAAGGTGCAGTATCATAGTGATGAAGATACATAATGTATCTCTTTATAAAAATAAACATACATATTTAATACCATAATTGTACTTCTGACGCTTCCAGATACATAATTTAAAGAATAATACAATTAATTTACCTCCATCCAATCTTCTTCAAGTATTGCCCATTCACAAAGAGAATCCCATAATAGTTGTTTCAATTTTAACTCTGCACAAACTTCCTCCAGCGCCTCGAATTTTGTTACTTCCACCTTTCAGGGAAAAACAAGATACTGTGATTTTATTTTCTGAGACTTTATATTACAAAATAAGCGATAGTTTGACTATCCAGGGCCAGGTGAAGTACATCCAGGGGTATTAAAAGAATTGGCAGGGGTTATTTCTGAACCTATAGCAAACCTTTCTGAGAATTCTTGGAGAGCAGAAGTCCCAACAGACTGAAAGAAAGCAAATGCTGCCACCATATTTAAAATGAAGATCCAAACAATTACCGCCCAAGTTAGTCTGATATCAATATTAGGAAAGATTCCGGAGAGATCATCAACCATCATACAGTTAACTGTTTCAAAATACTGTTACATATAAGAAATTGTGTATAAATTATTACATTTATCTGTCTTGCTGATGCCTTGTTGCAACAGCTCCACTGGACATTTGCTTGTTCCTGGACAAAATTCAAAGTAATGTTATGACAAAGCCCTATAAAACATGAATCAAGGCTATCTAGAGGGCCATTATCTCTTGTATGAACCTGTTCAGGAGATGCTCTTATCCCAGGCACATCTGGTGGGAATTAGGGAGAGAATTTTCTCTGTGGCTCTGTTCAGATAATGTGGTCAATCAAATCTGGTTGATTACGACAGATTTAAACCTGGTTGATTACGACAGATTTAAACCCGATTCAGATTTGACACAATTTCGAATTATATGTATTTACCTGTACAGTTGGAATATATAGGAAGAAGTCCTTACATCAATAGCCAAAAATGTTCCAGTTCTGGCAGGCTTTCAGCAATTGTCTATTATGTGCTTTTTAATGGTGTGCTGTTCTGTTGATTTTGATAGTCTTATATTTTCATTCATTTGAAATGGTTTTCACAACATAAATTCTTTAATTGTTTTTTTTTAATAATGCAAATGCAAACATATTTACTGAGGTTTTCATGCGTTCTTCATTTCTACTGGAGAATTTGAATAATGTAAGTTGTCTCTATTCGCAATAGTAGGAGAAAGGTGGGACACAAATATAACTAAAAAGGATGAGTAGAAGGAGTCAGATGAGGGAATATGATGGTATCCCCTCTTTTCCAACTTCATTCTCTCAATAACCTTGTGAAATTAAGTTAAGATTGGCCAGACCTTTGAAGAACAGGGTAGAGACTTGAACCTGGGCCTGCCAATCCTTGCTCAACACTCAAACTACTACACCACACCAACTGTCCACTAATAATTTGTGATGTACTTGATTTGTATAAATTGCAAGGCAGAATATGAAAAAAAACCTACTGCTCTAAACAAATTACCTTAAAGTTTTTCTGGTATGACTTATACTGGAATGCACGTTTCTGTAGCTCATCCAGAATGCTTTGCAGCTCTGCTAAAACCTGTCTCACTCTGTCTTGATCAGCATCTATATCCAAAATCTGAGGATCCTATTAAAGCCAAAAAAATTGTTTTTATGTGTAGTATATTTAAATTAACAAAATTAAAGGAAGTAGAGTAAAAGTGAATCTAATGTGCAACACAATACTTATCAAATATGTTCCCTGGATTTAAAAATATGTATCATTTTTATCTCTACCACCAGGAGCACTAAATCACACAACTTTTTAAAGCAAATAATTCTAAAGCAGAACTCTGCAACTGTCTGTTGTGATATTACCAGGGATGTCAAACCCATTTTCATGGAGGGTCATATCAGTCTTATGGTTGCCTTCAAAGGGCCACTAAATCCATGGACAGAGAATTTGAGGATACAGAGGGTCAGCTACATATGGTTGTCTGTGTTCTTTTTTTTTTTTACCCAGTTGAGGATCTCAGGTGTCACTGAACAATAACTCCCATCACTTCTGATTATTTACTGAGTAGCTATTGGTGACCATCATTATGTGGTATGTAAGGAATTCATAAAACTAGTTCTACAGAACATCATCTGAAAAACTATTATTTGTATACCTGAGCTTCACGTTTAACTAGTTTAACTTCTTCATTCAGTTCATGAATGTCAAGGTCTAAAAGTTGACAGAATCTAAAAATGCTAGCATCTCTTTCGCCCACAGCTTTGTCAATTGCATTGCGAACAGCAATAATGGATGGTTTGAGACTTGAAAACAAAGCCAGATCTTCAGGAGGAGCTGGTACTGTATATTGTTCAATCAGCCGATACATCTGTGTTACTATTTTTGATTCGTCTTCAAGAGTTTCAATCTGGGGAAGAAATAAATTATTTTTCATTTTGTTTTAAAACTATACATTCACGAGTAATTTAAAACTATCAATGGAAATTCCAAATGGCTATAAGACATAATATTAAATGTAGGAATAAAAGCTGGCATGCAAATTTGTTCCAGATTCTTTGACCTGGCTCAAGATATGCATCTTTTACCTATCTATCTATCTATCTATCTATCTATCTATCTATCTATCTATCCATCCATTCATCTATGGAAGTCTCGTGATAAGATGTCCCTGGGGAGAGGGGGTGGGATATAAATAACCATTATTATTATTATTATTATTATTATTATTATTATTATTATTATTATTATTATTAAGGTGTCCAATGGCCTAAAGAAAATTAAGCCTGAATTCTCACAAGAAGTCCCACTGACTTAACTAAACCACTTTGGGTCTTGATTAGGAAAAACAATTAGAGTATAAATATTATAACATCAACAACATAAACATCATGACTCATTGAAAAACATCATGATGATTACTGAAATGTAATGTAGTAAGAAATGAGGGAGAATACAATACAGATGGATCGATTTGAAAAAGAGAAGCCATGGCCCGGGTTTGCAAGACCAAACTAGAATTCAAAGTTCACGACTAAGGATCTTTGAGGTCTCACATTCAAAGGGCTACCATAAGTCCAAGTCAAGTTGATGGCAAATAACAAAAAAGATGAATGTCAGGTCCCAACATTGCCAACAGCTGTGAGTTAAACAAATCAATCAAAATTCAGAAGAAAAACATATTGATGAAAGGACATGTTTTGCTTCCAATGAATGATACATATTTACTAAGTTGGTACACCTAACACACAACATATTGAACCTACCCTGTCTTGTATTTCATCAAGGAATGTCAAGCTAAACACATATTCTATAGTTGTAGTTGGTAGAAACTCAAGTTTAAATTTCGCATCATTTGCCTCAAGTAGAATGGCGGTCACTTTTTTCTTCGCAATTATAGGAAGCATTTCATTAATAACCTAAAATACAAAGGAAATAGAAGGTATTGACATCACTCGAAAAAAGAGAAAAACTTTTACTAAGGGGTGGTGTTTTTCGAAATATGAATTTCATATCACATATTAAACACAGAGTTTTGAAAAGCAGTTTTATTACAACTTCCAGAATCCCCCAGACAATATGGCCAATGAACATTATGGGAATGCAGGCCAGATAACTGCTGTTTCCAAGCACTGGTTAAATGCAGGATTTGTTATATTTAACAAAAAAAAAATTAAATAACTTCAATAGAGTAACCTTCTGCAAAGTAAGAGGTTAGACTCGCCATGAAAGTTCATACTGGGAGGGCATGAAGAGCCATTCACTCCATTTAATGCCAACCCATCCAGAAGAGTCCACATCCTTTTTCACTTATTGTTTTAGTACTTCCTTCCTCTTCAAATTATCTAGCCTAACCTGCACTAATATCCACTTGTGTATTTATATGTTTACATTTCCATAACTTATATTAATTTGTTCTTTTTTATATAATGAGCAGGTGTGGATTATCCCTCCTGCTATCCCAAAATGAACATTCACATTCTCAACCTCATGACAACATAGAGGATAAATTCCCTATGCCTGGGAAATCTCCAAGTCTTCAGAATTGGGTGGAAATTTATGGATTTATTTATTTAATGTTATTACTAATTGGAGTACCATTCTGCCAAACGCACCCAAGAACAACATGTCTCCCCTTTGCTTTCTATCAAAACCTTTTCTAATTCCCTATCTCCAAACAAATTTTTTCTCCCTTGAAAGGCAGATAAGCCAAATTGTTCTTGCATTACTGGTCCACCTCCAAATGGTGTAACAGGAACTTCTTTGCTGCTGCATTAATGCTTTTTTTTTTTCTGTAAGGGCCATGTAGTCATGACCAGTATCTGCTACATAATCTAATACTTTTCTAGCTCTGCCCAAAGCTTTGCTCAAACACTTTTCTAGCTCTGCTTTTTTTTTTCGTGTCAGGAGCAACCTGAGTTGCTTCTGGTGTGAGAGAATTGGCCGTCTGCAAGGACATTGCCCAGGGGATGCCCGGATGTTTTTACCATCCTTGTGGGAGGCTTCTCTCATGTCCCCGCATGGAGCTGGAGCTGATAGAGGGAGCTCATCCACGCTCTCCCCAGGTGGGATTTGAACCTGGCAGCCTTCAGGTCAGCAACCCAACCTTCAAGTCTGCTCAATCCTTTGTATCTGTTCTTGAATCCACAATACAGCCTCACAAGCAAACACTGAAATTGCTATTGATGATCTAATAGCTTCATGAGCTTTTTTCAGCACTGAATCCGTTCTCCTCTCCTCTATCTTTCTAATCCAGTGGTTCTCAACCTGTGGGTCCCCAGGTATTTTGGCCTACAACTCTCAGAAATCCCAGCCAGTTTACCAGCTATTTGAATTTCTGGGAGTGAAGGCCAAAACATCTGGGGACCTACAAGTTGAGAACCACTGCTCTGATCATTGTATCACACTCTCATGTGAGAATTGTTTTACAAAGAAGGGCTGCAATTGGGTCATCCTAATGTGAAACTTTGAGGAACTGCATCCTTCCTAACAAAGGAGTTAATAAAGCTTCAGACAATACCCTTAAAAACCTCATTGTGTTCAAAGAGGTTGTATAGTCTATTTTTATTTACTTTTTAAACATCTCAAGTCTTGGTATCTCTAGCTCCCTAGCTTCCTGTATTTTAAGTACTGGTGCTATTTTATCAATTAGCCATATCGTTAATACCTTCGATGCTCTCGCTACGAAAGAACATGCAGAATAAATCTGTACAGTCACCTATGGACCCACCACCAAGACCCTACACTTGGAAGGCAATCAGACTTGGCCATGAGGGATTGCCTATGATATGATGATATGATCTCTAACTCCATAGTTTCCTGTATTTTAAGTACTGGTGCTATTTTATCCATTTTAGACATATTGTTAATATCTGATTGACCATTCCTATGTAACTGATATAGCCCCAATGTTTGTAAGATACTTTTAAGCAGATTTAAAAATAAATAAATTTGAAACAGTCTATTTGCATTCATTTCCTTTCCCTCTTCTTTGCCAGTAGAATCAAAATCGTCTACCCCACTATCATATTCCATTTCCTCATGCCAACTATTGTTTACACAGTCCATTTCTTCTTGGGGAGATAGGGCGGGTTATAAATAAAGTGTTATTATTATTCCATATACTGCTCCTCATGGATATACACTCTTGGCTATTGTTTTAGATCTTTTCTGTCTAAACTCATCCTTGGTTTCTGCATTAGCAAATGTCTTTTTCTTATCAATTAATATATGATGTGTATACCTGTCACTATCCTATTTTTGTTGGATCAACCTTGTCTCTTAAATTCCGTAAGTAGTCAATTGTATCATTTTTAAAGTACAGTAGAGACTCACTTATCCAACATAAACGGGCCGGCAGAATGTTGGATAAGCGAATATGTTGGATAATAAGGAGAGATTAAGAAAAAGCCTATTAAACATCAAAATAGGTTATGATTTTACAAATTAAGCACCAAACATCATGTTATACAACAAATTCGACAGAAAAATTAGTTCATTATACATTGATGCTATGTAGTAATTGCTGTATTTACGAATTTAACACCAAAATATCACAATGCATTGAAATCACTGACTACAAAAATGTGTTGGATAATCCAGAATGTTGGATAAGTGAGTGTTGGATAAGTGAGACTCTACTGTATTCATAAAATTCATCCTGTTGAAAACTGTGACTGCCAGTTAAATGGGGAAAATTCATTGTATGATAGCTCATTTTAAAAAGGTAAAGGTTTCCCCTGACGTTA
This sequence comes from Anolis carolinensis, assembly GCF_035594765.1. Classification (NCBI taxonomy): domain Eukaryota; kingdom Metazoa; phylum Chordata; class Lepidosauria; order Squamata; family Anolidae; genus Anolis; species Anolis carolinensis. The sequence goes on from NC_085842.1 coordinate 201,288,039, forward strand.
AATCCAGTCATGACCGACTCTGGGGTTGGTGCTCATCTCAATTTCTAAACCGAAGAGCCGGCGTTGTCCATAGACACCTCCAAGGTCATGTGCATGGAGCGCTGTTACCTTCCCGCCGGAACGGTGCCTATTGATCTATTCACATTTGCATGTTTTCGAACTGCTAGGTTGGCAGGAGCTGGGACTAACAGTGGGCACTCATTCTACTCCCGGGATTTGAACTTGGGACTTTTTGGTCCGCAAGTTCAGCAGCTCAGTGCTTTAACACACTGTGCCACTAGGGGCCCCATGATAGCTCATTAAATTAGGATGTTTAATTAATTAAAATCAAGCCTATTTTGATTGCTACTATAGGTCATTAGAATGCTCAATTCATTACTTATAGCTTCTTTTTTCATCTTGCTCAAATCTGTAGTTGTCAAATTATTCATTTTACAGAAGTCTGACTTTTTATTGGATTCTATACATTCCAGTCACATTGTACATGTGCTCCTCAGTTTCAGTATGCATCTGCCTCCACTGTCCAATATTAGATGGCTTATTATTATTATTATATTATTATATTATTATTATTATTATTATTATTATTAGAGAGGGCCTTCTCCGCTGTGGCCCCCCGCCTCTGGAACTCACTCCCGAGGGAGATTAGACAGGCCCCCACCCTCCTTGCCTTTCGAAAAAGCCTTAAAACCTGGCTTTTCCAGAGGGCCTTCGACGACTAATTTTTGGGGGTTGATTTGTCTGCCCATTTAATTTCATTAGAGAGTGTTCTGCCATGATTATTGATACCTTGCTGAGTACTTCTGCCACGAAGCTACAGAAGCCCTCTATTTCGGCCTAGAACTGTTTTATCTCCTTGTTTTTAACATGTGATGTATGTATTGATTGTATGACTGCTTTTCATGTTTGATTTTACAATGTGTAATTTGTCACTGTTTTTATTATTGCTGTGAGCCGCCCCGAGTCCCCTCGGGGAGATGGGGCGGGATATAAGAATAAATTTTTTATTATTATTATTATTATTATTATTATTATTATTATTATTATTATTATTATTATGTTGGAACACCAGTAATAATTCATTTCAAATACTGTAGTTTATGAATTTGTCAGACACACAAAGAGCAGGTGCATAATTCACTCCATTCTGCCTCGCAGCTCTTGAATTCCTTCATTATCATTACCGACATTGGCTGATAACTGTGCGAGTTTCCTTTGCGAAGGCATGGTGCAATGTAGTCCCGCTCTCTGGCGTCAAATCTGCTTTTTCAAAATTGTAGAATGGAGCTGCCTTTGGAGATTTCACTGCTGCTGCAACATTCTTCTCCAGACTATTTATGTTAACTGGCACAACTTTATTTGCTTGGTGATCCATTCCAACTTTAGGAGCATTCACTATTACTGCACTATTTTTCCCCTGTTTATTGATAACACTTTAAGAGGTTTGAATTCCTTTCTTCTTCTTTTTACTCACACCAGTATCTGGCTTTCTCTTTAAAGCTTATCTATTTTCATTGTCTTCCTTTCTCTTTTTCCTTATATCATTTTCATTTCTTTCACTCTCACTTGAAGACCGCAACATTTTCCTTAAAGCCACTCTTTTAAATTGTTCTTACATTTGTTTATCTGTGATAATTTGAGATTGATTTTTTTTATTTTGTCATGTTTCCCAAGAAACTGATCAGCCACCAGGGAAACAGAAACATCTTTATTTTTTAACTTTTCTTGTTTCTATCTCTCTTGACTTCTTATCTATTTCTACCTATTTAACAATTGCTAAAACTTAAATTCCTATCACTAACTGAAACAGAGAAGGTACTTTCACATTAGGCTAGCAAGGCAGGAAATTTAAAACTGAGAGAGAAGAGAAAGAGTACTAATATCAATAATTTAAAAAATGTTGACTCATGCCTGGTCGGATTGGCACATGAAAGTTAACCTTAACATAGTTGATCACTTCTCCATCCCATCCTGAGAATATGTTCCTACTATATCTCTATACTCTTTTCCCTCAATCATCACATCACACAACATAGTCAGTAACTCTTGATCATCTGTCCTCACTAATCCACCATGACTTTGACACTGTTCCACAAAAGCTTTTATCAGACCATTATATTTAAAAACTGATAAACTTCTCCATGCCTGGAATATCATCTGAGCAAAGAGAAATAATTGCCGTATTCTGACATGGCTCAATTCCATTTTCAAATGGAGTTACAAGTTCAGTATTGAAAAAAATTGTAAATTTACCTCCAAACAGCGCTTAGGTGAGGGAATCAATTTGTCTTTCAGCTTTTTAGCATCTATGAGCAATAAGCCTAGGTTTCTCTTTTGCCTCAGGGCCACAGCTTCTTTGTGTTGTATATGATACTTTTCCAGTTGTTCAGCGAAGAATGTGACATCTGTTTATTATACACAGAATATGAAATAAAGTCATGTATTTAGGCAGACATTTCACTAGCTATATTCTATTTTGAAAGAAAACAAAAGCTTTTATCTCCTCTTTATTGGCAGAAAAAAATGTTTCTTCTGATTGGTGGATGGAGAATACTGAAAGTTGTTTCTCTCCCTCAGCCGCTTGATTTAAAATGCTGGCCATGCATTCAAAATGTTAGAAGTGACACCACAACGGAGACAGTTATTCTCTTAGGTTCTTCCAGGCCTCCAGGTGTTTTGACCTTCAGCTCCAGAATTCCTGATCATTGTATAAGTTAGCTAAGGCTTGTAGGAGTTGGAGGCCCAAACACCTAGAGGCATGGACTAAGCTTCCCATCATTCTACTCGGAGAAGGGGATGTTTCTTTTGTATATAAGAACTAGCTGTGCCTGGCCATGCGTTGCTGTGGCGAAGTATGGTGGTATGGGAAATAAAGTATTGAGGAATTGGTGGTAGTTAAGGTAAAGGGTAAAAGTTTCCCCCTGACATTAAGTCCAGCCGTGTCTGACTCTGGGGACTGGTACTCATCTCCATTTCTAAGCCGAAGAGCTGGCGTTGTCCGTAGACTCCTCCAAGGTCATGTGGGATGACTGCATGGAGCGCCGTTACCTTCCCGCGGAGCAGGACCTAGTCATCTAGTCTGATTTGCATGTTTTTGAACTTTAGGGTTGGCAGAAGCTGGGGCTAACAGTGGGGGCTCTCTCTGCTCCCCCAATTCAAACCTGCGACCTTTCAGTCCAGAAGTTCAGCAATCAGCGCTTTAACACACTGCGCCATGAGGGGATATTATTTCCTAAAGGTTGTGAATATACAATATTTCTGATTGGGTTTTTTTTTTGTCTGTTGGAGGCAAGTATGAATGCTGCGATTAGGCATGTAATGGCCTTGCAGCTTTAAAGCCTGGCTGCTTCCTCCCTGAGTGAATTTTTTGTTGGGAGGTGTTAGCTGGCCTTGATTGTTTCCTGTCTGGAATTCCCTTGTTTTCAGAGTGGTGTTCTTTGTGATATTTTATGTGCTTCTATTGTCTGTGGCCCTCAGAAAACAGGTTTTGCCAGACTTTGGTGATGGGAATACTTTGTTGGGAGGTGTTAGCTGGCCCTGATTGTTTCCTGTGTGGACTTCCCCTGTTTTCAAAGTGTTGTTCTCTATTTAGTGTTCTGATTTTAGAGATTGTATTATTCTGTTATTTTTATATATTCTGATTTTAGTGTTTTTGAATACTTCAAGCCAGATTGTATTCATTTTCACGGTTCACAGCAACACAATAATAATAATAGTAATAATAATAATGATAGTAATAAAAATGACTTTGGTAATACACACTGCTTCACTCCCTTATAAGCTTGCTTTCTGGAAGAATCCTTTCTTGGGAGGTGTTAGCTGGCCCTGATTGTTTCCTTTGGGTAATTCTCAATTTCCCTGCTTTCAGAGTGTTGGTCTTTATTTACTGTCCTGGTTTTAGAGATTATATTGTTCTGTATTATTCTACCACAGTAATTATTTCATATTACAGTAGAATCTCACTTATCCAACATTCGCTTATCCAATGTTCTGGATTATCCAACGCAGTCTGCCTTTTAGTAGTCAATGTTTTTGTAGTCATTGTTTTAAATTCATTGTGATATTTTGGTGGTAATTTGTAAATACAGTAATTACTACATAGCATTACTGCGCATGGAATTACTTTTTCTGTCTAATTTGTTGTATAACATGATGTTTTGGTGCTTAATTTGTATAATGATTACCCTAATTTGATGTTTAATCGGCTTTTCCTGAATCTCTTGTTATTATCCGATATATTCACTTATCCAATGTTCTGCCGGCCCACTTATGTTGGATAAGTGAGATTGTACTGTATATTTATAATCTTATATTATCTGCTTAGAACTGGATTATATGAGGCCCCTTATACACAGCTGTATAAAATGCACACTGGAGTGGATTATATGGCAGTGTGGAGTCAAGATAATGCAGTTCAAAGCAGATAATATAAAATTATAAATGGGTTATATAGCTGTGTGGAAGGGCCTTGAGTCTACACTGCCATATAATCCAGTGCAAATTAGATAATCTGTGGAAGAGGCCTAAGTGAGGTCTAACTCTGCCTGTCCCCTGGGCTGAGTGGGTTGCTAGGAGACCAAGTGGGCTGAGTTTAGCCTTCTAACTGGCAGCAATTGGATAAAAACAATTATTCTCTCCCTCTAATTAGGACTTTATTTTTCTTTTCTTTTTGTTGTATCAACAACAAATGAGGATGAGGGGTTGTGCTGTCAATTTTCGAGGTTGTGGGGTGTTTAGTTTTGTTGTTTTGTCCGCTGCCGTGATTCCATCACTCTTATATAATAATAAAAATAAAAATATATAATATAATATAATATAATATAATATAATATAATATAATATAATATAATATAATAGATAGAAGATATAAGATTAAGGTACAGTTCTCACACTAAACTGTGGATAACAAGGTTTAGGGGATTTATCTTTTTCATTACAATTTCTAGATGAGCCGCTCTGAGTCCCCTCGGGGAGAAGGGCGGGGTATAAATGCATGTAATAAATAAATAAATAAATAAATAAATAGATTTATCTATGAGTCTATAGCAGGCATGGGCAAACTTTTTTTGTCTTGGGGCCGCATTGGGAGGGCCGAGCCAGAAGGGAGGGGAGTTGGGAACACACTGGGTGGGCCTGGGCCCGGGAGAACTTGAAGCAACCTTCTTCAGAACAGATTATTATTATTATTATTATTATTATTATTATTATTATTATGTTTATTAATATTCTGCTTTTTCTCTCCACAAGGAGACTCAAAGTGACTTACATTAAATTCATGTCAATGAAATGGTCAGCTCTGAGAGTGAGGAGAAGCAGTTGCTGGAAGGGGCAGAGTTGGAGCTGGAGACAAGCAGCTCCCAGCAGCGCCCCCCACCCCAGCTTAGTTATTTCAGAAAAGGAGCCTTTAGTAGTAGCTACCACTTCCCAACAAGAGGAACAAGTAGAAGCCAGTACATTAGAGCAGGCTGATGAAGGGTTAAATGCACCATCCCTTTTAGAACACAGATGAGAGCATGCAGTTAGCAAAAAATAGGCTTTACACAGGCAACGTCTGAAGACATAGCTTAAAAGGATCTCAAGGTGAAGACTTGCTGTAGGAGATGTGTCTGCTTGCTGATTCTGGACTGTGACCTTTACTGCCATATTTTGGATCCTGGTTTGAATTGCTGACTCCGCTGTTTTTGTACTTCCAGCTTTGGTAACTTAGAACTGGGATTGTGGCTTGTGTTTGTTCCTGACTGAACTCTAAAACTCCTTTGGCATAACCAAACTGAACTCAGGATTTTGGCTTTATCTCACTATCAATAACTTGTGTATATTCTAATACTGCTGGCCTGTAAAGATTATAACATTTGGGGATTTTGTGTTAACATACTAGGACTTGTTTGATGCTTCTGTTGCTTGTGAAGCCTCTGTTTGTATAACCAGAACTTGGCAAAACACAAGAAAATCCAAAGTAACAACAGAGAAACAATTTCATATAATAAGTACTAGCCAAATACACGATTGTACTGCTGTTATTTTGATTTATCAGTCTTGTGTGATAAAGTCTTAAATCGTAATAAAATCTGCTACTAAATTTCCAACTAATAGAATTAGATAGGGTATTGATGAAAAATAGATCTTGACTTAGAAGATCTGAGAAGATTAGTATGAGACATAAACTTCTAGTTGTGATCAGCTGTATTAGTTCACCACTATAATCAAACCAAATAGCAAATCAAAGCTTTCACTGTTAACATAAAATTTTCTTGCCTCCAAAATAAAATTGATCTGTAATAGTAATCATGCAGCAACACCTAGCACTTCAACACATTCATCTTTTATTCAGGACATCAATTTTCCTTATAAAAATGCTGTTAGTCCTGTACCATTATGGACATATCGCAGAAGATTATTATTATGATATTTATACTCCACTTTATCTTTCTCGAAGGAGAGTCAAAGCGGCTTAGCATAAAAGCATTAGCATAGAATATGCTATACAAACATGCAAAAATTAAAACAGAATTAAATACAAACTAGGCTTTATGTTGTAGGGTTGCCATCTTGTAAATGGCTGAGGCTAGGGCTGTTTGTGTCCTGGGAGAGGCATTTAGCAGTAATTCTTGGAAACTACATGCTCCACCCTTTCAAGAGTTTCATTCATGGGCGGTTCGTAGTTGCAGAGATATAGCATTTTCAAATTGGGTCCCTCTTTTTGAAACAGTATTTCTATATTACAAACATTACACACGTTTAATGCCAGAGACTGTATGTTCTATCTGGCTGCTGACTAAACATATGCCACAATACAAAACAAAATTTACCAGGTTCTTTCATCTTCAGAGCTGCCAAGTCCAGACTTTCATTTTCTTTAAAAAATAACCGAAATTTTTCAAAAGTACTTGCATACAAATTGGCTGCTTCAAATGCTGAAAATATGGTTTCCTACAAATTAAGAGAAATACATTTTATGTTATAATCTTAAAATTATGTCCATATCAATTCTCTATTTCCTTTCCTTTAACTCAATTAATTCCTTCTTCTCTTTTACTACCCAACATTTTATGATATTATCCATTTTATTTTGTTTATATTGTTACATTGTCTACTGTTATATGTTGGGAGCCACCCTGAGTCCCCTTGGGGAGGGGGCGGGATATAAATAAATTACTGTTGTTGTTGTTATTGTTATTATTATCTCCACAAGCTAATGATGGTCAGCTGTTTTAAAAGCCCAATACATTTTACTCTGTATGAGGAAAGACCTTCTTCAGGAATATTCAACAGAAATCTCTAGGCAACACTTTCTAATCGTTTATTAAGTATTAAAGGACCTTTAATAGACAACGAAATAATGTGCTTCTTTGCCAACACCCTTGAAGTGAGAAAGAGGGAGACTACTTCCAAATGGATACACTGTACCTTTATTTGTAAGATAAGATTTTGAAGATGTCTATCATCTTTAAACATTACTGATAAACTTGGTCCTTCACCACATGTTTTTTCTTCAATTTTATTGTTAATGATTGGACGAGTGAAGGCATCAAAGTATCGATCAGGAACAAGGTTTGCAACAGATAACACTGTTGCCTGAAACTGAGACACAATTTCTGCCATACTAACCTTTTGGACAAAACAAAAAAAAATCCTCTTTTAAAAGCTTGTAATATTGGGAGAAGACGAAGAAAGAACAACATTTATATACTAACTTTACACCATTGTTCAAAGATACAAAAACATGTAAATTTTACAATAATTATGGCTATAATTATCTCCAAGCTGAAAAGAGATGAAAAGAGGCCATCAGAATGAAAGACATGTCTTGCTGAAAGTTATCTCTTATGCTCACAACAGAGATGATATCTGATACAAGGACTCTGTTTGTGCTTCCATCTCTTAATCACTAACACTCAATATGTATTAGGACAGTGTACTCTGAAAAAAATTAACATAATACTACAAAATTATATGGGACTATTTAAAGTATGATATTGTGTGATGATGAGATGGCCACTAAACCTCTGTTTAAATGACTCCAAAGAAGGGTCCACCAGCCTCTGAGGCAGTCTGTTCCACTCTTGCACAGCTCTTATTATCAACAGGTTCTTCCTAAAGTTTATGTGGAATCTTTTTCCTTGTAATTTGAACCCATTCGTTAATGTTCTAGTCTCTAAAGTAAGTTTGTCCACCTTCTACATTACATTTCTACAAATATTTGAAGATGGCTATCATATCACCTCTCAGTCTTCTTTTCTCCAAAGTAAATACAACCAGCTTCCTAAGCCATTCTTCATGGGGGTTTCTGGCCATTTTACCATCTTCACTGCCCTCTTCTGGACAGTTTGTCAATATCCTTCTTGAACTGTAGTGCCCAGAAGCAAACAATGTGTGCCAAGTCAGGTCTGACCAACGCTAAACAGCTATTATTTCCTTTGATCTGGATGCTACCCTTCTGCTGATGCAATGTGGAAATGCATTAACTTTATTGGTCACTGCATTACACTTAACTTTTTTATTTTCAAAAACTTCCATTTCAACATATATGAAATAGTACTGAAAGCTATTAAAAGGGTAGATTATGGAATAGTCTTTCTCTATATTTTACAACTGATTTGGAATTTCATATTTTAAAATAATAGTTCTAATCTATTAATTATACTCAATTTCACATGTGTTTTAAAGTTTAATAAACCTTTTCCATCAACAAACAGACCCTGTGTCTTATATAAACCAGAAGACAAAGTTTTGCATATCTTAAGATGTCTCAGCCACAGCCTTATCATTATAGTCTATTGAATGCCATGCAGTTGTAATTTATTGTATAGCTTTGCTTGGCTATTTTCTAGTCATTTTCTGGCAGATGATCCAGAAAAGGAAAAACATTTTCCCACAAGTATTACTGATATACTTCCATGTCTGCTTCTTTATTTGCTGTCCTTAATAAGATAGCAAAAGTGTAAGACTTTCTAGCAACAGCCATCCAGACGTCTGTCTTATTTATCAGAAAGTCCTACCTGTTATTCTTGGGAGCACTTTCTATGAACCACATCTATCACTACTGTTTTCAGTAATGGAACAGAACTGGAGACATGTCTTCTTCTAACCAGTCAAGGTTGAAAAAATGTCTTCTATAAGCAACAGGTTATTTTCAGGGCAAAAGGAACTGTGCTTGGGAATGTACTGAGCCTTATTTTTGGACATTTTTTAATCAATTTTGTGGCCCTTTCTTTGGACCCTTTTGAAGATAGGATCAATCATTTGCTGCTTATTCGTTATCTCTTCATCCAAAAGTTAAACATTATCTAAGAATAATGACCCACTATAGTCCCCTACTAAATATATTGTTTTGCTAGAAACTGACAAACTCTGGAATGTGGAAATTTTGCCATATCTCTTCTCCAAGTTAGTTTAGGTACAGGAGAAGATCCTCCTTGGAGGCATTCTTCTGTTAAAAGAATTTAAGAAAAATAAAACAAGGGGGTGGGGGAGCTTGGAATACCTGAAATGGCCCGAGACTCAGATATGACCCATGATCCTGTGCTGTTGTTGATGTTATTCTATACTCACCTCTGCATGTGAAAATAAAATTGCATGGCCCATGATCACAATTATTTGTCATACAGTAACCTTATGATAAGTAAAATGTGTGCTTCAACCTGAAAGTCATCCAAAGTTGGTTCAAACAGTAGTGCGTGGATCTCCAAAATTAGCTCTGCAAGAAACAAGGGTGTAGACTCATCTTCTTCTGCTCCCACAACCAGTGAAGTTCCCTGGAAGAAAAAAAAGATAAATCAGAAAATGAACTTAAATTCTCAAATTAAAAACAATGGCATGATTTTTATCTGTCCCAGCATATTTCTGACAAGACATTATAGTCCAAAAGCCAGTTACTAGTCTGCCCTTCTCAAAGCAATATTTAGGTTACAGGGTATACCCAAATAATCTATTATTATAGTTGTTGTTGTTTAAGTAAATTATAAATTGCAACATATGGCTGGAAAATTTGCAATTTTACATTTTAAAATGCATTTTGGCATGTATAACTAGTAGAGATAAGAAAGTTGTCCACCCACTAGTATATCAGTGCATGGCTATATTTTCTGATATCCATGGGGGCCTCTAACACTAGTGAAGCCATCATTCTTCAACTTTGCCACACAATCACTGTCATATTCTGCTTTCTTCATTCTGTTGCTCAGAGGTGTTTAGGATGAGGATTCCTGTGTGACTTTGGTGATCCATCATCTAGAAGTAAAGCTGTTCCTGCACCCTTCCGTTCAATCAGAATGAAGAAAGGGTTCTCTTGAAGATGTTCTGCAGTGGAAATGCTATGCTTTTCCTGCTGTTTAGCAATCCCTTCCTACTATTTGGAGAAAAGCAGAGTTGGAATCCGTTTTCAGCTCCACTGGTAAATCAGTTCAATTTCCAGGGGAGGTGAGAAAAGGCAGAGGGAGGCAAAGAGGCACCATGCTTAGTTATAGAGACTTTTGTTTAACAGCAATGCCATGTAGAGTCACCTAAACCAGAACCCAGATGAAGCTATAGCACTGTTTACTGCAGAGATGCTGGTGCACCCCACCAGAGAAAGCATTCCTTCACCATCCTCCCAGTACAGATACTCTCTCCCTTCCCAAATCATATTTCCAGCTAGACAGAAGACAAGGGTAGTTACAGCTGGGTTCCATAAAAAAATTGTTTTGTTTTCAGAGTCTTGGTTAACTGAAATATGCACATATTTAGTTTTAACTGACATTATTAGCCATTTTGGGCTTCATGTTGAAAGAAAGGAAGGATATAATTCCCTATTTAAATGAGTTAGATGTTTTATTGTAAGGGAAGTCTCTGTGGTCCAAGAACCGGAAAAATGGGTAAAGTGCTGATCTCAGTGTGATCCTTGAAAAATTTGCAGGGAAAAGGGGCCAGTGTTTGGAAGCAACTGCAAAAAGGAAAAACTACAGGGCAATATTGGAATAGAAAGCCTTTAAAAACTTATTTCCCACCATTAATGTTATTTGACTAAAAAAACATAATTTTAGGTAGTATAGCCACCAATTCTAAAAATGGTTGACAGTGAACAATATTTAATGTCTGTTGTGCTAGGGGCCATACATTTCCTACCTTGGAAAAAGTAGGCTGTGATCTTATACATACTTTCTTGAAAGTAGTCCCAGCAAGCATAGCATTCATGAAATTGTTTTTTTGCAAGAACTACTTCAAGAGATGAAGGGTTTTTTTCTTCCATTAAAACTAACATTTATTCCCAGTAATAAGAACAAGTGAAACTCAGGTGGAAGGGAAATTTCATAACAAGCATTTCTCACATGCAATTCTGTCATTAATCATCAAACACTTTTATGATTTCCAATAAGATTTTCATATAAATTGAACAGGGTGTGTTCCTCGCCTTTTTAGATTGCAGTAATAATTGGCACTTCTGCTGTTGTTAGTACTGTGCTGAGGGATACACTGGTAAACCACTTCTGAATGTTTTGTATTATGGCAACCTCAATGAGAGAATAAAATTTGCAATTCATTTGTAAAGACAGAATTAAAAACCAAAATCAAGATCAGTGTTATGGCTTGTAAAAACTTAGCCATGAAGAAAGCTGACAGGAACTTCGTATTTTCTTATATTGTAAAATGAAAAAGACAATATGTTGGAATAAAATCAAAAGTACTGGTATTTAATCAGCAGAAAACAATAATGTCAATTTTCTAAAGCATATGCACAGTGACAGATCTGTCATTTTTTAAAAAAAAAATGGCTATAACTTAAATGCACTTTACCTTCTTCTCAATAACTTCAGGTGGTTCTTCTATATTATACTTCTGAATCACCTCTGAAGGAGGTGTCTTTTTCAACTTTTCAGTAAGATAATTCAAAAGAGTAGTGACAGATTTTACTGCCAGAACATGCATAGTATTCACTATAAGATAGTCAGCAAGACGAATAAAGCTGGAAGAGAAAAAAACAAGGCAATATTGAATTGATAATATCACAGCACCTCATATATACTGACAATATATTGTGTATATTTCTGTGAAATTTTTCCACAAATAAACATGAAATAAGAACCATGTAAAACATCCAGTATTTGGTGGAACTCTTTTTAAAAACATAATACAACACAACAAATAGCTACTGGGCTTCTTAAAATAGGATGAATGTGTTAGAAAGTTGTGGAACTTGTGCTGTAGTTTTCGATTTGTTAAAACATACTGTCATCTCTTGGGTCCCAGGCTGTATTATAGCAATGTACAACAGGAGCTGTAACATTTTATTCCCATTCTTGATCAGATTTAGAATTACAGAATCATAGAATAGTAGAGTTGGAAGAGACCTCATGGGCCATCCAGTCCAACCCCCTGCCAAGAAGCAGGAAATCGCATTTCTTTTGAATTCTGAGAAATATTCTAACAAAAAAGTTTTCCGAGGTCCTTTTCCTTCATTGAATTTCGGTTAGTTTCAGTCTGATTTTCTAGTTCATCAAGATTCTTTTGAACTCTCTTCATATCTTTCAGTGTGTCAATTCCTCCTCCCAGTTTTGTATCATCCAAAAAGTTGATAAAGATTGAATCTACTCCAATGACTAAATCACTGATAAAAATGTTGGATGGCCCTAAAACAGAAATCTGCAGCATTCTGATTCAGTTGAAAGTACAGCCACGATACAGTTTCTCAACCAGTTAGGGATCGATCTGACAGTATTTCTGTTTATTCCACATTTCAGTTCTCAAAATATCTTGGGTACTTGATTAAAAAGCTTTGCTAAAATACAGATAAACAATATCTAAAGCATCCGCCTTTATTAAATTGACAAACTCATGCTGGCTACCAATCATCGCATTGATACCATACTGTTGCAAATAGAATCCTTTACAATCATATATAATTTAACATTTTCCCTGGTATTGAGGTCAAGCTGACTGGTCTCTAGTCCTTTTTTGTCCTTTTAGAGAGAGGGATAATCCTAGCTCTCCAAGCCTCTGTTGCATCACTCATTCTCCAAGGCAGTGTTTCTTAAACACTGCTACTTCCGGTATTTTGTACTTCTGCTCCCAGAAATCCCAGTTTACCAGCTGTTAGGAACTGTGGGCGTTGAAGTCCCAAACACCTGAAGGAGCAGAGTTTGAGAAGCACTGCTAAGGTATTACAAGACCGATGACAAGTTGTTTGTAGGATGTCATCAAATTTCTTCAGTATAATTGAATGCAGTTCATCTCATCCTGCAGATTTGAACTCGTTTAGGTTAACTAGGAGATTTATGATTATCAGTCCTAATTTTCAATTTGGATCCCTTACCATAGCCTCTTCAGACAGAATCATGCAGTTTTCTTTTTGGGGAAAAATTAAAGCACTTCCATATCTCTCCCCCCACAACTCCCCCACCTTGAGTGTGTGTGTTTGCAATATATTAGCATTTTATCAAACTCGGGAATCAGCTACCTCACCATCTCCTTGGACATTTTCATACGTTGAATCTATCCGAATAGCATTGTTGCCCCATTTCTCCTCCGCAATTTTAGCTTCCTTATAGTATTTATGCAAATTTTCAACTGCACGGTTGTATTCTTTCTTGACAATTCAGACTGCCATCCATTGTTTATATATGCTCCTTTTCCTTTTCATTCCTTAATTAAATATACTGTGATTGGATTTTTGTAATTGCGATTTTAGCAACTCCTTCTTTGTGACCTCCAACCTTTGCTGAATTGCTTTTTTTATTAACATCTCTACCCATGAAATTTCAGCTAGGATTTCCCTGAGCTGGATAAAATCAGTTTTCCTGAAAAAACGTATTAGATGTAGATCTGCAAAGTGTCAAATACCAACCATGTCAACCTTCCACACTGAGCTCTTTTGTTGGCCTGTTCTGTGTATGTCATTTTTTCAGGTTGTTCACCATACATTTCTTTGTCAATCCGAGGAATAATTGCACTTCCAACACCTGGTACCCGTTCTGGAGAAAATATAGGAGTACACTGCTGAAATAACCCCAAGTACTAATGTAAATTGATATACAGGAATCAGATAACATATTCAACTTTACAAACATTAAGTACTCTAATGCCCATCAGTTTTGTACCTGAACTCTCTGTTATATAAAAGTAATCATCAGGGGTAAATCCCGCCTCAAGCAGTGCAGTTCTGCAGGCACCCCCCACAACTTCTTTGGCTAATTCCCTGAACTCAGCCAGACGAGATGTCACCTGAAAATTTAATACGGTTAGAGGTGAACAGAGATTATATTTTGCCTTCCGAAAAGTGCATGCAAACTCTGGCGATACTAAACCAATGAAACTCACTTCTTTTAGCTGCTCCAACTGATTACCTTTGAATTCCACCAATGTGTATAGATAGCCCTTTTCAACTTGACAAAGGGCCAAGTCACTTATCTGATAGCACATTTCCTGGATATTCAGTATTGCTGGTCTCAAACACTGTACAATAAGAAGAAACAGTTGATGAGCTCAAAACACCAGTACTTAACTTGAAAGCTTTCTCATAATTGGCACAAAAAAGCATAAAGTTTAGCTTCCTATTCCCAAAAAGACCAAAAGGAGGAAATCAAATGGTTATTCTTTCATTCCTTTCCATTTTCTGTTTTAGAATCATAGAATCATAGAATAGTAGAGTTGGAAGAGACCTCATGGGCCATCCAGTCCAACCCCCTGCCAAGAAGCAGGAAATCGCGTTCAAAGCACCCCCGACAGGTGGCCATCCAGCCTCTGCTTAAAAGCCTCCAAAGAAGGAGCCTCCACCACAGTCCGGGGGGAGAGAGTTCCACTGCCGAACAGCCCTCACAGTGAGGAAGTTCTTCCTGATGTTCAGGTGGAATCTCCTTTCCTGTAGTTTGAAGCCATTGTTCCGCGTCCTAGTCTCCAGGGCAGAAGAAAACAAGCTTGCTCCCTCCTCCCTATGACTCCCCCCCCCCCACGTATTTGTACATGGCTATCATGTCTCCTCTCAGCCTTCTCTTCTGCAGGCTAAACATGCCCAGTTCTTTAAGCCGCTCCTCATAGGGCTTGTTCTCCAGACCCTTGATCATTTTAGTTGCCCTCCTCTGGACGCTTTCCGACTTGTCAACATCTCCCTTCAATTGCGGTGCCCAGAATTGGACACAGTATTCCAGGTGTGGTCTGACCCAGGCAGAATAGAGGGGTGGCATGACTTCCCTGGATCTAGATGCTATACCCCTATTTATGCAGGCCAGAATCCCATTGGCTTTTTTAGCAGCCGCATTACATTGTAGGCTCATGTTTAACTTGTTGTCCACGAGGACTCCAAGGTCTTTTTCACACGTACTGCTGTCGAGCCAGGTGTCCCCCATTTTGTATCTTTGCATTCCATTTTTTCTGCCGAAGTGAAGTATCTTGCATTTGTCCCTGTTGAACTTCATTTTGTTAGTTTTGGCCCATCTCTCTAGTCTGTCAAGATCATTTTGAATTCTGCTCCTGTCTTCTGGAGTGTTAGCTATCCCTCCCAATTTGGTGTCATCTACAAACTTGATGATTGTGCCTTCTAACCCTTCGTCTAAGTCATTAATAAAGATGTTGAACAAAACCGGGCCCAGGATGGAGCCTTGTGGCACTCCACTCATCACTTCTTTCCAAGATGAAGACTCATTGGTGAGCACCCTTTGGGTTCGTTCGCTTAGCCAATTACAGATCCACCTAACCGTAGTTTTGTCTAGCCCACATTTTACTAGTTTGTTTGCCAGAAGGTCATGGGGGACTTTGTCGAAGGCCTTACTGAAATCCAGGTAGGCTACATCCATGGCATTCCCTGTATCGACTCAACTCGTAACTCTATCGAAAAAAGAGATCAGATTAGTCTGGCATGACTTGTTTTTGGTAAATCCGTGTTGGCTATTAGCAATGACTGCATTTGTTTCTAAATGTTCGCAGACCACTTCCTTAATGATCTTTTCCAGAATCTTGCCTGGTATCGACGTGAGGCTCACTGGACGGGAATTGTTTGGGTCGTTCTTTTTTCCTTTCTTGAAGATAGGGACCACATTCGCCCTCCTCCAATCTGCTGGGACTTCTCCTGTTCTCCAAGAACTCTCGAAGATAATTGCCAGTGGTTCTGAAATAACTTCCGCTATTTCCTTCAATACTTTTGGATATAGCTGGTCTGGCCCTGGGGAATTCGTTTAGAGAGGCCAGGTGTTCCTGGACAACTTGTTTCCCTATTTGTGGTTGGATTTCCCCCAATCCTTTGTCCATTCCATGTTGCTGAGGTTGAAGATGGCTTTCTTTCTGTGAGAAGACCGAGGCAAAGAAGGCATTAAGTAGTTCTGCCTTTTCTCTGTCCCCTGTCACCATCACCCCATCTTCTCCTCGCAGAGGGCCTATCGTCTCCTTGTTCTTCCTTGTTTTAATCATTCCCTACTTTCATTCCATGGTTAATGTATGTATGGGAGAAATTTTGCAGGAAGGGAGATTTGTCCACATCCCCCCGCTGTCCGCCAAACTAGAAAAGCATTTGCTTAGGAAAAGAACTCAGATTGGAGGGAAAGGGAAAATGTCTTTGAGTGTGATGTGATTAAATACAGAGCCAGGGTGTTTAGGAATGCGAGTGCTTGCTCCAATGATATCATTTGCATATGTAAAGGTGATATCGAAAGGCCAAAACATAGAAACAGTGATTAAAATGAGGTCTGTACTGGCTCTTGTATGGTTTCATCACACCAGCTTGAGTAAGTTTTCATGATACATTTCAAGCTTTCTTTTGCTGGTGTAAGACAGATTGGGTTTTACAATAACAAAGGAATGACCTGAGTGGATCAAAATTGTCGATTGTGAAAGGAAATCTGCTGCAACACATTCCTTCTGCTTCAACCACTGATATCTCATTTGTTGTGCTTTGCAACCATGTGTGCTGGAGGTTGTAAGGGCAGGAAAGCCAACAGGTAACACCTTTTGCTCCAAAAGAAAAGTTAAATTTGTAAAACTGTTAGTTTCCCTATTTTTTTTTTAAACCCAATGTGATTCCAGAGTTTCACTCATGGAATGAATGCTGCTCTGTTCTAGTGTTACTCATGTAAGGAGAGAGAAGTTTGCCTTTTTTTCTATTCTTCCTGCAGAACCTTTAAAATGTGCTCTGGGAAGTGGCTCAGGAAACAATATAAGAAAGAACTAGGAAAAATCACTTTTCTATTAACAAATTTTCTATTAACATCTCAAAGTTCAAGAAGTCCTCAATTCATGGAAACCTTCCTATCTGGACAGAAGAAAACCATTTAAACAACCCAACAATACTGATTCTATGGGGACTATTAAGATTATGTTATCAAACAATTATCTAATTTAAATTATAGGTTACAGGCCAGGACATACAAAATATGTTAATCTGAATATATTTTAATAGCAGGGAATTATTGTTTACTCCAATAATTTAACATGTTGGTCTTTTCATTATGTAGCATTACAAAGTTACCACTTTCAATATATTATTATACTTAACTTTTAAATAGTGTTTTAGTATCTTCAAAATGTTTCATATAGATCAGCTCAGTAATAAAAACATTAATAATACATACAGCATTCACAATGAATAGGTTCTTCTGCAAAGCTCGGCGATATATTTTAAGCCTTCTGGCACGGACATTTTTTCTCCATACATTAAATGATTTCCATTTGCGGAATATTGTAAATATAGTAATTCGGGAGAGTGCTCTGTCATAGAGATATTCCTGTTCCCAGCGTGAAAGTTCCAGATATTCAACTTCTCCATTACATGTATGAATAACTCCTTTTGGGCTAATTGTATAGTAGTCATTTTTATTAATGCCATCATAACTTACGATTCTATAAATGAATGAAAAACATTTAATTTAACAGGATGCATAGTAACTTAATTCTCAAAGTCGCTATCCTTTAAGAACAAGGTGGAAACAGATTATTTTGATCTTTGCCTGTTCTGTAGCTATAGAAAAGGAGGCTCTAATAAGAACTATTTCAAAGTTTTTCCTTTTTTTATTAAAACTAAAATATCTATCACTCCACTGGATATAGTCTGATGCTAATTCATGGCTTAATTGGAGAAGAAACTGCTAGAAAATTAACAGAACTTTCCCACCATGTCAAGACTTACTTCTAACATTTATTGCAATTGAACACTATTATTTGATAGCTCTTGGAAATCACATAAACATTTCCTCTTAAAGTCCGTTAGCAGCAAATCAAGACAGTTAAATGAACTCAGGGAAAAGTGATGTCATTAGGTGATTGCTGATGGCCATGGATCAACTCACAGGATGATTTATACAGTTCTACAGTAGAATTCAGATACTTTATAAAACAATGCAGAATCAAACATTAGTCCTTTTTTGGGTGCCAGACATGTCAGTCTCTCCATTTAGATCTGGGTGTAAATGATCAACAAATTTGTGGCACTGTACAACGGTATCATATTTGTTTTGTTTTCAATAGAGTTAATAGAGTTTCAGCTATAGTCTTAAACTATAACACATAAAATCTTATTTCTGATTCCCCCGATTTTGAAAAGTAAATTTATCATTAAAGGGGTATTTTTGTGAACAGAAAAAAACAAACCAATCATTAACTGGACAGAGGTTTATGAACAGCTAAATATGTGCTTTTATGTTAAAAATGCTGCTTCTTATTAAGCCTGCAGAAGATTCCAGAATTTTTTTTCACTTCCCTCCTTTTCTTCATCTGTGATCTATATGGCAGAGTGACTCCTTCAGTTCTCAGAATTAAAAGGAGCTAATAGCAACTGTACTTCACTGGACTATTTCAATATTTATTATTATTATTATAGTTTAGATTTTAACTTTTTCAGAGAATACAAAGCCCCCCAGAAATAATGTATTTCTGAATATATTGCACAAGATTTCTCTAACTTATAATGATACATTTTAATATATTGGGTTCATGGTTCCCGTCCCCTTGATCAGGTCATGTAAGTGTTATTTATTTCTATAACTGTATTTTTACTTTACTTAATAATGTGTTATTATGTTGTTATGTAATGTTTGTGTTGTTTTTATGATTGGAAACCGCCCTCAGTCCCATCCGGGAGAAAGGGCGGTATATAAATAAAGTTTTATGTATTTATTTATTTATTATTATTATTATTATTATTATTATTATTATTATTATTATTTTATGATTTAGTAGTTATTTAAAGTAACTCACTTATTCAAGACTCCAAAATCGATCATTCATACTATTTGCTGGAATACTAGAACACTGCAAGTATTGCAGTATTATTTCAAAATCCCCTTCAATTGCCCTTCAATTGGCAAAAAATATTATTTTGTTTTGTGGAGCTTGCAGTTTGTGCCAAGGAGGTGGGTTTTTTTTTTGGTAAAACTGGACATGTATTCCCTATGAACTTTGGGGGGGGGGGTCATTTAAAAAGAAGAAGAAGAAGACATCTCTAGTTGTGGTAGCATATTTGGCTGCAAGCCTCTCTTATGCTGTTTCTTCTAGCACAAGAGAGACTTGTTGCCCCTGTAGTTGTCTTCTCTCAAGTCTTCCATTCTCCCTAAGAACCAAGTCAGCTTTTCTGTAAATTCTAATAATTCAGCAACCTACTTTACATTAACATTTTTATTTAAAGTAGACCAATGACTTTAGTGGAACATAAAATTCTTAACAGTCTTTGAAGTACTGGTCAGAACTAAACACATTTAAAATTACACAGACATAAAGTATATTAGTACATTTCACCAAAAATATGGAAATGTATCATAAATGATCAGGAAAACTGGAATAAAAAGGGTTAAGATGCTGGCAGTTTTTATCAGGCTCGTTTGAATTGTGCATAGTTGTAGTTTTTATCAAACAGACAAAGAATGCTGGGTTTTGTGTTATCAGGTCAACTACTATTTTCTATCTGCACCAGACTTTTGAATTATAAAATGGCAGAACATTATATTTTACTGTGTGTGACTTGCTTTAAGATGCTATACTACGATTCTTTGTTGTAGTTGTGTAAGCTGCTTTGGTTGTTGTCAGGAAAAGAAGATTGCTGGCCTGAGTGCCTAGATCCAAGTGTTTTTCCAAAGCTGTCTTTCTGAAGCCCCTTCTACACTGCTCTATATCCAAGGATCTAATCCCAGTTTATCTTCTTACCCCAGATTATCTGGCAGTGTAGACTCATATAATCTAGTTCAAAGCAGATAACCTGAGATCAGATCCTGGGATAGAAGGACAGTGTAGAAGAGGCCTGAGGAATCACCTAGGAGCCAGGAATTGAAACATAAGACACAACGCCTCTGGATCTTCAATTCTGATTAGAACAGGGATACCTGCCTGCCTTCTAGCTGCAACCATAGTCTTTTTAATGTTAATGCTATAATCTACAACCATAAATCTGTAATTCACATTGCAATCTAAAGAGCTACATATCTCAAGCTCATCACTGTAAAATACAAATAATGTAACTCACTTTAGATTATATGGTTCATATTCCGTTGATGACCTGGGCACTGCAGGAGTCATATATAGGAATCCAAGGTGTTTGTTTTCACATATTGTTCTTATAATTTCCAAAGGGTCTCTAATGTTAGCTTTAACTACTTCTTCCGGTTCATGAAATATACGAACAGGTAGAGTAGGGCTTGGTAAACAAGCACTGACCTTTACCACACTACGTGGCTGTTTGGGAGGAGTGGGAGGTCGAATCTTGGCACTCAGTAACTGTAAAGGCAAAGTAAATGTAACTTGGACACTATAATTCACATTAAAACCCAAAATTCTCTATATTCAACAGGTTGACTAAGCATACTTTGTAATAAAATCCTAGCATTTCCTTGTAGTTTAGAATTGATAGGACAGTAGTGTAGAATTGCCTTTATAACAAAGGTGCTCATAAGCATAGGATAATATCACACTAGTCTGTTTGAAAGAGACATTATCATTAAGCAACCATGAAGTTAGCATATTTCCATTTGCTGCCTCAGCACAATCATGATCTCAAAAACCTTCACTTCCTTATTTAAACTAGAAAGAGTTTCTCACAACTTATGCTGTGACAAATCTAGTTACTTTCAAACATTAGTATATAGTTCTTTTATTTGAAGAAACTATCATCTAATCTACATGTGTCAAATGTAAGGCCCAAGGGACGAATCCTACCTACCATGTAATTTTATGTGGCCCACAAGGCTTCAATTTCAGGGTAACATAGTTACATTTATACAGATTTACAATTATAAATTATCTTTTAAAGGCAGCCATAAGACTGATGTGGCCCTCTGTGAAAACAAGTTTGACACCCCTGATCTAATCTAATTAATCCATTTTAATTTACGGGCCAGTTATAGTGACCCAGAGTTCAAGACCTCCTATTGCACAAGACTTGAATAGCACTTTATAGTTGGCCATTCCAACGTTGAACTCTGGGTCACTATAACTGCCCATAAATAGAGTATTGTTACTAGTTTTATTTTTTATTGTTGGATTGTATGTTGTGCATTTATGTTTATTACTTGTATCATTTTTTAAAATGGTTCTGTTTTTATTATGTGTATTGTATTGTATTTATCGTATTGGAAACCGCCTTGAGTCCCCTGAGAAGATAGGGAGTATATAAATAAAGTTTTATTATTATTTATAAGCCCAGTCAGACCTGGAGCTGATTGGAGAAATACCCCGACCAGTTCTTGTGGGCTGATAGGGAATGATGGGAGGTACAAATTGCCCAGAACTGGAACCTGATAGAGGCAGGTGGGAGTTGCAATCAGGTCTGTGAGCTGATAAAAGCTAATTGGAAAAGCAGTCCAAGCAGGTCTGGGGGCTGACAGAGGCTGATAGGAGTTGCAATCCAATTAGAAAATACGTACATACATTTTCTAATGGGACCATTCATAAAATCGTAATGCTAACAATGAGAAAATGCAAACCCTGGCAACTGCAAATCTATATGCTAGTTTAAAATAAAACAGAATTTTCCTAACATGCATTAATGATGACCTATACTTGTGGCATTCTAGATCATTTTGGGTTGCTATTCCCATTACACCAAGTCGGTATAGTCAATTGTGAGGAACATGGATGAGAAGCTGTAGTCCAACAACAACTGTACAGCTAAAAGTTGTCTATCCCTGACCTATCTAGCCATAGCCAGACAGGGCTGCAAATCTTTTCTAAACGCAAGGTGGACAAATGAGAAAGATGTACACCATCCTAATCACTAACTGCAGCTTAAGGTAAAGGTTTCCCCTGACGTTAAGTCCAGTCATGTCTGACTCTGGGGGTTGGTGTTCATCTCCATTTCTAAGCCGAAGAGCCGGCGTTGTCCGTAGACACCTTCAAGGTCATGTGGCCAGCATGACTGCATGGAGTGCCGTTACCTTCCCGCCGGAGCGGTACCTATTGATCTACGCACATTGGCATGTTTTCGAACTGCTAGGTTGGCAGGAGCTGGAGCTAACAGCGGCCGCTCACGCTGCTCCCGGGGTTTGAACCTGGGACCTTTCGGTCTCCAGCTCAGTGCTTTAACGCACTTCGCCACCGGGTTTTTTTTTTTTTTTCGTGTCAGGAGCAACCGGAGTTGCTTCTGGAGTGAGAGAATTGGCCGTCTGCAAGGACGTTGCCCAGGGGACGCCCGGATGTTTTTGATGTTTTAGCATCCTTGTGGGAGGCTTCTCTCATGTCCCCGCATGGAGCTAGAGCTGATAGAGGGAGCTCATCCGCGCTCTCCCCGGGTGGGATTCGAACCTGGCAGCTTTCAGGTCAGCAACCCAACCTTCAAGTTACAAGGCTTTTATCCCCTTGGCCACCGGGGGCTCCTGCCACTGGGGTGAATGAATAAAAACATGGTTCTCTCTCCAAATGCTTGCTTTAAAGACACTGCAGTCTTTAAAACACTGTTTTGAAAAACAAGATTTAAATGACATTTTTTAAAATAACTCATACCACATGTAGAGAGATAGTACCTTTTTTTCCCATAACTCTTCAAGGTTCTCAGTTACCATTGGTTCCACAGTAACAGGCCATTGCCTTTTCTCTGCTGAAGTTGTAGGTGCTAATACTCCAGCTGCTAACAACTTTTCCCGGTTCTTCTGGTAGATATATTCAGGTTGATTGTGACACTGATATTTTTTTAACACGGGCTCAATTGAGGAGAAACAAAGGCAATATGAAATAAAACCATATTTGAAAGTGACACATTATATACAATACAAATTGAGCAAATTCTGATATATCTATAGAGAATGAAAAAAAATGTGATCCTGCAGCCTGCCTAGGAGTTCTTGATTTCATAGAGGCCTGAAAGCATGGTTCTACTTTTTCTGTAAAACTTCCCTGCCAACATGTAATCAAGGAAGAGGGCAGCCAGGGCCTGTATGTCACTGTCTGCTCCTTATATGTATATTTTGCAACCATATTTAAAGAGGACTATCCTTTGGTTACATAAAGTGTGTTCTAGAGAAGATGCACCTCTACAGTAGAGAAACTTTCAACAAATTTCACAAGAATCCAAGATAAAATTAGAACAGAGCCTCAATGAATAGTTAAAAATCAACTTACCAAAGGCTCCAGTTTTATAGGCTGTTGACGCTTTCGGGTTCTCTCCTGTGCTTTTGTATTATGTTCAAATTTCAAAGCTTCAGTGTTTTTTGCCATCTTTTTTGGAGCTGTAACAGTCAACCGCTTTCTTAATTCATTTTTTGAAGGAGAACTTTTCCCATTTGACGAGGAACATTCTCCAATTAAGCTTCCCTGGTCACTTCTATAATTAGGAGTATCTGATGATTGTGGAGAAGGTTGGATAGAAGGCAGTGACACCCTTTTGGACATGTCTGCCTGCAAACAAAACATATAGCACCTCTGAAGTCTACTTTAACAATATTAAACAATTCTATTGATTTTATGGATTTTACTTCAAAAACAATTACACTCTAGCCAGATTCCAGAAATACACCACTCAAACTTAGTCCCCTCACATCATCTTCACTAGTATCTTATTATTTCCACACTGGAATAAAACCTGTCCTTAAAATTTTGGGCCTAATTCCAACTGCTGATCCCAATGAAAGCAGACCCTGGGATTTATGCTGTACAAATTTGCTCATTGAGCAATTAACTCAGTTAGCATACTTTAGCTGGGATTAACAATTAAATTTAGGCTATTACCCTGTTCTGCTGTGCATCTATTAAATCATTTGTCCTATTTTACTTAGAAGATGCATGTATAAAAGAAAGACAAGATAAATATTACTGCCACATATTCAGTTTTCAAAGCACTTTAAAAAAAATTATCAGTAGAGGCTTACTTAAACTACACATACTTATGTTTCTTGAATGTTGTGCCAGTGCTAAGACAAGAAAGGAAAAGAAAAAAAAATTGAGCATTTTTAAAGCTTTAATTTTCAGTTAGCAGTCAACCAATTTCCTCCTACATTCCTACATGGCAAACAGAGTGAGATAATGCACGTATAAGAACTTGGACACAATAAAGCATGTGGTACATGTTTTACTGCACTGCTCTTTCTATCGAGACCTTTGGCAACATTTTATTAATCCAATTTTACAAAGTATACCAGGGAGATACTGATTGCCCTGACCAATCTTCTTAAATTACTGCCAAAGTTGCAAGGTTTACAGCCTTAAAAGGTTTTATTATTTTATCTCAGCTTTTATCATTGTTATTTAAACATACAATTTTAATACTGTTTTAAGTCTCATACTTAACACTTTCTTAACTCACTTTTAAAAAGCTGTATTTTAATGTCTAAATGTATGTTTTATTTATGTTTTGCTGTTTATTTTAATGCTGGTCATTGACTGAAAAAATATTCATTCAATAAAGCAGTTGTGGAACTGTGGTGGAGACACATTTTCATCTCTGTGTAAAAAAGCAATATATTTAACATTGACAAAAACTAAGAGTGGCCCGGGCTGTGGCGCAGGCTGGAGAGCAAGCCAGCTGAAACCAGCTGCAATGAATCACTCTGAGCAGGAGGTCATGAGTTCGAGGCCCGCTCGGAGCCTATGTTTGTCTTGTCTTTGTTCTATGTTAAAAAGGCATTGAATGTTTGCCTATATGTGTAATGTGATCTGCCCTGAGTCCCCTTCGGGGTGAGAAGGGCGGAATATAAATGCTGTAATAAATAAATATGCACAGAAACTAACAGATCCAGTATGCAATAAAAATGTGACTTCAATCCATTATTCACTTTATTTATAGCTCCCTTTTCCTCAAGTGTGGGACAACCCTCTGTGTTCTGAATGTTGTTCTTTATTTACTGTCCTAATTTTAGAGTTTTTTTTAATATTGATCGCCAGATTTTGCTCATTTTTATGGTTTCCTCCTTTCTGTTGAAATTGTCCACATGCTTGTAGATTTCAGTGGCTTCTTTGTGGAGTCTGACATGGTGGTTGTTAGAGTGGTCCGGCATTTCTGTGCTCTCAAATAACATGCTGTCCAGGTTGGTTCATCAACTGCTCTGCTATGGCTGACTTCTCTGGTTAAGTTAGTCAGCAGTGCCTTTCATGATCTTTGACTCGTGTCTGGGGAATGCTGCGGTTGTCCACAGCTGCATGGTATACGGCAGGGGTCCCCAAACTAAGGCCCGGGGGCCGGATGCGGCCCATCGAAGCCATTTATCTGGCCCCCACGGCACAGGGGCAGAAGGGGGTTGGGCTAAATGACCCAAGAGGTCCCTTCTTCTCTTACAACCCTTATTATTATTATTATTATTATTATTATTATTATTATTATTATTATTAACATTGAGGCTGGGTGGCTATCTGTCAGGGATGCTTTGCTTGTGCTTATGGTGCACAGAGGCAGAAGGGGGTTGGACTAAATGGCCCAAGAGGTCTCTTCCAACCCTCTTTATTATTATTATTATTATTATTATTATTATTAACATTGATTCTGGGTGGTCATCTGTCAGGGGTGCTTTGCTTGTGCTTTCGGTGCACAAAGGCAAAGGGGGATTGGACTCAATGGCCCAAAGGGTCTCTTCCAACCCTCTTATTTATTATTATTGTTATTATTATTATTATTATTGCTCAGTAGCCAACTATAGTCTGGCCCTCCAATGGTCCGAAGGATCGTGAACTGGCCCCCTGTTTAAAAAGTTTGGGGACCCCTGGTATACGGTATAGGGAAGAGAGGGGAATTCCAGACAAGAAATAACCAGGGCCAACTAATCACCTCCCAACAAAGGATGCCCCTAGGCAGGAAGCATCCAGGCTTTGAAGCTGCAAGATTATTCAATGCTAATCAAGCTGGCCAACTGCAACATTCACACTTGCCTCAAACAGACAAGAGTTCTTTCTCCCACACTAGACATTATTCCAGTGATATATAAACCCCACTTGCCTAGTTTCCAACAGACCTCACAACCTCTGAGGATGCCTGCCATAGATGTGGGTGAAATATCAGGAGAGAATGCTTCTGCAACCTGGCTATACAGACTGGAAAACTCACAGCAACCCAGTGACTCCGACCATGAAAGCATTCGACAACACATATATTTAAATTGTCGCACAATGAATACTAGATTTAGAAGCTCAGAAAGATATCGCTACCATCAATAGAACCGGCTTACTGAAATAGAGCGAAGAGGGGGAGCCAGGAAGACAATTCCACCTTGTTTCCTGCACCATCAGTTGAAGGCCCCTCCTTCATCACCAACTGATGCTCTGAGGCCACAGTGAAGAGGGGGAGCCGGGAAGACAGTTCCATCTCGTCTCCTGTGCCATCCATTGGGTTCCCCCCCCCCCCCCAGTAACATACTATGCTAATAATATAATATAATGGCACTCCATGCAGTCAAACCAGACACATGACCTTGGAGGTGTCTATTTTCAACGCCAGCTCTTCGGCTTAGAAATGGAGATGAGCACCAACTTCCAGAGTTGGACACGACTAGACTTTACGTCAGGGGAAAACCTTTATGTTTACTATATATAATATATTGTACATAATATATCATATAATATACAATAATATATAATAATATAATATATTGTATACACATATATTGATAATAATATTATGATGTAATGCAATACTAATACAATATAATAATATTAATTATATATTATATATTATATGTAATATTACTAATAATGTTTCAGTATAGTGGTATAGTACAATGTAGTAATATATAATGCTAATATTGTGTTATGCTAATAACATAATTTATTGTATGTACAGTAGAGTCTCACTTATCCAACATTCTGGGTTATCCAACGCAGTCTGCCTCCCACCCGGATCCACAGCCGTTTCTCCACAGCAGCAAGGACTGAACTTTTTAAAGATGTAATTTTTGACAATGTTGTTATTGTAAGTTCATTTTATCCAATTCTGTCTTTATTTGTAGTCAATTTGTTAGTAGCCAATGTTTTTGTAGTGAGTGTTTTTAATACATTGCGATGTTTTGGTGCTAAATTTGTAAATTCAATAATTACTACATAACATCACTGTGTATTGAACTGCTTTTTCTGTCAATTTGTTGTAAAACATGATGCTTTGGTGCTTAATTTGTAAAATCATAACGTAATTTGACGTTTAATAGGCTTTTCCTTAATCCTTTCTTATATCCAACATTTTCACTTATTCAACGTTCTGTTGGCCTGTTTATGTTGGATATGCAAGACTCTACTGTAATATAATATATTGTATGCACATATAATTTGTAAGCCACTCTGAGTCCCCTTTGAGGTGAGAAGAGCAGGATATAAAAGTAAATAAATAATGGCTAAGTTGTTTTATATTCTATGTTTTATTTGGCTGTAAGCCATCTTTGGCCCTGGAGTGGGGAATGCCAGGATATAAAAAGTAAAGGTTTCCGTAGACACCTCCAAGGTCATGTGGCCGGCATGACTGCATGGAGCACCATTACCTTCCCGCCGGAGCGGTACCTATTGATCTACTCACATTGGCAGAAGCTGGAGCTAACAGCAGGCGCTCATTTCGCTCCCGGGATTTGAATCTGCGGCCTTTCAGTCTGCAAGTTCAGCAGCTCAGCGCTTTAACACACTTCGCCACCAGGGCGATATAAATGTCTTAAATCAGTGACTCCCAAAGTGGGCGCTACCACCCCCTGGTGGGCACTGCAGCAATCCAGGGGGGCGGTGATGGCCACAGGTGCCTTTGCCATATGCACTAATACATATACCTTTGTTTAATTGCTATTAAAATTTTAAAAAATTAATTTCCAGGGGGCACTGAGTAATATTTTTTCTGGAAAGGGGGTGGTTGGCCAAATAAGTTTGGGAACCACTGTCTTAAATCAATACAGAACGCATTATGTGGGGTTTTACTTAGCTGGAAGGTGGAAGGGGCCATAGTGGTATCATTTGAGGCCCTATAGAGCAAACCTGGGCAAACTTGGGCCCTCCAGGTGTTTTGGATTTCAACTCCCACAATTCCTAACAGCCGGTAGGCTATTAGGAATTGTGGGAGTTGAAGTCCAAAACACCTGGAGGGCCCAAGTTTGCGAGGCCTGTTGTATAAGTTACTCCACCTCATAAGGAGTTTAGTTCATTTCAGCAGGCTAGACAATATGTCTATGCAATGTCTTGTCCATTTGTCTGAAACCTGAGCCACTCAGGGCGCCTCTACACTGGAGCACTGACGCAGTTCGACACCCTTTTACCAGCCATGGCTCAATGCAGTTTGACAAGGTCTGGTATTTCAACAAACTGAAACCTACGAGTCCAATGTGCCTCAGCAATGAAAGGGAATGTCCAAAATGCATTCAGGCCTCAGTGCAAGTGAGAGCAGGCGTTCAAAGCCTGGCACTCGCTCCCCTCCAGCCAGTCCCCTTCACCTAAAGCCGGCGAGTCCTCAATCAGCGTCGCGCTCAGTGCGGGCGGGAAAGGCCTCCAAGGCCTCGGGGCGAACTCTTCGCAAAGTTCCCTCAGGGAAGGACGCCACCCTCAAGGGCCCCAACGTCACCTCTAAACGAAGGGAAAGTGGGGGACTTACATCCGGGTCCTCCGTTTTCGAAGCTCACTTTTCATCCCCAAAAACGACTAGAGGCCTCCCAAAGAGTCCTCCCGTTGCCAGGCAGCCGCGCCCCGCCTTGGTAAATCGGTTGCTAGGCGCCGCCTGCCTGCCTGCCTCCCGCGCGCGCGCCTCCCCGCCAATTACCAATCAGGCACCTTGGATTTCATCTCGAGCACAGGAAAGACTTTTGCTTTTGGTTCTGACAAGTGAGTGCATCTGCACTGTAGAATTAATGTAGCATGGTACCACTTTTAGCTGCCATGGTTCAAAGCTATGCATAATAATAATTATCATCATCATCATCCAGACTGACAAAGTTCTGGAACACAACACACCAGACATCACAGTTGTGGAAAAGGAAAAGGTTTGGATCATTGATGTTGCCATCCCAGGTGACAGTCGCATTGACGAAAAACAACAGGAAAAACTCAGCCGCTATCAGGACCCCAAGATTGAACTTCAAAGACTCTGGCAGAAACCAGTACAGTTGGTCCTGGTGGTGATCGGCACACTGGGTGCCGTGCCAAAAGATCTCAGCTGGCATTTGGAAACTATAGACATTGACAAAATTACAATCTGGCAACTGCAGAAGGCCACCCTACTGGGACTTGCGCACATCATCCGAAAATACATCACACAGTCCTAGACACTTGGGAAGTGTTCGACTTTTGATTTTGTGAAACGAAATCCAGCATATCTATCTTGTTTGCTGTGTCATACAATAATAACAACAACAACAACAATACTGGAGCCCTGGTGGCGCAGTGTGTTAAAGCACTGAGCTGCTGAACTTGCAGACCGAAAGGTCCCAGGTTCAAATCCCGGGAGCAGAGTGAGCACCCGCTGTTGCTCCAGCTTCTGCCAACCTAGCAGTTCGAAAACATACCAATGTGAGTAGATCAATTGGTACCGCTCCGGCGGGAAGGTAATTGTGCTCCATGCAGTCATGTTGGCCACATGACCTTGGAGGTGTCTACGGACAACGCCGGCTCTTCGGCTTAGAAATGGAGATGAGCACCAACACCCAAAGTCAGACATGACTGGACTTAACGTCAGGGGAAACCTTTACCTTTTTTAACAACAACAACAACAACAACAACAGGTGTTTGTGAGTTTTCCGGGCTGTATGGCCATGTTCCAGAAGCATTCTCTCTTGACGTTTCGCCCGCATCTATGGCAGGCATCCTCAGAGGTTGTGAGGTCTGCTGGAATCTAGGCAAGTGGGTTTTATATATCTGTGGAAGGTCCAGGGTGGTAGAAAGAACTCTTGTCTGCCTTATGCACATGTGAATGTTGCAATTAATCACCTTGATTAGCATTGAAAACCCTTGCAGCTTCAAAGCTGGCTGCTTCCTGCCCAGGGGAATGATAGAATCGTAGACTTGGAAGAATCTGTGCAGTCCAACCCCCTGCCGAGAAGCAGGAAATCGTATTCAAAGCACGCCCAACAGATGGCCATCCAGCCTCTGCTTAAAAGCCTCCAAGGAAGGAGCCTCCACCACATTCCGGGGGAGAGAGTTCCACTGCCGAACAGCCCTCACAGTGAAGAAGTTCTTCTTGATGTTCATGTGGAATCTCCTTTCCTGTAGTTTGAAGCCATTATTCTGCATCCTAGTCTGCAGGGCAGCAGAAAACAAGCTTGCTCCCCCCTCCCTATGACTTCCCCTCACATATTTGTACATGGTTATCATGTCTCCTCTCAGCTTTCTCTTCTGCAGGCTAAACATGCCCAGCTCTTTAAGCCACTCCTCATGGGGCTTGTTCTCCAGACCCTTTATCAGTGTTTCCCCTGGACACTTTCCAGCTTGTCAACATCTCCCTTCAATTGCAGTGCCCAGAATTGGACACAGTATTCCAGGTGTGGTCCGACCAAGGCAGAATAGAGGAAGAGTATGACTTCCCTGGATCTGGATACCAGGCTCCCATTTATGCAGGCCAAAATCCCATTGGCTTTTAGCCGCCGCATCGCATTGTTGGCTCATGGTTAACTTGTTGTCCACGAGGAGTCCAAGATCTTTTTCACACGTTCTGCTGTCGAGCATGGCGTCCCCCATTCAGTAGCTTTGCATTTCATTTTTTCTGCTTAAGTGGAAAACATAGAGCCCCTGTTGGCGCAGTGAGTTAAACTGCTGAGATGCTGAACTTGCTGACAAAAAGGTCAGCAGTTCAAATCCGGGGAGCGGGGTGAGCTCCCACTGTTTACCCCAGCTTCTGCCAACCTAGCAGTTCAAAAACATGCAAATATAATAATAATAATGTAAAAGTTTTCCCCTGACATTAAGTCTAGATGTGTCCAACATTGGCGGGTGGAGCTCATCTCCATTTCTTAGCCAAAGAGCTGGCATTGTCCATAGACATCTCCAAGGTCATGTGGCCGGCATGACTGCATGGAATGCCGTTAATAATAATAATAATAATTATTATTATTATTATTATTATTATTATTATTATTATTATTTATATCCCGCCCCATCTCCCAATATGGGACTCAGAACGGCTATCAACATAAAATGCCAACAAGTACAGACATACAGATATAACTTAATAAAAAGCATTTAAAACCCAACCACATTCGATAAAATCATAGTAAACAAAACAACACAATGTGTTGTTGAAGGCTTTCATAGCTGGAATCACTGGGTTGCTGGAATCATGGGCTGTATGGCCATGTTCCAGAAGCATTCTCTCCTGATGTTTTGCTCACATCCATGGCAGGCATCCTCAGAGGTTGTGAGGTCTGTTGGAAAGTAAGCAAATGAGGTTTATATATCTGTGGAATGTTCAGGACGGGAGAAAGAACTTTTGTCTGTTGGAGGCAAATGCAAATGTTGCAATTGGCAAGGCTATTCAATACTAATCAAGCTGGCCAATTTCAAGGTGTTCTATGGCTGCTGCAGGAAAGGCCAAGGAGGGAGATCACAGTAACAGTGGGAAGGGGTTGATCATTTCCTGATGCAATGAGCATACCTTCCCCCTTCTGAAAAATTCCCCTTCTCTTGGGGGAGCCCTTTTTTCTATCTGTGACTGAGGATGGCTTTCTTTAAAAGTTGCACTTCCATGACGTGGGTCTGATCTCACCCTCTCTGCTGGCCTGAATAGTGTCCCATTACCTCTGGAATCTTTAGGTCAGTGCCCACCTTTAATCAGACCCAAATACCCTAAAGTGCTAGCTGCTGTCTGAACTGGAAGCTAAGCAGGCCTATGCAATCACTAGATGACAGACTAGACTCTGGGAAGATAGTGATGTCCTTATGGGGTAACAAAAAGAAACAACTTTGTTGGTTCTTGTAAAAATACTTTGAACTGTCTTGAAGATGTAACACCCAGTTTGCAGAGAGAAAAGAATTAAGCTGACCCTAGGAGTATTTTTCCTAATAAAATCCTGAAAGGAGATAGCTGTCATACTACACTAACTTTCACTACATAAGAATACACAAATTTCATCTGCCTGTCTGCTTTTGTGCCATTTTATACTATACTACACTTTCTTGTGAAGAACTTTGCAGCTCTAATCACTTGGGCGACACCTAGTGTCAGGTCAATGAGTCAACAAATGCTGTCCTAATTTCATGTGCCACAACTTCTCCATAGCATTGGCATGGGTATTAGTGACATGGGACTGTATCCTATCAATCTACTCGGTTGCAACAGCTTTATTAGTGTACATACCAAGTTGAGAACCCTGAATATTGCACCTCTTTTCATGAGTGAAATTGTGCTTGTTCACTAATGATCCTGCGTTCAATCTTCTGCACAGCCTCCATGAAAGCTCTACCCGGTGTGCCTTGTGGCTCTTTTAATTCATTGTTATGTTTATGTTGATTACAGTTTCAACATTAAAAAATAAAACAAATGGGCAAAGATTACGGATGGATGAGAGAGGGAGAACAAAACATCCTACTTAGGAATAGTGAAGGAGAGGACATTCCTGTCTCCCGATGGCATGGCTGCACAAAAGCAGAAGGGACCCATTGCACAAGGTTTGATAATGGGAATGTAGTAAAACGGGGTGCTGTTGATAAAATTCATAAGTAAAATCTGTCATTTAAATTGCAAGAAGAGAGATTCCACATAATATTAGAAGAACTTCCCGAAAGTAAGAGTTGTTTGGCAGTGGAATGTGCTGCCAGAGTATGGTGCAGTCGTCTTCTCTGGAGGTTTTTAAGAAGAGGCTAGATGGCCATCTGTCGGGGGTGCTTTGATTGTGTGTTCCTGCATGGCAAAATGGAGTTGGACTAGATGGCCTTTGTGATCTTTTCCAAATCTAGGGCCCCTTCCACACAGCTGAATAAAATCCCACATTTTCTGCTTTGAACTGGGATATATGGCAGTGTGGACTCAGATAACCCAGTTCAAAACAGATATTGTAGGATTTTCTGCCATGATATTCTGTGTTATATTTATTTATTTATTTACAGTATTTATATTCCGCCCTTCTCACCCCGAAGGAGACTCAGGGCGGATTACAATGAACACATATATGGCAAACATTCAATGCCAACAGACAAACAACATACATTAGACAGACTCAGAGGCATTTTTAACATTTTTCCAGCTTCACGATTCCGGCCACAGGGGGAGCTGTTGCTTCACCGTCCAGTAGTGGATGTACTTCCGCATTCCTTTCCTCGTGTTTTGCTGGCAGTTTTATGGTGTTGTAAATTAGCCTCCCGCATAAAGCGTCCCTAAATTTCCCTAATTGACAGGTGCAACTGTCTTTCGGGGCTGCATAGGTCAACAGCAAGCTGGGGCTATTAATGGTCGGAGGCTTAACCCGACCCGGGCTTCGAACTCATGGCCTCTCGGTCAGTAGTGATTTATAGCAGCTGGTTACTAGCCAGCTGCGCCACAGCCCGGCCTGTGTGGAAGGGCCCTAAGATTCCCTGATTTTATGAAAAGGGTCAAGAGAATAACAGGGCCAAGCAACGGATGCACGTAACATCCTACAATAGCTATCATCAATGCAATGCCAGTTTGCCTACCTCATGTAGCAAAGTCCATTGTTATCTCCTAACTGGCGTTAATATAAAAGTTATTTCTCATAAACAGCATACATTAACACCCCTCCCCCCCCCCCCCATGATGGGTTGGGGTGATTTGTTCCCTACAGCTTCACATGGCCCCATCCTGTCCAGAGACCACCTATTTTCTTCGCTTCATCATAAATCCAAACTATGAAAGATAAAGGAGGGAATGGAATAAGGAATCCAACCTGTTCTCTAACCTGGGGACACAGGATAGTACAGCAACATTTTGAAACACATTCACTTGCTGACAACTTTGTAAAAAGCCTATGCTTACGCTTAATCCGTTCTTCCTTTCTGTTTCTCCAAGTAGGTTAATTTAATTAGCCAATTCTCTAGAGTCATTATGCTAGTTGCTCCATAGGTTGCCATGTAGATAATTTCTACACACACCAAGATCTGTAAATACTGCTAATTCGAAATGACTGCCACAGTTGGTGCTCTACGCATGAATGATACTGATTAGAATTCCCATTTCACCAGCAAGTACACAATCAATACACGACGAACAAGCTACTCTTTAACCAGTCTGATTGCATCATCTGTAAATAAATTACATTGCCATTGAAAAAGACACTATAAAAATTAAGCACTTAACTGGCTGAGAATCAATTGATTATATTTGAGGTAACTCCACTTAAGAAAATTTCAGTGTAAACAAATACAATTGTGGATAAAGCACATTCATCACAGTTAAACATTTTTGAGGGTGTTCTTTGGAGGTGAGCTATTAGCCCATTTCTAACATAATGTGTGAATGTATTTATATTTATGTATTTGTTTTATTGAGATCCTCCTCCTTTCACCTTGTACAGAGCCTGTATTTTAGGGCACAGAGACATTCATTTTATTTATCCTGCTTTTCTCTAAGCATGGAGACAATTTATCCTGTTTTTCTTCTGTCAAGGAGAGAAATCTATTTGACGTATATCCTGGCACAACACTTGCATTTTTCATAAATACTTAACTAAATGCTGCATTCCTAATTAAAACTGGCACAGCCGGAAGGAATGTTTATGACAACAGCCATTTATATGAAGATTTTAGCAGGACACATGCCAGAGTTTTGATGTTCCCAAGTACATCTGGAGTCAGTAGAGAGAGGCTGTGAGTGAAGAGTGCTGCTTGTTTGTTTATATAGCACAGTTTGTGTCTATGGTATAAGATTATAGATCTCTGTCTTGAGTGGTTTTCAGTCAAGACAAGATTTCTGTCAAGACTAAAGGTGACTGGGGCATGATTTGAGATTTTGTTAGTGCAACGAGGAAGAATCATGTTGTGTAATGAAGAGAGAAGCAACAGACTGAAACAGGAGACCAAAAAAGGAATTGGAAAATTAAAGTTTTCCAATGCACCTACTTCAATAGGGTGGATGGAAACATTTCTGGTGGATGACAAAAGCCTGTGAGGAACGAATGGCTCTGGAAGAGAAATGACAAGTTCAGCACTCTGCAACCTTTGCTGATGTGCTAAAAGCAAGCCTTCTGACACAATTTAAAAGATTACCTCCTGAAAATTCAACAACTTCATTGCCTTGTATCCCAGTTCAACCCATTAATAGCAGTTACTCATAGAATCCTAAAATTGGAAGAGACCACAAGGGCCATTTCAGGTCAACCTCATTATTCTATGCAGGAAAACACAAAGCACTTACAACAAATGACCATCCAGCTTCTGCTTAAAATCCCTCAGAGAAGGAGACTGCACCATACTCTCAGGCAAAGTCGAACAGTTGTCAAACAGGCTCTTACTGTCAAAGTTCTTCCTAATGCTTAGTTGGGATTTCTTTTTTGGTAGTTTGAATTCATTACTTCATTTACTTAGTATTTAGCCTTTCAGCTTCAAAGCCTGGCTACTTCCTGCCTAGAAGAATCCTTTCTTAGATGTTAGCTGGCCCTGATTGTTTCCTGTTTAGCATTCTCCTATTTCTTTAGTGTTGTATTTACTGTCTTGATTCTAGAGTTTTTTAAATACTGGTAGCCAGATTTTGTTCACTTTCATGGTCTCCTCCTTTCTGTTGAAATCGACCACATGCTTGTGGGTTTGTTAGACCTTGGAATTTATATGACCAAGACAGTTTCTAATAACCAAGTGAAAGCTCAATTAGTGCAAAATCTACAGACTCCACTGCCAGGATATGTATTTCCTGGGGATAAGAAGAGGCATCTAAGTTTTCAATCCAAATGGTTTAACCGATTTCCCGGGTTAGCCTACTCATTTCATGTACAAGGGGCACTCAGTAAGTACAGTGTGGTGTTTGGGGGAGAGGCTGGGCCCAAGGTGCTCATCAGAAGTTTGGTGCATTGGTTGCTAAACCATTTGTGTGATGGAAAGGTGCAATACAAGTCTTCAATGGACACCAAAAAACGGAGTACCATCTGAACAACTTGTGCTTGGCTGAAAACTTCTTGCCAATTCACAGTGGAAAATCTCTTGATGCAACCTGTTATCATGATAAAGGAAATAAAGTAAAAGAAAATAGAAATAAATTTTGCCCATCGTGGAAACTATTGACCTTGGGGGCCGGTGCGAACTGTCTTTAAAAGGGAGCAATGATTCAGGACCTGTGAAGAACCTTTGCACAATGACGATAATTTCAGGTCCCTGTTGAAATCCCATGCTAGATACTGACCTGAAAAGATATCTTGAAAAGATATCTTCGACAACACATATCTTGAAACTGTAGCTCTGAATGCCCAATATACTAATCCTCAAATACAGAGTGAACTAATACAGTTGTAGTGTCAAGATAGTCCAAAAATTGTTGAAAGATGCAATGCATCGGTGTTTCTCTGTTTTGGCAGATGAAACTTTGGATGTCAGTACCTTAGAGAAGTTATCACTCTTGGTAAAGTACGTTGAATGCTGAAGCTTCAGCAATAAGAGAAGACTATAGGCTTTGTGAAGATAAGTGATATGACAGGTGGAGGACTTGCAAGCATTATTTTGAAAACTCTGAAAAAATAAGGCAACTTGCAGTACTGGTGTGGACAGGGTTATGATGGATCTGCTAATACAAGTAGTCATATTAATAGTACACAGGCAATTACATCATAGAAGTATCTGGTTTCTACATTCACTACAGTGCTCACTCACTAAATCTAGTCTTAGCAAAGACTAGTAGCATTCCATCTGTCAGAAACTGCCAAGGAACAGTATCATCTGTATGCAATTTCTTTAGAGCATCATCCATCAGACTGGAAATGTTGAAAAATATAAAATACTGTTTCCCTGAATCAAAAGCGAACAACTTGTTGCTGCTTTGTGAAAACCATTGGGTTGAGACATGATGCAGTTTTATGTTTTGTTGAATGATATAGTGTTGTAGTGAGAACACTTGAAGAACTAAAGGACAGCCCTCTATACAACTGTGAGACTTCTTCCCAAGCTGGACATTTTCTTTTAGCTGTTCTGAATGCTGAATTTGTAGTAACCATACACATCCTAAGAAAGCTTCTGTCATCATCCCTTTAGCTTAGCAAAACATTACAAAGAGTAGATATGGACATTTCTGTGGTCTGCAACATGTTGACAGTCTCTTAGAAAGAGCCAGAGAGATACATACAGAATCTGTGAAAGAATGTCAGGAGATCTTTGATACAGCAAGATCAGTGGTGAAGTCTATGGTTGGAGAAGTGAGGATTCCTCATATCTGTTCAAGGCAGACTTGTAAAAGCAACATCCAGGTAACTTCACCACCACCAATGGAATATTATACGAAAAATTTGTACATCCCATTTCTGGACTTTCTGCAGTCAGCTTTAAGATATGTTTACAAGGCACAAGGAAGTAGTTCAGGAACTGCAAGTGTTCTTCCCTATTAATTGTGGTCATTTAAAATCCAACTTACATGCACCAAACTTTACAATGAATGCCTTCAAGATAGTGACACACTGGTGGAAGAGTTTGATTGGTGGTGTAGAAAATGGAAAAAGTTTATATCTGCAGAAAAACCATCAAATGCACTGGAAACATAAAGTGTCTGTGATAAAGTGTCTCCTAATATGAAGAAATTTCTTCAGATTTCTGCAACATTGCCAGTGTCAACAGCTTAAAATGAAAGGTGGTTTTCAACTCCAAAACATTTGAAAAGCACAATCGGGCAAGAAAGACTGACTGGACTTGCATTTTTGAGTGTCCACCAAATTTTACCTATGGAATCTGATTTCTGCCAAAGTGTATTGAGTTTTCAAAAGTTTCCAACAGGTATTGTGGTATTCTTTTGTAACTATTAAATTACCAATTAAGAGTCATTTTCAGGATTTTAAACATGAAACTTTGTAGCTAAAATAGAAATTTGATTTAATTAAGTCTATATAAAATTATAGAATAAGTCATAAAATGTAAATTATTTTGTGTTATGGACCTACTCTTCATGATTTGCTTTAAAAGGTACACACACACACACACACACACACACACACAAACATACCAGTTTTTATTTTCTTTTTTCTGGCTACACGCTGGCCTACGATCCACCTGCATGTCTTGTTCTTTTCTTTTCTTTTAGTGAATTTGTTTATTATCATATCCATAAGCATCACCTAAAAGTAAAAAGAGATAGATATCTAACAACATAAAAATCAGGCAAAATCAATCTTTTATCCGCTACAGAAAAAGGAAAAGAGAAGTTGAAAAAAGAAAAAAAAGTAGACTTCCTGCTTTTCAACTAGTTAAGCTAATTTTTAAAATGTGTATAAACTACCACTGCTTTTACATACTTCATACATACCTGCTTGCCTTTCCTTTTGATCTTATTCAAACTTTTTGGTCCAATGAATTAAATTATGAATCACTGAGATTAAATTATGGATTTTATTTTTTCTCCCTTTCAGTCTCTCATACTGGAGATCAAACCATGGAAGAAATATGTCATCTGAAGTATATGGCAGAGCTGTCTGCAACTGAAGTTTTCAATGTGATTGCTAGATACTCTTGACTGTGTCACTATATTATAAATAACTGATCAAAAGAAGAAATAACAACTTAGTGAACTCTGCCAGCATGTGTATCCCACTCATGAAAGGCATTGTGCTTAGACTCTGCAAGAAAGAAGAAAATAGGGGAATGTAAGACTAGCTCTCTGTCTGAAGTGAAATTCTGCACTGGCCTTCATCTTGAGACTACTGTACATACCTATAGAATTCTACGTCAAACAGTACAAAGGTGGACTCAAGAAAAGAAAAGAAAAGAAAAGGCAAGAAAGAAAATCTCTGCATGTCTTTCAGAACAGATAAAGTTTTTCCTTGTCCTTTGGTGCTCTGAGTGGGGAGTCTTCTATATATATAAAAGGGTAATGGAATCCCGGCACTGGACAAAACAACTAAACTAAACGCTCCACAACCTCGAAAATTGACAGCACAACCTCTCATCCACACCTCTATGTTCATACAACAAAAAGAAAAGAAAAATAAAGTCCTAGCCACAGCAACGCGTGGCCGGGCACAGCTAGTACTTTATAAAATGAAAAACACTGTCTTTCTCTTGCCTCAGTCAAAATAATGAAACATGCACACATCCCAAACTAACCCTGGGTTTGTTCTCTTTTTCCCTTTCCAAAAGGAATCTTAATCTACCATGAACAAAATCCAGGGGGGAAAGAAACACACACATGCAAACTCTTACAGCTTTTTGTGATTCCTAGAACATATCACCACAGCGCTTCTCAACCTGTGAGTCCCCAGATGTTTTGACCTACTACTCCCAGAAATCTCGGCCAGTTTACCAGCTATTAGGATTTCTGTCAGTTGAAGGCCAAAACATTTAGTTCAGGTCGAGAACCAGTGAACTAAAATCTTGAGGCAAGAAGAAATAAAAATTCATCAACAATGAAATGTGCTAGAAAATAACATTTAAAGGGTGGGATTTGCATAGTGGCTGCATACACTTTCAAAGTGCCTCCCTATGATAATGACAGTAATTCTTTATCTAGCATTTGAGAGTGTTTCTTTTGTGCGGAAAGCCAACAACCCCATGGGTTCAAATAATAGCCACTGCTAGTACTCCATGAACCTATCTACTTTCCATAGTCACTAAGCTTTTCTTGTCTCAAAACTTTTGACAGCAAATCCCGTAAACAATTGCAACATGTGCAGTACCTGAATTTGTCAACAATTACATTTAGCGGAAGATATTTAATCTTAATGTGCTGAGTAAAAAAAAAAAACCACATTTCGGCCAATTTTCTAGAGACAATGTCTATAATGTATAACATCACCACGATCCCTGCCAATGTTAGCCATCTGTTTTCAGTGTAAAAGAACCCCAAACATTTCTTCCTAAGGTACTTCTATTTCCTTATCTGACATACTTTTCCCTGTTCTATTTCATTGACTATTACATACGGTAAGCAGACATGACTATACAAAGGTATCATTATACTAGAAGTTTCATTTTCAGTCCTTTTCCTCTGAATTCCTCATATAGTATTTTTTTTCAAAACAACATAGAGTTGATCTTTTCATTGAGCTCCCAATCTAAATTCCATCCGTGTTTTGATTTGTTTTCAAAGACTGTTTTTAAATCTGTTGTGAATGGCCTTGGGGTGAAATAAAATAAACAATTAGTTATTAATCAAGTATATAAATAAGAAGTATGTGAAGTTGCAATTTAGATTCAAATCCTTCAGCACAAAATCTCACTTCCCATTTTGTTATTCATTCATCCAAGTTTGAGAGATCATCTTAGAATTCTTTAGAGGCAACTTTGGTTTTCATACCACTGTCAACTTACCTTTCATTTCCAAGGCTCGATTTAAGCACCCTGAGTAGCTGGAATATTTTTAAACATACATTTTTATCACAGCAGTTCAACATCATCACCACAAATCACAGTACAATCTGGAATATCAGTCAGTACTCTTTGGATCCTTGAGATAACTTCTGTGTTAGATTGAAATCCTAATTGCAAATGTAGGCAAGAGAATAAGAGAGTTCAAGACTTTAACTATTCTGATGAGTGCAGCAGAATGATTGTTATGCAAGAATGAATACAAAGTAAGGGCCATCACATTGCTGATGCAACATGGCATTTTCCACACCAATCTGGCAACACTTGAAAGGAGGGAAACAAATACAGTGTTCCCTCACTTATTGTTGGGGTTACGTTCCAGGACCACATTCAATAAGTGAAAATCTGCAAAGTAGGGGTGCTATATTTATTTTAATATTTACACATATTACTAGCTAGGTGGCCTTTCTTCCCTTTGCAGGTCTTCTTCCTGCGCTTCTTCTTGGTGGCCTCCTCTCCAGCACCTGCCATTTTCCCTTTTGTGCATGTCCCTCCCTCTCGTCAGCATCCAGAGTGGCCTGGCTGGATGCCGACGAGAGGGAGGGCGCATGCGCAAAAGGGAAACTCAGAAAAAAGCAGTGAAGCAGTGAGGGAGCGAAAAGCGAACTGCAAAGTAGGGAGGGAACACTGTAGTGAGAGGTGAGTAGCTGGCATAGTAACATGACCTCAAGAATTAATCATGTCAGTCAGTCTACCCCTTTAAGATGCAATAGTGTGTCAGACACATTTCCAGGCAAAGATGTAACAGCCCTATGCAAGAGACAAGAGACAAAAATCATTTCTTTATTTAAAATAGGAAACAAAATATTTCAAATGATACCTCAACATAATAGACCAATTGTCCTGAAAAGGGGAGCAACCTTTGGAGCTACCAACCTCAGCCCCTCCATTATTTAATAGAAAAAGCCATTTCAGGAATGAGATAGCGTAACAAGGAACTGGTGGAACACAAAAGGGAACATGTAGCATCTGGAAAACATACAAGAAAAGCACCAAGGTATTGTGTGAATCTGCCAAGGACAGACTGCATTACATTCCAAATGGTATTACTGCTACTGGAATATTATTTCAACTCAGGTTGCTACTGCGCTTTAAGGCGCTGAAACACCATCCTTTAACACCATTCCTTTAACACCATCCAAGAGATAATGTAGAAATGGGAAAAACCCAAACAAACTGCATTCAAGTCAATTTCGTACAGCTAAATAACAGCTAAAATACATATACATCTCCCAAAATCATTATGGGATAACATGAAATATTTCTTCTGCAAGAGAAGGATAAAAATGGCTTTTATTAAAAATATCTTTTCCTGTATTGGGCATGGCGAAGCCAGTTAATCACGTGAATGGTCCAGATTCAGGAAAAGGATAAGGCTTAAAACACACCCATATAGATGAACTCCCATTCAAAAAAGTCATTGTTTCTTTATTTCACCACCAGATCATTCCCAAAAAAATAGCGTATGTTGCTCTTTGTCGGAGATTCATATCAGCATCGTTATAGTAGAAAACACCAATGTCAATGTCAATGTGTACAAGAACAGAAACAACCCACTGGAGGAGTTCAGGTCTGCCTGAACATGACTGGATCGACCGTGTCCCCTTGGCTGGGGCTCTACAGTAATGTAACCATTAATTATGCGGATTCGAGGTGGTGGATCAGTGGTACTGCAAGATAGAAAAAAGAGCAAACAGTTCTAATTAGATGTTTTCCAGAAAAAAAGCAGTGGAATAGATACTTACACAAACACATAATAAACCATAGGGGAAAATTACATTCTACAAGAAACACACGATTTTTGCTAGATACAGTAAACCAACACCAAATTCTCCCTTTATACTATATAATTTGATTTAAAATTATATTGTCACCCAAATTCATCATACTGAGTTTCTTTCTCTCAGGTTGTTCGGATGTTTTTTGGTGGCTATTCTCTTCCCTTTTCTCCTTCTGTCAACAGTCAAACATCTTTTCATTCAGGTGGACTTTTGGTAATTCATTGGTATGTGAGGCAGCTTTAAATGGGTGGCTATGCTGTACTTAGTACTGTACTTGTAATTGCTTGCGATTGAATAACATACTAATATACTTTGCTTAACAGTATTTTGATAGAACATGTTGCACTTTTTCTGTAATGTAAAAGTTCATCCTGTGAATCATACTGTGCCCTAGTTTTAGGAGCAAGGTGGGATGTAAGTCAAGAAAGGAAGGAAGGAAGGAAGGAGAGAGAGAGAAAGAGAGAGAGAAAGGCAGGCAGGCAGCAGATGTAGAATGAGAAAAAGAAAATATAGTTAAGAAAATATAGGATTCTGGATGCATGGATTCCACCATCCCCCTCGATGGATTGTCACCTTGCCGTGGTGAGGGGGCTTGCGTGTTCCGATGAACCTGTGGGCACAACCACTGGAGTGATGCACTCCCAGGAGTGGCCGCAGGGGAGGTTCCAGACCAAGCACAATCCGAAGACCCAAAGACCTCAACGGTGGAGCAGGCGGAGGATAACATGGTACATGTTACAACGGCTGTGAAGGCGGAAGAAGGCTGCAACAGACTGAGGAGAAGCCACTCTCGTTGTGTTAATCACACCTCTGTTGGAACCTCACTCTGTGAAGACTGTGTGTTGACCGGCCGTGCACCGATCTCCACACATTAAAAAAAATCACGCACAGGCGTCTTCCAACAAAAATAAAAACAAACCTATACCTTGGCAACCACCTCTCCACAAAAGTCAACATCGACACTGAAATACAACACCGCCTGAGCTCTGCGAGTGCAGCATTTTTCCGAATGAAGCAGAGAGTGTTTGGTGACCGGGACATCCGTAGAGATACCAAGGTGCTTGTTTATAAAGCCATTGTCCTCCCAACCCTGCTCTACGCCTGCA
The DNA here is from genome assembly GCF_035594765.1 of Anolis carolinensis. Taxonomy (NCBI): domain Eukaryota; kingdom Metazoa; phylum Chordata; class Lepidosauria; order Squamata; family Anolidae; genus Anolis; species Anolis carolinensis. The sequence goes on from NC_085842.1 coordinate 201,331,675, forward strand.
AAACGTGGACTGTGTACAGACGTCACACCAAACTCCTAGAGTTTCCATCAGTGTTGCCTCAGGAAAATCCTGCAAATCTCTTGGGAAGACAGGCGGACAAATGTTAGCGTGCTGGAAGAAGCAAAGACTAGCAGCATTGAAGCGATGCTCCTACGCCATCAACTCCGCTGGACTGGCCACGTTGTCCGAATGCCCGATCACCGTCTCCCAAAGCAGTTACTCTACTCCGAACTCAAGAATGGGAAACGGAATGTTGGTGGGCAGGAAAAGAGATTTAAAGATGGGCTCAAAGCCAACCTTAAAAACTGTGGCATAGACACTGAGAACTGGGAAGCCCTGGCCCTTGAGCGCTCTAATTGGAGGTCAGCTGTGACCAGCAGTGCTGCGGAGTTCAAAGAGGCATGAATGGAGGGCCTAAGGCTGAAACGTGCCAAGAGGAAGGAGCGTCAAGCTAACCCCGACCAGGACCGCCTTCCACCTGGAAACCGATGTCCTCACTGCGGGAGAATATGCGGGTCAAGAATCAGTCTCTTCAGCCACCTAAGAACCCACCCCCAAGATGGAAGACAATCGTCCTCGAGCTACAAGGGATCGCCTAAGTAAGCAAGTATTCATTCCCAACAAAACCTTTATCTAAGAGACATCATTTTACTATCTCATTTCTCATAATGGGACTGGAGCATCCACAAATTTCAGAATCCATTGGAAGGAGACAAATGCCCATTGAACACAGTATTGTGATACGAAGGGCTTTGTAACATGTTATTGAAGGGGAAAAAGCAACATCGACTGCCATTTGTTATAACTTGTATTTTGACCTCAATGCTTAGCATTTATATAGACTTAACGTTGAGTAATTCTTCAAATTAGTACTGACTGTGTATTGAGTATTGTAGTGGCCCCTTTAAAGCAATTATTTCTTCAAGCAAGTAACAAGTGGTAGATTTATAACAACTATGAAACATGTCCATGTTATTATATCGGAAGGGTGCATACTCTGTGTGTGTGTGTGTGTGTGTGTGTGTGTGTGTGTGTGTGTGTGTGTGTGTTGTAGCAAACAAAGATCAATAACGACTTCCTTAGGAGAAACTGGTGAGGCTACATGTGAGCCGGGCACATATTCTCAGGCCTGTTTCTCACAGTAGGCAATAGGAGACCTGCAAGTATAGGCTCCCATGATGGAATGCTCATCTCATAAAATATTCTATGTACTGAGTCAGGTTCAACACTTCTGATGTGCAGCTTTTGCCTTTCTTGAAGCCATCTTGCTGTGGAGCACCAACCCCAGAGTCAGACATGACTGGACTTAATGTCAGGGAAACCTTTACCTTTACCTTTATGCAGAGTAAGTCTCTCCAGAACCTTGTAAAGATGGCAAAACAAAGAGATTGGTCTATACCAAATCAGAAACTCCCTCCTGGGCACACAGAAGACTGGGCAACTTGGAAGGCGCTCTGGCATGCCACGTTTTTAACTTAGATTATGTTTTAAAATATATTACAACTGTACCCTCGGTTTGCTCCTGGCATGATAAATAAATAAATCTCATACATATAGTAAAATATTAATTCTTCTACACAGTTTTAGCACAGCAAGCTAAATGGCTAACTATATGGAAGGAATTTATACTTTACGTCTTTTTTCAATATTAATATCATATTTCTATGATAAGACCAGGCTTTTAGTTGCAAAAAAGCATCACAATGAACAGTATAAAATAGTTTTGGGAACAGTATTTAAAAACATGCACAAAATGGTTGAAAAAGTAAAGCCGCAGACTGACAAAAATCTTACGTAAGCAACATAGCTACATCTGCCAGTGCAATCTTAAAACTTAAAGCCTTCCATCCCATAATTCCCACATATCCCCTTGCAGCATATTTCAGTACTTTATCTTATCAGTAAATGGATGCATTCAAGATGAGATGTGAGGAAAAAAGATACTGAGTGGAAAAGCAAATCAGATGAAGCCTACAAAATTGGTTCCAGATCCCCACAAAAACCTCAAATGTAGAGAAGAAAAAGAGCCAAGAGAACTACTACTCACACATAGAAATGTGAGTTGTTTACATCTGAAGGAAGCTTAAGCAAAACACTGACCTAAATCTAAATCCCTATCACTTCCACTTACAATGGCTAGGTAAAATGTTATTTAAGTTGCAGGCAAAAATTTAAATCCCAATGGACAAAATAAAAACTATTAGTTTCAATTAAGGACCATTAGGCTGCTACAAGCTGTTTCAGCTTTCTGCTGGCCAAGTGCATTAAGACCAGGAAGAGAAAGGGAGAACTCTGAGATCTGAAGACTATTAGTACCCCTTTTAAACACTTACTTCTTCATGGCTAAAAGCCCCCATAGGACATTTGTATGCTTAAGGAATAGAGCCACCTGGCCATTCTACAGAATAGCAGCCCTGTGACAGCACATACATCTACACACTGAGCATGAATCAAAGCAGTGCTGTAAAATCCACTGCATGGAAAAATCAAAGCCAGGCTCCTTTGTTCATTACTGGAAGTTATTAAAGGTACCATACCAAACATTCCTGGTTTATTCATAAGCTGTAAAAAGGTTTTGCAAGATTTTCAGAGATGTGTGTAAATAATTTTAGAAATGGTGACTTTTAAAAATATCATTTTCAGCCACACAATAAAACACCAAAAAGAAGCAAAACTACAGTTGCTCCTACTACTGAAAATACTACGTAGAACTTATGAGTATCAAATTTTTAATTATCCATCAAAAATGATAATCAATTATCACTTTTGGGATAATACTTTGCCAGAATCTATTGTACCATTCCCAATAGTGTACTTACTTGCTAGCATAATCACCGGATATGTATTGACTCCTGCCTGTTTAGCTCCTTGGGGTTACTATTAGGGGATTTCAAAATTGTTGTCACCATTCTTCCCTACTTACAATAACTTCCCCATTTCCACCAATTTTACTGGGAATCTGGCATTGCAATGTGCAAATACACTGTTGGCCACTTTCAGTAATTCATTACCTTTCCTCAATGCGTACCCAGAGGTCATTGAACTGGCGCAAACGCTGTTTCTTCTGCTGCTTCTTTTTCTTCTTTTTATATTTCTTGTCTACTTTCTCCAACAGGTCGATGCTTTCCGGGAGCAGCAAATGAGGCAACAGCTCGTCCTCCTCGTCTTTCTGGGGATGTTGTTGGGAAGGATGGAGCTCTTGGGAGATGATGTAAGAGGGGTATTCTGAGGAAGACGATGAGAGTGCAGACAGTGCCTTTCGGTTCTTCCCACTGCAAAAAAAAAAAATGCTAAAAAGAACTGGAGGGAAGACTTTCTTCTAAGACTCAGTTGTATTTTGGTTTAATGGATTCAGTTAATAAATCAAGGAGTTCAATTGTTATCAAGATTTTTAGCTTGTTTATTTATAAGCATTTTGCATGTTCTGTGGTCCTTTTGTACAATAACCAAGTTTCACGTGGAAATTAGTTATTTGTAATAAAGTTCTATACTATGAGAGTTTATGCTTATTTGGGTCCTTTTATATATGCAAATACAAGTACTGGTATTCCAAAATCTGAAAATATTCAAAATCCTACATACGGTACTTTTGATCTTGAAAGATTTTGGATGAGAGATACTCAACATGTACATACCATACAAAATTTGTGGAGCCTTCACTTATCATTTATTTCCAAAATCAATGTATGCTCACAATTTTTCAAACTGCACTACACACACACACACACACACACACCTTTAAAGCAGATATTCTCAGTATGCCATAAGAAAAGTGGAAGGCTTAGGACTATTCATTAACCTCAACATTTGTTTTTTGAGGGGAAGTATTATAATTTTTAACACTCAGCATATTTTTCCAGTATTATGGAACAAGAACAAAAACACCAGAAAACACATTATATGGTTTGAAGATTGCATCTTGCACAAAGTCAAGATTTGAATACTGGGGGGCTGGGAGGTCATATGCTAGTTTCTTCTAAAACAGTGGTTTTCAACCTGGGGTTCCCAGATGTGTTTGGCCTACAAGTCCCAGAAATCCCAACTGCTTTACCAGATGTTAGGATTTCTGGAAGCTGAAGGCCAAAAACCTCTGGGGACCCCAAGTTGAGAACCACTGTTCTAAAACATCTGCCAGAAGCAACATGCAGTAAATTGCAATATTTACTGACTTAATGGTGACTCCAAAGAGGGTATTATATTTCTTCTAATGCTTAGCTGAGTTTACAGGGAAATGTAAAATGTAAAAAGTGAGAGCCTGCATGCCTTTAATTCTCAGCCAGACGTACTCAGGAAATCTGAACTTGGGAGTGGGGATGTGATGTAAAATTCAAACAGATTGATCAGATGGAAACGTAGATGACAGAATTCAAGAATGTCCAAGGAGGTCACAAGTGAAGTAAAAATGACTCTGAATTTCCTTCCCCCCAAAAGATGATGAGGCAAAGAGAAAAGTTACCTCTTTCCAGAGTATTCCAGAAGTATGACTTCCCTAGTTTTGAATCCTGACCGCCACCTCCAAATTTCCAAGCAGTGATAAGGTGGGAGCACAAAAATGTCTGGTGGTGGATGCTGCCTACCCCTCCATGAAGACTTATGACTGTTCTCACTCTTGACAGGATATCATATCAAGTTTGAAGATAAATATGTTACCTGTTGATGGCTTGTCCAGCAGAAGTATGGTCAACTCCATATCCTTCTCGTCTCAAAACATCTATTACTGTATTGTTGCCCATAAAATGACCTAAAAGCAAAAAAGGATAAAAATATCAAATATTAGAGAAGCTGTATAAAAATAGCTGTACAGCACAAACTACAGGTCAGAGTACATCATAAAACCTACACAGACATTTGCTTTAATGTCTTCCTGCAAGAAGCTGACACTATAGGACAGTGGGTTTGCAAGATGTTTTGGCCTGCAAATCCCAGAAATTCTAATAGCTGGTAAACTGGCTGGGATTTCTGGGAGTTGTAGGCCAAAACACTTGGGGACCCACAGGTTGGGAACCACTTCTATAGAAGTATGCAGTAGATCAGACAAAGCTGGATTTTGATTTAGTTACTGAATTACTACAGATGAGTGTCCAGCTATTAGGAAGTACTGGTGACTATTTTTTGGGTTATTTGTTGCAGTATACATTACTTTATATTGGAGCTTTTCACACTTTTCTGATCAGGATGAAGCAAAAAGCCACAAAACCTGATTCATCCCAGTTGGAATATGCATTATTTAGCTAACCTATAAAAGCATCAATTCACATGCTTCCCTCTGATAAACAGCAATGAGTCACCCTCTGTTCAGCATCTGTATGGGCCAATAATACATCTTTATATATGAGATCAATAATATATATTTTGATCTGTATGGGATTAATAATATACATTGCTAATATGTTATAGAACAATAAAAATCTGTCATCAGCATAATGTTTGTGTTCTATAAGAATAGTGCAAATGTTCTGTGGATGGCAGAATGTCACATGAATAGTTCTGTGACAATATGGCAGGTGTGCAGCTACACCTACTAAAGTCCCCTCTTCCGCATTACTGTACTGTTTCCTTATTTTCATGCACCCACTCTATTTAAGAAGGATTACATTGATAGCACAGGCTAACCCATTTATTGATGAGCAAGCCATAGTTTTTCATGATTTACACCAGGCCTCTGCAACTTGGCAGGAATAAGGGCCAAAATTAAAATAGGTGAAACTGTTTTGGGCTGCACATAAGTTTTCAGCACTTCACATTCCAATTCCAATAAATGAATAAATTATAGTGCAAATAAACCATATAATTAAAATGGAGATTTCAAGGTATATTAATTACGGTAATTAAAAATATTAAGACTTTTATTATCACATCAATGATAATTAATACTTTGTTAATTAAACAATTGTAAATAGTAAGAAAACCTGAAAAGTGCATTCAAGCTTCTACTGCTTAGCAATAATAAAATTATAAGACTTACAATTAGTATTTTTAATAATTAGCATTAGAAAATGCATACCAGACAACACCGGGAACATAAGCTAGTTATTACTGAATGGCTGTCTTGAGTGGGTCATACTCTCATGGTTGTGTATCACACCCTCGCACTATTGGTTGACACTGAGCAATAAAACTATTGCAGTTCAATGATCTTTTATACATATTTATACATATTTCAATCAGCCATTGCTTTACCCCCAAATCCAAAGTGTAAGCATGTGCAGCTGTCAAATCCAGGCCAGGGCAGAGTTAAGGGCTGGACAAGGAAGACGGAAGACGGTGACATTACCACCTGCTGGGGGGGGGCACTCCCCACTGATGGTACTGTGCAGGGAAACTCAAGGCCAACTAAACTGCCCCTGTTCAACTGAACTTCACTGACATCTTCCTAAAAGTCATACCTAGAGCCTTCGTAGGCTGCAGGGAAGTCCTTTGTGGGTTGCATCGGACCCACAATTCATATGTTGAACAGGCCTGGTCTACACAGACCATATAATGAAGTTTAAACAACATAATATGGCAATGTAGATCCAGCCTATGTTTCGGGGGGAAGATTGCTAAATCCACACCTGAGGAGTCCTTGCCTAAGGAAATCCTATGAAACGTATGGAGTCACCATTAAGTCAAGTGTCATATGGACAGACACACAATGCTGCAATGCAACCTGAAGACCCAGAAGAGACGAACTGGGCAACACCTCCCTCCTAAAGCAAAACTGCCTTTTGATCTCTTCCATGAAAAGTGGCATAAAAATGCAACTGTGCAGTTCAGATAACCATCATGCTGTCAAATCCTCTTCTGTGTGAGCCAGGAAGAATGGGTTGCTTACCTATAACCAATTCCTTTCAATGGTTATCTGTGAAATTTGTGCATGGGTTCAAATTACAGGAAAGGAGATTCACCTTGAACACTAGGAAGAATTTCCTGACTGTAAGAGCTGTTCAGTAGTGGAATTCTCTGCCTAGGAAGAGTGTGGTGGAAGCTCCTTCTGTGGAAGCTTTTAAACAGAGGCTGGATGGCCATCTGTCAGGGGTGCTTTGATTGTGCTTTTCCTGCATGGCAGGAAGTTGGACTAAATGGCCCATGTGGTCTCTTCCAACTCTATTATTCCATGAGTCTGAATCTTTTCTTCTGAAAAAATTCTTCCGTGTTTGCATTATTGCTTATTTTATTCAAACTGCAATATATTTAGATGTACATATTTTTCCCTTAATATATATCAGCATCAAATTAATATTAAAAAATAATCTGTGGACGATCTCTTGGTGGGAATGATCATGTGGTCCCTCCCACCTATTACTCTAGACGATCATTCATGGACGAGTATGATTGTCTTCCAAGGGTAGAGTCTTGGCAGTGGGCCCATGACTGGAGAGGCCTTTTCTGGACCCACACCATCTTTCACAATGAGGACACAGATTTCCAAAAGAAAGGTGGTCATGACAAGGGTTTGCTTGATGCACCCTACCCTCGGCACATTTATCATTTAACTCTCTGTGCACCTTCAAAATCCATAGCACTGTTGGTAACAGCTGACCTCAGTTAAAAACACTCGAGGGTCTGGGATTCCAAGTTCTGTGTTTATATCACTTTTTTTTTTACATTTAGCTTTAAGTCCATCTTGAAATCTCTTTTGTTGTCCACTGACACTCCATTTTCCAATCTTGAGCTGAAAGTAAAGTAACTGCTTTGGGAGACAGTGACTGGGCATTCAGACATTATGGCCAGTCCAGCGAAGTTGATGACAGAGAATTATTGCTTCAATGCTGATACTTGTTTCTTCCAGAATGCTGACTTTTATCTGCCTGTCTTCCTAAAAGATTTGCAGGATTTTTTGAAGGCAACTCTGATTAAATATTTCCAGGAGTTGAGAGTGACATTTGTAGACAATCCATATTTCATAAGCGTACAAGAGTAGGAAGGACAATAGCTTTATGAACAAGCATCTTGTTATCCCTACAAATGTTACGATACAGTAGAGTCTCGCTTATACAACATAAACGGGCCGGCAGAATGTTGGATAAACGAAAATGTTGGATAATAAGGAGGGGTTAAGGAAAAGCCTATTAAACACCAAATTACGTTATGATTTTACAAATTAAGCACCAAAACATCATGTTTTACAACAAATTGACAGAAAAAGCAGTTCAATAAGCAATAACGTTATGTAGTAATTACTGTATTTACGAATTTAGCACCAAATCATCATAATGTATTGAAAACACTGACTACAAAAACATTGGCTACTACCAAATTGACTACAAATAAATATAGAATTGCATAAAATGAATTTACAGTAACAACATTGTCAAAAATTAAATCTTTAAAAAGTTCAGTCCTCGCTGCCTAGAGAAACAGCTGTGGATCCGGATGGGAGGCAGACTGCGTTGGATAATCCAGAACATTGGATAAACAAATGTTGGATAAGTGAGACTCTACTGTACTATCATTTGAAAAAAAGCACTTGCAGAGCTCAAATGGCATTGTATTTCAGCACTGGTGTAAACTTTTGTGAAGAGGTGGCTACCAAGATAGTGTAAATGGTCAACATTTTCTAGCTTTACACCATTAAGTTTGCATTGCACAAAGGATTGGTTGGTGCCTGCTGTGAGTAGAGCCTTTAGTTATTCTCGATTTTAGTGAGAGCCTAAGTTCTTCATATGCTTCTGTGAAGGTGTTTAAAATGGTTTGTAGCTTTTCCTTTGAATGAGCACATTAATGATTACTACATTATCAGCATATTGGAGTTCAATAACAAAAGTTATTTAACCTGTTGAGGTTAAAGAGTTTGGCATATGTCTGAGGTGTAGAATCACAGCAATGAAGATAGAAAGACTGTTGCCATCATGGAGAAGCTGCAGGATGTTCACAAATTTATCAGGGCATAGGATTTTGAAGAGGATGTTCCAGAGAGCATTGTGATTAACAGTCTCAAAGACCTTTGTAATGTCTATGAATGCCATGCAGAAAGGTTGGTTTTGTTCCCTGCATTTTTCTTGGGCCAGAATACATAAAGGGCCATTCTTTTTTAAAATGGTTTAAAGACCAAAGAACCAGTTGGAATGTGAATAATCACAAATGTTGTATGGCAGGATAGTAGCCAGTATGAGTATGATGTATTTTGTTTATGTAGCCAGGGCCTGAATGAGGCAGTAGAAGACACGTCACAAGGGTCTGCAATACAGCTATTTTTTTCTGCTGATTACAAATACGGCATATTAAGTTTTTCTAAGGAATTTATTATTGGAGATAACGAGAAGGGTTTGCATTAGGGAGCATATATCAACCAAGAAGACCATAGTAAAATGAAAGTAATGCTACAGAACTTAACATCCAAGAGACTGTGAATAAAGCAGAAGATTTGTAGGAGTTATTTCTAATCACCAGGCAAGGTATCTGTATGAATTATATACCATCACCAGATAAGGGCATCAACTAAGAGTCTGTGCACCAAATTCACAGGAATGATTTGCAACCACCAGTTAAGAGATTTCCAGAATGAGTTTCTTGACTGCACAGCATCCTAGAGCCTGTGCATGTAAAAGAAGATTCACAGGTATGATTTGCAACCACCAGGTAAGGGATTTGCTGGAATTAGTTTCCTGAACACAGTGTTTAAACACTGCTGACACATCTCAGAAGAACACAAAAGCCCTGGACCTTTGCCTGGAGGAATAGGAGCTACAGGTGGTATTGCATTTCTCATGTTGAAAATACTTCAATGAGACAACCAGCAGAAGAAATGGGCATCTGGGACTCACCTGAATCAAACTCACAAAGGTATTCAAACTCTTCTCTCTTTCCATTTAATTCCATTTCCCTTTCTGTTTTTGTAAACTGTAAATGTCAGGTGAAGTTTATATTTGTATTTCTGTTGCAGCAGGCATCTTTGATCTATGCTGTGATGCAAAATGTGAAGACATTACTTAGGCATTGTTTGAATCAAAGCCTCCTTCATTTCACTTTCTGTGATTTCCAACAACTGGGCATGAAACGGATGCACATCTGGATGAATTTCACAGGATTGCACAACTGATACTGAATACAACTAGGAATATCAGAATTTTCCTGCTTCCAGAAGCTGGAAATGAAAGGAGAAACCTTGCCCTTGTTTGTGTGCCTCATGTGATTGTAAAGGCATTGAATGTTTGCCTATGTATGTAAATAGTGTAATCCGTTCTGAGTCCCCTAGGGGAGAAGGGCGGAATATAAATAAAGTGTATTATTATTATTATTATTATTATTATTATTATTATTATTATTATTATTATTTTGCCAAAGAGGATGGGTTATCACAGAAATTATTTTTAGCAAAGGTAAGACTTGAGGTATGAATTTTAAGAAAGCTCTTTCCCCTTCCCTTCTAGTCTCTATAGATTACAAACATAAGATGGCTTCGATTCCTTTCCTTTGCATCAATGGTATTCGAATGTGAAGATGTTCCTAAGACAACGTTCAAGTCAAGGCATCTCAGGAAGGGAACCTGATGCCCCAAATGTGAGTATTCCTTGATCCCAGAGGCCATAGGTGTATGGATGAACTCAGTGCTCCAGGTAAATATTCCCTATATCACTTTAGGACCCAGTCAGTTTCCTCCTAGTTTATTTATTTATTTATTTCAAATATTTCTATCCCGCCCTTCTCACCCAGAGTGACTCAGGGCGGCGTAGTTTAATCAGGTCAACAGCTATTCACATTGAGTCTTCTCAACCACTTGGACAAGTTGGTCATATTGAAAATACCTGGGAATATCTGAGCACTGCATCCCATGATATAAGGTGAAGCAAAAGATTTAAAATTTCTAGAATCCATTTGCAACCTCACCCATTTCTATTCCAGCACTATCAACTGTCTCTAATTTCAAAAGACTTTTTAAATTACATGTCATCATCTTTACACAAATCTACATAAAATTCATTTTCTCTGTCCCTTTTTGATCAGATCTGCCTTAGCTTATTTATATCCCTTTAAAATTGTGAGTAAACAAAGAATTTGAGATCTGCGCTTTCCATAAAAATCCTCTCCTTCATGATTTCAGCTCCAGATTACCATGTTCCAAATACGAAAGATCATTATAATATAAGCAATTCTGATTTTAAGTCAATTCTTTTTAGAAAAAGTTTCATATTATGAGATAACTAGCAATACACAAGGAAAAAGTCCTGATGTGATTTATACCGAACTCGGCACATTCTCATATGCTGGTATAGCTTGGTGGGGCATTTTTAGGGTGGTGAGTATTCCTCAGTCCCACCCCAGGTTATTTATTGTCCATGTGTACAGTTGTGGAATGAGAGTTTTTGTATTATGTAGTTCTTTTTGTACGCTGCTTTTGAGCCCCATTCGTGAGAGAAAAAGCAGGAGAAAAGTAAATAAATAATAATAATAATTTGCAAGAAGGAATGAGAAAAAGACTCAATAAGAAGGCTAAGAATGGAAACTTGAGAATCAAAGCCATAGATGTGTCTCAAAGGCTATGAACTAATCCAGATAATCTAGAAGATTGGGGAAATTATTGATGGCATTTTGACTGATGGAAATCCTATATCAAGATCATCAGCAGGAGAAATGTCCGGTTTGGTGAAACATCTGATGTGGAATGGAAAAAATGTGAACAGAGCTTTGGCATATCCTTGAAGAGACTACATTTGAAATTAGTTCCAGTTCAGTTCAGCATGCACATGGAAAAGAGAGCAGGTATTATTTGGAAGAGATGAATATAAATGATCTTTTAAACCCCCAATCTTCTCAAATTAGTAGAAGACATTTCTTTGACAATGAACAATTCTGTTTCCTGTTTTCATCTTGCAGAATTGGTTTGGTATATCAAAACATCTTGGCTGAACAGTCACGTGGTTTTTGCCACCAGTCATGATGGATTTGGAGTGGACCAGCACTTTCTAGGAAGCAAGGCCTCTTCCACAAAAGTATAGCAGATGAAAGTGTCATATCTCCATAGAACAGGTACAAAACTAATCTTTTCCATCGAAAGGGTAAGAAACATTCAGGCATGGTAGCAGCAAAGGAAAACCCAAACTTCTGGGCAGCAATGGTACCATGGCACTCAGCAAGCATGCTTAAGCAACCGATGTCCAATGTGGTTAATGGCAAGTCCAAAAGTTTAAGGCCTATGGAAACTGGCTCTCAGGTGTGGGAGACTCAGAGGAGTATTCCAAAAGAGTATTCCAAAAGTTTTTTTTCTGTTGTTCTACCCACAGATTGATAAGACCACCAAGATTGTACAGAGATCGTTTGATCCCACTAGTCAACTGAAGGTCAATTAGAGATAATTCTCCAGGCTTTAGGGGTTATGGGTTTGTTCTTTTTGGCGGATTTGATGACAATGATCTCAATCATATTGTGAGCCCCAACCAGAACAGTTCCATTGCTTTAACAGGGTTTACATTCAGTAGGTTTCCTCTGATTAAGATTCGCCAGTAAGGCCAATGGAAGCTCTTGATCTCACAAGTTTCCTTAAGTGGTGGAAAGGTTGAAAATACATTGATATCCCATTTTGTGGGAGCTGGGCAAGAAAAGGTTGATGGTGATTTGCAGATCCCTCACAGGCTAGGTATCTTGCAGTGGGTATCAGAATGATGTTGGGAAAGTTTATTGCCAGAGAAGACTGAACATGAAAAATAGGAAAGATGATACTGACCAGAAGAAAGAAAAGTCATCATCCCAGACTGGTGGACCTGGTCATGGTCTGGTGCCTTCAAAAAAGAATCATCTGAGGATCTGGGTCAGATTTTCTTGTGGAGGGGAGAGGGGAAGCAAACTAATATGGCACAAATGGGTATTAGGGCTTCTTCTTTGAGCCTTTAGGCAAGAGGGAGGGTGTTAGTCACCTGAGCAAGAATCAAAGGGGTAGAGGTCTGTGGTTGTTGCTGACATGCCTGGAGTAGCACTGACTGCCACTTTTGGAGTCAGGAAGGAATTTTCCTCCAGGGCAGATGGCCAGAGATCCTGGAGATTTTTTGCCTTCCTCTGGGCATCAGGTAGGAATTAAAACAACTGTACAACTTTTAAAACTTCCCAAGCTGAACTTGTCAAATAGATAATGCCAAATTAATACAAATCACAATAATAGACACAGTACTGATTTTTGCCTTTTTTCTTCTTTCATGTTTGTGTTGAAAAATACTTTTGGTTGAGTATCAGCCACTGAGAGAGGGGGACATTTGCCCTTAGCTGGAACCTCATTTCACTTCAGAAATCCTAGGCTGGATTTGACACAGGTTTCAGAAATCAGAAAGAGTAGGTTCCATCTGCTTAAGTATTGTCTCCTAAAGAAGTATTTAGTACCTCCTTGTATGAGATTTCTTGCTTGCTTGTACACCCCCTCCTCTTCTTCAAGTGGCACCAAGATATATAGACCAAGGAAACTGATGATGTAATTGTGGTACATTCCACATTTCTATTATATTTTACCAAAAAGAAAACAGGACCTGCGGTTATTACAGTTTAGTGGAAGCCCTGTTACTTACCCTGCATTTAAGTTGTCAAGCAATCTATGATGGGATCATTAAGGCTACAAACTTATACACACTTATGTGGAAGTAAACTTCATTGCATGCAGTGTGACTCAGCACTCACTAAAGACATACAGGATTATCCTGCACACAACACTCTTTACACTCCAATGACACTCTTCCTTTCAGAGGGGAATTATTCAAATAGGAGTGCTCAACAAATATCAGGGAGTAACTGATCAGGCCACAAGATCAAAGAGGAACATTGGCAATAATTGTGGGAAAATGTGGGAGCAAGACAAACAAAGCAATAGAAAATAACCAGGCACACACACAAAAAGCACACGCGTGCAAATCCTCCCCCTACCCCCATCTCACCATTTCTTAAAGTGCATTTAATGAGACTTGCATTGTTTTCTCTCAACAATGCATCAGTGCTTGGCAATCTATACAGCCCGTGCACTACACCCTTTTATTGTAACGCATCCCACACCCCCAGAATCAAATAATTATCATTAAGCTTCGACAAGAGCCTTCTATTTTGTATTACCAAGTGTTTGGCATTTTCTCCAAACCTTGTAAAAATGTGATGAGTTATTACTTTGATTATCTTCTGCAATGCCTGGGTACTTCAACAGCAAACTACTTTTCTGTAAGAGAATTACCCATCCATTTAAAAACACCCCCCACCTGCTTTAAAAAAGCTATAAAAATCTACATGTGAGCGGGATTCGCCCTCCCAAAGTATGAGATTCTGCCAATAGAAGCATGTTAGGGAGAGAGGGGGAGGGCCTTTTTCACCTGTTTCCTATTTTGGACTAGCACACTTGAATGCCCCCAAAGAGAAAAAAAAAGCTTCCCCTTTTAGTACTCAACTCTCTTCATTATCCCCATACCAACTAGGTGAACTGATGCTTTTGAGAGGTCAATTTACTCTGGCAGGGGGTAGGCAGCCATCGATCTCTATTCTTCTGTGTTCAAACTCAAAAGAGTGGAGAAGCAAGACCTTCTTGCATGTATCAACTCTGCCAGATCATCTACTAAAGAATAAACAAGGCACAGGCTTTAATCCAGAGCAAGAGGAGGTGAAATGTCACGGCTGTAATGAGCAGGATGTTTCGGAGCTTTGTCTTATCCTACTGCCATTCTTCCAGGAAACTGAATACTCTGTGCTTTCAGAAACAACAATATATTGATCACTAAATTTCTTTTAGAGACTGACATCATGCCAAAAATGATACTTTAAGCAATCAGCATCCCAATATATCTTGCACTCTTGAAGAAGTTACACAGTGAGGACACATTCTTGAAACTGTAAAAGAAACCAAATAGTTACAGTTGCACTGCAAAGGGAGTGAAACTGTCCCAAGTGTTACAACCACAATAAAACATCTACAGTAGAGTCTCACTTATCTAAGCTAAACGGGCCGGCAGAAGCTTGGATAAGCGAATATCTTGGATAATAAGGAGGGATTAAGAAAAAGCCTATTAAACATCAAATTAGGTTATGATTGTACAAATTAAGCATCAAAACACCATGTTATACAACAAATTTGACAGAAAAAGTAGTTCAATACACAGTAATGTTATTTTGTAATTACGGTATTTACGAATTTAGCACCAAAATATCATGATATATTGAAAACATTGACTACAAAAATGGCTTGGATAATCCAGAAGCTTGGATAAGCGAGGCTTGGATAAGTGAGACTCTACTGTATTTTATTATGTTTATAACTGAGAAAACAATTTAAATTATAAATATTTCACTGGTGGAAAGAAAATATCCCCGGTTCAGTTGCTGGCACATCCTGCCCTGTTTGAATATTGAGGCAACAATGAGTGAGCTTTACAGCATTCATATTTAAGGGGGGAAATTGATTAAAAGTAGTCTTCTAAGTTATTTTCTACCAAGTATGGGTGCATGCTAATTGTCAGAGAGCCATTTTTAGTATTTTGTGACCATGTAGGGGCCACAACGACATTTTCCCTGCATTTTGGTGTGAATGTAAATGACATTTCTATCACTTCTGGTTGCTTTGGGAAGCACTGAGCATTATAGCCTGCAAATGACTATCAGACTATGAGGAAAAACAAGTACTGGGAACAACTGTGCCAATGATGCAGGAGAAACTGGGCCAGTGGGAATCAGTGGGAAAACAAAACAAGGAAGCATCTGAAGGAAATTAGTAATGATTTTGGATGCCTTTATACAAATGCATAGAAAATAAATGAGATGAACATGAACTCTTAACAAAGTAGGTAAAATATGATTTAGTCTGCTTTACTGAAACACGGTGGAAAACGACTTTTGATATGGGTGTTATGGTTTTCCTGAGAGTCTGGTCACAAGTTATGTAACATTTGGCATGATCACTCTGAATTGTCCCCAAGAATGGACTGGCAGCCAGTGAAGTTATTTCCTATAATCAGCCCTGTCGGCAACCTAGCTGCAATGATTTGTTACTACTAACGTTTCTGAAGTTTCCAAAAGCAGTTGTACATAGAGTGCCCTACAGTAATCCAAATGAGATGTAATCAAGGCATATGTTATGTTCCAGATCTGACCACAATAACTGGGTTCACTAGTTTTAATTGTGCAAATTCATTCCTGGCCAACACTGAAACCTGAATTTCCAGGACTATGCCCAAACTATAACCTGAGGCTTCAAATCTCATCCAATTCAGGTTAAATTCCCTGACCTAACTTTTGACTGACCAGAAGCATCCTTGTCTGGTCTGGATTAAGTTTCAGTTTGTTTGCCATGATCTACTCCATTGCTGACAATGGACAGAAGTTTAGTATTAAAACAGTTTCCCTGGAGTGAGTTGGAAAGGAGAGATAGAGCTAGGCAGCATTCTAATGATGGTGAATCTGAAATCTCTGTAAATCTTTCCCATGCCCAGGACGTTGAACAGGAGTTTCCTAGCCATCACTTTCTGAGTGTGGACCTCCAAGAAAAAAAAATAGCCCACTCACAGAAGGACAACACGGTAGGTGGTATTGAAAGCCACTGAAACATTCAGCAAAACTAACGAGGACACACTCTCTGTAGTTTCCAGTGTAGGTCCTCCACTAAGGCAAACAAAGCCGTATCCATCCCATAACCAGGCCTGATATGTTGATATGGATGAAGGATTAATTTTTTTAAACTTTCTTCCATGGTTCTGAAAAACACAGGTACTTCTCCTGCTTTGCTAATAATATATAAAAACTCACACACAATCACAGAACTATATTGTACTTAGCTGCTTATCAAGTTTTCCCCCTTCTATCGGCCACAGGCGTATATTGACTACCTTTGTCCAGAGGAACCTTGGTGTGCGAAGCCTAATTTACATGTAGTTTCTAAAAAAATTAAACCTTCTCTACCTTTCTCTGATATTTAAAACAGCATACAGTAACTCAGCAATATATCCTAACATAACCTTAGTGTTCAAAACAAAACATTCACTGTTCAAGGAATTTTTTTTAAACTAACACCCAAGTCCACCTTTCCTCACAAGAAGCCTTCCAAAATAAAGACATTCTGAAAGAAGAGGTACCAAAGTTATGAATATCTTGCTCAACACCCTGATAATCTGACATATGATAAGAAGTGCAAGGCCTCATCTACCAATCTGAGGAATCAAGGACACATGTGATGGTCAGGCATCCTATTCTACACAGGAGAGTCTTAAATTTGAAGGCATCCTGTGTTGAAGGAGCTGTCCAGTCTACATTTTGTTAAAAATTAAATATGAGACCATGATGCCCATTTACATTAAGCGCCCAGACTTCACGGCACAGGTCATTGTATCCTATACAATACAAACAAATTCAATGAATTTATCTTTGAATATTAAGAATTATTTGTAAATACATGAATTGAATATTGGACTAGGACACTGGGAGACCAGGGTTTGAATACTTGATTGGCCACGAAAAAAATCTGGTGACCCTGGGTAATCGCACTCTCTCAGACTCAGAAGAAGGCAATGTCATAACCCCTTCAGAACAAATCTTGCAAAGAAAAACCCATGGCATTTTTGCCTTGATTTGAAAGTGCACAAGAAACTAGAAAATTGCATTTCTTGTGTATTCTTGTGCATTTGTTATACGATTTGCAAACAGTAATTGCAAATTGTACAATAAATGCATTCTCTTTTGCCCTTCTTTTTAGTGACACATTACACCAACATTTTGGTAATGAATAAATCAGTATGCAAATACCTACATGAGGAGGTGCTTCTTTACATTTGCAAAGAACATAGAAATATAAGAATGGGTACCTGAGGAATAAAGTTAAGATTCTTTGTAACTGTGCTTTGACCCAAAAGGAATTTTAATCTTGTAGATCCCCTAAGAAAGTTCACTAAAATTAAGAGTAACTGCACTGGTATTCTGCTAGCATTGAGGAACTGGAAAGTCTTTGCTTGGGAGACAGCTTCAAGTTGGCAGTTATAAGACTGGGCATGTAAGACAGTCACTAAACCACATACTGGCATAATAAATAGTTGAGCTGATTCGTCTTGGCACTTGGTAATTGTTTCCATAATAGAAACTCAACAAGAGAAGAGCATTCAAGGAATGGAAAGCAATCAGACACACATCCAAAGCAACAGCAAAAACCTAAGAAAAATAAAATACATGACTATGTAAAAGCTCTCCGTGCATTTTATAAAATTATTCTAGACAGAAAAAGAGTCAGGCTACAATTCAAATTATAAGCCAAGACACCAGCTAGACAACTATATAGAAAATGATACGTTTGATGCATTCAGACTTCTTTCCAAAGAAAAAGTTAACTATGAAGCAGTGATTTCTGGGCCTAAAGCATATCATAAGCCAAAATAATAGAGCAATAGAATGGTTCCTATTTTAAATTCAACATCCATGGAAAAGTAAAGTTTTGGCATATATATTTACATATATAGAGTGTGAGAGAGTGCAAGTTCTCAACATTCTTCCCCATTTTGGTGTGATCAAATAGTCATTAAGCATGAGCCTAAAAGAGAAGCCTCAATTCTCAGTGGCTATGAGCAACAAAAACAGGGAGCAGGGGAGCCTCGCCTACCCACACACCAAAACTAGGTCTTGGAAGACAAGCTAAGAAGAAACTAGACAAAATTCTCAACTATTAAAATATAGCATTCAAATACTGAAGTCAGGATTGCTCATATCATTATATTTCCAGTTTTTATGTACATCTGTGAAAGCTGGACAGTGAAGAAAGCTGATAGGAAGAGAAAAAAAAAACCATCAGAAATATGGTGCTGGGGAAAAGTTCTATGGATATTATTACTGGCCACAAGGACCCCAAAACAAATCAAGCCAACGTTCTCTGTAGAAGTCAAGATAATTAAACTGAGAATAATGTATTATGGCAAGTCAAGATTCAGTAGAAGAGAAAACAATACTTGGTAAGGCAAAAGACAGTAGGACAAGAGAAAGACTGCACTGCAGGTGGATAGACTCAAGCAAAGAAGCCATGACCCTAATTTTATAAAATTTGAACAGAGCTGTTGATAACAAAATAGCTTAGATGTCTCTGGTTCATAAGATCACCATAAGTTGAAGTTGACCTCCTGGCAATTAACAACAACAAACACAACTACCAAATTTGGCTGCAAATAAAGACAACACGAAGAGGGCAAACCCTATGTAACACTTTCTATCACAAAATACATTTAAATATATTAGTTCTCTACTTTTGTTAGTGGCTCACTTTCTGTAACATTTTGTCATTCACAGTTTTAAAATAAATTTTAAAAGGTTTACAATATGATTATATTATTGAACAGTTGTATTTTTGAGGCAAAAAGGGAATCATAATCTTCTTAAAACAAAACAAAAAATGCTCCTTTGATTCCCTTTTCTGAATTAGGCCGAGAAGGCAAAGAGTATACTATGTCTATCGCGTATAACAGCATAGTTACATAGTTTATTAATCATTTCTCTTGAATAAAAAGAAGCTGTCAATTAGGAAGCAGTCTTTATAAAAAGTGGTTATCCCTAAAGTAATTTTTTAATCAGCGAGTAGAAGGTGCCACTTTAGAAGAGGCATCTCCTCTTCTCTGATAGAAAAATGCATCAACTCTCTTGGAATTATTTTAGAGGAATAGCAGGGAAACCCTGAGCAACCTAGAACACATTCCTAAGACTCTTTCACCAAAACGACTATAAAAAGCCTAAGAATTACTAATTCTTTGTATGCTGCAGAATCTGTTCTTAAAGCAGATTAAGGTATTTTTCAGTATTTAGTTACTGCTATGATTTATTCCCCAGGCGCATCACTCCTCCTGTGATCACATGGATTTGGAACTATAGGGCCTACATAACCTCAAAGTACCAGATCTGATTTGATCTTGGAAGCACTAATTAGCACTAAGCAGGGTTAGCTCTGGAAAGTACTTGAATGAAGGGGCACCAACAAATGCAAGGTGCTGTAGGCTACATTTTGGAGGAAGGAACTGGCAAAACCACATCTGAGTATTTCTTGCCTAAGAAAACCCACTCCCTCCTTCTTTTGCTTCACTGACTTTCCTGCAGCTCAAGGTGGTTTTATTATATTCAACTCTCCAGCTTTATTCATCAAAGTTTGTGGGAGTTGGGAAAATAATACAGAAATAAAGGAGAGTTGTGGGACTTGTCGAAGGAGATAATCTTTAAGTTCATAGACACACCGAAGTTCCATATTCCTACAAACTCCTGTTGCAGTTTGCCACTGAATTATGATGACTATGAGATTGCAACATCCAGTTTCAATGGCAGTTCATACTTGCTTTAGATAGTTATTGAAGGCCCACTTTCCACATCCCTGGTTTCACAGTTAAGTGATGCCTTAACATAACTCTATACAGTCTAAAAGCAATACTACTATATAGGTATTTTAATTTTTGTCCAACAACACAATTGCTCTCAGTACTGTATTTAGTGGATCCGCATATGTGGTTTTTCTAAAGCCTGGGGCAAGCAGGTCATATTTCAATGCAGGCAAATTTTAAGGTCATAGTTATTGTTGTCCCTCAGCTCTCAGAAACCTTAATCAACATGATGGGAGATGAAATCCAACAAAGTCTGAAGAGCTGACCATAAGTTACCCACCCTTTACACAGGCTTCTATATATGAAAATTCTGTGTTTGTACAGTATCAGCAGAACCAAAACTAATGTTGGCACTTGATATTTAAGAGTTTACAAAAAAACATGGGACATACACACCAGCTCCAAATGCAAAGAAGAAACTTTTGTCAGGATACTCCTCCAATAGATCTTTCACCCTCTTGCCCATTCGCTCATTCCGTTTGTAGATAAGCTCCTGACGGAAGTAGCTGTCAATCTCCATAGCAGTGGTGCGTTCATGTGGCGGCAGAGTGGCATTAATGAAGTTTGGAACCTATGGAAGAAGTGAAACAAAAGAATTTTTAATAAACATAGATGCTGCCAACCAGTGCCTTCATAAAAACTGCATAGCAAAGCAATTACATGACATAACATTACTGAATTCAGTACTTTCTTGCCTTTTTCCCAGTTCTTTGGTCACTACTTGCAATGGGCAGGGAAATTCAGAGTTTGGAAAAACTACTTTTTTGAATTTTAGAACCTCCTCTCTACCATCATAGTGGTCATATTGGCTAGATGATTTTGTGTACAGTTCAAAAAGTAATTCTTCCAAGCTCTGGTGAAATATTGATGAACAGCTCTTAACTTAAATTGTGAAATTGCATTTCTACAATACCAGGAGTCTTCTAGGTCTAGTATTTCTTTTCCCTAAAGAAGAAACTAAGGAATTAAAGAAGGAAGAGACATAGTGAGAAATTTTAGAAGACCAAGAAGAAAAAGAGATGAGGCTTAGTGGAGGCCATGTAACTCTTGAAGCCCCTTAATTAAAGTAGATGTCCTAACAAGATCTAGTCTAGTTATACAGGTACCACTATAGAGAAGGGTGTATCTAGTGTCCCAACAGTGCCTAGTTTGGGGTTCTGTGTGGTTTCCAGGCTGTATGGCTGTGTTCTAGCAGCATTTTCCCCTGACTTTTTACCAGCATCTGTGGTTGGCATATTCAGATAATCTCTGAAGCCACAGATGCTCTGAAGATACCAGCCACAGATACAGACAAAACATCGGGATAAAATGCTGCTAGAATAAGTCCATGCAGCCTGGAAACCACACAACATCCCAGTGACTCCAGCCATGGGAGCCTGCAAGACTACAGTGCTAATTTACTTTCTTAACCTTCACTTTGCAGATCTTATTTCATTTCCATACTCCACTCCAAAAAACCCAAACGAAAACAAATATGAAACACTTTAATCCTAGATGACCTGAGGAGATGGAAAGGCCCATATGGGATATGCCATTCCCTAGCACATTCCCTTGAGGTAAATACTACTACCATATTGCCAATTCTCTCCTTGAGCCACAGACATGTTCCTGATGTTCTTGCTCACCTGACCTGAAGACCATTACTAGCTCCAATGGCAGATAAATATAACCGACATGGTAAAACTTGTGCTGTGTAGCACACTTACCTATAAGAGAGCATCACTGTATTATGGCATTAGTTTTCTTCAAAACTAATTGGTGACTGGTTGTTGACTAACTGATGACCGCTTTAAAAGGTGACATATAGCAATACCCAATGCAGCCTATGAATGTAAGGTTTCCCTGGAGTGCCTCTGGCCTTGTGTTAGGAAACAGAGGCTAGACTCAAATCATTGCTTCTTGCTCTAAAGGTCAGCTTTTCATCCTTTCCCAAATCTGTTCCTCACAAATATTTTGATATACACCATATTAAGTCCCAAAGTAAAGATTCAGCCATAGACATCACTAGGCTAGTGACCTGTATCACTGTGAATGTCTGAAGTGCATTCAATCATAGGACACTCATCCTTAACTATGTTTTTTTAAAGCAATACAACTGTAAAGCAATTCAGCAGGAGCCATAAAATATATTCTTAAAGGTTCAAGAGAATAACAAAAGCTGTACATATTTCCAAAGAGAGGCTAGAGGGCAATGCAAATTAATGTGTGAATGGGCAAGTAGAGGAAAGTATTCAACAGCACTTAAAATAGAGGTAAAAATGAAGGCCTGATGATTATGGAGAACGATCACAGTTCCAAAAGTTATAAAAGAAAAGTGACTCATGGTACAGGAACTCACTGATTACTGTTAAAGGTCTTGAGGTTGAAATGGGTGGAAAAGATGTCCCTTAAGGTATTTAGAGTTATCATACAGGCTTTAAGAGATTTAAAAAAACAACATCCACCACAGGCTTGGAAGCAAACTGTACAAATTCCAGCACATATGTAACATTCATATTGACTCACGCCACTTGTACTAGTGAAGCTTCCAAATCATTTCCAAAAGTGAGTCACACTAGCGTAATCTGGACATCTCCATGTTGTGAATGACAGTGTGGGAGATTTTATAGTTTTATTAATGGGATGCATTTCGTAGAGAAGAGTTCTACAGATATCATGAACTGGCAAAAAGACAGATAAACGGGCCTTAGAGCAAATCAAGTCTAAACTCCTTCTAGAAGCCAAGATGACTAAACTGAGACTGTCATATTTTGATATATAATTAGAAGACTTGATTCATTAAAAAGATAATAATGCTTGATAAGGCAGAAGGCAGTAGGAAATGTAGAATCCCACAATACATATTGCTAGACTATATGGACTCTATGATCCTGAGTCTGCAAAACCAGAGCAAGACTGTTGATGATAGGGTGACAACAATCTAATAATGGGAAAACCATCTCAATTCTTAAAAAAAGACTTACACTAGCACAGTGGTTCTCAACATGTGGGTCCCCAGATGTTTTGGCCTTTAACTCCCAGAAATCCTAACAGATGGTAAACTAGCTGGGATTTCGGGGAGTTGTAGGCCAAAACACCTGGGGACCCATAGGTTGAGAACCACTGTGCTAGCAGGTACAAAATGGAATATTTTCCCTAGCTTTACCATATCCTTTCAAGCACTATTTGTTATTGGTGGTCAAAAGAAAAGACAGTATCAGGTCAAAGTATATTAACTAACTGAAGTCCAATGTATGTCTACTTAGAGATAACTCCAACTGAGTTGTATGACACCTTCGCTGAAATAAATTAATATAAAGTTATGCATAAAGGTGCCTATTTAATCTATGTTACAAAATATGTGACATCTTCATATTGTATTGTGGGACTAGAGAACAGTTGACACTTCAGATGTTTGACTACCACCTCCATACTCCCATTACCATTGACTAAGATGGATGAGCACTCTCAAGAGATTGAATCAAAAATGGTCAGAGAGCCAAAGGTTTTCCACCTACTTGCTCTACTTTTCCTGCTGGTCTATCTAGCAAATCAGAAGAAACCTTTCATGAAAGGGCAGTGATAGCATTGTGGACTGCAAAGCGAACAGAAAAGCATTCAAGCTCATATAATGCACAAAAGGCAATGCCTTTAAAACATCCTGCCTGTTTGGAATGCTGACTGGTTAACTAGCTGACAGGAGAGGGCGATTGACAGTGTAAAGGGACAAGACTCACTTGAGAAGTGTCATGATTGAAGATGATGGAGTTGAGGTCCCCACAGTTGTAATGCTTGATCAGGTCCTCTGTTGTATAAGGGATCTGCAGGCTGCCTGCTCGGAGGTTCTCTTGCTGCAAAAGAGTCTGATTCAAAGCAAAGATCACCTAGGCAGGGGATGGGGAAGGGGGAGGAAAAGGCAAAGGTCCCCATCAGTCTGTAAGCTGAGAAAAATAGATATGTGAACAGGAATGTTAACTCCACTACCACACCTCTTCACCCCACAGCTTTACCCCCAACTTCTATTAAACAGGGAGATAACTGATGCCATTGAAACATCAGAAGAGCTCTGGTGTTGGCACTGGGGGGTCCCAGAGCTATCTAACTTGTCCTCTTTGTTGGCATGTTACAAGAGTAACTAGCGTTCTTTGGAGATAGAAGAGAAACATACACACATAGCTTATTTGTAATGGTCAATATATTGCCTTGAGTGATGTGGGGTTTCCCCCAACCCATTTCACCCCTACACTTTAAAATGAGGTTGCCAGGCTACAATCTGAATGTAACATTGGTGGAGGGAGCAGCCTGCTTAATCATTCACTCTTGGGTGATACATTATTGGATTTCAACTCCCCAAAGTGCCAACTAACATGTCCAACAGACAAAGCATGTGGGAATTGAAATTCAACATCTGGAGCTTCCCTTATTTTAGATCCTGGCTCCCTTTGCAACAAACAGTAACAGTACTATAAAGGGTCATAAAGTATTAGAAATGTCAGCTTTTCCCCTGACATTAAGTCTAGTCGTGTCAGACTCTGGGGGTTGGTGCTCATCTCCATTTCTAAGCTGAAGAGCTGGCGCTGTCCATAGATATCTCCAAGATCATGTGACCGGCATGACTGTATGGAGCGCTGTTACCTTTCCGCTGGAGCAGTACCTGTTGATCTACTCACATTTGCATGTTTTTGAACTGCTAGGTTGGCAGAAGCTGGGGCTAACAGTGAGAGCTCACCCTGCTCCCCGGATTCGAACCGCCAACCTTTCAGAAGCAAGATCAGCAGGTCAGCAGTTTACTCCACTGCACCACCAGGGGCTCCAGTACTATGGTTCCACATTAATTGCCATGAACATACAATGGAAAACTGGCATTTGTAGTTTGTTGTGACACTAAAGGATCTCTCTGAGATTGCTGAGTACCCTTCCATAAACTGTAAATTCAAGGATGTTGCCATGGCAGTTAAAGTGGAATCTCAGCAATATAATTGTGTCATGTGAAAGGGTTCCCAGTGCCTTGGACCATCTCCCATTCTGAATTAAAAATTATTACAGTATTTAGCCCTAAAAGGGAGGGGGAAAAGAGGCCTAAGAAAAGAATTAATTGACCCCACTTCTCTGATTGAACTCTGGCTACTTTGCTCTTACTATCCAAGTTTTAATATTCACACTAGCTTGCTATTAATACTTCCCTAGTGCCACAACAAACTACAAATGCCAGTATTTCAAAATGCACTGGTGTATTTGGTTTTGATTATTCTGAAACAAAGTAAAGGGTGTATAGTTTCCCATGCACAAGATCATAGGTGTACAAAATGCTAACAGGAAATCGGACAACCAACTTGTGAATAGGATTTCCTATATTGATAGGCACCATTCTATTTCAATCTTGTGCAACCTCCTTCCTACGATTCGGGTATTCTTCCTAAGAATGACATCCTATGTGTATTTACTGGGAAATAATGGTCACAGAACACATTGGAATTTACTTTCAAGCAAATACGGACAGTACTGCAGTGATATGAACAATACTAATAAAAGCCATGGTTACAGAAACAGCATGATGCCAGTACAACTAATGATGGCACACATGTTGTAGCTTATCAAGTAGATGGATAAGGTTGTAGTTAAGGAGCCAATCTCCCTTTACATTATGTAAACAATGATGCCTTTATGGCAGAGGATCACTCTCAGCTAATAGCTGTTAAAATTGAATCCCTTTATACAGAAACAGAATCTAAAAGCTTCCCAATATAGGTTTTCTAGCTCTGGTTATCAAATGAAGCAATTGAGATACCAGGTGCAGCTTCAAACACTGCACCCTTTGTGAAAAGTTTATCTTTAGTACACAGTTAAGTGACTTACAGTTCCAGGGTCTCATACCATGGGGAGATTGCTGAACGTGTAATTTTAAAAGGGGTCTTTCTTCTGGGAAAATGCTTATGTTCAGTGGCAAAAGTGTGTAAGGAAATAATGGATAAAATGCAACCTTATCTAGAAATGAGCCCCCAAAATAAACACCATGTCCTGTCCACAGTTTTCATTTCAGTATTAGTTTAATTGGGTATCATTTCTCTTTTCACATCAATTTTTGAAGCTTCTACTGTATTCTGAGTGTACAGGCACTCCCCAAGGTTCTGCACACTTGTTCTTAAGTTCAATTTGTTGATATGTTGGAGCAGGTACATTTTAAACAATATAACTCCAGCCACATTGAAAAAATATACCTGTTCTCACTTACAAAGTCAACTTAAGAACAAACCTACAAAACCTTGTGTACTGCTCTTCTTTCCTTATTGCCCTCATATGGAGAATGTGCTAAAGCTGAGACAGTGTTCCAGTACAGCAGGCCATCCCCACATTTGCTGAGGTTAAGGAAGAGAGACCACTGTAAATGGGGGGAAAAATAAAAAAATGTTGCTTTTCTAACCTAAGAGACATTTCCAGGAATCTCTAGGTCTTTCAGCATGGCTCCAAGGCCAACCACCTGCAGAAGTTGGACATGGTGAACCTAGAGCAGTGGTTCTTAACCTGTGGGCCTCCAGGTGTTTTGGCCTACAACTTCCAGAAATCCTAGCCAGTTTACCAGCTGTTAGGATTTCTGGGAGTTGAAGGCCAAAATATCTGAGGACCCATAGGTTGAGAACCACTGACCTAGAGATTCCTATAAAGACAATAATAATAGAATTTACAAATTATCCATTTCACAAAAGTTAAACCCACAAATGTGGAGGGCCAACTTCAGTAGCAGTTCTGCTTAACGGCTTCTAAAAACTATGGACACGAACTTATGAAGAAAAGATGAATACTTAAGACTCCAATGTACCTCTTAATTAAGGGATGCTATTATTTGACAGCACTTCCTTAAAATTCTGTTGGAATTTTCCATTAAATGGCTTTCCATTGTAAAAAAACAAACTGATTATTTGGAATCATATTGCTTTAGAAATATAAAACAGATTTTCACCGGAATAATTAAAAAGTCATCCATGCACAAAGTTTCACTTTTCATGGAAAGTCACTAATAAGTAGATCAGGGTTATGCTCCTTAGTCCTCTGCAGAAGTTTAAGGCTGTCGGTCCCAGGCAAAATAACTATGTCAGAAGATGATCAGAGTTGTAGCTCAAAACATCTTGAGGGTTCCAGATTTGCCCCTCCTGATGTAGAATCATAAATTATATAATCACAGAGTTGGAAGAAGCCACAAGGGCCATCCAGTCTCTTCAATATGTCAGATTTTAGAATGACTAATCAAAATTTGGCCAAAATAGCACTTTTAACTGCTATATAATTGTAGTATATACAATATAATTGTGTAGTCATTCCTAGAGCTATGTAGTATAATATTCTGGGCATATAGAAATTTTCACAACTTTCTGAAACAAAGTTATTGCATATGCTTGCAGCACAACATGCATATTTTTCCTAGAAGGGAGAAAAATATTCAAGAGTTTGAGAAGACTAAATATGGAACATATGCTGCCACCAGCATGATTCATTGATGTATGATTGGGCCTCATAATGGCCCACTGTTAGGGTTTATTTATTCCAGTTTCTGTCTTTAAAAAGTACATTGAATACCAATTTTTGCTTCCCAATACAGGACTGCATTTTACTTTTCCAAAACCTGCTCCAGACAGAATTGCTGAAAGTTGGCCTTTCCGCAAATTATTTCTCATCTCCTATGACCCATGCCAAGCCACCCCATCCCCATTAAACTGTATTCAAGCCAAGACTGTTGCATCTTCTGAAAGAATATATCGAGACAACAAAAGGACCAACATTATTGGAAAACCTTCTCACAAGTGAGCATGCCTGACACACATTCATGTTTAACTCTCCATTTCCACAAGTCTCCCCACAACCCACCCCACCCCCAAATTTTGGTAGTGTGGAAAAATTGATTAAGCTTTGTAGTCAAGGTACTGCTGCAGGCCTCATTCTCCTGGGTGAGAGTTCTTCAGCTGTCAGGGGCAAGGGGTGGGGGAGACACTTGTCCCTTTTACCAGCATTCTTGGAGCAGTCTGCTAGGCTAAGGGGTGGAGGGGGTGAGTTAGAGCCCGGCAGATGCCTTTTTTGTCAAAGACAAAAGACCCCCAGCCATCCTCTCCACTTTTCATCACTTTCATCCAGGCCGGATCAAAGCACTGCTCTACATATGAAAGGGACCTGGCATTATGCGCCTCAAATTAGCCTATCGCCACCCCGCTAGCCTCCAAGGCCTCTCAACAAAAGCTCCCACATCTGTTCGATCCGTTTGCCTCATCTTCTCTCTCTCTTTCTCTCTCCTTTTCTGGGTACACTATGCGTTTGTGTCTGTGTTCTCACCTCTCACTCTGAAGAGCCATTCAGCTCCCTAATTTTCAAGAGAACATCTTCCTTTCCTTCAAGAGAACTGCTCAGCAGCTTTTAATTGCTCCTGGGCCTAGTTTTGGCCCGCATACTCAGAATATTTGAACAATTGGCCCGCTCCCCCTGCTCCCCCTCTCTCTTCACCTGACGGACGGTCGCAGGGGACTTTAACTCTGTGTGCTGGAAACAGAGACTGCTGCCCTGAATCAAAGCGATCCTGGAATCAAAGGCAGCATGGCTATGAAAGTCAATAATCCTCTTTTGTCATGGTAATGGTTCATGCCAAAGCGCTGAGAAGAAAAGCAGGACTCTGCTTAGATGCTGTGTATGTTTAGTTAGAAGTGCTATGCCTGCCTCTCAGCTGCTTTTGAAGCCCTTCTCAAAGCCTATAACCTGAATGTTCTTCAGTGGCAACTATGGGGAACCACCCTGAAAATGAATACACAAAAAGGCTGGGCAAGATTTCAGACAGGGCCGTTAATTTATACAATAGTTGTTTCCCATTAGTATGTGTTCAACGCTAGTGTTCCCTTACAAATTCTCCTAATCCAATCTTCAGCAAAATACATTTACCAAAAACATGTTTACCCACAGACATCCTGTGAAGTATTGCTACTTTCTCTTTAAAAATGGCTTGAAGCTATGTCTCATACATTTACATGGCAAATATTACTGCAATAACAACTAAGGCAATTCCCTCAGTAACCAAATTTCACTTCTGAAACACCACTAGGGACAGATGGTACTGCAAAGTTCTTGACTGAAGTTCCTACCAGCCTTTGGCCCATTGTAAGGGGCCATAAGAACAGCAATTCAACTACCATTGAAGGGTCCTATCCTTGCTATGAAATATGCCATTTATTGAAGCAATTTCACAATGAACTCATCACTTGCCAGAAGAGTGTGTTTACAAACTGAGAAAGTGCACATGGAATGCTTAAATGCTTTCAACCTAATTTCAAGATCCAGTATAAATAATATATAGTATCTGTATTATATTTGTGGCAAATTATCATCTGCACTATATTTGTAATTCATTCATTGATTTATTTGATATCTGTTCCATATATTGTAATGCAAAAAGTGGGTAGATAGGTAAGTGGTAGGCTTATACAATTTGTTTGTATGCTCATTAAATTCGGATCTAATTCAGATCTAACGCACTTTTGAAGCGAGTTCTGACCCACCTGCTCACTACCTTCCCAATATTAAGAATTTGAATCAAATATTATGTCTCGGATGTAGCTGTGACTAAGCCCTGCTGAGAGGTGAAGCCAAACATGTTGGCATGCCTCTCAGCCAATCAGGGCTGATGAAGGAGGGAGGGAGTGGCGGAGGCATCATTCTTGTAGTCTTTTTTTTAAAAAAATGTTGTTTAAAAAACTTTGAAAATTCCCAAAACATCAGTGAATGGGTGAAACATTATGAAACTTGATAGGCAAAGAATGATCAATATGTTCTACCATTGTAGCACGTTTCACCCCAATAGTTTTTAAAAGGAGGGAGAAAGAAGCCTCTGAATTTTCCCCATTTATAGTAATTTAATGGAAAGCAAGGAGACGCCACAATGCCTGCACTAAATTACATTTCCCAGAAAGCATTGGGCTAGAGCAGCGATCTGTGGCATTGAGAGACAGTTTAATTATTATAATATATACAATCATGGAATCTGCAAAGAGGAGTTAAGGAAATAATAGTACAGTATATATAAACCACACTCTCAGCCCCAGAAAACCCAGTTAAACAGGAAATAACACTTTCAAACCAGGAACAGATTTCCTTATTCAGAAGCTTATGACCATCTTCCGGGAGTGGTTTGATGGTGTACTATGATTTTTGTTCCTGGGTGATAAATGTCATTTCCTAATTGGTTCTGTCATAAAAACATGGCAAAACGTTATTACACTGCCAAAACATTTTCTTTGTGCAAGGGACATTGTTATATTCATAGCACATTATGGTTTGTTGAGTCTTCACAAATTTAACAAAGTTTCAGCCACAAAAACAAAGTTCTGAACAACAACTTTCAAAATAAAGATAAAACAATAAAACAGGAAATAACACTTTCAAACCAGGAACAGATTTTTGTTATTAAAAATGTTTTTTTATAAAAACTTTGAAAATTCGGCAAAAATCTGAGAATAAGTCAAACATTCTGAAATCTGGTGAGCTAACCGTGGTAAACTCTAAAATGAGGGAGAGAGAAGCCCCTCAACTTTCCCCATTGACAGTAATGTTTTCCTTCAGGCGCATGCGCATCCGGCATTAACAAGGTACATACGAATATTCGGAAGTTTCGGAACGTTTCAAACTTTTTGCCTTCAAAATTTGGAAATGACTTTAGAAACGAAGCGCCAGCGCCCCCTACTTTGGAATGGAGTTTAGAACCATTTTTTTCTGGATCGCACATACTTAGTAAGTGGCAGCATGAAACTTTCAAGAGTGAAATATAAAAAGTCTGATAACTCCATGGCCCAGAATAGATACATTCTGTCAGGTACAAAGTAACTATAAATTCAGGCTCAATTTGAAATGCCTTCCATCCTATGTTCACTGCTTCCCTGACCTATCTGCCAAACTCTTGCTATCAAGGCAGCAAGAAATTTCTAGTAGACCTCTTTCGGGCTTCAAATAACATACGAAGAATTATTTCCAATCAGAAATCACAGAGCCTGTTTTCAAGTTGACATTATCAAGATCAGACAGCAGCCACCTCAATTACAATTTTATTCCTTGCCCTCTATCATGAGGTGTTTACATGGAAATAAAAGGTGCTAAGTGATATTTTCACATTGGGTGCTTCTCTCTTTGTATTAAACAGCAGTGGCTGCAACAACAGCAAAGAAAACATACTGCATGCTGACACCAAAGGCCTTGGGAACCTTTTCAAATGGAAAAATGCAATGGAAAACAGAACCCAGGCAAGATGGAATTGTTCCATCTTTACTTTTTTGGAGCATGGAAGAGTGAAGTTGGCTCTTCAAAGCCAGAGCACTGCATGGAACCCAAAGCTTTAGATGGAGAACTCAATTGCATCATGTAGTGGAGAGGCAGAGTGAGACATGGTCTGATGTCATAGGCCTTGCCATGCCACCTGATGCCATTTACTCACACATATTTACTCCTAGCAAGGAGGAAGAGGAAGAATTAGGCACAGAACTAATTTGGCCTTTATAGCATCTTTTAAATCCTGAGTGGTGATTGTAAATTTGTTGGGACTGCTACTCCTAGCTTTCCACACTTCACAAAAGGGAGGCAGTCTTACAAGGTCTTTACGTTTTTTGTCAAATGGTGCTGGTGTTTCATCAAACTGCAGGTCCCAGGATTCCATAGCATTAAGCCATGGCAGTTAAAGTGGTGCCACACTGCATTGATTATACAGTGCATATGCACCTGAGATCATTGGGATGTACATTCCAGTCATATCTGGACAGCCACATGATTCCTATCCCTAAGTTTATTATCGTGTCAGAAGCAAATTGAGAATACACTGCAAGTCGCTCCTGGTGTGAGAGAATTGGTTGTCTACAAAGACATTGCCCAGGGGATGCCCAGATGTGTTACCATCCTGTGGGAGGCTTCTCTCATGCCCCCACATGGAAATCTGGGGCTGACAGACAGGCGCTCACCCCATCTCGCAGATTTG
The DNA here is from genome assembly GCF_035594765.1 of Anolis carolinensis. NCBI lineage: Eukaryota > Metazoa > Chordata > Lepidosauria > Squamata > Anolidae > Anolis > Anolis carolinensis. The sequence continues at coordinate 201,363,907 of NC_085842.1, forward strand.
AACTGCCGACCTTCACATCTTCAGGTCAGCCAAACAAATTTTCCTATAAACAGGCAAAATGCACTCATTTAGAACCTAAAAGCTGAAGACATTGATTCTTACTATGATAATAGGGTATGTATGTATTGAGGGCCTCAATCTTAACCCTTATTCTGAGAAATGTTCACTGATTAATGGTAAATGTTGATGTGCCCCCAGAAGAGTCCTACAAATCAAACAACTGTGTTAATGAACTGGCCAAAACAATGCCACCCAGTTGGCTATAAAACCACAGTTCACCTCCCCAATCAATCCCTAACCTACCATCCAAAACAACCATACAATGCAGAAATTTTATCTCCATATCTTTAGCCTTTACTTTCTGACTTCTTGTTCAAAGATTAGAAAGAAAACAACATTAAAATGTATGATTCAGTCAATGGTGAATTACAGGAGTAGAGAGATCCCAGGGAAACTACTCAGAAAATTATCCAAGTCAGATAAATGGCTGACATTTGTACATGGACACTTCAAAACACCCCCAATTCTGGCACCTGCAAGCACTTCACATTTTCTTGGAGAGGCTCTACTCACAGTTACGACAGACAAATCCAGTATTAGCAAAGGCAAGAAAAGTAGCCTTGACTTAATCATGCCCCCATTTAAAAGGGAGTAAAGAAGTAGTTCAAGGACATTAGTGCCAAGCCCACTTCAAAGTATTCAGCAAATCAGCTGATGCTTCGGCATCTCTCTCTCTCTCTCTCCTTATACTGATGTAAACATGCATCTTTCCTGGTAATCTCCTTAAAAGCAACCTTCCAGTGTCAATCACTTCTCCAATTTTCAACAGAGTTTGATTCCAGCATCTGCCATTTCTTCCTTTGAAAGAAAAGGGGAATGGAAACTTTGAATAGCACATTACAAAAGAGGCTCTTACCCAAATAGCTAACTATCGAAATCAAATACCTATTGCAGGAATAAATGCTTTTGAGAGGAGGAAATGGGCAAAGAAAAACCAATTGCATTTGTGCTGTTATTAAGCAAAAAACCCAAATGAAAAAACCCATGGCTGCTTAAAGTGCTCAAGGACCCAAATAGCTTTCAGAAGCATCTGTTTACCTGAGAACAAAAGAAAAAACTAGTATAAGTGGACTGATTTCAAGAAAAAAGATAATGTGATTTTTGAAAACAGATTACCTTGCATCAAAACTCATAGTAAGTGTTCTTAGAAATAATGTTGAGAACATATATGGGTTGAATATGTTCAATCATATTAGCTATTCATGTATTTTTTCCAAGACAAAAATGAAACAAAATAGAATAGTCATTTGAAAAATTAGTTGTTTGAAAACATGATACCCTTTTATTTATTTAGACACTGATAAAACAACAGACCACTGGGTGACCTTGGAAAAGTCACATTCTCTCAGTGTCAGAGGAAGGCAAAGACAAATGTCCTCTGGACATATCTCTCCAAGAAAACTCTGTGATAGGTTGGTCTTAAGAGATGCCAAAAGTCAAAAAGAACTTGATGACATCCAACAACAACAAAAATAACCCACCTACCAAATATATTCATGCATAAGTCTAGTTCATGTATAAGTCAGTGGCAGGTTTGGGGCCAAAATTATGGATTTTGATATGTACCGTGGCTAAACTGAGAGTCATTCCACAGAGGGGGGAAAGCACCAATGCCAAACCAGGGGGCCAGTCACCCCTGGCTGCCACAGCCATTTCCCCATCATGGCAGAGAGAATAGAGGGGGGTCAGTGCTTCTTTTATTTATTTATTTATTTATTTATTTCCATCATTTATATGCCGCCCTTCTCACCCGAAGGGACTCAGGGCGGCTCACAATACAGTAGAAAAATAAAACATAGCAATATAAAACAATCAATTTAAAACAATCCCATAAATACATTTAAAACAGTATAATAAAATACTTAATCCATTCGTCCACATAAACCTTGCACGTAAACCTTAGTCCGGACCGAGTTAAAGCCATCATAATTCATTCATTAAACGCTTGTTCGCAAAGCCAGGTCTTTACCTTTTTTCTGAAACTCAGAAGGGATGGAGCCTGCCGGATGTCACTGGGGAGGGAGTTCCACAGCCGAGGAGCCACCACCGAGAAGGCCCTGTCCCTCGTTCCCACCAGCCGCACTTGTGAGGCAGGTGGGACCGAGAGCAGGGCCTCCCCACACGATCTTAAAGTTCTCATGGGCTCATAGGAGGAGATACGTTCGGATAGGTAAGTTGGACCAGAACCGTTTAGGGCTTTGTAGGCCAAAACCAGCACTTTGAATTGGGCTCGGTAGCATATTGGCAGCCAGTGGAGCTGACGCAACAGAGGAGTGGTGTGCTCCCTGTACGCCGCTCCAGTTATAAGCCTGGCTGCCGCCCGTTGTACTAATTGAAGCTTCCGGGCCGTCTTCAAAGGCAGCCCCACGTAGAGCGCGTTGCAGTAGTCCAAACGAGCTGTAACCAGAGCGTGGACCACCGTGGCCAAGTCAGACCTCCCAAGGAACGGGCGCAGCTGGCGCACAAGTCTGAGTTGTGCAAAGGCTCCCCTGGCCACCGCCGAGACCTGGGGTTCCAGGCTCAGCGATGAGTCCAGGATCACCCCCAGACTGCGAACCTGTGTCTTCAGGGGGAGTGTGACCCCGTCCAACACAGGCTGTAACCCTATTCCCTGTTCAGCCTTACGACTGACCAGGAGGACCTCTGTCTTGTCTGGATTCAATTTCAATTTGTTAGCCCTCATCCAGTCCGACACAGCGGCCAGACACCGGTTCAGGACCTGGACAGCCTCCTTAGTGACAGGTGGGAAGGAGTGACAGAGCTGGACGTCATCTGCGTACAGATGACACCTCACCCCGAAAACCTCACCCCGGATGATCTTTCTCAACGGCTTCATGTATATGTTGAACAACATGGGGGACAGTACTGACCCCTGCGGGACCCCACAAGTCAATGGTTGTGGGGCCAAGCAGGTGTCCCCCAAGGACACCATCTGGGACCGACCCTCCAGGAAGGACCGGAGCCACTGCAGAACAGTACCTCCAAGCCCCATCCCGGCAAGGCGCCCCAGAAGGATACTGTGATCGACGGTATCGAAGGCCGCTGAGAGGTCCAGCAGAACCAGCAGGGACACACTCCCCCTGTCCAGTTCCTGGCGTAGATCATCGACTAAGGCGACCAAGGCTGTCTTGGTACCATGCCCCGGCCTGAAGCCAGACTGCGCTGGATCCAGAAAATCAGTGTCAACCAAGAATGCCTGGAGTTGTGCGGCCACCACACGTTCCATGACCTTGCCCACGTTCCATGACCTTTAGGTTCTCACAGGATGGACTAAGCATTTACCTTTTACCATACCACTTTACTCAGATAAGTGGGTAGTTCTATTTTTAATAGGAGCTATGGTACATTATTCACAATGACCCAAGGATAAGTTGACCCAAGCTTTTTGGATTGACTAAAATTTATACACATACATTATATAGAGGAATATTTTGGAGCAGGTTTTACACTGGTGAAAAAGGGTCTATGGTGGGGGAAAGATCAATTTCTGATCTTTTACGCACAGAGTCAGCCAATATCTAAATAATCACTTTTCAATGTAGTTTACAAGTCTGTTGAAAATAAACCATATTAATATTAATACATCTAATAAATCTTCACAGAGGAGCATTAGCAAGCTTTCCCATGCCATCTTTGTCTTTAGTACTAAACTGACTGTTAAAGTACAAATACTCAAGAACACATCTCCCTTGCTAACTGAGCTCATTATGTAGTATGATGTAGAAGCCTCCAATATATCCTAAACCTACCTGTATAATCCCAGCAAGATGGAAGAGAAGATGGAGAGTATCCCTCTCCCAGCAATAGAGGGAAATTATTTACATCAGCGCCAAGCCCATATTTGCCCTCAAGGTGACTAGCTAGTGAGGAACAACATTTCCCTTACCTTATTCAAATATCACCCAATTTAACCCTTGTTCCCTCTTCAGAGCCCCAAACTAGAAAAAAGGAGCACATAGTTTTCAGGAGTAATGATGGGATATCCTCTAACCAAGGGCCCAAGGATTGTACAGTAACATTTTAAAACTAATTCACTAGTTTCGGGGAGATATATATATAATAAATCCACAGATATTACATACTTGCTGGAAAACAGCCCATAGGTATTCAGTCCCCCCCCCCCCCCGTTTTTCCAAGTAGATTAATTTAATTAACCAATTCTCTTGAGTCATTAAACAAGTTGCTCTGTTAATTTTCATGGTGACAATTTCTACACAAACTGAGATCAGTAAATACTGTTAATTCTCTATTAGTTCTGCAGGGAGAATGCTGTTATTTCATTCATTTAGGTTATCTCATCTTTTCACCAATACTAGGACTTAAGGAAGCTTATCTGAATCTGAAAAAGAATATATTAAAAATACTTTAAAACTATTTTTTAAAAGCAACTATCTGTAGACTAAAACTATTTCAAATTCTTTAAAATTTTAAGATGTATAAAACCTCAAAACAATATTTAATTAAAGGTCCACTGCCCTCTTGGAATAGGAAGGTTTTCATTTGCTGGCAGAAGGTGGGAACCATCCTAGTTTTCCAGGGGGGAGGAATTCAAAGTCTGGAAGCTACCAAGAAGGACCCCTTCCCTTGTACCCATCAAGCATTCTGGGAAGCATGCAACAGTGAGAAAGGCCTCCTGCAAAGAGCTTACTGCTTGGGAAAACTCATATATAGGGCATTCAGTCCTTCTGACAGAGGATTTATAGCTTGCAAGGTTTTATTAAGCTAAATACCCTAAAAGGCACCAAACCGCATCTGATCTTGGTTAGTAAAGTGTTCCCTCACTTATCTCTGGGGTTAGGTTCCAGGACCACCCGCAATAAGTGAAAATCCATGAAGTAGAGGCACTATATTTATTTTAATATTAATACATTATTTTAGTAGTTATACACTAATTTTAAGTCTTTATCAACCAATCGTGTGTTGATAAATCACCTCCTTCTCCTCCCATTGCCGCTTGGGTTCCTTTTCTCTCTCTTTGGCTTCTCCTTCCTGCCTTCCTTAGGCTGTAAATTGTAATTTTTTATGATTTATAATAGTCTTTTCTAGTTTATTGAAAAACCGCAAAACAGCGAATCCACAAAAAGTGAACCGTGAAGTAGTGAGGGAACACTGTATTGGGATGGCAGACAATCTTTGAATATCATGTCTGATAGGCTATATTTAAGAGGAAAGCACTTGTAAAACCACCTCAAGGTATTCCTTGTCTTAAAAATACCAGTGAAATTAATGTAGTCACCACAAGTCGACTGGTGGCTTGAAGGAATGCATGCATACACATACATACATACACACACACAGGACTTTATAGGTCATGGTTGTGAGGGTTTGTAAAAAGACACCATGATGGGTGAGTTGACTAGAAAGGCATGTGGCAACAGCTGATTGGCTAAGCCAACCAGGAGCCAGAATTCCAATTGGCTGCTGCCTCTAGATTGGTGTTGAGGCAAACGGTGCTGCCACTTTCATCTTGGAGAGTGAGGAGAACAGCTGACTGGAAATTGGTCAGGAAGGAAATGGCTGCCATACTCTCCGAAACTTATATGGCAAATGAGGCATATTTAAAGGCTATTTAAAGGAACTGTTTATTCTCCATTTTCTCTGTGTGAATTCAGAAAGACTGTTATATATATTGTTGCCCTGTTTGAACTTTTGAACTGAAGTAAAGATATTGTTACTTGTTGCACAAACCTGAGTGATGCTTTATTACACTGGAGGGTTTATCTTGATTCAGAAACTGGGGTAAAGCTTCTGTTTATATATTTCTACAACCATCAACAATGGTCACCATTTTCAAGAGCACCCAGAAATAGACTGGGATCTGTTGCAGCACGGGAAGTGTAGCCAGAACCATTTTCATAGAATCATAGAATCATAGAATAGTAGAGTTGGAAGAGACCACATGGGCCATCCAGTCCAACCCCCTGCTAAGAAGCAGGAAATCGCATTCAAAGCACCCCCGACAGATGGCCATCCAGCCTCTGCTTAAAAGCCTCCAAAGAAGGAGCCTCCACCACGGCCCCGGGGAGAGAGTTCCACTGTCGAACAGCTCTCACAGTAAGGAAGTTCTTCCTGATGTTCAAGTGGAATCTCCTTTCCTGTAGTTTGAAGCCATTGTTCCGTGTCCTAGTCTGCAGGGCAGCAGAAAACAAGCTTGCTCCCTCCTCCCTTTGACTTCCCTTCACATATTTGTACATGGCTATCATGTCTCCTCTCAGCCTTCTCTTCTGCAGGCTAAACATGCCCAGCTCTTTAAGCCGCTCCTCATGGGCTTGTTCTCCAGACCCTTAATCATTTTAGTCGCCCTCCTCTGGACGCTTTCCAGCTTGTCAACATCTCCCTTCAACTGTGGTGCCCAAAATTGGACACAGTATTCCAGGTGTGGTCTGACCAAGGCAGAATAGAGGGGGAGCATAACTTCCCTGGATCTAGACGCTATTCCCCTATTGATGCAGGCCAGAATCCCATTGGCTTTTTTAGCAGCCGCATCACATTGTTGGCTCATGTTTAACTTGTTGTCCACAAGGACTCCAAGGTCTTTTTCGCACACACTGCTGTCAAGCCAGGCGTCCCCCATTCTGTATCTTTGATTTCCATTTTTTCTGCCGAAGTGAAGTATCTTGCATTTGTCCCTGTTGAACTTCATTTTGTTAGTTTCGGCCCATCTCTCTAGTCTGTCAAGATTGTTTTGAATTCTGCTCCTGTCTTCTGGAGTGTTAGCTATCCCTCCCAGTTTTGTGTCGTCTGCAAACTTGATGATCGTGCCTTCTAACCCTTCGTCTAAGTCGTTAATAAAGATGTTGAACAGAACCGGGCCCAGGACGGAGCCCTGCGGCACTCCACTTGTCACTTCTTTCCATGATGAAGACGACGCATTGGTGAGCACCCTTTGGGTTCGTTCGCTTAGCCAATTACAGATCCACCTAACCGTAGTTTTGTCTAGCCCACATTTTACTAGTTTGTTTGCCAGAAGGTCGTGGGGGACTTTGTTGAAGGCCTTACTGAAATCCAGGTACGCTACACCCACGGCATTCCCTGTATCGACCCAACTCGTAACTCTACGAGTAACTCTACTCGTAACTTTTAACCATCTTGAACGGATTTTCAGACTGGAAAGCTAACCATTGCCCACCTTTAAAAAAGAACATTGAGCTATACTTTACCCCTTGCCGAAGCAGGTTATTAAATGTTAAAATAGGTTTTTTAAAATACCTGACAGATTGACAAGCAAGTCTAAAAAGCAAACAAACATAACAGAAACACCAATCTTCCTGGGAACATAGGGGCCATCCAGTTTTGGTGTGAAATATACCTTATTGGGAAGTTACAGCTGAGACAAGAAGAGATACATTGATTTACTAAAAGTAGCCTTGGTCCTCCAACAATACCCAAGATCCATACACAAGACAACTGGGGGATCCTAAAGTATGATGGGACAGCCAGCCAAAGTATAGTTTTGAGTACTGGACTTAAAACACTTGGACAGCAAGGTTTAAATCCTGCTCACCCATGGATACTAGCATTGGGCGAGGCATATCTTTTCATCCTCAAAGGAAAGCAGGGGTAGACACCCTCTGAACAAATTCTGCTAAGATTATTCTTCCATAGGCTCACTTTAAGGTTCTTGTAAGTAGAAGTGAATTGATAGTACACAACAACAAAAGGCAAGCTGAAAAATGGCAAACAAAACACCCAAGAGATAAATTCTTCCCTCCACACAACCACAAATAGCCCCTGTATTCCCCCACCTTGAGACTGGGGATTTGAGCATGTATTGCAGCCATACAATACTAATAGTTGTGAAGGACAAAATGAAAATTGGGCATGAAAAGGACTATAGTGGAAGAGAGCAAATTCCAGTGATCCAGCCAACCATAAACAGGAGTGTTTCACTCCACAACATTGCCTTGAATGTTTTGCTTGTTCTACGTAGTTCTATGCAGACTGCAGCCAGGAAATCAGAAGACGTTTACTTCTTGGGAGGAGAGCAATGGCCAATCTTGATAAAATAGTGAAGAGCAGAGACATCGCACTGGCGACGAAGGTCCGCATAGTCAAAGCAATGGTATTCCCCATAGTAACTGAGTCCCCTTCGGGGTGAGCAGGGCGGAATATAAATGCTGTAAATAAATAAATAATAAATAACTTATGGTTGTGAGAGCTGAACCATAAGGAAGGCTGAACAAAGGAAGATAGACGCTTTTGAACTTTGGTGCTGGAGGAAAATCCTGAGCGTGCCTTGGACCGCAAGAAGATCCAACCAGTCCATCCTCCAGGAAATAATGCCCGGCTGCTCACTGGAGGGAAGGATATTAGAGACAAAGTTGAAGTATTTTGGTCACATCATGAGAAGACAGGAAAGCTTGGAGAAGATCATGATGCTGGGGAAAATGGAAGGAAAAAGGAAGAGAGGTCGACCAAGGGCGAGATGGATGGACAGTATCCTTAAAGTGACTGGCTTGATCTTGAAGGAACTGGGAGAGGCGACAGCCAACAGGGAGCTCTGGCATGGACTGGTCCATGAGGTCACGAAGAGTCGGAAACGACTATGCGATTGAGAGAAAGAGAGATGTAGTTTTGATGTTCAGACATAAATAAAAATGTCTGAACATCAGATGCCCCATCATATCCATTAGTGGTGATGTTTGTTTTTACTACCTTATCTTTTATCTGGTTAATATGGTGTTATATTGTATTCTGTGTTTTAATTTGTTTATTTTACTCAATCGTTGTGTTGATACTGTTTTTTAGTTATTTATACTGGTTTTAACTTGTCATATTTTATTTCTGCTTTGGGCTTGGCCGCATGTTAGCCGCTTCGGGGAGATGGAGGCGGGATAGAAATATAAAGTATTATTATTATTATTATTATTATTATTATTATTATTATTATTAAAAATTCTCATTTGGAGGAAATTACACCATCCAAACACAAGAAGCCTCAGCAATACTAATGGAGTAACAAGATTTATAGGCTTCTTCTTTTAAAGTTGAGTAAAAGTTCCTTTGTATTGATGAAGATGGAATGGGGACAGGTGAGTGAGGACTGAGTGTGCCCAAAGGCAAGGGAAAATTGGGTACAAAGATAAAAGAAATGGAGAATCCTGAAAGAGAACCTGGCTGATGGATTGGAACAGTGTACTGCTTGAATATCCCAAAAAAGCAGGGTTTTAAAGCTTAGTACTACTAACAGTGCTAAGCATTAGTACCTTGCTTCATGTTATGACTATTTTTTACTTTCCAATCAGAAATTCTGCCTCACAATAGTTGGGCAAGGAAAATCAATTTGAGTCATAACTACAGATGAGCAATGCTTCTCTAACGTACTGCAGGTGTCACTGTAAGCATGGAAATCCCAGTCTGGAAACCCGAGGGATGAAGCCTATACTGTTTGAGGTGATATTTGCAGACAAATTAGTTGATAGTTTTTTTTGATTAAGTAGATTGGAATATTGTACCTTAAATATTATTACAGTGAAATTGTAAGCTTCCCAGTAAGCCTGTTTATAAATTGTATATGCAAGACAAAGACAAAATGATTAACAATGGGCTATGGAGCCAAGAATAGGATGGACAAAAGACATATTTTTCACTCAGCTAAAAAGTCAAACACTTTGCATATTTTTACTATATATAATTACAGAGATTATCCAAAACAATCTCCTGATAAACAATTTTACACAAATGTGTTCCATTTGTTAATAAATATCACTGTAATTTACCTTTCTGTCTTTCTGTAATAATAACAACAACAACAACAACTGCAAAAGGCCACCCTACTGGGATCTGCACGCATCATCCGAAAATACATCACACAGTCCTAAACACTTGGGAAGTGTTCGACTTGTGATTGTGTGATACGAAATCCAGCATATCTATCTTGTTTGTTGTGTAATACAAAGTCGTTGTGTCAATAATAATAATAATAATAATAATAATAATTATTATTATTATTATTATTATTATTATTATTATTATTATTACCACCCCCCAGCAGTAAAGAACTGGTGGGATCACAAACCTGCAAAAGTATTGGAAAATGAGCATTCAAAGATACTGTGGGACTTCCGAATCCAGACTGACAAAGTTCTGGAACACAACACACCAGACATCACTGTTGTGGTAAAGAAAAAGGTTCGGATCATTGATGTTGCCATCCCAGGTGACAGTCGCATTGATGAAAAACAACAGGAAAAACTCAGCCACTATCAGGACCTCAAGATTGAACTTCAAAGACTCTGGCAGAAACCAGTGCAGGTGGTCCCAGTGGTGATGGGCACATTGGGTGCCGTGCCAAAAGATCTCAGCCCGCATTTGGAAACAATAGACATTGACAAAATTACGATCTGCCAGCTGCCTACTGGGATCCACGTGCATCATCCGAAAATACATCAAACAGTCCTAGACACTTGGGAAGTGTTTGACTTGTGATTTTATGAAACGAAATCCAGCATATCTATCTTGTTTGCTGTGTCATACTTATAATAATCTTTATTTATATTCTGCCCTATCTCCCCGACTCAGGGCGGTAGTATGTGCGTGCCTTCAAGCTGCCTATCAGCATGCAGGGTCCCCAAGAATTTCATAGGGTTTGCTTAGACAAGGATTTCTCAAAAGTAGTTTTGCCTGTTCCTTCCTCTGAAATATAGCCCACAGCATCCAGCTTCTTAGTGGATGCTACAAGACTGGTAGCTCTTTGGTTCTTGAAGAAGCAGAAGCATACAGCCTTTCTATAGTTGGTCTTTCTGCCTGCTTCAAAATTCCTCATTACTTGGTGAAGAATACCATGTATTCTTGCCGACTCACACAAGCCACCAATCAAACACATAATGGCTGACAAATAATACACAGCGTTCAGTTCCATTACTCCTCTTTGTCATGCTATTTCATGTTGAGACACTCCAATCGGTCATGAAGCTCACAGGGCGACAAGCTAACCATACATCCTTTCAGTTTAATGTCTTTCCTCCATAGGATTGTTATCTACAGAAAATGAGAATGGGGAAGATGACTGTGTGCACCACTTCAAGCTCCCCGAAGGAAGGTGTGATTCAGATGTAACACAGAGACAAAATCACAGATAAAACTAGACCATAGAAATGCCAGGTCAACTGATAATCTGCAACTAGTCACTTTAGCAGAAGTAGCAATCATGAAACCTATGGAGTATGTGTAATACAGGAGGCACCCATGTAACTCTTGGGACTCCCCCAAACCTACTGCCCATCCCCACTTATTTAATGCTAAAAGCCATATATTTAGTTGAAAAAACTGATGATTAGGGCCACCATTATGTGTTGTAATACTATTTCAGGAGGCACCACAGAACAACTAAAATTTGCCCTGAAAACCACATTATGTCTGTTTCCAAGCAAATGATAGGAATACTAGAGCTGAAAATGACCTTACATGTGAGTTAATTCTTCTTTTATAGAAATAGTTTCCAAAAAAGTAAACATGTCTTAAGTAATTTCACCTGAGATATCAACTAGTTTTGCTAGGCTACTTTGACGCCTTCTTTGCAACTGCTGGATTTATTCACTGCTTGCATTCAACTTAGCAAGACATTGAACAAAAACAGAAAAGAACTCATTTCCTTGGTTTAAATTATCACAACAGATCATTCAGCATAAGCTTCCACTTGTTTCTATTGCCAACCCTTGGATGTCACAGGGTTCGTCCAGGTCCCCTTCAACTCCTCATTGGGTGATGGTGACGTAAGCAATAGAAGACTGCTTGAAAGCAGAAAACTGTGTTCTGAGAAGCTAATATTGAGGTGTCAGGCATATACACTTTAGTAACTTGAAAGGAGGCAGCCAATGAGTTTTCCCACAGGATCAGAAACTCATGATGTTTCAAGGCATTTCCTCTATCTTGCCAGACAGAATACTGTATTACTTCTTTTTTGATGCAGTTTTTAAACATTTGAAACTATCTTAAACAAAAATGAAATTCAGGGTATGTTTGAAAAGAAATTGAAAAATAGAAAATCTCAAGTAAACAAACAACAGATGCTTAATTGTAACATTTAGAAAGACAAAAAAGGTAACACAGGTCTCTCTGCAAATCTAGAAAATTACTTAGCTGCAACACACAGGAAGCGTTCAACCATCCCATGACTGATCTGCAGCATCACCCATTCCAGCCAAAGCCAAACCATACACAGACTTTTCCTCTATTAGGTCTTTTTGATTATTCAATCTAAAATGGGCTTTTCAGCAACAATTAACCAGACGTTGAGTCTTTTGGTCCAAGACATCACAAGCACAGTGATGATGGGCACAACATTTGGAGTACTGGCCCACCTTCTATCCCATCTAATTAAAAGAATACACCATACAAATGAAACAATTTGAAAAGTAGCTCTTGTAGAAAAATTATTGAGCCTAAAATGAGTAAGGTTGATGCTTTGGATATGGGCAAATCTAGACTCTAAACCATTTGCAGCCCATACCACTTTATCTTGGGACCGGATCACCACCCCTCGGTGATATCCTGGAACAGTTTTGAAGAGATAAGAAGTTTCCCTTTCTGACTGAGCTAATAAGCAATTTAGCACTATATATATGGGAGTGCTATATTGCGGTTAATCTATACTATGGCTAGCTGCATAAACTGTAGTCTGAAAATGGGTTCTTTTCATAATTAATTACACATTTTATATGAATACAAATTCATAACAAATTAAATAAATTTTGAAAATAAAAGCTTCTTATGGGCATGCTAGAAGAAGAAGGAAGTGGACTTTGCTCCCATAATACTGAGCAGTGGCTTGATTTTATATGAGAACACACAATTGTCTGAGTTTCATTGACTATATCAGTAGGTTAGATGTAATGCATAAGATCAGAGTACAGACTGGCCTTAATCTGAGAAGGACAAAACTTTTGTTTTACTTGAATGCTAAGCACAGGCAGTCCCCGAGTTACAATCATCCGACTGACAAACAACTCATAATTACAAACGGGGGTGAGACAACAAAGTGAGAGAAATGTACCCCTTGGAAGGGAAGTTCACTTCTGAAAGAGTTAACATGGGGAAAAGGTGTCTCAACTTTTTCAAAGTCCAATGATCATAGGGTCAGAAAGTGAGGAGACATCTTCTCAACAGGGGCACAGATAGCCAAACAAATCTTATGGGGGTGTTACCCTTTCCTACAATATCCAAAGCTATATATAGGCTGGTGTTACACTTTAAAATGTACCTATTCTGACTTATAAACAAATTAGACTTAAACTTGCAGAACCTATTTTGTTCGTAACTTGGGGACTGCCTGTAGTCTTTTAATAGCTGCACACTTACTTTCCTCCTAGGTCTATGAAAACTCATTGTGGACTGCTTCTTAATATTTCTTTTTCTCAGAATCAAACTCAATGCCTCCTTCCCAGTACAGTCAGCCCCTTTCAACTCAACACTTGGGGCAGTTTCCCCACCTATTGTGTATATAGATTAGGCCAGGGAGAATTTTGGGCGAGAGTGATGACTTCATTTATTACAGTCTTAATTCAGAATTTTTTTCCCACTGTGTTAGAATGACTTAATATGATGAAGAAGCTGCTAGGTACTAACATATGGACACTTTTAGCTCTGGAAAGTTTCTATCAAGGTCTCATGCTCTTCTAATGTGTAAAAATTTAGGGCATTGGCATTTCAGGTCTTTCTGCTTTCCAATCACCCACTAACAGACTTTTCAAGCGTGTTGGTTTAGTCTGGTACTCCAAGTCTTTTAAAGCAAAACAATTGAAGTTATCACTCTGCATCCCAGCTCCAGACCTGCTGGGACCAAACCTAAGCCCTTTGAGCCATCGCAGGATCTGAAGATGTCACAATGAGTAATCCTTGTGAACGTACTGATGATGAAGAGCAGGGAAGGAGGGGTTAGAAAAAGAACCCCAAATTTGATGAGCAGTTGTTTGTGATCACACGCCATGACCAATGGCAAACTGAGGGAGACAAGAGTGCCTTTATCAAGGAGCCCTGAGCAAGCTCATAATTACTGGAAGTTATGAAAACATTACACTCCAGCTAGCAGGAACTATGGACCACTGTGCAGATGGCATGTCTTTACTAATCCAAACTGACAGGCTCCCCGACATGCTCAAAGCAGCCCTTTAAAGGATCCTAATGGTTCTGAAATCTTAGCAGCATTAGCAATTGCCTTTGGAGGCCGCATTGGCCTACTGTTGAGTTGCCATTGGCTCCCAGTCTATTCAAACAATTGAAGAAAATGCCCTGCTCAGCCACATTCAGCACTGCCAAAGTCGAAGTCTGCTTTTGCAAGTCAGTTTTCTCAGCCCATTAATAATGCTTCCCAAAGGCTGGTTTTATTGAACTGACAAGGACTGGGTTAACGCTTCATGTATCATACAGCTCTCAAGTTTTAGGCCAGCATCACATTTGTAGAAAAGTAGCCAGTTCCAATTCAAATAATTATATGGTTATTACCCAGGGCTACTAACACTCTCTCATGAGCCTAGAATGTGATGAGCCAATTTCAGTTTTTCAGCTGGTTATGCAAATTGACTGGATTTTTAATGCAATGAGGATAATAATGTACCCTCCAAAATGAAAAGAGACTCTGTCACTTTGAAATACTGTGATTAGCCCAACAGATCAAAATTATATTACATACAGAAACACAAAAGTAACAGGATCGTTTTAGAAGCTACAAAGCAGTGCAAAGGAATTCTGATTATTTTGCAAGTCTGCCTGTCCACACATAACTTTATTATTCACCTATGGTGCATAAAGGCATTAAATAAAACACACACACACCAGTAAGAATCGACCTGTGCATAGCACTAATGAGCCCAATAGTCTCTATATTAGCTTCCATAAAGTGATGACAGTATCAAAAAAGCAATACGACTTCCACAGCTGGAGGCAAATCAAACTCTAATTTATTCCTCCAGGAAAAGTCTGTTTTGGAACAGTTTGAGCATTCCTTAACCAGTATTCCAAAATATGAAATTATCCCCACGGGTGGCTGAGATAGTGATATTTTTTATTTCTGATAGTACCATGTACACCAACTGTGTTCATGCACTAAGTTATTAAAATATTGTAAAAAATTACCTTCATGCTATATGGAAAGATATATATGAAGCTCAGCGAACTTTGAACTTTGTGTTTAGACTTGGGTCCCATCTCCCTGATATCACATATGTAAATACATGCAAAAAGTATGACAAAATAAAAAATTCCAAAATTTAGAAAATCTGGTCCTAAGATAAGAGTTACTCAACCTGTTTTTGCTACTATATACTTAGATTTTATTATAAATGTCTTCATAACCATCAGCACATTCCTCATCCGACAGCTCTCTCTCTCTAGGTGTAAAGAAGAAAACTATAGGCAGGAATTATATTACAAGTCACCTACAAAACTTTTAGGAAAATAAAATAATGTGTGCTTTTGAAACAGAAAATCCCATGTCCAACTCCCAATATTTTCCAGTTAAAGAATCTCAAACAATAAAGTTTAAAGTATGCGAAATTCAGCCAAATGTCCAAACTCGTATAAGTTTTCTATTAGTTTGCCATGGCTTCCACCAAAGAATCTAAAGGCAGGAAAGATGGTAATTCTCCAATAGCAGTTATTCCTCCTGTGACAAATATTAATATTTTTGAACATTAACTAATCAAATACAATAGACACAACTCACAGGAGTCCCATTTAAACTGCATTGTACAGTCCAACTCTGTAATGAAGATGTGCAAGTAAAAGTGGATTAAATATACCATTTAAGACTCTGTGTAAGATAGTTCATTCAAAATCTATTTAAAAATGAAATATTATTTAGTCTTGTTTTATAAGCTTTATGCTCAGGTGGGAAGAAAAAAAGCATTGGGCAGATAAGAATCAGTTATAAGAACAAGCAAGACTAACAATGCAGTGCCCAAAAATAACACTGTAATATCTCTTGCCTAGAGATATTGTGTAAAAGCTAATCATGAAGTAGTTCATCTTCAAATAAAAGATAATTCAAGAACTGGCCACATACAGCAATATAGCTAATCCTGTTACAGCAGGGTAACAAGACTGAGACATTTACAAGGATGGCTACATAAATCTCCCCTAACATCATTATATGACAGCCTAAGATTACAACAAATCTCTAACTTAAACATTGTTATGCTCTCAGCTTTGATTGACCAAATTGTATTTAAGTGGGGTACATCACTTTGCCAAACAATTTCACCCTGACTCGAAATACAGCCAAACGAAGAAAAGTATATCCTCCTAAAACTTGTCTGTCCATACTGGACCTTCAGTCATCATCGTCTCCTCAATTTAACAACTTTCAAAAGTATATAGCCCACCATAAATCGTAGATTGAAACCCATTTACCGAAGAATTATTAAACACTTTGCCACTTCCTAGATGTTAATCTGAGAAGTGCCATATACTTTGGGCAGGGGTGGTGGTGCAACCTTTCAGAAATATAAACGAAGTGCAGGCATGAAAGAGGGTCATGAATCATAGTAGACATTCAAACAATACTTCTTTGTACTGTGTACTCTCTCTCTCTCTCTCTCTCTATATATATATATATATATGTGTGTGTGTGTGTGTGTATGTATGTGTATGTATGTATGTGTGTGTGTGAGTGTGTGTGTGTGTGTGTGTATATATATATAAATAAATAATATGTGCATTTTTCCCATGGAGTAAACCACAAAACCACTGAACCAAATTTGGCCACAAAAGACATAGTCCTCCAATCTATGCCTTTCAATAAAAGAAACCTAGAGAAATGAAGTCCAAATTACAGAGGACGAGGAAGAGCCATTCTCCCCCTGGCTGCCAGTCAGAAGAGTAGGCCCTGCCCCTTTTAGGTCTTACCCACTTCATGTCCTAGCAATCCCCTCGGCCATAATGGCGCCTTTGGAGGAGGGGGGGGGGGGCAGGCAGGGTTCACTTAGGCCTCTTCCACACTGCCTATAAAATACAGATTATCTGATTTGAACTAAATTATATGGCAGTGTAGACTCAAGGCTCTTCCACACAACTATATAACCCAGAATGCCAAATCAGATAATCCACAGTATCTGCTTTGAACTGGATTATTTGAGTCCACACTGCCATATAAACCAGTTCAGTATGAATTTTATACAGTTGTGTAGAAGGGGCCTCATATAATCAAGTTCAAAGCAAATAATATAACATTATAAATATAATATATAAAAATTACTGTGGCATAATAAAACAAACAATATAATCTTTAAAATCAGGACAGTAAATAAAGAACAACACTCTGAAAACAGGGGAATTCCAGACAGGAAACAATCAGGGCCAGAAAACACCTCCCAACAAAGAATTCCCCCAGGCAGGAAACTGAGGAGGGGGAGAAGTAGAGTGTATTATCAGTGTTATTATTATTACTATTATTGTTAATATCATTATTATTATGTTCCTGTGAACCATGAAAATGAACACTATCTGGCTCCCAGTATTAAAAAAACTCTAAAATCAGAACAGTAAATAAAGAACAACACTCTGAAAACAGGAGAACTCCAGACAGCAAACAATCAGGGCCAGCTAACACCTCCCAACAAAAGATTCCCCCAGGGAGAAAGGAGCCAAGCTTTGAAGCTGAAAGGCCATTACATGCTAATCATTCTGTCTAATTATAGCATTCATACTTGCCTCCAACAGACAAAATAAAGTAACAACCAGAAATACTACATATTCACAAGCTTTAGGAAATAACATATGCTAACTATGACCAATTCCTCAATACTTTATTTCCCATATCACCACACTTCACCACAGCAATGCGTGGCTGAGCTCAGCTAGTGTTATAAGTATTTAATATTACCAGTCAGTCAAAATTTGGAGATGACCAATATTCATTTCTAAAATATCCTATGAAAACAACCATCAATGGCACCTTCTATATGACAAATCAGTTGATAGTACCATTGCAGTTAGTATTCAAGACTCCATGGAGTCTGTTGCTTTTTCTCATTTGTTTTTCCATGGATATAATATGCATTTGTGTTGGATTCTGAGAAG
Source organism: Anolis carolinensis (assembly GCF_035594765.1). Classification (NCBI taxonomy): domain Eukaryota; kingdom Metazoa; phylum Chordata; class Lepidosauria; order Squamata; family Anolidae; genus Anolis; species Anolis carolinensis. The sequence continues at coordinate 201,381,982 of NC_085842.1, forward strand.
GGTCAAGTTCCTTTTTATAAGGGTCAGCCAGGGCTCTTCCACTGGCTGATATGGAAGGAAAAGACCCCCCATTGCATGGTGCCACCTTCTTTTCACCCAACTTCACCCACCCACTGCTGTCTCCCCTAGCCCTCTGTCTCCCTCTTCATCTGTTTCTCATATCTCAGCAGCAACAATAGCAAAACTACCACTTTCCCACACATTTCCTTGAATTTTGTTTTATGGCAGAATTGGCTTATTTAGCAACCAATGCTGCATAAATGGTTGTGTGCAACATGCAGATGATCTGCTGCATGTAAACCACTGGTCTAGTTTTTGTGGATCATGGTGCCAACCAGGATACTGATGCAAATCCCCAGACTTTCCATTTTCTTTTAATAAGCTAGACATTTCCCAGCATAACTTTCATGGTAAAGGGTTTCAATTCTATGATTTTTTTTCTACCCACCCTTCTCACCCACTCCCCAACAGCCTCAAAATGACTGGAAATAATAATACCAGAAGTGGAGTCACATCATTTCTGGATTTTGTACAGCTTCCAATGCATCCAGCCAGGAGTCTATAGTGTTAATGGTGGAGAAAAATGGCCTCCACCTTACCTTTGGTGCAGTTGTCCTTTTGAAAGAACTTCTTGATTACTTTTCATGGTTAAAGCAGGGGCTTTGGGACTGGTTGCTCACACAAATGGCCTACTAAGTTGAATTGGCCTTAAACCTAAGTCAATCTGCATAATAAACATAACTCTGTGCTACCTTCCTGGGATGCATGCTATAGAATCCCATGGGGGAACCTAGCAAATTCCTTGAGAGATTCCTTGGTTGCAGGTAAGTGAAAATGCTGATGTTAATTCCATGGTTATGGTAGTCTTACTGTACTGTATTATTAGGAATCCCATTATCATTCTCCAATACAACCAGCAGCAAGGAAACAAAACAACAATGGGGTGTGTGTGACCATAGATAAAAGGTTTATAGTCTGCATAAGGTAAAAGAAAACAGGAGGGTGTAGTGGGTGGTGGAATAGGTCAGCCAGATTGGCATTTTGAAAACCAACCCAAGACATCCTGCCATCTGAGACAAAAATAATCCCCCCTCCCCAATGTAGTACATATTACTGGATTGGCATTCAGATCTTCTTCATTATGAGTGACAAAGCATCATCCTCTAACAATCTGCAGGGCAGCTTAGGTGATGCAAGGAGCCTGGCTTAGAAAGCTCCATCCACCAACACTTTACTGCCCTGCCCTCTGCCATCTCAGGTTTCCACCTTACTCTGCATAGTGGTAGGAACAGCCCTGAAAGTATTATGAAACAACATTCAAGCATGAACTGAGGACAGCTATAAAAAGGAAAAAATGATTTTGACATATTACAAAATCTTATGTTACTCTTGGAAATCAGTTAAATGAAATTTTAAGTAACCTATGATCGTTTGTAATGTATCCTGCCTGAAAATTGAGATGAGTAAATGAAATACACATGTTCAGGACACAAATCCACTCTTCAAATATGAGTTTATCATCTGAAGTCTCCCCTCATCACATCACATACATACTTAAGTGCGGGAAGAGATGCAAAATCAGTTGCATTGTGATATCTCCCTCATGTACGAAGAGCAAACGACACATTTTGAGGTGTACATGTATTGGAACATTACATTTTCCAATGAGAGCATGACAATCAGAAAGACAGATGTTTGAACAAAAAGCAAAAACCTCTGGCATCTATTTTACAAAACACACTGTCCACTCACTCTCACTTGTTTCATCTATGTGTCAAATTGTTTTTTTCCTCCAATTTTCTTCCAGTCACACCATTGGGGCCTATAGCTTTCATCACATTCTTAAATGAATCTTTGACCCAAAAATTGCCCCCAGATGGCGTAGTGGACTAAGTGACTGGAAGGTTGGGTTGCTGACTTGAAAGTTGCCAGGTTCGAATCCCACCTGGGGAGAGTGCGGATGAGCTCCCTCTATCAGCTCCAGCTCCATGCGGGGACATGAGAGAAGCCTCCCATAAGGATGGTAAAACATCAAAACATCCGGGCGTCCCCTGGGCAATGTCCTTGCAGACGGCCAATTCTCTCACTCCAGAAGCAACTTCGGTTGCTCCTGACACGAAAAAAAAAACACCCAAAAATGGGCTAAAAAGTCAAGTGAAAGGAACTACACATTAAGTTATACAGAAACTGAAGGCTAAATAACTTTTATATCCAAATCTGGTGTTTTGGTTTGTTGTACACTTTACAAGCCTAAATTATAAGCTTATGAATAAGGGCTTGTAAAAAACATTACAAAACAGGATCCCACATTTGGATATGATCGTATTTATTTCTGATTAATTTGGAGGACACAGAAGTAAATGGGCTACATGCCCTAGCATGCTGTTTGTTCATGGCAAGCCATAATTCATCACGGCAGTAAAATATTCTCTTTGAATACGATAATAAAATGAAAACTGTTGCATATTTTCAGGACACAGTTACAGAACATCTATTTTAAAACAGCTCAAACCTTGTTTTCAAAATAGGCCAAGACGGGAGGCTATAAAAATTACTTTTGGGATTACAACTCCCAGAATCCTTCAGAAAGCATGCTTGCAATCGCAAAATGTAACAGTCCCAATCTTTGAACAGGAAGTGAAGAATGAATATCTCCCTTAAAGAAAAATATTACAATGTAATGCAATATATGTTTCTACTACATTATTTATCATTTTAACTTTTCAAGTCATTATTCTTTATCTACATTGTGGTGGGGCAAGAAATATGCATTACTTTATTTGATAGTCTCTAAAAGCAAGGACTGTTGGAGACTATGGCCAACAATGAAGAAATATTATTATCACTTACAACCAATTATGCTATGCAAGTCTCATTAGTAATCAGTCAAAACAAGGAGACAACTGAAGGTGACAAGACCAAATAGAAACTAGTCATTTACTTTTAACTAAAGAGATGTCATTGACGTGACAGATGGGAGACTGACACCAAATTCAAGCAAAGTAGCATTTTTCTGCACACAATCAGTTCACAGAATTGGTTACAAAGAGGCATGTAAAGGTCACCAACACAATTCCGTTGAGATGTTTTGGACAAATGACTAAACATTATGAACACAGATGATCTTCTGAAGAGGTCATGAAAATTATATGTTGGCCTGACCTCCTGGAAGCATCTCTTGGGTATATTAAAGAATTAAAGACTATTTCCTTAACATGGCAGTTAACCAACAATACTGCTTTTTTTTTTTAGTGTCAGGAGCGACTTGAGAAACCACAGGTTGCTTCTGGTGTGAGAGAATTGGCTGTCTGCAAGGACGTTGCACAGGGGACGCCCAGATGTTTGATGTATTACCATCCTTATGAGAGGCTTTTCTCATGTCCCCCCATGGGAAGCTGGAGCTGATAGAGGGAGCTCACCCGCTCTCCCAGATTCAAACCGCCAACCTGTCAGTCAGTAGTCTTGCTAGCACAAGGGTTTCACCCATTGCGCCACCAGGAGCTCCATGCTAGTGACTATATGGATATAGCAAAATTCCACCAGGAGGTGGTGTCCCCTCATCTCAATATAGGATGATTATCAAACCTGAATTATTGAAAGGTATGTCTCTGCTCTTCAAGGGGCAGCCCATGTTCTGCAAGAGAAGAGGAATTATTCAACTGGATAAATTACTAAAATTACTGCAATACATTCTGATTTTTTCCTTTATGGTAGTTCACATATTTTATTCTTATTCTGCTATAATGGAGCAAAAGAATGAGATATGCAGAGGACATGAAGTATACTCCCTAACCAATGGAAATATTACTCATCCGCCTCTATATATTTTGTTGTTATAGCAAGATGATTGCAGAGCTAGAAATATTTGCTTTAAAGTAAGAGCTAAGACATAAAAATATTACACATGAACACTGAACTGTTGCACACACAGAACATTAAGAGCAAAATAAGAAGAATTGGTATTAAAAATACCGTTGGGGAGGAATGTCTACATACAAGTACCACCTATTTCATCTTGACTGCTTGCTCACTTTAAAGATTCTAACATGGATAATACAAGCAGACTGCGATTTATCAACTATATTGCTACCAGGGAAGCTGCCTATGAAACAATCTCCCCTGAGAATGGTTCACCAGCATGAAAATAAAAAGCAAATGTTTGAAACCTTTTAACCACAGGCCATAAACAGTACCTGCATTTAATATGTGTTTCTGACCTTTAAATCCCATGTTGTTGTTTAACCTTGCAACTGAAGCATGCCGATAGCAGTTGTTCACTAATTTTTTATAATATAATAGAAAAAATGGTAACAAATTCCCCCATTAACCTTCCTTGGCTTTTATAAGATTCTCAATGTGGAAGCAGGAGAATTTTAGATAAAAATTCTAATGGGTATAATGGAGCCAAATGGGTTTTATTGATAAGAAATAAAGAGATAGTGATTTCTCACATACTGAATCAGCGGGATGTTAATAATGACTTCAATCCTATTAGTGAATTCTAACTAGAGTAGACATATTTGAGCCAGTTGCTGAATGGTAAGACTAGCAGTAGGATTTAGGACATAAAAGAGCAATCAAAACAAATATAGAAGAGGATAAATATACAGTCAGCCCCTCACATTCATAGGGGTTAGGGGTCCAAGACCTCTGCAGAAGTGAAAAACTGCAACTATAGTAAGCTTCCTCCTCCACAAAAAATATGCTACAAACTCAACAGAAGAAGGTGTAAGACATGAAGGTGGATTATCAGGAAAGGGGTTTAAACTGGCAATGGAAAGGAGGCTGAGCTAGTGGGGTAGACTGTACACACACACACAGAGGAAAATACTTACACAGATGTCCCTCAATATGCACAGCTTGAAAATACCTCCCAGTTTTTTCCCCCAAAAGCCAATCCTTGACTTTATATAAGGGATACCATTTCATCACATTGTTCTATACTGTGAGATTTGAGCATCCATGGATTTTGGTATCCACGGGGATCCCTGGAATGAAGGGTCTTCTACTAAGTTACGTATCTATTAAAGAACAGGGAAAAGATAAATTAAGGTTTGTTAACATTCAATGTAACAACTCTTAGGTAAAGGTAAAGGTTTCCCCTGATGTTAAATCCAGTCGTGACCGACTCTGGGGGTTGGTGGTCATTTCCATTTCTAAGCCAAAGAACCGGCATTGTCCATAGACACCTCCAAGGTCACGTGGCCGGCACGACTCCATGGAGCGCTGTTAGCTTCCTGCCGGAGCGGTACCTATTGATCTATTCACATTTGCATGTTTTCGAACTGCTAGGTTGGCAGGAGCTGGGGCTAACAGCGGACGCTCATTCTGCTCCCGGGATTTGAACCTGGGACCTTTTGGTCCGCAAGTTCAGCAGCTCAGCGCTTTAACACACTGTGCCACCAAGGGCCCTGTAATAACTCTTAGATAACTTGCAAATTGCCTTTTCCTACCTCCCATTATACTATTTCCTACTTCTCTGGCCAAAGGGGCACATATCTGGTTTTGTGACTTGTCTACTATATCTCTTTAAGGGGCAAGACCAGAAGCCCTTACTGAACACTAATGGCACTATATTGGTGGTTCTTAAAGTGTGCTCCTTGGAGCCCTTGGGGCTCCACAAAGCATCCTGAGGGGCTCTGTGCTTTCCTCCTCCCCCCTCCTCCTCTGCTCTAGTCCAGCCTGACCATTATGTGGGCCCCAACCCTGCCTGTCAGCCCAACCCTGCCTGTTAGTGGCTAAGGAGGGAAGGATTGTCCCTCCACAGCCACTGTCTGGGCCTAGCTCCTCCTCCTTTCCTTCTCCCGCCCCCTTTCCTTCCCCCCCCCTTCATGGCAGCATCCCTCATCCTCTCTTCCATTGTCCTTTCCCACCTACCCTCCCAAAAGACCTCTGACCCCCTCCCTCCTTCCTTTTCTCCATTGTTATGTTGGGCCTGAGGAACCAATGCCGCCACCTTCCTTAGTGTACGCTCCCCACACACATCTCTTTCTCATCCTGTGCCTGTGGGGGCAACTCCCTGCTGCCCACCACAGTGGTGCTTGGAGTCAAGGACAGTGGGCAGGCCCTGGGGTGGGCTGACCCGTGATTTCAGCAGGATGCTGAGAATGTGGGCCGTGGTGGGCAACAGGGAGCTGCCCTTGAGCAGGAGCTGTGGAATGGCTCCTGGGCCCGCATGCACATGAGCTCCTCATAGGGATTGCCTTGGAGCGTGCAAAGCTCTTCACAGCTCCTTCTATGAGGTGTGGTGCTGCAAGACCCCACTCTTGGACCAAGGCAGTGTGGGCAAAGATAGACTGGTGATTGTTGCTAGAGGAGTGGCATGAGTGTCCTCTTCATCAATTGCCACTGAAGGGGGGGAGGGACTGTAGTGGCAGATGAAGAGAAGGAAGGAAGCAGAGGAAGAGGCCTTCTTTTCCCTCTCAGCAAGCTCCCTTGGGCTGGTGAAGAAGCAGGGGGCCTTCTCCCTCTCTCCTCCCTTCCCAAATAGTCCCTCCCCCAGCCAGCAAATGAATTTGCCATCCGGAAATCCCAGTGAGTATCCAGGCTGCGCCTGGCATTGGAGCCTCTGCTGCCGCCTCAGGCCCTGCAACTACCTTCACAGCATCAACAACAACAGGAGCCTCTGCCGCCCCCTTCTCTTCCTCCACTGGGGAACAGTGTAAGAAGAAAATGGAGGATCAAAAAGGGGAGGGGGGCGAGAGAGAGGAGAGGAGGACAGGATGGAAAAGGGAGAGAAGGAGATAGGAGGAAAGCAGGTGAGCAATTGTGAGCTGTGTTTCACCTCCATCCACAGACCACACTTTGGGGCTTTGATGAGCTGGTTGTGGGTCCCTCTTAAGAGACTTTTGGAAAGAAGGAAGCAGAGAAGGAGGAGGCCTTCCTTTCCCCCCTCAGTAAGCTCCCTGGTGTGGTTTTTGGGGGGCTGGAATGGATTAATAGCATTTCAATTAATTTCAATTAGGAAATCTGCTTTGACATTATAGCGTTTCAAGTTAAGAGCTTGGTCACAGGTATCATTATATATACATTATATATACAATATATAATATATAAACATTTCTTGGGGCTCCACAATAAACTTTTGCTTCAAAATGGGCTCCAGGGCTGAAAAAGTTTGAGAACCGCTGGTCACTATATAACAAGATGCTGCTAATGATGATGCTAGCAAGCCTTGTAAGAGAAAATAGAAGCATGCGCATTAGCTCTTTAGAGTTCAAGACAATCCTGACCCTGTAAAATGATGCTGTTTGTGTCTTTAAAATCAGATGCTGTGTTTGAATTGGTCAAAATAAATGTTAATGCACAGTATTATTTCCCATATACAAAATGGTCATTAAGGCAAACTATTTCAAGTGTCCTGTAACAGAGGTGCAGCCACTTTGAGCCCCTATATTGGAAGAAATAAATACAGATACACTAATGTTTGAGGAATTTTGCCTCTTCTACTGAATTCTCATAATATCCTCTACCTCCAAATCAACTCTATATGCAAATTACTTTGATATACAATAGTTTTTTTGTGTCAGGAGCGACTTGAGAAACTGCAAGTCGCTTCTGGTGTGAGAAAAGTGGCTGTCTGCAAGGACATTGCCCAGGGGATGCCCAGATGTTTTGATGTTTTACCATCTTTGTGGGAGGCTTCACTCCTGTGCCCTCCCTGCGTGGGGAGCTGGAGCTGACAGAGGGAGCTCAGTCGCTCTCCCCGGATTCGAACCTCCAACCTGTCGGTCAGCAGTCCTGCCGGCACAAGGGTTTAACTCATTGGCCCGCTAGGGGCTCATATCCAATAGTGATAATATAGCTGTTCAAGAAAGTGAAATATTTATAGGAATAAGAGTAGTATACTATATTCAGTATTTTCAACATAACACTATTTAACTTATGAACATAATTAATTTACTATTTGAAAAAGCTTTGTTAAACTACAAGTGTCCTACTAGTGCCCTTTTTTTAGCAGGCATAAGAGTCTGTGATACAGTGACATACATGGCTGTGTTACTTAGGGCCCAGTCATGGATGGTGGGAACCCCAATGTACCTTCATATGTTAGCAAGTGAGAACACAATGAAATAGGAGGCACATCTATAGTAAATATTAAAACACATTCCAAACATGTGGTTCCAAAATAAAGAAATGAGTGCTGTTACTCTTTTAGACACATTCCAAATTTATAGTTCCCAGAATTATTTGTGGGAAGCATGACAGTTGAATTGTTAGCATTGGTGGAATTAATAGTGGATATATGCACTCCTTTGTGTGCACTCAGTGACATTTTCTATGGTATGTTACTTTTCTACTAAACACATCAAATTACTATCAAATTAATTCACTAAATAGCCTTTTTATGTTGGAAATGTAAATATCAATTTGCAGCCACCAACTGGGCTTAGCCATAGGCCTCTTCCACTCAGGGATGTTTTGAGTTATTTGTGCCACACTATTGCTTCCCTTTGTGAACACAGGTACATTTTCCTCCAGCCTTTTTTTTTCCTTCAATCCCAACTGAAGTTAGTATAGTTCCTGGAGATGACATATTTTTATTCATTTAGGGAATCTGTGTGCAATGTCAGCTGTAAGGTTAGCTTTGGTTATGTCACATCCTGTCACCGCTCTCCCAATTTTGCTCCTGTATCTAGTTGTAACTTCAGTTCAAATCTTTATATGTGCCTTCTATTTCACACTCAGATCTAACATCACAACCAACACACACACAAGAAATAAAAAGAAGCAGATGTCCACAAAGGAACCTATGAATCCATATGAACCATATTTCGTCAAGCTGCAAATGTTCAACTGTTCTTTTATGAAAAAAAGTCTCAGAAGAAACAAAATCAGCAAGAAAAAATGAAGCCTCAAGCCTATTCATTATCAAAAAGTGGCAAAACACAACAATTATCAATCAGAGTTATCAAGAGAGGATGCAAATGGTATGTCTGGAAGAGTTTGTGATGAGGGAAATCAATGCAGCCAATTTTCTAAAGGTTCTAAAAGTGGTGAATGTTTGTGTGTAGCTATAAAAACAATAGTGAAATCCAGAACAAATTCATCAACTCACCATGTTCTATAATTAGAGATTTCTTCTACTGACTGACTTTATAGATGTAAACTCCTATGGACTGGACTACTGAACAGAATTTGCTTCTTTTATAATATTCGCCATTTTCACAAACTATTCCACACAATTTTCTCACAAAATCTGGCAGATATATTATTTTTTGACCAAAACTACCAAAATCTCTGTTTGCCATGTTAGCTGGAGAATTCTGGCACTTTGAGTCCAAAAAGTAGGTTTTTCAAGCTCTGTAACAGTATAAGAAGCTGGCCCAAACTTTTTGTTCTACCTGTGTACTTGTCCCTCCACATAAAAGAAGCTTAAGGATTATCAAAAGAGAATTAGGACAACACAGATTGCATTTTTCATATACAGCACACCAAGAAAGCTTCAGGTCTCTTACCTGAGAGAAATTTAGGCCATTTAGTGGATGGCATTGCTCCTCTACTTTTTCTACAGCCCCGGTCTGTTTACGCAGTCGTTCAGCTTCCTGGGCAAGGTAGAGATCCAAAACAGGCACACCGCGTGATTTGATGTCAACTTCAGTCAAAGAATTAACCATAAGCATGACCCACACAGGTCTTTTCCTCTCCCAGTTGCCTGCAATAGCATTGAAGAGATAGTCTGCATATAGGCCTTTGCCCCGCTGGTCTGGGGTCATCCAGGAAGGCATCATAAGCTTGACATATTCCAAGTGGCGCTTGAGTCGGCGGTAGATGTCCCTTGGAAGTACATCCTGAAGGTTCTCACCTTGTGGCAGAAGCTGGCAACTCGTCAGAGCAGAGATTGTGTAGGGATCTGTAAGGTCCAGCTCAAAGTAGACAATATGGCTCTGCTGGAAGGCTTTCTTTGAATTCTCAGGAATATGATCCCAGACTCGAGTATATGGAACATGAATGGTACCAAAAAAATAAGATGGTGGGTCTCTCTTTATAGTCCACAGGAAGGAGTTCAGTTCACTTTGCTGAAGGGAAGGAAACACAGTAGTGAAGACAAGCATTTATATATACTGATAAAACACAAAGGGATTGACAACAACCTTTGGATATGGCTAACTCAAGACAACAAGCCAAGAGAATAACTTTTTGGGATGAAACATGAGATATCAGCGTTAAGTGGCCTTAAATTTGCCTTACAACAATTTTGGAATGATATACATACCGCTCTGGTGGGAAGGTAAAGGCGCTCCATGCAGTCATGCCAGCCACATGACCTTGGACAACGCCAACTCTTCAGCTTAGACATGGAGATGAGCACCAACCCCCCCGAGTCATACACAATTAGACTTAATGTCAGAGGAAAATCTTTACCTTTATCTTAGAGGAAATCTTAGGCTTGATCTACACTGCCATATAATGCAGTTTCAGGATGTGGATTAATTGACATACAATCGTGTTCAGTGCAGTGAATCCACATTCTGAAACTGCATTATATGGCAGTGTATTTCAAGCCTCAGACATCAGAAACAAGCATTTCCCCCTTTGTGGCTGAAAAACAGGTAACTATATCAGATTGTAAATACTGGGCAGGGATGTCTTTGGTATTATTTCTGAAACCCCTGGCCTTTTCTTTTATTTGCAGGACAAGACTGTGCATACTTCACCTCTAGGTAAAGGTAAAGGTTTCCCCTGATGTTAAGTCTAGTTGTGTTCAACTCTGGGGGTTGGTGCTCATCTCCATTTCTAAGCCAAAGAGCCGGCATTGCCCATAGACGCCTCCAAGGCCATGTCGCCGGCATGACTGCATGGAGCACTGTTATCTTACCGCCAAAGTGGTACCTATTGATCTACTCACATTTGCATGTTTTCAAACTGCTAGGTTGGCAGAATGGGGCTAACAGTGGGAGCTCATCCCACTCCCCGGATTCGAACCGCCGACCTTTCAGTCACCAGCTTAGCAGTTTTACCCACCGCGCCACCAGGGCCTCCACTTCACTTCTGCTACCATTAAATGTGGTAAAAGACCCTACAAGAGATAAACTGTCCATACACTTAGCTTCTATAGATAAAACTATTAGGGAGGGAAGGGGAGCAATGTTGTCATTTGCCTTTTTTAAGCAGCAGTATGTCTTGGGCCATCCCTTTATGTAAGTTTTACAGAATGTAAAAACAGCAAACAACAGTAAAGATAAATCGAGGCATGGACTACCAGTCTCATGAAAAGCAAAGGGAAAAAAGACTGAAATAAGGTATAGTTCGATGGAATATGTTGCAGTATGCACACTGAGACAAATGTATTTCTTTAAAAACATAGTCTATTTAGGAAACAGATTTTACAGATCAAGAGCAGACATGTAACATTAAGTACTTATAAAAGAACTATGAGTGCCTTTATAATATTCCCAGGTCCATAGCATCTCCAAATAAGAATGAAAGTACATGCAAAAACCCCATAAACTATTTTTATTACTTTAAAAATCTCTTCTAGAGTTGGAGACTAGCAGATAACGGCAAAGCAATTTGGAGAAGGGGAGCAGCCCTCTTTTATGTGGCGATAACATGAATGAAGATAAACGCAAATCCAGAGAGAGGCGAGAAGTGTCACCTTCCCGCTTAAAAGCAAACAAAGAGCCCTGAAATCTGCCACAGGCATGGAGAAGGTTGGAAGGTCAACACTCCTTTGTTTTAAACAAGCCTGATCTTTATGTGACAAAGAACACACATAAAGAGCCAAGTCTATGGAAAAGACCTCGGAAAGAAAAAAGGTACTGCCCCCTGATCTGCTCAGAATTTCATTTAACCTCCCACTCTGTTTTCAGAGCTAAGGTATTGAAAGACCCAAGATGAGACAAAGCCCTGCAATCTACATGAATATCCTAGGCAGGACATTGGTGGCAGCTGTCAAGTCTTCTGAGACTGAATGTTTAAAACTAATTTTTAGTGGGTGTTTTTGCAGGATGCCAACTTATATTATCAGAATACTATCCTTTTTCATTGCGTCAACAGAAAGGGAGATGTGATAATGTATCGAAAGTAAAATGAAACTGATGTTGAGCACTTAAGGGTATATATATACCTAAATTTCTGATTTGGTAATCTAACCATTCAGTTATAGTAAGTCAACCTTTCCCAGACTGGTGCTCTCCAAATGTATTGGACCACAACAGCCATAGCCCAACTCATCTGGAAGATATGAGGTTGGGGATCTCTCTGCTTTTTTGGTTAGTACACCACCCCTCAGAATTTGGGAACAATGTCCAAGGTGCCTTTAAAATGCCCTGTATCCTCAAAAATAAGACATCCCATGAAAATAAGACCTAGTAGAGCTTTTGCAGAATTGCTAAATATAAGGCCTCCCCCAAAAGTAAGACCTAGTAAAGTTTATGTTTGGAAGCATGCCTGCTGAACAGAACACCAGAGCATGCAGGATCGGTAAATGTACGTACCATATATTGTTGTACATGGAAATAATGGGAATAACAAGAAATTCTTGACAGGATTCACAGTTTGTGTGGTTATGCTGGTTTGTGATGACAACTACTGTAAAATATGTGACAATATGTGATAAATGTTCATTTTTTGTTCAACAATAAATGGAAATTCATGGAAAAATAAGGCATCCCCTGAAAATAAAACCTAGCACAACTTTGGGAGCAAAAATAAATATAAGACACTGTTTTATTTTCGGGGAAACAGGGTGTCTTTGCATCTTTTCACATACAAGTTATAATAGAATCATAAACAGATAATAAAAATAAGACTAGCTCTAGATATCTTATTGAATGACTTCTGCAGGTAGATTAACAACATCAGAAAGAATACATTTAGAATAGGAACAATGATGTGAAATATATATTTATTTTCCATCAATCCCCACCCCTAGATTTCCGCATACTGGAATGGAGTGTCCTAAAAATATTTCTGGTGGTTCTCCTGCTACGTCTCAATATAAATATGTCTCCCTTTAAAAGATAACCTAAAGAATCAGAAAAACAACCAATGCAGTCTCTGCAGTACGCTATACACACTGTGCCGGATTTACCGTAGTGCTGTGTTTAAGCACAGGGGCCCATTGGCCAGGGGTCCCATATCCCTGTCGAAAAAAATTAAGATGAATTTTGCTTATGTGGTGCAATTCTAAATTTGAAGGTGTTCTGTTTCAGAGCAATTCTAGACATAAATGATGGAGTTGATAGTGTACGGGAGTGTACAGGAATGTGCCACAAAGCAAGCAGGGTAGGCCTACCGGGTCTACGTCCTTAAGGGCCCAAGTAAGGAGCCTCATAACTTAACTCGAATAGGGACTCATTTGTCCTAAATCCAGCATTGTATACACAACCATATTTTTTTTTGTTTTTTAAATCTTATAATTGTATTAGTATTAACCTAATATTAGATTGGCTTTGCTCTGTTTTAAAGATCATCACTGGCGCAATTCACCCTTCATGTAACCAAGAAGAAGAATGATAGAGATTCACAAATCATCGGATGGTCCATAAACATATATGGTTCTTTTAATTACTTATTTAGATTCTAATATGCAAAATGAACTTATCTCCTGACCTGCACGAACATAGTGGGACTAATCAAAAAAGTTTTAAAAAATGCACTTGTTATTATTCCCTCTTTAAGCAAGCCAATACAAGTAGACACACTGCCACCATGACTTTTAGGTCATCACATGAAAACAGCAATTTTATTCACATAGTTTTAGGCAAATTGGTCCAGACACCTCACTACCTTCCATGCAGGCCAGATTAACATTTCCCCAATCTGTTACTTCATCAGTTTTTAGAAGAAAAATGTGTCTTAAACAGATTTTTACTTTGTCATTTCTGTCTTCTTACATAACCCAAGCTGATGGCTGTACTGCAGTGCCCTGCTGCTTTTTCTACAATGTCACCGATTAATTATTTTAAATTGGGCAATTTCCTGGTAAATTACAGCACATAAGAATCATTTCCAAGCAAACAGCATGGCTACTAGTGAGGATGGCTGCCTCCACTATTACTATGCTTTGGCCATTAGCTTGAGAAGCATGAGAATTACCCTCATGTCGTGTCTGTGGATTTCCCAAATATAGTGCTAATTGACTACTGGGAAAATAGAAAACGGTCTGTTACACTTTGGCCCAATCCAGCAGGGGGTGCAACTGTACTGTCTAACTAATGTAGTTTGATAATACTGTAAATACTTTAAGTGCAATGTGTCAATGGTGTGGAATCCTGGGAGTTACAGTTTGGGGAGGCCCCTGCACTCTTTGGCAGAGAAGGCTAGAGACCTTGTAAAACTGCAACTCCCATTATTTCATAGGATTGGGTCATGATAGTTAAAGTGGTGTCAAACTGTATTAATTTGACAGTGCAAATGCAACCAGTGCCATTTTTCTGTTCTTAAAAGGTTAGGAAAGATTTGTGAGTGACAAAATAACTGTTTCTTTTCATACACTAGTCTCACAACAAGAGCTGCACATGTACATGTAGATCAGCAATAGCAGGCAACGTTTACATGCAAAGTTCCATAATCACAATTCAAAGACATAGCCCTGTTAGTCTGAATCACGATGTGAAGGGATCTTGTAGCAACTTGCTGAGAAAAGAAGTTGGGAACATAACCTCTTGAGGAGCAGCTCTACATTGACTAATAATCCTGTGGGATATGGGTCACACAGGGACCCTCCCAGCTGCTAGACAGCCACCCTGTCACTTCCTACCCTTGGTGTCACTGTGTTCTCTGAATGTGCCATGATTTCTCTCTGTTGCCCCCCCCCCCACTCCCTTCTCAAAGCACGTATCGCCCTGAACAACGTCACTATAGGTAATGGCCAAAAGGTAGGACCCGCATTGCAGCCAGAGACTGTTGTGACAGCCCAAGCCTGAGAAATACAGGATGATGTGGGAACAGCTAGACAGTCCCATTCTGGAACCACCCCAACTATTCAGACTGGCCAAAAGTCGTGATAAAGTTCAAATGCTGGCCCATAATTTGGACTATCCCCATCTTTGATTAATGTGGTCCAAATGGCCTTGCTCTGTGTTACCCTGGATCAGCTCCATGCGGCATCTGGCTACCATGTAGCTGATCCAGCCCTACATCAACCTAAGCAGGTGGTTCTCAACCTGAGGGTCCCCAGATGTTTTGGCCTACAAGTCCCAGAAATCCTAACAGCTGGTAAATTAGCTGGGATTTCAGGGAGTTGTAGGCCAAAACACTGGGGAACCAAAGGTTGAGAACCATTGAAAGCGATCAGTGTAGATCTGCTATAAGTCTATTTCATCCATTGCATATGATAGAGTATATTACAATTTATGAGAGCTTATGCTATCAACTTCTTTCTCTCAGTTAGGCTCAAAGATACAGAAAGATCTCCTAACACAGTATGTGCTTACACAACACAACTCACAGTGTATTCATCTGAAATATACCCAGCCTCTTCCGCAATTGGAAATAGAGCCCGACACATTGATAAAAACCCACCACATCAATTTTCAATAATAAAATTAAAAATTCATAACTACAACAAAATGAAAAATGCAAGCTTTGGCATTGCCTTCGCTTGTAAGTAATTCTACCTAATTACAAAATAAGAAATCATATTTGACCGATGTGCCTACATGGCAAAGTATTTGTTAAATGAAAGTTACACTTGCTATTTGTAGATGTGCTTCTGGAAGACTGATATATTCAGAAAGGCCCTAGGTTTTCCTACTTAATACAGGTACTATCTGCCTGAAGGAATTAATTTGGACACAGTTCAATGAGATTTTATGAGTAAGTGAACAGAACAGGCTACAATAAGCCCCCTTTTATCGCAGCTGGCTTCGCTCAGAGGCTCTGAGTGGACTGTCATATGGCCTTTGGCAGCACAGAGGTGTTCATTCCTATACGGGAAGAGATATTTTGCCTGGCTCTCTAATAAGTTTTATTTTTAAAACATTAAAAATAGATACAAACTTCACTCTGGCTATTTTAAAAACCAGCCAATGAGTTTGCAGCCATAGTCAACCTTCTCCCCACCACCCCAAGAAAGGAAAAGGTAGTATTTATAGGACCAAAACAGGAAATAACATTCATTCCAGAAAGAACCACTTCCTATTTCTTTTGTTAACAGGCATATTTTGTATTACAGGTTGATAGAAATATCTGGGGAGCACCTATCCCATCTGACAAGATGTCTGAATCTGAGAATGCACACATAGGATCATAATGCATTTTGCAGTTTGCCACAGTTTTCCATTCCAAAAATAATTTGAAAACAATTTATTTTATTTGGGAGCCTCCAGTGCTGCAGTGGGTAAACTCTTGTGCCAGCAGGACTGCTGATTGAAAGGGGGAGCAGAACAAGCTCTTGTCTGTCAGCTCCAGCTTCCCGAGCAGGAACATGAAAGCAGCCTCCCACAGGATGGTAAATCATCCAGTTGTTTCCTGAGCAATGTCCTTGCAGATGACCAATTCTCTCACTCCAGAAGTGACTTGCAGTTTCTTAAGTCACTCTTGTCATGAAAAAAAGTGTAATGTTTATATAACCTAACTTTTTTTTTTTTTAGTTTTCTGCCCTACGCCTTTTAGAAAGGCAGTACTGAGTCCCTTTGGGGAGAGATGGTGGGTTATAAATGAAGTTTTATTATTACTGAAAGACTTTAAACACAAATATCTGATAAGTTGCAGCATATGCTGTTATTTTTGTACTACTACTACTACTACTAACCTGATTTTCACACCCTAGAAAACAACACCTCACTATATAGCTATGATTACATTTGTATATGTTCTGTTTTCATTCAGAAGTAGAGCACCCCTTATATGCCAACCTTTCCTGACAACAAGCTCTGACATCTTTTTCCAGGGAAGCCAAATAAACCCTTCGCCTACTGGCTATTGGCTATAACTGCAGGCATTTTTTAAACACAGGAGTCAAGAGAAAACATCAGCCACCATAAAAAAGTGGCTCAGGTGACACAGGCTTAAGTGCCTAGAGTTGTTAACATCTTTAAAAAAATGTTCCTAGAGTTGTTAACATCCAAAAAAAAATAGGAAAAACTGGATGACCTACTTTTGGTGGGATGGAATTAGCAAGTGATACTTTTTGTTTCCTCCATTTAATTTCCTCCTGACTGTAAAACTTTTCTTCCCTATTAGAACCCAACTCATACATGACAACTCAGCCTATATGATAAAAGCTGATTTAGTCTATGAAAGAAGTGTTGGTTTTCAGGATGCCATAAGACTGCTGTTTCAGGCATGGATATACAAGTATACCTCAGTTAATGAAGTACTGTAGACTTTTTCCTAGCCATTACTTCATTAACAGAGAATTCAGTACCAGATACAGGTATAACATGGAAAAATAGGGACAGGTTTCTATGTCATGAAAAAGAAAGAACAGCTCAGCAAACATTTTATCCCAAACAGTATCTAAATATTAACTGAAAAATTGCCAAGTAAGCCTTGCATAGGTAAACAAAAAATGCTCTGAACCTTCTCGACAACACTTGAAGCAATCTTCCAAAACATGCATCGAACAGCATTATATGAGTCTATATTGATCATATAATGCAGCTTCAAACTGCATTATATGGCAATGTAGATGGGGCCTAAATCTATAACTCAAGCTGAAACAGTAGAAGGCAAGAGGAAAGGGGGAAAAATGAAAGGGAACAGGTAGAATCCTATAGTGTGTGTGTGTCTGCACCTTCAAGTCACCTATCAAACATAGAGTGAACCCATGAATTTCATAGTTTTCTTAGACAAGAAATACTCAGAAGTGGTTTTGCATTTCCGTCATCTGAAAAATAGCCTACTGCACCTGATATTCATTGGTGGTCTCTCATCCAAGTATGACCCTGAGCTAACCCTGCTTAGCTTTCAAGATCAGACAGGATCTGATGTCTTTAGGATAAACCTGGATTCAAATATCATTTGATCATCAAGTTCACTTACTTCCTCTGTATGTCTGATAGGAACAATCTAAATGACGTTCCAAAAGGGCAGGGACAGAAGAACCACATATGCTATCCTGAGAGGTCAAGATAAAAAATGTGATAAATAATGAGCAAAAACAGACTGCATTAACACTTAAGTTTCTCAGACTTGCCAGGTAACATTGCTATGCATAGTGAATGACCTTGCTGGTTAAAGAGCTGCTCTTTGTCCATTTTCAGGGCAACTTGGAGGAATCAGATTAACACTAAGAAAAGCAACAGGTGGCCACACATTTTAATGGCCGAGTAATCAGGAGATAATGAGCCCTCATTAACACATTTTACCTTCTGGCTATCATTCTGAGCCTTTGCTCTATAGGAAATGAAATGGGAGTTTCAAAGTAGCATGCTCAGGTTGACAGGAAGGCAAGCTCTTACCACAAGCTATTGCCCATGAATACTGAACACAAGGCCAGCCAAAGTTTAGTACTTCTAACTCCTATATCTTTCAGTTAAGCAGGTACAGTAGAGTCTCGCTTATCCAACACAAACGGGCTGGCAGAACTTTGGATAAGCGAAAATGTTGGATAATAAGGAGGGATTAAGGAAAAGCCTATTAAACGCCAAATTACGTTATGGCTTTACAAATTAAGCACCAAAAACATGTTTTACAACAAATTGACAGAAAAAGCAGTTCAATACACGGTAATGTTATGTAATAATTACTGTATTTACAAATTTAGCACGGAAACATTGCAATGTATTGAAAACATTGACTACAAAAACACTGACTACTAAAAGACAGACTGCGTTGGATAATACAGAACATTGGATAAGCGAAGGTTGGATAGGCGAGAATTTACTGTACACAAATCTCATGACTACAAATAAAGCTCCACAACTAAACCAAAACTTTTAAAAAATGATTTGTCACCAAAGAATATGAAACAATGTCAAACTACAAAACCAACAAAATGAAAGTGTACATTTCATTGTAGCAAGAAAAAAATAAGAATAAAGGGGTATAATCCAATCAAAGACACTTTTAATTCAGTGATATAGATGAGACAGTCTGAAACTGTTATCAAATCATTTTTCTTGTGTTAATGTATATCCATCATTGAAGGCCCTGCTTCTATATTAAAACATGATGCAATCTAGAGGTCAGATTACAAAACTGATAGCAAAACAAGTATCAAGTTTTTTTGTCAAACAGTAATCACATTCAAAACTTTATGCAGTTTGTTCACAGTCCAAACAGCATTCTGAGTTAATATGAAAAAAAGCCTAATTCCCATTACTGAGAATTTAGTAGTTAGATCTGCAGTATTCAAATTAAGGTGGTGGTATGGGTTATCTCAACATTCCTTTCAGCATCCCCATATGTTACATCACTATTACCCCCACGATTTTTGTTCCCGGGTTATAAATGTCATTTCCTGATTGGTTCTATCATAATACAGTAGAGTCTCACTTATCCAACACTCGCTTATCCAACATTCTGGATTATCCAATGCATTTTTGTAGTCAATGTTTTCAATATATCATGATATTTTGGTGCTAAATTTGTAAATACAGTAATTACTACATAGCATTACTGCGTATTGAACTATTTTTTCTGCCAAATTTGTTATATAACATTTTGGTGCTTAATTTGTAAAATCATAACCTAATTTGATGTTTAATAGGCTTTTCCTTAATCTCTCTTTATTATCCAACATATTCGCTTATCCAACATTCTGCCAGCCAGTTTACGTTGGATAAGCGAGACTCTACTGTAACACCAAAAAAGTTTATTAACTGCAAAAACTTTTTGTGGGACATCCTGTAGCACATTTTTCTATAGCTTTTCAATGCATAACGCAGAGTCTCAACCAATCCAACATAGTGTGTGGTAGCCACAAAGATGAAGTTTTTGAAGTATAACAACTACTAAAGTACAGCACAATTAAACAAGAAATAACACTTTTGAACCAGGAACAGATTTTTTTTCAATTTTTGTTATAGTTTTTTGTTTTTTAAAAAAAAATGTGTCAGAAGCAACTTGAGAACATACTGCAGGTTGCTTCTGATGTGAGAGAATTGGCTGTCTACAGAAATGTTGCCCAGGGGACGCCCAGATGTGTTACCATCCTGCTGGGAGGCTTTTCTCATATCCCTGCAAACTACAGCTGACAGACAGGAGCTCATCCATCTCATGGATTCGAATCAGCAACCTTCAGGTCAGCAACCCAACCTTCAGGTCAGCAGTTCAGCCAGCACAAGGGTTTTACCCATTGTTCCAGTGGGTTTTATGAGTTCTATTAAGGATCCAGTCAACCCACAAAAACCATTAGGTAATTCTAAGAATTCATAGCAGATGTTGGCTTCCCTGTCAAGATCCTCAATGTCTTGAACTCAAAAGTACGTATGTGTACCTGCCACTCTACTGGAAACCACTGGCAGAGCTTATCCAAAGCTATACATATGTCACAAGGATCCTGATTATGCATTGATTTACTTCCCCATTCCATCAAATTCCAAGGAAGCTGGGAAAGCCATAAAACAAGGAAGAGATGTAAAGGAAGAAACTGAAGCTTAAATTGGGCTAGATTGGAAATCACACACACTCATGGACACTGGAACACAGTTTTGAGTTTTCTCCTGACATTACTTTATCAGGCAATCTCTCCGACAGACATGCTTGTGCACCTCTAGGTGGTACAAACAGCTGTGGCTTTTCCTGGAAAAGACTGTTCTTGCTGCAGTTACACAAGCCTTGGCAACATCTGGATTAGATGGTGTGGTATTCCGTTAAGGGAGCTGCCCCTTGAAAAGTGTGTGAAAATTACAAATAGTATGAAACACTGGAATAGCCAGTTACTGGCATGGGCCTAGATTTATCACTGTTTTCGTACCATGGTTTTATGAGTTGCATTGAGTTCTGAGTTTGTTATTTTGCCAATGGCTTTTAAAGACAAACTACAACTTTATTTTTCTCAGTTAGTCTCAAGGGTGCTACAACATCCCTTTGTATACTTTAAAAGCTCTGAACAATTTGAAATCAGGTTTCATCCAAAATAATTATATTTATATCAACCAACTAGATGAAGGCATCAGGACAGCATGACCTAAATATCTGTCTGAAACATCAGTTGTCGTTTACCAGCATTTTCTACATTTTAGAATAGGCATATTGAATGCAACTAAACAAGACACAACTAAACAAGAATTAATAGCAACTAGGTGTCATGAAACACAATGAAGCAGAACATACGACCAGCTTAATTTCTATTTATTACAGGGAGAATATAGATATCCATATATCTTGTGTAAACTTTTTAAGGAGTTACATTAAACTCTGTGGGATTCCCCTTTGAATGCATGTGCAAACGATGTATCTATTAATTATAGCTATTTTCTACCAAGACAGCCCACTGTTTTTTTTAGAGGTATCTTCTTATCGTTATTAATTATGTTTCCAAATAATTCACCCAAAAAGGATTAAGTTACCTGGGGAGGAGTGTGTGTGTCTGGTGTTTTTTTTCTCCAATGTGCCCAAGACCAGCATCATACTTGTGTCTGTTGACTACAACTGTTACTTTTTCTTCTGGAAGTTTGCCATGGGTCTGCAGCCAATAGCTTACAAACTGGGATTGGGGCATCTATTAATTACAGTTGACTTAAAACAGTTTTTCATGTCACTTTGACTGATACCATGGCAATAAATCCACACAGAAGAAAGCAACACTTAAGACAACCAAGTTTTTTCCTGGATTCTGCTTTACACTGGCTAGATACTTGTCTGAAATGCTTTACAGTCCCTCATACTATTTGGTTGCTTATCTCTCACTGACAGGTGTCAAACTCAGGCACAAGAGGCATGTGCAAGGAATGCAGCCATTCCTAGAAATTAGCTCAGAGGAAAAAATGGCAAACATTTAAAAGGCACGGACTTCCAAATAGGTGTATATAAGGTTATGGCACTACAATACTTCAATTGGCACATCTTATTCAAAGCGCTTCAGGGAAAAGGCTTTCACTCCTTACATTGCAAAATATACTACTGACTTCAGAAGATATCCCACACAAAGGCATCTTCAAGGCAGCATCTTACTATAAACACTACTCAGAAGTTTCATTGCATTCAGTGGCACTTTAATCCCTACTTCAAACTCCAGTTCTACTTGCTCACTCGGAAACAAGCTACAATTGATTCATCAGGATATACCCAGTGACAATCCTTTAGGTAAGGGTGTATTTTGTCCATTTCAAAATAATTTCTGCAGTGCATCCCAGATTGTTTTAATATGCTGGGAATTGTGAGTGTTTCCAGGATATGAGATTAGAGAGGCCATCCATAGAACAATCTGCTAAATTTCTATCAGTGGCTTAAATCCAACTGCAATTCCCAACATTCCTTTAATCAATAGAAGCTGATGAAACGTGTGTAAAACTCATCTATTCAACTGGCCCCCTTCAGCAGAACCTAAAAATTGGATTTCGCTCAGTCTGTTTTGACAACCTGACTTGAAACAGACAGACAGGGTACCGATTTCTGCCAGATAAGATTTCTCAGCAGCCTGCAGGGAGACTTCTAAGGGAGGGAGAAAGAAGAGGGAAAGGAAGGAAAGCTTTAGCTGTGTTAAACCTTGCCATTCTTGAAGGCGTGCATGAGCAAACGCCTCTCATAATAGGAAGACCCCCTCCCCTCCCGGCAGGATGCTGGAGGCACCAGCAAAGGAGTGAGAAGTGTCAAGAGTAAACAAAGCTGCAAAAGCAGCGGACCCAAACAAACAGCAGGCTGGCACCTCCACTGAACCTTATCTCCTTTCCCTGCTGGATCTCATTAAAGGCACTCTAAATCCCATCAAGGGCTAATTTACACCCCGCCCCCACTCCACCATCAGAAGAAGCCAACCTTCCCCCCCCCCCCCAAATTCCCACAGCCCACCCTCCAACCACCAGAAAGGTGTGACCCTCAACAGGCCTGAGAGGGAGGCAACCTCTCCCTCAGATAGGCATGTAGTCAGTCTCAACTGCTGTTGTTTCGAGGTCGGGGGCAAATAGGAAATTACTGCTCAGCTTCAGTGTCACCACTGTGGCCCCTGGTCAAGAGCAAAACCCACGTCAAAGTCCCCTTCCACACAGCTGTATAAAATCCACATTGAACTGGATTATATGGCAGTGTGGACTCAAGATAACCCAGTTCAAAGCAGATATCAAGTATTATATGACATAATATTCTGGGTTATATATGGCTGTGTGGAAGGGCCTTAAGACCCCTTCTACATAGCTGTATATATGGCAGTGTATATTCATATAATTCGGTTCAAAGCAGATAATGTGGATTATTTGCTTTGATAACCATGATTATATGGCAGTGTAGAAGGTGCCTTAGAAGCAAATCCTCAGAAAGCCAGTTCCCAAAGATGCGGGAACAAAGTAAACAAGAGTAAACTTGGTCCTCTCCTACATTGCTATATAAAATCCAGATTATCAAAGCAGATAATCTGGATTTTATAAGGCAGTGTAGAAGGGGCCTCAAATGTACCCAATTGGGCTAGTGGTGACATCCTAGGAGAGCCCCATGACAGTGACACATGAAGGACTCACTGGACCCCAAGCAGAATGATAACTCTTCTAATTATTAACTTTATGTTTGTCCCACCTTTCTTCCATATAGGGTTGAGTCAGGAAGTGCTTCCTCATAGACTAGGGCCGAGTTTTGAAGGATTGCATTAAAGACTTTTCTGGGTTGTTGTGAGTTTTTTGGGCAATAATAATAATAATAATAATAATAATAATAATAATAATAATAATAATTTATCACCCACCCTATCTCCCGGGGGGGAGGGGGGGTGGGCTCAAGGTGGTTTCCAACAAAAGATGGCAAACATTCAATGCCATAATAAACAATAGAAACAAAACAAAGCAAAGCACAATAGTAAATAAACACATAATGGCCATGTACCATATAGTCCAAAAACTGCCATTTCTCCTGCATCTGTGGCAGGCATCCTCAGAAGTTTTTTCAGAGGTTTGTTGGAAATGGGATAAGTGGGGTTTACATATCTGTGGAATGTCCAGGGTGGGAGAAAGAACTCTTGTCTGTTTGAGGCAAGTGTGAATGTTGCAATTGGCCAGCTTGATTAACATTGAAAAGCCTTGCAGCTTCAAAGCTTGGCTGTTGCTGCCTGGGGGCATCCTTTGTTTAGGAGGTGTTAATTGGCACTTGATTGTTAGCTGTCTGGAATTCCCATTTCTGAGTGGTGTTCTTTATTTGCTGTCTTGATTCTGGTGTTTTTTTAAATACTGATAGCCAGATTTTGTTCATTTTCATGGTTTTCTCCTTTGAAATTGAAATTGTCTGCATGTTTGTGGATTTCAATGGCTTCTCTGTGTAGTATGACATGATGGTTGTCCAAGTGGTCCAGCATTTCTGTGTTCTCAAATAATTTACTGTGTCCAGGATGGTTCATCAAGTGCACTGCTATAGCCGACATCTCTGATTGAATTATTCTGCCAAACACCTCGCAAACAAAGGATGTCCCCAAGCAGCAACAGCCAGGCTTGCCAACTGCAACATTCACACTTGCCTCAAACAGACAAGAGTTCTTTCTCCCACCCTGGACATTCCACAGATATATATACACTCCATTTGCCTCATTCCCAACAGATGTCACAAACTGAGGATGTCTGCCATAGATGCAGGTGAAATGTCAGGAGAGAATGCTATTGTAACAAAGCCATACTGCATGAAAACCTCACAGCAACTCAGTGATTCAAGCTGTGAAAGCTTTTGACAACACATTATAGACTTGTCAACGTGAGGCTGAGCTGTGGCTTGACTCAGCCAGGAAAGCCCATCGAGGCGACTCACACTCTCTACGCCTCAAGTCTCACCAAGGAAACGCTCCAAGAAATTCACTTTGAGGTCACCAGAAATTGAAAACCACCAGCAGCAACCTCTAGTTCTGTCTTTTGGGGCTCGATTTGGAAGGTACCTCCTGTCCTCGTGGGTCCAGGAAAGGAGACAGTCTCATGGAGGGTGCTTCAAAGTCCTGTCCATCCTTCTTCAACAATAAAATGACTGTCAAGGGGGCAGTTTAAGGGAGATTCAAACCACCCCTGAAAATTTTCAGGTAAAAAACAACTGGTTTACTCATGAATTTTAACTAGTTAATCAAATCCCCCTGCCAAGTCTATGAGAAGCAAAAATTAGACTCCCTCCAGAACTGCAAGCACTATCTCAACCAAATTTTGATTATTCACATTATCATTACCTACCTTTCTACCAATTTACATAGCTGCAATAGCTGATATAGTGGAAGTGACCAAGTTTTTTTGGGGGGGAGGGGGGATTTGAACTGAACTGCAGGTGAAAACTGAAGAAACTGTGGAAACTGAGATTTCTCCCACTGGTTCATCTAATCCAAGTCCTGCCAAAGAAACCATGGAACAGGAGCAAAGAAAAGAAGTTGTATCATTGTTAGACCTTGGAGTTTATATGAACAAGACTGTTTCCGATGACCAAATGAAAGCTCAATTAGTGCAAAATCCACAAACTTCTTTGTCAGGATATGTATTTCCTGTGGATAAGAAGAAGCACCTAAGATTTCAACTGAAATGGTCCAAAAGATTTCCCTGGTTAGCCTAGTCATTTCATGTACAAGGTGCACTCTGTAAGTACGGTGTGATGTTTGTAGGAGACATTGGGGGTAAAGGTGCTCATCAGAGGCTTGGTGCATTGGTTGCTAAATAGAAAAATGGGATAAGTCTTCTATGAACAACAAAAAAAAGAGTACCACCATAGCAACTTGTGCTTGGCTGAAAACTTCTTGCTAATTCACAGTGGAAAACGTCTTGATGACAAAGGAAATAAGAAGAAAGCAGAAGAAAACAAAAAGAAACTTCTGCCAATTGTGGAAACTATTGCCCTTTGTGGCCGAAAAGAACTGGCTTAAAGAGGGAGTAATGATTCAGGACCTATTATCTATGAAGAACCTTTACACAATGATGGTAATTTCAGAGCCTTGTTGAGATCTCTTGCCACATCAGGAGACACTGGCCTGAAAAGTCATGGCGGGGGTCATAATCTGGGGGTGGAGGTGTGTCAATTAGTTCTGGGTGGGGTTACACTCCCCCTGAAAGACTGTGTTCGGAGCTTGGAAGTGCTCCTGGATCAGTCTCTCCAACTGTCAGTGGAGGAAGATGCAACAGACAGGAGTGCTTATTATCAGCTTCGGCTGATCCGCCAGCTGCACCTCTTCCTAGCTTTGGAGGACCTGAAGATGGTAGTGCACGCACTGCTAACCTCAAGGTTGGACTTCTGCAAGGTGTTGTACATTGGGCTACTCTTGTACCAAGTTCAGAAACTCCAACTGCAGCAGCCAGATTGGTTACAGGAACATCTAGGAGTGAGTATCACACCTATTCTAAAGTCACTCCACTGCCTGCCAATGAGTTTCCAGGCAAAGTGCAAGTTGATGGTTTTGACTTTTAAATCCCTACATGGTTTGGGTTCAGGTTAACCAATGGGATTGCCTTCTCCTGTACAATCTGCCCCGCACACTTCAGTCTTCTGGGAGGGCATCTGCTCCAACTAGCCAGAACCTGACTGGCAACCGTCAACCAGAGGTCCTTTTCATCAGCCACCCACCAATGTGGAACGACCTACCAGTAGTGTTTAAGTGTGCGTCTTTGTAGAGTTTTTGCTGTATATATGTATTTTAATTGTTTTGTAACCCACCTCCAGCCATGATGAGAGGTGGGTAAGAAATAAAATTATTAATAATAATAATAATGTTAGGGCCTTGGTGAGATCTCATGCCAGATCAGGAGACACTGGGCCCTTCCATACAGTCCTATATTCCAGAATATCAAGGCAGAAAATCCCACAATATCTGCTTTGAACTGGCCATATATTCCAGTCCACACTGCCATATATTCCAGTTCAAAGCAGATAATGGAGAAGACAAAGCAGAAGACAGGAGCAGAATTCAAAACAATCTTAACAGATTAGAGAGATGAGCCAAAATTATCAAAATGAAATTCAACAGGGACAAATGCAAGATACTCTACTTAGGCAGAAAAAAATGAAATGCAAAGATACAGAATGGGAGATGCCTGGCTCGAGAGTAGTACATGTAAAAAAGACAAGTGAAACATGAGCCAAGTATGTGATGTGGCGGCAAAATAAGGCCAATGGGATTTTGGCCTGCATATATAGGAGTATCTAGATGGTGGCACAGTGTGTTAAAGTGCTGAGCTGCTGAACTTGCGGACCAAAAGGTCCCAGGTTCAAATTCCGGAAGCGGAATGAGCGCCTGCTGTTAGCTCCAGCTCCTGCCAACCTAGCAGTTTGAAAACATGCAAATGTGAGTAGATCAATAGGTACCACTCTGGCAGGAAGGTAACGGTGTTCCAGGCAGTCATGCCGGCCACATGACCTTGGAGGTGTCTACGGACAACGCCGGCTTTTTGGCTTAGAAATGGAGATGAGCACCAACCCCCAGTGTTGGTCACAACTGGACTTAACATCAGGGGAAACTTTTACCTTTACCTAGATGTCTAGATCCAGGGAGGTCATTCTGCTTTGGTCAGACCACACCTGGAATCACACTATGTCTAATTCTAGACACCACAATTTAAGGGTGGTGTTGACAAGCTGGAAAGTGTCCAGAGGAGGGCGACTTAAATGATCAAGGGACTGGAGAACAAGCCCTATGAAGAGCGGCTTAAAGAGCTGGGCATGTTTAGCCTGCAGAAGAGAGGGCTGAAAGGAGACATGATAGCCATGTATAAATATGTGAGGGGAAATCATAGGGAGGGAGCAAGCTTGTTTGCTGCTGCCCTCGAAACTAGGACGTGAAATAATGGCTTCAAACTACAGGAAAGGAGATTCCATATTAACATGAGGAAGAACTTCACTGTGAGAGCTGTTCAGCAGTGGAACTCTCTGCCGCGGAGTGTGGTGGAGGCTCCTTCTTTGGAGGCTTTTAAGCAGAGGCTGTCGGGAGTGCTTTGAATGCGACTTTCCTGCTTCTTGGCAGAATGGGGTTGGACTGGATGGTCTACGAGGTCTCTTCCAACTCTAGGATTCTAATAAGGGATCTTATTCAGCTGTGTGGAAGGGGCCATTGACCTGAAAAGTCATTTGGGGCGGGTGGAAGTTTCACCCCCTCCCTCCCTGCTGACAAACCGACCCGCGCGCAACTCCAGACAAACTTTCCCCCGCAAAGTGGAAACTCAACTAAACTCTGGAGGCGCGCGGCGTGCTGTTCCTGGTTTCAAAAAGCAGGCGCGACAAAGGCGGGAGAGGGGGCTGCTTCTTATTCCCCGTC